>NC_092722.1:176756163-178052496 GCF_047496885.1 Scyliorhinus torazame
CTCCCTAGACGTGGCCGCGCGAAACACCCGCGCCTACGGCCCTGACCGCGCGGCAGCCCATTGGGCTCCGTACGCACCCGTCGCGACAAACCCACCCCCCCCGGACACCCCACAGGCTTGCGCGGTTCAAACGCCAAGTCGCACCGGGGGAGCCCGCTGCTATTTCTGCGGCCAGGCGAAAGACCCCCGGCAGTGCTGCCCGGCCCGCGCAGCGATCTGTAAGAGCTGCGGGGAAAAGGGCCATTTCGCGGCTGTGTGCCGGTCCCGGGAGGTCGCCGCGGTCCCAGGAGAACAGGGAGCCCTGCACGCCTTTTACGCTCCCCAACCCCCCCCCCCAGCGCCCCATGTACGACCCGCAGGCGCAACCACCTTGGGTCCCGACCACCGCTCTCCCCAGAGAACAGGGAGCCCTGCACGCCTTTTACGCTCCCCAACCCCTCCCCCCCAGCGCCCCATGTATGACCCGCCGGCGCTACCACTTTGGGTCCCGGCCACCGCTGTCCCCAGAGAAGAGGGAGTCCTGCGTGTTCCTAACGCTCCCCAACCCCCCCAGCGCCCCATGTGCGACCCGCAGGCGCCGCCATTTTGGGTCCCGGCCACCACGAGGGGAGGAGGGGCGCCGCCATCTTGGACCACCCCAGACCTGTACGACGCATGGGGGCGGCCATTTTGTCCACCCCTGCCGCCATCTTGTGACCCCCCAGCCATGTGCGATGCATGGGGGCAGCCATCTTGTTCACCCCCGACGCCATCTTGGACGGCAACAACGGACCACAGCGTCGACGGCTCCACGGGGTTCGAAGAAGACGCTCAGCCATTACAACCACGGCTGGCTTCAATGACGCTGGACCAAGCACGGCCCCGGACGCTCCAGACGACGACGACAACGGTGCTGATAAACGGGCACGAGACACCATGCCTGGTCGACTCCGGGAGCACGGAGAGCTTTATCCACCCCGACACGGTAAGACGCTGTTCTTTGACCATCCGTCCCAGCGCACAAAAGATTTCCCTAGCTGCAGGATCCCACTCCGTACAGATCAAAGGCTTCTGCATAGTTACCCTAACGGTGCAAGGGAGGGAGTTCAAAAACTACAGGCTCTACGTCCTTCCCCAACTCTGCGCCCCCACATTACTGGGATTAGACTTCCAGTGCAATCTACAGAGCCTAACCTTCAAATTCGGCGGCCCAATACCACCACTCACTATCTGCGGCCTCGCAACCCTCAAGGTGCAACCCCCATCCTTGTTTGCAAACCTCACCACGGATTGCAAACCCGTCGCCACTAGGAGCAGACGGTACAGCGCCCAGGACCAGACCTTCATTCGGTCCGAGGTCCAGCGGCTACTGAAGGAAGGCTTAATCCAGGCCAGCAATAGTCCCTGGAGAGCACAGGTGGTAGTAGTAAAGACAGGGGAGAAGCAAAGGATGGTCATAGACTATAGCCAGACCATCAACAGGTACACACAACTAGACGCGTACCCTCTCCCCCGCATATCCGACATGGTCAATCGGATTGCCCAATATAAGGTCTTCTCCACCGTGGACCTCAAGTCCGCCTACCAACAGCTCCCCATCCGCCCAAGTGACCGCAAGTACACAGCCTTCGAGGCAGACGGGCGATTATACCATTTCCTAAGGGTCCCATTTGGCGTCACAAACGGGGTCTCGGTCTTCCAACGAGAGATGGACCGAATGGTTGATCAACACGGGTTGCGGGCCACGTTCCCGTATCTCAACAATGTAACCATCTGCGGCCACGATCAGCAGGACCACGACGCCAACCTCCAAAAATTCCTCCAGACCGCTAAAGCGTTGAACCTCACGTACAGCGAGGACAAGTGCGTTTTTAGCACCAACCGGCTAGCCATCCTGGGCTACGTAGTGCGCAATGGGATAATAGGCCCCGACCCCGAACGCATGCGCTCCCTCATGGAATTTCCCCTCCCGCACTGCTCAAAAGCCCTAAAACGCTGCCTGGGGTTCTTTTCATACTACGCCCAGTGGGTCCCCCAGTATGCAGACAAGGCCCGCCCCCTAATACAGACCACGACCTTCCCTCTGTCGACAGAGGCTTGCCAGGCCTTCAGCCGCATCAAAGCGGATATCGCAAAGGCCACGATGCGCGCCATCGACGAGTCCCTCCCCTTCCAGGTCGAGAGCGACGCCTCTGACGTAGCTCTAGCGGCCACCCTTAACCAAGCGGGCAGACCCGTGGCCTTTTTCTCCCGAACCCTCCACGCTTCAGAAATCCGCCACTCCTCAGTGGAAAAGGAAGCCCAAGCCATAGTGGAAGCGGTGCGACATTGGAGGCATTACCTGGCCGGCAGGAGATTCACTCTCCTCACGGACCAACGGTCGGTAGCCTTCATGTTCGATAATGCACAGCGGGGCAAAATCAAAAACGACAAGATCTTAAGGTGGAGGATCGAGCTCTCCACCTTCAACTACGAGATCTTGTATCGTCCCGGAAAGCTGAACGAGCCGTCCGATGCCCTATCCCGCGGCACATGTGCCAACGCACAAATTAACCGCCTCCAAACCCTCCACGAGGACCTCTGCCACCCGGGGGTCACTCGGTTCTACCACTTTATTAAGTCCCGCAACCTCCCATACTCTTTGGAGGAGGTCCGTACAGTCACAAGGAACTGCCACATCTGCGCAGAGTGCAAACCGCATTTTTTCAGGCCGGATAGTGCGCACCTGATTCAGGCTTCCCGCCCCTTTGAACGCCTTAGTCTGGATTTCAAAGGACCTCTCCCCTCCACCGACCACAACACATACTTCCTTAATGTGGTGGACGAGTACTCCCGCTTCCCATTCGCCATCCCCTGCCCTGACATGACCGCGGCCACAGTCATTAAAGCCCTGAACACCATATTCACACTGTTCGGTTTCCCCGCATACGTCCACAGCGACAGGGGGTCCTCCTTCATGAGTGACGACCTGCGCCAGTTCCTGTTCAGCAACGGTATAGCCTCGAGCAGGACGACCAGCTACAACCCCCGGGGGAACGGGCAAGTAGAGAGGGAGAACGGCACGGTCTGGAAGACCGTCCTACTGGCCCTACGGTCCAGGGACCTCCCGGTTTCACGGTGGCAGGAGGTCCTCCCGGACGCCCTCCACTCCATCCGGTCACTACTGTGTACTAGCACTAACCAAACGCCTCATGAGCGCCTCCTTGTCTTCCCCAGGAAGTCCTCCTCTGGAACATCGCTGCCGACCTGGCTGGCGGCCCCAGGACCCATCTTGCTCCGAAAACATGTGCGGGCGCACAAGTCGGACCCGTTGGTCGAAAGGGTTCACCTCCTTCACGCGAACCCGCAGTACGCTTACGTGGAGTACCCCGACGGCTGACAGGACACGGTCTCCCTGCGAGATCTGGCACCCGCCGGCAACACACACACCCCCCCCGACACCAATCACCCCCTTCCTGCCACCGCTGCACCCCGCGACCGCCCCCTTCCCAGGAGGATCGGTCCTCCTCCCAGGCCCGACCAGGAGTGAAGCCCAAGCTGAAACCGTAAGGCTCCCGGAGACGACAACACCGGAACAAGCACCACCACCGGGGCCGAGGCGATCGACACGGACGACCAGACCACCCGACCGACTCGTGGCGTCGATCTAACACTACAATATGTGGACTTTTAACGAGAACATTTTGTCTTTTTCTCCTGACGATTACTGTAAATAGTTCGAAACAAAAAAAAACCTTGTACATACTGTAATAACATGCGAAAGTTTTCCTCCCAGGACCAGCCTTGTAAACCCTTACCACCATGCGAAGTATCACCCCGCCGGGTTCATTTTTAACAAGGGGTGAATGTGGTAGTATGCATTAGGGGTCATGTGGGACTGTGAAGCCGTGATGTCATTGGCTGACAGATCCCGGGTCCTGGTTGGCCGTTGACCTCTAGCTCCGCCCTGAAGTCGGAGTATAAGAACCAGGAGTCCTCCCCCGCAGGCAGTCTACTACTGAACTGCGGGGGAACAGTCACGCTTAATAAAGCCTCATCGACTTCACTCTATTCGTCTCTCGGAGTCTTTGTGCGTTACAGTCTTGTCCTCTCCAAACCAGGAAACATTCGTGAGGCATGTTTCACAAAAAACAATTGTTTGAAACTCCTTTGTCCGCTCTTTAAGCAAATTGATTTTTGCATTCCCATATTGACGCACGATCAATTGCACAGAGACGAGAGTTGAATACAACTGAGGCTTTATTACTCTAAGATGTGTGGCCTCCTACAGCAGCTGGCGAAATGGCTGCTGTATAGGGAGCACTCATATTTATACTCCGCCTACTGGGCGGAGCCAGCAGGCAGGGACTACCCCCGTGCCTGTAGTACAGGGCCTTACCACACATCTCCTTATATATACAGTTGTGATTACCACATTCACCCCCTGTTAAAATTGAGTCTGGCGGGGGTGGTGGAGAACTATATACAGAGCAAGTTTAGTATACAGAAGAGAAAAAAAATATTTCTTTCTGAAGTCCAGTACAAGGTGGTTTGATAATCCCGAACCAATTATAGATTTAACTGGTCCGGGGCCTTGATGTGGCGTTGGGAACGACGCAGTGGTGGCGGCGATTCCGGTCCTCAGTGACTCCGGGAGCGTGCCCAAATCTTCTTCATCCTTGGGCGTGGGCAGGGGAGGATGGATGGTCCTGGGGGGATTGCTGCTAGTGCACCGGGGAAGGGGGGGGGTGGAGCTGGGCCGGAGAGGTGTGTATGTGTGGAACCTGCAGGTGCCAGGTCCCTGAGGGAGACAGTATCCTGGCGGCCGTCGGGGTATGCTACGTAGGCATACTGGGGGTTAGCGTGGAGTAACTGCACCCTTTCAACCAGCGGGTCCACCTTGTGGAGTCGGACGTGCCTACGGAGGAGTACGGGTCCTGGAGCTGCGAGCCAAGTCGGGAGTGACACCCCGGATGTGGACTTCCTGGGGAATGCAAAGAGACGTTCATGAGGTGTGTCGTTAGTGGCGGTGCATAGTAGTGACCGAATGGAGTGCAGTGCACTGGGGACAAACTCCTGCCAGCAGGAGGCAGGGAGATTTCTGGACCGTAGGGCCAGTTGGACGACCCTCCAGACCGTCAAGTTCTCCCTCTCCACCTGCCCGTTTCCCCGGGGGTTATAACTGGTCGCCCTGCTGGAGGCGATACCCCTGCTGAGCAGGAACTGACGCAGCACATCCCTCATGAATGAGGATCCCCTGTCGCTGTGGACGTAGGCGGGGAAGCCGAACAGAGCGATGATGGTGTTGAGGGCTTTGATGACGGTGGCAGACGTCATATCGGGGCATGGGATGGCGAAGGGGAATCTGGAGTATTCATCGACCACACTGAGGAAATACGTGTTACGGTCAGTGGAGGGGAGGGGCCCTTTGAAATCCACGCTGAGGCATTCAAAGGGGCGGGAGGCCTTCGCCAGGGGCGCGCAGTCTGGCTGGTAGAAGTGCGGTTTGCACTCCGCACAGACCTGGCAGTCCCTGGTGATTGCCCTGACTTCGTCGACGGAGTAGGGCAGATTGCGGGCCTTTATGAACTTAATGAGTGTGACTCCCGGGTGACAAAGGTTATCGTGCAGGGTCCGGAGTCGGGCCACTTGTGCGCTGACACATGTACCTCGGAATAGGGCATCAGGGGGCTCGTTGAGCTTGCCGGGGCAATACAAAATCTCGTAGTTGTAGGTGGAGAGCTCGATCCTCCACCTCAAGATTTTACCATTTTTGATCTTGCCCCGCTGTGTGTGATTGAACATGAAGGCTACTGACCGTTGGTCAGTGAGGAGAGTGAATCTCCTGCCGGCCAGGCAATGCCTCCAATGCCACACAGTTTCAACGATGGCTTGGGCCTTCTTTTCAACGGAGGAGTGCCGAATTTCGGAGGCATGAAGGGTGCGGGAAAAGAATGCCACGGGCCTGCCCGCCTGCTTGAGCGGCGGCTAGGGCGGCGTCTGATGCGTTGCTCTTCACTTGAAAGGGCAGCGTCTCGTCCACTGCGTGCAGAAATAGCCCCATGAGAGCCCAAGTGGTAGTGGTGAACTGCGGCCTTGGCGATATCGCTCTAATACGGTTGAAGGCATGTTGAGCCTCGGCCGTCAGGGGGAAAAGAGTGGACTGGATGAGTGGGCGGGCCTTGTCCGCGTAGTTTGGGACCCACTGGGCGTAGTATGAAAAGAATCCCAGGCAGCATTTGGGGGCCTTGGGGCAGTGGGGAAGGGGGAGCTCCATGAGGGGGCGCATGCGGTCGGGATCGGGCCCAAGAACTCCATTCTGGACCACATAGCCGAGGATGGCTAAGCGGTTCATGCTGAATACGCACTTCTCCTTGTTATAGGTGAGGTTTAGGAGAGTGGCGGTGTGGAGAAATTTGGCAAGGTATGCATCGTGGTCCTGCTGTTCGTGGCCGCAGATGGTGACATTGTCTAGGTACGGGTAGGTGGCCCGCAACTCGTACCGGTCGACCATTTGGTCCATCTCCCTTTGGAAGACCGAGTCCTCGTTGGTGACGCCGAAGGGAACCCTGAGAAAATGGTAGAGGCTGCCATCTGCCTCGAAGACAGTGTATGGGCGGACAACTTACGGATGGGGAGCTGGTGGTAGGCGGATTTGAGGTCTGCCATTGAGAAGACCCGGTACTGTGCAATATGATTGACAATATCAGATATGCGTGGGAGGGGGTACGCTTCTAGCTGCGTGTACCTATTGATGGTCTGGCTGTAGTCCACGACCATTCTGTGTTTCTCCCCGGTTTCACCACTACCACTTGGGCTTCCATGGGGCTATTGCTGGCCTCGATGGTGCCTTCCCGAAGCAGGCGCTGGACCTCGGACCTGATTTAGGTCCTGTCCTGGGTGCTGTACCGTCTGCTCCTTGTGGCGACGGGTTTGCAATCCGGGGTAAGGTTTGCGAATAGGGAAGGTGGGTCGACCCTTAGGGTCGCGAGGTCGCACACAATAAGGGGTGGTAGGGGCCCGTCGAATTTCAAGGTTAGGCTCTGGAGGTTACACTGGAAGTCCAGGCCGAGTAGCAGGGCAGCGCAGAGGTTGGGGAGGACGTAGAGGCGGAAGCCGCTGAATTCGACGCCCTGGACCGTGAGTGTGGCTATACAGTACCTCCGGATCATCACGGAGTGGGATCCGGAGGCCAGGGAGATTCTTTGATTGGCGGGGTGTACCGCAAGGGAGCAACACCTTACCATATCTGGATGGATGAAGCTTTCGGTGCTCCCGGAGTCCAGCAGGCAAGAGGAGCCGTGCCCATCGATCCTCACGCTTGTCGAGGCGGTGGCTAGATTGTGCGGGCGAGACTGGTCAATCGTGACCGAGGCGAGCCGTGGCTGGTCGTCGCTGGTGTCGAACGATGGGGTGCCCAGGGGGCACGGGTCCTGGAACAATGGTGGTGCCCATGTGCCGTGGGGGAGACAAGATGACGGTGCCTGATGATTTTGGGATGGACAAGATGGCGGCGCCCACGTGCCGCACGTGGCGGGGGTTGAAAACTATGGCGGCGCCCATGGGCCGTACGTGGTCCAAGAAGTGGAAGATGGCGGCGCCCACTGGCCGAGCGTGGTCTAAGCGGGAGAAGATGGCGGCACCCACTGGTTGCGCGTGGTCCGGGGAGGTGAAGATGGCGGCTCCCATTGTCTGTACGCGAGGGGGGTCGCGGCAATTACGGTGACTGAGCGGCCTGGCACACCGCAGCGAAGTGCCCCTTCTTGCCGCAGGCCATGCAAAGGGCGGCGCGGGCCGGGCAGCGTTGGCGGGGGTGTTTCTGTTGCCCGCAGGAGTAACATTGGGGGCCCCCAGAGTTGGCTGGCTGGCGCGTGGCACAGGCGTATTGACTGGGTGAGGCCCCCGGTGGGGCGGTCGTCTGCGGAGTCCACGATGTGTAGGAGGGGTAGGTTGCGCGGCTGGGGGTGTAGGTCTGAATATTGCGCGAGGCGACCATCATCGATAGCGGCAGTTTTTTTGTTACTGCGAGGTCGAGTGTGGCCCCCTCTAAAAATCGCTGGCATATGAGGTCTGACCCTATCCCCGTAACGAAGGCGCCCGCATGAGGTGGTTCGAATGTTCCGTGGCCGTGACGGCCTGACAGTCACAGTCTCTGACCAGAGGAATTAAAGCATGCCAGAAATCTTCTACGGACTCACCAGGGAGTTAACTGCGAGTAGAGAGTACGTGTCTGGTGAAGAGCGTGTTTGTCTGCTGGGCGTAGTTCTCTTTCAGTAGCGCCATCGCTTCGTCATAGTTCGGCGCATCCTGGATAAGAGGAAAGACGTTGCAGCTCAGCCGCGAGTAGAGTATCTGGATCTTCTGAGCTTCCGGGATTGGGTCTGGTGCAGACCTGATGTAAGCTTCGAAACAAGCTAGCCAGTGTTGAAAGTCCTTTTTGGCGTCGCTTGATTGCGGATCCAGCTGCAGGCGATCCGGCTTGATGGGGAGGTCCATCTTCTGAAAATCTTAGAGTAATAAATTGATGCACGATCAATTGCACAGAGACGAGAGTTGAACACAACTGAGGCTTTATGACTCGAAGATTTGTGTCCTCCCACAGCAGCTGGCAAAATGGCTGCTGTATAGGGAGCACACATAGTTATACTCCGCCTACTGGGCGGAGCCAGCAGGCAGGGACTACCCCCGAACCTGTAGTACAGGGCCTTACCACACGTCTCCTAATATAGACAACAGTGGTGATTACCACACACATCTAATAGCATTCAGCACAAACTCGACCTCAACACCGGGGAGGAGAGTTTGTATTGGCCAGAATTAAGAGAGATGCTCATTTCCCCACTGAGGTACTTTCACCTACTCAGAAGTTCCCTGTTGGCTTCCTAAACTTGCTGCTGGACAGAAATCCGCTTTCCCCGTGCCAAAGGTGGCCAGAACGTTCCAGCTGCAAAGCGAAGCTTGGCAGTCAGCGAAGTGAGGCCAAACATCTTGGGACTTTAAAGGCGGGTCGAGCTCCCTGGCGAACTATTTTGGGAAGTCCTTTTGCATGGATTCACATTTCAGGTATGCTCTTTTCAAAAGGACAGTGAACTGGAATTCAGTGCCCCCCTCCACATTAAATTCCCTTCCATTCAGAAATTAGAACATTCACTTGTACGACTGCATTTAAGTGGCGGAACCTGACGGGGTGAACGCCTTCCATCACATTCAGGTTTGCGGCCTCTGCTTTGGCCGTTAGAGAGGTCAGCTTCTTGACTGAGATTGGGAGCCGATGGGCCATGCTGAGCGAAGGCTGAACATGAGAAGGGGGACCAGCGGGGAAGGGTGGAGTGGAGGCTGGACAGGGGAGGGAGGACCAGCGGGGAAGGGTGGAGTAGAGGCTGGACAGGAAGGGGAGAAAGGACCAGTGGGAAAGGGTGGAGTAGAGGCTGGACAGGAGAGGCAATGACCATTGGGGAAGGTGAGAAGTGAGAGGCTGTCCAGGGTAGTAAGAGACTGTTTTGAGCATGCCAGTGAAGAACCTGGGAAGGAAGCTAGACTGTCTTGGGAATGCTAGAAGGGTAAGCTTGTAACCCGTATCTTGGTCCGCTTATAGGTCGGCGGAAGGCCTCTCGTGGAAGTGGGTGTCGTGGAAAGATGTGCCGAAAGAGTGTGGTCTGTGAATTCAAGAATTTGATCTTCAGGATTAGGAGGATGGTACTGGGGCTCAGAGAGTACAGTCACAGTCTGACGAGAGAGTTGGGCCTGGAAGGGTGGTCGTAGATGGACTGTTGGTGGAGGGGTCATGGAAATTCAGGGTGTAGCTGGTCTTTGGAAATGGGAAGATTAGGAGCGGCCTGGGAATATTGACAGTGAAGGTAATGGGGGAGAGCAGGAATATCAACAAAAATGATAATTGGGTCCAGGGCAATGCGGGAAGGCTGAATAGTGACAGGAGGGAGAGAAGGAGGCCATTCGGCCAATCGAGCTTGCTTCAACTCTCCGAAAGAGCACGCTACCTAGGCCCACTCTCCTGCTCCATAGCCGGAATCCCGTGTATTGATCATGGCCAATCCACCTGACCTGCGCATCTTTGGAGCAGCCGGAGGAAACCCACGCAGGCACGGGGAGAATGTGCAAACTGCACACTGTCATGTGAGAGTATCATTAAGAAATGGGTGTTTATAAATGGGTGTGTATGTAAATATCTGTAGTGAGAGTACCTTTAAGAAATGGGTGTTTATTACTGTAGTGATGTCAGAGAGTGGGTGAAACTGGGCTGTCTGTCAGATTTTTACTTTCTTATTATGCTGTTTGCTGCAGGATGTGTTTTAGTTTAGTTTTCAGAGCTGGATAGCTGCAGTCACAGCCAGAAGGTGTATGAATCTCTCTCTGTAATCTAAAGACTGTAAATCGATCCTGGTGATTTAAAACTAATAACAGTAGTGACCTTAACCTGATGTGCATCTGGTAAAAGGTGTTTTAAGTCGTATGGATGTTAAAAGGAAAGCTTAAAGGATTACTTAGTGTTGTATTCTTTGGGGGTTGTATTTGAATTAATGGTTGCTAAGATGTTCACTGTATGTTTTAAAAAGGTTAACTTGAGTTCATAGAATAAACATTGTTTTGCTTTTAAAAAAATACTTTTCCATTTCTGCTGTACCACACCTGTAGAGTGGGCCGTGTGCTCCCCGTACCACAATCTATTAAAAGTTGTGGGTCAGGTGAACTCCATGATACACTTTGGGGTTCTCTAAACCCTGGCCCATAACAACACAGACAGTCATCCAAGGCCCGAATCGAACCTGGGTCTCTGGCATTGTGAGGCAGCAGTGTTTGTCACTGGGTCATTGTGCCACTCGAAATTCAAAGTGGTGATTGTGGAGGAGGGTTGGGAGAACTTGGTGGATAATGGTGGGGGGGGGGGGGGAGGGGGGAGCGGGGAGGGGGATGGTCCTTGACACTCTGGCAAACCTCACACATACCATGTTGAATCTCTCGAGCTTGTTGCGCAGTTCATAAAACCTCTTAAGCATTGGGATTTGGGAATGGGCTCATGCTGGGAGGACTTAATGCCTTATTTTTGGCACGAGTGAAAGGGCGCCATATTAATTATTAGCCCATTTCGTGGAGAACCAACTCAGCTGAGTTCAGCTATTGAGGACACCAATGCCCGATAAACCAGCATTGTTCCATGACTAATAGGTCACATTCCAGTCGGAGCACATCAAGGTCATAGAAACCATAGAGTCTACAGCACCGAAAAGGCCCTTCGGCCCGTCGCATCTGCGCGGGTCAAAAACAACCACCCAACTATTCTAATCCTGTTCTCCAGCACTTGGCCTATGGCCTGTCTGCTGCTGCTGCTCATTCTGTGTGGTTTGGCATATGCTGCTGGTAGTGGCATGGACGAAGGGAGGGAGGGAAGCAGGGGGATGCCTCCAATGGGCATGGGTGGTGAGGGCAGCAAACTCCCAACTCCAAACCTCCAACCTCCCAGGTTGACAAAGGTTCATTTGGCAAGTCTTGCTATCTGACCAAGGCAATGGTCTCTGTTTAGAGTCGCGAGTGTAATGGAACCAAGCTGAATAATGTCTGAGTGAGGGCTTTCGCACATGGCTGCCATCACCCTGGTCAATGTGCAATGCACAGTCATCTATGAACAAGGAGAACACTCATCTGTGGCCCCCCCAGTCCTTCACCTGGAATGGATGGGATGGAGTTGACATGTCTAGATGGAAGCAAGGCACATGGGTTAGCACTGGTTCTGTGGCTCAGAGAGGAAAGCTAGTCTGAAAACAAAATGCTCACACATGGATTACTGCAATTTGTTCTCATCTCCACTAGGTGATGTAGGCTCCAGGTGTTCTTGCCTTTTTTTACCGGCTCTTCTCCAGATGAGAAGGTACCAGTGCAAGTTAGCCCAGGGCCTGGAGGAAGAACACCCTGAACAGCAAGAGGCAGCGAGGCCTCAAGGTGGTCAGGATGCTGGTGACCAGGGGACAATGTAACAGTGAGCATTGAACCAAACTCAGGTTTATCGCAGGCGATGCAGCTACAGAGCCATAAGCGGAAGGCAGAGATGGCGGCTCCTCCGGATATCCCCAAATGTGGTTGTTCTCATCTGCCAGCTTCTCCATGAGGGCTTGTGACCGCCGGAACGTGGAGGAAATCCCATGCCAATGGGGGCGTTAAAGGTCAAGGCCATCCTTAACTTCTTTCCCAGATACCATCCTATTGGGCCCGACATTACTGACATTCTCGAGGGAGACTGTATTCTCTGAATCATTCTCTTCCACTGCTTCATCTACACCCCACTGGGAATTTCTCAACCTGTGCAAAGCTAGCTCTTTCTCCTGTTTTGCCCTGCATTCTGCTCCCCTGCTGTGACCTGATCACTATCTTCCATCAGTTTCTCCTTGTTTCCTGCGACTGACTTCACTCATCATTCAGGTCTCCCTCACAACTCTTTTGCTGGACTGGATCAAACTCTTGTTGCTGCTTCTCTTCGGTTCACACCTGTCCGTCGGACCCACCAGGTTGTTCATCAGCTTTGATCCCATCCAATTACGCTCCACGCAGGCTGGAATTCCAAGGTGCCACTATGCCCACTGCTCCTTACCCCTCTGCTAATATGCTGGGCCTATACATGGGCAGCACGGTAGCACAAGTGGCTAGCATTGTGGCTTCACAGCGCCAGGGACCCTGGTTCGATTCCCCGTTGGGTCACTGTCTGTGAGGAGTCTGCACGTTCTCCCCGTGTCTGCGTGGGTTTCCTCCGGGTGCTCCGATTTCCTCCCACAGTCCAAAGACGTGTAGGTTAAGTGGATTGGCCATGATAAATTGCCCTTGGTGTCCAAAAAGGTTAGGAGGGGTTATTGGGTTATGGGGATAGGGTGGAAGTGAGGGCTTAAGTGGGTCGGTGCAGACTCGATGGGCCGAATGGCCTCCTTCTGCACTGTATGTTTTATGTTCTATGTTCATCATCAAATTGCAAACACGTGAGGCCACGGCACATTTCCACCACGCCGCCCGGTCAACCTCCGCTGGTTGATGGTTGTCTCCCTGCCCACCTCCAGCCCTTGGTTTCCGCTGGGAAATCTCCAACTGTTGGCCCACTGATACTCCACCCCTCAAAAAGCACCTGGATTCACCCCGCTTGTCCACACCCTCTCTGAGCCTGGGCATCAGCGAGGTGTTGCTCCAAGCTCATTCCACCATCTCTGCAAGGAATGGAAATCAAGCCTCACTCCTCCCTATCGTCGTAATTTTCATCACCGTCCATTTCCTTCAGGAACCCGATGTTCTGGTTTCTTGTATGTTCCCCATCCCTTTTTACCTGAAGCATTGGCAACCCATGCCTCCAGCTGTCTTATATCAATACAAAATCTAGAGAGGGCCGTAATTGTTTAACTCTGGAGACCTGCCCTTTTTACGTTAGACATTTAAAAATCAAAGGCCAGCAAGATGACATGTTAAAGTGCACAGAGCATCTGGTGGCTGGTCAGAAGTAATGAGTTTATTTCGCTTTAAAGAGATAACGATCGCCTTTGATCTTCACTGTTCTGAGTGTATAGCAGAAAGGTCCAATGTGTACCGTTAACCAGATCCAAATCCAAATCAGTAAACAGTCCTGGCTATCGGGCGTATTTCTTCTTGATTTACTTGCGTTCTGTCAGATGCTGATCGCACCTTCATTTGGAAGCCCCCTTTCTGCTTAATTTCCAAAGCACGTCAGAAAATGAGACGGCCCACGGTCAGGTGTTCAAGCCTCGCTTTGCCCTGGCTGGTAAGTCACCCTTGAAAAGCCAGTTGACCTCGTCTTAAAAGCACGCTGCCACCTCCTGAAATGGGGACAACAGCCAGCAAGGCTCTGTCTGAAAGAAGTAAATAATTGTGAATTTTCAGAGACCGCTAAGTTGAGAAGATGGGCTAATTAAAATAGCAAAAAGGAGTGTGTGGTTGGACAGATAAAGGAGGGGGAGAAAAGAAAATAGAGAGCGTGTATGGACACTGGGACGAGGAAAATGAAGCATTTAATTGTTTTATGTGGTATATCTCAGTTCAGTGGATTTAATATTATGGTTATAAATCTGGCTATTTTGATAGCTTTATTGCTTTAATTCTAGTCATTGTTTCAGTATCCAGAGGCATGAGGTGAAGACAAACAAAACCAGTCTGCACTGTGAAAATGTAAGCTTCTTAGAGCTGTCAGCAGTCCAACATCCACTGCTGCATAAGAGAGGTGGCCAATGTTCTGCCTGCTACGAGAGGGGAGTACGTTGTAATCTTTCTGACCAGAGAGAGGTTTGCACATGACTTTGCCAGGGCGTTGGGCTTCCCTAATGTGCAGGATGCCATTGACTTCACACAAGAGACTTTACAGGTGCCACATCTAAATGCAGAGATGTATGGCAACAGCAAAGGGTTCCACAATGAGTGTGTGGCCCATGGGCTGTGGGAGGAAACTGGAGCACCGGGAGGAAATCCACGCAGGCACTGGGAGCGGGTGCAAACTCCACACAGACAGTCACTCGTGCCAAAGAACAGTGGGGGCTGGGTCATTAAATAACATTCAAGACAGATTGAGATGGATTTTTGATCAACGAAGGAGTCATGGGTTATGAAGGGATGGGGGGGGGGGGGGGGGATAGGGCATTCGATTTGAGATTGTAATCGGATCAGCAGCGCAGTCCTGACGGGCCGAATGGTCTGTTCCTGCTCCTAATCCTTGTGTTGTTTGGTTCTTATGGATGAAGGGGTGTGGGGTGGCAAATTGAATTGTGTCAGAGGCTAGTAAAGTTGATTTGTGCGGATATGCCATTTCAAAGGGCATTCCCTGACCTTGGCTGTTCATCTGAAATGTGTAAGCTTTTTTCAACACTGTCTCCAGGTTCTGTAACACTAACAGCAATGGCTTTCTGCTCCCACTGCCTTCTTAGTGTCAGTGCGATGGGTCTCCAGGCTCCCTGTGCAAAGACTACTTATTTCCACTTTCTGCATCAAAGCCTGCAAAGTTGTCCTCAGAGACCCTTGGAGCCTGTTCTCTCTCCTGTTGTATTATTTTTGCTCCTCTTCCCGACCAAACCCTCTTCCACAAAGAGTTTTAGTGTCTTCTAGCCAGATCGAACTTTCCTTCAGCGCTGCTTACTATTGGTGGGGGAAGGAGCAGGTGCTGAATGCACCTCAGCAGGAGCAGGAATTGAACCTGCACTGTTAGCGGTATTCCGAGCTAAATGCTAGCCATCTGGCCAATTGAGCGCTGCATGTAGTGCCAGCTAGCTTGAAGTGGTGCAACCGTCGCACAAACCTGGGCCCCTGACTGAGGTATGCGGCTCCTCAAAAGTGGGTGTAATGTAGGACTGTGGCATCGCTGTGAGAAGTCTTACAACAACACAAACACATATATAGACAAAGAAAGCTGTGTTTGTGTAACCTCTTGTGTTATGCTGCCTCGTGTAGCATAAGCTGCTTCCTTGATTTATGCTTTGACAAAGGAAGCTCCAGACTATGAAATGAGTTCAACTTGTTAACTGTGTTAACTATTAACACAGTTCTTAAATGAGTTCGACTCTCTGCGAATCTAGCTGTAGTAAGTCAGTCTATCTTTACCAGCCTGCTCTAAGCCACGTGCTGGGTGTGATGCTCTTGATCAACCCTGATGTACTCTCTAGATGTCTGTCTGTGGAAAGAGGCAGAGCATGTGTGCCCTGTCCTTTTATATGGGTTGTGAAGTGCCCCCTTGTGGTAATGCCACCTCTGGGTGTCCTGATTACCCATTGGTTGCCGTGGTCTCGCTATGGAGTCGATTTGTGCGCTCTCATCGGAGTGGTGCAGTAGTCTCGCTGTGGAGTCTTTCATCATTCTCTGTGTGGAGTCGGGGACTCTACGTGGTGCGTGGACCACCCTCTGTGTGGAGTCGGGGACTCTTCGTGGTACGTGGGCCACCTTTCGTGTGGCATCAGGTCGCTCTCTGTGGGCTTCGTCTTCTTCATGGGCATTTGACAAGTTGCTGTCATCCAATGTATCGACGATCTGCCATGGCATCATGGTATTGGATTCATCTACCATGAGTAGAGTCGTTTTGAGCTTTTCAACCGTGGCGCTGATTCTTGTATGATCATGATATCCGAATAACTCAGCCATGTCTGAGTAGTAATCTTTGATAAACCAATTGTCTTCTTGTGTTTCGGTATTGTCATTGCGCTCTCTATATCCAGGGAAGAAATCATCGTCTGGGTTGTAGTCTTCAAGGACCAAATCATCTCTTTGGGCAGTGTTAACTACTTGTTGCAGGGTTCTGCGGAGGTTGATTTCAACTACTGACAGAAGTTCAGGCATTGTTCTGTCTTTCGATGTGAAAGAATGGTGTTTTGCAGCTTTAGAACTCTTCTTTGTAATTTTCGGACGTTTCCCCTTTAAGTAGGCGTGGACGGCTTCTCGCGCATGCACAAAACACTGTTTTGCCAGTTTGCGACGTCCAGGGAAATGCTCATGTGCGGACTGGGCCGGCTGGATACGCGCAAGATGGCTGCCAATCAAAATTGCCGTTTGCTTCTGTTGCAACCCTACCTCTGTCTCGTGGTGAGTATTGGCGCCAGTTGTACCAATTTCTTTTGTGTTTACCTCGCAGTAGCTTTCAAATTTGTCCAGGACTGTCTGGAATTGGGTTCAGTCCTGCCCTTTGGAGTATTTAAAGGAGCGGAAGATCTCTGTTGTATGTTCACCCACAATGGTGAGGAGAAGAGCAATCTTCTCAGCATCGGCCACGCCAGTTAGTTCGGATGCTTCCATGTAAAGCTGGAATTGTTGCCTGAAAGCACGCCAGTCGGCACTGAGATTGCCGTGGTACCTGAGTGGATTAGGAACCGGAATCTCGATCATCGTGCCTGAGTTTGGTTGCTGGTTGTCACGAATCTTGCTGAGTTGAACTAAATAGATGTAACAGGCACTCCTGGTATCATGTTGTGCTATGCTGCTTCGTGTAGCATAAGCTGCTTCCTTGATGTATGCTTTGACAAAGGAAGCTCCAGACTATGAAATGAATTCAACTTGTTTATTGAACTATTAACACAGTTCTTAAATGAGTTCGACTCTCTGCTAATCCAGCTGTTGTAACTCAGTCTATCTTTACCAGCCTGCTCTAAGCCAGGTGCTGGGTGTGATGCTGTTAATCAACCCTGATGTACTCTCTAGATGTCTGTCTGTGGAAAGAGGCAGAGCATGTGTGCCCTGTCCTTTTATATGGGTTGTGAAGTGCCCCCTTGTGGTAATGCCACCTCTAGGTGTCCTGATCACCCATTGGTTGTGTCCTGTTGTAATGACCCATTGGCTGTATGTCTGCATGGCATGAAATCTCTGGTGCTCCCTCTAGTGGTTACTTAGTTGTAGTGTATTTACATTAACCCCTTGTGTATATACAGTGATGTATATCCCCACATAACCCACCTCTTCACTCAACTGATGAAGGAGCTATGCTCCGAAAGGTAGTGATTCCACTTAAACCTGTTGGACTTTAACCTGATGTTGTAAGACTTCTTACTGTGCCCACCCCAATCCAATGCCAGCAGCTCCACATTGAAGCACCGCTGTGAACGTCTGCAAGCTAATCGTACATCGTGATTCCAAAGCCCATTTTCAAATTTTATGCAAAGTGTCCCCTTCCTCCCATCCCCCCTCCCCCACCAGCATTTCTTGGTTGACTGAGGAGAATAAAATATTTCCAGGAGAGTTGCATTCTGCTCATCTGCATATTACGCGTGTTACTTTGATTTAAATTAACATCATGGTTTTCCATTAAGTTCTTATTCTTAATTACCGTGACTGCGAGAAGCTTGTCAAATAAGCGCTGTTTGAAAAAAAGGAATTCAACAAGACATCGCATTTGATTTCGTCAATCCAGGCTGCAAGAGGCATTAATTAGGCAGATTTTAAAAATACTTGAAATAAACGTAGAAAATGCTGAAAATACTCAGCAGGTCAGACAATGTTCAAGAAGCAAAACTGAGTTACGGTTCAGGATGATGAACATTCATCAGAACTTGAAAACGTACATGAACTAGTTTGTCAGTGTGCACATTATTCACGCTCGTCTAAAATTAGACTGCACTTGCTATGTATACCAATATAAGAAAGTCAGCCATAGCCTGTAATTAACTGCATCTGAAACATTTCTGAGGGATGTCTTTGCGAGCCAAATAAATGTAAACCTTTCAATTTTTAATGGTTTACTTCCAAAGTGAATTTAAGGTATCATCCAAATACTGTGGTTCCAGAGCAAGTCAAACAATAGGAATCCTACGGCGAGTTACTCACCTCCTGACTCCTCAAAGCCTGTCCACCATCTACAAGGCACAAGTCAAGAGTGTGATGGAATACTCTCCACTTGCCTGGATGAGTGCAGCTCCAACAACAATCAAGAAGCTCAGCACCATCCAGGACAAAGCAGCCCGCTTGATTGCTCCTCCTTCCACAAATATTCAAACCCTGTGCACCATCTACAAGAAGCACTGCAGGAACTCGCCAAGGTTCCTTAGGTAGCACCTCCCAACCCCTTGACCACCATTATCTAGAAGGCCAAGAGCAGCAGATACCTGGGAACACCACCATCTGGAAAGTTTCCTCCAACTCACTCAACATCCTGACTTGGAAATACATCGCCGTTCAAAGAACAAAGAACAAAAAAAAGTGCAGTACAGGAATGGGCCCTTCGGCCCTCCAAGCCTGCGCCGACCATGCTGCCCGTCTAAACTAAAATCTTCTACACTTCCGGGGTCCATATCCCTCTATTCCCATTCTATTCATGTATTTGTCAAGATGCCCCTTAAACGTCACTAACGTCCCTGCTTCCACCACCTCCTCCGGCAGCGAGTTCCTGGCACCCACTACCCTCTGTGAAAAACTTACCTCGTACATCTCCTCTAAACCTTGCCCCTCGCACCTTAAACCTATTCCCCAAAGTAATTGACCCCTCCACCCTGGGAAAAAGTCTCTGACCATCCACTCTGTCTATGCTCCTCATAGTTTTGTAGACCTCTATCAGGTCGCCCCTCAACCTCCGTCGTTCCAGTGAGAACAAACCAAGTTTATTCAACCTCTCCTCATTGCTAATGCCCCCCATACCAGGCAACATCCTGGTAAATCTCTTCTGCACACTCTCTAAAGCCTCCACATCCTTCACTGTTGCTGGGTCAAAATCCTGGAACTCCCTCCCCAAAAGCACTATGGTGTACCTATACCTCAGGGACTGCAGCACTTCAAGGAGACAGCTCACCACCACCTTCTGAAGGGTAGCTAGGGATGGGCAACAAATGCTGGACTAATCAGCGACACCTACATCCCATAAATGAATTTTTTAAAATCTCTTAAGTAAAGCTTTTTGGCTCCCTGAATGGTTTTAGAGGTGTCTACCTCAGTGAGTAGCTGGGTCAGGTTGATGTAGGTCGGGATTGTCTCCCCACTACCGTGGTGTCTTGCCAGTGGTGGGGAAGGTGGTGGATGGCCATCCACCCAAAGGCCAGATGAGCCACATCAGTGGCCAATTAAGAACCTCTTCCCACAGATACTATCATTTTACCAATGGCTGGGTGGGTTCTCCAACTCTTGGGGAAGTCAAGTAAATCCTTGCACCCCCCACCCCCCCCCCCCCACCCCCACCCAATGGACTGGGGTGAGAGTCCCTCCTATAAGGGCCTCTTTGGTTCTCAAAGGAACCCCCTTGCTACTCCCCAACCTCCTATGACAATGGTCATCCCTCCGCAGCAACAGTGCTGCCTGCCCTCACCAATAACGAAGGCTGCCCCGAGGGCAACAAGTTAATTGGCTCCCCCTCCGCACCCAGATAAAATGATGTCCCAAGTCCTGCGGAATGCCGAAGCACATTTACTGCTGCTTCCAGACCCATCGGTAGGACTCCCGCCGCGAGAATAAAATTCCCGACTTTGTCCCAAAAGCGGACAACGTTGTGGAGGAGGATGGTCTTTGTGATGGACTGGATGTTAGTTTGAAACTCAGAGCTGGCTGAAACAGAACAGCAATGTTGGTTGAACCGGGTCCTATGGCTACGAGGGGTGATGGAGTCACTGGTAAGGGAGCAGGGTTAATGGCAGGAGCCCAAATGATGACGCTAGACTTTACAACATTCACCTGAGGTAATCATAGAATATAGGAGCAGGAGTAGGCCATTCAGCTCTTGTGCCTGCTCCGCCATTCAACATGATCATGGCTGATCCTTTATCATAACGTCATACTCCAACACTCTCCCCATACATCGAGAAATCTATTTCCTTCTTTGAGACATTCAGTGATTCGGCCTCCACAGCCTTCTGCGGTAGTGTATTCCACAGGTTCACCACCCTCTGAGTGAAGGAAGGTCTCCTCAGCTCAGTCCTAAAAGGCCCAGGCCTATCCTGAGACTGTGGCCCCTTGCTCTAGGCTCTCCAGCCAGAGGAAACAACATCTCTGCCTCCAGTCTGTCCAGCCCTGACAGAGTTTGAACGTTTCAATAAGATCGCCTCTCAATCTCCTAAATCCCAGTGAATACGGGCCCTGTCGACCCAATCTCTCCTCATATGATAATCCTGCCATCCCAGGAATCAGTCTGTTGAGCATTCGCTGCACTCCTTCTATGGCAAGTATATCCTTTCTTAGATAAGGAGACCAAAACTGCGGTCTCACCAATGTCCTGTACAGCTCCGCTCACCAAGACTCTTCAGTGCAGGAAGAGATTGGGAGGGCATTTAAAAATGGCCTCCCGATCTCTCGGGCCCGACTCGACCCCCAAACCCCCCAAGCCACAACTCACGTATAAGGGGGCCCGCGGACCACCGCAACCCACCGGCCTGATCCCCACCATGTCAAAAATGCCAGCTTGGCACCCAGCAGTGCCAGGCTGGCACCCAGGGGGCACTGCCAGGGTGTTAGTCTGTCCGTGCCAAGGTGTCTGGGCAGCATCAGCGGTGCCACTGTGCCCAGAGGGCAAGCACCTGGGGGCCTCCGATCTCCTGGAAGACTCCCAAGAGTGACATTCCGTCTAGTGCCCATTTGTGGAGACCAGCACTGCACACGCATGCCCGAGGTCTCTGAGGCGAGGGAGTTAGGTCCCATGCCTTGGATAAATCTCGGGAATGCATATTAGAGGGAGATTAGCAGTCTCCCTCTAATATGCAGATTTGCCAGAAAGTGACCCATCTACACTGGGTGGGATTCACATCGCGACGCCTCGTGAGATCGTGTTAGATTTGAACGGTGCTTGCCCAAGATCTCCAAGGCAAAGGGGATAGATCCCAATGCCTTGGTTACCTCAGAGAACCGCTCTAATATGCAGATAGGCCAAAAAATGATCTCGTCCACAATGGGCAGGCTTCACATCTCAACGTCTCGCGAGATCGTGTTAGATCTCACGAGGTGTGGCGAGCCGGGTAGATCCTGGGAGTCTCCCATCATTTACCAGCCATGTTACTCCACAACGCACTGCTTTCCGGGCGCAGAATGGCCGGTTGATCGCATCCTTAGAAATATTTTCATCACCGGGGATCTCCATTCGCTGGCCAGTCCGGCTACTCAGAGATTGGGCCACCATTTTGAAAGGGTGCCCCGATCTCTAAGAGGGCTTCTGGGTCCCCCACACCCCAACCCATGGGCAATATCATCCCCACAAACACGGCCATTACTTCACACCCCCCAAGTGATGAAACCCCGCTATGGAGTCATTGAGGGCCCCCCTTTTCAGGCCTGCCCACCCCCCTTTTTGGGCCCCCCTTCCAGGTCCCCACGCTTCACCCCTCCAACCTTCTAGGGGCTCCTTCATTCCCATTCCGCACCCCCCACCATTCATATACCCCCTCCCCCCTCCTTTAATGGGCATGGCTCCCTCAGGTCCTGGCCCTTGGTCATGCCACCCTGGCACTCTGGTCGTTCTTCTATCGGCTTTGCAGTGCCACCAGGGCACATTGGCAGTGCCAGCCTGGCAGTGCAAGGTGCCAGTGTTCCACGAGGATGGCCAGGGGGCCACATTGCCCTGTCCCTGATCACCCGGGGGTCTCCGATGGCCTGGGAAACCCCCCATGGTGACATTCTGCCTGGTCCACATTTGTGTGGACCAGTGCTGAATGGCGCCAGGCTAGGGACACCCTGCGGAGGCCATTAGATATGCCCGGTAACCCCAGCTGAGCATGCCTAAGTGGGTGTAAAACTGAATTAGGCGCATTAGGCTTTGTCACGCCCATTGTGGCAGGATCCTAATCACGACACCCCGCGGGAGGCTTCTCCCAGCATCCACCAGCCGCGTCGCGCTCCCGTTCAAGAGGGGTGCAGCCGGTAGATTGTGCCCTTTACTTTTCAAAATAGTTTGGTGTGATTAATGTAGGAAATTGTTCTACAAATTATACTATTTATTGACTGCAGTAATATGTTTATAAATCTTGCTTTTACACACAGGCAGGTAGGTGGTGTATTTGCAAAAGATGCAATTAAGATGTCATAAAAGTGGGCTACTCATTGATTATAACCATTTAATTGTTTACCTATATCGGGCGATTGGACTTTTGTTTGTTAAAAGAAGGTTCCCTGTGGTTTAGATAATTGAGAGTTTGTGTTTAGCCTTAATAAAATGGCGATAAGACAGTGAGTGGGATAGAGATGATGTAATTAATAGGAGTAACCAGATCTTTACTTTAGTATGCAAAACACAGAAGGACTTTCGGCTTGTGTGTGAAGGGTCTCTCACCTTTGCTGAAAGCACCTCTCTACACAGAGGACAGCAAGTATCTCTGTGTCTGCTAATTTTATTTACAACTGGCTTTTGACCTGTACTGGGCTTTTCTTAATTAGCGATAGAGAAGGGGTTGGATTCTCCACTCCCCAACGCCGAAATTGCGTTTGGCGATGGCACCGGATTCTGAATTCTCTGCCCCCTGAAATTATCCACCACCTCAGGCCATTGCCTGAGGCCCACCCCACGATGCTCCGTCCCTGACCGGCCGAGTTCCCAACAGCATGGGTGACGTGTGCTTACACCGTTTGTGAACTCGGTGTGGTAGCTGCGGACTCAGTGGGGGGAGGGCTGTTCAGCGGACGGGGGGGGTGGGGGGCATCATTCGGAGATGGGGGCACTGTGGGCGGGCAGTCTGGGGCGTGCGAGCGGCCAATGGGTGGCACTACTTTGGCAGCCCAGGTCCACTGGCTGAGTCCGCCATGGAGCATGGCACGGCCACTGAAGGCCGCCACCATGCACATGCGCGGCCTCTGAACCGGAAGTGCTGGGGGCCATATCGGCAGCTAGAGCTGTGAGCTCTACGCTGCCTCCTTGCCAGCCCCCGGCAAAGCGGGTGGCCTTTGGCCGCCAGTTTTCCTGGCGTAAAAGACCACTGTTTTCACGCTGGCATGGGGACTTTGTCTCCAAAACAGAGAATCCAGCCCAAGGTATAAGTTAGAAGTGTTTCTTTTTATTGCTATGGATTGTTTAACTGTTAATTGTAAGCTATTTCCTGTGCTGCTAATGGAGTTGGTCCTGTGTTAAAAATAAAGTTTGCTTTAATATAAAAGACCATTTTTTGTCTAAGGAATTACTCCTGGGGGTGAAGTATCCTTCCCTCACAGTTCACATTTCATGTCCAGTTTACCAATAGACGTTGGGGTCTGGTCCAGCATCCTAACAATGGACAATGGCTGACCCGAGTGACTTTTCTTTGAGTTCTTTGAGATGAAAGAACCGGAGTCAGCAGTCCAGAGACTCAGGGCGCGATTCTCCGAGCCCCGCGCGGGCCGGAGAATCGCCGCAACAGTGCCACGATGCCCCAACGCCAGCACGCGATTCTCCGAGGTGCGGAGAATCGGCGTCGTTTGCGCCGGCGCGTTTGATGCAGCGCCGGCCGCCGGCCTTCGATGGGGTCTGGCCCGCGATCGGGGCCCACCGATCGGCGGGCCGGCCTCTCCCCCCCCCCCCCCCCCCGGGCCTACTTTGTTGCGTGGCCGGCCCCTGAACCCCTACTCCACGTTGCGTCGGGGCCGGCGCACTGAAGAAGTCCCCCGTGCATGCGCGGGTTGGTGAGGCGCCCATTTGGCGCCGGGAAGGGAGGTTGGAGCGGCGTGAACCGCTCCAGCGCCGTGCTGGCCCCCTGTGGGGGACAGAATCGGTCATCCCCGTGCCCGTTTTGCACCGTCATGAAACGCGACGGCGTTCACAAAGGCGCGAACACTTAGTCTCCATTTTGGAGAATCACCCCCTGAGTGCCAGTGAGCCACAATAGCAGCTAACATACAGCATGACTGTGCTCTAATAGTATTTAAGGTGCCCACACAAGAGAATGCCCATACACGAGTCCTCAAATTGGAACTCTCCCTGAAAAGGGTTCAGCAAAAGAGCCGCCTGTTATAAAATCTGAGGTGCCATATATATTCCTGTCACAAACCCACCTTGATGAGATAAATCGGCGAGGCGAGCTATTATGTTAAATGTCTCATTGCTGCCTGTTCTTGGCTGCGTCGAAATAACTTCAAAACACTGGTATTGATTAAAATTTCTCCACATCGCAGCATTTAGGGCGTTCCTCATTGTAATCCGAAATAATCCTGACCCTAATCACATGAAACCGCATTCCACTTTGCACCACTTTTGAAATCTGTTGTATCTCCTGAGGGACAAGCCTTTGCTTTGCACTTAAACCATCAATAGGCATTCAAAAAAACATTTGCACGAGACCCAGGAGAAATGCACTTTTTCCGGTGTGTGTGTGTGCTGAATAAGATGAGACTGTCATCAGGGGAAAGAGTCGATGAGTGAAGTTGCACATTTTTGTTTTCTTTTTCTAACCACTATGCTCCATTTTGGCCATCCTACCTTGTTTTCCTGTATCCATCTCATTTTACCGCCGCCCATTCTCCTCCGTTGCCCATTGTTAGACGCCTGAGAAAGGAGAAAAAATAACCATTGATTGAAAGGGAGAACGATTTACATTTATGTACAATTTTTCACAATCAAAGCACCTTACAGCCAATCAAGGTGCACTGCAGAAACTCACCAAAGCTCAGTAGGCAGCACCTTCCATCTCACAATCACCACCATCTAGAAGGTCAAGGTCAGCAGATACCTGGCAGCACCACCGCCTGGAAGGTCCCCTCCAAGTCACTCACCATCCTAACCGGGAAATAAGTCACCGTTCCTTCACCATCGCTGGGCGAAAACCCTGAAACTCCTTCCCTAATTTCCTATCTACACCACAGGGGCTGTAGCGGTTCAAGAAGGCAGCTCACCACCCCTTTCTCAAGGGCAATCAGGAATGGGAAATAACCGCGGGCTGGGCCAGCGATACCCCCACATCTCATGAATGAATTGAAAAAAATACTTCTGACGTAGAGGCAAGAGTATAACTACTGGCACCATGATTAAACACATTCACTAAAAGCTAATCCAAAGGCTGTTGAAAGATAAAAATACAAAGATTGACATGGTTGTGGTCTCCGCAACAAAGAGAGCAAACTGCCATAGAATCTTATAACAGACTGAAAAACTACAGATGGACCTGGCTCCTCCCATTAATTACATCACTTGCCTGTATGCATTTAAACCAGGGTTTTTAATAACATTACTACAGAATATAACACATAACAAGTTCTACATTCATTACAATATGTATGTTTTTCTTTATTCTCGCATGGGATGTGGGTGTCGCTGGTTAAGCCAGCATTTGTTGCCCATCCCTAATTGCTCTTGAAATTTACTTTCTAGCTTTCAATTCCAGGTTTTATTAATTGATTTCAAGTTCCACCAGCTACAATGGGGGGGGATTCGGACCCACGTCCCTGGTGTACTAGACTGGGTCTCCGGATTACAGTCCAGTAACATTATCACTACCCCGCCGACTCTCCTGTAATGGCTTTAATGTATTAAAATGCCCCAAGATGCATCAGGAGCATTATGAAATGATATTTGGCACCCAGACACAGGAGGGGACATTAGGTAAGGTGACCAAAAGCAAAAATAGATCATAAGCATTGTCCTCAAGGAGGAACGTGAAATAGACAGTGAGGAGAGGTTTAGGGAGGGAACTTCAGCTTAAACAGCTGAAATTAGATCCACCAATGTTGAAGGGTTTAAAACTGGGGGGAATACACCTCCCGCTGCCTTGGGAAAGCGGACAGCCTAATCAACGACCCCTCCCACCCGGGCGATTCTCTCTTCCAAACTCTTCCATCGGGCAGGAGATACAGAAGTTTAATAACACGCACCAATAGATTCAAAAATAGCTTCTTTGTCACTGTTACCAGTCTCCTGAATGACCCTCTTAGGGTATGAACTGATCTTATGGACTGAACTGGTCTTTCTACGCATCTTCTCTACATTTGTAACACTATATATCGTATGCTTCACCCGCTGTCTATGTTTATGTATTTTCGTTATGTATCCTCACGTATTTATCGTATGTTCTGTGCTTTCAGACACGGAGGGATCTCGCTGGACTGTACGCAGAGCAATACATTTCACTGTACCTCGGCACACGTGACAATAAATCTAAATCTACTCAAGATTTCTGAAGTAGAATCGTGCAAATATCTGTGAGGGTTATGGGGTCTTGGGGGATTTGAAAACAAGGATGAGAATTTTAATATCAAGTTGTCAGGTCAGCCAGCACAGGTGTGATCAGTGACCGGGACTTGGTGGGAGCTGGGTCACAGGCCGCAGAAGTTTGGGTGACCTCAAGTTTACAGGGGGTAGAATGCGGGAGGCCAGTCGGGAGTGCATTGGAATAGCCGAGTTTACAGCTAGCAAAGACATGAATGAGCGCATAAGCAGCAGATATGCTGAGGAAGGGTAAGCTCACCACTTCCACAGCAGGGGTAAATATTAGAAGCGATAATATAAAAACCGTACATAGCAAGCTATGTTTTTAACTCCAATCTATAGATGAAAGGACTTCAATTGTTACGACACCATGGGCTAGTGCGCAGTCAATTCCAGCCCGACAGGCCCCGGAGTCCCAACACAAGTGAAAGAAACAATAATTTGTATAAAGTTTCCGAAATCTTTGACCCATGACTGAGCCAATGACTTACAGGCACCAGATTTGTAAGTGAAACACAACAATTGTTTATTTATAACAACAATAGAGATAAAGCATTCAATAATTATACTAGAATAGTTGCCAGCTAATCTACTAACCCCCCCCGCCCCTTTTACCATCCCAACCTCTATCCAAACACGTACGAGGCATACACATGCAGAGAGAAAGGGGAAGGGAAAAATAAAAGAGGATTAATGTGAGATGAAAGATGAGTGCCCTTGCTTTGGATGTCAAGATTATTTATTCAGCTGACTGTCCTTCCAAGATGCAGATTGGTTGAGAACCACCGGTTGGATGGCTAACGAGGATCTTCTGGCTACGCATTCAGTTTGTATCCCCAGCCTGTGGGATTCCCTTTGGGGAACCACTTTCACTTTTATTAACCTGGGCCATCACTCAAAAGACCTGCCTCATGTCTGTGTAAATTTTATTTGTTTCCAACTCCATCAGAATGTCCTCTTGCTTTACTGAGGAAACACAGAGTTCTCCTCATGAGGTTTTAAAGAGGATTCATTAAACAACTGGCCATGCCTGCAACTGCTGCTGGATTGAACTTCCTTGTAGTTCTATCTGACTGAGGAGAGAGAACGGTCTTTACTTTGAACATTTAGAAGAGTCCATCAGGTAAGGGAGCGAGATCACGGCTTTGACTCTCCGGCTTCTTCATCAAATCAAAACCTAAAGCAAAAACACAGTCTCACAGAGTAAGGAACATTCTCTACAGTCATAGAAAAACCTGACCAATCAGCATGATCCATTTATAAGGCCCGGCAATCTGAAACAGCCGACTGGTTGACAGCCAAGTCCATCAAGATGCATCATCTTTGATGTCAGAGCATCAGCACAGCCTGCTGGAGGTCCATTCTTTTTTTTAAATTTAAAGGTGAAGTCCATCTTAAAGGCAGAGGAGAGTTTTTGGCCAGGTCAAAAATTGAAATAGCAGAACAGCAGAAATTAAAAGGAAAATGAAAAGGAATAGACTGGGCCGGAATTCTCTAAAAACACGGCTAAGTGTTGACCCCGGCGTAAACACCGCCGTGTTTCATGCCTGCGCCAACGGTCCTCTTGGCCCAGCAATTCTGTAGCCCACAGGGACCCAGCACAGCGCCGGAGTGCTCCGCGCTGCTCCAGCTGCCGTACGCGACCCTGCACTGCTCGCCGCAGGTCTGCGCATGCGCGCAGCGGCCGGCTGCGGGTCCGCGCATGTGCGCAGCTGCCGCTTCCACGTCAGCGCCGCGCAACACAGCAGAGCCACACAGCGGGCTGGCGTGGAAGATGGTAGCCCCCCCAGAACGTGTGCGCCCTCCAATCAGTGGCCACCGATCGCGGGTTGGCCACCCGGAGACTGATCGCCCCGCCCCCCCCACCAGGACGGACACTGCAGCCGTGACGCTGAGCTGCCGCCGGGTGGAACTATACGTGAACTACGTCGGCGGGAACTCGGCCGGTTGACCGTGGAGAATCGTCACGGGGGCCTCTTTGAACGGTCCCTGACCGGCGCCGTGTCGACCGTGCGCGCGACTGCCGCCAATTCTCCGGTCGCCGGAGGATCGCGTCCCGCCGTCGGACCCAATCGCGGGTCTGAGGCCCAATTCTCCACCCCCATGCAGAGCGCCATTTCGGCGCGGAGGCTCGGCGAATCCCAGCCAGGGCTTAACAGGAGGGTCCTTACAAAATCAGGAATCATGCTGTTGCAGAGTTCTCATGAACAGAAATATTCAGCTTTCACTCTTTCATCTATTTTTTATCATAATCTTTTTTAGTGTCACAGGTAGGCTTACATTAACACTGCAACGAAGTTGCTGTGAAAATCCCGTGTCGCCACATTCCGGCGCCTGTTCGGGTACACTGAGGGAGAATTCAGAATGTCCAATTCACCTAACAAGCACGTGTTTTGGGACTTGTGGGAGAAAACCGGAGCACCCGGAGGAAACCCTGGCAGACACAGGGAGAACGTGCAGACTCCACACAGACAGTGACCCAAGTCGGGAACCGATCCCGGGTCCCTGGCGCTGTGAAGCAACAGTGCTAACCACTGTGTTGCCGCTTGAGTCAGTATGTGTTACATTTATGCTGACACTGTGAACATTTTATGGTTGCTTTCCACAAACCAACCGTTCCGTTTGTTTGATTTGCACGTGAACCCATTGGGCCAAATGGCCGGTTTCCGAGGATGAAATACCATATTGTGCCGTCAAGCACCTTAAATTATCAGGGCTAACCCGGGTAAAATAACTAGAAAAGTCCCTTTTAATTGTTGAAATACACGGCAGAACGACATCAATCAAATAAAGTTGCCTTGCCTTATGACAGGAGTTTGCAAGTCCCAGAGCCAATTCAGCTGTACCAATGAGGGCAGAGATGCCGCAGCAGGAAGTAGCCAGATGGCAGGAAACCCAATAGGGGAGCCATGCAGTCTGGCCAATCCCAGCTCTCAGCGGTTGAATTATAGAGTTCACAGTGCAGAAGGAGGCCATTCGACCCGTTCGAGTCTGCACCGACCCTTGGAAAGAGCACCCAACTTCAGCCCACGCCTCCACCCTATCCCCGTAACCCAATAACCCCACCTAACCTTTTGGACGCTGAGGGGAAATTTAGCACGGCCAATCCACCTAACCTGCACATCTTTGGACTTTCTGGTGGCAAGGAAATATGGAAGGAGGCTTGGAAACAAGTCACTCGCTCAGAGTTTCTGCCAGATAATGTCTCCTGCATCGTAAAGGTTTAAAAATAGAAGCAAATAATTTTTAAAAGAGCGCAAAGATTGCTGTCAAGAGCAGCAACTTTAACATCCACGGAACCCCTACTCCGCCTCCTGAGATAAAATCATTTGTAGTAATTACTGGCTGAGTTCTACTCTGTTCTGGTATTTGATGAATATCTTCAGTCCCCAGTTACTGCATTCAGTGTAACAACAAATTCTCACAGGAAACTGGATGAGAAAAGCGACAACTTAAACAAAGTAAACCTATTCAATGAGGGAGCCAGAACCCGTGTACAATAATCAGACAGACTAATAAATAAGGAAAGATTGATTCTGAAATTTCCACTCTTTGGGAGGGTTTGGAGTTTGTATTCCACAGATATTAGACTTGAAATGTATTCTCGCTCATGTAGGATAAATAATTGAGAATGGATTCTGGATGGCTATCTGATAAAGTGAAGATGCTGCCCGTCTGAAGGGGCTGGTTTAGCACAGGGCTAAATTGCTGGCTTTTAAAGCAGACCCAGGCAGGCCAGCAGCACGGTCCAATTCCCGTACCAGCCTCCCCCAACAGGCGCCGGAATGTGGCGACTAGGGGCTTTTCACAGTAACTTCATTTGAAGCCTACTTGTGACAATAAGCGATTTTCATTTCATTTCCCTTCATCAGAAGAATCAATCAAATGTTCAATCCTGTGTTCGTTCATCGAATCATAAAATCTAGAATAGTTACAGCACAGAGGAGGCAGCTTTTCCTGTCCTGTCTGTGCCAGTGTACTGCAAACTCACTGAACTAAGGTGCAGCTTCCCATTTGATTTTCTATTTACTACACCCCTAATTCTTCCATAAACATGGAAAACATATTTTTTCCTCTTTCCTTGGCTTTCACTTTGATGCTATTGACTTTTTTTAAAATTCTGAAGGTTACTGTAACTACCTTTACCAGCATGTATTTGGGTTGATTTTGTGATTGTGACTGAGAAGTTACTGGAACCGTGTCTTAGCGACAATTGCAGAGAGCTGGCCATGCTGAGTACCATCAGCCTGGTCCCTGTATTACAGTTTAATAAACACAAGGGGCAGGATTCTCCATCTGGAAGATCATGGGGCGGGATTCTCCGATTGCTGACGCTGAAATCGCATTCGGCGATTGGGCGGGGCATCCCTTTTGATGGCGAAATCGGGGGCGGCGCCTGTTTTCGGATGCTCTGCCCCCTCCAAGACAGCGCCATCGGTGAGTACACCGCACGCCGTTGGGACGGCCTCAGGATGTCACCTGAAGGCCCTCGCCCGATGCTCTGCCCCCGATGGGCCGACTACCCGACAGCGTGGATCACTTGTGGTCTGAGGTTTCGCCAACCTCGCGTGGCGGCTGCGGACTCGGACCAGCGCCGCCACAATCGCGGGGGGGGGTCTGTTCCGCTAGCTAAGGGGAGCTTCAGCGGGGTCTGGGGAACTGGTAGGGGGTGGTCCGGGGGAGGGGGGGGGGGGTGGGCGAGGGGGTTACAGGCGTGCACCGGTTTCGCGCGCGGCCGGCGTCCTGTTGTGCGACGCGACCGCTGCACAAACATGCGCATGCGCAGCCACGGACCCAGAAACTCTCCTGCCATACCTGCAGGGAACGCCGGGGGTTTTACATGGCGCGGCTGCTAGCCCCCCAACTGAGCGGAGCATCGGTGTGGGGGGCGGCACCGTCTTTTCCATCGGAAGACTAGACACATGCTCCAGACATAGCCTCAAAACCGGGGAAACCAGCCCCAAGTGTTGCCGCCGGGACTGAGTTGCATGCGGTTCGTGTCTCCAATGGGGGCGCTATTCCGGAAGCATGTCAGGAGATGCTAATGGACCAGCACTCTGCTCACGTTAATCTAGAGCTATTCCCATTCCCGCTGGAGTCTGATTCACTGCAGTAGGAATTGGTGCTGGAGAGTCTGACAAGCTGGAGATGCTAAATAGCACTCCTGCCCCCACACACATTCATTCCAGCTCAGAGACCTCGCGCCGAGGTTTATTGAGTCAGAGCTCTATTGAATGCTGCACGCGGTGGAGAAGAGGAGGGGCACCCTCTTTCCCAGAGTGGGCAGGAGACTCAAGCCCGCCATTGTTAACAGGGCCTAGGAGGAGGTGGCAGAGGCAGTGAGTGTGGCATACTTCACCAGGAAAACTGGGGCCTAGTGCCGCAAAAAGATGAGCGACTCCCTTAAGGCAGCTCGGGTGAGTCACTACCTCTGTGCCCCGGCGTCACTCCTGTCCCCCACTCCTCACATCACTCTCCGCACCCCTCAAGGCCAACCACGTGCTACCTGCCTGCCTGCATCTCCCTGACATCCCACCCTCCACCAAACGCCAACACCTGTATTGTCCAGGTGCCTTGCGCACACATGTCGCCGGCTACAATAAGTAAGTAAGTAATCACCATCGTTCCAGATAATCATCGGCTGCTTTCCCCTTTGAGGGGGAGAGCTGACTGATGGTGATTTAACCTGAGGATCACCACACCTCAGGCAAGGGGCAAGGTTGAGAAGGCGAGGCCTTCATGAATAATCTCAGCAAGTACAGGGATTGAACCTGCGCTGTTGGTCTCGCTCTGCATCGCAAACCAGCTGTCCAGCCCACTGAGCTAAACCACCCCCCTCCCCCCGCCCCATAGAACACAAGGCAGCCCATAATCGAAGGGAGTGCCAGAAACCCGGCAGTGGAATGCCAGGCCTGTGAGTGGAGACCACTGCAGAGTAGAGGGCGATGGAGCTAGCAATGCCGGGAAACACATGACTGTGCAATGCGACTCTCATTGAGTAAGGGGCCTGAATGATGAACGTGCGGTCCAGGCCACACATAGCCTCATTTTGTACAGTGGGGCGCTAAGCTCACTGGAACTCCCATTGTAGTGAGAGACAGCACGGTAGCACAGTGGTTAGCACTGTTGCTTCACAGCCCCAGTGTCCCAGGTTTGATTCCCGGCTTGGGTCACTGTGCGGAGTCTGCACGTTCTCCCTGTGTCTGCGTGGGTTTCCTCCGGGTGCTCCGGTTTCCTCCCACAAGTCCCGAAAGACGTGCTGTTAGGTAATTTGGACATTGTGAATTCTCCCTCCGTGTACCCGAACAGGCGCCGGAATGTGGGGCTTTTCACAGTAAGTTCATTGCAGTGTTAATGTAAGCCTACTTGTGACAATCAAGATTATTATTATTAGTACCAGTCCCGGGAAGACACAGATTTCTCATCACTGCTGTCACTTGGCCCTCCAGCATCGCAGGGACTAACACCTCGATGGGACATTTTAATGAAGCGGCTCCTGGGTCACCTTCTGATGCGCACATCACACGTGTTGCAGCATATCAGGTCGAGGCAGGGACCTCTGACGGAGTGGACAGTCAGAGGGCTCCTGATCCCAGGAAACAGCTTCAGTCAAGACAGGTGTTACACTTCTGGGAAGCATGATTCCATCACTGATGCAGATGCAGACACAGAGCCAGTATTTACTGGAGGGACACCAGCGACTTTCCAGTGCTTACAAGTGCAGCTGGAGGAGTCCAACTTCCTTCAGGTGCAGGAGATGGTGCCAACAATGCATGGTACCCATGCCAACACTGAACAGGTGGTGTCCGCAGTGGAAGGCTTGGGGCAAGAAATCAAAAGCATGGGTCACGACGTCCAAGGCTTGGGGCACACTGTGAGGTGCAGGACAGGGGAGCCCAGTCACAGGCAGATATATACCGGGCCCACATGGACATTGCTGCAGCTGTCGAGAGCTTGGCCCAGTCACAAAGGGTCATGGCTGAGGGCATTGACAGCATTGGCTGGGGACTGACTGACCTTGGCCAGTCACAGAGGGACGTGGCACAGCTTCAGAGGTACGTTGACCGAGGCAGTGAGGAATTGTCTCACTCGCTGAGGGACGTGTCCCAGTCTCAGTGCCAAGCACATCTTTCTGGACTTGTGGGAGGAAACCGGAGCATCGGAGGAAACCCTCACAGACACTGGGGAGAACGTGCAGACGCCGCACAGATAGTGACCCAAGCTGGGATTCGAACCCGGGTTCCTGACGTTGTGAAGCAACAGTGCTAACCACTGTGCTTGAGTGGGTATCTAATGTCTCGTTTACATTGGATACCCTACATCAACCACACCCAATGTTACTACTTTTTTTTGGAGAACATCTTAACTTTTGCAGTCAGATTTATGTTTTAACAATTACTTTTTTATCAGGACATATACATACCCTGGCTGAACGCTTTAAATTGTTAAGTTTCTTTTGTCACTCATCCGCAATCCTAGGCACTTTACGGTTTGCTGAGCGAATGTCTGATATTTGCTCCTAAGCCATTGATTGCAATCTCCTGGTGGCTTAGATTTCCCACAGTCTAGAAAGTGAACCCTCTTTTCAACCTCATGCAACAAGGTATCCAAATCGTCGTCTGTGACGTTCTGACTTCCCTTCATCATACCTACATTTTTAGTTGCCATATTCTCAATGAAAACATATCGACGCTTTTAAGCATGCCACGCATTGTATAACAATGTAGAGCAGATTCATATAATAGTTTGACGATAACAAAAGCAATGATTACTTATTCACATTGAACAATAATCATCTCCAGTCATAAAAAATGAAAAAGAAAAATTACAGTACCAAATAACCAATAACAATAGCATTAACTGCTTCAAAGAAGCAACAAAAAAAGGATTTAAAAACTTCAGCATACCTTTAAAAGAGTGTTGCTTGATGGGCAGCACGGTAGCATTGTGGATAGCACAATTACTTCACAGCTCCAGGGTCCCAGGTTCGATTCCGACTTGGGTCACTGTCTGTACGGAGTCTGCACATCCTCCCCGTGTGTGCGTGGGTTTCCTCCGGGTGCTCCGGTTTCCTCCCACAGTCCAAAGATGTGCAAGTTAGGTGGATTGGCCATGATAAATTGCCCTTAGTATCCAAAATTGCCCTTGGTGTTGGGTGGGGTTACTGGGTTATGGGGATAGGGTGGAAGTGTTGATCTTGGGTAGGGTGCTCTTTCCAAGAGCTGGTGCAGTCTCGATGGGCCGAATGGCCTCCTTCTGCACTGTAAATTCTATGATCTACAAACACTGCAATTTAATTCCCTGACCTCAACGGGTGTTCCCTTAGTTTCCCTGTCATAGCTGGGGGGGGAGGGGTGGCTTCACTCGAACAACACCTTTCTCGGGTCCGGGCGGAGTGTTCCGGCGCAGGCCCAAGGCTGTTGCTGGAATCGGAATGTTCGTCGTGATTTTTGAGCGCTGATAAGGTGGGCGCTTTTTTTAAGCTCAGTATCGTCACCGGTACGTGGATATTTCTTAAATGGTGAGAGGTTGAGATGTACGGGTGTCCAAAGGGAGTCTTTGTTCATATGTCACTAAAAGATAGCATGCAAATGCAGCAAGCAATTGGGAAGGCAAGGTAAGTTGTATGTTGGCCTTCATCTTCACCGTCAGGGTGGTACGGTAGCACAGTGGTGCTTCCCAGCTCCAGGATCCCAGGTTCGATTCCCGGCTTGGGTCACTGTGCGGAGTCTGCATTCTCTCCCCATGCCTGCATGGGTTTCCTCCAGGTGCTCTGGTTTTCTCCCACAGTCGAAAGATGTGCAGGCTAGGTGGATGGGCCATGCAAAATTGCCCTAATGCCCAAAAAGGTTGGGTGGGGTTACTGGGTTATGGGGATAGGGTTGAGGTGTGGTCTTAAGTGGGATACTCTTTCCAGGAGCTGGTGCAGACTCGATGGGCCGAATGGCCTCCTTCCACACTGTAAATGAAGATATTCTGGCTGGGCCAATGGATAGAAGGAACGACTTTCCCTGAGGGTTCCCCCAGGTATGGACAGCAGATGGGACAACCTCTATTGAAGTTCAAATAAGAAGTGATGCTGAACTAATACAGGGCAACTGCTGTCATATTCTCCACAGCCTTTTACAGAGTATGGCCCTCTTTCAGATCCCAGTGTATTCTCTAGTTTAATATTTCTTTGTGAAATAATATCGGATCGAAATAATAAAAATCCACGAGTTCTCCTAAGTCACCGCACTATAGATTTAAGGCCATCCTTTTACATTCATTCAAAATGACAGGCTGGAAAGGACAACTGATCCACCATTGGGGTGGCAGAGTGACACAATGGTTGGTACTGGTGCCTCACAGTGACAGGGGCCCGGGTTCAATTCCAAGTTTGGGTGATTGTCTTTGTGGAGTTTGCACAGTCTCCCCGTGTCTGCGTGGGTTTCCTCCAGGTGCCCCAGTTTCCTCCCACAGTCCAAAGATGCACAGGCTCGGCGAATTGGCCATGCTGATTTGCCCCTTGGTGTCCAAAAGGTTAGGCGTGGTTACTGGGAATGAATAGGATGGTCTTTCAGGGGGTCGATGCAAACTCAATGGGCCGAATGGCCTCCTTCTGCACTGTAGCGATTCTATTAAGTACTGACCCACCTTCCTTACGCCTGGGGCACTAGAACTAGACACTTCCTCCCCATCCAGCCAGCAAGTAAATCTGCTGGGAGAAGCAGAAAAATGGGGGTAAACGGGGAAAACATAATCCAGAAACCTCCTCTTCACCCCCCCCCCCCCCCCACCCAGCCAATTAAAATTAATCCAGAAGACTACAGTGATCATGCTTATTTAAATGGCTAACTGGTTTTTGTTATATTACTTACTGTAATATATGTTATTCATTTGCTTCATACCAAGCTGCTCTTAAACTCGATGTTGATTAACACTCATAGTCATCCAATGAAAGCAAATAATTTATTGAGTAACTAAACAAATAAACTTGTGAGTTAGATTTCTTCAATACTGTTACTAGCTATTAAATAAACAAGATAGAATAAGAACGAACTATGAATAACTACACCTGCACTCTGAGCGAGCTCGCTACACCTCTGGTCACTAGTCACAATACACACAAAGAGGCAGGAACTCAGATTGAGTCTGTCTTTATACCCCTTGTTAGTGCTGCCATGTAGTGATCACTTAGCTGTAATGATTACACATTAACCCCTTATATATCTACAGATATGCAGATCACTACAGTTTTTATCTTCACACTATTTTCCTCCTATACTTGGATTCATATTTACTCATGTTAAGTATAAACCTCAGAGAGGTTTATCCACCAGAGACTGCACTCCCCTTTTGGAGAGAGAGCTGACTGGCGGTGATTTGACATGAAGGTCACCCCTCCTCAGACAAGGGGCAAGGTTGAGAAGGCAGGGCCTTCATGGATAACCTCAGCCTGTGCCGGGAATTGAACCTGCGCTGTGCTGTTAGACTCTGACAGGTTAATCAGATATTCAGTCAGATATTCAGTCAGTAATAAGTCAGACCTTCGATACTTCTCAGTTTCTTTGGTGAAGGTTCTTCGTTCCATGTTCATACTTGGATATATTTACAATTGCTTACTCGATATGCCCAACGCAGTCTCCTCCCTTGCCAGCTTTGTTTACACATGGTAATTGTCTGATTATTTTCTCAATTATGATAATTGCAAAATTTGTTGCCGTAAATCATTTCAGCGCAATTTCAAACAGCAAATGATAACTTGAAGCTTAACCTACTTCCTTGTGAGAGTAAATAAAATGCTCTGTGTAAAATACATGCGTATGTAGAAAATAAACTATGAGTTACCTACATTGTACCATGAGGCCATCCATATAAGGAAAATACAATATACAAGATATTGACTGATGCCAAAGATTCAAGTTTTTCTTAAGATGTAACTAATCCAAGCAAATAACCTATTATTCCTTAAAATGCTCCTGCGGATTGCTTCTTTGTTTTTTGCCTGACACAAGCAAGATCTTGGGGTGGATTCTCCATTGCTGGACACTGCTCGTGCGTTTCCGATCTGGTGGAGCATCAGCGAAAAAACAGGATTGGCACTGGGCGAAAATCCGGACCCGTGCTTCGGCCCTACGCCTGTGGCAGCAGGGAGCTACACGCGCCTCACCGACGGGAGGATGTGATTTGCATCCATTTGCAAATGAATAAAAGGGAAGGCCCCCCTCCTCCCCTCACCCCACAATGTAAATTCCGCAGGCAGTATAGTGCAAAATCACTGCATTTTCATTTACCCCTCCCTGACATCTGTTGCCTCAGACAAATGTGTTTAAAGCAGCAGCTGGTACAAGTGTCAGAGGCTTCCTCGTGGGCCTGGTATGCTTCAAAGCACTTCAAATCCCTTGACAGACTTTGAAATGCAAATTTTCCATTCAATTTCACACAGCAATACATGGTATTAGCCAGTGATTGACAGTTTTATTACTCCAGATACTAATGCTTGGTGGATTGTTAATCTGTCTTTCCCTTCACGCTTGAATACATCTCCAATACCCTGCTTTGAAGATAACCATAATGTTTATAAACATTGTTGCTATGATTGACAGTTTTTCATCACGTTAAAAACAGCTAAGTGCTTTCTTCTGTGAAAAAGAGGAAGTCAAAGCACGGAAAATGCAATGATTTTTCACTCTGCTGCCTGGACTGTTCTTATGCTTTCAGCCAGGGATGACTTTTGGGGGTCTCTGATGGGAGGTCTGATGGGGGTGCTGGGGTTGTCTGATGAGGGTGTCTAAAGGGGGGGGTGGTGGCGTTAGGAGGGCGGGGGGGGGGGGTTGGGTCTCCTGCCTTCATATGAGTTGTGGGGGTGGCCCATTATTCGCACGGTGGGGGAATGATGCCCTTACTTGTCAGCAGGGGGCATAATTTGCACTGTGGGGGGGGGGGGGGGGGGGACCGGAGCAGGACCTTGATATCAGGCTACCCACAGAATTTGGTGAGCTGTCCTCCGTGCATAAATTAGCATGGTAAAGGAGAGAGAATCGCCTCTGGGTGCCAAACCTAACACCAACGGAGACCAGGAGCTAGTCTCCACTGGCGAGAGCACTTAGTGTTCAGAACGGAGAATTCAGCCCCTCACCTGTGAACATTCTTTTTATTCCTTTGTGGGAGGTCAGGGTGGCTGGTTGGACCGCATTTCATTCCTATCCCCAATTGCACCTGAAGAAGTGGCGGTGAATGATCTTCTTGAACCACTGGTGCAGGTACACCCACAGTGATGTTAAGAAGGGAGTTCCAGCGACAGTTAGAAACGGCAATGTATCTCCAATCTGAATGTGTGTGGCTTGAAGGGAGAACGAGCAGGTGGTGGTATTCCCATGCATGTGCTGCCTTTGTCCTTCTAGGTGGTAGAGGTGGTGTAACTGGATTCAAGCCTGTTGGTGAAGTCAAACCCAGACCCATAGCCTTTCGTTGCTGAGGCAACTCACTGACTTTGTCCAATATCAACATTCTGCAGCCACCGCCAGTGTCCCAGACATCCCCTATTTATATATGCTAAATACCCATCACCTGTTTCCTTTAACAATATAATTGACATCAACAAATCGTAACGATATAATTGATAAGGTATTGACAGAGGTTGGAAGGTGCTGTCAAAGATGTCTTGGTGAGATACTGCAGCGCATTTTGTAGATGGTCCACATTGTTGCCACTATGTGGCAATGATGGAGGGAGGGAATTTTTAAGGCGTGCATGAGTTGTCGATCAAGTGGGCTGTTTTGTCTTGGATGGCATTGAACTTCTTGAGTGCTGCACTCATCCAGACAAGTGGAAAGTGATCTATCACAATCTCGACATGTGCCTTGTATTTGATGGACAGGCTTTGGGGAGTCAAGAGGTGATTTACTCACCACGGAATTTCCAGCCACTGACCTGCTTTTGTAGCCACAGTATTAAGGTTGTTGGTTCAGTTAAGATTCTGATCAATGGTGACTCCCAGGATGTTGATAGTGGGGCAGTCAGCAATGGTAACGTGGTGTCAACCTCAAGCAGAGATGGTTAGATTCTCTGTCATTGGAGATTGTCATTGCCTGGCACATTTGTGATGTCAACCTTACTGGCCACTTAACAACCCAAGCTTGAATATTGTCCAGGCATTACTGCACACGAACATGAACCTTTTTAAGTATTGTTATTGAAAATATGGAAAGATGTGTCATTTGAAACATGGAAGTCTGGCAATATCTGGTCTGAGAGCAGGGGCTGTTTAGCAAAGGGCTAAATTGCTGGCTTTGAAAGCAGACCAAGGCAGGCCAGCAGCACCGTTCGATTCCCGTAACAGCCTCCCCGAACAGGCGCCGGAATGTGGCGACTAGGGGCTTTTCACAGTAACTTCATTTGAAGCCTGCTTGTGACAATAAGCCATTTTCATTTTTCATTTTTATTTCATTTTTTTCACATGAGAAGATACATGGAAAGATCCCATAAAGGGTTAACAGCAGCTGCAAAGAGCAGGATTGTAAAATGCAGATATCCTTGGTCAAGAAGGCTTAGCAAACACACAGGATTTTGAATGAAGCCAAAAACAATGACTCACACCTTCATTGAACGTAACTATCTTAGTAAGCCGCTGGAAAAGAAAGGATGAGGTTCAGTTGAATTTGGTGACAATTCTAGGTGTGTAATTTTGCTAATACCAGGTAAATTAAAGAAAACTGGAGACTATCAGTCTACGAGAAACATAATTCAAAGCCAAAATCAAAGTCAAAATTATGAGCTGAGGACACAATTGGAAAATAAAACTATAGAAATGACAGGAATCAAACCAAAATTCACACCTCTTGAAACCAAAGCATTTTTGAATATCACAGAGGAACCTTGAACATCACAAAGGACACAATGTAATCAGATCTATGTTGTATTAGACTGTTTAGATCAAAAATACATTTTACAATCAAAGAAATAAGAGTTACTTTACAATAAAGTCATAAAAACTAAATAACTGTTGGAACAATATATAAACCCGAAGAAAGGGAACAGCCAGCAGAGCCAGCTCTCACAGCTCGGTACATGGGAAAGATAGGACACAGCAACCAAGCTCATCAGCGAATACATCTAAAGAAGACCAGATTTTTTTTAAAAGATTGATTGTCAAGTTGGGCCTGAAGATCCCTTAAACCAACCAGAAGGGTCCAGAAGCAAGATCTTTTTACTTCTCTGTAAAGACAGTGATTGCATCTTTTAAAAAGAAAAAATATATAATAATAAAATAACTTAAAAGTTTTAACCTGAAACAGTGGTTATTAGCCTACTTTACTTACTTAGCAACGCAGGACCCAGGATATCAATGCTACTGAGGGGTAAGTAGGTAAAATTCTTCTGTGAAGGTATGGGTTATACCGGGGGATAACTTGAAGATATAGTTTGACCTAAATAGCACCCACTGAAGCCTGCATCGGAGTTGGGGAGTGAGAATCCCTGTTCACCATTTAGGATATCGACCCTTTTTGGTATAGGGGGAATTCTAAGAATAGTGGTGAGTTTTTAACTTCATGGTGCCCAGCGTGGAGGCCTAGAATATTAGAAGTTTCTAGGTAAAGCGAGGCTAGAATATTAGAAGTTTCTAGTTAAGCAGAGTGTGGGCTAGAATATTAGAGGTTTCTAGTTCCCAAACAATGGTTAGAATATTAGAAGTTTCAAACCAGCACAAAGGCTGGAATATTAGAAGTTTCTAGTCTATGTGTGAGTCAAACTTTACCTGCCGAGTTTAGTTTGGAAAGTCATGTGTGATTGACTTTTGTAAGGATATTCTGTGAATCGAGGGGACATAAAACTCAGGTTGGGTGTAAAAATCAGTAGACTAGAAGATACTGACCTTGAGAAAAAGTCTGCAAGACATCTTGGTGACAGCACTAAAAATCTTGCATCCATTACTGGTAAAAGGAGGCCAAAAAATAAATCATCCTTAGAGTGAGGCAGATTGTGAGGAACATCCTAGAGAAATAGGGCGCGCCTAGAAACCTTTAGAGACCAATAACCAATCGACCCTTAACTAAAACAGGAAGATAGTGCCTTAGTTAGCCTTGGATGGGGCCCAGAAAGGGTACTTATCCTTAATTTCAGAGTGCAGGGACAACCAGGAACAGAACTTAGAATTCCGAAAAATGGCAATTAGGGTAATTCGCTTGCCCTGGAGTACAGTCAAGAGAGATGAAGCAATGAAACAAGAATGGAAGAAATTAAAAGAGTTTTTAAAATCCTGGAGGAAAGAGACGTATCAAGACGGAGACGTCTCCTTCTTTGTTAGAGTGCCTAAAGACCTGCAATATAGAGATCCAGTCGGGATTCTTAAAGCACTTTGTAAATTTGCATTTGAAAAGCAAGCTGAATCACTAATTTTGTTCGGACACAGACAGAAGCATGCAGCTGCTCAAGTGGGCAAAGAGTGCTCCAAACTGGTTAAAATCATTGACGAAGAAAACATGAAAGAAAAAATACAGGTCCCTAGTGAACACAAAAGTAAGTCTGAAGTGGCAAACGAATATAGTAAACAGCAGCAGAAAAATGAAGCTTTAGAAATGGAAAATGACGAGGAATCAGTCCTAGAATCAGATAGCACAGTGAAAACAGTAGGGTTTGAAACAAATGCGCCAAGTAAAATCGAAGATGAATGGGAGTAGACAAGACTTATAAAAAAATGTACATAGGAGGAAAGCAGATCCACTTAGTGGAACGAGACTTTACAAATGCCCAAAAGGATGTACAATTTAATCCTTCCAATAGAAAGGGGAAATAAGGGGCAGGAATTTCAGGGGTATTGGCTCATAGATACAATCCGGAGTTACAGCTAAAAATGGATGAAGAGGGAGTTCTAAGAGGAAAATTTAAAGAAGGGATAGCTAGAGCCACAACTCTGAGCCATGGGACAAAGATTATACATGTGGTATCACTAAACAATTCCGGACAGCAGTATAGTATGATGGATGAGACAGAAGTAAATCAAGCAAACATGGAAGGAATCCTGAGACATAGTGTAGGGAGAGATGTTGATATGACATTATTAGGAGACAGAATATTCGAAAATAACTCAAGGGAATCTCTGAGAGCGATAATAAAGACATGTGCATTAACCCCTCCGGCTAGGGCAGGTCAGATAATAAGGATTTGGCGAGAGCAATGGCCACAATTCCTTTTAGACACAGCAGGAACAAGACAGCAATCTGAATTTCAATTCAACCAAGTGCCAGCACCCCTGTCAGAGACAGAAAAAACACGTCCCAGAGCCCCAGATAACCAAGGGAATTCGGACCCCTTTGAAAATTCCCCAAAGGGATACCATTCTCATTACCCAGATTTAAGTCCGTTTTGGGAAGAAAATTGGCCTAGGCAATCTACCACACATAAAGAAGGAACTTTTATAGATTATTTTTTTGAAACACAAGAAAGTGAAGAGGAGCAAAGCCTCGATGGGATTATTGTGCCTCCTGCGCTGGGACAGGAAGAATCATCATCCTCATCAGAGAATGAGGAAATATTAAAACCAAGGAGAAGAAAAGGGAATAAAAAAAATTCTAAACCATTAGAAATAGGGGATTATAGCGATTACTGGAAACAACAACAACCTTCCACTTATCGACCAATAAATAAGGATTTACCGTATTATATGTATAATCCAAAGGCAAAAATGGTACACCACAGAGATCAGGAAGGATGGCAAAGAGAGGTTATATCTAGGGGACATAAAATAGCAGGAATATTAGGAGGAAGTCAACAAATTGATTCTACAAAATTACTGGGATTACCAAACGTTACACCCAAAGCTAAAATTTGCCAAATGCGCAAAGGGTATGATAGTTTCGGAAGAGCCATGAGTAGAGTAAGGAACAGCACAGAAACACAAGGCCAGATAATAGCAGCATTAAGACCACAAGAAAGGATACAGAATCTCCCAAGACCCCGAATAACTGCACCTACTCCCATAGATAGGGTAAGTTTTGCTCCACGGGATAGCCAAGTACCAATTGCAATGTTCGATGAATATATAGAACCGGTGGAAGATTTTGTACAACCCGGTACCCCCTATCTTGAAGAAGAACCGGTACAACGACAAATCCATTTCTCAGAATATACGGAACAGATAGAAGTGCCCCTTTAAGAACGCCGTGCCCCAGAAGTGAGAAAGTAGTTTGGTCATTTACACCAGGTCCAGAGGAAGGACAGGGAGGTATGGTACCGTATAAAATAGTAGCAGCAGTAATGAAGACAGCAGTCCCAAAAAAAGATGGGGAGAGTAGAATTGAGTATTCACAGAGGGTAAAACAGTTAGCGAAGAAAATCCATCAGGAGAATCCACCAAATTGATTGATTTACATACAGTGGGAGAAATAGTTACAGGCAAAGTCTCAGACTTAATAAATGAGTTAGATTTGGGAAATGAGAGAGCTAAATTAATGAAAGAAATGACAGAGGCAGCATATGCAGGGGAACACCTCACAACATATGTCGACCGAATATATGAGGTCAATAAGGAAGAGGGGGCCGGTGTAGTCAGATTCCTGAGGGAGTTAGGACCCAAGATTCCAGGAGGGAATAGCTTCTCAACAATACTGCTAACAACCCCCAGAAAAGAAATAGGAAGAGTACTGGTCAAATTTGATTTGGCAGGCAAAGCAATTAAGGATAAACAAACAAAAGGGGAACAAAGAAGGGCAGCAGCTGCCCAAAATAATGTTTCAGCACAAAATGCTCAGACCAGACCACCGAATCGACAGATACCCGACAAAACGGGACAAAATCTAGCCCAACCAGCAATGCCACAACACGGGTATAATCTGCGGTCACAAGGACCACCCCCACCACAAAATCTAAATTACTTACCAAGGGAACAATTCCTAGCCCTCAGTCGGGAGGAAAGAGACAGATACATTGAGGGTAGGAGAAGAAGAGCAGCTGGTCAGGGGAGGATTGAGCATGGTAGGGATCAACTACCAGAGTGGTACTCGGGACCCTCGTGAGGGGGATTCCGAGGAAGAGGCAGAGGAGGCCCCGGTATAAATTGAACAGATTCGGCTTCTCCCCTTAAACAGGCTATCCAAAATCAAACAACAGAAACAGGAAAAGGGGAATTAGTAGTAGTATACAGGGGAAAGAGATTTATTGTGGACACAGGGGCTGAGGTATCAATGATAAGGGAAGAAGCTGGAAATCTTACAGGAAAAGAATACATAGTAGAAGGAGCATTAGGGAATAAGGATATTAGACCAGAAATTAGATTAGGAGAATTATTTGCAATATCAGGAAATGAGAATCTGATGGCAGAAAAAGATTTAATAAAAATAGATACAGGAAAAATAAGGATATTAAAACCAATTGATAACATGGAGGAAATAAGGAAACAGAAAGAAAAAAGTATTTTAAATGACGAGGCTTGGAAGAAGTATTAATGGGAGCAAACCTAGTGATAGGAAAGAATGACACAGGTTTAATTAGCAAGAGGTTCCAACACACAATACAGGGAGGACAACACAGATCACAAAAACAGTATCCTTTGACCCGAGGAGCTAAGAGCGAGCTGGAGATAACAATCAAGGAATTAGAGCAGCAGGGGATTATTCAGGAGGTCACATATGCCTCGACAAATAGTCCAATTCAAGTAGTAAGTAAACCAGATGGTACACTTAGGATGGTAACAAATTACAAAGCTCTAAATAAAGTCACGAAAAAGAATAAGAGATATTTGATAAATCCACAAACTACCTTAGAGCAAGTCGCAGGAAAAACTTACTTAACGAGTATAGATCTGGCGAATGGATTCTGGAGTGTTCCATTAGACCCAGACAGCAGGGAGAAAACAGCATTCACTTTCGGCACTAAGCATTACGTATATTGTAGACTGCTACAGAGATGTATTAATTCTCCAAATCATTTTCAGGCAATAGTCAGGGAACTGATTAAAGACGATTTAGCTTTAGTATATATCGATGATGTATTAATTGGAGATGACGATCAGGACAAACATGTGGAAAGAGTGGCCAGGATTATTAAGACACTTAGTGAAGCAGGCTTTAAAATAGGACTAAAGAAATATCAAATTGGGAGAAGCGAAGTCAACTATTTAGGTTATTTAGTATAAAGGAAGGTAGGGAGGCCAGTATTGAAATGAGGAAGAAGGTAGCTGAAATTACTGTGCCCGTCTCGAGAAAAGGGGTTCAAAAAATAATGGGAATATTGGGATATTTAAGGCCAGTAGTGAAGGACTTCAGTCTTTATGCTAAACCCATTTATGAAACGTTGAAAGGGGATTTTATTTGGACCAGCGAGGCCCAGAGGGGGTTAGATCAGTTAAAGACAGCAGTTGCAATATCGGGACCATTAGTTGGGAGGCAAGAAGAGGATGATTTAAGCATTAAATTAGACATATATAAAAATGGATATGGTATGGTGCTTGCTAATCATAGCAATCAGACACCTAACAAAACATCTGGCAGGTAACTGGTCGAGAGCTGAACAAAAATTTTCAGACATCGAGAAATGTCTGGCAGCTATAACAAAAAGAATAGCAGAGATAGAAAACTTGTCGGTTGGTAAGAAAATTTATGTCACAACTGAGTTTTTGGAATTAAAAGAACTAACTAAGAGACAGATTTGCCAGCAAGGTGCAAATACAGCTCGATGGGAAAGATGGGAAACCATTCTTCTAAACCCTGACTTAATGTTTATTCATAACATTAAAAAGAGACAGAAACTTGATGAACCAGTTAGTAAAAGGGAGTTGGTGAATGCTTGGGTATTATATACTGATGGTAGTAAAGTCAAGGAGGATGAAGGACAAGCCAGATGGGCATTCATTTTTAAAAATTCAGGAAAGAAAATAGTGGAGGAACAGGGAATAATCATTGGGTCAGCTCAGACAGCCGAGGCAGAGGGAGTATTGCAAGGGTTAAAGGAGTGTCAGCAGAGAAAGCTGCAGGAAGTAACCGTTGTCACCGATAGCTTTTTTGTGCAGCAAGGATTGGAGAAAGAATTGAAGTTTTGGAAACTAAACGGTTGGACGAATGGTAGAAATAAACTACTGGAACAGAAAGAACAGTGGGAAGAGATAGATAAAATTTTAGCAGATATGGAAATCCAGACAATTCATCAGAAAGCACACACGAAAGGAACTGGGGAGCTGTGTAAGGGGAATCAGGAAGTGGATGAATTAGGCAGACTTAGAACGATAATCTTGGGGACTCTTGGGAACACAGCGGCCGACCTTCAAATGGTAATTAAGCAAATACATGAAGCCACAGGACATGGAGGTCATGTTGTAGTCGCAAGGGAGTTGAAAAAGTTAGGAATTAAAATAGCCTATTGGAGACAACACTTAACGGCAGTCAGGAGAAAATGTGAAAGATGTATGGCCTGTGGAGGACAGACAGGGAATAAAACATACAGGAGCATAAAAACTGAGAAACCAATGCAAGAATGGTCATTAGATTATGCAGGACCACTTTTTCCTCAAAGCAGCAAAGGGAATTTGTACTTTTTAGTCAAAACTGATAGCTGCACAGGAGAAATTAACTTCAGAGCAACCAGCAAAGCAAATAGAGCCACTACCAAAAAGGTATTGGCAGAAATGATGACCTCAAGAGGTAGGCCAGAATCGATCCGGATGGACACTGCGTCGCACTTTAGAAATAATACCGTTATTAACTTTTGTGCTGACAGAGGAATAGCAATCAATTGGGCCGTGAAATATGCGCCTGAGAGTAATGGAATGGCTGAGAGGTCTGTAAGAAAAGTAAAGGATTGGATAATAAAGAATCAGAATGATAAAGGCTGGGATAAAGACATTGAGAGAATAGTATTTGATCTTAATAGTAATCTCGGAACCTCTGTCTCCCAGGGACAAGGGGACCCAAGTGAATCTGGAAATTATCAAGTTGGAGAGGAAGTGTGGGTGAAGCTACCAACTAGGACTGCAGGGAAAATAATCAGTGAAGCTGTGAAATGTAAAAACAAGATTGTTCAGAATCTGGGTAAACATGCAGTTGAATTAGAGAAGCATGGTGTCTGGAGCAAAAGAAATTGTACCACAATTAAAACACATGACCCAATTAGTGGGAAGACAGTGAATTAAAACCCGTGAGCAGCATTGATTGGACAGATGATAAAGTTTAAATGTCATGTTTGGAACTTACCTTCATAAAAATCCGGTCGTAATCAAAATAAAATAATTAAAGTAAACGCAGTAGCAATATCAGGAATGTATCAGGGTAAGGTTTTGATAGGATTGGATCACTGAGTGAACAAAAGAGGAGGAGTTTGAGACTCTTCGAATCTCACTCAGGGGTGCAATGACAGAAGGAGGAGGCTTAACAGGCTTTAATTGTATGAAGGATAGAACGGATAAGGAAAATAAACTAGTTAAAAAAAAAAAGGAAAGTAATGGTAGCAAAAGAAATCCGGATGTCCTGGAGAGGGCACTTCTGGAGTGTTCAAACGAAGATAGAAAGTACAAATTAAAGAATAGGGCCCTCTCCACCCTTGACCTGTTCATTTGATTTTTCAGAAAACAAATCAAACCAGTTCACAAGAAGGAAGAGAACTGCACTCCAGTAAAGAATGTTTTAGACAGGATTGGGGGGGAAACTAATGATACAATTGGCTACATATTTGAGGGAATTAAATGACAGAGCCCAGAGGAAATCTTTACGGGATAGCAACAAATCAAAATATCAAATTATTACTGAGCAATGAAACCTCCGGTCATACATCTCTAACTGGACATCAGCTGATGGATGATCTGCGGTCTCCACGGGGTAGGTACTACGTGGTGGAGTTAATAAGGGTCTCGGCAGACAGCAGCGACTGACGAGGAACCCCAATATGATAAATGACAAAAGTTTAAGAATTTTTGTAGCTTGATGCCACGGTGGGAAAATTATTACCAATGCAGCAAACAATATTGCATTGATGAGCTGTAAACATTATTCAGGAAGAAATGTCATGTAAATTGGTAGGGACTGTTATGTTATGATAATGGGGGTATGTTGAATGTTTTAATACAGGGGGAATAGTGGTAGTTTAGTGTGTTTTCTTGATTTAACTACATAGAACATCACAAATAATATTGATGTTGTTAACACGCCATATTTAGTATGTAATGACTATTGGTCCCAAAGCCACGAAGGGATGTGTCGATATTGTTCTTTATTTTTGGTATTGAAATTGTGATAACAGTTGCACATATGTAAAGTTGTAACACACAGTCTATTTGTGTGGTTAGGTGATGAGTAATGTGTTAAGATAAGATTTAATTTTTTTTTAACTGTGTATTTAACAATAGGGAGAATTTATTTGGAAAAAGAAAAGTGACAGTTCGATGTGGTTTTGCGAATACTGTCGGCATATTGTATTGCAAATGTTGTAAGGGAAATGATAATAGACAAAAGGGATTTGAAGGGAGTTTGTCAGAAAGATATTCTCTCATGTACACCAGGGGCTGGCAGACATACATGGTTCAGGACAATGTTAGACATTAATGTGGAGAAGTCAGGGATAGAAGCAGGATCGATTGAACCTTTTAAATTATTGAAGCAAGGGAATCAGTGGGTGGTACATGATATCATAATTTACCATTCCAATGAGACATGGGAAGCAATTTGAATGACAGAAAAATGGGACACTTAACAGCCAGTGATGGACAAAAGACCCTTTTGGTTACTGATGGACTGAGTTGTGTGCTGTTTCTAAGGGACATGAGAAGCTTCTACGGTGCTGCTACCCCAAGGAAGTAAAAAGCTTTGGAGGTAGTGGAATACACGGATATAGCTATTGGGTTACCTTCCTGAGCGGCTGCGGCTATGGTTCACGGTAATTGGACTTGAAGAAAGAACGAAAAAAGACACTGGTCTGTGATATGGATACATTTACAAATTGATTTGGTGCACAATTTAAAATCACAAAACATGTACATACAAATGAGAAAGATCGGGGATATATGTTAGTTAGTACAATTAGATGGGGGGATAATTGACGAAATGATATAGTTATGTTTCAAATGTCAAGATGGGGTGTTATTGAAAATATGGAAAGATGTGTCATTTGAAACATGGAAGTCTGGCAATATCTGGTCTGAGAGAAAAATGAGAAGATATAGGGAAAGATCCCACAAAGGGTTAACAGCAGCTGCAAAGAGCAGGATTGTAAAATGAAGATATCCTTGGTCAAGCAGGCTTAGCAAACACACAAAACAATGACTCACACCTTCATTGAAAGTAACTATCTTAGTAAGCAGCTGGAAAAGAAAGGATGAGGTTCAGTTGAACTTGGTGACAATTCTAGGTGTGTAATTTTGCTAATACCAGGTAAATTAAAGAAAATTGGAGACTATCAGTCTACGAGAAACATAATTCAAAGCCAAAATCAAAGTCAAAATTATGAGCTGAGGACACAATTGGAAAATAAAACTATAGAAATGACAGGAATCAAACCAAAATTCACACCTCTATAGAAACCAAAGCATTTTTGAATATCACAGAGGAACTTTGAACATCACAAAGGACACAATGTAATCAGATCTATGTTGTATTAGAATGTTTAGATCAAAGATACTTTTTACAATCAAAGAAAATAAGAGTTACTTTACAATAAAGTCATAAAAACTAGATAACTGTTAGAAAAATATATAAACCCGAAGAAAGGGAACAGCCAGCAGAGCCAGCCCTCACAGCTCGGTACATGGGAAAGATACGACACAGCAACCGAGCTCATCAGTGAATACATCTAAAGAAGACCAGATTTTAAAAAGAAGATTGATTGTCAAGTTGGGCCTGAAGGTCCCTTCAACCAACCAGAAGGATCCATAAACAAGTTCTTTTTACTTTTCTGTAAAGACAGTGATTGCATCTTTTAAAAAGAGGAAAAAAAAATATAATAATAAAATAACTTAAAAGTTTTAACCTGAAACAGTGGTTATTAGCCTGCTTTACTTACTCAGCAATACAGGACCCAGGATATCAATGCTACTGAGGGGTAAGTAGGTAAAATTCTTCGGTGAAGGTATGGGTTATACCGGGGGAGAACTTGAAAATATAGTTTGACCTGAATAGCACCCACTGAAGCCTGCATCGGAGTCGGGGAGTGAGAATCCCTGTTCACCATTTAGGATATCGACCCTTTTTGGTATAGGGGAAATTCAAAGAATAGTGGTGAGTTTTTAACTTCATTATCTGAAGAGTTGCAAATGGTCCTGAACATTGTGCAATCATCCCTTTCAACCTTATAATGGAGACCATGTACATGATTGAGTTCTGTGCTTCCATACATCAATCCAAGTGGATGTAGCGAGTTTATAACAGAGAAACTGTGGCCTATAACTGTCCTGGCAAAAGGGATTCAATTCAAAATGGCGCGGGAGCTGAGCGAGACAACAAAATGAGGACTTGTCCTGACTTTAACATCAAATGTTAAAGAGGCTCAAAAAGAGAGAGAGTGGGTCTGACTCGAGGAACGCAGAAAGAAAGAACGATGGTGCATGCTGAAAGGCTCAAAGGGTCGGGTGGCGGCCTGTTGGGGGGGGGGGGGCAAGGGAGACACCGCGCATGCGCAAAAATCGCGCCGGTGGGACTGGGCCTTTTCTTCTGAGCTGAAGAGTCAACGAATTTGAGGCCTGATGGGGCTTTGCTTGCGAATTGAATATTGCTTGTCCAGGGTTGCCTACGCGAGGCACCTGAGTCTCCCCAAGTGTTACCCTGCATCTATTCACTTGTCTTATAATAAGGTTTTTTAAAAATCCTGTAATTGCCAAGAAAAAAAGTAAGCTGAACCAAAGTGATGGGTGGAGATTTAGCTGGCAGCTTTTACTGGGTATCTGAAGAACATAGAACATAGAAAATACAGCACAGAACAGGCCCTTCGGCCCACGATGTTGTGCCGAACCTTTGTCCTAGATTAATCATAGATTATCATTGAATTTACAGTGCAGAAGGAAGCCATTCGGCCCTTTGAGTCTGCACCAGCTCTTGGAAAGAGCACCCTACCCAAACTCAACACCTCCACCCAACACCAAGGGCAATTTGGAAATTAAGGGCAATTTATCATTGGCCAATTCACCTACCCTGCACATCTTTGGACTGTGGGAGGAAACCGGAGCACCCGGAGGAAACCCACGCAGACACGGGGAGGACGTGCAGACTCCGCACAGACAATGACCCAAGCCGGAATCGAACCTGGGACCATGGATCTGTGAAGCAATTGTGCTATCCACAATGCTACCGTGCTGCCCTTAAGAACAAATAAATCTACACTATATCATTTTCCCGTAATCCATGTACCTATCCAACAGCTGCTTGAAGGTCCCTAATGTTTCCGACTCAACTACTTCCACAGGCAGTGCATTCCATGCCCCCACTACTCTCTGGGTAAAGAACCTACCTCTGATATCCCTCCTATATCTTCCACCTTTCACCTTAAATTTATGTCCCCTTGTAATGGTGTGTTCCACCTGGGGAAAAAGTCTCTGACTGTCTACTCTATCTATTCCCCTGATCATCTTATAAACCTCTATCAAGTCGCCCCTCATCCTTCTCCGCTCTAATGAGAAAAGGCCTAGCACCCTCAACCTTTCCTCGTAAGACCTACTCTCCATTCCAGGCAACATCCTGGTAAATCTTCTTTGCACCTTTTCCAGAGCTTCCACATCCTTCCTAAAATGAGGCGACCAGAACTGTACACAGTACTCCAAATGTGGCCTTACCAAAGTTTTGTACAGCTGCATCATCACCTCACGGCTCTTAAATTCAATCCCTCTGTTAATGAACGCGAGCACACCATAGGCCTTCTTCACAGCTCTATCCACTTGAGTGGCAACTTTCAAAGATGTATGAACATAGACCCCAAGGTCTCTCTGCTCCTCCACAATGCCAAGAACTCTACCGTTAACCCTGTATTCCGCATTCATATTTGTCCTTCCAAAATGGACAACCTCACACTTTTCAGGGTTAAACTCCATCTGCCACTTCTCAGCCCAGCTCTGCATCCTATCTATGTCTCTTTGCAGCCGACAACAGCTCTCCTTACTATCCACAACTCCACCAATCTTCGTATCGTCTGCAAATTTACTGACCCACCCTTCAACTCCCTCATCCAAGTCATTAATGAAAATCACAAACAGCAGAGGACCCAGAACTGATCCCTGCGGTACACCACTGGTAACTGGGATCCAGGCTGAATATTTGCCATCCACCACCACTCTCTGACTTCTATCGGTTAGCCAGTTCATTATCCAACTGGCCAAATTTCCCACTATCCCATGCCTCCTTACTTTGTGCAGAAGCCTACCATGGCGAACTTTATCAAATGCCTTACTAAAATCCATGTACACTACATCCACTGCTTTACCTTCATCCACATGCTTGGTCACCTCCTCAAAAAATTCAATAAGATTTGTAAGGCAAGACCTACCCCTCACAAATCCGTGCTGACTATCCCTAATCAAGCAGTGTCTTTCCAGATGCTCAGAAATCCTATCCTTCAGTACCCTTTCCATTACTTTGCCTACCACCGAAGTAAGACTAACTGGCCTGTAATTCCCAGGGTTATCCCTAGTTCCTTTTTTGAACAGGGGCACGACATTCGCCACTCTCCAATCCCCTGGTACCACCCCTGTTGACAGTGAGGACGAAAAGATAATTGCCAACGGCTCTGCAATTTCATCTCTTGCTTCCCATAGAATCCTTGGATATATCCCGTCAGGCCCGGGGGACTTGTCTATCCTCAAGTTTTTCAAAATGCCCAACACATCTTCCTTCCTGACAAGTATTTCCTCGAGCTTACCAATCTGTTTCACACTGTCCTCTCCAACAATATCGCCCCTCTCATTTGTAAATACAGAAGAAAAATACTCATTCAAGACCTCTCCTATCTCTTCAGACTCAATACACAATCTCCCGCTACTGTCCTTGATCGGACCTACCCTCGCTCTAGTCATTCTCATATTTCTCACATATGTGTAAAAGGCCTTGGGGTTTTCCTTGATCCTACCCGCCAAAGATTGTTCATGCCCTCTCTTAGCTCTCCTAATCCCTTTCTTCAGTTCCCTCCTGGCTATCTTGTATCCCTCCAATGCCCTGTCTGAACCTTGTTTCCTCAGCCTTACATAAGTCACCTTTTTTCTCTTAACAAGACATTCAACCTCTCTTGTCAACCATGGTTCCCTCACTCGACCATCTCTTCCCTGCCTGACAGGGACATACATATCAAGGACACGTAGCACCTGTTCCTTGAACAAGTTCCACATTTCACTTGTGTCCTTCCCTGCCAGCCTATGTTCCCAACTTATGCACTTCAATTCTTGTCTGACAACATCGTATTTACCCTTCCCCCAATTGTAAACCTTGCCCTGTTGCACGTACCTATCCCTCTCCATTACTAAAGTGAAAGTCACAGAATTGTGGTCACTATCTCCAAAATGCTCCCCCACTAACAAATCTATCACTTGCCCTGGTTCATTACCAAGTACTAAATCCAATATTGCCCCTCCTCTGGTCGGACAATCTACATACTGTGTTAGAAAAGCTTCCTGGACACACTGCACAAACACCACCCCATCCAAACTATTTGATCTAAAGAGTTTCCACTCAATATTTGGGAAGTTAAAGTCGCCCATGACTACTACCCTATGACTTCTGCACCTTTCCAAAATCTGTTTCCCAATCTGTTCCTCCACATCTCTGCTACTATTGGGGGGCCTATAGAAAACTCCTAACAAGGTGACTCCTCCTTTCCTATTTCTGACTTCAACCCATACTACCTCAATAGGGTGATACTCCTCGAACTGCCTTTCTGCAGCTGTTATACTATCTCTAATTAATAATGCCACCCCCCCCACCTCTTTTACCACCCTCCCTAATCTTATTGAAACATCTATAACCAGGGACCTCCAACAACCATTTCTGCCCCTCTTCTATCCAAAATTCCGTGATGGCCACCACATCGTAGTCCCAAGTACCGATCCATGCCTTAAGTTCACCCACCTTATTCCTGATGCTTCTTGCGTTGAAGTATACACACTTCAACCCATCTCCGTGCCTGCAAATACTCTCCTTTGTCAGTGTTCCCTTCCCCACTGCCTCATTACATGCTTTGGCGTCCTGAATATCGGCTACCTTAGTTGCTGGACTACAAATCCGGTTCCCATTCCCCTGCCAAATTAGTTTAAACCCTCCCGAAGAGTACTAGCAAACCTCCCTCCCAGGATATTGGTGCCCCTCTGGTTCAGATGCAACCCGTCCTGCTTGTACAGGTCCCACCTTCCCCAGAATGCGCTCCAATTATCCAAATACCTGAAGCCCTCCCTCCTACACCATTCCTGCAGCCACGTGTTCAACTGCACTCTCTCCCTATTCCTAGCCTCGCTATCACGTGGCACCGGCAACAAACCAGAGATGACAACTCTGTCTGTCCTGGCTTTCAACTTCCAGCCTAACTCCCTAAACTTGTTTATTACCTCCACACCCCTTTTCCTACCTATGTCGTTGGTACCAATGTGCACCACGACTTCTGGCTGCTCCCCCTCCCCCTTAAGGATCCTAAAGACACGATCCGAGACATCCCTGGCCCTGGCACCCGGGAGGCAACATACCTTCCGGGAGTCTCGCTCGCGACCACAGAATCTCCTATCTATTCCCCTAACCATTGAATCTCCTACAACTATTGCTTTTCTATTCTCCCCCCCTTCCCTTCTGAGCCCCAGAGCCAGACTCAGTGCCAGAGACCTGGCCGCTAGGGCCTTCCCCCGGTAGGTCATCCCCCCCAACAGCATCCAAAACGGTATACTTGTTTGAAGGGGAATGGCCACGAGGGATCCCTGCACTGTCTGCCTGTTTGTTTTTTTCCCCCTGACTGTAACCCAGCTATTCTTGTCCTGTACCTTGGGTGTGGTTACCTCCCTGTAACTCTTCTCAATCACCCCCTCTGCCTTCCGGATGATCCGAAGTTCATCCAGCTTCAGCTCCAGTTCCCTAACACGGTCTTTGAGGAGCTGAAGTTGGGTGCACTTCCCGCAGGTATAGTCAGTGGGAACACCGGTGGTATCCCTCACCACCCACATCCTACAGGAGGAGCATGTAACTGGCCTAGCCTCCATCCCCTCTTACCTTACAGAATATAGCTGCTGTGTGGACTAACTAGATCTCCGCCCTCCGACTCTGCTCCCAGTCAGCTACACTTCCTGTAAACTCCTGGCTCTCTTCGCACTCTTTGCGGAAATGTCGGAAACAAAATGAAAGGAGCACCTTACTCCCTCCTCACCTAACTCCCTCGGTCACCAAACTCTCACTATCGCACTCAAAAAGCACCAAATTCAGCACTCAGTGCAAAGAGAGGTATTCAGAAAATGAAGATGGCATTGGAATCAAATCATAAAACACAGAACGGGGCGGCTGAAAAAGGCAGATTGAAACTCCTTCAAAGAGGCAAAGGTTTCCAATTCGCACAGATGAAACGAGAAGATAATGTAAATCAACATTGAATGAAAGAGATTTGGCAAAGCACGATCGAACTGTGTGGAAGGTATCAGAGCTGAGGAAGTAGCTGCTCCGGAGAATGTTATTTCAATAAACCAAGGCACCCACAGAAAAGTACAACTTGGAAAGCAGCTGGAGGCAAATAGTAAAACAGGCTCTTTACAAAGACAGGAAAGAGACAGACAGAAATTAAACATGAAAGGTACTCCATCTTGTGAAACAAACACACATCTGTCACACTCCAAAAAGTCAAACGTCTATAGGGCAAAAGCAAGCTTTCTCCCAGCAGAGGAAACAGATTTCCTGTAAGTATCCTATCGAATCCCTTTATTGTTTAAAATAGCGCACTTAAATTCCCCCTCAACATTATCAACATCAGAGAATACTGCCAAGTTTATGCAGAGTGTGAGTGAGCAATGGAATCGTAGAATTTATAGTGCAGAAGGAGGCCATTCGGCCCATCGAGTCTGCACTGGCCCTTGGAAAGGGCACCCTACTTAAGCCCTCACCCTATCCCTATAACCCAGTAGCCCCACCTAACCATTTGGTCACCAAGGGGCAATTTAGCACGGCCAATCTACCTAACCTTGACATCTTTGGGCTGTGGGAGGAAACTGGAGCACCCGGAGGAAACCCATGTATACATATATACATAGATATATAGAAGATAGGAGCAGGAGGAGCCTTTTGGCCCTTCGAGTCTGCTCCGCCATTCATCACGATCATGGCTGATCATCCAACTCAATAGCCTAATCCTGCTTTCTCCCCATAGCCTTTGATCCCATTCTACCCAAGTGCTATATCCAGCCGCCTCTTGAATATACTCAAAGTTTTAGCATCAACTACTTCCTGTGGTAATGAATTCCACAGGCTCACCACTCTTTGTGTGAAGAAATGTCTTATATCTTCCGAAATGGTTTATCCTGAATCTTCAGACTGTGACCCCTGGTCTGGACACACCCATCATTGCTAACATCTTCCCTGCATCTACCCTGTCTAGTCCTGCTAGAATTTTATAAGTCTTTGTGAGATCCCCGCTCATTCTTAGTACAATCCCAACCTAGTCAATCTCTCCTCATATGACAGTCCCACCATCCCTGGAATTAGCCTGGTAAACCAATCAATCACCGATTCCCTACTGCAGGGAGGGGGGTGGGGGGAGGGGGGGGTGGCGAGCAGGGAGGTAGCGTAGAGCTCCCAGCTCTAGCTGCCGATACGGCCCGGAGCATTGCCAAGTCCGTGGCCGCACATGTGTATGGGGAGAACGTGCAGACTTCACGCAGACAGTCACCCGAGGCTGGAATTGAACCCGGGTCCCTGGAGCTGTAAGACAGCAGTGCTAACCACTGTGCCACCATGCCACCCCGCTGGCATCTGGGATGATAATCTGGGGAAATGTACAAGTGTTCACTGGGAAGAATAGAGAAGATTAATATTATTTGAATGGAGGAAGACTGCAGAATGTTGTGGTATCGGGGGATCTGGATGTACTTATACCTGCATCAGAAAACATTATCTTGCGGGTACAGCAAGTAATTAGGAAGGCAAATGGAATGTTGACCTTTATTGCGAGGGGCTTGGAGTGTAAAAGTAGGGAGGTCTTGCTGCAACTGTACAGATCACTGGTGAGACACTGGACCTGGAGTATTGTGTCACAGTTTTTGTCTCCTTGCTTAAGAAATGTACTTGCATTGGAAGTTCACTAGGCCGATACCTGAGATAAAGGGATTATCTTATGAAGAAAGGTTGAGCAGGTTGTGTCCATATGCATTGGAGTTTAGAAGAATGAGAGGTGATATTGTTGAAGCACAAAAGGTTCTGAGAGGGTGTGGACGGGGTAGGTGCTGAGGAGATGTTTCCCCTCGTGGGGGAGTGGAGAACTACAAGCACAGTTTAAAGACAAAGGGTTGCCCTATTAAGACGGACATGACAAGGAACTTGTTTTCTCATAGGGTCAGTATCTTTAGAACATAGAACATAGAACAATACAGCGCAGTACAGGCCCTTCGGCCCACGATGTTGCACCGAAACAAAAGCCATCTAACCTACACTATACCATTATCATCCATATGTTTATCCAATGAACTTTTAAATGCCCTCAATGTTGGCGAGTTCACTACTGTAGCAGGTAGGGCATTCCACGGCCTCACTACTCTTTGCGTAAAGAACCTACCTCTGACCTCTGTCCTATATCTATTACCCCTCAGTTTAAAGTTATGTCCCCTCGTGCCAGCCATTTCCATCCGCGGGAGAAGGCTCTCACTGTCCACCCTATCCAACCCCCTAATCATTTTGTATGCCAAAACTCTTTGGAGTTCTTTACCCCAGGAAGCTGTGAGGCCTGGTTGAACATATTCAAGACTGAGCTAGACAACTTTTATACTGAAGTCAAGGTCTTGTGGCACAGTGGGGAGCGTGCCTGCCTCTGATCCAGGAATTCTGGCTTCGGATCCCACCCCAGGACTTGACGGCCAAGGAAGGTTTGTTCACTGGGGCCCGAAATAGAGTGCCATTAGATAGCAGGGCGTTTCTGGTGCTTCCGCTAATTCCAATTTTTAAAAAACTTGCTCCTATAGTTTTTAAGTTATTGCCGGTCAGGATTACAGTCTAATTCTTGAAATGAAACAATTTGTCCCCACTGTAAATAGTACAGGCTAAATGTAATGTGTTGTCATTTAATTAACAGTAGTATTGATATTCGGACCAATGCAGAAATAAACTAGAACATTGCAAAAGAAAGCTATGCTGGTATTATTAGGTTAATAGAGAGACAAGACTTTGATAACATTAACACATTGTTTGATATCGTAAATAATGTATTTTGACATGTTATCAATTGTGCAGCTCATTATAAGCTGCTCATGGATCAGCAAAGTCCCTGGCAATCTGTGATCATTTTAACTCGCAGTGACAGGTACAGAATGGTGAAAATTAAAAATAAAGAAAATCGGAAATTCTTCTCCAATGTGCCTCGGTAATTCTGTCTTTTATTAAAGCAAGGAGGTCAATGGGGGTGTGCAACTAATCCGCTCCGTGGGGATGCCGGGTCCCAGATTAAATATTGCAACGAGGCCTCTCAGCCTCCATTTTAACTTTTACTGTGTCCATCTGAGAGCCATAGAAGCATAGAATTCCTACAGTCAGGGAGGAGGCCATTCGGCCCATCGAGTCTGCACCCTCTCTGAAAGAGCAGCCTACCAGGGCCCTGGCATTGTGAGACAGCAGTGCTAACCACTGTGCCACCGTGCCACACAGGTGCACTGTGAGGGGAGGCAAGAAAGTTCTAAGGAACAGGTAAACGACTGCCCAGCACTGCTTGTGGGCCAGCAGGAGAAAACATGCCTCCTCATAAGGGCTAATCATTTTACTTATAGGTTTGACCTTCTTTGGGTAATTCAACCTCTGCAATTGGATGGTCCCCTTACCGGCACCCCCCCCCTCCCCCCACACACACACACACAATCAGATCCACCCCCCCATATCGGCCCCTGTTCCAAAATCAGTTCCTCTCCTGATGGCAGCTCCCCTTCCTTTGCCTTCTCTCCCTGTCCCTGTCTGCCTCCATCCCCCCCCCCATCCACTCCCCACCCTCCTGTCTGCTCCCCTCCCCCTGCCTGCACTCCTCCCCATTCGCTCCACTCCCCCGTCCGTTCCCCTCCCCCTGCCACCACCATCTCCTCCGACACCCCCCTTGCGTTTGTCTGCCCCCCTCCTCCTCCCGTCTGCCTCCCCTCCCAATGCCAGATCCCTGGCTGCAGCCCGGAGTGCTAGGGCAGAATTTAATGGAACTGACGTGGATTCAGCCCACTGGTTGTAGAGCCAATTTCTGATTGGGGGGGGGTCCTATGGAATTAAATTACTCTCAGTCTCGCCCGGTAGCTGCCAGCCAATCAGAGACTGGCAGCTCTCCATTGCAGACAGTACCACTGGGCGTATGGACAGCTGCCAGTAACATGCACAAGGAGGAACCTAGGATTGCCGAGGGAACAAGGCTGTAGGTGAGTGAGGGCGGGTTGGGGGTCAGAGCCAAGGGAAAGAGGGTTGCTTTCAGTGGTCACTCCCTGTCCAATTCTGGGTCGCTTGAGTGGGCACTAAGTGCCTTTGAACAAAGGACCCCCTCCCCCACGTAAGGCCACAAGGGAACCTGACAGTGCTCTGGAGGCATGGGAAAGCTGCTCCTCTCACAATCCCTGGGCCACCATTAAATTTCCCTCGGGCTCAGGATCATTGGCATCCGTTGGCTCAATAGTGAGCCGAATTGATCGCCTGCCACGAGAGCAGCATTGTTTCCCCCATGGGCCCATTCTCACTTCCAACCTAATCGTGGGATGTTTGCCCACTGTCAGGAGACTGATGCACAGCATCTCTCCCAATTAAGTGGGCCCGGCAGCCATGTTTCCTGCTGCGATGGGCCGCACAGACTTAGCTGCCCAACAACCTGGAGTCACTCAATCTTGCTCAGCAGCAGAAATCAGTTTTTCGGGCACTGAAATGTGATAGCGAAAACTCCCGGCGACCACCAGTGGATGAAAACAACTATTTATTTACAGGCAGAATAAAACAACCCCATCCCTTCTTTTTTTTAATTCATTCATGGGACGTGGGAGTAGCAGGCTGTGCCAGCATTTATTACCCATCCCTAATTGCTGTGGCCCTGGAGTCACATGTAGGCCAGACCAGACAAGGACGGCAGATTTCCTTCCCGAAAGGACATTAGTGAACCAGATGGGTTTTTCCGACAATCGAAAATGGTTTCATGGTCATCATTCGACATTTTTAATTCCAGATTTCTTGTTGAATTCAAATTTCACCACCTGCAGTGGCGGGATTTGAACCCGCGACCCCCAGAGCGTTTACCCTGGGTCTCTGGTTTACTAGTCCAGTGACAATACCGCTACGCCAACGCCTCCCCAGATCTTGAAACTGTGGGTTTCAAAGGGCCTCTCTCCAGCTGGATCTGCGAGCGCTCTGGTTCCGTTGGCCAGTGAGTCACTTGGCCTCTGGGATTTGCTGAAACCTCAGACGAGGCGGTCACATGACCGGCGAAGTTCACCACGTCAAGAAGAATAGCAGGAGCTTGTGCTGCAGGACTGGGAGATTAGCAGGAACCGTTGCTTGAGGTCAGCAGAATAGACAGTGTAACAATATGTATATTGTAAGGAATACAAAGGGTTAACAATATGATGCTAGTACATCTCACCACCGGATGGAGTCATATAAATATCACGTGACTCCTGGGATTCTGGGAGAAGATGTTTAGGTGTGAGATAAATTAGTTGCATTGTGCAGAGTTCTGTAGTTAGAGATATCGTATAGCTTAATTTCATAACTTATACCTTGTTGACTTGTTCAAATCTTATTCAAGTAGTATAAATAAATCAGCTTTGTTCAATAACTTAACTTGATGTTCTTTGTTCCACACTGTGCTCTCAAGACATCCTGATAGACATAGCAGAGAAGATCACAGACAGGAGGCCATACTTTGCAGTCAGTAAGCAGCTGGAGACAATGCTTTAGTCCAAGTGCAGCACCATGAGAAAATACTTTGGGTACAGTACGCCAGCAGGAGACATTGCTTTATCAAATTTCCGCTGTCTTCAGGAAATGATTACAGAGATGAATAATTAAGTGGAAGCTTTAGCTCAGTGGCAGTGCCTTTGAATAGAGAGCTGTGAATTCACACTTTACTCCGGAGATTTCCAAGTATAATCTCGGCTGACACTTCTGCCGAGTGCAGGAAAAATGCTGCATCTTAAGCATTTGTCTCTGTCCACGCTCTCAGGGGGCTCTGAAAGACCCCAGGGCGCGAGTTGAATAGGGGCAGTGACATCTGCCTGTTACCCTGTCCGATATGAATCTCACAACCAACATCGCAAGGCCACAGATTATCTGATCATTTATCTCGTTCTCAGTCAATGAGGCATGAATGAGGAAAATCTTTCCGATATCACAACCACGGCTGTACTTCAAAGGGCCTCCATCGACTGGGAAGTGCTTTGGGAGTTGTGGAAGGCTCTCTGCAGAAATGAATGCTCTTTGCTCCATGTTCAAAGCTGATGTTTCACAGCAGGGACGAGGATGTGCTGTGCAGCAGCCAGGCGTTTTGCTTTGAAGCCAATGCAGAGAAAATCACGAGAGAGCGAATCTACAAATTCCTGACCACACTCGTGCACCCAGCACGCCCTCTTTGCCTCGGTTTGGAAAATCAACCCAGTCATACCACTTCCCCGTGTGAGGAGTCAATTCTGGAGATTCTCCGACCCCCCCGCCGGGTCGGAGAATCGCCGGGCGCTGGCGTGAATCCCGCCCCCGCCAGTTGCCGAAGTCTCCGGCACCGGATATTCGGCGAGGGCGGGAATCGCGGCGCGCCAGTTGGCGGGCCCCCCCCCCCCCGCTCGATTCAAGTCCCGCCGCTAAAATGCCTGTCCCACCGGCGTAAATTAAACCACCTACCTTACCGCCAGGACAAGGCGGCGCGGGCGGGATCCGGGGTCCTGGGGGGGGGCGTGGGGCGATCTGGCCCCGGGGGGTGCCCCCACGGTGGCCTGGCCCGCGATCGGGGCCCACCGATCCGCGGGCGGGCCTGTGCCATGGGGGCACTCTTTCCCTTTCGCCTCCGCCACGGTCTCCACCATGGCTGAGGCAGAAGAGACTCCCTCCAATGCGCATGCGCGGGAATGCCGTCAGCGGCCGCTAACCCTCCCGCGCATGCGCCGCCCGGAGATGTCATTTCCGCGCCAGCTGGCGGGGCGGAAATTCGTCCGGCGCCGACCTAGCCCCTCAAGGTTGGGGCTCGGCCCCCAAAGATGCGGAGGATTCCGCACCTTTGGGGCGGCGCGATGCCCGTCTGATTTGCGCCGTTTTGGGCGCCAGTCGGCGGACATCGCGCCGTTTCCGGAGAATTTCGCCCCAGGTGTTCATAATTAAAACGTGGAAATAACCAAAGGATGATTGTTAGAACTGAGGTTAGCAGCCATGCATAACCAGTAATTTAGAGCACAAAGGGGTTTATTACTAGTTACAGTCAAACATCGCCACTCCCCGGAGGCCCTCCTTCCATGACCTGCACCCAGGTAGGGGGTTTTTATACTAGAGGGGCTTTTAAGGGAAAGCCCCGCCCTGTTGCCGGAGAATTTCATGTTCCCTGGAGAGCACGGGAAGCCTGATGGTTCCTATCCCCTGACCTCCGCTGGGGTTATAACCATGATGAAAGCCAGATTCCTGTGTAGTCTGTCGGAGTGGTACGGGCGGCACAGTAGCACAGTGGTTAGCACTGTTGCTTCACAGTGCCAGGGACCCGGGTTCAATCTCCGGCTCGGGTCACTGTCTGTGTGGCGTCTGCACGTTCTCCCCGTGTCTACGTGGGTTTCCTCCGGGTGCTCCGGTTTCCACCCACCATGCAAAGATGTGCAGGACAGGTGGATTGTCCATGCTAATTGAAAAAGCTTAGGTGGGGTTACTGGGTTACGGGAATAGGGTGAAGGTGTAGGTTTAAGTAGGGTGCTCTTTCCAAGGGCCGGTGCAGACTCGATGGGCCGAATGGCCTCCTTCTGCATGGTAAATTCTATTCTGTTTAATCAGATATATAACCTTAACTCGCAGCCTCTCTTAATCGTAGCGATTGAAAGGTCAGCCCTGATTTAGTCCCAAGTGAACACGCTCAGTGGATCGATCTTCAGCTGTTTAAGGTTCTGCTGAACAACATTGCTGAACAGCTAGTATATGATGACCAACGGTTTAAAGGGATCATCAGTAAGGTAGCAAACTGTCACTTTCACTCTGGAGAATAGACACCAGGGGCGTAATTCTCCGGATTCGGCGCGATGTCCGCCGACTGGCGCCCAAAACGGCGCAAATCAGTCGGGCATCGCGCCGCCGGACGAATTTCCGCCCTGCCTGCTGGCGGAAAAGGCCTTTGGTGCCCCGCCAGCTGGCGTGGAAATGACATCTCCGGGCGGCGCATGCGCGGGAGCGTTAGCGGCCGCTGACGGTATTCCCACGCATGCGCAGTGGAGGGAGTCTCTTCCGCCTCCGCCATGGTGGAGACCGTGGCGAAGGCGGAAGGGAAAGAGTGCCCCCATGGCACAGACCCGCCCGCGGATCGGTGGGCCCCGATCGCGGGCCAGGCCACCGTGGGGGCACCCCCCCGGGGCCAGATCGCCCCGTGCCCCCCCCCCAGGACCCCGGAGCCCGCCCGAGCCGCCTTGTCCCGCTGGTAAGGTAGGTGGTTTAGTCTACGCCGGCGGGACAAGCATTTTAGCGGCGGGACTTCGGCCCATCCGGGCCGGAGAATCGCGGGGGGGCCCGCCAACCGGCGCGGCGCGATTCACGCCCCCGCCGAATATCCGGTGCCGGAGAATTCGGCAACCGGCGGGGGCGGGATTCACGCCAGCCCCGGCGATTCTCCGACCCGGCGGGGGGTCGGAGAATCTCGCCCCAGGTTATTAAACTGCAGATTATACACTGTGTATGTGCTGCCTTCTACTCGCGACATGTGTTGGCAGAAGGAATGTAGGAGCCAATTATCAATCAGGGCCCTGGTCAGCAGTCAACTTGTGATTTTTAGATGTACAATGTGTAGATATCAGGGGGAATTTTATGAAGGTGACGGGGGCCTCAGCTGTTAGCTGGGGAGCTGGTGAGAGACCCACATTGCGTTCTTTGGGCAAGGCCTGCTGACGTACAAGCTCAACAGGCAATTAACAGGCCACTGTCAGGCCTTCCACTCGATCAGGACACTGGGAGGTGGCCAAATGTCACCTGTCGAGAGCGCCAACCAATTTGAGGCCAGCGGCTGTTCTGCTCAACAGGAAGCGTGGCTGCTGCGGAAATACGCCCAGTGACAGCCCCGGACCGCAGAGAGACCCAGGTAAGGAGGGGTTTGTGGGGTGGGGGTTGGGGGGTGGGGTTTAGCAATGTGGTAGTAAAGACAGTGGGCTTCTCTTCCCAATGCTGAGTCACTTCATCAGAAACCGAGTGTCCCTCCCATTCTCCCAGGAGACCACAAGCAACCAGTAGTAACATCGAAGAACAAGCAAAGTTCAACAACTGAGTTCAATCGCCTGGAAAACCAGTTGACATTTTCATAAGCAAATTATACAGATTGGCTGAAGCCTGACAGTGTGGTGGCCTTAGGCCAGGGCTCATATGAGACTGAATAGTGGTTGGAGCGGCTGATGATGCACTTTCAGAAACACTAAAGGCAAAAGAAGATCTGACTCTATAGAAGGCCATCCAAGTGGTTAGGCAGTCTGAAAATCTTCAACAACACCCAATCCATATTACAAGGCAAGATTAATCCATGGTATCGAGCAACCCAAATTTGTCCAGCTCATAAAACAACCAAGGAAGACTATACCCAAACAGACCACTCAATGATGGGAGTCCATATCAGCGCTGTGGAGCCAAAAGACCTCACAGGTGAGAATAAGGTCCAGCAATCTCTGCAACCAGCTGGGACGCTTTGGAAAGTGGTGCAAGTCTCAGACATCTAGACATGCGGAGGATCCCAAAACAGTCCATGAGATTGAGGTACCGCACCACCAAAATGTCCAAATCAAACACAACAAATTGGCGAGGTTAACCAGCATGCTCTGGTTCCAATTTTCAGAATGGATTCTCTGGACTGTGGTCACTGAGGACTGCATACTGTATTACACTGAGAGAGGATGCCAAGCCCATGTGCCTATTCACACCAGAGAAATCACAGCGCCTGCTTATAATGAAGCAAGGCAGTAACAACTGAGCGAGATGACCAAAATGGAAATCATCTCAGCTGTTACTCAGTTGCCTGAATGGAATTCTGGATGGTCCCAGCTCTGGGCCATTCACATCCGTGTTGACTTGACAACCCAACAAGGCAGTAGTGAGAAACAGCCACCTTTCTTAGGTGGATGACAGCCTGACCAAGCTCTCCATAGGCGCAACGTTTCCGAGGCTTGATGCAACTTCCACTCAAGAAGATTTTCAGATTGCAAACTACGTTTATCACCCCATTTGGTAGATTCAGGGTGGATTGTTCGGCCACTTAGTCGGTGGTGGGAGGTTGTACGCCGTTTGCTGCTGGTGGGATTCTCATTTCCTGCCGCAGTCAATGGGAATTCCCGTTGACGACGCGCCACGCTGCTGGGAAACCCAAGCACGAGGTTGCGTTGCCAGAGGGACTACAGTATGACCGCAGAATTCCAGCCTCTGTTTCAATCGCTTTTCCAGTCCGGAGTGCGGTGGCTGGGTCCGGTCTGCAGTGTGGAGGTAGGTCCCAGTCTGCAGTGTGGAGGCTGGGCCCAGTCTGCAGTGTGGAGGCTGGGTCCAGTCTGCAGTGTGGAGGCTGGGTCCAGCCTGCAGTGTGGAGGTAGGTCCCAGTCTGCAGTGTGGAGGTAGGTCCCAGTCTGCAGTGTGGAGGCTGGGTCCAGTCTGCAGTGTGGAGGCTGGGTCCAGTCTGCAGCGTAGAGGCTGGGTCCAGTCTGCAGTGTGGACGTAGGTCCCAGTCTGCAGTGTGGAGGTAGGTCCCAGTCTGCAGTGTGGAGGCTGGGTCCAGTCTGCAGTGTGGAGGCTGGGTCCAGTCTGCAGTGTGGAGGCTGGGCCCAGTCTGCAGTGTGGAGGCTGGGTCCAGTCTGCAGTGTGGAGGCTGGGTCCAGTCTGCAGCGTGGAGGCTGGGCCCAGTCTGCAGTGTGGAGGCTGGGTCCAGTCTGCAGTGTGGAGGCTGGGTCCAGTCTGCAGTGTGGAGCCTGGGTCCAGTCTGCAGCATGGAGGCTGGGCCCAGTCTGCAGTGTGGAGGCTGGGTCCAGTCTGCAGTGTGGAGGTAGGTCCCAGTCTGCAGTGTGGAGGATGGGCTCAGTCTGCAGTGTGGAGGCTGGGCCCAGTCTGCAGTGTGGAGGCTGGGTCCAGTCTGCAATGTGGAGGCTGGGTCCAGTCTGCAGCGTGGAGGCTGGGTCCAGTCTGCAGTGTGGACGTAGGTCCCAGTCTGCAGTGTGGAGGTAGGTCCCAGTCTGCAGTGTGGAGTTAGGTCCCAGTCTGCAGTGTGGAGGCTGGGTCCAGTCTGCAGTGTGGAGGTAGGTCCCAGTCTGCAGTGTGGAGGCTGGGCACAATCTGCAGTGTGGAGGCTGGGCCCAGTCTGCAGTGTGGAGGCTGGGTCCAGTCTGCAGTGTGGAGGCTGGGTCCAGTCTGCAGTGTGGAGGTAGGTCCCAGTCTGCAGTGTGGAGGTAGGTCCCAGTCTGCAGTGTGGAGGTAGGTCCCAGTCTGCAGTGTGGAGGCTGAGCCCAGTCTGCAGTGTGGAGTTAGTCCCAGTCTGCAGTGTGGAGGTAGGTCCCAGTCTGCAGTGTGGAGGCTGGGTCCAGTCTGCAGTGTGGAGGCTGGGTCCAGTCTGCAGTGTGGAGGCTGGGTCCAGTCTGCAGTGTGGAGGCTGAGCCCAGTCTGCAGTGTGGAGGCTGGGTCCAGTCTGCAGTGTGGAGGTAGGTCCCAGTCTGCAGTGTGGAGGCTGGGTCCAGTCTGCAGTGTGGAGGCAGGCCCCAGTCTGCAGTGTGGAGACTGGGTCCAGTCTGCAGTGTGGAGTTAGTCCCAGTCTGCAGTGTGGAGGTAGATCCCAATCTGCAGTGTGGAGGCTGGGTCCAGTCTGCAGTGTGGAGGTAGGTCCCAGTCTGCAGTGTGGAGGCTGGGCCCAGTCTGCAGTGTGGAGCTAGGTCCCAGTCTGCAGTGCAGTGGCTGGGTCCAGTCTGCAATGTGGAGGCTGGGCCCAGTCTGCAGTGTGGATGTAGATCCCAGTCTGCAGTGTGGAGGCTGGGTCCAGTCTGCAGTGTGGAGGTAGGTCCCAGTCTGCAGTGTGGAGGCTGGGCCCTGTCAGCAGTGTGGAGGTAGGTCCCAGTCTGCAGTGTGGAGGCTGGGCCCAATCTGCAGTGTGGAGGTAGGTCCCAGTCTGCAGTGTGGAGGCTGGGTCCAGTCTGCAGTGTGGAGGCTGGGCCCAGTCTGCAGTGTGGATGTAGATCTCAGTCTGCAGTGTGGAGGCTGGGCCCAGTCTGCAGTGTGGATGTAGATCTCAGTCTGCAGTGCAGTGGCTGGGCCCAGTCTGCAGTGTGGAGGCTGGGCCCAGTCTGCAGTGTGGATGTAGGTCCCAGTCTGCAGTGTGGAGGCTGGGTCCAGTCTGCAGTGTGGATGTAGGTCCCAGTCTGCAGTGTGGAGGCTGGGCCCAGTCTGCAGTGTGGAGGTAGGTCCCAGTCTGCAGTGTGGAGGTAGGTCCCAGTCTGCAGTGTGGAGGCTGGGCCCAGTCTGCAGTGTGGAGGTAAGTCCCTGTCTGCAGTGCGGTGGCTGGGCCCAGTCTGCAGTGTGGAGGCTGGGCCCAGTCTGCAGTGTGGAGGCTGAGCCCAGTCTGCAGTGTGGATGTAGGTCCCAGTCTGCAGTGTGGAGGCTGGGCCCAGTCTGCAGTGTGGATGTAGGTCCCAGTCTGCAGTGTGGAGTTAGGTCCCAGTCTGCAGTGTGGAGGCTGGGTCCAGTCTGCAGTGTGGAGGCTGGGTCCAGTCTGCAGCGTAGAGGCTGGGTCCAGTCTGCAGTGTGGAGGCTGGGTCCAGTCTGCAGCGTGGAGGCTGGGCCCAGTCTGCAGTGTGGAGCCTGGGTCCAGTCTGCAGCGTGGAGGCTGGGCCCAGTCTGCAGCGTGGAGGCTGGGCCCAGTCTGCAGCGTGGAGGCTGGGTCCAGTCTGCAGTGTGGAGGCTGGGCCCAGTCTGCAGTGTGGAGGCTGGGTCCAGTCTGCAGTGTGGAGCCTGGGTCCAGTCTGCAGCGTGGAGGCTGGGCCCAGTCTGCAGCGTGGAGGCTGGGCCCAGTCTGCAGCGTGGAGGCTGGGTCCAGTCTGCAGTGTGGAGGCTGGGTCCAGTCTGCAGCGTGGAGGCTGGGCCCAGTCTGCAGTGTGGAGGCTGGGTCCAGTCTGCAGTGTGGAGGTAGGTCCCAGTCTGCAGTGTGGAGGATGGGCTCAGTCTGCAGTGTGGAGGCTGGGCCCAGTCTGCAGTGTGGAGGCTGGGTCCAGTCTGCAATGTGGAGGCTGGGTCCAGTCTGCAGCGTGGAGGCTGGGTCCAGTCTGCAGTGTGGACGTAGGTCCCAGTCTGCAGTGTGGAGGTAGGTCCCAGTCTGCAGTGTGGAGTTAGGTCCCAGTCTGCAGTGTGGAGGCTGGGTCCAGTCTGCATTGTGGAGGTAGGTCCCAGTCTGCAGTGTGGAGGCTGGGCCCAGTCTGCAGTGTGGAGGCTGGGTCCAGTCTGCAGCGTGGAGGCTGGGTCCAGTCTGCAGTGTGAACGTAGGTCCCAGTCTGCAGTGTGGAGGTAGGTCCCAGTCTGCAGTGTGGAGTTAGGTCCCAGTCTGCAGTGTGGAGGCTGGGTCCAGTCTGCATTGTGGAGGTAGGTCCCAGTCTGCAGTGTGGAGGCTGGGCCCAGTCTGCAGTGTGGAGGCTGGGCCCAGTCTGCAGTGTGGAGGCAGGGTCCAGTCTGCAGTGTGGAGGCTGGGTCCAGTCTGCAGTGTGGAGGTAGGTCCCAGTCTGCAGTGTGGAGGTAGGTCCCAGTCTGCAGTGTGGAGGTAGGTCCCAGTCTGCAGTGTGGAGGCTGGGTCCAGTCTGCAGTGTGGAGGCTGGGTCCAGTCTGCAGTGTGGAGGCTGAGCCCAGTCTGCAGTGTGGAGGCTGGGTCCAGTCTGCAGTGTGGAGGTAGGTCCCAGTCTGCAGTGTGGAGGTAGGTCCCAGTCTGTAGTGTGGAGGCTGGGTCCAGTCTGCAGTGTGGAGGTAGGCCCCAGTCTGCAGTGTGGAGGCTGGGTCCAGTCTGCAGTGTGGAGTTAGTCCCAGTCTGCAGTGTGGAGGTAGATCCCAATCTGCAGTGTGGAGGCTGGGTCCAGTCTGCAGTGTGGAGGTAGGTCCCAGTCTGCAGTGTGGAGGTAGGTCCCAGTCTGCAGTGTGGAGGCTGGGCCCAGTCTGCAGTGTGGAGCTAGGTCCCAGTCTGCAGTGCAGTGGCTGGGTCCAGTCTGCAATGTGGAGGCTGGGCCCAGTCTGCAGTGTGGATGTAGATCCCAGTCTGCAGTGTGAAGGCTGGGCCCATTCTGCAGTGTGGAGGCTGGGTCCAGTCTGCAGTGTGGAGGTAGGTCCCAGTCTGCAGTGTGAAGGCTGGGCCCAGTCTGCAGTGCAGTGGCTGGGCCCAGTCTGCAGTGTGGAGGCTGGGCCCAGTCTGCATTGTGGATGTAGGTCCCAATCTGCAGTGTGGAGGCTGGGTCCAGTCTGCAGTGTGGATGTAGGTCCCAGTCTGCAGTGTGGAGGCTGGGCCCAGTCTGCAGTGTGGAGGTAGGTCCCAGTCTGCAGTGTGGAGGCTGGGCCCAGTGTGCAGTGTGGAGGTAGGTCCCTGTCTGCAGTGCAGTGGCTGGGCCCAGTCTGCAGTGTGGAGGCTGGGCCCAGTCTGCAGTGTGGAGGCTGAGCCCAGTCTGCAGTGTGGAGGTAGGTCCCAGTCTGCAGTGTGGAGGCTGGGCCCAGTCTGCAGTGCGGTGGCTGGGCCCGGTCTGCAGTGTGGATGTAGGCCCCAGTCTGCAGTGTGGAGGCTGGGCCCAGTCTGCAGTGCGGTGGCTGGGCCCAGTCTGCAGTGTGGATGTAGGTCCCAGTCTGCAGTGTGGAGGCTGGGCCCAGTCTGCAGTGTGGAGGTAGGTCCCAGTCTGCAGTGTGGAGGCTGGGCCCAGTCTGCAGTGTGGAGGCTGGGCCCAGTCTGCAGTGTGGAGGCTGGGCCCAGTCTGCAGTGTGGAGGCTGGGCCCAGTCAGCAGTGTGGCGGTAGATCCCAGTCTGCAGTGCGGTGGCTGGGCCCAGTCTGCAGTGTGGATGTAGGCCCCAGTCTGCAGTTTGGAGGCTGGGCCCAGTCTGCAGTGTGGATGTAGGCCCCAGTCTGCAGTGTGGATGTAGGCCCCAGTCTGCAGTGTGGAGTATGGGCCCAGTCTGCAGTAGGAGGCTTTGCACTAGAAACTTGCCCCAGTCCCACAAAGAAGACAAGATTTTCATCATGGCCTTGAATGGGAGGGTACCAGTGTCTGGAGAGTTGCTGATTAACCAAGGTCATCCCTGATACATACCCTGGAAAGTATGATCAAGTAGCACAGGAGGAGTATGGTGAATGTATTCACCATAATGTAAGTTGTCTGTATAGTACTGTGGCCTATGGCCAGGGAATGGTAATACGATCTCCTTCCATGTATTGTACTGGAAACCTGGTGGGCTCCGCCTCTGGCTCCGCCACCCCCGGGACCTTATATAGACCTGCCGCCTATGGGCGGCGCTCATTGTTACAGCAGTCACAGGCAGGCAAGTTCTTGGATACTAAAGCCTATGTTCACTCGTTCTCATCGCCTTGTCGTGAATTGATGGTACATCAAGGAGTCCATCTCCTCCTCCCTCGAGGCAAATCTCCTGCTATACATTTAGGTGAATCAGATGGAGCCAACCAAGTTCCAAAAATACCGAATATTGTGATTTCAACTTGCCAAAAGCAGTGAGTCCACCACTCCTCCAAATGTGGCCAAAGCGAGATCTGGAAGGATTGTCAAGACTTCAGACTCTGAATTTATAAAGTCAGAAACTTGAGGGGAGGAGAAAGGGAAGCACGTGAAGAACAATTGTACTGTAACTATGTTGGGTGAAGACTTGAGGGGGGAGCTGTAGCATTGGGGTGTTCAGCGTGGCAAGGGTTAATGTGGTACTGCCTACAGTATAATGTAGAGAGACACATGACAATAGACAGGAGTGAGAGCTGTATGGAGAAACTCAAGCAGAAGTCAGCACAAACTTAGTTCGAGGCTGGGCTATCCATGGTGCATATACAAATAGTTATTGTGTTACCAATAAACACTATTGTTCAACCTCACAAGCCTTAGAACCTTTTTGTAAGAGCGACTGAACAAACCCTTTGAACAATGGGCATCTCAGGGTTAATGTAGGCGAGTGAAATGTTGAAGCAGCAGGTTTTCTGATGCTGTTGTGTCTCTTGAACGGAAGGTGTTGTTCTTGGGTGTATTCACCGTCTTCGTTGGCACTTTGGCAGTGCTCCTGAAGTACAACTCTTGCCAGGGGCAGCTGCAGCCCGAGACGTCCTCCCACTCCACAGCACAGTTCATCGTTTCACTGATCACTTAGCAACCAAATCATCTGCAGAACCTTTCTCGTTCCTTGTCTTAGTTTAACAGTTGGAAGGAAATGTAGTCTACCTTTCATTTCTAATTGTTTTTCGAATTAGAGCTTATTGTTCTGTTGGTTCAAGATTGTGTAAATGGGAGGCGATCGTGAGGGAAGGACCACAGTGAGAGAATCCACAACATGAAGAGTTACTGATCTTTGCAGGGCACAGCTTGGGGCAGCAAGGGTAGGGTCAAAGATTCTCTATTACCACTGGAGTCATTTTTTCCATTCTAAAGAAAGAGAAAATAACAAAAGCTCAATTTAACAACTCGACGACAAATGAGGTTTTTTTAACGCTCTTGCTGCCTGTTCTTCTGATTTTCTTTGGTTATACCCTAACTGTATATTTGAGGCATGATCAATTTGGCTGGAGGCGAAGTTGAATTCAAATTAAGGCTTTATTAGTCTCTGAAGTGTGGCCTCCTACAGCAGCTGACGAAATGGCTGCGAGCTGGAGGCCACGCATATTTATAACCCGCCTCCTGGGCGGAGCTAGCATGCAGGGGCCCAGGTGAACCTGTAGTGCAGGTTCTACCGTATAACCCTTAATATAGGAAGACAGTGGTTTACCACAATATTTATTTAATCTATAAAAATTGAGGCATCACAACTATCATCCCCACCTTTCACCTGCACAGAGACACTAGGTGGGCAGTATTAGTGGACAAGCTTCTGGGGCACAATCTGGTGAGCACCACACAGCTGCTGATGCACATCAAGCGGAGGCAGGAACATCCAACGGAGTCAGCAGTCGAGGTCTGCTGGATCCCAGGACTCAGTTGGGTCCCAATCAGATGCCCAGTCTCTAGACAAGGTTCTCCCAGAGCTGATGCAATGGTAGGGCACGGCTGTGACATTCAGGACGGGATGTCAGCAAAACTCTAGTGAGTGCGTAGCTGATTGGTGGAGTCCCAAAGACTACGGGCACAGGAGATGATGCCGACAATGTGTGACACCGAGGCCAACACTGCCAGGGTGGTGACTGCAGTGGAAGGCTGCAGCACGAGTGCAGCGTCTTGAGTGATGGTGTCCAAGGCATGGCTCAGTCTGTGATGACCATGGCTCAGGGCCTTGACAACATGTCCCAGTCACCGGGGGATGTGCCCCAGACTCAGGTGGGCATTGCCGGTGCTCTCCATAGCGTGGCCCAGTCATTGAGGAGCATCACCGAGGGTGTCAACACCATGATGTAGACAATGGCCAGGTGCCAGGGCTGGCAGGGCCAGATGATGCAAAGGTCTCTGGAGCTCATTCCAGCTGCCTCTCCGTCCCATGGAGTCCCCCAGGGCCCCACGAGCATCGTCCACGAAGAGGGAGCGCTGGAGCCCGAACCGGTGCCTTGGGTGGGAAGGAGGGATTGGGAGGGATTGGGGGAAGAGGATGGGGAGGGAGAGAGATTGAGCTGATGGGCAAAGCATCATCCTCTGAGAAGCGAGTGAGGATGAGCACCTCCTTGGCCCTCCGGGCATTCCTGGACCCTCGCTACCAATGTTCCTCCATGTGCTCCCATGGGTCCTTTCTGGGCTTGTCCACCTACCCCTTCTGGTCAGGCCACACTTCATCCTCCTCAGACGAGGCCGCAGATCCCTCCTCCTCCTCCTCCTCCAGCACATTGCCCCACAGCTGTACCAGTTTGTGGAGGGCAGAGCAGACCACCGCAAAGCAGGAGACCCTCCGCAGATTCATCTCACATTTCAATATTTTCTACTTCAGAGAAACTAGTTGGTGCATTTCTGTTAAATTCCTGTTCTGACATTTCAGTGCAGCTATTAATCAATTTTCAAAACCTTTTATTAATGTTTAGTGCAAGCTTTTAAAAATTCCAGGATATATTTGATAAAATTGGGTGTTTTCCTCCGACTGATGTGCGGTAAAGTTATCTGCCAAATCGTTTGCAAGTACACTGATTATTTTAGAATAATTATTCATCATATAAAAATTGTCCTCCAGTTTCCTATTAAGCCGACTCATATCATTGTTTGCACATTAGCCACTCTCTGGCAGCTAGGTCGTGGGCTTAATTGTCTGCCACTTATATTGGCACGGGTGGAATAGAGTGGGCAGGGGATAGGGACAAATCTGCCTGAAATGTGCATTTTAAATTAAGTGGGTCTGGAGTACCAGCAACTCTCACTGAAACCAGGTGAAAGCTTCATTGTGGTAGTACAACAGTTTGGAATGATGACATTATGCCCACACAATTCCCAATTTTGGACAACAGAATGCACCCAATGTTTATTTCATCCTTTAAAAATAGGTCTATTTTCCTTTATGGGCAGCACGGGAGCACAAGTGACTAGCACTGTGGCTTCACAGCACCAGGGTCCCAGGTTCGATTTCCCACTGGGTCACTGTCTGTGCGGAGTCTGCACGTCCTCCCCGTGTGTGCGTGGGTTTCCTCCGGGTGCTCCGGTTTCCTCCCACAGTCCAAAGACATGCAGGTTAGGTGGATTGGCCGTGATAAATTGCCCCTTAGTGTCCAAAAAAGGTTAGGAGGGGTTATTGCGTTACGGGGATAGGGTGGAAGTGAGGGCTTAAGTGGGTCGGTGCAGACTTGATGGGCCGAATGGCCTCCTTTTGCACTGTATGTTCTATGTTCTTTAGTTTTCTATAGGGCTTAATCACTCTCATAGCTCATAGCCATGTTGCTCCAAAAATACTCCCTTGCCTTACCTGCCATTAAACATAGGGCTGGAATCTGCAGTTCCGCCAGTCGTGTGTTTCTCAACGGAGTGCTGTCCGCTGGCAGCGGGATTCTTTATTCCCAGCCGCTTGTCAATGGGATTTGCCATTGAAGCCACCCACACTGCTGGAAAACCTACGGGTGGGGGGCGTGCTGCTGGTAGCAACAGAAAATCCCAATGGCTGGAGGATTCCGGCCATATTTTGTAATCCACTAATTCGGCAGAATTCTCCGTTCCTGAGACTAAGTGTTGACGCTGGGGCAGAATTCGTGGAGTTCCACGCCAGCAAAACTGGCGCCGCACCTGGACCGATTCAGCCCCTGTTAAGGGACGCGCACCGGCGCCACGTGGAAGACAATTGATTCCAATGAGAAACGTTGCCCGATTGAGGGGTGCTGAAATTGACACTCAGGAAGCTGACAAGCTGCAGCCGCATATACACACTGCACTCCCCACACACATTCATCCCAGCTAACAAGATGGCAGCGAGGAGAGCGGCGGCAGGATTCACTGATGCCGAGCTGGAGACTCTCCTGGACACGGTGGAGAAGCAGCGTTTGACCCTGTACCCCGGCCTGGGAAGGAGGCTGCCAGCCGCCGGCGTCCGATGATATTTCAACTTCCAACTTAACCCCATGTTGATATCACAATGTTTATTTTGCTTTCTGCAAAACCTTTCGAAAGGGATTTGAGCATTAGTGCTTTCCATTTCGTGGTTGGCTGCCTGTGAGAATTCTTTAATGCGATTGGCTGCTTGATGGCATCACTGTAGCTCCATTCGGGGAACACCAGCCTCCCACCCACACACAAAACTACAATCAATTTCACATCCAGTAAGTTAATTTTCTTCTCTCGGTGAGGCTTTCTTTGAGGTCAGTGCCGAGTGACCTAGCTTCGCTGTTATTTTCAATCCATTCCAGTGGCTATGTAGTTTTACACGGCATCTTAATACCAATGTACCTGGGTTTATATTATCATTCTTGAGGGCATTGTGTACCTGCTACATTACCTGGAAGGGGGTGAAACAGCTTTCTCAACTTCAGAGGATTGTTCTTCTACCAACGCAAGCCTGTTCACTTTAGCACACCGCTCCACTTGCCAAAGATACTGTTGCAAGAACATCTTTGCAAAGACTCGCTCATTTGCTCCTGTATTTTCCTCATGATTGTCATGATATTCAAACACACACATCAGGATAGACAAACCAACAGACAAATCAGAACACACACCACCACAACCAATCACAGAAAGATATAAAAGCACAAACACGACACCTGGTGGTCAGTATTAGCTGGAGAGGAGGACCAGGACAGACCTGCTACACGACACACTCAGGGAGACAGCACGTGCAGAGTATCCAGAACGAGCTGTATTATAAGAGTTAAAATAAAATAGAGTTGTACCACATACAACTGTGTTGGCTCATCTGTGCACCAGAGCACCCAACACCACAATGATAGCTTATCTTTTGGTAATTTGCTTTAAAGGAATGATGGTCGGGATTCTCTGATCCTGAGGCTAAGTGTTGACGCCGTCGTAAACGGCGTTGCATTTCACGATGGCGTCAACATGCCCTCAGGAGCAGGGATTTTGACTCCTACAGGGGGCCAGCACGGCACTGGAGTGACCCACGCCGCTCCAGCTGCCGATGCCAGCGTCAAATGGGTGCCGTGGGTTTGCGCATGTGCACTGCGACCGGCGCCAATGCACGCATGTGCAGTGCGACCGGCGCCAATGCGCACATACGCAGTGGCTCCCTTCTCCGCGCCGGCCCCGACACAACATGGCGTAGGGCTACAGGGGTTGGCGCGGAGCAAAACAGGCCCACAGCCCAAGAGGCCAGCCCGCCGATCGGTAGGCCCCGATCATGGGCCAGGCCACAGTGGAGGCCCCACCTGGGGTCGGACCCCCCCCCCCCCCTCCACTCCCCCCCACCAGGCCGCCCCCGGATGCATGCACGCCGAGGTACCACCGGGTAAGGCCACACGTGGACGGTGCTGGCAGGTATCGGATTTTTTTTGCGGCCGCTCGGCCCATCCCGGGCGGAGAATCGTTGGAGTGGGCCACATAGAGCAGCCACACCGACCGCGCCGATTCTCTGCTCTCCGGAGAATCGGCTGACCTGCGGTGGGGCCACGTTGCGCAATTCGTGCCCGGCCCGGCAATTCTCCAGCCCGGCCTGGGCTGAGAGACTCCTCTCCCTATATTTGTTGCAACATCTGGATCAACTATTGGATTTAACCAATGGGTGACACAGTGGTTAGCACCGCTGCCTCACAGCGGCAGGGACCCGGGTTCAATTCCGACCTCGGGTGACTGTCTGTGTGAAGTTTGCACGTTCTCCCCGTGTCTGCGTGGGTTTCCTCTGGGTGCTCTGGTTTACTCCCCTACTCCAAAGATGTGCAGGTTAGGTGGATTGGCCATGATAAATTGCCCCTTAGGTTAGGTGGGGTTACGAAGTTACGAAATAGGGCGGGGGAGCGGTCCAAGGTAAGGTGCTCTTTAGGAGGGTCGGTGCAGACTCGATGTGCCAAAAGGCCTCCTTCTGCACTGTAGTGATTCATTAATTAGTCCTGATTGCTTGACAGTCGCTTGACTTTTCAGCCATTTTATCTCTTTGAATTACGAGTATGTGCAGGAATGTCTGGACTTTCCTGAAGATTAGGAAATAATTATGTACTGGGTGAAGTGGGGCTGTCACAATAATCAATATGGTTAAATTGTTCATCTGCAGTGAGCACAGGATTAAAGATTTAAAGGTTATGAACTGTGTGCAATTTACGACAAAAATCGACCGTTAGCAAAAAAAAAATGTTAAGTGAAGCCTTTGCTTTGTAAATTGTGGATTGGTGTGGTGGTATGTTTACAACCTATTGCATGTACCGAATGTGCTCCACAATCGATCTCTTCTCACCAATGATTTGTTTTACATCGTTTTAGAAGGCTCAATGTTACATTCACACCAAGGACTCTTCTTCAAAAAGAATTGGTCCGTTTAAGGATCTGTTGATTGATGCTGAACAAATTTTTCCAGCTACCTCAATTGGAGGAGTCCTAATTGGAAAGAATACTTGAAGCCTGCGATATATTGACATAAGATGACATTGGCTTTCAATAGTTCTATAAATCTGGTATATTACAAATTATTCAATGGTTCTGTATGAGTTTGCAATTTAACATACATCGCACCTTCAATAGAAATAGCACCAGACTTTGGTCTAGACAGGCATTTACAAAATCAGCAACTTGCATTTGTTTGGCATCTTCAACACGTCACAGCAGTTATTGACAAATAGAACTGGACTCTTGAGTCACATCAGCTGATATTAGGACAGGTGACCAAAAGCTTGGTCAAAGAGATATGTTTTAATTTATCCTTTATCTTTATTGCCATGCCGTGTGAAGCACATAGGCACAGTATTAAAAACAAGAACATCCTATCCCGGCCCCGGGTCACTGTCCGTGTGGAGTTTGCACATTCTCTCCGTGTCTGCGTGGGTCTCACCCCCACAACCCAAAGATGTGCCTGGTAGGTGGATTGGCCACGCTAAATTGCCCCTTAATTGGAAAAAAAAGAAAGTCAACAACAACATCAGACAAGACATACACAGAAATCATAGAATTTACAGTGCAGAAGGAGGCCATTCGGCCCATCGAGTCTGCACCGGCTCTTGGAAAGAGCACCCTACCCAAGGTCAACGCCTCCGCCCTATCCCCATAACCCAGTAACCCCACCCAGCACTAAGGGCAATTTTGGACACTAAGGGCAATTTATCATGGCCAATCCACCTAACCTGCACATCTTTGGACTGTGGGAGGAAACCGGAGCACCCAGAGGAAACCCACGCATACACAGGGAGGATGTGCAGACTCCGCACAGACAGTGACCCAAGCCAGAATTGAACCTGGGACCCTGGAGCTGTGAAGCAATTGTGCTATCCACAAGGCTACCGTGACTATCGCACTATATTTCTAACAAGTCTTCTAAAAGTCACTACATTTTCAGCGTTCACAACAAAATCAGGTAAAGCGTTCCGAGGATTAACAATTCCACGTGAAGTAAAATTGACGAATATCGAGACTTGAACCAAATTCCTGTAATTTACACTGATGACCAAGCAAAATACTATAATTGTGAGTAAAGACCTTTTCAGGCTTAAAGGCTGTAAGGCCTTGTTTCAATTTATAAACTGCAACTAAATCAAAAATCAATCTTTCCTTTTCTGAAGATTGTAATCTTAAATGCTCCTCATAAGGTATTCCCCTCATGCCTTCCATTTTTCTGGTAACGCATCTTTCCATTCTCTCTATAAGCTGTATACCTCTCTGGGAGTGTGGATTGCAAACTGTGGATGCATATTCCAGATGTGGACGTACCAGAGTTTAGGATAAACACTAACCTCCCGACTGAAAAGGATGCATTCAGTGCTTGCAAAACATTTTTTGCCCATTGTACTGCCTCAGCCACATAGGGCTGGGTTCTCCGCTGTCGGGATTCTCCGTTGCGCCGGCAAAGCACCCATGTCCGGGGATATCCCAACGGCATGGAGCTGCTCACAATGGGAAACCCCATTGGCCGGCTGGCCGGATGGAGAATCCCACCCATGATTCGTAAACGTCAAACTACTTATAACAATCGCATCCGAGCCCTTTTCCGTGGTTGAACGCGCTGAAGGCTGGCCCTCGATATAATACCGTGAGTTAGGATTATTGCGGCGATAACGGAAAACTGGGCACTTTGACACATTTAAGAAATGTATTAAAAGAAGCGAGAGAGATTGAGAGGCCAAGGGAGGGAGTTCAGGAACTTAGGGCTACAACAGGCCAAAGTTGTACAGGTTAGGTGGATTGGCCATGCTAAATCGCCCCTTAGTGTCCAAATGGTTAGGTGGGGTTACTGAGTTACAGGGATAGGGTGGAGGCGTGGGCTTAAATAGGAAGCTCTATCCCAGGGCCAGTACAGACTCGAAGGGCTGAATGGCCTCCTTCTGCCCTGTAGGTATTCTACCATTCTATGAACAGCTAATGGCATGTCTGCCGGTGGTGGACTGAGTAAGATTGGGGGCATGCAACAGGCCAGAATTGGAGGAACACAGAGATCTTGGGAGAAAAGCAAGGGAGAACATTTTAAAATCGAGGCCTTGCCAGATTCAGTGTGACACACTGATCGTACTGTGATAGCGAGTGTGTTTTGGGCACTGCTTTGTGTTCGTGACGATTTTTAAAAGAGGCATCCAATTCAGAAATTTCATTGCAGAAATCCCTTGAGAAAGCAAATAAGCTCCATGCTCTTCTATGTCACAGATAAGGTAAAAGTGTAGGAAGATGTTTGTAAAATATCAATAACACAATGCGTTTGTATTTACACTCCACCAGTGTTGGTTTTCCGGAACAGATTGCCAACAAGCCTAATTGCCTAATTAGCAGATGAGGAAGAAAAAGAAGAAACGGCAAAGGGGCCAGAAGCTCACAATGGGGACAGCCAACAAGTTACTGTTTTTTTGGCATCAGGGTGGTTTGAGTATTTATTCTTGGAATAAAACCTCCTCCTCTGTCATTTTCATTGCAGGGGGAATGTTCACTTGAGATGGGCTGCCTGGAAAAAGATTGATTGGGCCAATTGGATAGAGAAGTGGTAGAATGTGTCTTCTTCATGTCAACTTTGCATGAATTCCATCTGAACTTAGTAACAAAAGTAATACATTTAATTGAGGTGTTCAAAATGAAGAGGGGCTCTGATGGAATGGACATGGAGAAATTGCTTCCACTGGTATGACGGTCAATGACCAGTGAACAACATTTTGAAGATATTTGGCAAGCGGATCGAGATGAGGAAAATTTGTTTCATGTGGAGAATTGGTATTCTGGTGAATCCTCGTTTCTCTTTGGTTCTGTGGTATCATTTGTGTGTCTCACCCGAGTATTTTATCTTGATTCTAGGTCTTGCTGGTGACTGGTAGCTGTTGAACTAGTTAACTTGACAAACACCTTTGAAGTTATCCTCAGCAATGTTCAAACAAGCATATTCTCAAAAAAAGAGTTGTCATGAGTCAGGAACATATATCATTCCTTCACCCCTTATAAAACTATATGTGCAGAATTGTTCAAAGCCAGTGCTACTGAATATCTGTTTTTTCCAAATGCTTTTTGAGAAGTGCCTTGGGCATGAGTGAAAGAGGAAAGGGCATCAGTACGAGATCAGTAAACATTCAACTTCAACTTTGTGAGCCGTGCCCATAAAGCCTCTAACAATGAGTTCAACACAAGTCCAACAAAATCAGAAAGTGATAGAGTGAGGAAGGAGAAATTACATGCAGTGGCAGCAGGATCTGTAACCAGTGGTGTGATGAATGTAGAAATGGTTATATATTATATTTTATATTTGTTGCCGTACTGTTACTAAAACCCTGCATTAAGGTATGTATTTGTTGCCGTAATATTATTAAAGGACTTAGGTAAGCGGCCACGTGTCTGCGTGGGTTTCCCCCAGGTGCTCCGGTTTCCTCCCACAAGTGCCGAAAGACGCGCTGTTCGGTAATTTGGACATTCTGAATTCTCCCTCTGTGTACCCAAACAGGCGCCAGATTGTGGCAACTGTTTTTTTTTTTTACAATAACTTCATTGCAGTGTTAATGTAAGCCCACTTGTGACAATAAAGATTATTTTTTTAAATAATTAAAAAATTAAAGTACCCAGACTGCGTGTCTGCTAAAGATGGAACTTAGAGTTATAAAAGGTGAGGTCATGATTAATTCCAACCACTTACTTGGTTACAAATAAAGACCTAATAGAATATTGTTATGATTGCTGGAGATTCTCTGGAGAATAAATAATGTATGAGGGCTTGTATTTAGTCCCAGCTAAGCAGGTTATGTGACATTTTAGTGGGAAACAGATGATGTAATTAATGGGAGGTGCCAGGTCTGTCTGTAGTTTTGCAGTTTGCTATAGGATTTGAATCTGATATAGGTATTTAAGTTGAACAGCAATTTTGGCAAATGCTGTTAGGTTGAGCAAAAGTGTGCTGGTTCTGCTCTTGAAAGGAACTCTCTCCAAAGGTCTGCAAAGGTAAGCCTGTTTTGTTAACTTTATTTATTAGTGGCATTTTAACTGTGGCTTAATTGGAGTTAGTAGCAGGTATAGATAGTAAGTATATGCTTTTCCTTGTGTTTAAGATCCGTTTAACTGATAATTGCAAATCTATTTGTTTGATGATATTATGGTTAATTAATTCTGTGTTTAAATTAAGGGTGGTTTTAACATAAAATATACCTATTGGTCAGAGTCACCACTCCTGGGGTGAAATACCCTTTCCTCACAGTTTTATAATTTTTTTTTAAATGTTGATGTTCCCGTTTGGTATCCTAACAAATGTTGGGGGCAGTCTGATATCGTAACAATGGGTAGAGGTAACTGGAAAATGAGCCACATGTAAGGTAAGGAGAGTGAGTTAGTGTGTTCTGGAATGCACTGTCTGAAAGGGCATTCCAGATTCAATCATAACTTCCAAAGAGCAATTGTCCCAAATGCACCAGCACCCACACACAACACTCCCCATCTGGAACTTGATCCACGCCTCCTGGCTCTGACATCTGACCTCGTGAACTGTGCCGGGGCCAGTGGAAGCTCCAGGTGGAGGTGTGCCCAAGGTTGCTTCTTGCCCCCTACATCTTGGGGTTCAAGTCCTGCCGCACCAGTTTGGAAACCAGACCAATAAAATAACGCAAATACGTTTCTGAATAAATATATAAATTTAGATAACACAACACCTTCAGGACCACTAACCCTTTTGCACACCGATTAAAATGTAATCAGCCTCAAACTCCACACAACACGAATGTTGCTTGAATAATCACCAGATTTACAAATGCGCATGGCGACCTCTGAGCTGAGAAGTGAAGCATGTGGGTTGGAGTAGAAATGTGCCCTGTTCATGTTTATGTGGGTTGGCATAACAACAGACTGTAACTCTAATGAGTGCAGACACGTAGCGGGTGCTGTGATTACACAAAGGATAACAGTTGTATTCAGGATGCCAAGGAATTAATTGCAGATTGCTACATAATAACGAATCCATGTTATGAATAGTCTGCTTTGAGGAAGTGTTGGCTGTTTCTGTGCAGCGATGCTGCCATGATCAAATCAAGGCCACTGTCTTTGCACTGCACTGAGCCAAGAAGTGAGTGTTAGGTTTTCTTTGCAAATTGCAAGTGGAGTCACAAGATTTGATGCAAGATAGACTTTACAGGATGTTGGAGATACCAAATGGTGTCTGTAGTATAAAGGTGTTCGGCAGAGCAAGGGTTAATGGAGGAACGGGAGAACACTGCCGCCCATTGTACGATGTGGAAATTCACATGAAAGAAGACGATCAGTAGAGAGACCGCAGCCGTGCATGGCAGTACCTTGAATATGTATAAAGTTATGGGGTAATAAACAATAAATAGTTTACCTTCAATCATACAAGACTCCAGACCTCTCCGTGAAGCGCCAATATTCCAGCAGTCTGGGATGGATCGGAACTTCCAGAGAAACTGGAGAAGGAATCCAGGATCTCAAAGCATTAAGAAGGAAAGGAACTGAAGCCTGATCTGAGATAAGAGCGTCGCCATTGACGACAGAGTCGAGCAGTGCCTAAATATAAAGCTCCATTGCAGATGTCGAGGCTAAAGGACGAGTGGAGGTCCATTGCCAGATCTAATCAATACAGGGTCAAGGAACCCAGTTAGATGCAAAAAGGCTGAGCAAAATTCAACGATAAAAGGAAGAGAGGCTGAAAAAAGAGAATGATCCACCGTGCAAATGAAAAGCCAGGCTTGAGTGAAAGCAGAGTCAACAGGCCTAGCCAAATCACAAGAATGGTGAGTAAAGAATATGGTCAAAAAAGCTGAACTTCCCTTTCAGAATAGGCAGCTGTCAGGGTCAGCACACCCAGAGTGCAGCTGGAAGGAAGCTGCAGCAAATGTCCCAGCCATCACCATAACACGAGGTGGCCAAGCTAAATTGAAAGAAAAAAGTTTTTAAAATACAGAAGGTGGAGTAAAATTCTTCGCCTTCTGGAACATTTCCTTGATTGGAAGGCCAGACAGAGGGTTAAAATTATTATTTTGAAGAGTTCTTGGATAGAGAATATGTTTTTTTAATAAAGCCAGTCGGTGTAATGGGACCAGACCAAAACTGCTAAAGTGCTGGAAGAGCAGAGAGAAGAGAATGGCAACTGTAGCGCCAAATTGAAGGGAGAGAGAGAGAGAGAAGAAAAACAAAGAGGTAGAGGTTCTTACTTGTTATAAAAAATGGCAATGGATGGACAATTAAAACTACCAGGCCAGTTTGGATAAGACGAGGGCCAAACCGGCTCAAAACTGAGAGTCTCGGAGAAGAATATTTTTAGATGACAGGAGTACATTAGGTTTAAGTAAGAAATCAGAAGAAGTACAAGTTTATACTTGTTTGGTGTGTTTACGGATGAAGTGATTCTAAACCAAGGTGTAAATGAATCCTCAACCACATTTGGTGGCATATTAAAGTCCATTGACAAATACCGTGAAGAGCGCAGACTTTAAAAGATGGCCAGAACGCACCCAATAAAGCACTGTGAGAGACCAAAGATCCCGGACAGATGGGGAAAGAAGACCCCAGTGTGAGGGAGCCAGAAAACCACCGAACGGGGGAGACAGGAGACCCCAGAACAAGGGAGACAGGAGATCCTAGAGCGAAGGAGACGGTTAACTCCAGGCCGCGGGAGATCATTGTCAAGGAAACCACAAGATGGTCACACACAATTTCAGTGCAATGAAGTGCACAAGCAGAAGAGTTTAGTGCAGGAGAAAGAACAGGCTCAGAAAAAAACAAAAGGACTAAAAATTGAGCTTGTCGAAAATGCTGAAACATTACCTAAACTGCAACAACAGGTAGCAGTGTGGAGCTCGCAACTGGCTATACAAGATAACCCAAAAGAAACAAACCTGTAAAACAACAATGAAGCTATTCCACAGGAAAACCTTTGTAGTTTTGAATGAAGGAGGAGGGGCGTGATTGATGGGAGGATATAAGATATTTTTTAGAATGGTGTCCACAAACAATGGGAAATAAAGAACAATAATAAAAAGGGAAAACTACAGTAAATCCTCACTTTAAGTTACTTTGTGCCAACATATTTTATTTTTCAGGACTTGTTTCTGTGATTTGCAGCACCATTTCTGTTTTTAGGTCATCGGCACTGAAGCCCAAGCCGCTCTGCACTGCATTCTGGGTTATCCCCCTCTGCTGTGTATTCTGGGTCAGCCTCCTCCACATTGCATTCTGGGTCAGCCTCCTCCACACTGCATTCTGGGTCAACTTCCTCCACACTGCATTCTGGGCCAGCCTCCTCCACACTGCATTCTGGGTCAGCCTCCTCTGCACTGCATTCTGGGTCAGTTCCATCCGCACTGCATTCTGGGTCGGCCCCCCTCCGCACTGCATTCTGGGTCAGTCCCATCCGCACTGCATTCTGGGTCAGCCCCCCTCCGCACTGCATTCTGGGTCAGCCTCCCCCACACTGCATTCTGGGTCAGCCTCCTCCACACTGCATTCTGGGTCAACCTGCTCCACACTGCATTCTGGGTCAGCCTCCTCCACACTGCATTCTGGGTCAGCCTCCTCCACACTACATTCTGGGTCAGCCTCCTCCACACTGCACTCTGGGTCAGCCTCCTCCACACTGCATTCTGGGTCAGCCTCCTCTGCACTGCATTCTGGGTCAGCCTCTTCTGCACTGCATTCTGGGTCAGTTTCATCCGCACTGCATTCTGGGTCAGCCCCCTCCGCACTGCATTCTGGGTCAGTCCCATCCGCACTGCATTCTGAGTCAGCCCCCCTCCGCACTGCACTCAGGCCCAGCTCCATCCACACTCTGAATCAATCCTCTCCCTATCGGATTCTGGACCAGATGCCGCCGCAATCACCTGTGGCTGAATCAATGGGGAGAGAGTGAGGCCTGAGATCCGTGAACAGGAACGCTGGGCAGGGAGCTGAGCCCAGAGGCTCGGTCAGGACAGTTACCACTGCTCGGAGAAGTGCTGGGGATGGAATGCTGCCGAACAGGAGGTGAAGTGTGAGTAATCCGGAGAGGGACAGGGACGAGCAGGCCCAATGGCTCAATCCAAGGCCCTCTCAGCTTAGCCCCCGACCACCCCCAACGCCCCGCCACCTCATCTGCAGCCACCCCACCTTTGCCACTAGCCCATCTCATTCCGTGGCCTACAACAGGCGCTTGGCCCCCTACTGACTTTCAGGAAAGGGTCCAAGGTCCGGTTCCAGGTGCAGGCTTGGACTGAGGTTGAGGGAGGGGAGGGGTGAGGATGAGAGGGCGCGTGCAGGGGATGGGGGTGAGACAGAGTGGGAAAGGATGTAGAGGGAATGATAGAGAGACAAGCCAGGATTTTCTTCTCGTGATTGAGCTGGGTGAGTTCGCTGGCAGGAGCAGAGGCAGAGGGCCATGTCTGGCACTGCCCCCTTGGCACTAATCACAAGTAGGTTGGGGTCTGATGTATGATTTCTGAATTTAAAAAGCCAATTTAGACAAACCGGGAATAAAGAACTCAGTGCATAGGGAGTCCACCGTACAATGCCACACTCGAGTCCAGTGAACAACTGGCTCAATAATAAAGATGTAGCCAGTTGACTGACGTATGGCTGGCATTACCCAGACAGCTTATAGAGCTGCGTAGCTAAGAAGACTGGACAAGACCAGCTCCATCTGGTTCTGTTCACAAATTGCTTCTTTGAATTCTGGAAGCTAGCTAGCAGGTTCTGTTCAGCTCACATTGCATCTTTGTGTGCGACTGTCCTGTTGAGGCTTATAACGGAGCAATGATACTTAATTTTACATGATAATCTGACAGTGCTTTTTCACATTGGTGCCCAAAAGGCATATTTCTTAATTGAATTCTTTTAGCATGGCAATGTAACGAGCTATTAGTTGAATCGAGTGTGTTGCTGGAAACCGCTGACACAGTTAGCAGTTCTGAGCTTCTCTTGGGAATTAGGAACAGGAGTAGGCCATTCAGCCCCTCGAGCCTGTAATTATACCACTTGTAGTCACTGATCCTCCCCCAGAGACAGAAGCTCCTGTCACCTTATTTGTGGTCACTCAGATTTATAACACATCAATCTTTCTTCCAAGTACTTTAACTACATCTTGTTGAGAGTTTCTTTATGAGTGATTCTTCACTTTTTTCTACATCCTTCTCTTTGAAAGAGATGGTCCCTGTGCCGGAGTTTAAAACAGTTTCACTGTTGGGATGATATAGAAAAAGAGGAGGCCATTCAGACAATCATGTGTGTGCTGGCTCTCTGAAAGTGCTGTCCAATTAGTCTCAGTCCCCTAGCTACCCCTTGGAAGCTTTTTTGTGCCCTTTAATTATTTATTCCATTTCAATTCTCTTCCCTCACCCAGTGATGTCCGTTCCCATAGTTTGTACTTCCTGGGGCAGGTCGCTAGTCTGTCGTCAAGACTTAAAACTTCGGGTGGGGGGGGGGGGGGGGGGGGGGCTGTCATATCCCGCACGGGACAGACTGGGTGGGAATGATTACCTTCCCCGTGGTCTCGCGGAATACGAGCTCCCCCGCTGAGGGGCGGGGAACTCCCATTCAGCTACATGTAAAAGGTCGGCCAGTAATGCACCGACTGTGGAGAGTGTCATGATTAGGTCACTTTAAGAAATGATACCCTCGACACAACAGGAAATAATGCGATTTCTTGGCATGAGTGGATTTGATCGAACATTGATGAAAATGTTTTGTCACGTGGTTGCTCCACTGATGGACTTGCTGAAGAAAAGCCGAAAATTTCAGTGGACAGCGGACTTTCAACAGGCATTTGACGGCCTGAAAGCTGTGATAACCAATGCTCTTGTGTTGGAGAATTACAAGGGACTCGGTGAGCAGATAGAACTAAAGTATCTGACTTTAAAGAGAAATGCTGAGGCGTAGAGAAATGGACGGATCGTGCAGAGACCTTCTTGTTCAAAGAGACTGTCAATCGAGGAGGATTTCAGTTGGAGGAAGAAGAACGAGAACAAAATGGACTATATTATTATAACTGTTTGCGTGTGGTGTTTTTTGAAATGAAAAAGTATATTTACTGTGTGCATTTCTTAAAGGATAGTGAGAAGATGAAAAATGAAACTATCTTGAAGTTGATGATTTTTTTTCTTGGGGGGGAGGTGTCATGAGAATGTCGTTTTAAGAAATGTTTGGCTGCTCTTGTTACTGCAGTGATGTCAGAGTGTGGGTGGAGCTGAGCTCTGGCTCTGCTTTTTAGTTTCACTTTGATAAAAGCTTGGGTATGCCTGTGTCTTTTTCGTTTCGTTTTGAGTGTTGGAGCTGAAACCAGACAAAGCAGGTGTACTGCTGTTCTCTCTGCCATGAAAAGACTATCTCTTGATCATTTGGTGAATTCAGAATTATAAATGTTCTCAGTAGTGAATGTAAACCTAATGTGCTTCTGTTAAAAGGTGTTTCTTTTTTCTTCTGGATATTGTTTGGGAAGTTATTAAGAATTACTTAGTATTGTATTCTTTGGGGGTTGTATTTGAATTGATGGTTGCTAAGATGTTCACTGTGTGTTTGAAAAAGATTAACTTGAGTTCATAGAATAAACATTGTTTTGCTTTAAAAAATACTTATGCATTTCTGCTGCACACACCTGTAGAATGGGCCGTGTGCTCCCCATACCACAATCTATTAAAAGTTGTGGGTCAGGTAACCTCCATGATACACTTTGGGGTTCTCTTGTTATGGCCCATAACAAGAGACCCGGTATGGATCTACCGAGAGTTGTATATAACATACCTGTAAATAAACCAACGTTCTTTATTCTTACTCGGTGTGGACTCCCCGTATCCTTATTAAACTGGCAACGAGGAGGGCATACCACGCCAAGCATGGCTGCCCAGGAGTCTCTCCCGCCCTTACCTCCAGCCATTGGCACATTGGAAGGATTTGCAGGTTGATACTCAACATGCTTTGGCTGCGTTATGAGCACACCTTCCTCGGCCATCACGTCCCGGGGTGGGACTCGAACCCAGAGCTTCTGGCTCAGACGCAGGCCACTGCTCCTAAAGACCCCCTGAAGTATATATCCAATTACCTTTTGAAAGTTACGGAATCTGCTTCCATCATAAACATCACCAGTCTGTAATATCCTGTTATACTATAAATTATACTTCCCCTCCATTGCTTTTTCACATTGTGCCTTCATCTGTCAAAGCTCTTGCTGCTAGGATATCAGAATTGTTTATAGCTAAGTGTATATGAAAATGAGACCTCAGATTGTTGTCGTATGTTTGAATAACTCCACTGGGAGTGATTTTCTATTAGTTATTTGATCGGCACTGTTGGTTTTAAAAATATATGTAATTATCAATGAGATAGCGGGAGCTTGTCTTTGAATTTTTCATGCATGGGCAGAAGCTAATAATGCATATCAATGTTATCCATTGCTCAAACTGACAGGCGCCATTATTGTGTCAGGATCTAATGCGGTTAGACTGTTTTTGCAGATAAATTAATAGAACTCATTTTCGACGCTTTGAAAAGTTAACTTTGGGAACTGACGTGGTTGCAGTGAGTATTTCACGGAGAGGGGAGGGGAACAGCAATGCGAGGTGGCAGAAAGAGATGGGCTCGTTTGTTTAAACTGAGCAAAAATACTGCAAATGCTGAATCCAGAACAATTTTTACTGCTGGATAAACTCAGCATGTCTTCTGCCATCCATCAGGAGAGAAACAGAATTAATGCTTTGAGTCCATTGACCTTTCATCCAGACCGAAAGGAGGGATAATGTTGAAACTGCAATGAAAGGTATCAACTTTAATAACAATTGGCCTTGTGTGTTTGTGGGTGGGTGGGGGGGGGGGGGGGGGGGGGGGGGGGGCGGGAGGGGAAGAGAGAGAGAGTGGGGGGGGAGGAGGCGGGGGGTGCGTAGAATCCCTACAGTGTAGTAGGAGGCCATTCAATCCATCGAGTCTGCAGCGATCCTTTGAAAGTGCAACCACCTAGGACCATTCCCCCACCCTGACCCCATAACCCCACCTAACTGAGGGCCAATTTAGCATGGCCAATCCATCTAACCTGCACATCTTTGGAGTGTGGGAGGAAACCAGAGCTCCCGGAGGAAACCCAAGCAGACACGGGGGAGAACGTACAAACTCCACACAGTCACCCAAGGTCGGAATTGAACCAGGGTCCCTGGAGCTGTGAGGCCGCAGTGCTAACCATCTGTGCCACCATGCCACCCTTATTTCATTGAGTCAATACATGTATGGAATATTAACAAAAAAGAAAGGGGAGTTTTAAGGTGGATGAGAAAGGACAAAATCTAAAGTTGCTGGACTCAACGTTGAGTCCCGGGGGCTGCTACGCGCCCAACCAGAAAGCGTGGTGCTGCTCCTCCAGCTTGCGTTGGGCTCCACTGGAGCTTTGCAGCAGGCCGAGGACGGACATGTGGGCATGAGAGCAAGGGGTGGTGAGTTAAAATGGAAAGCAACAGGAAAGTTGGGGTCATGCTTGAGGACTGAGCGAAGGTGGTCTGTAAAGCGGTCGCCCAGTCTGGACCTTTTATTTATTGGGTTACCAAGGTGAGAGGTGGAGAACTCAAACGTATCTGTGCCCACGCTGTGCAAGAGCAAAGAGCACGGCCCCAGCAACACTGAAAAGAGCAGGAAATGAAAATGACATCAATTAATAAACTTGTGCTTCGGTGATGTCAGGATTTGGATTTTAGAAAACCGGAAGGATAACAAGACTTTGTAAGGTAAGATTTCAAAAGCTTTGATGTCATTGGAAAGAATCAGTTGGTTTTCAAGATGGTGCAAGGACTCTACCTTCCAGAACACGGGGAAAATTGAGGGGAGCACAAGGGCTAATGGACAGAACAAGGAAGGGTTGGAATTGTGAAATAGAGTTGGCAGTTAGAGGTGAAGGAAAAATCATCTGTCAGATGGCAGCTTTTTCCTGTATCCTATGCAGCAGAACCTCCCCAGTCATGAGTGGATACAATAAGCCCCACTTATTATTGTGATCAAATATTGAGAACTCAGACCTTTTAAAACCATGTAGACTTACAGTGCAATAGAAGGTCATTCAGTACATCATACCTGTGCCAGCTTTGGCATTTTTATGGTTTCATTTATTTGCACTGATGTTTTCAGGATCTTTTTATTTCTATTCTGTAAATAGCTCTTGCTAAATTTTAATATGCTGGAACGAAGTTTGCTTTTATTAACAGAAGGAAAAATGCATGTGAAAAATGATGACAAGCAGATGCTTCATGTTCTCCTCGCTTTGGTGGGCAGTATCACAATTCTGTTCATGGGGAAAGTACAAATATGCAACTGGATCCAGGTTTAAATTCTGTTCCTCCTGCTTACACGGCGGCACAGCTGGCACTCAGCTACTGCCCTAGGAGTTGTCAGTCTGGGCAGGCTGGTAAGAATCAGGACACCGAGATGCTGTGGGACACGTGGGGGGTTCCATTTTCCAATTGCTAGCCACCACAACACGGATGTTGGATTGCGTTTTATTTGTCCTTGAGGTATGGTCAACACTGGCAAGACAACATTTATTGTCCATCCCTGATTATTCTGAGAACATTAAGAGTCGGCCATAGAGCGTAGGTCTGGAGTCACGTGTTAGAGTATGCCAAGAAGATGTCGCAGATTCCTGAAGGGCATGAGTGAGCTCGGCACAGTAGCACAGTGGTTAGCACTGTTACTTCACAGCGCCAGGGTTCCAGGTTCGATTCCCAGCTTGGGTCACTGTCTGTGCGGAGTCTGCACGTTCTCCCTGTGTCCGCGTGGGATTTCTCCAGGTGCTCCGGTTTCCTCCTACAAGAACCAAAAGACTTGCGCTTATTAGGTGAATTGGACATTCTCCCTCTGTGTACCTGAAGAGATGCCCCCCCCCCCCACCCCCACCTCATTGCTCGTCCCGCACTCCAATGTGTAAAAGCAGGAGCAGTCAGAACTGTGCATGCCAAATAATGTGTTTAAGTTTAAAGAAAAAATAAGTGAGCTCAAACCACTTCCACTAGGATAAGGATTACTTTTAGAGTTTACGAGTTGTGAATCACCCTCGCAAGGATGGCAATTTTCTATTTTGGCCATTTGGTAATTTTCCATTTTGCCAGCAAGAGGCTGCTGAGGAGCATGGGCCTCCTGCTCAAATCAACGTCGGCTGGATACCAAAATGAGAAACCAGCCCACTCTGTCAGGTTACCAAGCTAGATGGCAAAGTGGAAACCTCTCCCCACAGTTACATATGTCTATTGCTCCAATCAACAACGGACTCACTGGTAGGTTGGGTCTGCACATGCTCATACAATGAACTATTTCATCACCTTATTATTTCCCCCCATTATTTCATGGGAAATTTAAATTCGGCACAGCATGAAAAGTACCGCAAAGTTCTTTGCGGCCAGTGCACTTTTGCTTTATGAGATGCAGCTCGTTGAATAGTCCAAACTCTTATTAATCGTTTGCACAGAACAGCTCGACTGAAATTGCCTAGATGTTCCTGACTCCCAGACCTCTGCAATGGCCAAACACTGGAACCAGGAATCGAGCTGCAACATTCTGTCATTTTGTGCTATAATACACGTCAACAGTAACAAAGAGGCCTCCATATGACACTCTGACTGCATAGGACAGATGATGTAGCTTGGTGCAATGTGGTGGTGAGGTGACATATTATGTTGAGACCAGTGCCAGAAGAGAAGGTAAAAATCAGAACATGGGAGAAAACGCCTCACACCCGGAATTTGCTGCTTTGCTGCCTGACTTTTGCCAGGAAATCGTGACTGAACTGCAGCTGGTGTTCACCTGAATGAACAGAAAATAGTGAGCAGCGAGCAGCTCTGAGATTCCCTGATATATGCTGCTGACAGGTGAGACGCCCTGCTCGGAGCACGGACTTGGAAATCATCCCCAACGGGTCTGTCAGCAAGCGAGAAAGTGAAGTAATTGTTCAACATTTCATGTGGGAAACTTTCGAGAGAAGGCTGAGATCAGAAGAGGTCTGAGAGACAAAATGTTCCATAATTGCACTGGCTGTGGTGCAAGTACAGTGAAAGATTTATCGCCACGGGGTCAAAACATTTTTGCTTTTGTGCTGTGACTACAATGCTGCCAGACCAGAGTTGCCTTATAATCAGTACTGACTATAAAAATATAGCCAGTTATCTAACATTACCCATATCGTGAAATTGTGTAACACAGAAATGGAGGACCTGTTATTATGCCAATTAACTTTTGCAGGCACATGTAATCAACCATGGTTCTTGTATTAATAGGGCCTTACTGGTTTGCCCCAGTCTTCCTTCAGTCTGTTGCTCTGTTTACTTGCTATAAATCTGGCGGTTAATAAGGTCGCCTTTCTTAATCCTAATTATGAGTATGCTTGCCAGGTATCTCTCGATACCGCCACAAGGTTCAACCCGAATACCAATCAAAGAGCCAATACACCAGTTAGTTAGTTCAAAGTCAATACTACTTTATTTACACACAGTATGATTTACTCATGCTCAATAACACTACAGGCTAAACTATATCTATCACTAACACCTATACTTAACTTCGGGTGCCCACTTAGGTCAGAGGAACAATGGCCATTATTCGGATCTGAGGCTGTTGGGTTCGAAGAGGTAACAGGAGTACAGCTAAGGTCATCCGTCTGATAGCGAGCATTGCCCTTGGACATACTTGTTTCTGGTGATGCTGGGGGAAGGGTCTCTCCGCTTGAGAGCCGAATCAAAGAGACTGAGCCTTTGGCGGGGGTTCCTTCTTATACTTGGAGGGGCTTCGCGCGTGCTTTTCGGCGGACCTTAAACTTGATCCCAATTAATTGGGCAGCTTCTTGATCATTGTCATCGATCTAAACAATTAAGGGGCGGGTGCCTTGATGGCTGGGCGTGTCCGAGGTGGCCGTTGGCCTTGCTTTGTTTGTGTCTTCTGGTTGGGGTAGTGGCGCCGGATTGTCTGGGACAGTATTGGCTACCTGAGCACTAGTCCTTTGTTCCTCGGAGATGGGCCATCAATATGTAAATCGACCCAGAGTTTCGATTCCGTCTGCAAACTGCCTTCCAAATATACATTCAGGTTCTGTGCCTGCTTGTTGCTTTGTATTGTCCATTTTTCCCTATAGGCTCTGCGAGTGTCCATTTTATACACTGAGTGGTCATCCAGGTGGCTACAGTCTCTTCATTCTTATTTGATAAGCAGCGGCGCAGGGAGTCTTCAAAAGTTTGAGTAATTACAATAAACTTTTGCCATAAATACCTCAAGAATGTGAGTACCTCCCCTTCACCATACTAATTTATGCTTGGGGACAGCTCACCGGATTCCATTGGCACCCCGGTATTTGGCTGCTATTTTGAGCGGGTGGCCTGATACCGATTCTGGCGGCAGGGCTGCCCTCCCCTGCACAGTACAAATCCTGCTCCCCCCTTTTCCCCCCCGCTGACAAGTAGGGACATCCCCACCCCCCCCCCCCCCCCACAACAGCACGCATCCTTGAGAGTGACGCCGGCCTGATAGCTGAAAAAAGCAGACCAGGCAGTAGAGCGAAAGATCAATGCATCTTCACTAGCATCTGCCGCCTCAGACAAAAGTGTTCAAAGCAGCAGCTGTTACAAGTGTCAGTGGCTTTCTTTGCAATGTATTGTCCAATGCAAAGGCTAACAGTAGCTCCATCACTGTGATACTTATGGTAAATGTTAGGCCCTTAAAGATGGAAGGTGACATGAGAGCCTCTGCCATGGTAATAGGAGAACACACGTTTTGATATTTACAAGAAGGAAGGCTACCGCAGGAAAACTGACAACTTACACAGGACAGGCCATCAAGATAAAGGATATTACCAAAGTACCGGTTAGCCATCAGCAACAGTCGCTCAACGACCAATAATAATAGTGTCAGATCAAGGGCCAAGCCTTTTGGGCCGTGACTGGTTCAAGGTAATCAAGTTAAACTGGATGGAGAAATCCAGGTACGGGAAGAGGGACTGCATGAGTTAATGAACAAGTATGAGAATGATTTTCACGATGAGTTAGATAAAATAAAGGGCCTCCAGGTGAAGATCTATGTAGATACTCATTTTTTTTAGAATGAGACCAGTACCATACACCTTGCGAGAAAGGTTGGACATGGAATTAAAGAGATTGGAAGAACTGGGTATTCTCTAGCCAGTTGAATTCATGGAGTGGGCAGCACCTATAGTCCCTGTGATAAAGCCTGACACGATTTTCTGCATTTGTGGAGACTACAGATTAATAATTGATCAGCTGCTAAATTAGTTAAGTATCCAATCCCCAAGAATAAAGACTTATTTACAAAGCTGGCTGGAGGTTGGGCTTATACAGAGCTAGATATGAGCCATACATGTGAGCCACTTGAGTTAGATAAGGCTTCCCGAGGTTATGCATGTGCTGTTTTCCAGCGAACAATGGAAAATCTGTTTCAAGGCTGCCATGAGCCATAGTATACCTGGATGGTGCTTTGATAACTGGACCATGAGAAGTTGAGCACCTAGCTAACTTAAAGGAGGTGCTAAAGAAGTGTCAAGAGGCTGGAGTACGCCTCAAGAAGGAAAAAATGTACTTTTCAAGCCAGTGAGGTAGCCTATCTGGGGTATTGTGTTGATGCACAAGGATTACACCCTTTGGAAGACAAGGTCAGAGAAATAATGGAGGCCACTGCCTCCAGAAACACATCTGAGGTCAAGTCATTCTTAGGAATGGTCAATTGCTATAGGCATTTTCTACAAAATTTGTTGACATTATTGACCCCTTTACGTATGCTAGTACCAGCGTCGGCAGACACCCCAGAGACGTTTTTAACAGAGTAAAGCAATTGTTACATTTATCGAGCTTATTGGTGCACCTTGATTTTAAGGAATTGATTTTAACCTGTGATTCTTCTCCATATGGCATTGCATAAGAAGGCTTGTCAACAGTATTGGTGGTAAAGATGTTCTACCAGTATGTATATGGGAGGCACTTTACCATTGTTACAGACCACAAACCACTCTTGGGTCTGAAGATTGGCAAGAATTCAGCGTTGGGCGCCAGCAAAGTTGTTAATGGGCCGGCATCTCAGGACCAGCCTAAGCCTAGTGTTTCCAAATTTTCCGGAGAGGGTAGAGCCAGGGAGAGCAGTCAGCAATATAATCATGATTCAGAAAAATCAAAAGGCCGGTTTCAGTGGAGAAAACCGCATATGTCAGAAGGTTTGGAAGCAGCTCGGGTTGGGGCCAGGAGTTATTGTCTTATGAAGTGGATATTCAAGAAGGAATCATCCAGAAGCATGTGGACCATTTAAGGGGAAATGTTTTCCCAGCAGCCAGCACCGCCACCCGAAACCCCGTTGCCCCAGCAGGAAATGTTGTTGACTATCCAAGCAGTGAAGCAATGAGCCAGCCTCTGGCAGGCGGGTCTGTCATCCCCATGGTAACAGATGAAGCTGAGTTACCAGTACCTGAGAAGATGCTGGGTATGGTGGTTTCTGCAGAAAGCACCCCTGTGGAAGTGCCCCTGACAGAGGAGTTACGCCGCTGCACTAGAACTCAAAACCACCTGAAAGACTCAGTTTATGATGGACTGATTGCATGTGTTCAATGTTCTAATTATTGGAGATTAAGTAACTTAATTATTATCCATGTATCAAAGACTTAGAGAGGGTGTGGTGTTTGTCCCCTTGAAGGAGCGATCTGCCGAGAGAGTCATGTGGCCCAAGTAACCAATCAAGGACCAGGGTGGGGGATCAACCCAGTAAGCAATGGATTTTGGATCAGCTCGATCCTGGAAATTGACTTGTAGCCATGAGGCAGCAAGCCTCCATATTGTAATTTAGATGTAAATAAAGGTTGTAGTTGTTATTTACTTAACTGATGAACAGGAAATATTACAATGTACAACAGATTGTCCTTCACTAAAGGACATTATTGAACCATTTTTACAACCAGTATTATTATTAGAAATACACCTGTTGTACAAAATGTCCTTTTACCTTACCAACTCTTTCCTCCCCATTTTATACCATCTAATAACAATAATCTTTATTAGTGTCACAAGTAGGCTTACATTAACATGCAATGAAGTTACTGTGAAAACCCCCCTAGTCACCACACTCCGGGTGCATGGAGGCAGGGTTCAGAATGTCCAATTCATTTCACAGCACATCTTTCGGGACTTGTGGGAATAAACCCGGAGCTCCCGGAGGAAACCCACCCAGACAAGGGGAGAACGTGCAGACTCCGTACAGACAGTGACCCAAGCTGGGAATCGAACCCGGGTCCCTGTCGCTGTGAAGCAACAGTGCTAACCACTGTGCTACCATGCCGCCCCATACGCTCTGCTCACCTGAATCCCCATTGGCTTCTTGCTAGGACATTATTTGATGGATTTTGACCTTCATGTACATTCCCTTGGCCGCAGAAAAATACTTTTCACTTGTACTTCGGTACATGTGACAATAAATATCAATCAATCAGTCAATTGTTTCATATGGTACATTAGCCCCCAAAACACTTTGAGACATCCTGAGGTTGTGAAAGATGTCGTTGATAGTTGCGGAGACCCTGAATAGGACAGCTGGTTGACCGCTTGACATGTATTGGATTGTTTTCCGGAAGCATCTGCAAGTTGGACCAGACTGGTCCAATGAGGTTTCAGCATACAGTCAATCAAATCATTGCCTTTCAAATATAATAAATGACCCAGCTTCCTTTATGGTAAATTTCATCAGGCTATTCAGCTCTGAATAGCATAGCATCTAAGCCTAATCCTGCCTAGACATCCACACGCATCCAATTTCAGCAAGGGATCACTGGGTAATGATTAGCTATCAGAATCATGACCCAATTACCCTTCTACCACACAGAGGAATTGGGATCATTTCTGCTCTCTCGTCAGTTGAGTCAGCGATCTCAGAACTGGTCAGATAGCAAATTGGCCATTAAATTCAGATCAATGCTAATTTCGATCAAATTTAATGCGCTAACATATTTCCAATGCAAACACTAAAGTATCAACTGACCTACGCCTTGTTCTAGATTTCTGATTGGTTTACTATATTTGAGAGTCCAGATTAGCTGAATGCTGCACGCCCACAACCTTACAGGTCAGTCGAGTCCAGTAGAATGCTCAAACCCATTTAAACTCATCAGCAATTTCCCTCTGGGCTGTTTCTGCAACAATGGAAAACTCTACCATTTTCTTCTTCAGTTCTCTGCTAAGCAGTTCCGGCGACCACAGCCTCCACCACAGGTAGCGAATTGAGTCACGTCCTGAATCCACCCCGGCCGGAATGGGGATTGAACCCTTAGTTGTTGGCACCGATCTGACTCAGGCCAACTGTCCGACCCACTGAGTCAATTGGCCCTCCTTCGGAGTCCAAGTTGCTGTGCTTTTACATGCATGTTGTAGTTTGGAGCTACAAATCGCTATGATAGAGGTTCCATTTTCTTTCCAGCACACAGCTGACCAGGAATCGCTTCTGCTATTATCGCCTGCTATTGGTGCGTCCTGGTAGGATTCACAAGCCGTTACTCAACCTGTTCGGCCGCTTTACGAACGCACCCTCCTTCGGCCATCCAGTCCTGGCGTGGGACTTGAACCTGGATCTTCCGGCTCAGAGGCCGTGACCCTATCCGTTGCACCTCAAGCACTCATGGCATATTGTACGGAAAAGAGATGGGAGAAAAATCACAATAGCTTAGAATTGCCTGGCACACGAGTTGAAACATTGACTGAACGGAACGATGGACTTCACGTAGACTGGAGCAGGCTGATTGAAGCACCTTGTTCTTCAGACCAGCCTGCCTTTGCTCAGTTTCCCCGGCAGCTCTCCATTATCATTTAAAACAAAAAAGTGAAATGTGAAAAGTCTGAAAAAGCCAGTGAAAAAGAATTTGGATGGAAGATCAGTCATTTGAACCAAGAGACATCTGTAGCTGACTAGCCAGTCCCTCAAACAACCCATTTGTTTCAGCATTCTGAGAACCAACACCATAGTAATTGGACATTGATTGATCAATCTAGTTAGATCTACATGAAGGGCATATTGTTATTTTCCTGTATTTGAACAGGAGTTTAAAGCCTTAAGGCATTACTTTAATATTACAGGTTAGAAGTACTAAACACAAGTTTTGTATTATTCCTGAAAGGTTGCAGATCTAATCACATTAAAGCCCCACTATTTATTTACCCTCTGGGGAGCATGTAATGCAGTCAATTCAAAATGAGCACACGTAAATACTTTGCCTGGAAAGGTGATACATTATGTAGGATATCCATTGATTGCAGAAAAGAAAGCGAACAAGCAAATCTTTGTCGCGCATTCAGCAACCCCGTTGAAATGGAAACAAATGAGACCATAAATAATTAATAAATCACAGAAACAGGTCAATCATCTCTCATTGGAACTAACTTGAATTAGGGTGGCACGGTGGTTAGCAATGCTGCCTCGTGATGCCGGGGACACGGGTTCGGTCCTGGCCCCGGGTCACTGTCCGTGTGGAGTTTGCACATTCACCCCGTGTCTGCGTGAGTCTCACCCCCACAACCCAAAGGTGCATGGTAGGTGGATTGGCCATGTTAAATTGCACCCTAATTGGAAAAAAAAGAATTGGGTACTCTAAATTTTTTTTTTTAAACTCACCCGAAATGTCTCTCAGTCCACAGATGTTGCCTGACCTTAGAATCACAGAATTGCTCGAGCGCAGAAGGAGGCCCCATCGTGCCAGCACTGGCTCTCAGGGTGAGAAAGTCACCAAATTCCATTCACCTGCCTTCTCCCCGTAACCCTTTAAAAATAACAGTCTAGTTCCCTTCGGAACGCTTCGTTCGAATCTGCCTCCACCAGGACTCTCAGTCAGAGCTTTCCAGGCCCTCACCACTTTGCCCATCACTTTTTCTTCTTGTACTAATTACTGTCAATCTGTGCCCTCTTGTTCTCAATCCTTTCACAAATGGGAACAGTTTTGCCCTATCTACTCTGATTGCTTTGATTGGCTCCTTGTCCACACTGTAACCAACCACTGGGCGGAATTCTCCCCCCACGCCGGGTGGGAGAATCGCCGGGGCGCCGCACGAGTCCCGCCACACCACCCCGGCACCCGCACGCGATTCTCTCACCCCACCCAAACCGGCACGGCGAGAATCATGGCTGGCCGCTCGGAGAATCGCCGCTCGCCGTTTGTAATGGGCAAGCGGCGATTCTCTGGCCCGAATGGGCCGAGCGGCCTGCCCAATTCGACTGCTTCCCGCCGGCGCCATCCACACCTGGTCGCTGCCGCCGGGAACAGCGCCGGAACGCTGAGGGGGTGGCCTCAAAAGGGGTTTGGGCCGCGATCGGTGCCCACCGATCGGCGGGCCGGCCTCTCTGAAGGAGGACCTCCTTTCCTCTGCCGCCCCGCAAGATCCATCTGACATCTTCTTGTGGGGCGGCCTTGGGGAGGACGGCAATTGCGCATGCACGGGTTGGCATTGGCCAACCCGTGCATGCGCGGGTGACGTCATTTACCCGGCGCCGGCTGCGTCATTTACGCGGCACCGCTTTTACGTGCCGCCAAGGCCAGGTGCGCGTAAATGATGCGACGCCGGTCCTAGGTCCCCAGAGGCGGGAGAATAGGAGGCATGGAGCGGGCTCCGACGCCAGAGTGAAACACTCTGGGGCGAGATTCTCCGACCCCCCCCCGCCGGGTCGGAGAATCGCCGGGGGCTGGCGTGAATCCCGCCCCCGCCGGTTGCCGAATTCTCCGGCACCAGAGATTCGGCAGGGGCGGGAATCACACCGCGTCAGTTGGCGGGCCCCCCCCCGCGATTCTCCGGCCCGGATGGGCCGAAGTCCCGCTGCTAGAATGCCTGTCCCGCCGGCGTAGATTAAACCACCTACCTTACCGGCGGGACAAGGCGGCGCGGGCGGGCTCCGGGGTCCTGGGGGGGGGACGCGGGGCGATCAAGCCCCGCGGGGTGTCCCCACGGTGGCCTGGCCCGCGAACGGGGCCCACCGGGCCTGTGCCGTGGAGGCACTCTTTTCCTTCCGCCTTTGCCATGGTCTCCACCATGGCGGAGGCGGAAGAGACTCCCTCCACAGCGCATGTGCGGGGATGCCGTGAGCTGCTGCTAACGCTCCCGCGCATGCGCCACCCTGCAAAGTCATTTCCGCGCCAGCTGGCGGGGCACTTCCGCCAACTGGCGGGGCAGAAATCAGTCCGGCGCAGGCCTAGCCCCTCAAGGTTAGGGCTCAGCCCCCCAAGATGCGGAGGATTCCGCACCTTTGGGGCGGCGCGATGCCCGACTGATTTGCGCCGTTTTTGGCGCCGGTCGGCGGACATCGCACTGATACCGGAAAATTTCACCCTGGTTTTCACTCTGGTGTCGGGACTTAGTCTCCCGATGGGAGAACTGTGCCCACTGTTTGTCGATGTACTATTTGTCAATGCATTCTATTGATTATTCTTTTTGTCTACTATGTACGTACTGTGTACGTTCCCTCGGCCGCAGAAAAATACTTTTCACTGTACTTCGGTACATGTAACAATAAATCAAATCAAATCAAATCTGGGGCGTAATTCTCCCGAAACGGCGCGATGTCCGCCGACTGGCACCCAAAACGGCGCCAATCAGACGGGCATCGCGCCGCACCAAAGGTGCGGAATGCTCCACATCTTTGGGGGCCGAGCCCCAACATTGAGGGGCTAGGCCGACGCCGGAGGAATTTCCGCCCCGCCAGCTGGCGGAAACAGCCTTTGTTGCCCCGCCAACTGGCGCGGAAATGGCATCCCCGGGCGGCGCATGCGCGGGAGCATCAGCGGCTGCTGACAGTTTCCCACGCATGCGCAGTGGAGGGAGTCTCTTCCGCCTCCGCCATGGTGGAGACCGTGGTGGAGGCGGCAGGGAAAGAGTGCCCCCATGGCACAGGCCCGCCCGCGGATCGGTGGGCCCCGATCACGGGCCAGGCCACCGTGGGGGCACCCCCCGGGGCCAGATCGCCCCGCGCCCGCCCCCAGGACCCCGGAGCCCGCCCACGCCGCCTTGTCCCACCGTTCAAAAGGTGGTTTAATCCATGCCGGCGGGACAGGCAATTTATCGGCGGGACTTCGGCCCATCCGGGCCGGAGAATCGAGTGGGGGGGCCCGCTAACCGGCGCGGCCCGATTCCCTCCCCCGCCGAATATCCGGTGCCGGAGACTTCGGCAACCAGCGGGGGCGGGATTCACAGCAGCCCCCGGCGATTCTCCAACCCGGCGGGGGGTCGGAGAATGACGCCCCCGACCCTTCAAATCTACTCTCAGCCTTCTTTTTTCTAAGGAAAACAGTCCTAATTTCTCCAATCAATCTTCATATCTGAAATTTCTCATCCCTAGGACGATAGCCATGAATCTCTGCTATACACTCTCCAATGGCATCACATCTTTCCAACAGTATGCACACAGAACTGTATGTAATACTCCAGCTGACGCTGAACTAGTGACTTATACAAGTCCAACATCACCACCCTGCTCTTGTACTCTATACCCCAATTAATAAAGCCCAGGAATTTATGCTTTATTAATTGCTCTCTCAACCTCTCCTGCCAACGTCAATGATTTATGTACATATACACCCAGGCCCCCTTGCTCGTGCACTGTCTCTCCCCATTCTTTCTACTAAAATCAATTATTTCATATTTCTCTGCACTGAACGTCATTTGCCACTTTTCTGTCCATTCCTTTAACTTGTCTAGGTCCTTTTGATGTTCTACACAATCCTCCTCACAGCTCACAACATTTCTGAGTTTTGTATCGTCCCCAAAGTTTGAAGTTGTGACACGTACTTCAAGATCTAGATCATTAATATATATCAGTGTCAGGATACCGGACCAGACCTCAACAGTTGTTAGGATACCGGACAAGAACCCCAACAATCTTCTTTTAATTTGTAAAACTGTGAGGAAAGGATACTTCACCCCAGGGCTGATGACTCTGACCAATAGGTATCTTTTATGTTTAAACAAACTTTAATTTAAATACAGAATTAACCACATTAACATCAAAGAAAATAGCTTTACAATGATCAGTTAAACGGCTCTTAAAACACAAGGAAAAACTTAAACTTATCATCAAAGCCTGCTACTAACTCCAACTAAGTATCCCAATCCAGATCAAATGCCACTTAAAAATAAAGTTAACAAATAGATTACTTGCCTAGTTGTGGAGACTGTTGGAGAGAGAGACCTTTTCAGGAGCAGAAGCAGGACACCTCTGCTCAACTTATCAGCATTTGGCAAAACTGTTGTTTAACTTAAAATCTTTCTCTCTTGTGGCACACAAATCCAATCGTAAGCTGCAAAACTACAGACAGACCTGGCTCCTCCCATTAATTACATCATCTGCATCACATTAAGATGTCACATGACCTGCTTAGCTAGAACGAAATACAATCTCTCATAAATTATCTATCCTCCAGGGAATCTCCAACAATCATTTTTTTCAAATAAATTTAGAGTACCCAATTCATTTTTTCCATTTAAGGGGCAATTTAGTGTGGCCAATCCACCTAGCCTGCACAGCTTTGGGTTGTGGGGGCAAAACCCACACAAACACGGGGAGAACGTGCAAACTCAACACGGACAGTGACCCAGAGCCGGAATCGAACTGGGACCTCGGCGCCGTGAGGCAGCAGGGCATCTGCAGCAATCATAACAATATCCCATTAGCCCTCTATTTGTAAAAAAGTAAATGGTTAGAATCAATCATGACCTCACCTTTTCCAACTGCTTAATTACAGCTTTGGCAGACACATAGTCTGGATACCTTCACCAAAATTTTTTACTAGCATTACTGCAACAAATATATAACTTAACCCAGGCTTTTAATAACATTACTGCCACAAATATAAAATTTAGTGACCGGAATTCTCCATCCTTTGGGTTCCTCTGTTCCCACTGGCAGCACTCCTCCACCTATGGGCTCCCTGGCGGCATGGAGTGGCTTCAATGGGAAATCCCATTGACAAGCAGCAGGAGTAGTGAATCCCACTGCCAGTGAACAGCGCGCCCCCGAGAAACACACGCCTGGGAACCGGAGAATCCAGCCCATCCAGCGGCATGGTGGCGCAGGGGTTTGCACTGCTGCCTGACAGCGTCAGGGATCCGGGTTCAATTTCAACCTTGGGCCACTGTCTATGTGGGGTTTGCACTTTCTCCCCGTGTCTGTGTGGGTTTCCTCCGGGTGCTCCGGTTTCCTCCCACAGTCCAAAGATGTGCAGGTTAGGTGGATTGGCCATGTTAAATTGCCCCTTAGTGTCAAAAAGGTTAGGTGGAGTTATTGAGTTACGGGGATTGGGAGGGGGCGTGGCCCTAGATGGAGTGCTCTTCAGAATATCGGTGCAGACTCAATGAGCTGTACGGCCTCCTTCTGCACTACAGTGATTCTAGGATTCCAATTTCGACATTCATTACATCAGGAAAAGCAAGATTCCCAAAACTGACGTCTGGGGAACTCTATTACAAACTTCTCTCCAGACCAAGAAATATCCATTAATCATTACTCTCTGTTTCTTGTTACTCAACCAATTTTGTACCCAGGTTGCTAGTGTCCCTTTTATTCCATAAGCTATAACGTAGCTCAAAAATCTGTTCTACAGCAATGTATCAAATTCCTTTGGAAGTTCCTGTATATCACATCAACAGCATTCCCTTCATCAACCCCTTTGGTGTGTTTCGCAGTAATGGAGGCAGCCTGCCATTGGCTGGTGATAGCATCTTCTAGTCCGCTGTCAATGGGATTTCCCGTTGTATGCTCTCCCCGCGGCAGGGAGTCACCGTCAGTGGGACCGGAAGATCCCACCGGCAGGAACAATCAAACCAGTAGATTCCTCTGCCTGCCAATTGAGTAATACGCCGCGGGGAGACCAGAGAATCTCGCCTTATATTTGGATAATTAAAGCACCCTATTAGAAGTACACTATCTATTTTGCAGCTCTTTGTAATTTCCTTGCAGATTTGTTCTACATCTTTCTCACAAATTGATTGCCCATAGAACACCGATAGGAGGGCAGGGTGGTTAGCACTGCTGCCTCACAGCTGCAGGGACCCACACTCAATTCCGGCCTCACGTGACTGTCTGCGTGCAGTTTGTACATTCTCCCCATGTCCGCGTGGGTTTCCTTTGGGTGCTCCAGTTTTCTCCCATAGTCCAAAGATGTACAAGTTAAGTGAATCGGCTATGATAAATTGCCCCTTGGTATCACAAGGCTGTGCAGGTTAGGTGGGGTTATGGATTTACGAGGACAGGGCGGGGTGTGGGCCTGGGTGGGGAGCTCTTTCGAAGGGTCGGTGCTGACTCAATGGGCTAATGGCCTCCTTCTGCACTGTCTAGATTCTATGTAATTTATGAAGGCCCGTCCTTCTCCAACTTGCCCCTTGCCTGAGGTGTGGTGATCTTCAGGTGAAGTCACCACCAATCAGCTCTCCCCCTCAAAGGGGAAAGCAGCCTATGGTCATCTGGGACTATGGTGACTTTACCTTTACAGCTATCGCCCTACTGAGTGTTTCAGTATTTTCTGCTTTTTATTTCAGATTCTTAGTATCAGCAGTGATTTGCCACTGTTAAATAATGATAGATTGTATTTCACACAATGAACGGTAAGATGATAGGAAGTACAGAGGACCAGAGCGACCTTGGGGTGCATGTCCGTAGGCTCATGAAGGCAGCAGGCCAGGTAGGTAAAGTGGTTAAGAAGGCTTATGGGATACTTGCTTTTATTAGCTGTAGCACCGTCAATATGACGCGAGGCAGGTTGAGGTAATGTCAATTGAAGGCTTTATTAAGCAGAACTTTATCCCCAGCAGCGTGGTTACAGAATGCAGCTGCTGAGGGAAATGGAGGGAAAAACTGGGTTCTTATACCGGCATTTCTGGGTGGAGTCCAGTAGGTGGCAGATCCTATCAGGACCTGGCATCCCTCCACCAATAGCCTGTCGACACGTGGTGTACCGTATTACCCCTAATACATACCACCACATTCACACCTTGTTGAAAAAAAACCCGGCGGGATGGTGGTTCGCATGGTGGTAGGGGTTTACAGAGTCGGTACTGTGCCGTAACTTTGAACAAAACACAAAATTATCGCTTCAACTGGGCCAAGGGCCAAACAGGGTCGGCATGGTGCCATAACTATAACAAGATGCAATAACTGAAAACGTTGAGAGTTAAAGTGATTCGATGAGCCGGATGGGCGCCCTGGTCGTCCTTTCCGATCGTCTCGGGCGTGGTGGTGATGGCGCTGGCTCGAGTCCCGTCGACTCTGGGAGCGTACCGCTGTCCCCTGTGTCCTTACTCCTGGGCGGGTCTGGAAGGAGAACCAAACCCCCCGGGAAGGGGGTGGCTGCGGGATGAACCGGCGGGAGTGAGGAGGTGGTGATTGGCGTTGGGGGGGTGTGGGTAGCTCCGGCGGGCGCCAGATCGCGCAGGGAGACCGTGTCATGTCAGCCATCGGGGTACTCCACATAGGCGTATTGCGGGTTGGCGTGAAGGAGATGCACCCGTTCCACCAACGGATCTGACTTGTGCGCCCGCACATGTTTCCGGAGCAGAATGGGTCCTGGAGCTGCTAGCCAGGTCGGAAGTGGCGTTCCAGAGGAGGACTTCCTAGGAAAGAGGAGGAGGCGCTCGTGAGGCATTTGATTTGTGGTGGTGCACAGCAGGGACCGGATAGAGTGAAGGGCATCCGGGAGGACTTCCTGCCAGCGGGAAATTGGGAGGCTCCTAGACCGGAGGGCCAGCAGGACGGCCTTCCAGACCGTTCCATTCTCCCTTTCTACCTGCCCGTTCCCCCGGGGGTTGTAACTGGTCGTCCTGCTCGAGGCTATGCCCCTGCTGAGCAGGAATTGACGCAGTTCGTCACTCATAAAGGAGGACCCCCTGTCGCTATGGATATAGTCGGGGAAACCGAATAGTGTACAAATGGTTCCGAGGGCTTTAATGACCGTGGACGCTGTCATGTCGGGGCAGGGGATGGCGAAAGGGAAATGGGAGTATTCGTCAACGACGTTCAGGAAGTACGCGTTGTGATCGGTGGAGGGGAGGGGGCCTTTGAAATCCAAATTGAGGCGTTCAAAGGGTCGGGAGGCCTTAACCAGGTGCGCTCTATCTGGCCTGAAAAAGTGCGGTTTGCACTCAGCACAGATCTGGCAGTTTCTGGTGACTGTTCGGACATCCTCGACAGAGTAAGGGAGGTTGCGGGCCTTAAGGAAGTGGTAGGAACGAGTGACCCCCGGGTGGCAGAGGTCCTCGTGGAGGGCTTGTAGACGGTCCACTTGTACATTGGCACATGTGCCACGAGATAGGGCATCGGATGGCTCGTTCAGCTTTCCGGGACGATACAAGATCTCATAATTGAAGGTGGAGAGTTCGATCCTCCACCGCAAGATCTTGTCGTTCTTGATCTCGCCCCGCTGTGCATTATCGAACATGAAGGCAACCGACCGTTGGTCAGTGAGGAGAGTGAATCTCCTACCGGCCAGGTAATGCCTCCAGTGTCGCACAGCTTCCACTATGGCTTGGGCCTCCTTCTTGACTGAGGAGTGAACGGATTTCTGAAGCGTGGAGGGTTCGGGAGAAGAAGGCCGCGGGTCTGCCCGCTTGGTTAAGGGTGGCCGCTAGAGCTACATCCGATGCGTCGCTCTCGACCTGGAAGGGGAGGGACTTGTCGATGGCGCGCATCGTGGCCTTTACGATATCCGCTTTGATGCGGCTAAAGGTCTGGCATGCCTCTGTTGTCAGGGGAAAAGTAGTGGACTGGATTAGTGCACGGGCCTTGTCTGCGTACTGGGGGACCCACTGGGCGTAATAAAAAGAAGCCCAGGCAACGTTTCAGGGCTTTGGCACAGTGGGGAAGAGGGAATTCCATGAGGGGGCGCATGCGTTCAGGGTCGGGGCCTATCACTCCATTACGCACTACGTAGCCCAGGATGGCTAGACGATTGGTGCGGAACACGCATTTTTCTTTGTTGTAGGTGAGGTTCAGGGCGTGAGCGGTCTGGAGGAATTTTTGGAGATTGGCGTCGTGGTCCTGCTGGTCGTGGCCGCAGATGCGTTGTCGAGATACGGGAACGTGGCCCATAAACCGTGATGGTCAACCATTCGGTCCATCTCTCGTTGGAAGACCGAGACTCCGTTCGTAACGCCGAATGGGACCCTTAAAAAGTGGTATGACCGCCCGTCTGCTTCGAAGGCAGTATAGTTGCGGTCACCGGGACAGATGGGGAGCTGGTGGTAGGCGGACTTGAGGTCCACGGTGGAAAAGACCTTGTACTGTGCAATCCGATTGACCATGTCGGATATGCGGGGGAGCGGGTACGCATCTAGCTGAGTATACCTGTTGATGGTCTGACTATAGTCGATGACCATCCTCTGTTTCTCCCCGGTCTTAACAACTACCACCTGGGCTCTCCAGGGACTGTTGCTAGCCTGGATGATGCCTTCCTTCAGCAGCCTCTGGACTTCGGACCGAATAAATGCTCGGTCCTGGGCGCTGTACCGTCTGCTCCTTGTGGCGACGGGTTTGCAATCCGGGGTGAGGTTCGCAAACAAGGAAGGCGGTTCAACCTTGAGGGTCGCGAGGCCGCAGACAGTCAGTGGGGGTATAGGGCCGCCAAATTTAAATGTTAAACTCTGGAGGTTGCATTGGAAGTCCAACCCTAGGAGTATGGGTGCACAGAGATGGGGGAGGACATACAGCCGGTAACTTTGGAACCTCCTCCCCTGCACCGTTAGGTTAGCGATGCAGAACCCCATGATCTGAACGGAGTGGGATCCCGCCGCCAGGAAAAGTTTCTGGGTGCTTGGCCGAATTACGAGGGAACAGCGCCTTACCGTGTCCGGATGAATGAAGCTCTCCGTGCTCCCAGAGTCGATAAGACACGGCGTCTCGTAGCCATTCACTAGGACTGTAGTGGTTGCAGTCTGGAGCGTCCGGAGTCGCGACTGGTCGAGGGTCGTCAAAGCCAGACGTGGTTGTTGAAGTTGAGCATCGTAATCAAGCAGTATGTGGACGTCTGTGTCGGGGTCCTTCAGCCAAGATGGCGGCGTCCACGGATCGAGCGCGGTCAGGGGTGGACAAAATGGCGGCGCCCATCTCTCCCTCGTGGCGTCCGGGGTCCAAAATGGCGGCGTCCCTTGGTCACACGTGGAGCGCTGGGGGGGCTGGAGATAGCGGCGACCCCGCGGGACCTGCACACTGTCGCGTAGTGGCCCTTCTTCCCGCAGCTTTTGCAGGTAGCCGCGCGGGCCGGGCAGCGCTGCCGAGGGTGTTTAGGCTGGCCGCAAAAATAGCGGCGGGGCCCCCCCGGTTGGTCTGGTGTTTTGGCCGCGCAGGTTTGCGGGGGTGGGGGAGGTGTCGGAGAGTCGACCGCAGCGGGGGTCCACGGAGCCCAAGGGGCTGTAGTGCGGTCGGGGGCGTAGGTGCGGGCGTTATGCGAGGCCACATCGAGGGATGCCGCCAGATCTCGAGCTTCTGTAAGTCCCAGAGATTCTTTCTCCAGAAGCCTCTGGCGGATCTGGGGAGAGGCCAAACCTGCCACATACGCATCGCGGACCAGGAGCTCTGTGTGTTCACTCGCTGTTACCGCCGGGCAGTTGCAGTTTCGACCCAGGATCTGCAGGGTGTTATAAAACTCGTCCAGCGATTCCCCCGGAAATTGCCGTCGTGTGGCGAGCTGGTAGCGAGCAAAAACCTGGTTGGCGGGCCGGATGTAGATATCCTTCAGCGCGGCGATGGCACCGGTGAAACCGTCCTCGTCCTCGATAAGAGAGTAGACGTCAGGACTCACCCTGCAATAGAGGACCTGCATCTTTTGTTCGTCAGTCGGTGTGCCGGGGGCCGTTCGGAGGTAGCCCTCAAAGCATGCCATCTAGTGCTTGAAGATAGAGGCTGGGTTAGCTGCTTGGGGTGCAATGCGCAGGCACTCCGGGGTGATTCGGAGCTCCATGTTCCCACGTCGTTTTCTTCAATTTAAATTCTGCTTAATAAATTGTAGCACCGTCAATATGACGCGAGGCAGGTTGAGGTAATGTCAATTGAAGGCTTTATTAAGCAGAACTTTATCCCCAGCAGCGTGGTTACAGAATGTAACTGCTGAGGGAAACGGAGGGAAAAACTGGGTTCTATATGGGCATTTCTGGGTGGAGTCCAGTCGGTGGCAGATCCTATCAGGGCCTGGCATCCCTCCACCAATAGCCTGTCGACACGTGGTGTACCGTATTACCCCTAATACATACCACCACATTAGCCAAGGCGCAGACTATAAGAGCAGAGAGGTTATGGTGGAGCTGTATCAAATGCTTGTTAGGCCACAGCTAGAGCACTGTGTGCAGTTCTGATCGCCACACTATAGGGACAAAGTGATTTCACTGGGAAGGGTGCAGATGTGATTCACCAGATGTTTCCTGGGCTGGATCGCTTCAGCTATGAAGAGAGGCTGACGAGGCAGGGGTTGTTTTCATTGGAGCAGAGAAGGTTGAGGGGGGACCTGATAGAGGTGTACAAAATTATGAGGGATATAGATAAGGTCGATAGGAAGAAACTTCTCCCCCGAGTCAGGGATTCAATAACCAGGGGGGTTAGGTTTAAGGTAAAGGGCAGGTGATTTAAAGGGGTTTTGAGGAAAAACTTCTTCAGCCAGAGGGTGGTGGGAATGTGGAGCTCACTGCCTGACAGGGTGGTAGAAGCAGGAACCTTCACAGTATCTAAGAAGCATTTAGATGAGCACTTGAATGACATAGCACACAAGGCTACGGACAAGTGCTGGAAAATGGGATTAGAGTAGATAGGTGCTTGATGGCCGACACAGACACGATGGAACAAATGGCCTCTTTCTGGGCTGTAAAACTCTTGACTATGATTCTATGCCTCTACATTCTCTAATCATGAAGGTTAAATTGATTGATGGTATCACATCCCTCAGAAACGTTTCTTATTCAGTGAATGCAAACCGTTGTTGTGTGGACGAATGTACACAACCCCCCTACAAACATCTGATATGGATGACCACAGTTACCGTGCTCTGGCGTGGCAATTGAGCCCCAGTTGGCCAGGATATCGGGAAATGAATTCACATTAATCTTGATTTTGTGGGATGATGTAAAATGGGTGTGATACGACCATCAATTCACTCGAGACGGGAGTAGAAGTAAACCGTGGCTTTAATTACCTTAGAACAGTGTCGACCTGCGACTGATCCAATACTGAGAACCACCTACAGGTCGACTGCTCTTTATACCTCCCTTCAAGGGGAGGAGCCATGGGTGGAGCCCATTTGGCCCCAACATGTTCCCCTATGGATGATGCCATACAATGGCCCATAGGAGGAGCCCACAAGGGCAACAGCATAGCACAGATACAAATACAAGGGCAACAGCACAGATACAAATACAATGGTGGATTATTGGCATAACTCATTCACCACAGGGTGATAGTTTTCCCTACTCTGCTGACCTTTAAAAATAGCGGGTGGGAACTGGGCGTGGAAGTCACGCTACCAGTTCTGAGAGATACGAGTTTTGCTGGGAGGGAAAAGGAGGAAGGGTGTGACTCACACAGGAGGGAAATCCAAACTGAGCGGGGCCATTTGAACATACTGCTGAAGTCGACCAGAGCCCGTTTTGGCTGTTCCGAGGGCCTCAACTCTCAATCTGGGAGTCACAAATTTATGGAGAAGGTGTCAATGCTCTCAAAGGGTGTATAAGGTCAGTTTAAGTGTCATAATCTGAAATTATTTAGCCCCCAGGCTCTTAAACATTAAAAAAAACTAGGAGGGCGACCACGTGGTGAGCAGCGAGACAAAGAGGGACTCCCGTCTGCACCAGGAAAATTCTCTCATGAACCCTCCTGACCCAGTGAGAAGGAAAGGGGAAAAAGAAGAGAAGGAGATGGGGGAAAAATAAAAGTAAATAAATAAAGATAGAAAGAAACAAGGAAAGAGAGAAAGGATGGAAGGGAGGAAGGGAACCAACCACAACCCCCACCCCCCCCCCCCCGAAAAAAAAGGGAAACCCGAAGCCCGATGCAGACCCAGCGAGAGCAGAGGAGCGGGGGAAGTGAGAGCAACCCCAGGGGAAGGAACAGCAGCGGGGAAAGAAAGAGAGACAGACAGGTAGCTGGAGGAAAGAAAAACACCAAGGTGAAGGGACAGCGAGATGCAAGCAGCAGGGAGGGTAAGGCGCATGAACGGCGGACGCCAGGCAGGCGGCCCCACAAGATGAGATGGAGGTTCAGGCGAGGCTGAAAGGGAAAACGATGGCGGACCAAGCAGCGGAGCGGGAGCAGGAAGCAGCGACCAGCATAAAGGAGGCGCTCTGGTCAGAGCTCCAAGCAATGATGAAGGTGACGACGCACAAAATGCAGCAGACCATCGAAGGCCTGGAAAGGAAGTGATGGAGCCGTGGACCAGAGCGACAGGGTGATAAACCTAGATGCCGAGGTCAAAAGGTTAGTATCGGCCCAGGGGAAAAAAAACAATAAAAAGATGAAGAACCAAAGGACTGCGCAACCCAGGGAGGGGGGGGGAGAAAAACGGGGAAACCCCAAGAAAAGAGGAAGGGTGCTGAAACCAATGGGGGGAGGGGAGGAAGGGGGGATATCATAGGCCGATCCAGAGGGCAGCAAAATGTACGTACAGTTAGTCAAATGAAGGACAAAACAAACCTCTCTGTAAAATAAAGCAAATTAGCACGGGCAAGAAAAATGTAATGTATATAAGTAAGAACTGCTTATAAATATGAGAAAAGCAAATAAAAAGATTTTCAAAAAAAAACTAGGAGCAGCTGTCAGTGAGAGTTAAAAAAACCATCCAAGAGCATTAAAAAATAGGAGCAGGAGGAGGCCTTCTGGCCTGCTTAGCCATTCAAACAGGTCAAGGCTGATTATCTACTTATTTTGCCATTTTTGCCACTGTCCCCTATCACCACTAATTGACTGCTTTGATTGACAGGCTATCTGGTATAGGTTAAAAGCAACATTACCACGTGGTTCTGCAGTTTCAACAGAGGTCTTTGTTGACATTTCCCTGTCACTATCATTATTTCATTAGGAATGCTAGGCTGAGTTTCAAATCTACAGTTATCTCAGCAGGGGGTTCACAGAGTTCACAGTTGGATTGACAGTTTGAAGAGGCAACTAAAGGATTAGGTATCTTTGATGTCGAAGGGCTGAAGCGGAGGTGATCGCGAGACGACAACGGCAGCGAAAACCGTCCGGGAGAAGCAAGCGACATCACAAATACCAGATCCATCCGCGTATTACCCTCTGTAATTGTTTTGTAATTGTTTTCTCGGTGCCCAAATGTATATGTACCCCTCAGTTTCCCCCCGCCCCCACAAACAGATGCCTACTTATGTGCTTAAAAACAATACTGCGAATTGTACTGAGCTGCTGTTGTTGAGCCAGCACATAATACCCTACCAGTTATTTTATTGTAACTTTTTTTTTGTTGCTTGGTTTGTTATTTGTGTGTGTTCCCTTCTCTTCTATGGATATATACATGTATTCTATTTTGTGTACATAACGGTAAATATACTTTATTCAAAAACCCAATAAAAAACATTAATTTTTTTTAAAAGGTATCTTTGATGTGGGGTCAGAATATACATTTTTTCAGGATTATAAGTAATTAAAGATGTGGGGAGATTCCAAACCATCCACTATGTTTCCTGAATAGGCATTTTGCACTACCCAATGTGTATGAATGAGTGCATTATTAGATTTTAAAGTTTATTTTTTCATCTCTACATGGCTGCTATGGTCTGCCCATGGTGAATACTGATGAGTGGCCTATGTGGAATGGGGAAATAAAGAGGTATGGAGGTGTGAGGTGGTATGAGGGTATGAATGGGGAATCGAGCTTGGTGGAGGCAAGAGTTGACAGTAAGGTGGCATTTGTGTTACATGGGGTTTGGGATGGGTGCTGATGAGTTGGCACTGAGGTGGTATGGGAGCATGAGCAGGCATGGGGATTGGGTGATGGGATGTGAAGAGTGAGAACTAAAGGGCCTAACAGTGTCTAAAACAACGGGGACAAAGTCCTAGAGGACCAAGGCGGAACTTCTAACCAGCCCAGCTTGGCACTCACCTGTCCCTACTGCGGCCACCTAGAATCTGCTTCCGCGGTCAGCGGGCTCGACTCTATCCAGCCTGCCCCCCCTCCCCGGAGCAACAATTGGTTCTAAATGGATCCTTTAAACCAGGGGGGTCTGCCAAATCGGGAAAAAACCTGACTAGGGCTTCCTGTCTCGGTAGTGAAAACCCATCCTCGAGTATCAAAAAATTTAAATGCCTATCATTGGATGAATACGTGGTTGAAGATATGGTGTCGGCGGAGGGGGGGTGCGGGGGAGTGGGGCGGCAGATTCCTGGGACCGGTTTTGGGGGAGGTGGGACCTGTACAAACTTGACGGGATTTACCTGGGCAGGACTGGGACTGTTTGCGAGAGCGGTTGGGGAGGGTTTAAACTAATATGCCGTGGGGGTGGGATCCTATGTAAAGAGTCAGAGAAAGAGGGAGCATGGACAAAAACAAAAGGGAATAAAAATATTGGTAGCAAGACAAACATTGTGAAAAAGACAAACTTAAAAGCTCCGTGTCTTAATGCACAGAGCTTTTGCAATAAAGTGGATGAACTCATTGCGCAGATAGATATAAATGGGTATGATATAATTGGGATTACGGAGACATGGCTGCAGGGTGACCAGGGATGGGAACTGAATGTCCCAGCATATTCAGTATTTAGGAAGGACGGGCATACAGAAAAGGCAGTGGCATGGCACTGCTGGGTAAAGAGGAAATTAACACAATAGTGAGAAAGGATATTAGCTCCGACAATGTGGAGTCTGTATGGGTAGAGTTGAGAAATACCAAGGGGCAAAACACATTAGAGGGTGTCATATATAGACCCCCAAACTGCAGTGTTGATGTCAGGAGTGGCATTAAATACGAAATTGGAGATGCATGTAATAAGGGAATATACCATGATCATGGGTGATTTTAATCTGCACATAAATTGGGCAAATCAAATTAGCCACAATGCAGTAGAGGATGAATTCCTGCAGTGTATATGGGATGGATTTCTTGACCAATATGTGGAGGAACCAACTAGAGAGAAGGCCATCTTAGATCGGGTACTGTGTAATGAGAAGAGAATCATTGCCAAGCTGGCTGTGCGAGACCCCTTGGGGATGAGCGACCATAACATGATAGAATTTTTTATCATGGAGAGTGAAGTAGTTGATTCGGAGACTAGGGTGCTGAATGTTAATAAAGGAAACTATGAAGATATGAGGCGTGAGTTGGCCTTGATAGATTGGGGAGAGTTACTTAAAGGAATGACAGTGGATAGACAATGGCAAACATTCAACGAAAGCATGAGGAAACTACAGAAACTGTTCATTCCTGTCTGGCACAAAAGGAAAATGGGTAAGAGGGCCAATCCATGGCTTACAAAGGAAATTAGAAATAGTATCCGATCCAAGCAAGAAGCATACAGATTGGCCAAAAAAAATAATAGATCTGAGGATTGGGAGTAGTTTAGAATTCAGCAAAGGAGGACCAAGGGATTGATTAAGAAGGGGAAAGTACAGTACAAAAGTAAGTTTACAGGAACATAAAGATTGACACTAAGAGTTTCTATAGATATGTGAAGAGAAAGAGATTGGTAAAGACAAATGTAGGCCCCCTACAGACAGAAACAGGGGAATGTATAAAAGGGACAAAGAAATGGTTGAGCAATTGAATACATACTTTGGTTCTGTCTTCACAAAAATGGGCACAAATCAGATACCAGGGGCATCATTCTCCGACCCCCCGGGAGAATCGCCGGGGGCTGCCGTGAATCCTGCCCCTGCCGGTTGCCAAAGTCTCCGGTACCGGATATTCGGCGGGGGCGGGAATCGGGCCGCGCCGGTTGGCGGGCCCCCCCGCTCGATTCTCCGGCCTGAATGGGCCGATAAATTGCCTGTCCCGCCGGCGTAAATTAAAGTACCTATTTACCGGCGGGACAAGGCGGCGTGGGCGGGCTCCGGGGTCCTGGGGGGGGCGCGGGGTGATCTGACCCCGGGGGGTGCCCCCACGGTGGCCTGGCCCGCGATCGGGGCCCACCGATCCGCGGGCGGGCCTGTGCCATGGGGGCACTCTTTCCATTCCACCTCCGCCACGGTCTCCACCATGGCAGAGGCAGAAGAGACTCCCTCCACTGCGCATACGCGGGAAACTGTCAGCGGCCGCTGACGCTCCCGCGCATGCGCCGCCCCGACATGTCATTTCCGCGCCAGCTGGCGGGGCAACAAAGGCCGTTTCCGCCAGCTGGCGGGGCGGAAAGCCCTCCGGCGCCAGCCTAGCCCCTCAATGTTGGGGCTCGGCCCCCAAAGATGCGGAGCATTCCGCACCTTTGGGGCGGCGCGATGCCCGTCTGATTGGCGCCGTTTTGGGCGCCAGTCGGCGGACATCGCGCCGTTTGGGGAGAACTTCGCCCCAGAAATGTTGGAGATGAAAGGGAGAGGGAATAACAGAAGGAGATCAATATTAGTAAAGAAATGGTGCTGGGAAAATTGATGAGATTGAAGGCAGATAAATCCCCAGGGTCTGAGAATCTGCATCCCAGAGTGCTTAAGGAGGTGGCTCTGGAAATAGTGGATGCATTGGTGGTCATCTTCCGGAATTCTATGGACTCTGGAACTGTCCCTGCAGATTGGAGGGTAGGTCACGTCACTCCAATATTCAAAAAGGGAGGTAGAGAGAAAACAGGGAATTATAGACCAGTAAACCTAACATCGGTAGTGGGGAAAATTCTTGAATCTATTATCATAGAATCATATCATAAAATCAGATCATAGAATTTACAGAGCAGAAGGGGGCCACTCAGCCTATCGAGCCTGCACTGGCCCTTGGAAAGAGCACCCTACTTAAGCCCCGTGCCTCCACCCTATCCCCTTTATCCCCGTAACCCCACCTAACCTGTTTTGGACACTGAGGGCAATTTAGCATGGCCAATCCACCTAACCTGCACATCTTTGGACTGTGGGAGGAAACCGGAGCACCCGGAGGAAACCCACGCACACACGGGGAGAACTCCACACAGACAGTGACCCAAGCCGGGAATTGAACATGGGACACTGGAGCTCTGAAGCAACTGTGCTAATCACTATGCTACCGTGCTGCTTAAGGACTTTATAGCGGAACATTTAGAAAGCAGTGGCAGGATCAGTCAGAGTCAGCATGGATTTATGAAGGGGAAATCATGCTTGCCAAATCTGTTGGAATTCTTTGAAGATGTAACTAGTAGAGTTGACAAGGGAGAGCCAGTCGACGTGGTATATTTGGACTTTCAGAAGTTGTTTGACAAGGTCCGGCATAAGAGAATATTATGCAAGGTTAAAGCACATGGGATTGGGGAAAGTGTATTGAGGTGGATAGGAAACTGGTTGGCAGAGAGGAAACAAAGAGCAGGGATTAATGGGTCCTTTTCAAATTGGCAGGCAGTGACCAGTGGGGTACCACAGGAATCGGTGCTGGGACCCCCAGCTATTCACAATATATATTGATGATTTGGATGAGGGAACAAAATGTAATATCACAAAGTTTGCAGATGATACCAAGTTAGGCAGGAGGGAGAACTGTGACGAGGATGCAGAGATGCTACAGCATGATCTGGACAGGTTGGGCAAGTGGGCAAATCAATGGCAGATGCAGTATAATTTGGATAAGTGTGAGGTTATTCACTTTAGAAGCAAAAACAGGAAGGCAGATTATTACCTCAATGGTTATAAATTGGGAGAGGGGAGTGTGCAGCGGGACCTAGGTGTCCTTGTGCATCAGTCGCTGTGCATGCAGGTGCAGCAGGCGGTAACGAAGGCTAATGGCATGTTGGCCTTCATTGCGACAGGTTTTGAGTACAGGAGCAGGGATGTGTTATTGCAATTATACAGGGCCTTGGTGAGGCCACACCTAGAATATTGTGTACAGTTTTAGTCTCCTTTTCTGAGGAAGAATGTTTTTGCTCTCGAGGGAGTGCAGCAAAGGTTTACCAGGCTAATTCCAGGGATGGCCGGACTGTCATATGAGGAGAGATTGACTAGGTTAGGATTGTTTTCGCTGGAGTTCAGAAGAATGAGGGGGGATCTCATAGAGACTTATAAAATTCTAACAGAACTAGACACGGTAGATGCAAGGAAGACGTTCCCAATGGTGGGTGTGTCCAGGACCAGGGGTCACAGTCTGAGGATTCAGGGTAAACCATTTCGGACAGAGATGAGGAGACATTTCTCATCACCAAAGAGTGGTGAGCCTGTGCAATTCATTACCACTGGAGGTAGTTGATGTTAAAACATTGAATATATTCAAGAGGCGGCTGGATATAGCACTTGGGGCGAATGGGATCAAAGAATCATAGAATTTACAGTGCAGAAGGAGGCCATTCGGCCCATCAAGTCTGTCAGCTCTTGGAAAAAGCACTCTACTTAAGCCCACACCTCCACCCTATCCTGTAACCCAGTAACCCCACTTTTGAGGTCATGGGGAGAAAGCAGGATTAGGCTATTGAGTTGGATGATCAGCCATGATCGTGATAAATGGCGGAGCAGGCTCAAAGGGCCAAATGTCCTCCTGCTGCTCCTATCTTCGGTGTATCTATGTATCTATAACAAGATTATTGATAAAAATGAGCAGCAGATTTACTTCACACATCATAGTCCGGGGAGAACGAAGCACATCTGCTTCCCACAGGGAGGGAAAAGAAGAAACACCAATGATCAATTACAGCAGGAATGGATTCAGATTTAAGCTGCAACTAGGGGTCTTTTCTTGGCAACTAATTTGCCCGTTGAAATACCCAACACATGAATATTTATGGGAGTTTATTTACCTCTTGGCTTCCAAGAAAATTAACAACTGAACAGGAAACCATTTTGAGTAAACAAATGACTTTAGCACCACTTGCCTCACAACCACAGATAAAACAAGCAGTCACCACCAAGTTGCTCCTGTGTGTTATTGATAGGCACCATGTAGACCTCTATTACTCAGAAATAACTTGTTGCACCACATGCTTTTAGATATTTGAGAGAATACTGCTGAAATACTTTGTTTATCTTTCTGCTGCCCTCTTTCAATTATCTTCAATTACAGGGCTCCTCCACAGGCCCATGTGATCATAAATTTCATGTAATGGGAACAGAGAGATTGCAAAGCTGCTAATTGCTGAGTTGCCTCTTATGAACATTTTTCAGCAGTCTGTAGATGCCCTGAAGAGCAGATGGAGGTGTATGAACTTAGGATGGTCAATAATCTTCGGTCCTTCTTCCAGCCAGTCTGTCCCATCAATCTTAAACGTCTATTCACAAGCATTCGCAAACTCATTTTTAAAATTTAGAGCACCCAATTATTTTTTTTCCCCAAGTTAGGGGCAATTTTAGCGTGGCCAATCCACCTAACCAGCACATCTTTGGGTTGTGGGGGTGAAACCCACGGAGACAAGGGGAGAATGTGCAAACTCCACACGGACAGTGACCCAGGGCTGGGGTTTGAACCCGGGTCCGCAGTGCCGTAGTCCCAGTGCTAACCACTGCGCCACACGCCGCCCCCTGCAATCGCGAACTTCACAGAAGGAGAAGTTGTGCATGAAAACAGCTTCCAATTTTTTCCTGAATCCTACAATCAATGAATAGGACCCAACACGACAGGCCATGAGCTGAGAAAACAATAGACGCTTGTCTGGTCAAACCTAATTTCAGCGCATATGCAACATTTGGAAGTTTTAAGTTAATGAAATAGCTACCTAAACGTTTCGTAATGGTTGAAGGATTCAGCAAAATAGAAAAATGCTGCAGAAATATTAGTTCTGTCAATGAATACCTGAAGGGGAAGAGATTTTAACATGCAGTTCACAACTGAGACTTATACATTCAGCCATGCCAGACATGAAGAAATGTAGCTTAACAATTTCAACAGGAGAGTAGTGAAGGGTGATGTGCATTTTGATTGGAAAGAGGTGTTGATTAAAACATGTTTTGGAAATAAAAGATTTACATAATACTTGGAAAATATTTCAAGAGTTTTAAAGAAAGCAAAATAACTTTCTTAGGTTGGGCTTTTACTTGCAACATGCTGGAAGCTGAAGGTGGCAATAAAAATGCAGCAAATGCAGCGATTGAATTCAAAGCTACATATTTGACACATTGTGCACTGGCACATCCAGAGGATCTTTTCCCTCGCCAACTTTCCCATGTTAAGATTCCAACTCACACACCGTCAGACTGAAGAATCATCTAAACTCAGAATAATAAAACAACCGAATCATCAGGACTGGATTTAAAACTGTGATATTCATATAATGTTATTAAAATATAGGTAGCACAGTGGCTAGCACAGTTGCTTCACAGCTCCAGGGTCCCAGGTTCGATTTCCGGCTTGGGTCACTGTCTGTGCGGAGTCTGCACGTTCTCCCCGTTCTGCGTGGGTTTCCTCCGGGTGCTCCGGTTTCCTCCCACAGTCCAAAGATGTGCAGGTTAGGTGGATTGGTCATGCTAAATTTCCCTTAGTGTCCAAAAAATGTTAGCTAGGGTTACTGGGTTACGGGAATAGGGTGGAGTTGTTGGCTTAAGTAGGATGTTCTTTCCAAGAGCCGGTGCAGACTCGATGGACCGAATGGCCTTCTGCACTGTAAATTCTATGATTCTCTATGTATTTTAAACCACCCTGAACATGAGTATAATATTATTTGTCCTGGTTTTCTCTGTCTGCTCTTCTACCCTATTCTCTCTTTTGTTCTTGGCCGGGATTCTCCATCCTTTCCTGCTGGCGTAATTCTCCGGTCCCGCTGGAATGCTTTGGCTGTTCACCAAATTCTCCGCTCTCGCTAACAGCGGTGGTGGAGCGAACTCTAATCGGAGAATCATGACACGTATTTCCTCTCACTGCTCGGTGAGGCAGCAATGTGAGAATGGGAGGGGTGGGTGTTAATGATAGATGTTTAGATGTTTATTAATCAGAAGGGGACCATTCAACATGTCAGTCCTTTGACAGAGATGTTCCATTTGCTCCATTGCCTTGCTTTCCCCTCTTATCGCTGCAAAATCTTCCTCTCCAAGTATGTATCCAATTCCCTTTTGAAAGTTACAATTGAAACTACTTCCATCGCTCTTTTGGGCTTTTCACAGTAACTTTATTGCGGTGTTAATGTAAGCCTACTTGTGACACTAATAAAGATTATTATTATTGCAACAAACGATTTAGGAGTAAACTTTCCTTATGCAAAAGAAACACCTTGAAGATGCTATCAACAGCATTCATTACAAGCATTTAACTGATGCCTACTTTAGATTGTTCCTGTTCACCAGGAGTAGTTTAGCTTTATGTCTTTAAACCTGCTTAGCCCTCTCCTACAATGGTGACAGCTCTATGAAAACAGCTCAGTGTGGGAGTCTGCTAATATTTAGTTGGTTTTGTGCTCAGTTGCAGGAGGATAATAAAAGCACAAAATCCTGGGGTGAAATTCTCCGGAAACGGCGCGATGTCCGCCGAATGGCGCCCAAAATGGCGCAAATCAGACGGGCATCGCGCCGCCCCAAAGGTGCGGAACGCTCCACATCTTTGGGGGCCAAGCCCCAACCTTGAGGGGCTAGGTCGGCGCCGGACGACTTTCCGCCCCGCCAGCTGGCGGAAAAGGCCTTTGGTGCCCCACCAGCTGGCGCGGAAATGACATCTCCGGGCGACGCATGCGCGGGAGCGTTAGCGGCCGCTGACGGCATTCCCGCGCATGCGCAGTGGAGGGAGTCTCTTCCGCCTCTGCCATGGTGGAGACCGTGGCGAAGGCGGAAGGAAAAGAGTGCCCCCACGGCACAGGCCCGCCCGCGGATCGGTGGGCCCCGATCGCAGGCCAGGCCACCATGGGGGCACCCCCAAGGGCCAGATCGCCCCACGCCCCCCCCCAGGACCCCGGAGCCCGCCCGCGCCGCCTTGTCCCGCCGGTAAGGTAGGTGGTTTAATTTTCACCGGCGGGACAGGCATTTTAGCGGCGGGACTTCGACCCATCCGGGCCGGAGAATCGAGCGGGGGGGCCCGCCAACCGGCGCGGCGCGATTCCTGCCCCCGCCGAATATCCGGTGCCGGAGACTTCGGCAACCGGCGGGGGCGGGATTCACGCCAGCCCCCGGCGATTCTCCGACCCGGTGGGGGGTCGGAGAATCTCGCCCCTGAAGTTGATCGGTGACTAAATTGAAAAGGTCAGAACATCTTTTGCAAACTGTGTTCAGTACCTCTTAGTAGAGAGATATCCCACATTTTCTTCACCTCAAACCAGTATAATTGGCATGTAGCAATAAATGAAGCTCTGTTCCTCTATCTTTCTCATAGGACTATCATTGCTGAGGTGTGGAGTATGGGATTTACCTCAAATGTGATGAAGATCAGATAATACCACGGGCAGAGTTCTTTGATCAGAAATTCCCACCGGAGGTCAACGGACCTTTACTTGGTCCCTGTCCTGTTCGTGGCGATCTTGTGGCGGGCGCGGCCAAAGAATCGAGCACCACGTTTTACCTCAGAATAAAACAATTGTAAGGGACTATCAAATCATATCATAGAACTCCAACAGTGCAGAAGGAGGCCATTCGGCCAATCGAGTCGGCACCAACTCTTTGAAAGAGCACTCTACCCATGTCCACTCACCCGTCCACTCCGCCCTATCCCTGTAACCCCATAACCGCACATACCTGGGCATTAAGCTGCAATGTATCATGGCCAATCCACCTAACCTGCACATCTTCAGACTTTGGGAGGAAACCCGTGCAGACAACATACAAACTCCACAGTGTCACCCAAGGCTGGAATTGAACCCAGGTCCCTGATGCTGTGAGGCAACATTTCCACCGTGCCGCCCATAATGCCTGGTGTGTACATAATGTTGACAACCAAGCTATCTGTTTAGGTTGCAGGAATAAGCCAGTAGTTGCAGAGGTCCTTCTGGTGTGGAGTGAATCGTATATTCCCAATGAAATGGGTGAATATTCTGTTAATACAAGACTGCTTTTGGGTTAAAGGGTTTTAAAGGTAAAGGGAGGGTTTCTCCGTCCAGCGACACAGGAATCATGAGATGCAATTGGGCGGAGAATCGCACGTGAAGCGAACATCGCGGCCGTCCCCGGGCACCCGATTGAATGCCATGCTCCAGTGCCTCGACTGTGGCATCAATGCATTCTACTCCGCATGTACATTAAACACCGTTGGCATAGCAATAACGGGCCTAACCCAGTATTCACCGGGGTTCCCGCGATGCTCCGTATTCGCCAGGAGGAATTACTGACGGCGAGTGGAAGGTGTTTTTGACAGCTGTGATGGAAAGTCAGTGTTGTCCCAGATTGGTGCTCTGATGTTTGGGGGCTCCCTTCGCTATCCTTTGCTGACTCGTCGCTGGAATCCGGTTGGGTTTGAGGTCGGGGGCGGAGGACACCAGAAGGGTGTGCCTCTTCGCCAAGTGATCCTGCAAGACACGAGACATGACACCTGATTGGATCGCGTGTTGAGGTGGTGTAGGTCGGTTGTGGGTGTGGTGGTGTGGGGGTGGTGCATGTTGTTTTGGGTGTGGTGTGGGGTTGGTGAGGGGGAAGTGGGGTGGTAAGGGGGAGGTGGGGTGATGAGGGGGAGGTGTGGTGGTGCCATAGGGGCACCGCAGCCCTGCGGGGGCTCACTTAGTTGCCTCTGCCTCAGCGACTGCCCTCTCCCCAGGCCCACCGTCCTGGTCCAGTGCCCGAATCGACCGAGTTCCACGTGGCGCCGGTGTTGCCGCCAATTTAGTTGTCAGTGCCAACACTTGGGTCTGGATTCTCCGTTGGCCGGATCCTCTGTTTCGCCGGAAGTTCACTCACGGCTGTGGATTTTCCAACGGCGTGCAGGTGCACACAATGGGGAGCCCCATTGCCTGGCTGCCGGGATGAAGAATCCCACTGCCGGTGGGGGCGGGCCGCACCAGAAAGCAGGTTCGGCGGGACGGAGAATCCCGCCCATCTGAACTTGGACTCGGAAACATGCTGCTCCAGTCACAGAGTTCCGATCTAGAATGGATACCCATCCATTCTCGAACAGAAAGCACAGAATTCGCCGTCCAAATCGAACTGACGTCTTCAAAATATGCTCCCAACAAGTGAAACTCTGTTCTCAGAGCACAACATTCCTAAAATTTAGCCAATAACTCAATCTTCTCCAATCCTTTTTGACAGTTTTGAATGATATTCTGGATAACACACCAGAGAATGAGTAACACATTCACTTGAGCAGCTGCCATTTATATAGGTTTCTAGGTGGCAAATGTGGTTGCTGAGTGCCTGAATCTTATTGGTAAACTTGTTTAAGGGCTCATTAAAATCCAGTGATCAGTGATAAGAACAGGTTTTAATTAAGCTTTAAAGCCACATTGTATTAAACTGACACAGTGGGTTGACTTGTTCAATCCAGATTTAATCTAATGTCTTATTGTCAAATAGAAACTAGAAACAGGGTAAATAGGAGCAGGGGGCCATTCGGCCCTTCAAGCCTGCTTCGCCATTCATTGTGACCATGGCTGATCACCCAACACAATAGTCTGTTTCCACCTTCACCCCATATACTTTGATTCCTCTTAACCAAAGAGCTACATTTAAATCCTTCTTGAAAACATACAGGGTGAAACTCTCTGTTGGCTGAGGCTGGAATCGGGAAACACAATTGGCGGAATGTTCGGCATCAGCTGAAAATTAATGTTGGCGCCGGGTGCCAAATGGAATGCCATGCTCTGGTCCCACGGCAGCAGGGTGAATGCATTCTACACCGCACGCCTCCGAGGGCATGCAAATTGTACAGTAAAGGCCGTTGGCATATCGTTTACCAGCCTGGCCCGGCATTCTCCCGGCCGCCAGCGATGCTCCGCCTCCACCAGGAGGAATTGCCGACGGCGAGGCACCGTGGCTGCTGAGGGTGCGAGGGGGCGTACAGACATTGCCCAACATCGCTATAGTGTGCTGGCAGTTGTGCCACTGGCCAGGTGGGGCGTCTGCCAGGACCGGGTTGGGGGAGGGGGGCGGTGTTGGGGGGGGGGGGGGGGTGTTTGGGGGGGGATGGATTTAGCGCACCTGGCTGGACAGATGGTTCGGGATACAGAACGAGGCCAACAGCATGGGTTCAATTTCCGTACCGGCTCAGGTTATTCATGAAGGTCCCACCTTCTCAATCTTGCTCGTCGCCTGAGGTGTGGGTGATTCTCAGGTTAAATCACCACCAGTCACCTCTCCCCCTCAAAGGGGACAGCGGCCTATGGTCGCCTGGGACTCGGGCGACTTTATTGGCGTTGGCCCTCTGACTGCAAACAGATAGTGATTAAACTGAGCATCTTTCAAGGGAGCCAAGCAAAGAAAAACGGGCGGAATTTTCAGCATCCCTGCTGGGTGTTTTGAGGCGGTCTGCCATTGGTCGTGGGTGGGACCTTCTTCCCGCTGCTGCCAATGAGGTTTCCCATTGTTTGATCATCGGGGAACCCACGGCAGGGGCTCGCTGTCAGCGGGACCAGACGATCCCATCAACGGGAAAATCCGGCGCAAAGTTTTACAGGGCATTGTTCAGAGAAGGAATACTCTTATTGAATTACTCTTATTGAATTCTGCAAAAAATCCTTCCTACCATTCCTTATTCGGCACTGTGAGGCTAAACACATTCATATAAACAAGACCCAATTATGAAAATGGTTCAATCCTCTGGCGAGTTACATCTTGTTGGTGTCGGCATTGCACAATCTATGATCTGCAGGATAACTGCTCACCTCGTATCAATTCAATAATCAGATGGATTGATGAGCATCATCTTCTTTTGAATGGCTTATTGAGGGTTGGTTTAGCTCACTGGGCTAAATCGCTGGCTTTTAAAGCAGACTAAGGCAGGCCAGCAGCATGGTTCAATTCCCGTACCAGCCTCCCTGAACAGGTGCCGGAATGTGGCGACCAAGGGGCTTTTCACAGTAACTTCATTGAAGCCTACTCGTGACAATAAGCGTTTTTCATTTTTTAAAGTTTTATCCTACACATCAGAGCATTGCACATTTTAAACCGCTGGAATATATCGATGTTACCTTCCTTCCAAATGCAAAGTGGAATAACATTCACACAGCTCAAGTGCCAACCAAATCCAGCTCTCATGAGAAAGAAGCTAACATCTGCCCGTGATGTTGAATGGCATTCGTATTGTTAAATTCCACAACCCATCAACATCATGTGCATTGCCATTGGTCAGAAACATAATTTGACCAGCCATATGGTGAGCAAATCACCTCCTGACTCCCCAAAGCCTCTCCAACATCTACAAGACCCAAATTAGGAGTGTGATGGAATGCTTCCCACTTGCCTTTATGGATGCAGTTCCCAAAACACTCAAGAAGCTCACCAACATCTGGGATAAGGCAGCCCACTTGATCCCATCCACCATCTGAAACATCTGGACCCTCCGTCGTGGTAGCAGCGTGCACCATCCACAAGATTCACTGCAGCGACTTGTCAAGGCTTCTTCGACAGCACCTTCCAAACCCCCAACCTCTACACCTAAAAGAAAAAGGGCAACACACACATGGAAACACCACCACCTGCAAGTTCTCCTCACAGTATCATTTTCCGAATTTATTTTCCTCTGGTCAGCTTACCGACGTGGAAGCTGTGCATTATTCTAGGTCGTCAACTCAATGAGCTCTTATGGTCTTACAGCTCGGCTTGATTTCAATCAGAGCCACGGGGAGGACAAATATTAAAAATAATCCCCCCCCAACAGAGAAGCTCAGGTCCTTGAAATTGGGCACGGCACAATCCTCGTTTGGAGTGGGTTTGAGGCGTTGGTTGTGGGTGGATGGGAGGCGGGTCTAAGCAAAGAAATGCAGCAGAGAAAGAAGAAATATTGAGACAAGATGGTTTGTCTGTTTGACTTCAAAAAAAATTGGTCAACTCAGAGAATTTACAGTACAGAAGGAAGCCCTTCGGCCCATCGAGTCTTCACCGGCCCTTGGAACGAGTACCCTACTTAAGCCCACACCTCCACTCTATCCCCGTAACCCCACCTGACGTTTTTGGACAGTAAGGGGAAATTTAGCATGGCCAATCCCCCTAACCTGCGCACCTTTGGACTGTGGGAGGAAACCGGAGCACCCGGAGGAAACCCACGCAGACACAGGGAGAACGTGCCGACTTCGCACAGGCAGTGACCCAAGCTGGTAATCGAACCTGGGACCCTGGAGCTGTGAAGCAACAGTGCTAACCACTGTGCTACTGTGCCGTCCTGTGGCATACTTAAAAAGATAAGAGGGACCTGAAAGAGCAGGATTTATTTTCTGGAGGGTGTGTTTGGGGGGGGGGGGGGGGTGCTGGTGCCAGGGGCTTGTGGAAGGGTGCTCGGCCATCTGGAAAACTTTGGCCATGAATTTCCTCAGACCCTCTGCCAATACGTGGCCATAATTTGGATGGTTGGAGTGACGGAAACATTCTGAGTGCGTTTGAAGAATTCCTTTTTAGAATTTATTTGGGGTAACAGCTTGAAGGGAGTGGGCCCGTTCTAAAATGTTTTCTCTTCAACTCCACCGCTGTTTCTTGATGGTCAGCCGAATGTGATTTGCATTTCCTGTTTAATCCTTTGTCCGTCCCCCCACCCCCACCCCACCCCCACCTAAGTATACATGTTCTGTTCTGTATCCCTCAGATCTCTTTCCACTGCCATGTGCAAGCATGAACATTTTTGAGATTTTAACACTAGATATTTCCCTGGGCTTTAAGTAGATTGGCAAACGCATCTGTAAATTGGAGTGTACCTTTAATTTACCCAGTATTGAGGTAAATGCAGTGAGCATAGGAGTTGATGGAAACCTTTGCCATTGTGTTTTTATTTACTAGATTTTTGGTGTGCAACAATGTGATTGCCTCATCTTCAGGAAAGCAGAAGAATAAATCTGTTATTGGAGCACAGCTTATGCAATAAACAGCTGGATTTATTGAACAGTAAACAGATTAAGGAGGTAAATACAAATAGTTGATTTACAGTGAGCATTCTCCTTGGGAAAGTGACAATAGTAAAGGCACATTTCCTGTGCCAGTAATCATTGTAAACTGGACTGGACGTGCAGTTCCTTCCCGTACCGGCCTCCCCGAACAGGCGCCGGAATGTGGCGACTGTCGTGTTGGGTGTTCCGATGCACAAATGATCCAACACGGCTGTTGATGGTACAACTCTGTTTTATTGTCTTAACAACGACAACTACTAACTGCTGGCTTGGGTACGTGCTTCACCAGCTAACCTGTGGACCCAGTCCTATCCCTATCTTAGTGAGGCACTCAGCACATGGTCTATGTCTGAGTGGCACACTGTCAGCTCTGTGCTCTGAGCTATCTCCTGGTAGAATGAGCAGGAACTGTGGTGTTCCCTGTTTTATAGCGCCTGTGCTCTCACTGGTGATTGGCTGCAATGTTATGTGTGTGCTGGTTGGTCCAACTACCTGTCCATCAGTGTGTGTGTGATTGCACCATGATATGCTGATGTGGATATCATGACATCCCCCCCTTTCACAAGGATATGTGCCTACATGCCAATAAATAGAAATGTGTACTGAGTGCATCTGAGTATGTGTGTGCAATATTTACAACATGTACATGAGGCTAAACTATATACAGAGGAAGGTGTCAGGTGCAACATAGCAACGAGGTTGTACCAATAACAGAACAAATGCAATCAGCAAACGACGAGAGAAAACTTCTGGAACAATGAACGACAAGAAAAGAAACTCGTTAACAGTACTGTAAAACAATTCGGCGAGTCCAATGCGCTAACAGGCTCATAAGTCAAGTCTCTCAGGTGGGCGACAAATTCGGGTTGACCGTTAGGATGGCACACCAGTCATCGCCCGGATCAATGCTGTGCACTGGCAGCGGCTGGTGGTTCCGACTTGGGACATCCGGTTCTTGTGGATTACCGCAACGCAGAAGGGCTCCCTGTCTTCGGTATCGCTGGTCTGCATACTATCAGATTTAGACTCAGTGTAGGGGGGCTGAATCGCCCGCACGTCCCTGTGAGGCTGGTGGAATTGTTGGGAGTTGGCAGGTTGAGCTGCTCGACAGCAGGCAGCGTAGTGGCTCATCCTGCCACAGCGGAGGCATTGTCGCACTTTGGCCGGACATTGCCGCTTTAAGTGGGCGGAGCCACATTTGCCGCACGTTGTGACGTCATGGCGTTCGTTGCGCCACAGCGCATGCGCGGTGTGGTCCTGCGTAGAGCGCGCCTGCGCATCACGTCCCTCTGCGTCAACGTCCCTTCTTGTGGCGCGTACAAGCGCGGGAGGCCTCGGAAAGCACACGAAATGGCCGCCCTCGTCCGGGCCGCGGGCCGGGAGGAACTTGATCGACTGGACCCGCTCCGCCTCGTAGGACCCGTGCCGTGCCGTTTCGGCCGCCTGGATTTGGGAGTACCGGCTGGTCGCGTTCTCATTGAGGACGCAGGTCTCGATGGCAGTCGCTAGAGTGAGCCGCTTTATTTTAAGGAGCTGCTGGCTTAGGGTGTCCGAAATGACCCCAAATTCTATCTGATCCCGTATCATGGAGTCGGAGGTGGCCTCATAGCCGCAGGACTGCGCAAGGATACGGAGGTGTGTCAAGTAAGATTGGAAAGGCTCATCCTTACCCTGCAGGCGCTGCTGGAAGAGGTAGCTCTCGAAGCTCTCATTGACTTCCACGCTGAAGTGTTCCTCGAAATTCAGATGCACCATCTTATATTTTGTCTTGTCCTCGCCTTCCGCGAATGCCAGGGAGTTATTGATGTGGATGGTGTGTTGCCCCGCCGTGGAGAGGAGGAGGGCGATCTTCCTGGTGTCCGGTGCATTCTCCTTGTCTGTGGCTTCTAGGAAGAGCTGGAAGCGCTGCTTAAACAGCTTCCAGTTTACTCCAAGATTTCCAGCGATTCGGAGCGGCTGCGGCGGACTGATGTTTTCCATGGAGCAGGATGGCGGATTTCTGAAAGGGTGCAAGTAGGTCTCACAGTCGCTGGTTAGCTTCCACTACTGGTATCATGTCGCGGTGGGTGTTTCGATGCACAAATGATCCAACACGTCTGTTGATGGTACAACTCTGTTTTATTGTCTTAACAACGACAACTACTAACTGCTGGCTGAGGTTCGTGCTTCACCAGCTAACCTGTGGACCCAGCCCTATCACTATCTTAGTGAAGCACTCAGCACATGGTGTATGTCTGAGTGGCACGCTGTGAGCTCTGTGCTCTGAGCTATCTCCTGGTTGAATGAGCGGGAACTGTGGTGTTCCCTGTTTTATAGTGCGTGTGCTCTCACTGGTGATTGGCTGCGATGTTATGTGTGTGCTGGTTGGTCCAACTACCTGTCCATCAGTGTGTGTGTGATTGCACCATGATATGCTGATGTGGATATCATGACAGCGACTAGGGGCTTTTCACAGTAACTTCATTGAAGCCTACTTGTGACAATAAGCGATTGTTGTTGTTCTATCAACACTGTGCCTCATGTTGACCCATTGACTTTGGTCCATCCTCTATCCACAATGGCTCCAGGACAGCAGCTGAGCTGAGCAAAGACTGTCGAATGTGAAGCCAACTCCTGGGTCTAGAGGTGTCCATCAAGTAGACTGCGGACAATTAAAGCCTCTGAACCCCCAGCTCTCACCTCACATTCCATTCCTCACTCACTCGTAGCCTGGGCCCCTCGTCGATCCTGGGCCTCTGGTGGGTTCAATTGCCCGGTGGTACTGATGGCAATGGAGAATTTTCATAAGGCACAGGGAGTCTACACCCAGTTGAATAAAAGAAACAAAGGTTTATAAACGAGGCTTAAAGTACACTGCTCCCAATGGTACCCAGCCGGATCTGAGGATGTCGGTCCCGAACTGGCCGACCTTATATACAATGTCAATTAAGCTTCCCCCTGCACCCTTAGCAGGGAAGCTAATATTCCACAAAGGACGCTAGGAATACAATTGTCCCCACCCCATAAGGTCCTTGCGGATGCAGGTTATGACAGAGAACTTCCAGCATTTGATTGGTTGGCAGCTTATCAGCGTTGGGGGTGGGAGGCTGGGGCAGGGGCGGGATTTACTCTCCTTGGGATCCGAATCCAAGGGAAGGTCCAACTCTGGCCACTGAACTGCCCGATATGGTGGGCCTTCCTCAGCAGGGGTATCACAGGGCGTCCGCCAGTTCCGCCAGAGCAAGGGGGACCTGGCCCCGGAGGGTGCCCCCATGGTGGCCTGGCCCGCGATCGAAGCCCACCGAACCGCAGGCGGGCCTGTGCCGTGGGAGCACTCTATTCCTCTGCGCCGGCTGGTGTACCGGTCCGCGATGGCCGTCGTGGAGATGAACCCCCCCCCCCGCGCATGCGCGGGGATGATGCCAGCTCATGCTGGCGCTCCCGCGCATGCGCCAACTCGCGCCAGCCGGCGGAGGCCCTTCGGCGCCGGTTGGCGTGGCGCCAAGCCCCTTCCGCGCCGGCCGGTGTGGCGCAAATTACTCCGGTGCCAGCCTAGCCCCTGAAGGCGCGGAGGCTCCCGCACCTTTGGGGCGGCCCGACGCCGGAGTGGTTCACGCCACTCCTTCGCACCAGTGTTGCCCGCCCCGCCGGTTTCCGAAGAATCCCGCCCCTGATTACTGAACCCGTCCATTCTTATGTGTGTCAACTTAAAAGGGTTAGAACCTACAAAATATAATATACAGAGCCAAGAATGCATTCAGCAGGTAGAGTGTGATTTTCTATTTTTTTTCTTAGGATATGTTTTATTTACAAAATTTAGAAAGATCCATTCCAAAACATTGCAAATTGAAAATTACAGAAGGTACAATCAAAATTCAACTTGTCTCCATATGGTTCACTCAGAGGTACCTCAGTACAATTGCAATGCTCCTGATATTTACAATATACAATCCAGATCCAGCATGCAGCCTGAGGGGTATAGATCCAGCCCCACAGTAAACTGTGACTGAAAGACAGCAACCTTCCCCCATAATGTGCAGTTTTTATTTTATCTTTTGTTGCATAAAAATACTTTATTCATAAAATATCTGAAAGGACATTGCAAACATTTCAAAATGGCCATCACGGAACGTGGGCATCACAGTGGTCAGCACTGTTGCTTCACATCGCCAAGGTCCTGGGTTCGATTCCCGGCTTGGATCACTGTCTGTGCGGAGTCTGCAAGTTCTCGCTGTGTCTGCGTGGGTTTCCTCCGGGTGCACAAGTTTCCTCCCGCAAGTCCCGTAAGACGTGCTTGTTAGGTGAATTGAACATTCTGAATTCTCCCTCAAGTGTACCCGAACAGGCATTTGAGTGTGGCGACTAGGGTGATTTTCACAGTAACTTCATTGCAGTGTTAATGTAAGCCTACTTGTGACAATAATAAAGCTTATTATTATTAATAATATTCAAGCTTTCAACATAGATCATATTGTACTCTGAGGTGCTTCAATACAGTCAAAGGAACTTATGGGCCAATTTAGCTCGGTTAGCTGGACAGCTGGCTTGTAGGCAGAGCGAGGCCAACAGCGTAGGTTCAATCCCCCTACCAGCTGAGGTTATTCATGAAGGCCCCACTTTCTCAACCTTGACCCTCGCCTGAAGTGTGGTGACCCTTAGGTTAAACCACCACCAGTCAGCTCTCCCCCTCAAAGGGGAAAGCAGCCTGTGGTCATCTGGGACTATGGCGACTTTACAGGTTATTAGAAAGAGTGCAATGGTGTCTAAGTTGTCCATATAGATCAAGTTGCACTCTGACATGCTTCAATACAATAATGTGCAGTTTTTAATAGAAGATCTAACCTCATATCTCACCAGCCACTAGGTTAACCAGCAGAGGAAAAATGGTCAAAGCAATCCCATCTTAGTGTTAGTATAGCTAAAGAGGTACACTGGATGCTGTTGTCATAGAGGTCTGCAGCACAGAAAAGACCCTTTGGTCCATCACATCTGCGCAGCCACCTAAGTATTCGAATCCCATTTTTCAGCACTTGGTCCATAGCCCTGTGTGCCTCGGCATCTCATTTACACATCTAAATGCTTCTTAAATGTTATGAGGGTCTCTGCCTCCACCACTCTTACAGAGACTGAGTTCCAGACTCCCACCACCCACTGGGTGAAAAGATTTTCCCTCACATCCACTCCAAACCTGCTTTCCCTTGTCTTAAATCTATGCCCCCCTGTCAATGATCCCTCCACTAAGGGGAAAAGGTTTTTCCTGTCTACTTTATCTATGCCCCTCATAATTTTATACATCTCAATCATGCCCCCCCCACCCCCTCCCCCCAGTCTCCTCTGCTCCAAGGAAAACAACTCCAGTCTTTCCAATCTTTTTTCATAACGAAACCTCTCCAGTCCAGGCAACATCCCGGTTTCCAGTGCTATCCCATCCCTCCTATAATGTGGATTCCAGGACTGCACACAATATGCTAACTGTGGCTTTTGGAGTCTGATGTCAGGCATGTGAATGACGTTGCACCCAGCATTGTTGGTTTGAGTGATTAGCGCCTCGATGCTGGGTGTGGTGGCCTGGGGTTGGGAGGGGACACTGCAGTTGGATCATCTTTCTTCCCAGCGGATTTGGAAGGCCTTGTCGAGGGATGGCTGGTGGTGCTTTCGCATGTGTCAACAGCCTTCCATTGCTGTGACTGTGGCTCATGTCAGTGTGGTTGTTGGAGGGTGCTAGCTGTGGCTCAGTCTATTGCCCTCCTGCCTCTGAGCCAGAAGGTTGAGCTCCATTCTACAAACTTGAGTATAACATCTGGGCTGATGCATCAAGGTCTGCCACACAAGGTCTTTAGGGGGGTGGGGGTATGTTCAAGTGAGACACAGTGTAAAACATCTCTTTCGAGGAACAGCAGAGATATTTTCCCCAGTGTTCTATCCAATATTTATCCTTCATTTGACGTTGTAAGAAAAGTGTGACCTTGCTGAGCCCAAACTGACTCCTACCTTTCTCAATATTCCATCAATAGCAGCTCATTGTTTGTGAAATGCTTTGGGATGGGTTGCATTACATGAATGCGAGTCTTTCTTTTATGTTATCTTATTTCCCCTGTTAAATTATGCTTAACAGTGCTCCTGCAAAGCACTGTGGGATGTTTTGCTGTGTTAAAGATGCTATACAAATGCAATCTTTTGTGGGTTGATAGATAAATCACAGGGATCTGTGGAAAAATGATTTTAAAAATTATTACTGTTGCAAAATGAAATGCGTCTGGGCAGAGTCTTTTGACTCCTGCTTTTGAATATTTAAATTTTAATGGACAAGCCCTGATGATTGCACGCTGGACCAAGTGTAAATGCATCAAAGTAGCAACTGAACTAAAATCGATGGACGCAATCAAGCTTTTTTTTTACTAATCTTGTCAATTTAATTGTGTGTGTTTGTTCAGCTCCCTCATGCTGTCAAGTATGGTAACTGCTCCGAGTCAATTCCGCTGGCAAAACCATGAGACTCAATGATTAAACCTAAAGATTCTCTCTTGTTTCTTGGACTACTGGGTGAATGAGTCAAAATAATGTTCTTTAATCTCTGAGACCGGAGTTCAAATCCAGCCCACGCTAATGTAGTGAATGACTTCTCTATTTGACAGCTTTGTGGCTCTAAGTGGAATGAATTAGGTTTACCTTCATCAATTTCTCTATTGAACGGGTAGTCGACAGTATAAAACTGTCGACATTTCCACATAATTAACATTAAATTGATAGTATCACTCAGAGATACCATTATGACTGAGAATTCATATCAGAGTGTAGGAGCTGGAAGTAAAACATTATTTTACATAACAGTTTGGAGAGAGCTTGACTTAGACGTTCCCTGAGCCTCAACGGGTCGGCCCAATAATTGGCCCGCCTGATATTTGGCCTCTGGTTGACTTGAGTGAGGACTGATGACTGCTGGCATCTTCTGGCAGGCAGTTCATTGGCAAAGACATTTGAATTCAAGCAAGTGCTTAAAAGGGGAAGACAAATGGGGTTGGTGGGTGGTGGGTGGGGGGGGGGGGGGGGGGGGGGAGGATATGGGACTGGGAGCGGATGAATGATTGGGAGGGGGATGACTGTTAAAATGAAGTTAGGACAGTGGGGGAACAGGAAGATTGGGGCATTGAGAGGGGGGATTGGGAAGAGACTGGGAGAGGATACAAGTTACAGTCAGTTGCATGGTTTTAATGTGCTCCTCTCAACCACATTGAGATGAATATTTTTTTTTTACAAACTTACCCTTTTGATGGTGAGCTGCAGTTTTCACTTAACCTTCTCAACTGTAGACTGATAACTGTGGAAGGCTACACATTTACTTTGATTGAACGTATGGTTTTGCCTCCTCATTTTTCCATTGATGCCTCCATTAAAGGGGCAGACAACTATCTTTAAGACATGTTAAAAGTTTGTCTGCCAGTAACAGGAATGGACTGCACATCTCCCACTTTGCTTGGAGAATGTCGATGTTTAGGCCGAGGTTAATACAAATGAAAAGGTTAACATTGCCAAATAGGGGCAGCACGGTGGCGCAGTGGTAGCACTGCAGCCTCATGGCGCCGAGGTCCCAGGTTCGATCCCGGCTCTGGGTCACTGTCCGTGTGGAGTTTGCACATTCTCCCCGTGTTTGCGTGGGTTTCGCCCCCACAACCCAAAGATGTGCAAAGTAGGTGGATTGAACATGCTAAATTGCCCCTTAATTGGAAAAAATGAATTGGGTACTCTAAATTTATTTTTAAAATTAAAAATAAAACATTGCCAAATAGAAGGAACAGGGACAGAAATAAGTGAACACAGATGCTTTGCTCACTGGGGAGCAGGAGCACTCTGAGAGGAAGAGAGTCAATCCGACTCTCACTCATGTTTCTGGCATTGATCCAGTTGGAATTACTGAAATTGTGGCAGAGTGCGGTCCCACTGACGAGGAAAAACAGAAAAAGGAACTGAATGCATGAATTGAAAATGGATTTTGCTTTTAGAAGTGGGTTGTTAGCAATTGAGAATGGAAAACAACGCAGAAAAGAAAACTTGATGATATTCAGCATTTAGAACAAAATAGCACCATGGGAAATTGGCATGATAGCAACTGTTAATAATGTCTAGATGAGGCCTTCTTCCTTATAGTCTAGATGATGGTTACAGACAAGTAAATCATGGGCGTTGGTGTTAGTTGAAGAGACACAGGTAGGTGTGTGCTGCAGCATTCTCAGAGTCATGTGGACAATAGAGTTTCCTGGACTTGTTAAATCATCTTTGGATATTCCTGATGCAGAGGTGCCAAGGAGGCTTTTCTTCATTTTGTTTCTTCATTGTGCTGTTCACACTATGTTTCCCCATTGGTCCCTCCTCCTTCTCCCCCCCCCCCCCCCCCCGCCGGCTTGTAAACCGCTGAACTACAGCATTGAGAAGTCTTTGGCACAAGATGATGACCTTGGAGAACCTCAGGAGTACCTGAGCGCAAGGTAGATTTCACCTGTCGAAACATCGGCAGTGCTGGTTCAGGCTGCCAGCGGCATGTTCTGTGTTGTATTTCTGCCCAAGACTGCTGTATGGATCTGGACTGAAGAGGGTGACCCTGTTCTTGAAGGGACCGTCCTCCCAGTGTCTGCCTTCATCTTCAATTGAGCCTAACACGGTTCGACTTAAAATAAAAACATGTGATTGCTGCCTGGGAAAGGGGCATTGTCAAGCATGACAAGGCTTTGATGGAAACCATCTTTCTGTTGGTATAGTCTACAGGATTGCACGGTAGCACAAGGGGCTAGCACTGTGGCTTCACAGCGCCAGAGTCCCAGGTTCGATTCCCCGCTGGGTCACTGTCTGTGCAGAGTCTGCACATTCTCCCCGTGTCTGCGTGGGTTTCCTCCGGGTGCTCCACTTTCCTCACACAGTCCAAAGACGTGCAGGTTAGGTGGATTGGCCATGATAAATTGCCCTTAGTGACCAAAAAAGGTTGGGAGGGGTTATTGGGTTACGGGGATAGGGTGGAAGTGAGGGCTTAAGTGGGTCGCTGCAGACTCGATGGGCCGAATGGCCTCCTTCTGCACTGTATGTTCTATGTTGTATAATACAGGATTGTACCTGGGGAATGAGGGCCGTATCACTGCTGTTGATGACCCTCCTGTATTTCAGATAATATGGCAATGCAGTGAAATTAGACAATGCCATTGGGAAAGCATGATGTGGAGATACTGGGGTGTTGGACTGGGGTGAGCACAGTTAGAAGTCTTACAACACCAGGTTAAAGTCCAACAGTTTTGTTTCAAAACACTAGCTTTCAGAGCACTGCTCATTCACCTGAGGAAGGAGCAGTGCTCTGAAAGCTAGTGATTTGAAATAAACCTGTTGGACTTTAACCTGGTGTTGTAAGGCTTCTTATTGGGGAAGCGGATAGCACTTCTGCTCTACTGATTTCCGGTTGAAGAATGAAATAACTTTGCCTTTATAAAGTATATTTCACAGCCTGAAGGCTTCCCAAAGGGTTCGAAAGCCAATGAAGTACTTTTTGAACTGTCATCACCATTGAAATATAGGAAATGCAGAAATCAATGAACGCGCAGCAAGACCCTGGAGCAACAGTTAAATAATAGGCGCATCATTGTTTTGTAGATGTTGGTTGAAGAGTAAATGTTGGCTGGGACACCAGTGAGCCCCCTCTGTTTTCCTTTTACGCCAGAGATGGAAGACAGGAGCCAAACCTTTCTGGGCGTTCCGGCCGGTGGGATAATCCATGTCCCGCAAAACCCCCACAGGTGGCTCCCCGGTGGTGAAGGGTGCGCACAACGGGAAAACCCATCGACAGCAGCGAGACGGGAATATCCTGCCGCTGGTCAATGGTGGGCTGATTCCACCACCGCAAAGCAAGCCGCAGGGGCGGCAGGGGAGGGGGTGGAGGGCTGGGTATCCCATCCAGAGGTCATTAGCAGCTACGGCAATGTAGCACTCCCTCAGTGTTATATTGAATTGCCTGTCAAGATTATGCGCTCAAGCTTCTGGGAATGCGATTTGGACTCAAATCTTTCTGCCTCCTGGGTATATTTGTGAACAGATAGTTCCACTATCTTGTGAACTAGCTTGGCACAAACTGAAGGCTGTTTGTGGGCCTGTAGATATCACTGGTGGCCTTTGGGTGGCATGACCTGTGCATGGTTTTGAGGACCTTGGGCGAGCACCATTTGGTACAGGTCCCCAAAAACGTAGACCAAATGGAACGGCACTCGTGGGGGTCTCCAAAGAGATCGGAGGCCCCCAGTTGCATGCCCTTTAGGCAGGGTGGTGCCCTAGCACTGCTGGTACCAACTAGGTACCCTGGCAGTATCAAGGTGCCAAGCTGGCATAAGGGCAGCACGGTAGCATTGTGGATAGCACAATTGCTTCACAGCTCCAGGGTTCCAGGTTCGATTCCGGCTTGGGTCACTGTCTGTGCGGAGTCTGCACATGCTCCCCGTGTGTGCGTGGGTTTCCTCCAGGTGCTCCGGTTTCCTCCCACAGTCCAAAGATGTGCAGGTTAGGTGGATTGGCCATGATAAACTGCCCTTAGTGTCCAAAATTGCCCTTAGTGTTGGGTGGGGTTACTGGGTTATGGGGATAGGGTGGAGCTGTGGGCTTGGGTAGGGTGCTCTTTCCAAGAGCCGGTGCAGACTCGATGGGCCAAATGGCCTCCTTCTGCAATGTAAATTCTATGAAATTCTATGAAATCACTGGCCGTCGCTGAATCAATAGCATCTGTTCCATGTTCTTCTTTGCCCCTCTCATATAAATCTCACGGGATGAAGGAGAAGAGAGTATCCCCCTGTAACTTCCAATACGACAGAAATATGAGTTATCGATCTGTCCTCAACAAGCTTACTGCACTGCAAGGGCAGTATAGAATACTAGAAAGATCACAGAGCCCTTTCTTAACTGGGACATTATATATTGAGCTGAGCTATTAAGCTCATGCAATTCTCCGACGAGAGAGAGAGCATACATTGCGGACAGGCAACTAGGTCAGCGTTTAAACCCAGTAAGGGGTTGATGGAAAGCAGACAACGGTGCCCCCAATGATTGCCACAATGCCTGCACAATGCTCACCGGTGTAAGAACTTTTACCAGGGGAAATATCAAAGCATATGCCTTTGTAATTATACTAGAAACCTATATAATACTGCCTGCATACAGAGCTCAGTCTCTCGCTGTGCGAATGAATAGAGCACAATTATTCAGACAAAAAAATTGGTGCATTGGGAAACACCGCAGTCTTCAGATCGAACCAGTGAAAGTCAAAGCAGTAATATTGTTGGTTGTTGAACAATCGCACCTTGGATTTCGTTTATTGTATTAGCATACTGGGGTACAAATTGCCCTCATTTTTCAAGTGTAAATTAGGCATAAAGCATGCCAATTTAGCAGAGGGGTGAGGGGTGACTTTAGCCCAGTCAGCACAAGAATTGGTCCCACTGCTAAATTTGTGGGGCCTCTCTTCTTAGGCTGCCACCCAACAGGTTTTAAGACCCTTGAAAAGTAATTGCGGGGCCTAATGCTTGCAGAGAATCCTTTTAAAAGTTTGTCTCCCATGGTATTGGGTCAGAATTTGCTCAGGAATGTTCAGTGCACTCAGCAGCCGCCAAAAAGGGTAAAGAAAAATGTGTTTGGCGAAACCAACGTTAGAGTACCACGAGGAGCAGGAGAGCTCCCCGCAGCAGGCCTGTGGCTCAGCTGGGGGCCATTCCTGGCAAGACCGATGTTCTGACAATTATTTATCTGTCCATCGATCCTTGGGCCTCTTGCTTCTGGAGCACGCCAGCCACCAAAACCCCGTCCAATTCCTGTCCCGATGCATCAACTTTCTGAGAATTGTGAAAACCTTCATGACGAATGATGTTACATTGCGAATGTTCTGTTCTGCCGTAAGTTCCGATTCAGTGTTTGTTCAAAAAGCCCTGATTAATTATTGACTAACTCCTATAATACTCAAGAGAGTGAATGGTTTGGCATTGACAGGAACATTTCTTTTTTACCACAAACATCCAACCAGGCCGTTTTAGTAAAGGCATGCATGCCCTTTTCTTAGTCAGATTGCGAAGATTAAACATAGTCACTTTTTTATAGATGTGACAGTGAACATGTAAACGTTGGTCTTGGACTTGTGGAAATCTCGTTCCCACGGGTTGGAACACCAATCCCAGGACACCTTGCTAATCCCCCTGATTCTAGTGAGCCTGAATTGCTTCACTTCCTGAAGACCCAGCCAGTTTCATAATATACATATATTTCCTCAGGGTTTGAAACCGCAGTCATGAATATATCTGGAAAACAATTATTTCACGACACAGCCAGCATCATTCTATCTATAGACGCAGCAAGTAGGGATCTGGGAATCTTAAAGGGGCCATGCCATCACCGAGTAGTACTTGGTAAGATGTTTTTACTGACTCCTGGCATTGAGCAATGATAGGTTTATTCACGCAGTGTGTGTATAGTGTTTAATGCTACACATCTGTTAAACCTATATATTGTTACGACCTAATGTGGTTCTGCTGCCCCTTTAATTTACTTCAAAGTTGAACCCTTAACTCGAGGAGTTTTATAATTTTATTTTAAGGCCGACTCTGTTCCTGTTGCCCTTACTGCACCAAGTAATATAAACTTCATTGTTAAAATTATTTTTAGGTTGAAATTAATTTTTTTTTTTTAAATTTAAAAAACCCTGAGATTATGAACCTGACCATTAAAATGTTCCTGGCAAATGCTCACTGACCCCATGCACCGGGATTATACAAGATCCCAGGATTATTGATGGAAGATAATTTCCTCATTTGGAGTTTTGTATTAGTTGCGATTGCGTGGCTGGATGATGTAAGTGCACAGATTTTATATCACAAGGTTTTATGCTTACTCTAACTGTCGACGCAGGATTTGCAAACGGAAACACATGCACCTAGTTTCCCCAGTCTTCCCCTTGACTTCCTAGTTTGGGTATAAAAGTTAAAATGCGAAAGACGTATTAAGACAGGGCAGTGGCTCCAGCACTGGGTTGGGGCGGGGGGGGGGGGGGGGGGGGGGGGGGTCAGGGTTGGCACCCAGCCTGTTACTAATGGGCTTTAACAATCCCACAATCGATATGAGGTTGGGAAAACCTCAACTGAGTTCCAAGTGAATACAGACCGAAATAATTCAATTTGCCCACAAACTAATGACACTAAACTGGCTTTCTGAGGAGGCATGGGGTGGGGGTGGGGGAGGGGAGAGGCGGGGAGTGGGGGAGGTGGGCTGCGGTACTTGGTCTGGGAAATGACAGCAGAATCAATTCTGAAACTGGAGCTGGAAGTTACAGTATTGGGGCCAACAAGCAAAGCAGCTCCTACTCTGTATCTGGCCCATGTTCAGACCAAAACAGTTCAAAACAGTTCAGAGCAGTATTCTTATTTCCCTGTCTTACTGTTTCTTCTTTCCCTCCAATAGCAAACTCTCATCACAGCGTCATGTACTCAAAAGGCGATTTCACAACAAACATTTTTGGAGAGCACATAACTTTCCATTGTTTGTCTGAGGGGATTCTTTTCACATCACCACTATTCCATCTATCATGTTGTGCACCCCTCCCAATCTCAGCCCCTTCTAGGGATGGCTCACCACACACACACACACACACACACGAGGGGATGCATCTTTCCGCAAACTCTACTCCATCCCTTCTCATCACGTGCCTTTCTTTTGTCTTTGTCCAGGGCAAGTTTTCCCCGCAACAGGTGCGAAAGATCCCAGACCGGTGAGGGACGGGCCAACGTCAGAACTGTCACGGAATTCAAGGAGGGCGCTGTCGAGCTGGACAAGGGGTCGCTGCTGTGGGGAAGGAGGGATGGGGTATTTTCAGCAACCTAGTATGGATCACACCTCCATGAGTTCATCACATTCTGACAATTACAGTGAGTGACATTCCTCATGATCTTCTATTAAAACTCCATACTCTAGCTTCAGGCAGCAGAAGATTGAGACCCACAGGGGAAACCACCACATGTCCCAGGCCTCAGGCCTCGTCCGAAGAGGAAGCGGAGGACGAACCATCACAAGTGCTCACCCGCACCCTCCACCAACGCAGGGATACAAACCTCGGAGGGGCATGGTTCTAGATAAGGTTTCAGGCTCACCTATTGGAGAACACCTCACTGACACGTCCCCCGTGGCAGTTGGAGGCAGTGAGCAGCCGTGGTATCCGACACCTTGGCAGGCTGCTGGACACCCGCCACCCACTCAGTCCCCAGGCAGGTGATGAGCTTTCGGAAGCAGCCGCCAACTCAATGCTGGAGATACAGCAGCTGGCGATAGAACATCAGGCAGTCACTCAGCATAAAGGATGGAGGAGCCCATCCCCGTTCTCTCTGATGTTCTCGCTCCGACATTGCCAGCATCCCAAGTCACCATGGGAACGTTGGCGATCGCTACAGGTTTTGCCCAGATTTGCACTCGGCCCCGGACTCCATGGCCACACACCATGATGGGCACCAGCGAGGTGTAGGTGACAGGCTGAGGTGCCTTGGCCTCCGTCTATATGCCCTATCTCCTCGAGGGAGTATTGCTGTTACAGCACTGCTAACTGTTTGAGCTTCCAATGGGTTTCTTCGGAAGATCTTCCTCCTTTCTCTGTAATAAGAATCCAATTCGCTCTTGCTGACTAAAAGGTTCATGGGCATGCTCAGAAAGGCCCCCTTATTCCTGTAGTGCACTCCTCCCATGCCGCCTCAGACCCTGCCCATTCAGAGTCACTTCTTCTTTCGATTTCTGACTGTGCCATAACTCTAGTAGAGCAAGATAGTGGCTCTGACCCACTATTTCACGATGTAGCGCCCTCATCCTGTTATTCTCCAGCCTCCTCCAATAATACTGGCTGCGATAATCGCTGAGGTCGCCATTCCTACCCTCCACCTGAGCCCATCACTGCCAATGCTCCCATGCCCCATCTGGAGGCTGTGTACACTGTCACCTACCGAGGTGAACGAAAGCCAGGAAAAGCCTCACACACCCAAAAACACATTTATTATATGTTCCCAAATATAGGCTGCAGATGTCTCCCGTGACCATCACCATTCCTTCTCCCATCATTCCTCCTGCTTCTTCACCTCCTCGCAAAGCCTTCCAACCCCTCTGCCTGCCATTGTGCCCCTTTCCCTACCCCCTGAAACCCCTTGCAAATCCTTCCTCCCCCATTCATCTCACCCCCACCACCCCTCCACCCGAGTGTAGCCGTCACTCAGCCCTGCCTGAGTGCAGCTAGAGTGCTGTCCTTCTGGTCAATGGTGGCCCACAGTGAACAGGCCACCCCTACACCCCCCCACCCCCGGTTGCAATAATGATCAGTATCTGAAAGTTGAGCCCTGCCTGAGTGTCGCTGCACAGTGGTGTCCTTGTGACTACGTCAGCAGGCTGTGCACATCCTCAGCTGTGTGGCATTCCACTGGCATTGCAAATACACATGCACAGCCCTACATAAATCACACTCAACTGAAAGTCACCAACCTTTTTCAAAGGAGCTGGACACCAATGTGATTTCCTGCTGGCGTGACACAAGATTGGAAGTCAGCTTGTGATTTTAGCGAGATGCTAATTTAGTGAGCATTTATAGAATTTACAGTGCAGAAGGAGTCTATTCAGCCCATCGAGTCTGCACCAGCCCTTGGAAAGAACACCCTAACTAACCCCCACACCTCTAACCTATCCCTATAACCCAGTAACCCCATCTAACCTTTTTGGACACTAAGGGCAATTTAGCATGGCCAATCCACCCAACCTGCACATCTTTGGATTGTGGGAGGAAACCAGAGGAAACCCTTGCAGACACGGGGAGAACGTGCAGACTTCACACAGGCAGTGACCCAAGCCGGGAATCGAACCTGGAGCTCTGAAGCAACAGTGCTAACCACTATGTTACCATGCCACCTGGTGAGATGGTAGTGAATGCAAATGACATTCATGACACTGAGAACCTGACCTGTCATTAACCCGCCATTTTTATGCTGGTGGGTGTCCGATTTTTTGGCTTCCACTAGAATCCCCGCTTCTGCCCACCAGGACAGCCATTCCGGGCGGGATGGGAAAATCCGCCCAGGGACCTTTCTATCAGGACAAAGATTGGTAATTAATAACACCTGTATTAGATTTGAGGCACTTATCTGAAAGTGGCATCAATCTTGTTGCTATGCAGGATCAATGAGAGGTTGGAGCTGAGGGAATGGAGACTGCTAACATTAGCATCTTGATTGAACTGCCAATAACAGTGACAATTATTAAAGAATGCAAACCTTTATTGCTGGTTCAAATCAATCAGAGAGGTCTGAAAGGGCAACCTTTGTACCGCCTGTTCCAGCTGCTGATGTTTCACTATCAATACAAAGGCTGAATCATTTTGCAGTTATCAACTTTGATGAGTCTGCACTGATCATGTTGTAATGTTGCACCTTCAGTGCCATCAATGGGCAGCACGGTAACATAGTGATTAGCACAATTGCTCCAGGGTCCCAGGTTTGATTCCCGGCGCGGGTCACTGTCTGTGTGGAGTCTGCACGTTCTCCCCGTGTCTGCGTGGGTTTCCTCCGGGTGCTCTGGTTTCCTCCCACAGTCCAAAGATGTGCAGGTTAGGTGGATTGGCCGTGCTAATTTGCCCTCAGTTTTGGATCGGTTTACTGGGTTATGGGGATGGTGTGGGCTTGGGTAGGGTGCTCGTTCCAAGAGCCGGTGCAGACTCGATGGGCCGATTGGCCTCGTTCTGCACTGTATAGTCTATGAATTGTACTAAGCATACTTCAGAATAGAGGAGTTATCCCTGCTGTCCTCACTACATTCGTCCCTCAATCAAGATTGGAGGTGGAATTCTTTTTGAGCAACATCGCAAAATAGGCGGTAGTGAATTAACAGGACCTTAAACTCTTCCCCCAAATTTATTTCCGATTCAGAAGTTGGGGCTTTTGCCAATTTACTGTCACCGACCACGAAGCATTTCTCCTCCAGTTATCTTTCATTGCTTCCATTGTTGTGGGTGGAACCTTGTTGTGTCAGCTGTGACTCAGCAGCATTCTTGCCTCTGAGTCAGAAGGTTCTGGGTTCAAATCACACTCCAATACTTGAGCACAAAACTCTAGGCTGACACTCTGGTGCAGGACTGAGGGAGTGCTGCACGGTTTGAGATGTCGCCTTTCAGATGAAACGTTAAACTGAAGCCACCTCTGCCCTTCCGGGTGAATGTAAAAGATCTCAAAGCACTATTCTGAAGAAGAATAGGGGAGTTACCCTTGATGCCCTCCCCTGACCAATATTGATCGCTCAGTCAGCTTCTCCGGTCATTGTCACAAAGCTATTTGTGGGAGCTTGTTGTGTTTCCTACATTGCAACAGTGGCTGCATTTTAAGAATACTTTTTTTTTAATTATTCACTCCTGGGATGTGGGCATTGCAGGCTGAGCCAGCATTTATTGCCCATCCCTAATTGCCCTTGAACTGATTGGCTTGCGAGGCCATTTTAGAGGGGGGGCAGTCAACCACATCACTGTGTGGGTCTGAAGCCACATGTAGGCCAGACCGGGTTAAGGATGGCAGATTTCCTTCTGCTGAAGGACAATAGGGAAGCAGATGGGTTTTACGACAATCAGCAATGGCTTCATGGTCATCGTTAGACGTTTAATTCCAGGTTCTTGTTGAATTTAAATTTCACCAGCTGCCATGGTGGGATTCGAACCTTGGACCTCAGAGCATTAACCTGGGTCTCTGAATTGCTAGTCCAGTGATAAAGTCCGAGGATGTGCAGATTGGGTGGACCGGCCATGCTAAATTGCCCCTTAGTGTCCGGGGGTTGGGTGGGGTTATGGGGATGGGGCGCAGGAGTGGGCCGACATAGGCTGCTCTTTTGAACCCGATGGGCCGAATGGCCTCCTTCTGCCTGTAGGGGTTCTATGATGTAAAGGGATATGGGGATAGTGAGGGGGGGGGGGGAAGGGCATTGAAGTGGAATATCAGCCACTATCGTTTGAATGGGAGAGCAGGCTCAATGGGCTGAATGACCTGCATTGCCCTGACCATTCCACATAACCATTTATCATTTCATATTGGGGCACCAAGTATGATGGGGGCAGGTAATATTTTGCCGTAGATTATTCTCTGCAATTCAAGTTGTTTGTGTATGCTATTTTATTTTATGGGACTTTTGCTTTACTGCCGTTACAACATAGTCTAATTCTTTGAATTTGAATACCTGCCACTAGGATAGTCAGAATAATCATTTGTATTTCTGGATTAAATGTAAAGGCAGTTACGATTTTAGACATTATTAGTTATTGGATTTACAAGGATGCAACAAAAATATTGTAAGTAAATATAGTTGGAACACAGATTCATTCCTTGTCTCAGTATTACTATAGATGCGTTCAGGAAAACGTTTGCAATTCCTCATATGCAGGATAAATCCTGAACTCATTTGCGTCCTTCTCTCAAATAAGTTTCAACAAGAGTTTGATGTAAAGATTAAGCTATACAGTCTGGGTGGGACTCATTATTTGAATACATTGGAATAGTTTTTATTGCATATTTAATTAGTTAGATCTCTGTAATCGGGCCATTTACTTTTGTTTATTTGTTTGTAATTTTTTTACACAAGCAACCAGTGTACCCAAAATGAGTTTCTGTTTGAATAACAGTGAAATTTAATTGAAATACTCAACAGGTGGGTCAGCACCTATGGTAGAAGAACCAAAATTAAAATTTCATGTCTCTAACCTTTTCAGAAATTTGGTTTTTAATCTTATTTGCGACTCTAGAAGTGTAATTGTTGAAATAGCAAGTAATTGGGGAAGCAGTTGGCTTTGAGAATACTTGTCTGCAGATTATCTGTGTTTCCTCGTGTTGATGAATTTATTGTCTGGGAAGTCTACTTTGGTTGCTGACTATTCAATCTGAAATGCACTGTTTCATAAATACCCAATTATATCTCCTATGGCTTAAAGCAGTGCAACCTGGTCAAAATTGTTTATAATTTCATACAAATTTCAAGGTTGTCTAATTGGTCAGTGGCTCTGCATGATTGAAGTTTTTTCAAATGTAAAGATTGAGCACTACTATTGAATAAACTACCAAAAACAGTTTTCTCTTGTGTATATGAAAACTAGCATTTGAATATGAAAAACGTATGTAAGCCATATTGGGTTGGAAATCTATTTCTCTATAATTTACCACCTGACAGTATAACTCGGTTGCTAGCACGGTAGCATAGTGGTTAGCACTGTTGCTTCACAGCACCAGGGTCGCGGGTTCGATTCCTGCTTGGGTCACTGTCTGTGCGGAGTCTGCACGTTCTCCTCATATCTGCTGGGTTTCCTCCGGGTGCTCCGGTTTCCTCCCACAAGTCCCAAAAGAAGTGCTGTTAGGGTTATTTGGACATTCTGAATTCTCCCTCCGCCTTCCCGAACAACTTCATTGCAGTGTTAATGTAAGCCTACTTGTGACAACAAAGATTATTATGGGCAGCACGGTAGCATAGTGATTAGCACAATTGCTTCACAGCTCCAGGGTCCCGGGTTCGATTCCCGGCTTGGGTCGCTGTCTGTGCGGAGTCTGCACGTTCTCCCTGTGTGTGGGTTTCCTCCGGGTGCTCCGGTTTCCTCCCACAGTCCAAGGATGTGCAGGTTGGGTGGATTGGCCATGCTAAATTGCCCTTAGTGTCCAAAATTGCCCTTAGTGTTGGATGGGGTTACGGTTATGGGGATAGGGGTGGAGGTTGGGAAGGGTGCTCTTTCCAAGAGCCGGTGCAGACTCAATGGGCCGAATGGCCTCCTTCTGCACTGTAAATTCTATGAAATTCTAATTCTATGAATACCACTAAGCCACACCTTCCCTGTCTGTCAAGCACTTCAGAACATTCCCAGATTGGTGCGATACAAGTGCAAATTCTTTCTTCCTGTATTCGCTGTCTTTCACAGTTTGCTTGCAGTTTGATGGGAAAAGAACATTTCAACAAAGAAAGCGCGAACGGGGATAGAGCAAAACTATTCTCATGAATTTCATATCAGGTAAAACATACTGGCTACACAGGAGTTATTTTGTGGCTGTAAACTCAAAGTTGGGCGGATGAACAAAGAATTTGAATTGTGCAGTGTTATTGATTTTTAATTTAGGGTCCTCTCAAAGGACAGATTTATAAATGCAGGTGGAAATGTCTATAATTTAGGCTATAAACAAGGTAAAAGGATTAAACTTGGCAAAACAAATTCGGGATGGCTAATAAATGCTGGGCCAGACTACAAAGCCCATACTCAGCAAATGAATGAAATGAGAAGGTTTTACATAAGGAATTCAAACTCAAATAAATGAATTAATGTGGAAACTGGTTGCTTCATGGAAGAAATTCCCCAGTGCTCACAAGTTTTAACAAAACCATTTATGGACCACTTCTGTCGTCTCCTACTCTCTCACAGGTGCTGGTTCAAATTGTGATATAGTTTCACAAGCGCCGTTTACCCTCAGCTACCTCATCCTAACCTACTTGGCTGACTGGCAGAAGGCAGAGAGTGGGGATAAAGGGGCCTTTTTCAGGATGGCAGCCGGTGACTAGTGGTGTGACTCAAGGGTTGGTGCTGGGACAACTACTTTTCACAATATACATTAATGATCTGGAAGAAGGAACTGAAGGCACTGTTGCTAATTTTGCAGATGATACAAAGATCTGTAGAGGGACAGGTAGTATTGAGGAAGCAGGCGGGCTACAGAAGGATTTGGGCAAAGAAGTGGCAGATGGAATACAATGTGGAAAAGTGTGAGGTTACGCACTTTGGAAGGAGGAATGGAGGCATGGACTATTTTCTAAATGGGGAAATGCTTAGGAAATCAGAAGCACAAAGAGACTTGGGAGTCCTTGTTCCCGATTCTCTTAAGATGCAGGTTCAGTCGGCAGTTAGGAAGGTGTAATGACTTAGGCCAGGCCTTTGAGATCAGCCAATTGGAATACGAGTTCCCTGATTAGTGGCCCAAACAATAACAGTGAGTGTCAGATCCTCTGCACTCCCAGTGTAGACAGCAAGCTGAATGCCCTCCCAGTGTAGACAGCAAGCTGAATGCCCTCCCGGTGTAGACAGCAAGCTGAATGCCCTCCCGGTGTAGACAGCAAGCTGAATGCCCTCCCGGTGTAGACAGCAAGCTGAATGCCCTCCCAGTGTAGACAGCAAGCTGAATGCCCTCCCGGTGTAGACAGCAAGCTGAATGCCCTCCCGGTGTAGACAGCAAGCTGAATGCCCTCCCGGTGTAGACAGCAAGCTGAATGCCCTCCCGGTGTAGACAGCAAGCTGAATGCCCTCCCGGTGTAGACAGCAAGCTGAATGCACTCCCGGTATAGACAGCAAGCTGAATGCCCTCCCGGTGTAGACAGCAAGCTGAATGCCCTCCCGGTGTAGACAGCAAGCTGAATGCCCTCCCGGTGTAGACAGCAAGCTGAATGCATCTGGTTGTTCGGTTGTTGGTTTTGTAAATAAAAGGAATTCTGGTGAAAGGACTTCTGCCTCCGTGGACTTATTACAGAAGGCAAATACAATGTTAGCATGCATGTCGAGAGGGCTAGAATACAACACCAGGGATATACTTCTGAGGCTGTATAAGGCTCTGGTCAGACCCCATTTGGTGTATTGTGAGCAGTTTTGGGCCCCAAAAGGAAGGATATGCTGGCCTTGGAAAGGGTCCATAGGAGGTTCACAAGAATGATCCCTGGAGTGAACAGTTTGTCGTATGAGGAACGATTGAGGACTCTGGGTCTGTACTCATTAGAGTTTAGAAGGATGAGGGAGGATCTTATTGAAACTTACAGGATACTGCGAGATCAGGATAGAGTGGATGTGGAGAGTATGTTTCCACTTGTAGGAAAAGCGAGAAGCAGAGGACACAATCTCGGACTAAAGGGACGATCCTTTAAAACAGAGATGAGGAGGAATTTCTTCAGCCAGAGGGTGGTGAATCTGTGGAACTCTTTGCCGCAGAAGGCTGTGGAAGTCAAGTCACTGAGTGTCTTTAATGTGGCGATGCCGGCGTTGGACTGGGGTGAGCACAGTACGAAGTCTTACAACACCAGGTTAAAGTCCAACAGGTTTGTTTCGATGTCACTAGCTTTCGGAGCACTGCTCCTTCCCCAGCATTCACCTGAGGAACGAGCAGCGCTCCGAAAGCGAGTGTCTTTAAGACAGAGATAGATAGATTCTTAATTAATAAGGGGATCAGGGGTTACGGGTTGAAGGCAGGAAAATGGGGATGAGAAAAATATCAGCCATGATTGAAAGGCGGAGCAGATTCGATGGGCCGAATGGCCTAATGCCGCTCCTATGTCTTATGGTCTACTTCATCCATTCAATATGCGGTGCTTTGGAGGCAGGTTTGCAGGCAGAGGGCACCGGGAAAATAAGAAGAAAACCTTGCCCAAACGGCTGGGCGTCGTGATTCCTCCGCCGGGTAGGTTTCCCGGGGGTGGGGGGGGGGGGGCACTGGGGTGGAGGTGTTACCCCTCCAAATAAATGTCCTGACAATTCTGGACCATTGATTTCTTTTGCTGTTGGGACCCTCCTGTGAGCGCCTCCATTTTGTGTTTTCTCTCACTCTCTCTCTTTCTCTTTCTCGCTTCCCCCAAACTGAGCAGTGCTCAACTCTCCCAATCGGGCTTCAGACCAGCTACCCCTTTGGGTCATCTGGCCATCCTGCACCCATGTGCTGCCCGCCAACCTTAAATGGCCAGTGCCAATGGAGGGAGTCGGCATGTTAATTGGACGCCTCCTGCAAGCTAACGCTAGCAGGCGGACTTTTGACTTTTGACTTGGCAAATGGTCCCGACACCCAGGAATCCGGAAGATTCCAGCCATTCTGTTAACAAACCTTTGGCTATTGGGTGGAGGTCAGTTCGAATGTATCTTCACCCACTTCCCAGCAAAGCTCACTGGCCGGTGGAGATCTGGTAGCTCAGAAGGTCATGCCCTGGCCTCTTACCCAGAAACTCCAGGTTTAAGTCTTACCCCAGGATTAGTTTTGAGTGAAGCACACCGGCTGAAATCAGCTAACCCAGCAGGGACTTAGATTACAGAGAATTTACAGTGCAAAAGGAGGCCATTCAGCCCATCGAGCCTGCACCAGCCCTTGGAAAGACCACCCCCATTTAAGCCCAGAACTCCACCCCATACCCGTAACCCAGCAACCCCACCCAACCCGTTTGGGCACTAAGGACAATTTATCATGGCCAATCCACCTAACCTGCACATCTTTGGACTGTGGGAGGAAACCGGAGCACCCGGAGGAAACCCACGCAGACACGGGGAGGACGTGCAGACAGTGACCCAAGCCAGGAATCGAACCTGGGACCCTGGAGCTGTGAAGCGACAATGCTAACCACTGTGCTACCGTGCCGCCCTTCTCTCACTTGAGCTAAACCTCGGGCCTTTTCAGTCTGTCTAGCCAGTTTCACAATGTCCCTTTGCCAACTGAGACCACACAATGTACTTTGTGCGTTTCTCAGTGGGAATGGGGTCAGTTTTCTTGATGGGGTTCTCAGGAGTATTGAGTTACCAAGAGTTCAACATTTTGCTCCTTTCCTACATGTTTTTTTATTCACACCAACATCTCCCTCTCCCCTCATGCGACATTGTATTCATCCGTTTGTTTGAAGTTTTCTATGATTAATGGATCCCACAGGTGAATAATTTGTTTATTGACAGAACCAATTATAATGTGAACAAGCTACCTGTTTTTGGTTATCAAAGGTATCCTGCTTTTCTTTGCAAGGTCTTGTTGTGTGGTGGATAGCGTCCCAGCCATTGAGCCAGGTGCTCTGGTTCCAGTTCCACCCCAGTACTTTCTGGTCAAGGAAGGTGTGTTCATAATGGGGCCAAGCAGGTTGAGTATCAACCATCAAATCTTCCCAACATACACCAATGGCAGTCAGTAAACGTGGGAGAAATTCTAAGTCAACCATGTAATAGAAAGAATGTTGGAGCCTCCACCATTTCTATCCATAGCTCCACACACACTTTAGTATGTTGCCTCAGCAACCCTGACTCCCTGTGTGAACTGTGACATGGTTATCGCACCGTTTTTTATGAGCAGGGATGAGGTGATGCATCGTGGGCAGCACGTTAGCACAGTGGATAGCACTGTTGATTCACAGCTCCAGGGTGCCAGGTTCGATTCCCAGCTTGGGTCACTGTCTGTGTGGAGTCTGCACGTTCTCCCCGTGTGTGCGTGGGTTTCCTCCGGGTGCTCCGGTTTCCTCCCACAAGTCCCGAAATGTGTGCTGTGCTGTTAGGTAATTTGGACATTCTGAATTCTCCCTCCATGTACCCGAACAGGCGCCGGAGTGTGGCGACTAGGGGATTTTCACAGTAACTTAATTGCAGTGTTAATGTAAGCCTATAATAAAGATGATTATATATTATTTATTGTCTTGTGGACATGCTGCAGGGTCTGACAGATCTACTGTGATGTATGGATTGTCAGTTTGGCTCAGTTGGAACACTCTTGATTCTCAGTTAGAAGGCTCTGGATTCAAGTCGCACTCTAGAATTTGGACACATAAATTAGTCTGATACCGCAGTGCATTGTGAGGGGAGGTTTGTGCTGTTATTATATGTTACCTTTTGGGTGAGGTACTATGCTAAGGATCTTTCTGCCCTCTCAGGTTAATAGAACTGACTGTAAGGCACTTTTTGAAGAATCCATAGAATTCCTACAGTGCAGTAAGAGGCCATTCGGCCCATTGAATCTGTACCGACTCCCTGAAAGAGCACATACATCGACCCACTCTCCCAACCTATTACCGTAGCCCCACCTAATTTTAACATAGCCAATCCACCTAACCTGCACATCTTTGGACAGAGGAAGAAAACCGGAGCATCCGAAGGAAACCCACATGGACAAGGGGAGAACGTGCAAACTCCACACAATCACCCACCGAACCCAGGTTCCTGGCTCTGTGAGGCAGCAGTGCCAACCACTGTGCCACTGTGCCATGAGAAAGAAAGCTCTCCCTTGTCCTGCCGTCCAGCCCTCAACTAACACCACCAAAAATGATTGACCGCCAGTGGCGTGTCTGGGGACTTGTTGGGCACAAATTGGCTGCTGCATTTGTGCTGCCCTCTCTCCCCTTACCTCTGTGCCTCCTTATCTCTGGAATAAATAACTGACAACACTCCCAAGAAATCCACACTCCTCTAACCCCGGCTTCTTGATCACCCTCAGTTTTACTCACTCCACCTTTGATGCGTTCAGTTGCCTGTGTCCTAATCCCTGCATTATAACCCCATGGAAATCGTGAGAAAGCAGTCACTGATCTCCCAATGGGGCTCATTGAATACGAGCTCCCCAGGTAGCAGATGGAGACCCACTGCCTGGGGCTCCTAAAACCATTGGATAAAAGCAGGCCCAAGTCAGGGCCTGGTGAGGCCTATCCTCCCAGCAGGGTCCACACTGGGAGTGAGATGCTATGTAACTTGTATTTATGGAAATAAATTAATCTACGTTCGTGACAGTTTCTCGAGGAGCGATTATGCTCTGTATTAACCTCCCTCCACCTCTCTTTTCCTCCTTCAAGATACTCCTTAAAACCTCCCTCTTTGACCAAGTATATGGCATCTGACCTAATCCCCATTATGTGGAGGGGTGTAATAAATGTTTTCTAATGCTGCTGCGGAGCACCATGAGACTTTTTATTATATTAACTGGGCTAAATAAATATTTGTTGTTGTTATCGAACAGAGCATGCATGTTGACTGTGAAGTGCTCTGAGACGTCGTGTGTACTTACATGAACACAAACCTCTCTCTCTTTCCGACAGGTCCAGATTGTGTAAAGTCTGCTGGGCAGGGTCTTCGATTGATTGCCCATATTTAGGTATCTGGTGCATACGTGGGCACCCATATGGCGTCCATCCATTTGTCAGAAACCTAGTGTACCCATTGTCGGCATCTTCTACCGACTGACTCAATAAAATTTAAAAGTTGCCATTAAAAAAACTTCAAAGCATTAAATTTTGAATTTGAACAGACTGTCCACTGTTTATGAGTGGGCATTGATGTTAACAATTCTCCTTTGGCACTGAAACAGTTGGAGCACTCCCATTTTGATGAACACACAAAAAAAATTGATTTTTTTTTTCTCATGAGTTCTTTTAAAAATGGAATAATTTACGAAATATAATTATCCGTTGTGTACGCTCCTGGACCAGGGCTGGGGAGAATGAAAGCCAAGTTTGATTGGAGGACTGATTGACGTTTTATGCCTTTGCTTCCTTCTGATAATGATTCTGTTTGGCCTCGTGCCACCGTAGAGCCGATTCTGTTAGCCAGTTTTATAACAAAATCATGGAGCTTTATAAAAGATATATTGAAAACTGTAAAACATTTTATGGATTTCAGGCCCATAAGAAATAGGCAATAGCTGTTTTATTCGTTAATGGCTTTATGTCCAATCAAGGGGATAAATTGGTTTGATCTTACTAAATTTGACATCAATATAAATGAAAATCAGGAGGGATGAGTTGGCATCATCTGTTTTGCACTGTCACCCAAGGTCAACCCCCTAGTCCCAAACAGCCTAAATTTAATCTGTTGGAAGAGCAGCTCGATCAGAAAACTCTTGGAGCAACGAGCCTGCACTGCAGCCCATTTCTTGCCCAGTGAAGCAGTAGAGGCTCCTTCATTAAATGTTTTTAAGATAAAGATAGATAGTTTTTTGAAGAATAAAGGGATTAAGGGGTATGGTGTTCAGGCGGGAAAGTGGAGCTGAGTCCACAAAAGATCAGCCATGATCTCATTGAATGGTGGAGCAGGCTCGAGGGGCCAGATGGCCTACTCCTGCTCCTAGTTCTTATGTTCTTATGCAGCAAACATGGGGCGGGATTCTGCGGGAATCGGTGGGGCGGGCAACTCCAGCGCAAAGGAATGGCGTCAACCACTCCGGCACGGGCCGCCTCAAAGGTGCAGAAACCTCCGCACCTTCAGGGGCTAGGCCGGCGCCGGAGTGGTTTGCGCCACGCTGGTCGGCGGGGAAGGGGCTTGGCGTCTCACCAACCGGCATCAAAGGGCCTCCGCTGGCGCATCGCGGGAGCACCAGCGTGTGCTGGCATCAGCCCAGCGCATGCGCAGGGGGGGTTCATCTCCGCGTCGCCCATAGCGGAGGACCACAGCGGCCGACGAGGAAGAATAGAGTGCCCCCACAGCACAGTCCCGCCCACAGATCGGTGGGCCCCGATCGCGGGCCAGGCCACCGTGGGGGCACCTCCCGGGGCCAGATCCCCCCACGCCCGCCCCGAGGACCCCGGAGGCCGCCCCACAGCCGTAATATACGCCGGCGGGACTGGCCGAAAACGGGCGGCCACTCGGTCCATCGCGGGCCGGAGAATTGCCGGGGGGCCGCTGCCCGTGGCCGCCGACTGGCACGGCGCGATTCCCGCCCCCGCCAAATCCCTGGCGCTGGAGAATTCACGTCGTCCCCCGGCGATTCTCCGGCCCGCGATAGACCGAGTGATCTGCAACAGTGTTTAGACTGAGAGAAGTGCAAAGATCCAGGTTAGGTGGAATGGCCATGTTAAAATTGCCCATACTGTCCAAAGATGTGCAGGTTAGGTGGGGTTATGGGGTTACGGGGATAGGAGAGGGGAGTGGGCCTTGATGGGGGGCTCTTTTGGAGAGTGTGTGTCGAATGGCCTACCTCTGCACTGTAAGGATTCGATGGCATCTACAATGACCGAGTCAGATGATCAGCCTCTGGGATCGGCCCTGCATGAAACGCTGGAGATGCAGCAGGAGGAGGGAGAACATCGGGCAGGAGTGGAAGGGCTCTCAACAGAGTGGCCCGTGAGATGGTAAGGGGGCTGTCTGCCTGCTCCCTGATGAAGTGGTTTTGACCAGTGCACCATGGAGGTCTCCATGGAGAGGATGGCAAACCCCAAGGAGAACCTCGTCCAGCAAAATGTCAACTTTCTGTTGGAGATGTGTGCAGACCTGCACTTCATCACTGTAGCCATGGGTGAGATCTTGCTGTGGCTGCGCGAGGGGGCATCTCAACCTTCCTTCTGGGGCCCCTTCATCTCAGGTTGAGCCCTCGGGCATCCAAAGGGTGGAGGAGCGGCTGTTAGACACCCCTGGGACCTTCACTAGGACTCCCCAGGGGGCCTCCAGCTCTTCCGCATCGCCAGGGTCCTCCAGGCCTCGGGTGTCTGGAGGACACCCGCTAAGGTCATCCAAGACAATAGGGCTATGTGGTCAGCAGGCTGCCTCCACCCCTGCTGAGGAAGTTGGGGAAAAGTTAAAAGAAGTTGTAGGGAACGAAAGATTAATAATTTATGATATCACGTGTGGTTGCACAGGGACACTATAATCGTTAAGGTTCTTGCACTTTGTAAATAGATTGAGGTTTTCATGTGGTTTAATTGTGATTCATAAACATTACACTTGTGTAACCTGGCCTTAGCATTGCCGGTGCTATATACTGGAGTTCCCCTTCAGTTGTCCAGCTGACCATATCTGCCGCTCCCCCAATCTCATTGATCCAACTCCCTCACAATGCATTGAGGACTCTTCAGTTGACAACTGGTCTGAACCCCTTTCCCCTCACTTCCCTTTCACACCTGCACACCACACAACACTGCCCCTCCACCCCCACACACACACTCCATCACAGCCCTTCCAACCCTCCTCTTCCATACCTCACCTCACCCATTCCATGACTCCCCACAGCATCTCTCTCTTTCCCTTACCACCCTCAACATCCCCGCCCTCCTAAAGGCCTCTATACCCATCCCATCTCTTCATTCCTCTCTTCACTATCTAACACACCCCCCCCCCCCCACCGCCACAGCATAGACCATCACCGCCCAAAACGAACTCATGCAACCGATCACCTGCAGTGTGAAGACCAACCTGCGGGAAGTTCCTGCAGGGCCAGGATCCAAGTTGTAGATGTTCCGCTCACTGTTGCACGTGGGGTACAGTGGTGAAGGAACAATTAATTAAAGGGCATCCATCAGGAAAATATTGATAGATTGCAGTACAGTTCTTAATGCAGGTATGTAATGCGTGTTAGGAGACATGCTATGTGAGGGAGGAATGGTATTACTACCAGATTCTCTGCGCCTGAGACAGACACCAAAGACCGAGATATGTCGAACCTTACTCGCAGACGTTACTGAGTTTTAAGGGCTGGATTTGCTCCCTTGTGCATCCACCCGCAGTGAGGGGGCGGCAGAAGACCAGGAACCTGGTAGTTCATGGAAGGGGAAGGGTTGAAGGCACAGACCTGGCTGAAATGACTTCCACCTAAACTTATTTGTTGAAATAATCCCCACATTGTTTGAACAGGCAGTGAGGGAATTCATTGCGATTGTCTTGCTGTCACACCATTCCAAAGAACGACCTGTTTTATGTAGATTACAATCACAGAAACAGATTCCCTACATTGCCGGAGGAGGCCATTCAGCCCATCGAGTCTGCACCGATCCTCTGAAAGAGCACTCTACCTAGGTCCACTCCCCGGGCCACCCTGTCCTTTCCCGGTAACCTAACCATCCCTGGACACTAAGGGGCAGTTTATCATGGCCAATCCACCGAACCTGCATATCTTTGGACTGTGGGAGGAAACTGGAGCACCCGGAGGAAACCCACGCAGACACAGGGAGGAAGTGCATACTCCACACAGACAGTGACCCAAAGCCAGAATTGAACCCGGGTCCCTGGCGCTGTGAGGCAGCAGTGCTGAGCACTGTGCTACCGTGCCACCCAATGATATGTGAATACGCAGTGGTCATACTTCTGGTAAATCACTCTAGAAGTGGTGAGGGTTCACAGTGGCCAAGTGACAGAATGGCTCCCAGAGTTTTCCCAGTTCACTCAAATCGTGCCAAGGAGTCAGCATAACTCAAAAAGAAAATCTAAGTTCCTTTTAGTGTCCCAATAAATAATTAACAGTCCGTGTTGAATTGACAAGTAAAATAATTACTTTTATAGAAAATTTAATAATTCTGATGTGCCCGTGCACTCAAAAATGCTATTATGTTCCGATTAACGTCTTAATTCCCTGGAAAATATAGTCCAATCATATTTTTTAGTAATTTATGTTGAGTCAATTTAGCAGCGATAAATTAAAACAAGCTTCAGGGGCGACCTGCCCCACTTTCTTGAAGGGAAACGAGAAATGAAAAACAGAGATGTTGTTGCAGCTTGAATATGTGAATTGATTCACAACATAGCACAGACGTGTTATTTGACCAAATCACTTCCATCGTGGTTACATGGAAGAAATTAGTTGTCTTAGCTTTCTTTCCCTTTGATCTGAAGTTTTTGCTTTTGCTTTAAGTGGAATGAATTGATGTATAGAAAGAGGGAAGACCTTTAGATTCATCAAACTCGCAAAACCTGCTGGACTCTGTAATCTTGCACTTCAACCTCTCAGCTCCTTCATATGGTCTGTTGTGGTGGAGGCAAAATGTTTAGAAATACCTGAGGTCAACCCAGGAAAATGCCTTGCTCTTGGCTCAATGGATTCTCCTGTGAGAAAACGTCTCTCGATTGATCATCCTATTGAGCTCAAGCACCATTTCATGCTGCTGAACCCAGTTTGTCTTCGAGGCCTACTGTTGCTATGGAAATGGTGAGAGGGCATTATCATATTATTAAATTTAGAAAGCTTGCAGAGTCGATCAGATAATTAAAAATTGCACACACTGAAACATCAAAACAAAAGTGAGGACATTAAAGAAATGCCTGTGCTTTGCTGACATCTCCAAAGCTCTGCTAGAGAAAACCCCATGACTCTCCTCTTCTTCTGGCCAGAGTCTCGAATAGAGGCTGGGGAATTTGCTGCAACAATGTGTTAATGACTCTCAGGTTGGAAGATTGACTATCGTTCAGGCATATCCTTGTAGCAAGTGGAACTTGCATGATACCATAGACCTGCCAGTCCTACTAAAACAGAACCACCCCCTCCGGGGCAGCACGGTGACACACTGGTTAGCACTGCTGCCTCATCCGCCGAGGCCCCAGGTTCGATCCCAGCTCTGGGTCACTGTCCGTGTGGAGTTTGCACATTCTCCCCGTGTTTGCGTGGGTTTCACTCTCACAACCCAAAGATGTGCAGGCTAGGTGGATTGGCCACGCTAAATTGCCGCTTAATTGGAAAAAAAGGAATTGGGTACTCTAAATTTATTTTTAAAAACAGAAACCCTTGGTCAATTTCACGAAACTTCATATCAAAGATTGATGTGGATCATTATGTCAGTTAAAGTGAATTACCAATCTCTGGTTTATGTCACAATCAGTTGATTTGAGGACAATTGTGGGAAATCTTTTTAAAATGGTCTACAAAATTTCAGAGACCTGAGACGGGATTCTCCCGAAACGGTGGGATGACCCGACGGCGGCGTAAAAAACAGAGCAAACCACTCCGGCGTCGGGACGACTGCAAGTTGCGGAATTGTCTGCACTTCCGAGGGCTAGGCTGGCACTGGAGGGGTTTGGCGCCGCGTTAGCCGGCGCTGAAGGGACTGTGCGAGTTAGCATATGCGCAGAACCGCCGGCGTGGTTCAGTGCATGCGCAGACTGGCCAGTGTATTCTGGCGCATGCGCAGGGGGTTTCTTCTCCACGCCGGCCATGGCGGAGCCCTACAGGAGCTGGCGCGGAAGGAATAAGTGCCCCCACGGCACAGGCCCGCCCGCAGATCGGTGGATCCCGATCGCGGGACAGGCCACCGTGGGGACCCCCCCCACCGGGGCGGATATCCCCACACCTGCCAACTTACCTGCCAGGTCCCGCCGTATGGAACCATGTCCAATCCACGCCGGCGCGACTGGCCAGGAACCGACGGCCGCTCGGCCCATCGGGGCCCGGAGAATTGCCAGGGGGGCCGCTGCCAACAGCCCCTGACAGGCGTGGCGTGATCCCCGCCCCGCCCAAAACCCGACACCGGAGAATATGGCAGCCGGCAGCGGGGCGGGATTCACGCCATTCCCCCCCCCCCCCCCCCCCCCCCCCCCCCACCGGGGATTCTCCAGCCCAGCGGAGGGTCGGGGAATCCCGCCGTTGAGCTAGAAACAGAACCTGTGTCTGAATAGGATCAATTTTAAGTAATATACATTAACTTTGCTGACCTGTGCCTATTTCAGTTCCACATACATTAACCTACACAAACGTTGCAGTTTACTGCTTTGTTACAAATCACACTGATACGTTCATATGTTCAGAGCAGAAGCCACTCTCGGATTGGAATTCACTTGTGTGAAGTTTCTTTCTCCCAGATCAATATGGGAAGTAAGGACAAATTGTTGGATAGATTAATCCATAGTCTGTTCAGAGACCTCAGCTTGGACAACAGCCAAACTGCTTCCATTGGCAAAGATGCCTCTGCATAAGGCAGGGCCGATAAATCAGGCAGGATTTATAGGATTCCTGACCACTATCCAATGGGTTTGTGCTGGAAATTGCATATCTGTCGATAGCAGTAAGATTGGATCTGATATTCCTTATTTGGTGGACATTCTCTGTCAAGGTGCACACAGGGAGAATGGGCACGTCAACCAGACCACTGCCAGGGATTGTTTTTATCATCACTAAAGTGACAGCAATGGAAAATTGGATGGGTTTCAGGAGTGTTATTCGTCCTCCTGCCCATTTGCTGTCTTTAGGTGCATGGACACGGTGAGCTGAATGGTTTACTTCCGCCGTGTACGATTCTTTGATTTAATTTCTCTCTGTTTCTTCACAGCTTCATCCTCTCCTCAAGCTCGGTCACAGTTTGTAGATATTCTTCACAATCTGCCCATTCTCCCTCTCTGCCCTTGAAAGAGAACGTCTACCAAGCAGGGAATATCAGAGCCAATTTGATAGACAATTTCCAGCACAAATCCATCAGAGAGTGCTCAGGAAGCATAAAATCGTGCATGATTCCGCTGTCTTTTGCAGAGGCACCGTGGCCAATGGAAGCAGTTTGGCTGTTGTCCTGACTGAGATCTCTGAACAGACCTGCAGATCAATCTTCCTCACCTGTATTGGCAGAGCTCTGAAGTTACCTTCCCATTGCTAATATTTGCGATTGAGTATTTGCTACGCATCAAATGGGCCACACAATGAGTGGCGCGGTCGAAGAAGAAGCATCAGACTCCATTTGGTGCCAGATCATTGGTCACCGCAGTGTTACAGCAGCAAATAAATTTACCTTCCCCTCCCCCTGCACTGCCCCCACCTGTTCATTTGCAATCCGCACTGCGGAAAAGCTGATGCTTGCTTGCCAGGCATACCGCACTCATAGGGGCAAATTTTAACCTACTCGCCCCCCCCCCCCCCCCCCCCACCCCCCACTGGCACCCCACCAATTCTACAAGGACGGGGAACGGAAATGATTCTATTGACAGCTGGTCCGACACCCCGTCCGATTTTAGCCAATGGGAACCAAAAATGGAATGTGAAACGTGTGTTCAATCAGATTTCACCAGCTTCCCATTGGTTGGGTTAAATAATGAACTTTCTGGGCCTGTGTATTAATGCGTAGCTCATGCCGTTCTGTCATAACGTTACAGATGAGATGCTACATCACATTACTGTGATACCCCAGGTTGGCATGCGCAAGGGCACACAGAAACCCACTTGAGGAGACATTTCAAGTGGGCGGCATGGTAGCCCTGTTGCTTCACAGCTCCAGGGTCCCAGGGGTTGGATTCCCCGCTGGGTCACTGTCTGTGCGGAGCCTGCACGTTCTCCCCGTGTGTGCGTGGGTTTCCTCCGGGTGCACCGGTTTCCTCCCACAGTCCAAAGATGTTCCGGTTAGGTGGACTGGCCATGATAAACTGCCCTTAGTGTCCAAAAAGGTGAGGTGGGGTTACTGGGTTTCGAGGATAGGTTGGAAGTGTGAGCTTAAATGGGGTGCTCTTTCCAGGGGCCAGTGCAGACAAGATCCAATGGCCTCCTTCTGCACTGTAAATTCTATGATTCATAATTTCTGGAATGTTCCATAGCAAATTAAATCATCGCTATTTTAAAGGAGGAACATGTTATTTGCAAGGCGGGGTGCCTATAGTCATATAACATTTTTTCAATGAGCCTTAAGCACTGAATCATAGAATTTACAGTGCAAAAGGAGGCCATTCGGCCCATTGAGTCTGCACCGGCTCTTGGAAAGAGCACCCTACCCAAGGTCCACATCTCCACCCTATCCGCATAACCCAGTAACCCCACCCAACACTAAGGGCAATTTTGGACACTATGGGCAATTTAGCGCAGCCAATCCACCTAACCCACACATCTTTGGACTGTGGGTGGAAACCGGAGCACCCGGAGGAAATCCACGCACACACGGGGAGAACGTGCAGACTCCACACAGACAGTGACCCAAGCCGGGAATCGAACCTGGGACACTGGAGCTGTGAAGCAATTGTGCTAACCACTATGCTACCGTGCTGCCCGGCCCGGTAGTGCCCAGCTCATGCTGCCCGGCGCTGCTTCCCCTATCACCAGCCTGGATTGTCTTATCATCTCATTTCATAGTATAACCATAGAATCATAAGAATGGTACTTCCCAAAAGGAGATCATTCAGTCTATCTTGCCTATACTAGCTCTTTGAAAGACCAGTTGGTTTTCTCCCTGCTTCTTCCGTCCAGCCCTACAAATGTTTTCACTTCGATTATTTAGTCAATTTCATTTTGAAAGTTATCAAATCTACTTCCGCTGCCTTATCAGATGGCGCATTCCATATCTCGACAACCTTCAATGCTTCAATGTTTTCCTCAATGCTGCGCCTGATTCTTCTGCCAATCAACTTAAATGTGTACAGGATTTGACAGCCGTGGAGACAGCTACAAGTCCCCCAGTGCCAGATGCTGATGGATTGCTACATTTACCCAGTGCAAACTGTAAATGAATATAAACAACAATCACATCAATAAAATAAAAGCTGCTACCTCAAAAGTGAGGTTGATTGAAGAAAACAAGCAAAATGAACACTAAGCCAAAGGAACAAAAAGAGAGAAAAATCACCAAGTGTTGGGAATCTGAAATAGAAAAGACTGGTTTTGTTACGCTCTTGACGTTGCATAAGCTGCTTCCTTGATGTGCACTCTGACAAAGGAAGGTTCAGACTTGGAGATAGCTTTAACACGTTTATTAAACTATTAACAATTCTCCTACTTGGATTCGACGCTACTGTTAATCCTGCTATAGCTACTCAGACTGACGAACCAGTCTGCTACAATCCACGTGGTGGGTGTGATGTTCAATCAACCCTGTGTCTGTACTCACTGAGTGTCTCCACTGGAAAGAGACTCAGCATGTGTGATGTGTCCTTTTATATGGGTTGGTGTAATGCCCTCCTGTGGTAGTGTCACCTCTGCGTGTATCGTGACTGCCCATTGTCGTGTCCTATCTTACTGACCTATTGGTTGAATGTCTGTGTGTCATGCCTCTGGTGCTCCCTCTAGTGTCTAGCTAGGTGTAGTGTATGTACATTAACCCTTTGTGTACTTACAGTGATATATATCACCACAGAAAAGACTGGTTATCACCAGCAGGTCAGCCAGCATTAGAGGAAGCAAGATGAATTAAACTTCACTGTGGGTCTGTCAACTTCAAATTTGCAGGACTGAGGGGGGAATAAGGAAGGGGTGTGCGATCCATTGGATCACTCTTACAAAGAGCTAGCAGAGGTACAATAGCCTGAATGGCCTCCTTCTGTATAGTTTGATTCTGTGAGCTCTCAGGAGTGCACCCACGTTGATCTGTTTTTGCTTTCTGCCGGTGACAGACCTGCATTGGATTTCAAAGTATTTTCAGTTCCCGATTAAGAGGTGACTGCGTTGACTGAACATGGAAATGCAGAGCCACAACAGAGATTACAGCCAAGGGAATGTGAACCACTTGAGAAAGCTTTCTTTCTCCTCTATCTGTCTATTTAATGGGATATCAATCTTTTATTTCACTAATGTCTGCCAAATTATAGATCGGTTCGTCTTCTTTAAGAATGACGATTGCTGGAATCAAATTACTTGTATTTATTGCATCTTCTTGTATATTCAATTCTATATATTAATGAACAACTACTCAGTGCCATTTACTTCCATCTTCATTGTTCTGCACAACCCGAACTCGCTACAATATTAAAAAGATGCTAAAGATATTCCACCCTCCAACAATGCAGCCTTCTTTCTCATAAGCACAAAGCAAACGAGTAACACAATTGAAAATATCAAGTTGACTTCCCTCTACTGTGTTTTTATTGTGTACCTTCTCTGCATTGAGCGATGGCACTCATTATCCTAGCTGTGATTATTCCATTCAGTAAGAATCAACGGTGCTTCATAGTTATTACAAAACTCTCTTCTCTGAGAACGAAAGCATGTGTATGATCTAGAGTGGCAACTTGCCTGACCTCCCAGATGGATGCAAAAGATTCAAAAGGCACTATCTGAAGAAGCGCATGGGAGTTAACCCTTGCTAATATTTTACCATCAACTAACATCACAAGACCAGATTATCTTGTTATTATCATATCGTTGTCCATTGAAACACGCTGTGTGAAAATAGGTTGTTGTGTTTCCTATCTTATAACAGTGACTCCACTTCAAAAGTAGCACAATTGCTGTAATCTGCTTTGGGATGTCCTGAAAGGCGTGTATTTCCCACCTGGGTGCTGGTACACACTTTGCACTGTGGACCAGGATCTGGGGAATATAGGATGATAAGAACACTCTGGTTGAGGAAACATCAGGCAGAAAATGTCTGATATAGTGTACATGTACGGAATAGCAGCATGCCATAACTAGAAGGGAAGTGTGTCATGTGATCCAAGCCCAGTTTCGCTTTTGCCTGTGTGCAGAACACATCACATACAGCTCTGTTGCTGATGTCTGCAAACTTTCTATCCATGTGTATGTACCCCCATATGTCTAGTCTCAATAAACAAACACAAAATGTGTTTACCCAATCCCTTATGAATGATTGGTGACCGTCTATCATTATAAAACCATGACAACATGACTTGTGCTCACACATAGGGGGCAAGGGGAGGTGGGGAGAGATGAAAATGCCCAGTCCATCACATGAACCTGCCTCCCATCCATTGAATCCATCTACATCTCCCGCTGCCTGGGGAAAGCGGGCAGCATAATCAAAGACCCCTCCCACCCGGCTTACTCACTCTTCCAACTTCTTCCATCGGGCAGGAGATACAGAAGTCTGAGAACATGCACGAACAGACTCAAAAACAGCTTCTTCCCCGCTGTTACCAGAGTCCTAAACGAACCTCTTATACTACACCCCGGTATGCTTCACCCAATGCCGGTGTTATGCAGTTACATTGTGTACCTGGTGTTGCCCTATTATGTATTTTCTTTTATTTACTTTTATTTTCATGTACTTAATGATCTGTTGAGCTGCTCGCAGAAAAATACTTTTCACTGTACCTCGGTACACGTGATAATAAACAAATCCAATCCAAATCCAATCCAATCCAAAAATCAGTCTCTCATATCACATCCGTTGCAGTCTCCAGTATATATGCAATAAATCAGTTGTCAGTCATAATTGACAAGTCAGCTAATCTTTATTACCTTCAAGGAGATTTTATCCTTTGCCATCCGTTTTGTTATTCTTCTATTCAGTTGTATCCATTGAAGGATTAGAGAACAAAGCCAGGTACATAGACGTAAGGTACATTGACCATGTTCTAACAGATGGCGGATCAGACTCAGGGGCTGAATGGCCTTCTGTTCCTGATGTGTTATGTACTCTGGGATAACACAGGCTGCAACTCGATGCAGCTTTGACCAAAAGATATTCCAGACTTTGAAGTAAGTTCAATGTGATTTATTGAACCATTAACATAGTTCTCTATGAGTTCGACTCTCCTGCTAATTTTGCTATAGTAACTGTCTACCTGTGGAAAGAGAAAAAGCATGTGTGTCCTGTCCTTTTATATGGGTTGTGTAAATGCCCCCTTGTGGTAGTGTCGCCTCTGGGTGTCTTGACTGCCCATTGGTGGTGTCCTATTCTATGTGTTCATTAGCTGTATGTCAACATGTCATGACATCTCCGGTGCTCCCTCTAGTGTTTACTTAGCTGTAGTGTATTTACATTAACCCCTTGTGTATTTACAGTGATGCATATCACCACAGTTCCTCCATTCCTTTTGAGAACAATCAAATCAATCTACAGGTATAGACAATATTTAATTGACTGCACGTTGAATATATCCATTCTTCTCTTGGTTTTTCTGATAAACAACATCCAACTTTGGTCATTTTGCATTACTGTCTATTTCATAGAGAGTGACATAGAAACCACTTCAGACTGCAGTCATAAACCTTCCAAGCTTCAATCTTGAAATTTGTGACATTAACTGATCCCCTTGTGTGTTCCTGGCTTGCTGCATGTTGATAGATTCCATTATTCTACATATCTAGTTATTCCATTCAGCTAGCTTTTTAGTACAAGTGATTTGAATATAACCATGATAATGAATAAAATGGTGGGGCCCAGCTCCTCAATCACTGTCATTGCAGAAAAGTTGTTGGATTTATTCATGAAACTAACATGAAACTGACACTTGGGTTAATGGAAGAGGAATGCGGCAGCAATGATCCAGTGCAGGAAGTACTTTGCCATTGTTACATAGGTATTTCTGTTCGTCCAGTCCTTGGTGGAATTAAATTGCCTTTTTGACTGAGTGTTTTTCTAATTCGGATGTTCAGTTTGTGAAGAGGGTTTTCCGTAAGGAGCACAAGTTTAAAGGCTGGAATCGGGTTTCACGAAGACCCTTCACAAAGAAACAATCAGTTTAACCGAGGCGTCAGCCAGTTGGATTTACCTGTCATTTATGGCGGCACGGTAGCACGTGCTTAGCACTGTTGCTCCACAGTGCCGGGGTCCCACGTTCGATTCCTGGCTTGGGCCACTGTCTGTGTGGAGTCTGCACGCTCTCCCCGTGTCTGCGTGGGTTTCCTCCGGGTGCTCCGGTTTCTCCCACAAGTCCCGAAAGACGTGCTTGTTAGGTGAATTGGACATTGTGAATTCTCCCTCAGTGTACCCGAACAGGCGCTGGAATGTGGCGACTGGGGGATTTTCACAGTAACTTCATTGCAGTGTTAATGTAAGCCTACTTATGACAATAAAGATTATTATTATATTATTATATATGTCAGGGATGACAATTAGAATCACAAAAATTATACAGGACAAGCAGACAGCATGTTGGCCAATCTTATCTATCCCAGCACTTTGGACGAGCTTTCCAATTAGCTCCATTGCCCTGATGTTTTCCCATATCCCTGCAAATCTTTCCCTCCTCAGACCTCCAGTTCTCTAGCTTTTGAAAGTTACCAGTGAATCTGCTTCAACCACTTGCACTCTTGTCGGTCAAAGGTGTGGATCAACAGGGCTGATTTCAACCTCTGCTAAACAAGAGTGAGGGCCCCCCCCCCCCCCCCCCATGTCTGACCTGGCAGAGGACAATCAGGATGGCCAGGGAAGCGTTAAAGCTCGTAATTTAGAATCCACTGAATTATCCAGGAACCCACTGCGAATATTTGCTATCAGTGGGAGGAATATACTGCACACTGCTCTTGAAATAGCATGGACAAGTTTTCAGCATGCTCGTGGCCAGAAGGAGCATGTTTCCTATGAAGCTTTTGAATTGCGAAAAGTCACAGCCAAAGATTTGCAGTCACTTCTGGGCACTTTGCAGATAAGACAGAAAGAAGCTTCGTGCCAGGAATAAACTCAGAAACCAAAATGTTACATCTTGTCAGTACACCTGGAATAGAAATGCAGGACTGCTTTCAATTCGGTGTACTTTCTATTAAATGTCTAGAATGGAAATAATTTTATTTCTCTGTGAAAGTAATTGCACAGCTTCAGTTGTGTCCCAGAATCCCTCCAACTAATCACACAACTGTGGGTGGCAAGGTAGCACAGTGGATAGCACAGTTGCTTCACCGCTCCAGGGTCCCAGGTTTGATTCCCGGCTTGGGTCCAATAAATAATTGGGTACTCTAAATTTATAGAAAAAAAAAATTCTAGTAACTGTACAGCGCCAGGGTCCCAGGTTCGATTCCCTGATGAGTCACTGTCTATGCGGAGTCTGCATGTTCTCCCCGTGTCTGCATGGGTTTCCTCCGGGTGCTCTGGTTTCCTACCACATTCCAAAGATGTGCAGGTTAGGTGGATTGGTCATGTTTAATTGCCCTTAGCGTCCAAAAAGGTTAGATGGGGTTACTGGGTTACGGGGATAGGGTGGAGGTGTGGGCTTAGGTAGGGTGATCTTTCCATGGGCCGGTGCAGACTCGATGGGCTGAATGGCGTCTTTATGCACTGTAAATTCTATGTCTATGTAACAGAATCAAAGGTCAGCCGATCACTTTGTTGAATTTCAACAAATCGGATTCCACAAACCACTCTCCCTTTACCATTATCATAATCAGCAACGTCTCATGGAGATTAATGAAGGATAATTTTCCTTGCAGATGGCTGGATTTAAGTCACATCTCAGCATTGGCTGTAGGTTCACAGGGGGCTTATGAGCCCTATGCAGACTCTCCGACTGAAGCTATTCATGGTGGTAGTTGGCTCGAGCAGTTGCCTTCTCTTTCCATCTCTCTTGCCGTCCTCTTTCATGGTTCCTCTCTCCCTTGATGATGAATCACCGTTTTGGCATCAGCTTTCCATGTGTTGACGTTAAAGAGCTTTGAGATCGTCTTTGCAATGTTTCCTTTGGCCTCCGTGCGGTATACCTCTGAACCGTAGAATTATAGAATCCCTGCAGAAGGAGGCCATTCAGCCCATCTAATCTGCACCGACCCTCTAAAAGAGCATCCTACCTGGTCCCAATCCCCCACCCTAAACCCATAACCTCACCTAGGGACAATTTAGCGTGGCCAATCCACCTAACCTTCACATCATTCGACTGTGGGAGGAAACTGGAGCACCCAGAGGAAACCCACGCACCTGTTTGGGCAGCCTTGAATCTCTTCAATGAATAAATTAGATCCCAATATAATTTCTGATTATGATTTTAGAACAACCTTGTATGCAGAAACGACTATAGTTCCTCCACCATCCCCAAATACTTCTAAATATAAACTTTATAACAGTAACCAAGTGAAAACATAAAATGTCAAACTTTCCCATGACATTTTCCAATCACTCTGATATTAAGTAACATGCTACAGCTTTCATTCAGATGCACCCTGCCTCATAATCCGATGGTATTTACCGCACCCCCCCCCCCCCCCCCCAACCTGCTCCTCGGTAACCAGTCCACCTCAGGAACAATAACCTCAGCCCTGATGTAAAGTCTGGATACCTGCGGACAACAGGCAGAAAGCAACTGGCTTTCAGTACAACGTTCGGATGTTCCACTGCCTCGCACTCCTCACACCGTCCCAGCTCCATTTCCAAAGTTTCAATCAAACCCAGTCTTCTCAATGTCTCAGAGCTTTCGAATTCCTGCCTCAATGTCAGGCAAGCAGGTCCCCTTACCACCTGTCACCCCCTGCCTTACCCCCAAGGCACAGACTCAGTCCGATCCAAACACTGCTGGGCCCTGCAGGGCTAAAGATTATCAATAAACGGTGACACTCTAGGAGCTGGTTTAGCACAGGGCTAAATCGCTGGCTTTGAAAGCAGACCCAGGCAGGCCAGCAGCACAGTTCAATTCCCGTACCAGCCTCCCCGAACAGGCGCCGGAATGTGGCGACTAGGGGCTTTTCACAGTAACTTCATTTGAAGCCGACTTGTGACAATAAGCGATTTTCATTTCATTTTTCTTAGAAATTTAGAGTACTCAATTTCTTTTTCCAAATAAGGGGCAGTTTAGCATGGCCAATCCACCTAATCTGCACATCTTTGGGTTGTGGGGGTGTGGTAGTCACCACTAGTGATGAAGACGAGGACAACATGCTCCCGGAGTCCCAGGTGACAAAGTCGGCGCCCACATCACCACCAGGACTGAGGCGATCGCAGAGGAAGGTCAAGGCCCCCGACAGACTGAACTTGTAATGTTTTCCACCACCCCCACCAGTTTCTTTTCTTAACAGGGGATGAATGTGGTAGTCACCACTAGTAGTATATTATATGTATTACTGGTTACAAGGTACAAGGCTAAATCCCTGCCTGCTGGCTCCGCCCAGTAGGTGGCGTATAAATGTGTGTGCTCTTCTGTGCTGTAGCCATTCTGGTTCCAGCTACAGGAGGCACAACATCGTGCTCAATAAAGCCTCGATTGTTCCACTATTCTCGTCTTTGTGGTAATTGAGAGTGCATCAATTTATTGAGCAAGATTTTTTAAACGATGGATCTCCGCATCAAGCCTGATCACCTGCAGCTGAGCCCTCAATGCTATGTCCGCCTTTGACCACTGGCTAGCCTGCTTCGAAAGCTACCTCAGGGCAGCCGCTGAAGAACCCTCGGGCTCGCAGAAGCTCCAAGTCCTCTATTCGTGGGTGAGCCCTGACATTTTTCCTCTCATCCGGGATGCGCCCACCTACTCCGAAGCGATGGAGCTCCTGAAGGGACATTACGTTCGACCAGTAAATCAAGTATACGCCAGGCACCTCCTGGCCACGAGACAGCAACTCCCTGGGGAGTCTCTGGATGATTTCTGGCATGCCCTGCCCATCCTAGGTAGGAACTGTGACAGCCAGGTAGTTTCGGCAGTCCAGCACACCGAACGTTTAATTAGAGACGCTTACGTCACGGGCATGAAGTCTGCGTACGTCCGCCAGCGGCTACTGGAAGGGGGTACGCTCGATCTTGCAGGAACTAGGCAGCTCGCTAATTCGTTAGACGTGACCTCCCGTAATGTCCTACGCCCCCGACTGCGTGGCACCCTCGTGGACATTGTGGGCCCCACCAGCTGCCAACAGCAGCTCACCGCAACCCTGCGCCACGTGGCAGCCAGCCATCTCTGGGGGGCCCCAAGTGTTATTTTTGCGGGCAAAACAAACACCCCAGGCAGCGCTGCGCGGCGCGGAGTGCGACCTGCAATGGGTGTGGCAAGAAAGGACACTTTGCTTCTGTTTGCCAGGCCCGGTCGGTCGCCGCTATTTCCAGGCCCGGTGTTCCACGTGCGACCCATGGGCTCCACCATCTTCCTCACCGCAAGCCATATGCGGCCCGCCATGTGCGCCAAGTGGGCGCCGCCATCTTTGCCGCCATCTTGGACGGCGCCTCAGGACTCCTGCGCGTCTGGCCGTTCATCGTCTGCCGCTACCTCCGCCACCGCTGACCAGCCCGGGACCTCCCAGCACCTGCCGCAGCTCGCCTCTATCACCCTGGATCAGTCCCGGCCCCACAACCTTGCGACCGCGACGACGGCGGTGAAGATCGATGGGCACGAGGTGACCTACCTTTTTGACCACGGGAGCACAGAGAGCTTCATCAACCCCACTACGGTAAGGCGCTGCTCCCTCCCGGTTCACCCCGTCACCCAGAAAATCTCCCTGGCCTCCAGATCCCATTCCGTGGAAATCCGGGGGTACAGCATCGCGACCCACACCGTCCAAGGCGTAGAGTTCAGCAACTTCCAGCTCTACGTCCTCCCCCACCTCTGCGCTGCCCTGTTACTCGGCCTGGATTTTCAGTGCCATCTCCAAAGCCTAACTTTAAAATTCGGCGGACCCCTGCCCCCCCATTACGGTCTGCGGCCTCACGACTCTTAAGGTCGATCCACCTTCCCTGTTTGAGAACCTCACCCCAGATTGCAAACCCATCGCCACTAGGAGCAGACGCTGCAGTGCCCATGACAGGACCTTCATCAGGTCGGAGGTCCAACGGCTTCTGCAGGAAGGGGTCATTGAGGCCAGTAATAGCCCCTGGACAGCTCAAGTGGTGGTAGTGAAGACTGGGGAGAAGCACAGGATGATCATTGACTACAGTCAGACCATCAATCGGTGCACGCAGCTCGACGCGTACCCCCTCCCACGCATATCTGACATGGTCAATCAGATTGCGCAGTATCGAGTCTTTTCCATAGTGGACTTGAAGTCCGCCTACCGCCAGCTCCCCATCCGCCCGGAGGATCGCCAATACATTGCGTTCGAAGCAGATGGCCACCTCTATCACTTCCTTCGGGTTCCCTTCGGCGTCACTAAAGGTGTCTCGGGACTTCCGGTTGCGGCTATGCAGAGCTAAGTCGCACACTCGGCGGCTCCCGCAAAAACTGACTTTTGGGCTCTTTTCAGGGCCCCCAACGGCACTTTTCCGACGTTTCCCGGTGTGGGAAGGAGATTATAACAGCTCCCCGATAGTATATGGCTTCTACTAGGAGCGGGGCAACTGAAACGTTGGTGGTGGACCCGAAGAAGGTGCGAGGGAAGAAGAACAAAATGGCGGCGGACAGAGACCAGGCAGCGTGGATGCAGTGGGCGGAGGAGCAGCAGGAGCGTATCCAGCGCTGCTTCAGAGAGATTAAAGCGGACCTGCTGGAGCCGATGAAGGCTTCTATTGATAAGTTGCTGGAGACACAGACGGCCCAGGGGGTGGCGATCCGCGAGGCCCGACAAAGGATCTCCGACAACGAGGACGAGATCTTAGGCCTGGCGGTAAAGGTGGAGGCACACGAGGCGCTCCACAAGAAATGGCAGGAGCGATTCGAGGAGATGGAGAATCGGTCGAGGCGGAAGAATCTGCGGATTCTGGGCCTCCCGGAGGGGTTGGAGGGGCCGGACGTGGGGTCCTATGTAGTCACCATGTTGAACTCGCTGATGGGAGCGGGGTCCTTCCAGGGGCCCCTGGAGCTTGAAGGGGCCCATAGAGTGCTGGCGAGGAGGCCCAAGGCTAACGAGCCTCCGCGGGCGGTGCTGGTGCGGTTCCATCGGTTCGTCGATCGGGAGTGTGTGCTCAGGTGGGCCAAGAAGGAGCGGAGCAGCAGGTGGGAGAATGCGGAGGTTCGGATATACCAGGACTGGAGTGCGGAGGTGGCGAAGAGGAGGGCCGGGTACAATCGAGCGAAGGCGGTGCTGCACAGGAAGGGGGTGAAGTTTGGCATGTTGCAGCCGGCGCGACTGTGGGTTACCTACAAAGACCGGCACCATTATTTTGAGTCACCGGAGGAGGCATGGGCCTTTGTTCAGGCCGAGAAGTTGGACACAGATTGAGGATCCGGATGGGCGATTGGGGACTGCGGTCGATATGTTATTTTAAAATTTTTTTTGAGGGGGGTCCTTTGCTTTGCTCCTGGTTTCTTTTTCTCTGTGTTTTTCTCTTTCGGGTTGGTGAGGGTGGCTGGGGCGGGTTGGGCACTCTTTTGGTTGGGTTGGTCGGGGGGGCTCGTGGAGGGGGGTTGGTCGGGGGGGCTCGTGGAGGGGGGTAGGTAAACGGAACAGGGGTGGTGGCCGGCGGTGAGATGGGGCCCCACGGGGGAGGGGGAGGGGGAGGCCCGAGTCGGGGGTGAGGGGACTGGGCCTGTAAAAGGAGCTGCGTCAGAGGTGGCGGGGCTGGGTAGGTGGAAAGCGAGGTTTGTTTCCTGCGCTTAGAATGGAAGTGGGAGGGGGAGAGCCTATGGATGGGGAACGGGAGAGGAGGGTGTGTCACACAATGGGAGGAGTCGAAGGAGAGGCGGGAGTGGCTGGGGTCAGCAGGAGTCAGTTGACTTGCGGAAGTGCAATGGGGGGGAGTAAATCAGCTGGCGGGGGGGGGGGGTGGCGGGGGGGGGTGTCGAGTTGCTGCTGCTATGGTCAAGGGCGAGCTGGAGCAAGTGGGAGGGGTCGAGACAGGGGTATGCCGCTGTAGGGAATGGGCCGGGTGTGGGGTGCGAGCGCGTGGCTGGCCAAGGAGTGGTCATGGCTAGTCGGCGGGGGAGGGGGGCGGGTAGCCCCCTGATCCGGCTGATAACCTGGAATGTAAGGGGACTGAATGTGCCGGTTAAGCGGGCCCGCGTGTTCGCGCACCTGAAGGGGCTCAAGGCGGATGTGGTTATGCTTCAGGAGACACACCTGAAGGTGGCAGACCAGGTAAGACTGAGGAAAGGGTGGGTAAGTCAGGTGTTTCACTCGGGGCTGGGTGCCAAAAATCGAGGGGTGGCGATCTTGGTGGGAAAGAAGGTGTCATTCGAGGCGTCGAGCATTGTGGCAGATAATGGCGGTAGGTACATAATGGTAAGTGGTAAGTTGCAGGGAGAGAGGGTGGTACTGGTCAATGTGTATGCCCCGAATTGAGACGATGCGGGTTTTGTGCGGCGTATGTTGGGTCGGATCCCAGACTTGGAAGTGGAGGGCCTGATAATGGGGGGGGACTTTAACACGGTGTTGGATCCGGCACTGGATCGTTCCAGGTCTAGGACGGGTAGGAAGCCGGCGGCAGCCAGAGTGCTGAGGGGGTTTATGGACCAGATGGGAGGGGTGGACCCTTGGATATTTGCAAGGCCGAGGGCTAGGGAATTTTCATTCTTCTCACATGTCCATAAGGCTTGTTCCCAAATCGACTTTTTCATATTGAGTAGGGCGCTGATAGCGAGAGTAGAGGATATTGAGTATTCGGCAATAGCCATTTCGGACCACGCCCCGTATTGGGTGGACTTGGAGATGGGGGAGGAGAGGGACCAGCGCCCGCTGTGGTGCTTGGAGGTGGGGCTGTTGGTGGACGAGGAGGTGAGCGAGAGGGTCCGAGGAACTTTAGCGAGGTACTTGGAGACCAACGACAACGGGGAGGTCCGAGTGGGGATGGTATGGGAGGCGCTGAAGGCGGTGGTGAGGGGAGAGCTGATCTCCATTAGGGCCCACAAGGAGCGGATGGAGCGGGGGGGGCGGGGAGAGGGAGAGGCTGGTGGGGGAGATGGTGAGGGTAGACAGGAGGTATGCGGAGGTGCCCGGGAAGGATTGTTGAGGAAGAGGCGCAGCCTCCAGGCCGAATTCGACCTGGTGACCACCAGGAAGGCGGAGGTGCAATGGAGGAAGGTCCAGGGGGCGATTTACGAGTATGGGGAAAAGGCAAGCCGGATGCTGGCGCATCAGCTTCGGAAGCGGGACGCAGCTAGGGAGATCGGGGGAGGTAAGGATAGGGGAGGGAGTGTGGTGCGGAGTGGGGTTGGCATCAATGGGGTCTTCAGGGACTTTTATGAGGAATTGTACCGATCCGAGCCCCCACGGGAGGAGGGAGGGATGGGCCGCTTCTTGGACCAATTGAGGTTTCCAAAGGTGGAAGAGGGACTGGTGGCGGGATTGGGGGCCCCGATTGGGCTGGAGGAGCTGACCAAAGGGATAGGAAGCATGCAGGCGGGGAAGACACCGGGGCCGGACGGTTTCCCGGTCAAATTCTACAAAAAATATATGGACCTGTTGGGCTCGTTGCTAGTCAGGACCTTCAATGAGGCAAGGGAGGGGGGGCTTTGCCCCCGACGATGTCCCGGGCACTGATCTCCTTGATCCTGAAGCGGGACAAGGATCACCTGCAGTGTGGGTCTTACAGGCCGATTTCCTTCCTAAATGTAGATGCCAAGGTGCTGGCGAAGGTCTTAGCCATGAGGATTGAGGATTGTGTGCCGCAGATCATCCATGAAGACCAGACGGGATTTGTGAAGGGGAGGTAGTTGAATGCGAATGTGCGGAGGCATTTGAACGTTATCTTGATGCCGGCGAGGGAGGGGGAGGCGGAGATTGTGGTGGCGATGGACGCTGAGAAAGCTTTCGATAGGGTAGAGTGGGGGTACCTGTGGGAGTTGCTGAAGAGGTTCGGGTTTGGGGAGGGGTTTGTCAGGTGGGTTAGGCTGTTGTATGAGGTCCCGATGGCGAGTGTGACCATAAACAGGAGGAGGTCCGAATACTTTTGGTTGCACCGAGGGACGAGGCAGTGGTGTCCCCTGTCCCCCCTGCTCTTCGCACTGGCGATTGAACCCCTGGCTATGGCACTGAGGGAGTCAAGGGACTGGAGGGGGTTGGTGCGGGGTGGGAAGGAACACAGGGTGTCGCTCTATGCGGATGACCTGCTGCTGTATGTGGCGGACCCGGTGAGGGGAATGCCGGAGGTAATGAGGATTCTTCGGGATTTCGGGGACTTTTCGGGGTACAAGCTCAACATGGGGAAGAGCGAGCTGTTCGTAGTTCAGCTAGGGGACCAGGAGAGGGGGATTGGCGAGCTCCCACTAAAAAGGGCGGAGAGGAGCTTCAGGTATTTGGGGGTCCAGGTGGCCAGGAGCTGGGGGGCCCTGCATAGGCTTAAATTTACAAGGCTGGTGGAGCAAATGGAGGAGTTCAAGAGGTGGGACGCGTTGCCGCTGTCCTTGGCGGGTAGGGTGCAGTCAATCCAAATGACGGTGCTCCCAAGGTTTTTGTTCCTGTTCCAGTGCCTCCCCGTGTTTATCCCGAAGGCTTTTTTTAGGCGGGTTAACAGGAGTATAATGGGGTTTGTGTGGGCGCGAGGGACTCCGAGGGTGAGAAGGGTGTTCCTGGAGCGGAGTAGAGATAGGGGGGGACTGCCGCTGCCCAACCTCTGTGGGTACTACTGGGCCGCCAATGCGACGATGGTGCGCAAGTGGGTGATGGAGGGGGAGGGGGCTACGTGGAAGAGGCTGGAGACGGCGTCTTGTGTGGGTATGAGCCTGGGGGCGCTGGCAACGGCGCCGCTGCTGCTCCCTCCAAGAAGGTATACCACGGGCCCAGTTGGGGGCAGTGGAGGCGGCATAGGGGGGAGGTTGGGGCCTCGGCGTGGACCCCAATACGGGGGAACCACGGGTTTGCCCCAGAGAGAACAGGTGGAGGGTTTTCAGGGTGGCACAGGGCATGGATACGAAAGTTGGGGGACCTGTTTGTGGACGGGACGTTCGCGAGCTTGGGTGAGCTGGAGGGAAAGTACGGGCTCCCCCTGGGGAACACCTTCAGGTACTTACAGGTAAGGGCGTTTGCCAGGCGGCAGGTGGTGGAATTCCCGCGGCTACTGCCACACACAGTACAGGACAGGGTGCTCTCGGGGGGGTGGGTGGGAGTGGGGAAGATCTCGGAAACTTACCAGACGATGCAGGAGGAGGAGGAGGCCTCGGTGGTGGAGGTGAAAGGTAAGTGGGAGGAGGAGTTGGGAGAGGAAATTGAGGAAGGGACGTGGGCAGATGCCCTGGGGAGGGTGAACTCTTCCTCATCGTGCGCGAGGCTCAGCCTCATACAGTTTAAGGTGTTGCACAGGGCACACATGACCGGGACAAGGATGAGCCGGATTTTTGGGGGTGAGGACAGGTGTGTTAGGTGCTCAGGGAGCCCAGCAAATCACACCCATATGTTCAGGGCATGCCCAGCGCTGGAGGAATTTTGGAAGGGCGTAACGAGGATGGTGTCGAGGGTGGTAGGATCCAGGGTCAAACCAGGCTGGGGGCTCGCAATATTTGGGGTGGCAGAGGAGCCGGGAGTGCAGGAGGCGAAAGAGGCCAGAATTCTGGCCTTTGCGTCCCTGGTAGCCCGGCGAAGGATTCTTCTTCAGTGGTGGGATGTGAGGCCCCCAAGCGTGGAATCCTGGATCAGCGATATGGCAGGGTTCATTAAATTGGAGAGGGTGAAATTCGCCTTGAGAGGGTCGGTACAAGGGTTCTTTAGCCGGTCGCAACCGTGCTTAGACTTCCTGGCAGAACGGTAGACATTGGTCAATGGCAGCAGCAACTCGGGGGGGGGGGGGGGGGGGGGGGGGGGGGGGTTACTTTATTATTTTTTTTGTTATTTACACTGAAGGGTCTGAGGGGGTGTTTCTACCTGTTGTGCTAAGTCGGGGTGTTAATGTTAATTTATTATTTATGTACAGGGGGGAGGGGGGTATGGATTCTAGATTGTGTTTTGTACTTAACCCTGCTGGGTTCTTTTTTAATTTTGTTATTGATATTTTATGAAAACCTTAATAAAAATTATTTTATTTTTTTTAAACTAATGGGGTCTCGGTCTTCCAGCGAGAGGTGGACCGAAAGGTTGACCGATACGGACTGCGGGCCACCTTCCCGTACCGAGATAATGTCACCATCTGTGGCCACGATCAGCAGGACCACTACGCTAACCTCCAAAAATTCCTCCAGACCGCCAAACTCCTTAATCTCACCTACAATAAGGAGAAATGCCTGTTCCGCACCAACCGCTTAGCCAGCCTTGGCTATGTTGTGGAAAATGGAGTCCTAGGGCCCGACCCCGACCGCATGCACCCCCGCCTGGCACTCCCTCTCCCCCACTGCCCCAAGGCCCTGAAATGATGCCTGGGGTTTTTCTTCTACTATGCCCAGTGGGACCCTAATTATGTGGACAAGGCCCGCCCACTCATTCAGTCCACAGTTTTCCCCCTGACAGCTGAGGCCCGCCAGGCCTTCAACCGCATCAAGGCAGATATCGCCAAGACCACGATGCATGCAGTCGACGAGTCCCTCCCCTTTCAGGTGGAAAGCGATGCATCGGACATAGCTCTGGCCATCACCTGCAACCAGGCGGGCAGGGCCGTGGCCTTCTTTTCCCGTACCCTCCATGCCTCCGAAATTCGGCACTCCTCTGTCGAAAAGGAGGCCCAAGCCATTGTGGAAGCTGTGCGACATTGGAGGCATCACCTGGCCAGCAGGAGATTCACTCTACTCACTGACCAACGGTCGGTTGCCTTCATGTTTAATAATACACAGCGGGGCAAGATCAAAAATGACAAGATCTTGAGGTGGAGGATTGAACTCTCCACCTATAATTACGAGATTTTGTATCGCCTGGGGAAGCTCAACGAGCCCCCTGATGCTCTATCCCACGGTACATATCCCAGCGCACAAGTGGACCGACTCCGGGCTCTCCACTATGACCTCTGCCACCCAGGGGTCACCCGGTTCTTCCATTTCATCAAGGCCCGCAACCTGCCCTACTCCATTGAGGAGGTCAGGACCGTCACCAGAGACTAGCAAGACTGCGCAGAGTGCAAGCCACACTTCTACTGGCCAGATCGAACGCACCTGGTGAAGGCCTCCCGCCCCTTTGACCGCCTCAGCATGGACTTCAAAGGGCCCCTCCCCTCCACCGACTGCAACACGTACTTTCTGAAAGTGATTGATAAGTACTCCCGGTTCCCTTTCGCCATCCCATGCCCCGATATGACTTCTGCCACTGTAATTAAAGCCCTACACAGCATCTTCACTCTGTTTGGTTTCCCCACCTACAGCGCAGCGATTGGGGATCCTCTTTTATGAGCGATGAGCTGCGTCAGTTCCTGCTCAGCAAGGGCATCGCCTCGAGCAGGACAACCAGCTAACCCCCGGGGAAACGGGCAGGTGGAGAGGGAGAACAGTACGGTCTGGAAGGCCGTCCTGCTGACCCTGCGGTCTAAAAATCTCCCGGTCTCCCGCTGGCAGGAGGTCCTCCCTGACGCGCTCCAGTCCATCCGATCGCTCCTCTGCACCGCGACTAATGACACCCCTCACGAACGTGTTTTTGCCTTCCCCAAGAAGTCCACCTCCGGGGTCTCGCTCCCAACATGGCTGACAGTTCCTGGATCCGTCCTCCTCCGGAGGCATGTGCGGACCCATAAGTTGGACCCCTTGGTCGAAAAAGTCCACCTCTTACATGCTAACCCGCAGTACGCCTACGTGGCACACCCCGATGGGCGCCAGGACACAATCTCCCTCCGGGACCTGGCACCCACTGGATCCCCACCCACTACCCCTGACCTGACACCACCCCCCCCACGGTTGCCTCATTCACCCTTGCGCCACACCTCCTCCCTCCAGCGAATCTCACCGCAGCCCACACCCCAGCAGGGTCCGTCCTCCCACTGGATCCACTCAGGGGTGATGAAGACGAGGACAACACACTCCCGGAGTCGCAGGTAACAAAGTCGACGCCCACTTCACCACCAGGACTGGGGAGATCGCAGAGGAAGGTCAAGGCCCCCGACAGACTGAACTTGTAATGTTTTCCACCACCCCACCAGATTCTTTTCTTAACAGGGGATGAATGTGGTAGTCACCACTCGTAGTATATTATATGTATTACGGCACTGCCCGTATATTAGAGGTACATGGGTAAATCCCTGCCTGTTGGCTCTGCCCAGTAGGCGGAGTATAAATGTGCGTGCTCGCCGGTGCTGCAGCCATTCTGGTTCCAGCTACAGGAGGCACAACATCTTTGCTCAATAAAGCCTCGATTATTCCACTACTCTCGTCTTTGTGGTCATTGATAGTGCATCAGGGGATGAAATCCGCGTAGATATGGGGAGAATGTGCATACTCCACATGGACAGTAACCTAGGGTCGGGATCGAACCCGGGTCCTCCGTGCCGTAGGCAGCAGTGCTAACCATTGTGCCACCATGTCGCCCCAAATGGTAGAGTGAATCTCAAAGAGTAACATTAATTCTAGTAAGTGTAAAATCTACCACTGAATGCAATGTTAGAACATAGAACATACAGTGCAGAAGGAGGCCATTCCACCCACCGAGTCTGCACCGACCCATTTAAGCCCTCACTTCCATCCTATCCCCATAACCCCTCTGAACCTTTTTGGTCACTACGGGCAATTTATTATGGCCAATCCACCTAACCTGCCTGTCTTTGGACTGTGGGAAGAAACTGGAGCACCCGGAGGAAACCCAGGCAGACACGGGGAGAATGTGCAAACTCCACACAGACAGTGACCCAGCGGGGAATCGAACCTGGGACCCTGGCGCTGTGAAGCCACAGTGCTATCCACTTGTGCTACCATGCTGCCCTGTCTGATTATCACATCATAATTACAAACTCTCAGAAGACTTCAAGAAATTTATAGTTGAACATTGGTCAAACATCTGCAAAAAAAAATCACAAAGCCTAATATGGCACAATAATTCCAGAAGAAAAGAAAAAGTTGGAAAATTCCAACTCGTATATTAGAATTCTGTGACATTTTCGCCAAAAAGGGAAACAGCAAATTAACAGTGACAGAGATTCAAGGAAGATTTGGAACTAAAATCGGTGTTGTTTTAACTCCCAAAGCAGTTTAAGGATCACAGATGTCAGTGAGGAATAGAGAGAGAGAGACATTCAGAGGAGAATGGAAAACAGGCTTGAAATCAGAGAAGTGTTCTTTCAGGAATTAGAGTTCAAAACGAACAAGGAAACGGTTACAGGGTGAAGAAAGTGTTTGGCAATGGTGTAGAAGCTAACTTAATTAACACTGTAATTAAGGCAATCAATATCAATTCCTCAAAACTTTATATGCGTCTCCAGTTAAATGAATTGCAAAGATTCATGCCTAGCTGTCTAAATTAGACCATAATATATTTCCAACCTATGGACAACGCCATTAATTTATTAATTAATATTTGTGCAGTGATGGAAGCTTAATTGTGATTAGCTCGTCATTGCAAGTTCGGATGTGATGAAGGAGTAGAAATCCAAGAACTAAACTAGAAGTCATGCACTTATATTGTAATAAGATGCTGTTACATTAGAATGCCATTGTACTGCCACTTTAGTTTTATTGCAAAGCAGTCTGGGGCATTCATGATACAACATACAGCAGCGTATCTCGTGTGTCAGGTCCTGACCTGATATTCAAGTGGGTTTAAGTTAAGTGGTGTACACACCCTTTCCAAAAGGCCTCGTCACGCTGTGGCAAATGCTTTCTGGACTGTTTTAGAGCTTTGAAAACTTTTACTTGAAAGGCAATTCCGCCGATTTCCCTGATAATCTTTTTTTTTTTTTAAATTTAGAGTACCCAATTCATTTTTTCCAATTAAGGGTCAATTTAGCATGTTCAATCCACCTAGCCTGCACAGCTTTGGGTTGTGGGGGTGAAACCCACGCAAACACAGGGAGAATGTGCAAACTCCACACGGACAGTGACCCAGAGCCGGGATCGAACCTGGGACCTTGGCACCGTGAGACAGCAGGGCTAACCCACTGCGCCACCGTGCCACCCGATTTCCCTGATAATCTTAACGGTGACCAGAGCAACGGAGCCCTGCTTATCCGCCATTCGCACATACAAAGAGCTACAGTCCCACTACACTTTGGCCCCCGTCAAGACACATCTGCCAATGTGTGCGAATACGGTGACTACCAGCCCCAAGTCAATGCTGCAGTATTACTGCGGCTTCAAATATCATGAAGCTTTGCTTTCCCTCTGTTCTCAGTGAACAATTGCGACCCTCCAAACCTGGTATTTCAAAGAAGGAAAGCACAATGGAAATAATTGTTCTCTAAATACATGATGGGGCACCATTTTCTGCCTCAATTGCATTGGGTCCTTTGATAAACCATTACACAGCAGCACTGATTTCACAATGTGTTCCTCATCAGCAGTGTTTACTCTTGCTAATAAGCTGCTAATTTCTTGACTTCTCTTTAATCCCGAGCAATCCAATCCCAGCACAGTTACAACATGTAGCAGTGCACTCTGGTGAAAGTAGCTCCTGTGGAATACACTGGACACCTTTCACATCTGTTCACTGATTCTGTCACCAATTGAAACAGCAACAAAAATCTAGCAAATAATTTAACAGCTTTTGCACAACATTCTTGCCCATTTGCTGGAGTAAGTGATGTTAAAGTGAGATGGTAAGAAATTATTTATTTGGATGGAATTGACTGAAGGCGATTGACAGATTTCTCCAGGGGACAAATTGCATAGACTGCAGGGGATGATGGCAGTGGTGATGTTATTAGTTGTTAGCATGTACAACACTAGCTGGACCATTCCTATTGCTGGTTCTTTACATATTACAAAACAATGCCACTGTTATCTATATATAAGTTGCCAAGAAAACATTTAGGAATTGAGGTTTGTGATAAAGCCTCTTAACGTATAGCTCCAAATTAGGGCATGTGATTATGTCTATAAACGACATCGGCCTCATTGTGTTCTTCGACCGAGCATTACTCTTCTACCTCCTCGATTGTTTAAGCTGTCTGTAGGAGTTCCTGAAAAAACACTTAACACTGTTTCCTTTCAGTAATCACACTGAAACTCAAGCCTATCCAAGATTTGAATGCAGTTTCCTGTAAGGGAAGGTAAAGTCGCCATCATAGAATCATAGAATTTACAGTGCAGAAGGAAGCCATTCGGCTTGTCGAGTCTGCAACGGCCCTTGGAAAGAGCACCCTATTTAAGCCCTATCCCTGTAACCCAGTAACCCCACCTAACTTTTCTTGGACACTAAGGGCAATTTATCATGGCCAATCCACCTAACCTGCACATCTTTGGACTGTGGGAGAAAACCGGAGCACAAAGAACAAAGAAATGTACAGCACAGGAACAGGCCCTTCGGCCCTCCAAGCCCGTGCCGACCATGCTGCCCGACTAAACTACAATCTTCTACACTTCCTGGGTCCGTATTCTTCTATTCCCATCCTATTCATGTATTTGTCAAGATGCCCCTTAAATGTCCCTATCGTCCCTGCTTCCACCACCTCCTCCGGTAGCGAGTTCCAGGCACCCACTACCCTCTGCGTAAAAAACTTGCCTCGTACATCTACTCTAAACCTTGCACCTCTCACCTTAAACCTATGCCCCCTAGTAATTGACCCCTCTACCCTGGGGAAAAGCCTCTGACTATCCACTCTGTCTATGCCCCTCATAATTTTGTAGACCTCTATCAGGTCTCCCCTCAACGTCCTTCGTTCCAGTGAGAACAAACCGAGTTTATTCAACCGCTCCTCATAGCTAATGCCCTCCATACCAGGCAACATTCTGGTAAATCTCTTCTGCACCCTCTCTAAAGCCTCCACATCCTTCTGGTAGTGTGGCGACCAGAATTGAACACTATACTCCAAGTGTGGCCTAACTAAGGTTCTATACAGCTGCAACATGACTTGCCAATTCTTATACTCAATGCCCCGGCCAATGAAGGCAATGAAGCACCTGGAGGAAACCCACACAGACACGGGGAGAACGTGCAGACTCCGCACAGACACTGGCCCAAGCCGGGAATCGAACCTGGGACACTGGAGCTGTGAAACAACAGTGCTAACCACTGTGCTACTATGCCGCCCTAGTCCCAGATGACCAGAGACTGCTTTCCTCTTTGAGGGGGCGAGCTGACTGGTGGTGATTTAACCTGAGGATCACCACACCCCAGGCGAGGGGCAAGGTTGAGAAGCTGGAGCCTTGTACAAGACTCAAGAAAGAAAGTCATTTGATGGGTGATTCTCTCTCTCACCTTTAGCCGCCGACCTCGTCTCCTGATGCTGCAGCCAGGTCCTTCGCTTCTTGAGACAATATTATTGCGGTCTCAGTTGAGCCAGCTTGGCTGGGTTGATGGCACGCTCCTGGTACAGTTGATTGTGGGTTTGAGGCCAGTTCTAGGATTTTAGTCAGGGTGACCAACTGTCCCGTATTTTAAAGGATTATCCCGTATTTTGAATGTTTGTCTCCTGTCCTCTGAGAGTTGCCTTTTCTCCTGCATTCCTACAAAAGACTACAGGAGACTGACCCTGGCACTCTCTGTTGAGTGATTTAAGGGAAACTGCAAGTCAGAGAGGTAATAATGTTCTGCCTCCACATGATAAGTTGGACATTTTGGTTGCTTTAAATCACCCCACCCCCACCACACTCTTCTGGTCGCCATCACCATGAACCTTCCCAGTCCCACTTGTCAAGGCGCCCCTTATTTTATTTCCTAAGAGTTGGTCACCCTGGCTTCACTATATGTTCCAGGCTGATATTCCAGTGCAGTACTAAACAGATTCTGCACACAAGGTGCTATCCTTCAGAGAAAGTGTTAAGCCTGGGGCTTCTTGAGAGTGTGGCACTGTTTGAGGAACTGCAGAAAGTTCTCTCCATGTCCTCTTTCATTTATCATTCCCCAAAATAAATCAAGTCGTCATTCCCCTCACTGAAAATTATGGGATCTTGCTGTGCACACATCAATGCTGTGTTTGACTCTTGTAAAATTGATTACATATGAAATGCTTTGTTAGGTTTTGGAGGAACATGATATGATGATGTATAAATAGGGATCAGGGTATTCCTAAACTCTAAGCTTGGTTATTCTAAGATAAATATCATGTTGTGGCATAGCTACTCTGCAGAAGGAGGCCATTTGGCCCATCGAATATACACTGATCCTCTGAAAATGCTTCTACCTAGGCCCACTCCCCCACCCTATCTCCATAACTCCACCCTAACCTGCACATATTTGGACACTAAGGGGCAATTTAGCATAGCCAATCCACCTAACCTTTGGAATGTGGGAGGAAATGGTGGAAGATATAGGTGAATGGTGGAAGATATAGGGGGATGTCAGAGGTAGGTTCTTTACCCTGAGAGTAGTGGGGGCATGGAATGCACTGCCTGTGGAAGTAGTTGAGTCGGAAACATAAGGGACCTTCAAGCGGCTATTGGATAGGTACATGGATTACGGTAGAATGATGGGGTGTAGATTAATTTGTTCTTAATCTAGGACAAAAGTTCGGCACACCATTGTGGGCTGAAGGGCTTGTTCTGTGCTGTATTTTCTATGGTTCTATGTTCTATGAAACCGGAGCACCCGGAGGAAATCCACGCAGACACAGGGAGAACGCACAGACTCCACACAGAGTCAAACACTGGCCCATTGTACTGGATGGCAACAGTGCTAACCACTTGTGCCACCGTGTTGTCTTGTCCCCCACTCACCAATGAGTACGATAGAATTTATTAACTCCTTTATTTTTTTCAATTTGCTACATTGTGTCACTTATCTGCTCACATTGGTCTGACAATAAATAAGAAACATTACAGTTTATGAGGCATTGAGTGAGTCCAATAAGAAACTGTCCTGGTGTAATTTGATCTTAAGAACCTTGACTCCACCTTTAAATCCTTCCATGGCCTCTTTCTAATTCAACAATCTCTCCCAGCTGGACATCCCTGCAGGCAAACTCTTTCCTTGGAAATCCAAGAACAGGGGGCAGGATTCTCCATTCCCCGATGCCGATTTCATAATCGCTGATCGGGCGGAGAATCCCTTTTGGCGAAATCGGAGGCGGCACCTGTTTGACGCAAGTTTTGTATGCTCCGCCCCCTCCAAAATGGTATGGTCATGTCGCGTGCCACGCGCCATTGGGACGGCCTTGGCGTGATGACCTGAAGGCCCTCCCCCCAATGCTCCGCCCCCGATGGGCCGAGTTCCTGGTCACATGGTTGACGGGTGGTCTCAGTGATCGGGAACCCCGCGTGGCAGCTGCGGACTGTGTCCCGCACCGGCACAGTCAGGCGGGAGTCATGCTGCTGGGCGGGCGGTCAACCGTGAGGGCTGGGGGGGGACTGGTGGGGTGTGGTCAGGGATGCACTATCTGGCAGTCGGGTCCGCTCACAGCCAGCGCCATGTTTTACGGCGCGACCGCTGCAGGTCGTCGCCTTACGCATGCGCGGCCAGGGACCCGCCCATTCCCCGGCCGTTTATATCGTGGGAGCCGGGAGTTTTACGCAGCCCGGCTGCTATCCCCTCACCGGTCGCAGGATCATAAAACGCCACAGATCCTCTGCTCTTAAGCTCAGAAACGGAGAATCCAGCCCTGAATCTTCAAAATAAGGTTAGGCTGATCAGAAATGAAATGGCACAACGCGGCACGGGGCAGAAGTGTGGGAACTCTCACCCCCTACAGGTAAGGCAGCGACAATCAAAACTTTCAACAATTAGGTTGGTAGGTGTTCAAAGGGTCAGGACATCAAAGGATATGGAGCAAAGGTCAATCAATGGAATTGTGTTGCAGATAAGCCATGGTCTAACAAAATGCCATTGGCTTGACGGGCTGAATGGTCTGTTCCTAATGCTCCTATGTCTGCAGCAATCCTGCACTAGTACCAATCCAGACCTGTTCCCCACACTTTCCTGCTTCAATGTCCCCCATGTCGCCTGGGACTCCATCCCTCAGCATCCCATCTTTGTCACCCAACTCCCTGTGCTGCAAATGCTCCTGAAGACCCTTCTCTTCAATTACACTGAGCCCCAAATTGCTGTTCCCTCCGTGTCAACTGCCCAGCAAAATGACAGCTGTAGGCGAGAGGCCGGGGAGCAAAGGCCAACTGCTGGTTCATTACAGATGAAAGGTCGGGCTGAATGCCATTCTATCTAACTGGCTTTTTACAATATAGCCCCAGATTGGAAAGGGGCGGAATGGCTGCGGGACTGGAATTAAATCTGCCACATTCTGCACTGCTGGAACCCAGTTCCAATTGATACCACTGTCGATAATTCTGACAAAAAAGTTGTTTAACAAGTAACTTTTTGAGTAACAATTGCCAATAACCCAAAGATGGATCTTGAGTCCACTGTCGATTGTCAGATCAAACAGATTTTGGTATCTATGCATGGTCCAAATGTTTCTATTATACGGCATTACAATCGTTATTTTTTTATTAAGAATAAAATATTTTTAAACATTTCATGTTCAAATTAACATGCAATTACAGTGAGCTGAAGGCGTGTTCCAGCAATAATAACCCGGGGCATTTGCTGGGAGAAATAATTGCTCAGGCTTTGAAATTGAACCCGGCCGGGAAAGATTGTTAATTGACTAATACGGATGTTAAATGCGTGTTCTGGGCTTGTGTTAGTGACCACAATCTTGACTGATTACTTCTCCTTAACTCAAGGAGTAAATGATGAGAAATTACCCAGCGCCTGCCCCAGTAATCCTTGCAGCGAGTCGGCCTGAGCGCCTTCCCTTTTCAAGGGATCGCTTCAGATTTTTGGGAGTGTAAACGCCCTGAGCAAAACATGTTAATAAAATAAACAACAAAAAAAACTGCCCTGGCAGCAGCTTCTTATCGGCCAAATGGACCAACTTCCTGCTGCATATCCCTTCATTACCATTCACATTATAAAACGGGAGCAAACTCTAACTAACCTGAGGTGACAAAGTGAGGGAATCTCGCCGGGAGTGGTGGGGATGATAGTTCGACATTACTCGATAGTTTAAAGGGATCAGCTTGACAGATATTGCACTGCACCAGAACCCTGTGTGAATGCCAGTGTGTGATGTGTGTGTGAATGTCAGTGCATATACGTGCGTGTGTGTGAATATCTGTGTATATGTGTGTAAATGTATATGTGTGTAAATGTCCATGTGCATATGCGCGTGAAAGTCAGAGTGCATGTGTCAATGTCAGTGTGTATGTGTGTGAATATCAGTGTGTGTGTGACTATCAGTGTGTGTGTGAATGTCAGTGTGTGTGTGTGAATGTCCGTGTGTGTGAATATCAGTGTGTGTGTGAATGTCAGTGTGTGTGTGTGAATGTCAGTGTGTGAATATGTGTGTGTGTGTGTGTGAATGTCAGTGTGTGAGTGTGTGAATGTCAGTGTGTATGTGTGTGAATGTCCGTGTGTGTGAATATCAGTGTGTGTGTGAATGTCAGTGTGTGTGTGAATATCAGTGTGTGTATGTGTGTGTGAATGTCAGTGTGTGTGTGTGAATGTCAGTGTGTGTGTGTGTGTGTGTGTGAATGTCAGTGTGTGTGAATGTCAGTGTGTGTGCATATCAGTGTGTGTGTGTGAATATCAGTGTGTGTGTGTGAATGTCAGTGTGTATGAAAAAATGAAATGAAAATCGCTTATTGTCACGAGGAAGCTTCAATGAAGTTACTGTGAAAAGCCCCTAGTTGCCACATTCCAGCGCCTGTTCGGGGAGGTTGGTACGGGAATTGAACCGTGCTGCTGGCCTGCCTTGGTCTGCTTTAAAAGCCAGCGATTTAGCCCAGTGTGCTAAACTAGCCCCTGTATGTATATGTATGTGTGTGTAAATATCAGTGTGTGTGTGTGAATATCAGTGTGTGTGTGAATATCAGTGTGTGTGTGAATGTCAGTGTGTGTGTGAATATCAGTATGTGTGTGAATATCAGTGTGTGTGTGAATGCCAGTGTGTGTGCAGGTCAGTGTTTATGTGTATGTGCATGTGAAGTCAGTGTGTTTGAACCTCCGTGTTTAAGTGTATATGTGTGTGTGTATGTGAATATCAGGTGTGTGTGTGTGTGTGAATATCAGGTGTGTGTGTGAATATCAGGTGTGTGTGTGTGTGTGTGAATATCAGGTGTGCGTGTGTGTGAATATCAGGTGTGTGTGTGTGAATATCAGGTGTGTGTGTGAACATCAGGTGTGTGTGTGTGTGTGAATATCAGGTGTGCGTGTGTGTGAATATCAGGTGTGTGTGTGAACATCAGGTGTCCGTGTGTGTGAATATCAGGTGTATGTGTGTGTGTGTGTGAATATCAGTGTAATGTATGTGTGTATCTACACCGGTGTACACGTGTGTGAGAACAAACATTATAATTATAAGAGACTTAAATGCAAAAAACACAAAGCTCTCTTTTATTCTGAACTCACATTTGTAAATATAGGGTAGAACAGAAATAGTCCACAGGATCGCTGTACAGATAGCCCACACCCAGGTGCCCAGTCCTCCATTACATCCAGGTGCCCAGTCCTCCCTTACACCCAGGTGCACAGTCCTCCCTTACACCCAGGTGCACAGTCCTCCCTTACACCCAGGTGCCCAGTCCTCCTTTACACCCAGATGCCCAGTCCTCCTTTACACCCAGGTGCCAGTCCTCCTTTACACCCAGGTGCCCAGTCCTCCTTTACACCCAGGTGCCCAGTCCTCCTTTACACCCAGGTGCCCAGTCCTCCCTTACACCCAGGTGCCCAGTCCTCCCTTACACCTTTTGCCTGCGGTTGCCTCGGCATAGGATCTTTTTGAAGGCTTTCCTGAAGTCTTGGTTGAAGATGGTGTAAATGAGCGGATTGAGGGAGCTGTTGCAGTATCCGAACCAGAAGAAGAATTTAAAAAGTGTCGGGGGGACGGGGCAGAGTTCGGGGCAGATGGCGGTGAGGGAGTAGGTGAAGAAGAATGGGAACCAGCAGACCACAAACACTCCGATCACCACCGACAGCACAAAGGTGAACCTTTTCTCGCGGTTCTGCCGCCCCTTCCAGCGCCCCTTGGCGGTGCCCGTGTCCTCAGCCCTGACCAGGCTGCTCACCACCTTGCCCCGCACAGACTGGACTTTGCCCCTGGCTTTGGGCGGCTGCGCCTTCTTCCTCTTGGCCTTGCAGTGGGCGCCCTGGTGCTCGGAGGAGGAGGAATCCTCGCCATCGAAGCCGTTCGCCTCTGCCGCCTGGGTGCCGTTCTGCTCGCCGTTCATGGCTTTGGGGGACTGGCGCAGCCCGTTCAGTCTCTGCTGGGCCTCCCCGGCCCTCTGCTTGCCCGGAGGGTGCCTGGTCCTTAACTTGGCGATCTGGTAAATCCTGACATACACCAGGATCATGATAATACAGGGGGCGAAGAAGGAGCCGATACAGGAGGAGATGATGTACCAGACCTCAGTGTTAATCTCACACTCGGGGTGCTCCTCGGAATGTTGCTTGTTCCCGTTGGTGATGAGTGGAGGGAAGGAGATGACCGCAGCCATCACCCACACGGTCACAATGATGCATTTGATCCGCTTGGGGGTTCTCTTCAAGTTGTACTCGATGGCCTGGGTGATGGACCAGTACCTGTCCAGGCTGATGGCGCACAGGTGGGCGATGGAAGCGGTGCAGAACAAAACGTCCAGCGCCAAGTGGATCTCGCACCAAACTTCCCCAAAGTACCAGTAGCCCATCAGCTCCTTGGCCAAGGAGAAGGGCATCACCAGGGTGGCCACCAGGATGTCTGCCGCCGCCAGCGACACCAGGAAGAGGTTCTGCGGGGCTCTGAGCCCCCGGCTGGTGAACACAGCGATCATCACCAGCACATTGCCGAAGATGGTCACCATCATGATCAGGCTGACCACCGCGGTGAAGACGATGGCTGCCTGCAGCGTGTATCCCTGGGGCTCGGAGCTGTTCGAGCTCCTGTTGTAGCTGCTGCCTGTCAAATCCTCGCCCATGCTGCCCTCCACCCCACACCTCCTCTCAGTCTCAACCCATCAGTCTCCAAAACACAGAGGGACACATCACTCACAGACACACACACCGGGCGGGCAAAGTCACCGCAGGCTGCCGTCCATCGCTCCCACCCTGGGTCCGGAGAGTTACACCGCCCCGCGGCTCGGCACACTGGTTGGCTGCCTGCCTCTCTGGCTGGAGGCTCGGAGCTCAGGCTGGGGGAACCTGCTGCTGGAGCTGGTGCTGGTGGAGCTGCTGGTGCTGGAGCTGCTGCTGGTGGAGCTGCTGCGGGTGGAGCTGGTGCTGGAGCTGCTGGTGGAGCTGCTGCTGGTGGAGCTGCTGCTGGAGCTATTGGAGCTGCTGGTGGAGCTGCTGCTGGTGGAGCTGCTGCTGGAGCTGTTGCTGGGAGGAGCCGCGAGGTCAGTGCCGCTCCAGAAGCTTGGCCGAGGCAGCACAGACTAAAAACCTCTTTCTCTCCCACTGCCGTCCAGCTTCTCCCTTTTTATAGGCAGGATCTGTTCCCGGGCACCACGTGGCTTCATTGGTTGCGTTCAAAGAGTGGGACGGAGGGGGAGTGACTCGATTCTCTGCTACCTGAGAGAGAGTGTGTGTGTCAGTGTCAGTGCCTGTGCAGCCTGCCCACCTTCAGCAGCCTGCACACTTCTTTAGAAGTGGATTTCCAGCTGTCTGTCTCTTGCTGTGAACTAGACCCATCACATTGGTCTCAAACAGCCAGGGCAGCGTTTCAATCCTCTGCAGTGAGGCAGCCTTTTGTTAAAGAACCCACAACGCCGTATGGGAGGGAGGGTGGGGGTGTAACCTGGGACTCCAGTGCCGGTCTTGCTGGGGTTAATGGGTCTGTAACTCCAGCCTGTCTCCATTGCTCATTGGTCTGGACCGTGGGAAGTACAGCAGTGGACTCTACAATAACCTCGGAGTCTCTGTCACAGGACAGGGTGCTTTCTGTATCAAAAACACGCAGCAAGTTTCAGACACCAGCAGAAATTCTGTGTCGTGAATATCAGTAACAATCCTGGCGGTCGGAGTGTGTTGAAAATCGATTTGTACGTAAGTGCAGGACAGAAGCAATCTAAAACAGTGCGAGAGTAAATCAGCCCCACTTCAGCGAGCCTGTATCTAATTCACAATACACACTATCTGAGTTTATATAATGACAGGTCTACAGTGGACAATTGGCACTGGTCAACCGAATGGGGAATTGATAAGAAGGCTGGATCTGTAGGGAGCACATCCACATGTGGACCGTATTAGAATTCCTAATGAATCTGCAACATTACCCGCGATCTAATGTAGCGAGTCCATGACAATCGTGTCCCCAAAGCAATCGTCCAACTGATTACTCGGGGCTCCATCTGTCAATTCTAATACAATTCTGATTTCACTCTTTCCGTTCTCCCTCGGGAGGGGGTGGGTGGGCAGCTCGGTGAGACACGCCCCTGGGGTCAGTGAGGAGTTAACTATTGGGGGAAGTTTCTGTAAATTGTCAGTTGCACATCTCTATTCCTGTTCTTGGAAAGAGGCCAGGCTGCGAGTGGCCAGCAGGAAATGGCAGCCTCTCCCTCTGGCTGCTTTCGCAATACTTTTGGACCGGTGCAAGCGTTCTTGAGACAGGGTGGTTGTACAGGACTCTTGTTGGGTCTGTCCACTTGCATCGTGCTGGTTCTGTTGATTCCTTTAGATGAAATGGGATTAGATTGAGGGTAAAGAGCTAAAATCCCATTCTAAAGACATACATGCTGTGCTTGTTGATGCGGATTCTTATCTCCACGCTGATGTGGAAATGCCCCTTACAAACCGGTCATCCTACACTTACCCCTTCTCGGCTCCCGCCAATGGTATCATTGCAGTGCCCCTGTTGGGGAGACAGTGTAATTACAGAATGGGAACTTTTAAAACAGATTCGTGGATCTGTGATAACGATCTACTGAACACAGTTAACCTGTAAGAACTCGAGTGGAGGGGAATTATGGAAATGCTTACACCGAATCTAAAAGATGTATAGTGCGCCTGAAGAACGCTTTGTAAAATATGTTATTATTCTAAATAGTGCATCTGAAAATGCACTGCATTGAGTAAACACACCAAATTCCGTATCTCTAACAATCCAGTCAGTCGACATGGTGAGTTATTAGAGGGGTGAAATGCGTCTATCAGTTTGGAAAACAGTTAGTTTTAAGGGATTCATATTTGTGTGGGTAAATATTAACAATAAAGTATAGTTTTTGGTGGGTTTAATTTAATGTTTCTGTGCCTGGGAGGGACATGTAGGTGTTTGTGTGTGTTGGAGGGGAGGGGTGATTTGAATGAAAAAAAGAAAATGAAAAGAAAATCACTTATTGTCACAAGTAGGCTTCAGTGAAGTTACTGTGAAAAGCCCCTAGTCGCCACATTCCGGCACCTGTTCGGGGAGGCCGGTACAGGAATTGAACCGTGCTGCTGGCCTGCCTTGGTCTGCTTTAAAAACCAGTGATTTAGCCCCGTGTGCTAAACCAGCCCCTTCAACTTGGATTCCAGTGTGACAGAGAGAACTACCACACGTGAAGAGCAAATATAATTGCTTGACAACTAGGGGTGATTGTAAGGGGGTAAAAATCCTTTGTTCTTTAGTTTTAGATGGAAGCTAAAAGTTGCAGATAGATAACCAGAGAGGGAATAGCTCCCACAACTCTGCTAAAGGCTGTGGTTTTAGAAAGCTGATGTAGGATCATCTCTCTCAGCTTTGCTATAAGAAAAAACGTACAATGGAGTTAAAGGTCAAATGACCATAGGCTGCTTTCCCCTTTGAGGGGGAGAGCTGACAGATGGTGATTTAACCTGAGGATCACCACACCATAAGGTTGAGAAGGTGGGCCTCCATGAATAACATCAACTGGTACAGGAATTGAATCTACGCTGCTGGGTTTGCTCTGCATTGTGAACCAACCGCCTAGCCAACTGAGCTAAACTGCCCCCATGCATTAATGGAGTAATGGTTATCTAAAGAGCAGCTAGTTCAAGGAATTATAGAAATGAAAAGAAGTTTCCAGGTGGCCTGAGGTTAAAGGTACAAGAACAGAAGGCTGTTCAGTAAAGACAAACAGAGCTCCGAGGAAGGTTTAGATGCCAGAAAGGCAACTGAAATCATTTTCAGGTTTGTGAGATTGTATTTCAGTGAATTGAAATATCTGTGGGAAGTGAATTGAAATATCTGTGGGAATTACTGGCTGAACCTCAAGTGTGTAAAACGATCAAGACAAAGAAATCCTAAGTGGGGTTGGTGTAAAACCTGGAGTTGATTCGCTGGAAGAAGTGGAGTGGAAACTGTGTTCAAAACGTCCTTTGGAAAAGGTGGATGGATTTTGGAATGCAACTTGCTAATGGCAAAACTTGTTATGAGAGAAGGTTTAAAAGCATGTTTTGGGAGTGGAGTTTGGAAACTTTCATGTGACAATCACCCATGGAATTTCTTAGGATAAATCCCGGACACTAATGTGGGTTCAGAGTGGATAGAGTATATGACCACAGCCAATCTGTGAGTTTTAAAAAAGGGCTTTGTGCCAATGAGACAATTGTAATTTCAACTATACTTTCATAGAATAGTACTCCGACAGTGCAGAAGGAGGCCATTTGGCCCACCGAGTCAGTACCGGCCCTTGGCAAGAGCACCCCACTAATTCCCATGCCTCCACCCTATCCCCATAACCCAGTCACCCAACCTAATCTTTTGGACACTAAGGGGAAAGTTAGCATAGCCAATCCACCTAACTTGTACATCTTTGGACTGTGGGAGGAAACCCGGAGGAAACTCAGGCAGACATGGGAAGAAAGTGCAAACTCCGCACAGACAGTGTCATCCATGTTAATCTTAAAACCTGTGTGTAATTGTTAACCTGAGGGAGGAGTAAAGGAGTATTGTATTATAATCCAATTTTCCATATGTAATAAAGGGTTTTTGTTGTTGTTAGTGGTCCTGTGACTCTGTTCCTCCATGTTTGATAAATAAAATTACTGGGTGGGATTCTCCGTTGGCCGACGCCAAAATTGGTAATGGCGATCGGGCGGAGAATAACTCCTGACGCCAAAAATCACGCAGGTGCCGGTTTGACGCCGAATCGGATGCTCCGCCTCCTCAAAAATAGCGTCATTGCGACGCACGGCGTGCGTAGTGCAACCGTGTTCGCATCTCATTAGCGGGCCCACCCAGGATGCCCCGCCTCCGATGAGCCGAGTTCCCGACGGTGCGGTCCACGTATGCTCGCAACAATTGTGAACCTGGTGTGGTGACTGCGGAGAGAAAGAGGGCATACGAACAGTGTCCAGCACTGTCATACGTTGCCAACCTTCATGCCGCTGGCCAGGGGGCTTCTGCCAGGGCTGTGGAGAGTAGTGGAGTGTGGCCAGGAGGTGAGCTATGGGGTTCAGAGTGGACGGGGACGTGGTCCAGCACAACCAGTGCCATCCTTTCGGCCGCGATCGGTGTGGGTGTGGTGGTGTATAGTTTATGCACGGCCGAAGCTTGTCAGCCCTGCATGTGTCCATCATGGACCTGGTGATTCCCGCACCATTTTCCATGTGTTCTGCTAGTGTTCCACGCGGTGCCAGTGCACGCCCCTCACCGGTAGCGGAATCGGTGCGCGTTGCCGCTGATTGTTCTGACGTGGAACCTCACGGATCTTCCATTGGTGTCAGCACTTAGACTCAGGAATGGAGAATACAGCCCAATGTCCTTTGAGCCAGGGTTCCATTCTGGAACCTACCATCCAGTTAGAACATCATCCGGGATCACAGCAGTGCCCAGTAAGTAACCAATGAGTGTAACAAATGTTTACTCTCACGTAAGAAGGACATTTGTGAACATTGTACTGGCAGTGAGTCTATACAACAAATCTGTGTAATGGCTATATGATATGCACTGGTATGGTGTTCACTGGTTTGTACTTGTATGGTGTATACTGTATATGATAGTTATTGGTAAGGTGTGTATTGTGTATGATTTCTACTGGTGTGCATTGGCAGGGTATATATTGGTAAAGTGTGTGCTTCATGTGGTCTGTACTGGTATATATTGGTATAGTGTACACTGTGCATGGTATGTCCTGGTATACACTGGTATATTGTGTGCTCTGTGTGGTAGGTGCTTAGATATACTGGGACAGTGTATGTTGTGTGTGGTATGTAGTGGTATATACTGAGATAGTGTGCATTGGGTATGGTATGTACTGATATATAGTGGTACAGGGTGTGCTGTGTGTGGTATGTACAAGTACATACTGGGATAGTGTGTGCTGTGGGTGCTATGTACTAGAATATACAGGGATAGTGTGTGATGTATGTGTTATGTACCGGTATATACTGGTATAGAATGTACTGTGTGTGGTATGTACTGGTACGGTGCACACTGTGTATTATATGAGCTGGCAAATACTGGTATTGGGTGTGCTGTTTGTGGTATGTACTGGTATATACTGGTATAGTGTGTGGTATGTACTGGTATATACTGGTATAGTGTGTGGTCTGTACTGGTATATACTGGTATAGTGTGTGGTATGTACTGGTATATACTGGTATAGTGTGTGGTATGTACTGGTATATACTGGTATAGTGTGTGGTCTGTACTGGTATATACTGGTATGGTGTGTGGTACGTACTGGTATATACTGGTATAGTGTGTGGTCTGTACTGGTATATACTGGTATAGTGTGTGGTATGTACTGGTATATACTGGTATGGTGTGTGGTCTGTACTGGTATACACTGGTATAGTGTGTGGTACGTACTGGTATATACTGGTATGGTGTGTGGTATGTACTGGTATATACTGGTATAGTGTGTGGTCTGTACTGGTATATACTGGTATAGTGTGTGGTACGTACTGGTATATACTGGTATGGTGTGTGGTATGTACTGGTATATACTGGTATAGTGTGTGGTTTGTACTGGTATATACTGGTATAGTGTGTGGTTTGTACTGGTATATACTGGTATAGTGTGTGGTATGTACTGGTATATACTGGTATAGTGTGTGGTCTGTACTGGTATATACTGGTATAGTGTGTGGTATGTACTGGTATATACTGGTATAGTGTGTGGTATGTACTGGTATATACTGGTATAGTGTGTGGTCTGTACTGGTATATACTGGTATGGTGTGTGGTCTGTACTGGTATATACTGGTATAGTGTGTGGTATGTACTTGTATATACTGGTATGGTGTGTGGTCTGTACTGGTATACACTGGTATAGTGTGTGGTACGTACTGGTATATACTGGTATGGTGTGTGGTATGTACTGGTATATACTGGTATAGTGTGTGGTCTGTACTGGTATATACTGGTATAGTGTGTGGTACGTACTGGTATATACTGGTATGGTGTGTGGTATGTACTGGTATATACTGGTATAGTGTGTGGTTTGTACTGGTATATACTGGTATGGTGTGTGGTCTGTACTTGTATATACTGGTATAGTGTGTGGTATGTACTGGTATATACTGGTATAGTGTGTGGTATGTACTGGTATATACTGGTATGGTGTGTGGTCTGTACTGGTATATACTGGTATCGTGTGTGGTATGTACTGGTATATACTGGTATAGTGTGTGGTATGTACTGGTATATACTGGTATAGTGTGTGGTCTGTACTGGTATATACTGGTATGGTGTGTTGTCTGTACTGGTATATACTGGTATGGTGTGTGGTATGTACTGGTATATACTGGTATAGTGTGTGGTATGTACTGGTATATACTGGTATAGTGTGTGGTATGTACTAGTATACACTGGTATAGTGTGTGGTATGTACTGGTATATACTGGTATAGTGTGTGGTATGTACTGGTATATACTGGTATAGTGTGTGGTATGTACTAGTATATTCTGGTATAGTGTGTGGTATGTACTGGTATATACTGGTACGGTGTGTGGTATGTACTGGTATATACAGGTATAGAGTGTGGTATGTACTAGTATATACTGGTATAGTGTGTGGTATGTACTTGTATATACTGGTATAGTGTGTGGTATGTACTTGTATATACTGGTATGGTGTGTGGTCTGTACTGGTATATACTGGTATGGAGTGTGGTATGTACTTGTATATACTGGTATGGTGTGTGGTATGTACTTGTATATACTGGTATACTGTGTGGTATGTACTAGTATATACTGGTATGGTGTGTGGTCTGTACTGGTATATACTGGTATAGTGTGTGGTCTGTACTGGTATATACTGGTATAGTGTGTGGTCTGTACTAGTATATACTGGTATAGTGTGTGGTATGTACTGGTATATACTGGTATAGTGTGTGGTATGTACTGATATATACTGATATAGTGTGTGGTATGTACTGGTATATACTGGTATGGTGTGTGGTCTGTACTGGTATATACTGGTATAGTGTGTGGTATGTACTGGTGTATACTGGTATAGTGTGTGGTATGTACTTGTATATACTGGTATGGTATGTGGTCTGTACTGGTATATACTGGTATAGTGTGTGGTATGTACTAGTATATACTGGTATGGTGTGTGGTCTGTACTGGTATATACTGGTATAGTGTGTGGTATGTACTTGTATATACTGGTATAGTGTGTGGTATGTACTAGTATATACTGGTATAGTGTGTGGTCTGTACTGGTATACACTGGTATAGTGTGTGGTATGTACTGGTATATACTGGTATAGTGTGTGGTCTGTACTGGTATATACTGGTATGGTGTGTGGTCTGTAATTGTATATACTGGTATAGTGTGTGGTAGGTACTTGTATATACTGGTATAGTGTGTGGTATGTACTGGTATATACTGGTATAGTGTGTGGTATGTACTTGTATATACTGGTATAGTGTGTGGTATGTACTGGTATATACTGGTACAGTGTGTGGTATGTACTAGTATATACTGGTATGGTGTGTGGTCTGTCCTGGTATACACTGGTATAGTGTGTGGTCTGTACTGGTATACACTGGTATAGTGTGTGGTATGTACTGGTATATACTGGTATGGTGTGTGGTCTGTACTGGTATATACTGGTATAGTGTGTGGTATGTACTTGTATATACTTGTATAGTGTGTGGTATGTACTGGTATATACTGGTATGGTGTGTGGTATGTACTTGTATATACTGGTATAGTGTGTGGTCTGTACTGGTATATACTTGTATGGTGTGTGGTCTGTACTGGTATATACTGGTATAGTGTGTGGTATGTACTTGTATATACTGGTATAGTGTGTGGTATGTACTTGTATATACTGGTATGGTGTGTGGTATGTACTGGTATATACTGGTATGGTGTGTGGTCTGTACTGGTATATACTGGTATAGTGTGTGGAATGTACTGGTATATACTGGTATGGTGTGTGGTATGTACTGGTATATACTGGTATGGTGTGTGGTCTGTACTCGTATACACTGGTATAGTGTGTGGTATGTACTGGTATATACTGCTATAGTGTGTGGTCTGTACTTGTATATACTGGTATGGTGTGTGGTATGTACTGGTATATACTGGTATGGTGTGTGGTCTGTACTGGTATATACTGGAATAGTGTGTGGAATGTACTGGTATATACTGGTATGGTGTGTGGTATGTACTGGTATATACTGGTATGGTGTGTGGTCTGTACTGGTATATACTGGTATAGTGTGTGGTATGTACTGGTATATACTGGTATGGTGTGTGGTATGTACTGGTATATACTGGTATAGTGTGTGGTCTGTACTAGTATATACTGGTATGGTGTGTGGTCTCTACTGGTATATACTGGTATGGTGTGTGGTCTGTACTGGTATATACTGGTATAGTGTGTGGTATGTACTTGTATATACTGGTATAGTGTGTGGTATATACTGGTATATACTGGTATGGTGTGTGGTCTGTACTAGTATATACTGGTATGGTGTGTGGTCTGTACTGGTATATACTGGTATGGTGTGTGGTCTGTACTGGTATATACTGGTATAGTGTGTGGTATGTACTTGTATACACTGGTATAGTGTGTGGTATGTACTTGTATATACTGGTATAGTGTGTGGTATGTACTGGTATATACTGGTATAGTGTGTGGTATATACTGGTTTATACTGGTATAGTGTGTGGTATGTACTTGTATATACTGGTATAGTGTGTGGTATGTACTGGTATATACTGGTATTGTGTGTGGTATGTACTGGTATATACTGGTATAGTGTGTGGTATGTACTGGTATATACTGGTATAGTGTGTGGTCTGTACTTGTATATACTGGTATAGTGTGTGGTATGTACTGGTATATACTGGTATAGTGTGTGGTATGTACTGGTATATACTGGTATGGTGTGTGGTCTGTACTGGTATATACTGGTATAGTGTGTGGTCTGTACTGGTATATACTGGTATGGTGTGTGGTCTGTACTGGTATATACTGGTATGGTGTGTGGTCTGTACTGGTATATACTGGTATGGTGTGTGGTCTGTACTGGTATATACTGGTATGGTGTGTGGTATGTACTTGTATATACTGGTATGGTGTGTGGTCTGTACTGGTATATACTGGTATGGTGTGTGGTCTGTACTGGTATATACTGGTATGGTGTGTGGTATGTACTTGTATATACTGGTATGGTGTGTGGTATGTACTTGTATATACTGGTATGGTGTGTGGTATGTACTGGTATATACTGGTATAGTGTGTGGTATGTACTTGTATATACTGGTATGGTGTGTGGTCTGTACTGGTATATACTGGTATGGTGTGTGGTCTGTACTGGTATATACTGGTATGGTGTGTGGTCTGTACTGGTATATACTGGTATAGTGTGTGGAATGTACTGGTATGTACTGGTATGGTGTGTGGTATGTTCTTGTATATACTGGTATAGTGTGTGGTCTGTACTGGTATATACTGGTATGGTGTGTGGTCTGTACTGGTATATACTGGTATGGTGTGTGGTCTGTACTGGTATATACTGGTATGGTGTGTGGTATGTTCTTGTATATACTGGTATAGTGTGTGGTATGTTCTTGTATATACTGGTATAGTGTGTGGTATGTACTGGTATATACTGGTATGGTGTGTGGTCTGTACTGGTATATACTGGTATAGTGTGTGGAATGTACTTGTATATACTGGTATGGTGTGTGGTATGTACTTGTATATACTGGTATGGTGTGTGGTCTGTACTGGTATTGTGTGTGGTCTGTACTTGTATATACTGGTATGGTGTGTGGTATGTACTTGTATATACTGGTATAGTGTGTGGTCTGTACTGGTATATACTGGTATAGTGTGTGGTATGTACTGGTATATACTGGTATGGTGTGTGGTCTGTACTGGTATATACTGGTATGGTGTGTGGTATGTACTGGTATATACTGGTAAGGTGTGTGGTATGTACTTGTATATACTGGTATGGTGTGTGGTCTGTACTGGTATATGCTGGTATAGTGTGTGGAATGTACTGGTATATACTGGTATGGTGTGTGGTATGTACTTGTATATACTGTTATAGTGTGTGGTATGTACTTGTATATACTGGTATGGTGTGTGGTATGTACTTGTATATACTGGTATAGTGTGTGGTCTGTACTGGTATATACTGGTATAGTGTGTGGTATGTACTGGTATATACTTGTATAGTGTGTGGTACGTACTGGTATATACTGGTATGGTGTGTGGTCTGTACTGGTATATACTGGTATGGTGTGTGGTATGAACTTGTATATACTGGTATAGTGTGTGGTCTGTACTGGTATATGCTGGTATAGTGTGTGGAATGTACTGGTATATACTGGTATGGTGTGTGGTATGTACTTGTATATACTGTTATAGTGTGTGGTATGTACTTGTATATACTGGTATGGTGTGTGGTCTGTACTGGTATATACTGGTATAGTGTGTGGTATGTACTTGTATACACTGGTATAGTGTGTGGTATGTACTTGTATATACTGGTATAGTGTGTGGTATGTACTGGTATATACTGGTATAGTGTGTGGTATATACTGGTTTATACTGGTATAGTGTGTGGTATGTACTTGTATATACTGGTATAGTGTGTGGTATGTACTGGTATATACTGGTATTGTGTGTGGTATGTACTGGTATATACTGGTATAGTGTGTGGTATGTACTGGTATATACTGGTATAGTGTGTGGTCTGTACTTGTATATACTGGTATAGTGTGTGGTATGTACTGGTATATACTGGTATAGTGTGTGGTATGTACTGGTATATACTGGTATGGTGTGTGGTCTGTACTGGTATATACTGGTATAGTGTGTGGTCTGTACTGGTATATACTGGTATGGTGTGTGGTCTGTACTGGTATATACTGGTATGGTGTGTGGTCTGTACTGGTATATACTGGTATGGTGTGTGGTCTGTACTGGTATATACTGGTATGGTGTGTGGTATGTACTTGTATATACTGGTATGGTGTGTGGTCTGTACTGGTATATACTGGTATGGTGTGTGGTCTGTACTGGTATATACTGGTATGGTGTGTGGTATGTACTTGTATATACTGGTATGGTGTGTGGTATGTACTTGTATATACTGGTATGGTGTGTGGTATGTACTGGTATATACTGGTATAGTGTGTGGTATGTACTTGTATATACTGGTATGGTGTGTGGTCTGTACTGGTATATACTGGTATGGTGTGTGGTCTGTACTGGTATATACTGGTATGGTGTGTGGTCTGTACTGGTATATACTGGTATAGTGTGTGGAATGTACTGGTATGTACTGGTATGGTGTGTGGTATGTTCTTGTATATACTGGTATAGTGTGTGGTCTGTACTGGTATATACTGGTATGGTGTGTGGTCTGTACTGGTATATACTGGTATGGTGTGTGGTCTGTACTGGTATATACTGGTATGGTGTGTGGTATGTTCTTGTATATACTGGTATAGTGTGTGGTATGTTCTTGTATATACTGGTATAGTGTGTGGTATGTACTGGTATATACTGGTATGGTGTGTGGTCTGTACTGGTATATACTGGTATAGTGTGTGGAATGTACTTGTATATACTGGTATGGTGTGTGGTATGTACTTGTATATACTGGTATGGTGTGTGGTCTGTACTGGTATTGTGTGTGGTCTGTACTTGTATATACTGGTATGGTGTGTGGTATGTACTTGTATATACTGGTATAGTGTGTGGTCTGTACTGGTATATACTGGTATAGTGTGTGGTATGTACTGGTATATACTGGTATGGTGTGTGGTCTGTACTGGTATATACTGGTATGGTGTGTGGTATGTACTGGTATATACTGGTAAGGTGTGTGGTATGTACTTGTATATACTGGTATGGTGTGTGGTCTGTACTGGTATATGCTGGTATAGTGTGTGGAATGTACTGGTATATACTGGTATGGTGTGTGGTATGTACTTGTATATACTGTTATAGTGTGTGGTATGTACTTGTATATACTGGTATGGTGTGTGGTATGTACTTGTATATACTGGTATAGTGTGTGGTCTGTACTGGTATATACTGGTATAGTGTGTGGTATGTACTGGTATATACTTGTATAGTGTGTGGTACGTACTGGTATATACTGGTATGGTGTGTGGTCTGTACTGGTATATACTGGTATGGTGTGTGGTATGAACTTGTATATACTGGTATAGTGTGTGGTCTGTACTGGTATATACTGGTATTGTGTGTGGTATGTACTTGTATATACTGGTATGGTGTGTGGTCTGTACTGGTATATACTGGTATGGTGTGTGGTATGTACTTGTATATACTGGTATAGTGTGTGGTTTGTACTGGTATATACTGGTATGGTGTGTGGTATGTACTGGTATATACTTGTATAGTGTGTGGTACGTACTGGTATATACTGGTATGGTGTGTGGTATGTACTGGTATATACTGGTATGGTGTGTGGTATGTACTGGTATATACTGGTATAGTGTGTGGTATGTACTGGTATATAGTGTGTGGTCTGTACTGGTATATACTGGTATGGTGTGTGGTCTGTACTGGTATATACTGGTATGTTGTGTGGTATGTACTGGTATATACTTGTATAGTGTGTGGTATGTACTGGTATATACTTGTATTGTGTGTGGTACGTACTGGTATATACTGGTATGGTGTGTGGTCTGTACTGGTATATACTGGTATAGTGTGTGGTATGTACTGGTCTATACTGGTATAGTGTGTGGTATGTACTGGTATATACTTGTATAGTGTGTGGTATGTACTGGTATATACTTGTATAGTGTGTGGTACGTACTGGTATATACTGGTATGGTGTGTGGTCTGTACTGGTATATACTGGTATAGTGTGTGGAATGTACTGGTATATACTGGTATAGTGTGTGGTATGTACTTGTATATACTGGTATGGTGTGTGGTCTGTACTGGTATATACTGGTATAGTGTGTGGTCTGTACTGGTATATACTGGTATGGTGTGTGGTATGTACTTGTATATACTGGTATAGTGTGTGGTCTGTACTGGTATATACTGGTATGGTGTGTGGTATGTACTGGGATATACTGGTATGGTGTGTGGTCTGTACTGGTATATACTGGTATGGTGTGTGGTATGTACTTGTATATACTGGTATGGTGTGTGGTCTGTACTGGTATAGACTGGTATGGTGTGTGGTCTGTACTGGTATATACTGGTATAGTGTGTGGTATGTACTGGTATATACTGGTATGGTGTGTGGTAAGTACTTGTATATACTGGTATAGTGTGTGGTCTGTACTGGTATATACTGGTATAGTGTGTGGTATGTACTGGTATATACTGGTATGGTGTGTGGTCTGTACTGGTATATACTGGTATAGTGTGTGTTATGTACTGGTATATACTGGTATAGTGTGTGGTATATACTGGTATATACTGGTATGGTGTGTGGTATGTACTTGTATATACTGGTATAGTGTGTGGTATGTACTGGTATATACTGGTATAGTGTGTGGTATGTACTGGTATATACTGGTATGGTGTGTGGTCTGTACTGGTATATACTGGTATAGTGTGTGGTATGTACTGGTGTATACTGGTATAGTGTGTGGTATGTACTTGTATATACTGGTATGGTATGTGGTCTGTACTGGTATATACTGGTATAGTGTGTGGTATGTACTAGTATATACTGGTATGGTGTGTGGTCTGTACTGGTATATACTGGTATAGTGTGTGGTATGTACTTGTATATACTGGTATAGTGTGTGGTATGTACTAGTATATACTGGTATAGTGTGTGGTCTGTACTGGTATACACTGGTATAGTGTGTGGTATGTACTGGTATATACTGGTATAGTGTGTGGTCTGTACTGGTATATACTGGTATGGTGTGTGGTCTGTAATTGTATATACTGGTATAGTGTGTGGTAGGTACTTGTATATACTGGTATAGTGTGTGGTATGTACTGGTATATACTGGTATAGTGTGTGGTATGTACTTGTATATACTGGTATAGTGTGTGGTATGTACTGGTATATACTGGTACAGTGTGTGGTATGTACTAGTATATACTGGTATGGTGTGTGGTCTGTCCTGGTATACACTGGTATAGTGTGTGGTCTGTACTGGTATACACTGGTATAGTGTGTGGTATGTACTGGTATATACTGGTATGGTGTGTGGTCTGTACTGGTATATACTGGTATAGTGTGTGGTATGTACTTGTATATACTTGTATAGTGTGTGGTATGTACTGGTATATACTGGTATGGTGTGTGGTATGTACTTGTATATACTGGTATAGTGTGTGGTCTGTACTGGTATATACTTGTATGGTGTGTGGTCTGTACTGGTATATACTGGTATAGTGTGTGGTATGTACTTGTATATACTGGTATAGTGTGTGGTATGTACTTGTATATACTGGTATGGTGTGTGGTATGTACTGGTATATACTGGTATGGTGTGTGGTCTGTACTGGTATATACTGGTATAGTGTGTGGAATGTACTGGTATATACTGGTATGGTGTGTGGTATGTACTGGTATATACTGGTATGGTGTGTGGTCTGTACTCGTATACACTGGTATAGTGTGTGGTATGTACTGGTATATACTGCTATAGTGTGTGGTCTGTACTTGTATATACTGGTATGGTGTGTGGTATGTACTGGTATATACTGGTATGGTGTGTGGTCTGTACTGGTATATACTGGAATAGTGTGTGGAATGTACTGGTATATACTGGTATGGTGTGTGGTATGTACTGGTATATACTGGTATGGTGTGTGGTCTGTACTGGTATATACTGGTATAGTGTGTGGTATGTACTGGTATATACTGGTATGGTGTGTGGTATGTACTGGTATATACTGGTATAGTGTGTGGTCTCTACTGGTATATACTGGTATGGTGTGTGGTCTGTACTGGTATATACTGGTATAGTGTGTGGTATGTACTTATATATACTGGTATAGTGTGTGGTATATACTGGTATATACTGGTATGGTGTGTGGTCTGTACTAGTATATACTGGTATGGTGTGTGGTCTGTACTGGTATATACTGGTATGGTGTGTGGTATGAACTTGTATATACTGGTATAGTGTGTGGTCTGTACTGGTATATACTGGTATGGTGTGTGGTATGTACTTGTATATACTGGTATGGTGTGTGGTCTGTACTGGTATATACTGGTATGGTGTGTGGTATGTACTTGTATATACTGGTATAGTGTGTGGTCTGTACTGGTATATACTGGTATGGTGTGTGGTATGTACTGGTATATACTTGTATAGTGTGTGGTACGTACTGGTATATACTGGTATGGTGTGTGGTATGTACTGGTATATACTGGTATGGTGTGTGGTATGTACTGGTATATACTGGTATAGTGTGTGGTATGTACTGGTATATAGTGTGTGGTCTGTACTGGTATATACTGGTATGGTGTGTGGTCTGTACTGGTATATACTGGTATGTTGTGTGGTATGTACTGGTATATACTTGTATAGTGTGTGGTATGTACTGGTATATACTTGTATTGTGTGTGGTACGTACTGGTATATACTGGTATGGTGTGTGGTCTGTACTGGTATATACTGGTATAGTGTGTGGTATGTACTGGTCTATACTGGTATAGTGTGTGGTATGTACTGGTATATACTTGTATAGTGTGTGGTATGTACTGGTATATACTTGTATAGTGTGTGGTACGTACTGGTATATACTGGTATGGTGTGTGGTCTGTACTGGTATATACTGGTATAGTGTGTGGAATGTACTGGTATATACTGGTATAGTGTGTGGTATGTACTTGTATATACTGGTATGGGGTGTGGTCTGTACTGGTATATACTGGTATAGTGTGTGGTCTGTACTGGTATATACTGGTATGGTGTGTGGTATGTACTTGTATATACTGGTATAGTGTGTGGTCTGTACTGGTATATACTGGTATGGTGTGTGGTATGTACTGGGATATACTGGTATGGTGTGTGGTCTGTACTGGTATATACTGGTATGGTGTGTGGTATGTACTTGTATATACTGGTATGGTGTGTGGTCTGTACTGGTATAGACTGGTATGGTGTGTGGTCTGTACTGGTATATACTGGTATAGTGTGTGGTATGTACTGGTATATACTGGTATGGTGTGTGGTAAGTACTTGTATATACTGGTATAGTGTGTGGTCTGTACTGGTATATACTGGTATAGTGTGTGGTATGTACTGGTATATACTGGTATGGTGTGTGGTCTGTACTGGTATATACTGGTATAGTGTGTGTTATGTACTGGTATATACTGGTATAGTGTGTGGTATATACTGGTATATACTGGTATGGTGTGTGGTATGTACTTGTATATACTGGTATAGTGTGTGGTATGTACTGGTATATACTGGTATAGTGTGTGGTATGTACTGGTATATACTGGTATGGTGTGTGGTCTGTACTGGTATATACTGGTATAGTGTGTGGTATGTACTGGTGTATACTGGTATAGTGTGTGGTATGTACTTGTATATACTGGTATGGTATGTGGTCTGTACTGGTATATACTGGTATAGTGTGTGGTATGTACTAGTATATACTGGTATGGTGTGTGGTCTGTACTGGTATATACTGGTATAGTGTGTGGTATGTACTTGTATATACTGGTATAGTGTGTGGTATGTACTAGTATATACTGGTATAGTGTGTGGTCTGTACTGGTATACACTGGTATAGTGTGTGGTATGTACTGGTATATACTGGTATAGTGTGTGGTCTGTACTGGTATATACTGGTATGGTGTGTGGTCTGTAATTGTATATACTGGTATAGTGTGTGGTAGGTACTTGTATATACTGGTATAGTGTGTGGTATGTACTGGTATATACTGGTATAGTGTGTGGTATGTACTTGTATATACTGGTATAGTGTGTGGTATGTACTGGTATATACTGGTACAGTGTGTGGTATGTACTAGTATATACTGGTATGGTGTGTGGTCTGTCCTGGTATACACTGGTATAGTGTGTGGTCTGTACTGGTATACACTGGTATAGTGTGTGGTATGTACTGGTATATACTGGTATGGTGTGTGGTCTGTACTGGTATATACTGGTATAGTGTGTGGTATGTACTTGTATATACTTGTATAGTGTGTGGTATGTACTGGTATATACTGGTATGGTGTGTGGTATGTACTTGTATATACTGGTATAGTGTGTGGTCTGTACTGGTATATACTTGTATGGTGTGTGGTCTGTACTGGTATATACTGGTATAGTGTGTGGTATGTACTTGTATATACTGGTATAGTGTGTGGTATGTACTTGTATATACTGGTATGGTGTGTGGTATGTACTGGTATATACTGGTATGGTGTGTGGTCTGTACTGGTATATACTGGTATAGTGTGTGGAATGTACTGGTATATACTGGTATGTTGTGTGGTATGTACTGGTATATACTGGTATGGTGTGTGGTCTGTACTCGTATACACTGGTATAGTGTGTGGTATGTACTGGTATATACTGCTATAGTGTGTGGTCTGTACTTGTATATACTGGTATGGTGTGTGGTATGTACTGGTATATACTGGTATGGTGTGTGGTCTGTACTGGTATATACTGGAATAGTGTGTGGAATGTACTGGTATATACTGGTATGGTGTGTGGTATGTACTGGTATATACTGGTATGGTGTGTGGTCTGTACTGGTATATACTGGTATAGTGTGTGGTATGTACTGGTATATACTGGTATGGTGTGTGGTATGCACTGGTATATACTGGTATAGTGTGTGGTCTGTACTAGTATATACTGGTATGGTGTGTGGTCTCTACTGGTATATACTGGTATGGTGTGTGGTCTGTACTGGTATATACTGGTATAGTGTGTGGTATGTACTTATATATACTGGTATAGTGTGTGGTATATACTGGTATATACTGGTATGGTGTGTGGTCTGTACTAGTATATACTGGTATGGTGTGTGGTCTGTACTGGTATATACTGGTATGGTGTGTGGTCTGTACTGGTATATACTGGTATAGTGTGTGGTATGTACTTGTATACACTGGTATAGTGTGTGGTATGTACTTGTATATACTGGTATAGTGTGTGGTATGTACTGGTATATACTGGTATAGTGTGTGGTATATACTGGTTTATACTGGTATAGTGTGTGGTATGTACTTGTATATACTGGTATAGTGTGTGGTATGTACTGGTATATACTGGTATGGTGTGTGGTCTGTACTGGTATATACTGGTATAGTGTGTGGTCTGTACTGGTATATACTGGTATGGTGTGTGGTCTGTACTGGTATATACTTGTATAGTGTGTGGTCTGTACTTGTATATACTGGTATAGTGTGTGGTATGTACTGGTATATACTGGTATTGTGTGTGGTATGTACTGGTATATACTGGTATAGTGTGTGGTATGTACTGGTATATACTGGTATAGTGTGTGGTCTGTACTTGTATATACTGGTATAGTGTGTGGTATGTACTGGTATATACTGGTATAGTGTGTGGTATGTACTGGTATATACTGGTACGGTGTGTGGTCTGTACTGGTATATACTGGTATAGTGTGTGGTCTGTACTGGTATATACTGGTATGGTGTGTGGTCTGTACTGGTATATACTGGTATGGTGTGTGGTCTGTACTGGTATATACTGGTATGGTGTGTGGTCTGTACTGGTATATACTGGTATGGTGTGTGGTATGTACTTGTATATACTGGTATGGTGTGTGGTCTGTACTGGTATATACTGGTATGGTGTGTGGTCTGTACTGGTATATACTGGTATGGTGTGTGGTATGTACTTGTATATACTGGTATGGTGTGTGGTATGTACTTGTATATACTGGTATGGTGTGTGGTATGTACTGGTATATACTGGTATAGTGTGTGGTATGTACTTGTATATACTGGTATGGTGTGTGGTCTGTACTGGTATATACTGGTATGGTGTGTGGTCTGTACTGGTATATACTGGTATGGTGTGTGGTCTGTACTGGTATATATTGGTATAGTGTGTGGAATGTACTGGTATGTACTGGTATGGTGTGTGGTATGTTCTTGTATATACTGGTATAGTGTGTGGTCTGTACTGGTATATACTGGTATGGTGTGTGGTCTGTACTGGTATATACTGGTATGGTGTGTGGTCTGTACTGGTATATACTGGTATGGTGTGTGGTATGTTCTTGTATATACTGGTATAGTGTGTGGTATGTTCTTGTATATACTGGTATAGTGTGTGGTATGTACTGGTATATACTGGTATGGTGTGTGGTCTGTACTGGTATATACTGGTATAGTGTGTGGAATGTACTTGTATATACTGGTATGGTGTGTGGTATGTACTTGTATATACTGGTATGGTGTGTGGTCTGTACTGGTATATACTGGTATGGTGTGTGGTATGTACTTGTATATACTGGTATTGTGTGTGGTCTGTACTTGTATATACTGGTATGGTGTGTGGTATGTACTTGTATATACTGGTATAGTGTGTGGTCTGTACTGGTATATACTGGTATAGTGTGTGGTATGTACTGGTATATACTGGTATGGTGTGTGGTCTGTACTGGTATATACTGGTATGGTGTGTGGTATGTACTGGTATATACTGGTAAGGTGTGTGGTATGTACTTGTATATACTGGTATGGTGTGTGGTCTGTACTGGTATATGCTGGTATAGTGTGTGGAATGTACTGGTATATACTGGTATGGTGTGTGGTATGTACTTGTATATACTGTTATAGTGTGTGGTATGTACTTGTATATACTGGTATGGTGTGTGGTATGTACTTGTATATACTGGTATAGTGTGTGGTCTGTACTGGTATATACTGGTATAGTGTGTGGTATGTACTGGTATATACTTGTATAGTGTGTGGTACGTACTGGTATATACTGGTATGGTGTGTGGTCTGTACTGGTATATACTGGTATGGTGTGTGGTATGAACTTGTATATACTGGTATAGTGTGTGGTCTGTACTGGTATATACTGGTATGGTGTGTGGTATGTACTTGTATATACTGGTATGGTGTGTGGTCTGTACTGGTATATACTGGTATGGTGTGTGGTATGTACTTGTATATACTGGTATAGTGTGTGGTCTGTACTGGTATATACTGGTATGGTGTGTGGTATGTACTGGTATATACTTGTATAGTGTGTGGTACGTACTGGTATATACTGGTATGGTGTGTGGTATGTACTGGTATATACTGGTATGGTGTGTGGTATGTACTGGTATATACTGGTATAGTGTGTGGTATGTACTGGTATATAGTGTGTGGTCTGTACTGGTATATACTGGTATGGTGTGTGGTCTGCACTGGTATATACTGGTATGTTGTGTGGTATGTACTGGTATACACTGGTATAGTGTGTGGTATGTACTGGTATATACTGGTATGGTGTGTGGTCTGTACTGGTATATACTGGTATAGTGTGTGGTATGTACTTGTATATACTTGTACAGTGTGTGGTATGTACTGGTATATACTGGTATGGTGTGTGGTATGTACTTGTATATACTGGTATAGTGTGTGGTCTGTACTGGTATATACTTGTATGGTGTGTGGTCTGTACTGGTATATACTGGTATAGTGTGTGGTATGTACTTGTATATACTGGTATAGTGTGTGGTATGTACTTGTATATACTGGTATGGTGTGTGGTATGTACTGGTATATACTGGTATGGTGTGTGGTCTGTACTGGTATATACTGGTATAGTGTGTGGAATGTACTGGTATATACTGGTATGGTGTGTGGTATGTACTGGTATATACTGGTATGGTGTGTGGTCTGTACTCGTATACACTGGTATAGTGTGTGGTATGTACTGGTATATACTGCTATAGTGTGTGGTCTGTACTTGTATATACTGGTATGGTGTGTGGTATGTACTGGTATATACTGGTATGGTGTGTGGTCTGTACTGGTATATACTGGAATAGTGTGTGGAATGTACTGGTATATACTGGTATGGTGTGTGGTATGTACTGGTATATACTGGTATGGTGTGTGGTCTGTACTGGTATATACTGGTATAGTGTGTGGTATGTACTGGTATATACTGGTATGGTGTGTGGTATGTACTGGTATATAATGGTATAGTGTGTGGTCTGTACTAGTATATACTGGTATGGTGTGTGGTCTCTACTGGTATATACTGGTATGGTGTGTGGTCTGTACTGGTATATACTGGTATAGTGTGTGGTATGTACTTGTATATACTGGTATAGTGTGTGGTATGTACTGGTATATACTGGTATAGTGTGTGGTATATACTGGTTTATACTGGTATAGTGTGTGGTATGTACTTGTATATAGTGGTATAGTGTGTGGTATGTACTGGTATATACTGGTATGGTGTGTGGTCTGTACTGGTATATACTGGTATAGTGTGTGGTCTGTACTGGTATATACTGGTATGGTGTGTGGTCTGTACTGGTATATACTTGTATAGTGTGTGGTCTGTACTTGTATATACTGGTATAGTGTGTGGTATGTACTGGTATATACTGGTATTGTGTGTGGTATGTACTGGTATATACTGGTATAGTGTGTGGTATGTACTGGTATATACTGGTATAGTGTGTGGTCTGTACTTGTATATACTGGTATAGTGTGTGGTATGTACTGGTATATACTGGTATAGTGTGTGGTATGTACTGGTATATACTGGTATGGTGTGTGGTCTGTACTGGTATATACTGGTATAGTGTGTGGTCTGTACTTGTATATACTGGTATGGTGTGTGGTCTGTACTGGTATATACTGGTATGGTGTGTGGTCTGTACTGGTATATACTGGTATGGTGTGTGGTCTGTACTGGTATATACTGGTATGGTGTGTGGTATGTACTTGTATATACTGGTATGGTGTGTGGTCTGTACTGGTATATACTGGTATGGTGTGTGGTCTGTACTGGTATATACTGGTATGGTGTGTGGTATGTACTTGTATATACTGGTATGGTGTGTGGTATGTACTTGTATATACTGGTATGGTGTGTGGTATGTACTGGTATATACTGGTATAGTGTGTGGTATGTACTTGTATATACTGGTATGGTGTGTGGTCTGTACTGGTATATACTGGTATGGTGTGTGGTCTGTACTGGTATATACTGGTATGGTGTGTGGTCTGTACTGGTATATACTGGTATAGTGTGTGGAATGTACTGGTATGTACTGGTATGGTGTGTGGTATGTTCTTGTATATGCTGGTATAGTGTGTGGTCTGTACTGGTATATACTGGTATGGTGTGTGGTCTGTACTGGTATATACTGGTATGGTGTGTGGTCTGTACTGGTATATACTGGTATGGTGTGTGGTATGTTCTTGTATATACTGGTATAGTGTGTGGTATGTTCTTGTATATACTGGTATAGTGTGTGGTATGTACTGTTATATACTGGTATGGTGTGTGGTCTGTACTGGTATATACTGGTATAGTGTGTGGAATGTACTTGTATATACTGGTATGGTGTGTGGTATGTACTTGTATATACTGGTATGGTGTGTGGTCTGTACTGGTATATACTGGTATGGTGTGTGGTATGTACTTGTATATACTGGTATTGTGTGTGGTCTGTACTTGTATATACTGGTATGGTGTGTGGTATGTACTTGTATATACTGGTATAGTGTGTGGTCTGTACTGGTATATACTGGTATAGTGTGTGGTATGTACTGGTATATACTGGTATGGTGTGTGGTCTGTACTGGTATATACTGGTATGGTGTGTGGTATGTACTGGTATATACTGGTAAGGTGTGTGGTATGTACTTGTATATACTGGTATGGTGTGTGGTCTGTACTGGTATATGCTGGTATAGTGTGTGGAATGTACTGGTATATACTGGTATGGTGTGTGGTATGTACTCGTATATACTGTTATAGTGTGTGGTATGTACTTGTATATACTGGTATGGTGTGTGGTATGTACTTGTATATACTGGTATAGTGTGTGGTCTGTACTGGTATATACTGGTATAGTGTGTGGTATGTACTGGTATATACTTGTATAGTGTGTGGTACGTACTGGTATATACTGGTATGGTGTGTGGTCTGTACTGGTATATACTGGTATGGTGTGTGGTATGAACTTGTATATACTGGTATAGTGTGTGGTCTGTACTGGTATATACTGGTATGGTGTGTGGTATGTACTTGTATATACTGGTATGGTGTGTGGTCTGTACTGGTATATACTGGTATGGTGTGTGGTATGTACTTGTATATACTGGTATAGTGTGTGGTCTGTACTGGTATATACTGGTATGGTGTGTGGTATGTACTGGTATATACTTGTATAGTGTGTGGTACGTACTGGTATATACTGGTATGGTGTGTGGTATGTACTGGTATATACTGGTATGGTGTGTGGTATGTACTGGTATATACTGGTATAGTGTGTGGTATGTACTGGTATATAGTGTGTGGTCTGTACTGGTATATACTGGTATGGTGTGTGGTCTGTACTGGTATATACTGGTATGTTGTGTGGTATGTACTGGTATATACTTGTATAGTGTGTGGTATGTACTGGTATATACTTGTATTGTGTGTGGTACGTACTGGTATATACTGGTATGGTGTGTGGTCTGTACTGGTATATACTGGTATAGTGTGTGGTATGTACTGGTCTATACTGGTATAGTGTGTGGTATGTACTGGTATATACTTGTATAGTGTGTGGTATGTACTGGTATATACTTGTATAGTGTGTGGTACGTACTGGTATATACTGGTATGGTGTGTGGTCTGTACTGGTATATACTGGTATAGTGTGTGGAATGTACTGGTATATACTGGTATAGTGTGTGGTATGTACTTGTATATACTGGTATGGTGTGTGGTCTGTACTGGTATATACTGGTATAGTGTGTGGTCTGTACTGGTATATACTGGTATGGTGTGTGGTATGTACTTGTATATACTGGTATAGTGTGTGGTCTGTACTGGTATATACTGGTATGGTGTGTGGTATGTACTGGGATATACTGGTATGGTGTGTGGTCTGTACTGGTATATACTGGTATGGTGTGTGGTATGTACTTGTATATACTGGTATGGTGTGTGGTCTGTACTGGTATAGACTGGTATGGTGTGTGGTCTGTACTGGTATATACTGGTATAGTGTGTGGTATGTACTGGTATATACTGGTATGGTGTGTGGTAAGTACTTGAATATACTGGTATAGTGTGTGGTCTGTACTGGTATATACTGGTATAGTGTGTGGTATGTACTGGTATATACTGGTATGGTGTGTGGTCTGTACTGGTATATACTGGTATAGTGTGTGTTATGTACTGGTATATACTGGTATAGTGTGTGGTATATACTGGTATATACTGGTATGGTGTGTGGTATGTACTTGTATATACTGGTATAGTGTGTGGTATGTACTGGTATATACTGGTATAGTGTGTGGTCTGTACTGGTATATACTGGTACGGTGTGTGGTCTGTACTGGTATATACTGGTATAGTGTGTGGTCTGTACTGGTATATACTGGTATGGTGTGTGGTATGTACTTGTATATACTGGTATGGTGTGTGGTCTGTACTGGTATATACTGGTATAGTGTGTGGTCTGTACTTGTATACACTGGTATAGTGTGTGGTATGTACTGGTATATACTGGTATAGTGAGTGGTCTGTACTTGTATATACTGGTATAGTGTGTGGTATGTACTGGTATATACTGGTATAGTGTGTGGTATGTACTGGTATATACTGGTATAGTGTGTGGTCTGTACTGGTATATACTGGTATGGTGTGTGGTCTGTACTGGTATATACTGGTATAGTGTGTGGTCTGTACTGGTATATACTGGTATGGTGTGTGGTCTGTACTGGTATATACCGGTATAGTGTGTGGTCTGTACTTGTATATACTGGTATAGTGTGTGGTATGTACTGGTATATACTGGTATGGTGTGTGGTATGTACTGGTATATACTGGTATAGTGTGTGGTATGTACTGGTATATACTGGTATAGTGTGTGGTCTGTACTTGTATATACGGGTATAGTGTGTGGTATGTACTGGTATATACTGGTATGGTGTGTGGTCTGTACTGGTATATACTTGTATGGTGTGTGGTCTGTACTGGTATATACTGGTATAGTGTGTGGTATGTACTGGTATATACTGGTATGGTGTGTGGTATGTTCTTGTATATACTGGTATAGTGTGTGGTCTGTACTGGTATATACTGGTATAGTGTGTGGTATGTACTGGTATATACTGGTATGGTGTGTGGTCTGTACTGGTATATACTGGTATAGTGTGTGGTATGTACTGGTATATACTGGTATGGTGTGTGGTATGTTCTTGTATATACTGGTATAGTGTGTGGTATGTACTGGTATATACTGGTATGGTGTGTGGTCTGTACTGGTATATACTGGTATAGTGTGTGGTATGTACTTGTATATACTGGTATGGTGTGTGGTATGTACTTGTATATACTGGTATGGTGTGTGGTCTGTACTGGTATATACTGGTATGGTGTGTGGTATGTACTGGTATATACTGGTATGGTGTGTGGTATGTACTTGTATATACTGGTATAGTGTGTGGTCTGTACTTGTATATACTGGTATGGTGTGTGGTATGTACTTGTATATACTGGTATAGTGTGTGGTCTGTACTGGTATATACTGGTATAGTGTGTGGTATGTACTGGTATATACTGGTATGGTGTGTGGTCTGTACTGGTATATACTGGTATGGTGTGTGGTATGTACTGGTATATACTGGTAAGGTGTGTGGTATGTACTTGTATATACTGGTATGGTGTGTGGTCTGTACTGGTATATGCTGGTATAGTGTGTGGAATGTACTGGTATATACTGGTATGGTGTGTGGTATGTACTTGTATATACTGGTATAGTGTGTGGTATGTACTTGTATATACTGGTATGGTGTGTGGTCTGTACTGGTATATACTGGTATAGTGTGTGGTCTGTACTGGTATATACTGGTATAGTGTGTGGTATGTACTGGTGTATACTTGTATAGTGTGTGGTACGTACTGGTATATACTGGTATGGTGTGTGGTCTGTACTGGTATATACTGGTATGGTGTGTGGTATGTACTTGTATATACTGGTATAGTGTGTGGTCTGTACTGGTATATACTGGTATGGTGTGTGGTATGTACTTGTATATACTGGTATGTTGTGTGGTCTGTACTGGTATATACTGGTATGGTGTGTGGTATGTACTTGTATATACTGGTATAGTGTGTGGTCTGTACTGGTATATACTGGTATAGTATGTGGTATGTACTGGTATATACTTGTATAGTGTGTGGTACGTACTGGTATATACTGGTATGGTGTGTGGTATGTACTGGTATATACTGGTATGGTGTGTGGTGTATACTGGTATATACTGGTATAGTGTGTGGTATGTACTGGTATATAGTGTGTGGTCTGTACTGGTATATACTGGTATGGTGTGTGGTCTGTACTGGTATATACTGGTATGTTGTGTGGTATGTACTGGTATATACTTGTATAGTGTGTGGTATGTACTGGTATATACTTGTATTGTGTGTGGTACGTACTGGTATATACTGGTATGGTGTGTGGTCTGTACTGGTATATACTGGTATAGTGTGTGGTATGTACTGGTATATACTGGTATAGTGTGTGGTATGTACTGGTATATACTTGTATAGTGTGTGGTATGTACTGGTACATACTGGTATGGTGTGTGGTATGTACTGGTATATACTGGTATGGTGTGTGGTCAGTACTGGTATATACTGGTATGGTGTGTGGTATGTACTTGTATATACTGGTATGGTGTGTGGTCTGTACTGGTATATACTGGTCTGGTGTGTGGTCTGTACTGGTATATACTGGTATAGTGTGTGGTATGTACTGGTATAAACTGGCATGGTGTGTGGTAAGTACTTATATATACTGGTATAGTGTGTGGTCTGTACTGGTATATACTGGTATAGTGTGTGGTATGTACTGGTATATACTGGTATGGTGTGTGGTCTGTACTGGTATATACTGGTATAGTGTGTGGTATGTACTGGTATATACTGGTATGGTGTGTGGTCTGTACTTGTATATACTGGTATAGTGTGTGGTATGTACTGGTATATACTGGTATGGTGTGTGGTCTGTACTGGTATATACTGGTATAGTGTGTGGTATGTACTTGTATATACTGGTATGGTGTGTGGTATGTACTTGTATATACTGGTATAGTGTGTGGTCTGTACTGGTATATACTGGTATGGTGTGTGGTATGTACTTGTAAATACTGGTATAGTGTGTGGTCTGTACTGGTATATACTGGTATAGTGTGTGGTATGTACTTGTATATACAGGTATGGTGTGTGGTCTGTACTGGTATATACTGGTATGGTGTGTTGTCTGTACTGGTATATACTGGTATAGTGTGTGATATGTACTTGTATATACTGGTATGGTGTGTGGTATGTACTTGTATATACTGGTATAGTGTGTGGTCTGTACTGGTATATACTGGTATGGTGTGTGGTATGTACTTGTATATACTGGTATAGTGTGTGGCCTGTACTTGTATATACTGGTATGGTGTGTGGTATGTACTTGTATATACTGGTATAGTGTGTGGTCTGTCCTGGTATATACTGGTATGGTGTGTGGTATGTACTTGTATATACTGGTATAGTGTGTGGTCTGTCCTGGTATATACTGGTATAGTGTGTGGTATGTACTGGTTACATACTGGTATGGTGTGTGGTCTGTACTGTTATATACTGGTATAGTGTGTGGTATGTACTGGTATATACTGGTATAGTGTTTGGTATGTACTGGTATATACTGGTATGGTGTGTGGTCTGTACTGGTATATACTGGTATAGTGTGTGGTATGTACTGGTATATACTGGTATGGTGTGTGGTATGTACTTGTAAATACTGGTATAGTGTGTGGTCTCTACTGGTATATACTGGTATAGTGTGTGGTATGTACTTGTATATACTGGTATGGTGTGTGGTCTGTACTGGTATATACTGGTATGGTGTGTGGTCTGTACTGGTATATACTGGTATAGTGTGTGGTATGTACTTGTATATACTGGTATGGTGTGTGGTATGTACTTGTATATACTGGTATAGTGTGTGGTCTGTACTGGTATATACTGGTATGGTGTGTGGTATGTACTTGTATATACTGGTATAGTGTGTGGCCTGTACTTGTATATACTGGTATGGTGTGTGGTATGTACTTGTATATACTGGTATAGTGTGTGGTCTGTCCTGGTATATACTGGTATGGCGTGTGGTATGTACTTGTATATACTGGTATAGTGTGTGGTCTGTACTGGTATAGTGTGTGGTATGTACTGGTATATACTGGTATGGTGTGTGGTCTGTACTGGTATATACTGGTATAGTGTGTGGTATGTACTGGTATATACTGGTATAGTGTTTGGTATGTACTGGTATATACTGGTATGGTGTGTGGTCTGTACTGGTATATACTGGTATAGTGTGTGGTATGTACTGGTATATACTGGTATGGTGTGTGGTATGTACTGGTATGTACTGGTATAGTGTGTGGTATGTACTGGTATATACTGGTATGGTGTGTGGTATGTACTTGTATATACTGGTATGGTGTGTGGTTTGTACTGGTATATACTGGTATAGTGTGTGGTATGTACTGGTATGGTGTGTGGTCTGTACTGGTATATACTGGTATAGTGTGTGGTATGTACTGGTATATACTGGTATAGTGTGTGGTATGTACTGGTATATACTGGTATGGTGTGTGGTCTGTACTGGTATACACTGGTATAGTGTGTGGTATGTACTGGTATATACTTGTATGGTGTGTGGTATGTACTGGTATATACTGGTATAGTGTGTGGTCTGTACTGGTATATACTGGTATAGTGTGTGGTATGTACTAGTATATACTGGTATAGTGTGTGGTATGTACTGGTATATACTGGTATGGTGTGTGGTATGTACTGGTATATACTGGTATAGTGTGTGGCCTGTACTTGTATATACTGGTATGGTGTGTGGTATGTACTGGTATATACTGGTATGGTGTGTGGTATGTACTTGTATATACTGGTATAGTGTGTGGTCTGTACTTGTATATACTGGTATGGTGTGTGGTATGTACTTGTAAATACTGGTATAGTGTGTGGTCTGTACTGGTATATACTGGTATAGTGTGTGGTATGTACTTGTATATACTGGTATGGTGTGTGGTCTGTACTGGTATATACTGGTATGGTGTGTTGTCTGTACTGGTATATACTGGTATAGTGTGTGGTATGTACTTGTATATACTGGTATGGTGTGTGGTATGTACTTGTATATACTGGTATAGTGTGTGGTCTGTACTGGTATATACTGGTATGGTGTGTGGTATGTACTTGTATATACTGGTATAGTGTGTGGCCTGTACTTGTATATACTGGTATGGTGTGTGGTATGTACTTGTATATACTGGTATAGTGTGTGGTCTGTCCTGGTATATACTGGTATGGTGTGTGGTATGTACTTGTATATACTGGTATAGTGTGTGGTCTGTACTGGTTTATACTGGTATAGTGTGTGGTATGTACTGGTATATACTGGTATGGTGTGTGGTCTGTACTGGTATATACTGGTATAGTGTGTGGTATGTACTGGTATATACTGGTATAGTGTTTGGTATGTACTGGTATATACTGGTATGGTGTGTGGTCTGTACTGGTATATACTGGTATAGTGTAGGTATGTACTGGTATATACTGGTATGGTGTGTGGTATGTACTTGTAAATACTGGTATAGTGTGTGGTCTGTACTGGTATATACTGGTATAGTGTGTGGTATGTACTTGCATATACTGGTATGGTGTGTGGTCTGTACTGGTATATACTGGTATGGTGTGTGGTCTGTACTGGTATATACTGGTATAGTGTGTGGTATGTACTTGTATATACTGGTATGGTGTGTGGTATGTACTTGTATATACTGGTATAGTGTGTGGTCTGTACTGGTATATACTGGTATGGTGTGTGGTATGTACTTGTATATACTGGTATAGTGTGTGGCCTGTACTTGTATATACTGGTATGGTGTGCGGTATGTACTTGTATATACTGGTATAGTGTGTGGTCTGTCCTGGTATATACTGGTATGGCGTGTGGTATGTACTTGTATATACTGGTATAGTGTGTGGTCTGTACTGGTATATACTGGTATAGTGTGTGGTATGTACTGGTATATACTGGTATGGTGTGTGGTCTGTACTGGTATATACTGGTATAGTGTGTGGTATGTACTGGTATATACTGGTATAGTGTTTGGTATGTACTGGTATATACTGGTATGGTGTGTGGTCTGTACTGGTATATACTGGTATAGTGTGTGGTATGTACTGGTATATACTGGTATGGTGTGTGGTATGTACTGGTATATACTGGTATAGTGTGTGGTATGTACTGGTATATACTGGTATGGTGTGTGGTATGTACTTGTATATACTGGTATGGTGTGTGGTCTGTACTGGTATATACTGGTATAGTGTGTGCTATGTACTGGTATATACTGGTATGGTGTGTGGTCTGTACTGGTATATACTGGTATAGTGTGTGATATGTACTGGTATATACTGGTATAGTGTGTGGTATGTACTGGTATATACTGGTATGGTGTGTGGTCTGTACTGGTATACACTGGTATAGTGTGTGGTATGTACTGGTATATACTGGTATGGTGTGTGGTATGTACTGGTATATACTGGTATAGTGTGTGGTCTGTACTGGTATATACTGGTATAGTGTGTGGTATGTACTAGTATATACTGGTATAGTGTGTGGTATGTACTGGTATATACTGGTATGGTGTGTGGTATGTACTGGTATAGTGTGTGGTATGTACTGGTATATACTGGTATAGTGTGTGGTCCGTTACTGGTATACACTGGTATATTGTGTGGTATGTACTGGTATATACTGGTATAGTGTGTGGTCTGTACTGGTATATACTTGTATAGTGTGTGGTATGTACTAGTATATACTGGTATAGTGTGTGGTATGTACTGGTATATACTGGTATGGTGTGTGGTATGTACTGGTATAGTGTGTGGTATGTACTAGTATATACTGGTATAGTGTGTGGTATGTACTGGTATATACTGGTATGGTGTGTGGTATGTACTGCTATAGTGTGTGGTATGTACTAGTATATACTGTTATAGTGTGTGGTATGTACTGGTATATACTGGTATAGTGTGTGCTGTGTGTAGTATGTACTGGTATATTGTGCTGTGTGATTATGTACTTGTATATATAGTGATAGTGTGCACTGCATGTGGTATGTGCTGGTATAGTGTGTCCCATGTGTGGCATATACTGGTATATACAGGGATAGTGTGCACCCTGTGTGGTATGTGCCCGTAAATACTGGTACAGTGTGTGCTGTGTGTGATATGTACTGGTATATACTGGGATAATGTGCACTGTGTGTGGTATGTGCTGGTAAATACTGGTATAGTGTGTGCTGTGTGTGGCATGTACTGGTATATACTGGGATAGTGTAAACTGTGTATAGTATGTATTGGTATATACTGAGACAGTATGCACTAAGAGTGGTATGTACTAGTGTATACTGGGATAGTTTGCACTGTGTGTGAAATGTAGTGGTAAATACTGGTATAGTCTGCTGTGTAGTATATGTACTGGTATATACTGCGATAGTTTGCACTGTGTGTGGTATGTACTGGTAAATACTGTCATAGTCTGCTGTGTATATGGTATGTACTGGTGTATACTGGTGTAGTGTGTGCTGTGTCTGGTGTGTACTGGCATTTACTTGTACAGTGTGTGCTCTGTGTGGTATATACTGGGATAGTGTGTATTGTGTGTGGTATGTACTAGTGTATACTGGTCTGGTGTCTACTGTGTGTAGTATGTACTGGAATATGCTGAGATAGTGTGCACTGTGAATGGTTAGTACTGGCATATTCTGGTATAGTCTGTGCTGTGTGTGGTATGTACTGGTAATACTCGGATAGTGACTGCTGTGTGTGGTATATATTGGCATATACTGGAATAGGTGTGCTGTGTCTGATATGTACTGTTATATAGTGGTATAGTGTGTACTGTGTATGGTGTGTACTGGTACAGACTGGGATAGTGTGTCCCATGTGTGGTATGTACTGGGATGGAGTGTGCTGTGTGTGGTATGTATTGGCATGCACTGGTATAATGCACACTTCGTGTGGTATGTACTACTATATACTGGTACAGAATACTGGTATAATTGTGACAGTTAATAAACACAGTGAGCTCTCTATTATCCAGTTGAGTTATGACAGATTATTCACAGTGAACTCTCTATAATCCGGTTTAGTTGTGACGGATCATTCACACAGTGATCTTGCTATAATCCAGTTTAATTGTGAGAGATTATTCACACAGTGAGCTCGCCATAATCCGATTAATAGTGACAGATTATTCACACAGTGAACGCTCTATAATCTTATATTATTCTGACAGATTATTTACACAGTGAACTCGCTATGATCCGGGTTAATTCTCACAGGTTATTCACATAGTGAGCACTCTATAATCCAGTTTAATTGTGATAGATTATCCCTAGAATGAGTTCCCTATAATCCTATTTAATTGTGACAGATTATTCACACAATGAACTCTCAGTACTCCGCTTTAATTGTGACAGATTATTCACACAATGAGATCTCTAGAATCTGGTTTCACTGTGACAGATTTTTCCAGTGCGATATCTATAATCAATTTAATTGTGACAGATTATTCACACAATGAGCTCTCTAGAATCTGGTTTTACTGTGACAGACTTTTCACACAGTGAGCTCTCTATAATCCGGTTGAATTGTGACAGATTATTCACACAGAGAGGTCTCGATAATCGGGTATAATTGTGATAGATTATTCACACAGTGAACTATCTATAATCCAGTTTAATTGTGATAGATTATTCACACAGTGAGCTCTCTATAATAAATTTAATTGTGACACATTATTCACACAGTGTGTTTCCTATAATCCTACTTAACCTTTTCGAATTTGCTGTAATCCAGTTTAATTGTGATGGATTACTTGCACAGCGAGCCCTCTATAATCCAATTTAATTGTGACAGATTACTTGCACAGCGAGCCCCCTATACTCCAGTTTAATTGTGACAGATTATTCACACAATGAGCTCTCTCTAATACATTTAATTGTGATTGAATATTCACACAGTGATCTCTCTATAATCTGGTTTAATTGTGATAAATTATTCCCAGAGTGAACTCTCTATACTCCAGTTTAATTGTGACATATTATGCACGGTGAGTTGTCTGTAATCTAGTTTAATAGTGATGGATTATTCACACAGTGAGCTCTCTGTAATCCAGTTTAAATGTGACAGATTATTTACACAGCCAGCTCTCTATAATCCAGTTTAGTTGTGACAGATTATTCACACAGTGAGCTCTCTATAATCCGGGTTAATTGTGAGAGATTATGCACAGTGAACTCTCTATAATCCAGTTTAATTGTGACAGATTATTCACACAGTGAACTCTCTATAATCCAGTTTAATTGTGACAGATTATTCACACAGTGAGCTCTCTATAATCCAGTTTAATTGTGACAGATTATTCACACAGTGAGCTCTCTATAATCCTGTTTAATTGTGACAGATTATTCACACAGTGAGCTCTCTATAATCCAGTTTAATTGTGACAGATTATTCACACAGTGAGCTGTCTATAATCCAGTTTAATTGTGACAGATTATTCACACAGTGAGCTGTCTAAAATCCAGTTTAATTGTGACAGATTATTCACACAGTGAACTCTCTATAATCCAGTTTAATTGTGACAGATTATTCACACAGTGAGCTCTCTATAATCCGGTTTAATTGTGACAGAGTATTCACACAGTGAGCTCTCTATAATCCAGTTTAATTGTGACAGATTATTCACACAGTGAGATCTCTATAATCCAGTTTAATTGTGACAGATTATTCACACAGTGAACTCTCTATAAACCAGTTTGATTGTGACAGATTATTCACACAGTGAGCTCTCTATAATCCAGTTTAATTGTGACAGATTATTCACACAGTGAGATCTCTATAATCCAGTTTAATTGTGACAGATTATTCACACAGTGAGATCTCTATAATCCAGTTTAATTGTGACAGATTATTCACACAGTGAACTCTCTATAATCCAGTTTGATTGTGACAGATTATTCACACAGTGAGCTCTCTATAATCCGGTTTAATTGTGACAGAGAATTCACACAGTGAGCTCTCTATAATCCAGTTTAATTGTGACAAATTATTCACACAGTGAGATCTCTATAATCCAGTTTAATTGTGACAGATTATTCACACAGTGAACTCTCTATAATCCAGTTTAATTGTGACAGATTATTCACACAGTGAGCTCTCTATAATCCGGTTTAATTGTGACAGATTATTTGCACAGTGAGCTCTCTATAATCCAGTTTAATTGTGACAGATTATTCACACAGTGAGCACTCTATAATCCGGTTTAATTGTGACAGATTATTCACACAGTGAACTCTCTATACTCCAGTTTAATTGTGACAGATTATTCACACAGTGAGCTCTCTATAATCCAGTTTAATTGTGGCAGATTATTCACACAGTGAGCTCTCGGTAATCCAGTTTAATTGTGACAAATTATTCACACTGTGAACTCTCTATAATCCAGTTTAATTGTGACAGATTAGACACACAGTGAACTCCCTATAATCCAGTTTAATTGTGACAGATTATTCACACTGTGAACTCTCTATAATCCAGTTTAATTGTGACAAATTATTCACACTGTGAACTCTCTATAATCCAGTTTAATTGTGACAGATTAGACACACAGTGAACTCCCTATAATCCAGTTTAATTGTGACAGATTATTCACACAGTGAACTCTCTATAATCCAGTTTAATTGTGACAGATTATTCACACAGTGAGCTCTCTATAATCCAGTTTAATTGTGACAGATTATTCACACAGTGAGCTCTCTATAATCCAGTTTGATTGTGACAGATTATTCACACTGTGAACTCTCTATAATCCAGTTTAATTGTGACAGATTATTCACACTGTGAACTCTCTATAATCCAGTTTAATTGTGGCAGATTATTCACACAGTGAGCTCTCTGTAATCCAGTTTAATTGTGACAAATTATTCACACTGTAAACTCTCTATAATCCAGTTTAATTGTGACAGATTAGACACATAGTGAACTCCCTATAATCCAGTTTAATTGTGACAGATTATTCACACTGTGAACTCTCTATAATCCAGTTTAATTGTGACAGATTATTCACACTGTGAACTCTCTATAATCCAGTTTAATTGTGACAGATTATTCACACAGTGAGCTCTCTGTAATCCAGTTTGATTGTGACAGATTATTCACACTGTGAACTCTCTATAATCCAGTTTAATTGTGACAGATTATTCACACAGTGAGCTCTCTATAATCCAGTTTAATTGTGACAGATTATTTGCACAGTGAGCTCTCTATAATCCAGTTTAATTGTGACAGATTATTCACACAGTGAGCTCTCTATAATCCAGTTTAATTGTGACAGATTATTTGCACAGTGAACTCTCTATAATCCAGTTTAATTGTGACAGATTATTCACACTGTGAACTCTCTATAATCCAGTTTAATTGTGACAGATTATTCACACAGTGAGCTCTCTGTAATCCAGTTTGATTGTGACAGATTATTCACACTGTGAACTCTCTATAATCCAGTTTAATTGTGACAGATTATTCACACAGTGAGCTCTCTATAATCCAGTTTAATTGTGACAGATTATTTGCACAGTGAGCTCTCTATAATCCAGTTTAATTGTGACAGATTATTCACACAGTGAGCACTCTATAATCTGGTTTAATTGTGACAGATTATTCACACAGTGAGCTCTCTATAATCCAGTTTAATTGTGACAGATTATTTGCACAGTGAACTCTCTATAATCCAGTTTAATTGTGACAGATTATTCACACTGTGAACTCTCTATAATCCAGTTTAATTGTGACAGATTATTCACACAGTGAGCTCTCTGTAATCCAGTTTGATTATGACAGATTATTTGCACAGTGAACTCTCTATAATCCAGTTTAATTGTGACAGATTATTTGCACAGTGAACTCTCTATAATCCAGTTTAATTGTGACAGATTATTTGCACAGTGAGCTCTCTATAATCCAGTTTAATTGTGACAGATTATTCACACAGTGAGCTCTCTATAATCCAGTTTAATTGTGACAGATTATTTGCACAGTGAACTCTCTATAATCCAGTTTAATTGTGACAGATTATGCACACTGTGAACTCTCTATAATCCAGTTTAATTGTGACAGATTATTCACACAGTGAGCTCTCTGTAATCCAGTTTGATTGTGACAGATTATTCACACTGTGAACTCTCTATAATCCAGTTTAATTGTGACAGATTATTCACACAGTGAGCTCTCTATAATCCAGTTTAATTGTGACAGATTATTTGCACAGTGAGCTCTCTATAATCCAGTTTAATTGTGACAGATTATTCACACAGTGAGCACTCTATAATCTGGTTTAATTGTGACAGATTATTCACACAGTGAACTCTCTATACTCCAGTTTAATTGTGACAGATTATTCACACAGTGAGCTCTCTATAATCCAGTGTAATTGTGGCAGATTATTCACACAGTGAGCTGTCTATAATCCAGTTTAATTGTGACAAATTAGTCACACTGTGAACTCTCTATAATCCAGTTTAATTGTGACAGATTATTCACACAGTGAGATCTCTATAATCCAGTTTAATTGTGACAGATTATTCACACAGTGAGCTCTCTATAATCCAGTTTAATTGTGACAGATTAGACACACAGTGAACTCCCTATAATCCAGTTTAATTGTGACAGATTATTCACACTGTGAACTCTCTATAATCCAGTTTAATTGTGACAGATTATTCACACAGTGAGCTCTCTATAATCCAGTTTGATTGTGACAGATTATTCACACTGTGAACTCTCTATAATCCAGTTTAATTGTGACAGAGTATTCACACTGTGAACTCTCTATAATCCAGTTTAATTGTGGCAGATTATTCACACAGTGAGCTCTCTGTAATCCAGTTTAATTGTGACAAATTATTCACACTGTGAACTCTCTATAATCCAGTTTAATTGTGACAGATTAGACACATAGTGAACTCCCTATAATCCAGTTTAATTGTGACAGATTATTCACACTGTGAACTCTCTATAATCCAGTTTAATTGTGACAGATTATTCACACAGTGAACTCTCTATAATCCAGTTTAATTGTGACAGATTATTCACACTGTGAACTCTCTATAATCCAGTTTAATTGTGACAGATTATTCACACAGTGAGCTCTCTATAATCCAGTTTGATTGTGACAGATTATTCACACTGTGAACTCTCTATAATCCAGTTTAATTGTGACAGATTATTCACACAGTGAGCTCTCTATAATCCAGTTTAATTGTGACAGATTATTCACACAGTGAACTCTCTATAATCCAGTTTAATTGTGACAGATTATTCACACTGTGAACTCTCTATAATCCAGTTTAATTGTGACAAATTATTCACACAGTGAGCTCTCTATAATCCAGTTTAATTGTGACAGATTATTCACACTGTGAACTCTCTATAATCCAATATGATTGTGACAGATTATTCACACAGTGAGGTCTCTATAATCCAGTTTAATTGTGACAGATTATTCACACAGTGAACTCTCTATAATCCTGTTTAATTGTGACAGATTATTCACACAGTGAGCTCTCTATAACCCAGTTTAATTGTGACAGTCTATTCACACAGTGAGCTCTCTATAATCCAGTTTGATTGTGACAGATTATTCACACTGTGAACTCTCTATAACCCAGTTTGATTGTGACAGATTATTCACACAGTGAGGTCTCTATAATCCAGTTTAATTGTGACAGATTATTCACACAGTGAACTCTCTATAATCCAGGTTAATTGTGACAGATTATTCACACCGTGAGCTCTCTATAATCCTGTTTAATTGTGACAGATTATTCACACAGTGAGCTCTCTATAACTCAGTTTAATTGTGACAGTCTATTCACACAGTGAGCTCTCTATAATCCAGTTTGATTGTGACAGATTATTCACACAGTGAACTCTCTATAATCCAGTTTAATAGTGACAGATTATTCACACAGTGAGCTCTCTATAATCCAGTTTAATTGTGACAGATTATTGACACAGTGAACTCTCTATAATCCAGTTTAATTGTGACAGATTATTCACACAGTGAGCTCTATATAATCCAGTTTAATTGTGACAGATTATTCACACAGTGAGCTCACTATAATCCAGTTTGATTGTGACAGATTATTCACACAGTGAGCTCTCTATAATCCAGTTTAATTGTGACAGATTATTCACACAGTGAGGTCTCTATAATCCAGTTTAATTGTGACAGATTATTCACACAGTGAACTCTCTATAATCCAGTTTAATTGTGACAGATTATTCACACAGTGAGTTCTCTATAATCCGGTTTAATTGTGACAGATTATTCACACAGTGAACTCTCTATAATCCGGTTTAATTGTGACAGATTATTCACAGTGAGCTCTCTATAATCCAGTTTGTTGTGACAGATTATTCACACAATGAGCTCTCTATAATCCAGTTTAATTGTGACAGATTATTCACAGTGAGCTCTCTATAATCCAGTTTGTTGTGACAGATTATTCACACAGTGAGCTCTCTATAATCCAGTGTAATTGTGACAGATTATTCACACAGTGAGCCTTTTAAAACCCAGTTTAATTGTGGCAGATTATTCACACAGTGAACTCTCTATAATCCAGGTTAATTGTGACAGATTATTCACACAGTGAGCTCTCTATAATCCAGTGTAATTGTGACAGATTATTCACACAGTGAGCTCTCTATAATCCAGGTTAATTGTGACAGATTATTCACACAGTGAGCTCTCTATAATCCAGTTTAATTGTGCCAGATTATTCACACAGTGAACTCTCTATAATCCTGTTTAATTGTGACAGATTATTCACACAGTGAGCTCTCTATAACCCAGTTTAATTGTGACAGATTATTCACACCGTGAGCTCTCTATAATCCAGTTTAATTGTGACAGATTATTCACACAGTGAACTCTCTATAATCCAGTTTAATTGTGACAGATTATTCACACAGTGAGCTCACTATAATCCAGTTTGATTGTGACAGATTATTCACACAGTGAGCTCTCTATAATCCTGTTTAATTGTGACAGATTATTCACACAGTGAGCTCTCTATAATCCAGTTTAATTGTGACAGATTATTCACACAGTGAGCTGTCTATAATCCAGTTTAATTGTGACAGATTATTCACACAGTGAGCTGTCTAAAATCCAGTTTAATTGTGACAGATTATTCACACAGTGAACTCTCTATAATCCAGTTTAATTGTGACAGATTATTCACACAGTGAGCTCTCTATAATCCGGTTTAATTGTGACAGAGTATTCACACAGTGAGCTCTCTATAATCCAGTTTAATTGTGACAGATTATTCACACAGTGAGATCTCTATAATCCAGTTTAATTGTGACAGATTATTCACACAGTGAACTCTCTATAAACCAGTTTGATTGTGACAGATTATTCACACAGTGAGCTCTCTATAATCCAGTTTAATTGTGACAGATTATTCACACAGTGAGATCTCTATAATCCAGTTTAATTGTGACAGATTATTCACACAGTGAGATCTCTATAATCCAGTTTAATTGTGACAGATTATTCACACAGTGAACTCTCTATAATCCAGTTTGATTGTGACAGATTATTCACACAGTGAGCTCTCTATAATCCGGTTTAATTGTGACAGAGAATTCACACAGTGAGCTCTCTATAATCCAGTTTAATTGTGACAGATTATTCACACAGTGAGATCTCTATAATCCAGTTTAATTGTGACAGATTATTCACACAGTGAACTCTCTATAATCCAGTTTAATTGTGACAGATTATTCACACAGTGAGCTCTCTATAATCCGGTTTAATTGTGACAGATTATTTGCACAGTGAGCTCTCTATAATCCAGTTTAATTGTGACAGATTATTCACACAGTGAGCACTCTATAATCCGGTTTAATTGTGACAGATTATTCACACAGTGAACTCTCTATACTCCAGTTTAATTGTGACAGATTATTCACACAGTGAGCTCTCTATAATCCAGTTTAATTGTGGCAGATTATTCACACAGTGAGCTCTCGGTAATCCAGTTTAATTGTGACAAATTATTCACACTGTGAACTCTCTATAATCCAGTTTAATTGTGACAAATTATTCACACTGTGAACTCTCTATAATCCAGTTTAATTGTGACAGATTAGACACACAGTGAACTCCCTATAATCCAGTTTAATTGTGACAGATTATTCACACAGTGAACTCTCTATAATCCAGTTTAATTGTGACAGATTATTCACACAGTGAGCTCTCTATAATCCAGTTTAATTGTGACAGATTATTCACACAGTGAGCTCTCTATAATCCAGTTTGATTGTGACAGATTATTCACACTGTGAACTCTCTATAATCCAGTTTAATTGTGACAGATTATTCACACTGTGAACTCTCTATAATCCAGTTTAATTGTGGCAGATTATTCACACAGTGAGCTCTCTGTAATCCAGTTTAATTGTGACAAATTATTCACACTGTAAACTCTCTATAATCCAGTTTAATTGTGACAGATTAGACACATAGTGAACTCCCTATAATCCAGTTTAATTGTGACAGATTATTCACACTGTGAACTCTCTATAATCCAGTTTAATTGTGACAGATTATTCACACTGTGAACTCTCTATAATCCAGTTTAATTGTGACAGATTATTCACACAGTGAGCTCTCTGTAATCCAGTTTGATTGTGACAGATTATTCACACTGTGAACTCTCTATAATCCAGTTTAATTGTGACAGATTATTCACACAGTGAGCTCTCTATAATCCAGTTTAATTGTGACAGATTATTTGCACAGTGAGCTCTCTATAATCCAGTTTAATTGTGACAGATTATTCACAGTGAGCTCTCTATAATCCAGTTTAATTGTGACAGATTATTTGCACAGTGAACTCTCTATAATCCAGTTTAATTGTGACAGATTATTCACACTGTGAACTCTCTATAATCCAGTTTTATTGTGACAGATTATTCACACAGTGAGCTCTCTGTAATCCAGTTTGATTGTGACAGATTATTCACACTGTGAACTCTCTATAATCCAGTTTAATTGTGACAGATTATTCACACAGTGAGCTCTCTATAATCCAGTTTAATTGTGACAGATTATTTGCACAGTGAGCTCTCTATAATCCAGTTTAATTGTGACAGATTATTCACACAGTGAGCACTCTATAATCTGGTTTAATTGTGACAGATTATTCACACAGTGAGCTCTCTATAATCCAGTTTAATTGTGACAGATTATTTGCACAGTGAACTCTCTATAATCCAGTTTAATTGTGACAGATTATTCACACTGTGAACTCTCTATAATCCAGTTTAATTGTGACAGATTATTCACACAGTGAGCTCTCTGTAATCCAGTTTGATTGTGACAGATTATTTGCACAGTGAACTCTCTATAATCCAGTTTAATTGTGACAGATTATTTGCACAGTGAACTCTCTATAATCCAGTTTAATTGTGACAGATTATTTGCACAGTGAGCTCTCTATAATCCAGTTTAATTGTGACAGATTATTCACACAGTGAGCTCTCTATAATCCAGTTTAATTGTGACAGATTATTTGCACAGTGAACTCTCTATAATCCAGTTTAATTGTGACAGATTATTCACACTGTGAACTCTCTATAATCCAGTTTAATTGTGACAGATTATTCACACAGTGAGCTCTCTGTAATCCAGTTTGATTGTGACAGATTATTCACACTGTGAACTCTCTATAATCCAGTTTAATTGTGACAGATTATTCACACAGTGAGCTCTCTATAATCCAGTTTAATTGTGACAGATTATTTGCACAGTGAGCTCTCTATAATCCAGTTTAATTGTGACAGATTATTCACACAGTGAGCACTCTATAATCTGGTTTAATTGTGACAGATTATTCACACAGTGAACTCTCTATACTCCAGTTTAATTGTGACAGATTATTCACACAGTGAGCTCTCTATAATCCAGTGTAATTGTGGCAGATTATTCACACAGTGAGCTGTCTATAATCCAGTTTAATTGTGACAAATTAGTCACACTGTGAACTCTCTATAATCCAGTTTAATTGTGACAGATTATTCACACAGTGAGATCTCTATAATCCAGTTTAATTGTGACAGATTATTCACACAGTGAGCTCTCTATAATCCAGTTTAATTGTGACAGATTAGACACACAGTGAACTCCCTATAATCCAGTTTAATTGTGACAGATTATTCACACTGTGAACTCTCTATAATCCAGTTTAATTGTGACAGATTATTCACACAGTGAGCTCTCTATAATCCAGTTTGATTGTGACAGATTATTCACACTGTGAACTCTCTATAATCCAGTTTAATTGTGACAGAGTATTCACACTGTGAACTCTCTATAATCCAGTTTAATTGTGGCAGATTATTCACACAGTGAGCTCTCTGTAATCCAGTTTAATTGTGACAAATTATTCACACTGTGAACTCTCTATAATCCAGTTTAATTGTGACAGATTAGACACATAGTGAACTCCCTATAATCCAGTTTAATTGTGACAGATTATTCACACTGTGAACTCTCTATAATCCAGTTTAATTGTGACAGATTATTCACACAGTGAACTCTCTATAATCCAGTTTAATTGTGACAGATTATTCACACTGTGAACTCTCTATAATCCAGTTTAATTGTGACAGATTATTCACACAGTGAGCTCTCTATAATCCAGTTTGATTGTGACAGATTATTCACACTGTGAACTCTCTATAATCCAGTTTAATTGTGACAGATTATTCACACAGTGAGCTCTCTATAATCCAGTTTAATTGTGACAGATTATTCACACAGTGAACTCTCTATAATCCAGTTTAATTGTGACAGATTATTCACACTGTGAACTCTCTATAATCCAGTTTAATTGTGACAAATTATTCACACAGTGAGCTCTCTATAATCCAGTTTAATTGTGACAGATTATTCACACTGTGAACTCTCTATAATCCAATATGATTGTGACAGATTATTCACACAGTGAGGTCTCTATAATCCAGTTTAATTGTGACAGATTATTCACACAGTGAACTCTCTATAATCCTGTTTAATTGTGACAGATTATTCACACAGTGAGCTCTCTATAACCCAGTTTAATTGTGACAGTCTATTCACACAGTGAGCTCTCTATAATCCAGTTTGATTGTGACAGATTATTCACACTGTGAACTCTCTATAACCCAGTTTGATTGTGACAGATTATTCACACAGTGAGGTCTCTATAATCCAGTTTAATTGTGACAGATTATTCACACAGTGAACTCTCTATAATCCAGGTTAATTGTGACAGATTATTCACACCGTGAGCTCTCTATAATCCTGTTTAATTGTGACAGATTATTCACACAGTGAGCTCTCTATAACTCAGTTTAATTGTGACAGTCTATTCACACAGTGAGCTCTCTATAATCCAGTTTGATTGTGACAGATTATTCACACAGTGAACTCTCTATAATCCAGTTTAATAGTGACAGATTATTCACACAGTGAGCTCTCTATAATCCAGTTTAATTGTGACAGATTATTGACACAGTGAACTCTCTATAATCCAGTTTAATTGTGACAGATTATTCACACAGTGAGCTCTATATAATCCAGTTTAATTGTGACAGATTATTCACACAGTGAGCTCACTATAATCCAGTTTGATTGTGACAGATTATTCACACAGTGAGCTCTCTATAATCCAGTTTAATTGTGACAGATTATTCACACAGTGAGGTCTCTATAATCCAGTTTAATTGTGACAGATTATTCACACAGTGAACTCTCTATAATCCAGTTTAATTGTGACAGATTATTCACACAGTGAGTTCTCTATAATCCGGTTTAATTGTGACAGATTATTCACACAGTGAACTCTCTATAATCCGGTTTAATTGTGACAGATTATTCACAGTGAGCTCTCTATAATCCAGTTTGTTGTGACAGATTATTCACACAATGAGCTCTCTATAATCCAGTTTAATTGTGACAGATTATTCACAGTGAGCTCTCTATAATCCAGTTTGTTGTGACAGATTATTCACACAGTGAGCTCTCTATAATCCAGTGTAATTGTGACAGATTATTCACACAGTGAGCCTTTTAAAACCCAGTTTAATTGTGGCAGATTATTCACACAGTGAACTCTCTATAATCCAGGTTAATTGTGACAGATTATTCACACAGTGAGCTCTCTATAATCCAGTGTAATTGTGACAGATTATTCACACAGTGAGCTCTCTATAATCCAGGTTAATTGTGACAGATTATTCACACAGTGAGCTCTCTATAATCCAGTTTAATTGTGCCAGATTATTCACACAGTGAACTCTCTATAATCCTGTTTAATTGTGACAGATTATTCACACAGTGAGCTCTCTATAACCCAGTTTAATTGTGACAGATTATTCACACCGTGAGCTCTCTATAATCCAGTTTAATTGTGACAGATTATTCACACAGTGAACTCTCTATAATCCAGTTTAATTGTGACAGATTATTCACACAGTGAGCTCACTATAATCCAGTTTGATTGTGACAGATTATTCACACAGTGAGCTCTCTATAATCCAGTTTAATTGTGACAGATTATTCACACAGTGAGGTCTCTATAATCCAGTTTAATTGTGACAGATTATTCACACAGTGAACTCTCTATAATCCAGTTTAATTGTGACAGCTTATTCACACAGTGAGTTCTCTATAATCCGGTTTAATTGTGACAGATTATTCACACAGTGAACTCTCTATAATCCGGTTTAATTGTGACAGATTATTCACAGTGAGCTCTCTATAATCCAGTTTGTTGTGACAGATTATTCACACAGTGAGTTCTCTATAATCCGGTTTAATTGTGACAGATTATTCACACAGTGAACTCTCTATAATCCGGTTTAATTGTGACAGATTATTCACAGTGAGCTCTCTATAATCCAGTTTGTTGTGACAGATTATTCACACAGTGAGCTCTCTATAATCCAGTTTAATTGTGACAGATTATTCACAGTGAGCTCTCTATAATCCAGTTTGTTGTGACAGATTATTCACACAGTGAGCTCTCTCTATAATCCAGTTTAATTGTGACAGATTATTCACACAGTGAACTCTCTATAATCCAGTTTAATTGTGACAGATTATTCACACTGTGAACTCTCTATAATCCAGTTTAATTGTGACAGATTATTCACACAGTGAGCTCTCTATAATCGAGTTTAATTGTGACAGATTATTCACACAGTGAGCTCTCTATAATCCGGTTTAATTGTGACAGATTATTCACACAGTGAACTCTCTATAATCCAGTTTAATTGTGACAGATTATTCACACTGTGAACTCTCTATAATCCAGTTTGTTGTGACAGATTATTCACACAGTGAGCTCTCTCTATAATCCAGTTTAATTGTGACAGATTATTCACACAGTGAGCTCTCTATAATCCAGTTTAATTGTGACAGATTATTCACACAGTGAGCTCTCTATAATCCGGTTTAATTGTGACAGATTATTCACACAGTGAGCTCACTATAATCCAGTTTCATTGTGACAGATTATTCACAGTGAACTCTCTACAATCCAGTTTAATTGTGCCAGATTATTCACACAGTGAACTCTCTATAACCCAGTTTAATTGTGACAGATTATTCACACAGTGAGCTCTCTATAATCCAGTTTAATTGTGCCAGATTATTCACACTGTGAGCTCTCTATAATCCAGTTTGATTGTGACAGATTATTCACACAGTGAGCTCTCTATAATCCAGTTTGATTGTGACAGATTATTCACAGTGTGTGCTCTCTATAATCCTGTTTAATTGTGACAGATTATTCACACAGTGAACTCTCTATAACCCAGTTTAATTGTGACAGATTATTCACACAGTGAACTCTCTATAATCCAGTTTAATTGTGCCAGATTATTCACACAGTGAACTCTCTATAATCCAGTTTAATTGTGGCAGATTATTCACACAGTGAACTCTCTATAATCCGGTTTAATTGTGACAGATTATTCACACAGTGAGCTCTCTATAATCCAGTTTAATTGTGACAGATTATTCACACTGTGTGCTCTCATTAAACCAGTGTAATCGTGATGGATTAGTCACAGTGAGCCTTTTAAAACCCAGTTTAATTGTGGCAGATTATTCACACAGTGAACTCTCTATAATCCAGGTTAATTGTGACAGATTATTCACACAGTGAGCTCTCTATAACCCAGTTTAATTGTGACAGATTATTCACACAGTGAGCACTCTATAATCCAGTTTAATTGTGACAGATTATTCACACAGTGAACTCTCTATAATCCAGTTTAATTGTGACAGATTATTCACACAGTGAGCTCTCTATAACCCAGTTTAATTGTGACAGATTATTCACACAGTGAGCTCTCTATAATCCAGTTTAATTGTGACAGATTATTCACACAGTGAACTCTCTATAATCCAGTTTAATTGTGACAGATTATTCACACAGTGAACTCTCTATAATCCAGTTTAATTGTGGCAGATTATTCACACAGTGAACTCTCTATAATCCTGTTTAATTGTGACAGATTATTCACACAGTGAGCTCTCTATAATCCAGTTTAATTGTGACAGATTATTCACACAGTGAGCTCTCTATAATCCAGTTTAATTGTGACAGATTATTCACACAGTGAGCTCTCTATAATCCAGTTTAATTGTGACAGATTATTCACACAGTGAGCTCACTATAATCCAGTTTGATTGTGACAGATTATTCACACAGTGAACTCTCTATAATCCAGTTTAATTGTGACAGATTATTCACACAGTGAGCTCTCTATAATCCGGTTTAATTGTGACAGATTATTCACACAGTGAACTCTCTATAATCCGGTTTAATTGTGACAGATTATTCACAGTGAGCTCTCTATAATCCAGTTTGTTGTGACAGATTATTCACACAGTGAGCTCTCTATAATCCAGTTTAATTGTGACAGATTATTCACACAGTGAGCTCTCTATAATCCAGTGTAATTGTGACAGATTATTCACACAGTGAGCTCTCTATAATCCGGTTTAATTGTGACAGATTATTCACACAGTGAACTCTCTATAATCCGGTTTAATTGTGACAGATTATTCACAGTGAGCTCTCTATAATCCAGTTTGTTGTGACAGATTATTCACACAGTGAGCTCTCTATAATTCAGATTAATTGTGACAGATTATTCACACAGTGAGCTCTCTATAATCCAGTGTAATTGTGACAGATTATTCACACAGTGAGCTCTCTATAATCCAGGTTAATTGTGACAGATTATTCACACAGTGAGCTCTCTATAATCCAGTTTAATTGTGCCAGATTATTCACACAGTGAACTCTCTATAATCCAGTTTAATTGTGCCAGATTATTCACACAGTGAACTCTCTATAATCCTGTTTAATTGTGACAGATTATTCACACAGTGAGCTCTCTATAACCCAGTTTAATTGTGACAGATTATTCACACAGTGAGCTCTCTATAATCCAGTTTAATTGTGACAGATTATTCACACAGTGAACTCTCTATAATCCAGTTTAATTGTGACAGATTATTCACACAGTGAACTCTCTATAATCCTGTTTAATTGTGACAGATTATTCACACAGTGAGCTCTCTATAACCCAGTTTAATTGTGACAGAGTATTCACACAGTGTGCTCTCTATAATCCAGTTTAATTGTGCCAGATTATTCACACAGTGAACTCTCTATAATCCAGTTTAATTGTGCCAGATTATTCACACAGTGAACTCTCTATAATCCAGTTTAATTGTGCCAGATTATTCACACAGTGAACTCTCTATAATCCAGTTTAATTGTGCCATATTATTCACACAGTGAACTCTCTATAATCCAGTTTAATTGTGACAGATTATTCACACAGTGAGCTCTCTATAATCGAGTTTAATTGTGACAGATTATTCACACAGTGAGCTCTCTATAATCCAGTTTAATTGTGACAGATTATTCACACAGTGAGCCCTCTATAATCCAGTTTAATTGTGACAGATTATTCACATAGTGAGCTCTCTATAATCCGGTTTAATTGTGACAGATTATTCACACTGTGAACTCTCTATAATCCTGTTTAATTGTGACAGATTATTCACACAGTGAGCTCTCTATAATCGAGTTTAATTGTGACAGATTATTCACACAGTGAACTCTCTATAATCCAGTTTAATTGTGACAGATTATTCACTCAGTGAGCTCTCTATAATCCAGTTTGATTGTGACAGATTATTCACACTGTGAACTCTCTATAATCCAGTTTAATTGTGCCAGATTATTCACACAGTGAACTCTCTATAATCCTGTTTAATTGTGACAGATTATTCACACAGTGAGCTCTCTATAATCCTGTTTAATTGTGACAGATTATTCACACAGTGAGCTCTCTATAACTCAGTTTAATTGTGACAGTCTATTCACACAGTGAGCTCTCTATAATCGAGTTTAATTGTGACAGATTATTCACACAGTGAGCTCTCTATAATCCAGTTTAATTGTGACAGATTATTGACACAGTGAGCTCTCTATAATCCTGTTTAATTGTGACAGATTATTCACAGTGAACTCTCTATAATCCAGTTTAATTGTGACAGATTATTCACAGTGTGTGCTCTCTATAATCCAGTTTAATTGTGACAGATTATTCACACAGTGAACTCTCTATAATCCAGTTTAATTGTGACAGATTATTCACACAGTGAGCTCTCTATAACCCAGTTTAAATGTGACAGATTATTCACACAGTGAACTCTCTATAATCCAGTTTAATTGTGACAGATTATTCACAGTGTGAGCTCTCTATAATCCAGTTTAATTGTGACAGATTATTCACACAGTGAGCTCTCTATAATCCAGTTTGTTTGTGACAGATTATTCACACAGTGAGCTCTCTATAATCCGGTTTAATTGTGACCGAGAATTCACACAGTGAGCTCTCTATAATCCAGTTTAATTGTGACAGATTATTCACACAGTGAGATCTCTATAATCCAGTTTAATTGTGACGGATTATTCACACAGTGAACTCTCTATAATCCAGTTTAATTGTGACAGAGTATTCACACAGTGAACTCTCTATAATCCAGTTTAATTGTGACAGATTATTCACACTGTGAACTCTCTATAATCCAGTTTAATTGTGACAGATTATTCACACAGTGAGCTCTCTCTAATCCAGTTTAATTGTGACAGATTATTCACACAGTGAGCCCTCTATAATCCAGTTTAATTGTGACAGATTATTCACACAGTGAACTCTCTATAATCCAGTTTAATTGTGACAGATTATTCACACAGTGAACTCTCTATAATCCAGTTTAATTGTGACAGATTATTCACACAGTGAGCCCTCTATAATCCAGTTTAATTGTGACAGATTATTCACACAGTGAACTCTCTATAATCCAGTTTAATTGTGACAGATTATTCACACAGTGAACTCTCTATAATCCAGTTTAATTGTGACAGATTATTCACACAGTGAACTCTCTATAATCCAGTTTAATTGTGACAGATTATTCACACAGTGAGCTCTCTATAATCCGGTTTAATCGTGACAGATTATTTGCACAGTGAGCTCTCTATAATCCAGTTTAATTGTGACAGATTATTCACACAGTGAGCACTCTATAATCCGGTTTAATTGTGACAGATTATTCACACAGTGAACTCTCTATACTCCAGTTTAATTGTGACAGATTATTCACACAGTGAGCTCCCTATAATCCAGTTTAATTGTGGCAGATTATTCACACAGTGAGCTCTCTGTAATCCAGTTTAATTGTGACAAATAATTCACACTGTGAACTCTCTATAATCCAGTTTAATTGTGACAGATTAGACACACAGTGAACTCCCTATAATCCAGTTTAATTGTGACCGATTATTCACACTGTGAACTCTCTATAATCCAGTTTAATTGTGACAGATTATTCACACAGTGAGCTCTCTATAATCCAGTTTGATTGTGACAGATTATTCACACAGTGAGCTCTCTATAATCCAGTTTAATTGTGACAGATTAGACACACAGTGAACTCCCTATAATCCAGTTTAATTGTGACCGATTATTCACACTGTGAACTCTCTATAATCCAGTTTAATTGTGACAGATTATTCACACAGTGAGCTCTCTATAATCCAGTTTAATTGTGACAGATTATTCACACAGTGAACTCTCTATAATCCAGTTTAATTGTGGCAGATTATTCACATAGTGAGCTCTCTGTAATCCAGTTTAATTGTGACAGATTATTCACACAGTGAACTCTCTATAATCCAGTTTAATTGTGACAGATTATTCACACTGTGAACTCTCTATAATCCAGTTTAATTGTGACAGATTATTCACACAGTGAGCTCTCTATAATCCAGTTTGATTGTGACAGATTATTCACACTGTGAACTCTCTATAATCCAGTTTAATTGTGACAGATTATTCACACAGTGAGCTCTCTATAATCCAGTTTAATTGTGACAGATTATTCACACAGTGAACTCTCTATAATCCAGTTTAATTGTGACAGATTATTCACACTGTGAACTCTCTATAATCCAGTTTAATTGTGACAGATTATTCACACAGTGAGCTCTCTATAATCCAGTTTAATTGTGACAGATTATTCACACTGTGAACTCTCTATAATCCAGTTTAATTGTGACAGATTATTCACACAGTGAACTCTCTACAATCCAGTTTAATTGTGACAGATTATTCACACTGTGAACTCTCTATAATCCAGTTTAATTGTGACAGATTATTCACACAGTGAGCTCTCTATAATCCAGTTTGATTGTGACAGATTATTCACACTGTGAACTCTCTATAATCCAGTTTAATTGTGACAGATTATTCACACAGTGAGCTCTCTATAATCCAGTTTAATTGTGACAGATTATTCACACGGTGAACTCTCTATAATCCAGTTTAATTGTGACAGATTATTCACACTGTGAACTCTCTATAATCCAGTTTAATTGTGACAGATTTTTCACACAGTGAGCTCTCTATAATCCAGTTTAATTGTGACAGATTATTCACACTGTGAACTCTCTATGACCCCGTTTGATTGTGACAGATTATTCACACAGTGAGGTCTCTATAATCCAGTTTAATTGTGACAGATTATTCACACAGTGAACTCTCTATAATCCTGTTTAATTGTGACAGATTATTCACACAGTGAGCTCTCTATAACCCAGTTTAATTGTGACAGTCTATTCACACAGTGAGCTCTCTATAATCCAGTTTGATTGTGACAGATTATTCACACTGTGAACTCTCTATAACCCAGTTTGATTGTGACAGATTATTCACACAGTGAGGTCTTTATAATCCAGTTTAATTGTGACAGATTATTCACACAGTGAACTCTCTATAATCCAGGTTAATTGTGACACATTATTCACACAGTGAGCTCTCTATAATCCAGTGTAATTGTGACAGATTATTCACACAGTGAGCTCTCTATAATCCAGGTTAATTGTGACAGATTATTCACACAGTGAGCTCTCTATAATCCAGTTTAATTGTGACAGATTATTCACACAGTGAGCCCTCTATAATCCAGTTTAATTGTGACAGATTATTCACACAGTGAGCTCTCTATAATCCGGTTTAATTGTGACAGATTATTCACACTGTGAACTCTCTATAATCCTGTTTAATTGTGACAGATTATTCACACAGTGAGCTCTCTATAATCGAGTTTAATTGTGACAGATTTTTCACACAGTGAACTCTCTATAATCCTGTTTAATTGTGACAGATTATTCACACAGTGAACTCTCTATAATCCAGTTTAATTGTGACAGATTATTCACTCAGTGAGCTCTCTATAATCCAGTTTGATTGTGACAGATTATTCACACTGTGAACTCTCTATAATCCAGTTTAATTGTGACAGATTATTCACACTGTGAACTCTCTATAACCCAGTTTAATTGTGACAGATTATTCACACAGTGAGCTCTCTATAATCCAGCTTGATTGTGACAGGTTATTCACACTGTGTGCTCTCATTAAACCAGTGTAATCGTGATGGATTAGTCACAGTGAGCTCTCTATACTCCAGTTTAATTGTGACAGATTATTCACACAGTGAGCTCTCTATAATCCAGTTTAATTGTGACAGATTATTCACACAGTGAGCTCTCTATAATCCAGTTTAATTGTGACAGATTATTCACACAGTGAGCTCTCTATAATCCAGTTTAATTGTGACAGATTATTCACACAGTGAGCTCTCTATAATCCAGTTTAATTGTGACAGATTATTCACAGTGAACTCTCTATAATCCAGTTTAATTGTGACAGATTATTCACAGTGTGTGCTCTCTATAATCCAGTTTAATTGTGACAGATTATTCACACAGTGAACTCTCTATAATCCAGTTTAATTGTGACAGATTATTCAAACAGTGAGCTCTCTATAACCCAGTTTAAATGTGACAGATTATTCACACAGTGAACTCTCTATAATCCAGTTTAATTGTGACAGATTATTCACACAGTGAGCTCTCTATAATCCAGTTTAATTGTGACAGATTATTCACACAGTGAACTCTCTATAATCCAGTTTAATTGTGACAGATTATTCACAGTGTGAGCTCTCTATAATCCAGTTTAATTGTGACAGATTATTCACACAGTGAACTCTCTATAATCCAGTTTAATTGTGACAGATTATTCACACAGTGAACTCTCTATAATCCAGTTTAATTGTGACAGATTATTCACACAGTGAACTCTCTATAATCCAGTTTAATTGTGACAGATTATTCACACAGTGAACTCTCTATAATCCAGTTTAATTGTGACAGATTATTCACACTGTGAACTCTCTACAATCCATTTTAATTGTGACAGATTATTCACACAGTGAACTCTCTATAATCCAGTTTAATTGTGACAGATTATTCACACAGTGTGCTCTCTATAATCCAGTTTAATTGTGACAGATTATTCACACAGTGAGCTCTCTATAATCCGGTTTAATTGTGACAGATTATTCACACTGTGAACTCTCTATAATCCTGTTTAATTGTGACAGATTATTCACACAGTGAGCTCTCTATAATCGAGTTTAATTGTGACAGATTTTTCACACAGTGAACTCTCTATAATCCTGTTTAATTGTGACAGATTATTCACACAGTGAACTCTCTATAATCCAGTTTAATTGTGACAGATTATTCACTCAGTGAGCTCTCTATAATCCAGTTTGATTGTGACAGATTATTCACACTGTGAACTCTCTATAATCCAGTTTAATTGTGACAGATTATTCACACTGTGAACTCTCTATAACCCAGTTTAATTGTGACAGATTATTCACACAGTGAGCTCTCTATAATCCAGCTTGATTGTGACAGGTTATTCACACTGTGTGCTCTCATTAAACCAGTGTAATCGTGATGGATTAGTCACAGTGAGCTCTCTATACTCCAGTTTAATTGTGACAGATTATTCACACAGTGAGCTCTCTATAATCCAGTTTAATTGTGACAGATTATTCACACAGTGAGCTCTCTATAATCCAGTTTAATTGTGACAGATTATTCACACAGTGAGCTCTCTATAATCCAGTTTAATTGTGACAGATTATTCACACAGTGAGCTCTCTATAATCCAGTTTAATTGTGACAGATTATTCACAGTGAACTCTCTATAATCCAGTTTAATTGTGACAGATTATTCACAGTGTGTGCTCTCTATAATCCAGTTTAATTGTGACAGATTATTCACACAGTGAACTCTCTATAATCCAGTTTAATTGTGACAGATTATTCAAACAGTGAGCTCTCTATAACCCAGTTTAAATGTGACAGATTATTCACACAGTGAACTCTCTATAATCCAGTTTAATTGTGACAGATTATTCACACAGTGAGCTCTCTATAATCCAGTTTAATTGTGACAGATTATTCACACAGTGAACTCTCTATAATCCAGTTTAATTGTGACAGATTATTCACAGTGTGAGCTCTCTATAATCCAGTTTAATTGTGACAGATTATTCACACAGTGAACTCTCTATAATCCAGTTTAATTGTGACAGATTATTCACACAGTGAACTCTCTATAATCCAGTTTAATTGTGACAGATTATTCACACAGTGAACTCTCTATAATCCAGTTTAATTGTGACAGATTATTCACACAGTGAACTCTCTATAATCCAGTTTAATTGTGACAGATTATTCACACTGTGAACTCTCTACAATCCATTTTAATTGTGACAGATTATTCACACAGTGAACTCTCTATAATCCAGTTTAATTGTGACAGATTATTCACACAGTGTGCTCTCTATAATCCAGTTTAATTGTGACAGATTATTCACACAGTGAACTCTCTATAATCCAGTTTGTGACAGATTATTCACACAATGGACTCTCTATAATCCAGTTTAATTGTGACAGATTATTCACACAGTGAGCTCTCTATAATCCAGTTTAATTGTGACAGATTATTCACACAGTGAGCTCTCTATAATCCAGTTTAATTGTGACAGGTTATTCACACAGTGAGCTCTCTATAATCCAGTTTAATTGTGACAGATTATTCACACAGTGAACTCTCTGTAATCCAGTTTAATTGTGACAGGTTATTCACACAGTGAGCTCTCTATAATCCAGTTTAATTGTGACAGATTATTCACACAGTGAACTCTCTATAATCCAGTTTAATTGTGACAGATTATTCACACAGTGAACGCTCTATAATCCAGTTTAATTGTGACAGATTATTCAAACAGTGAGCTCTCTATAATCCAGTTTAATTGTGACAGATTATTCACACAGTGAGCTCTCTATAATCCAGTTTAATTGTGACAGATTATTCACAGTGAGCTCTCTATAATCCAGTTTAATTGTGGCAGATTATTCACACAGTGAACTCTCTATAATCCAGTTTAATTGTGACAGATTATTCACACAGTGAACTCTCTATAATCCAGTTTAATTGTGACAGATTATTCACACAGTGAACTCTCTATAATCCAGTTTAATTGTGACAGATTATTCACACAGTGAGCTCTCTATAATCCAGTTTGATTGTGACAGATTATTCACACAGTGAACTCTCTATAATCCAGTTTAATTGTGACAGATTATTCACACAGTGAACTCTCTATAATCCAGTTTAATTGTGACAGATTATTCACACAGTGAGCTCTCTATAATCCAGTTTGATTGTGACAGATTATTCACACTGTGAGCTCTCTATAATCCAGTTTAATTGTGACAGATTATTCACACAGTGAGCTCTCTATAATCCAATTTAATTGTGACAGATTATTCACACAGTGAGCTCACTATAATCCAGTTTGATTGTGACAGATTATTCACACCGTGAGCTCTCTATAATCCAGTTTAATTGTGACAGATTATTCACACAGTGAACTCTCTATAATCCAGTTTAATTGTGACAGATTATTCACACAGTGAACTCTCTATAATCCAGTTTAATTGTGACAGATTATTCACACAGTGAGCTCTCTATAATCCAGTTTAATTGTGACAGATTATTCACACAGTGAGCTCTCTATAATCCAGTTTAATTGTGACAGATTATTCACACAGTGAGCTCTCTATAATCCAGTTTAATTGTGACAGATTATTCACACAGTGAGCTCTCTATAATCCAGTTTAATTGTGACAGATTATTCACACTGTGAACTCTCTATAATCCAGTTTAATTGTGACAGATTATTCACACAGTGAACTCTCTATAATCCAGTTTAATTGTGACAGATTATTCACACAGTGAACTCTCTATAATCCAGTTTAATTGTGACAGATTATTCACACACTGAACTCTCTAGAATCCAGTTTAATGGTGACAGATTATTCACACAGTGAGCTCTCTATAATCCAGTTTAATTGTGACAGATTATTCACACAGTGAACTCTCTATAATCCAGTTTAATTGTGACAGATTATTCACACAGTGAGCTCTCTATAATCCAGTTTAATTGTGACAGATTATTCACACAGTGAACTCTCTAGAATCCAGTTTAATGGTGACAGATTATTCACACAATGAACTCTCTATAATCCGGTTTAATTGTGACAGATTATTCACACAGTGAACTCTCTATAATCCAGTTTAATTGTGACAGATTATTCACACACTGAACTCTCTAGAATCCAGTTTAATGGTGACAGATTATTCACACAGTGAGCTCTCTATAATCCAGTTTAATTGTGACAGATTATTCACACAGTGAGCTCTCTATAATCCAGTTTAATTGTGACAGATTATTCACACAGTGAACTCTCTATAATCCAGTTTAATTGTGACAGATTATTCACACTGTGAACTCTCTATAATCCGGTTTAATTGTGACAGATTATTCACACAGTGAACTCTCTATAATCCAGTTTAATTGTGACAGATTATTCACACACTGAACTCTCTATAATCCAGTTTGATTGTGACAGATTATTCACACAGTGAGCTCTCTATAATCCAGTTTAATTGTGACAGATTATTCACACAGTGAACTCTCTATAATCCAGTTTAATTGTGACAGATTATTCACACTGTGAACTCTCTATAATCCAGTTTAATTGTGACAGATTATTCACACAGTGAACTCTCTATAATCCAGTTTAATTGTGACAGATTATTCACACAGTGAACTCTCTATAATCCAGTTTAATTGTGACAGATTATTCACACAGTGAGCTCTCTATAATCCAGTTTGATTGTGACAGATTATTCACACTGTGAACTCACTATAATCCAGTTTGATTGTGACAGATTATTCACACAGTGAACTCTCTATAATCCAGTTTAATTGTGACAGATTATTCACACAGTGAACTCTCTATAATCCAGTTTAATTGTGACAGATTATTCACACAGTGAACTCTCTATAATCCAGTTTAATTGTGACAGATTATTCACACAGTGAACTCTCTATAATCCAGTTTAATTGTGACAGATTATTCACACAGTCAACTCTCTATAATCCGGTTTAATTGTGGCTGGATTGGTGTCCCCGGATTTATATCTCTGGAGGATGACTGAAGAGGGTGAACAGGACCAGATTATTGCTGCAAAGTGTTCCGGGGGCTGCTGGAGGTGGCTGAGCTGTTGTCAATCTTGTTGCGATCATCTCTGATTTATTTCCAATCCTCTGATGAAGCGGCCCGCGTTGACTGGTGGTTTCAGCACCGCGGACAGAGCGAGCGGCTGCCGCCATCTGGAGGCGAGCAGCAGCATTGCAGCGGAGTCTGGGAGCTGCCGAGTGCCACCTACCGGGCACCCCGCTCAACAACACCTCCTTCGAAAGTACGACCAGAAACTTTGGAGTCGAAAATATTCCTCGGGCTTTAAGTACAACGAGAATAATAAATAAGTGGCAGATTGTATTTAAATCCTGAGAATTAAAACGTACTGAATGTGTTTGATTCTGTGATAAGTCAAAAATGGGTTAATTTCACAGTGAGGTAAACGAGATTTCAGCTGAAGGAGGATAAATTTGTGTTTTATTCTCGGGGACATTCTGTTATTACAGCCTTTAACACGTTTGATTTCCTGGAAAACAGTTTTAATGCAACTAGGTAAATTGCAAATTAGGAAGGCTGAGCAAAAGTGTTTGTTTTAATTCAGAGACTTGCTGTCTCCAGGAATCAGATACATTTCACATCACAGTTACACACAATGTACCAGCAGGTGAGATGCCCCCCTGGCGATTCAGTGTCCTCAGCATGAGGGGGGGGAGGCGGGGGGGGGGGGGGGGCGCTTGCTGCACTGACTTGGAAATACATCCATCTACTGATGCAAGTCCAATCGGACACCTCTCTCAAAGAGCCCACACGGGTACAATTGGCTGCTTCGCCTGTGCGGTAAGATTCTAGCATTCCGAATCAAGTCAGCTGCAGGAGACCCGTCACAGGGTAACAAGCGACCCGAGGGAGGTCAGTGCACAGAATGCCAGGGCTGGGCGCAGCAGGGGGAAAACAAAGGGTGGGCACGAGGGTGGCAGCATGGAAGGGCATGTGAACCATCTCTGACCATAAGACGCAGGAGCAGACCATCAAGCGTGTTCCGCCATTAAATGAGATCATGACCAATCTGATATAATCCCTTGTTTCCCTTACTGATTAAATATCTGTCTATCTCAGCCTTGATCACAACAGCCTCTACAGCTCTCTGCGGAAAGGAATTCCACAGATACACTCCCCTCTGAGAGAAGAAATCCCTCCTCATCTCTGTCTGAAATGGGTGACCCCTTACTCTAACATAATGGCCTCTGTTCCTCGACTCTCCCACAAAGGGAAACACCCTCTCAGCAACGACCTTGTGAAGCCCCCAGAGTATCCTAGATATCTCAATAAGGTCGCCTCTCATTCTTCGAAACTCCATTGAGTGAAATCCCAATCTACCCAACCTCCCCTCGTTAAAAAAATACAACCTGGTGAACATTCCGTGGACTGCCACCAACTCTGTTCCAACAAAATGCTCCAACAACAAATTTAGTTATGAAGAGAGATCGGAGACTTGGATTGTTTTCCTGGGAGCAGAGGTTACTGAAGGGGGACATGATTGAGATGTATAAAATTCTGAGGGGCTCAGATAGGAAGAAACGTTGGTGGAGGGGTCAATGACCAAGGGGCATAGATTTAAGGGAAGGGGCAGGAGGTTTTTCGGGGATTGAGGGGAACCTTTTTCACAGAGGGTGGTGGGAGTCTGGAACTGGCACAGACTCGTTGGGTTGAAGGGTATTTTCTATGCTGTAGATCGCTATGACTTTAGCAGCCTGCATTTAGAGGGTGCCTTTAATAACCCCCTCCCCCACAGTGCTTCACAGGAACATTGTTCAACAATAAATGACTCTGACCAACTTAAAGATATATCAGGACAGATGGTCGCAAACTTGGTCAAAGAGGTAGGTTTGAAGGAATGTCTGAAGGTACAAAAGGAGTTAGGAAGAGGAGAGGTTCCAGAAGGGAATTCCAGATCTTGGTGTCCAAGCAGCAGAAGGCTGAGAATGTTAAAATCAGGCCATTGCTCAAGTCGGAGCCAGCGTAGGCCAGCGCGCACACTCACGCGTACACTCACACACACTCACGCGCACACACTCTCACACAAACACACTCGCATACACATGTATACACACACACACACATATACATACACACGCATACACTCACATGCACAAACATGCTCACACATGCACGCACACACAATACACATACTCACACATGCACGCACACGCGCGCGCGCGCACCCATGCACACACTTGCACGTGCACACACACACAGTCACATACACTCGCACACGGACGATGGGTGAAGATTAAATACAGGCATTCAGCCTAAGAAGTGGAACTCTTGGTTACACTTTCAGAATCTGCTAAATGCTGTGTCAGACCAAACCTGATTGTTTGCATTTCCACTGGCTGACTGGCCATCTGAATCGGTCCACACGGGTTATTTTCCCACAGTTACCCTCTCCTGTCGTGGAGGTGGCTCCGTCACTCCATCACGTCGAGGCCAACACTGCGAAGGTGGCGTCCGCAGTGGAGACCTTGGTGCAGGACATGCACTCCATGGCGGGCGTTGTCTAGTCCAGGCCTGAGCACGTGGCCCACCTGCCTGGGGGCTGCAACTGCATGGTTCAGGCACGGGTGGCAATCTAGGAGTGTCCGCACCAGAGGGCGACGGGATTCTGGATCTCACTCAACCTGCATCTCCATCCCATGGACGAGCACAGGGACCCGGGGACAGAAGTACGAGGGCGAGGGGAGTCGGAAACTGGAACCTAGTGGGTACACGTGGTCACAGGCAGTAGTTAAGATAGGGCACCACTGAAAAAGAGCAGTTGTATTCATTTCACTTTGTTCACCACCAGATTCTCCACCCTGTCATTTCATGGGCCTCAAACCCCACCCCCCGCCCCCATGCACCCTTGCCGCTTCATCCCCGTGCGGTGTGAGTGGCAGTGCTATGTCTCTGCCTCCTCACACACTGATAACTCATTGAAGACCCGCTGCGGCTGGAACCCTCCCTCCTCGGCATCAACACTCGAGCCTCGCACAGCAGCCACTCTCCTCCAGCATATCCACATCCCTGAACCCCATGTTAAGCCTGTTCCTCGTCAGGACGTGTTCAGCTCTATGTCAGACAGGAGTCAGAAATATCTCTGAGAATGAGAGGAGGATACCTCTGTCCTCAATGCAAGTCGTCATCATTCTCCTGCAGAGTCTGGCCAATGAATTTAGCCCATGGAATCGGGCACCATCGCGGAAACCTATCACTGGCACCACACTAATGCTGAAATAACTGTCCCCATGGCTGGAAATATCCGCAGCCCTAATCCATCAGTCCCCAAACCTAGAAGCCATGCAGGCCCAGGCCCAGGCCTTATCCCTCCTCCAATGCTGATTGCCCCTGATCATCCTCCTCCACCACTTCCTCACCTGAGGGGATGTGGTGCTCATCCACCTCCTCAAGATCCAAGTGGTCTCCCCTTTGCAGCTCAAGTTGTGGAAAGCACAGCAGACTGCTATAAATCAGGAGTTCCTGTGGGGGCTGTACTGGAGGGTACCCCGTGACTGGTCCAGGTACCGGAATCGCATCTTCAACTGTCCGATTGCCTGCTGCACCAGCGAGCGTGTGGCAGCATGAGCCTGATTGTAGTGAGCCTCCTGCTCAATCGGTGACCTCCGCACTGGCGCCATCAGTCATTCCCTATTGTGCCCAAGGATTCATCCCTCCAGACAGTGCTCTCCCTCAAAGACATCTGGGGTCTTGCGAGTGCCCCAAGATGCAACAATCATGACACTGTCTGGTAACGGGCACACACCTGCATGGTTCTCATTGTGTGGTCACAAACCATCTGACGTTGAGGGAATGGTTCCCTTGCAGTTCCTAAATGGTGCCGCATGATGCCACTGAGACTGCAAGGCCATTGAGGTGCTGCACTCTGGGTTTGCCATCTCAACAGCTGCAGCCTGAGGCTCCAGCATCGTGGGTCTCCTGGTCCAAGTTTAAACACATGTGGGCCTTCGCATAGCGGGCATCTGTCACTCCCAAATGCATTTGTGTGCAGCTGACTGGGAGATGCCACACACATCACCGGTGCTGCCCTCAAACAAGTCGCTGGCACAGTCATTCAGAGCAGCAGTGACTTTAAGGGCCATTGGCAGTGGGTGCCCTCTCATCCCATGTGGTGCCAGCTCTAGCAGGACTTGGCAAAAGTGGCCCACCTTCCCCGGGACCAACGCAATCTTCTCTGGCATCTGTGGTTCTGACTTCTGAAGGTAGGAGGACCAACTTTGGAAGAGTCAAGGCCAGTACAGTCTTAAACAGGGCTTTTCCCTCTGTGGTGCTGCTCCCTCTGCGACGCTGCTCGCTCTGTGGTGCTGCTCGCTCTGCGACGCTGCTCCCTTGGCGGCGCTGCTCCCTCGGCGGCGCTGCTCGCCCTGCGACGCTGCTCCCTTGGCGGCGCTGCTCGCTCTGCGACGCTGCTCCCTTGGCGGCGCTGCTCCCTCGGCGGCGCTGCTCGCTCTGCGGCGCTGCTCGCTCTGTGGAGCTGCTCCCTCTGCGACGCTGCTCGCTCTGTGGAGCTGCTCCCTCTGCGACGCTGCTCGCTCTGTGGTGCCGCTCGCCCTGCGACGCTGCTCGCTCTGCGACGCTGCTCGCTCAGCGGCGCTGCTCCCTTGGCGGCGCTGCTCGCTCTGTGGAGCTGCTCCCTCTGCGACGCTGCTCGCTCTGTGACGCCGCTCGCTCTGCGACGCCGCTCGCTCTGCGACGCCGCTCGCTCTGTGACGCCGCTCTGCGACGCCGCTCGCTCTGTGACGCCGCTCGTGACGGCGCTCGCTCTGTGATGCCGCTCGCTCTGTGACACCGCTCGCTCTGCGACGCCGCTCGCTCGTGACGCCGCTCGCTCTGTGACGCCGCTCTGTGACGCCGCTCGTGACGCCGCTCGCTCTGTGACGCCGCTCGTGACGCCGCTCGCTCTGTGACGCCGCTCGCTCTGTGACGCCGCTCGTGGCGCCGCTCGCTCTGTGACGCCGCTCGCTCTGTGACGCCGCTCGTGACGCCGCTCGCTCTGTGACGCCGCTCACTCTGTGACGCCGCTCGTGACGCCGCTCTGTGACGCCGCTCGCTCTGCGACGCCGCTCGCTCTGTGACGCCGCTCGCTCTGCGATGCCGCTCGCTCTGTGACGCTGCTCGCTCTGTGGCGCCACTCGTGACGCCGCTCGCTCTGTGACGCTGCTCGCTCTGTGACGCCGCTCGCTCTGTGACGCCGCTCGCTCTGTGACGCCGCTCGTGACGCCGCTCGCTCTGTGACGCCGCTCGCTCTGTGACGCCGCTCGCTCTGTGACGCCGCTCGCTCTGTGGCGCCGCTCGTGACGCCGCTCGCTCTGTGACGCCGCTCTGTGACGCTGCTCGCTCTGTGACGCTGCTCGCTCTGTGACGCCGCTCGTGACGCCGCTCGCTCTGTGACGCTGCTCGCTCTGTGACGCCGCTCGTGACGCCGCTCGCTCTGTGACGCCGCTCGCTCTGTGACGCCGCTCTGTGACGCCGCTCGCTCTGTGACGCCGCTCGCTCTGTGACGCCGCTCGATCTGTGTCGCCGCTCGCTCTGTGACGCCGCTCTGTGACGCTGCTCGCTCTGTGACGCCGCTCGTGACGCCGCTCGCTCTGTGACGCTGCTCGCTCTGTGATGCCGCTCGCTCTGTGATGCCGCTCGCTCTGTGACGCTGCTCGCTCTGTGACGCCGCTCGCTCTGTGATGCCGCTCGCTCTGTGACGCGGCTCGCTCTGTGACGCCGCTCGCTCTGTGACGCCGCTCGCTCTGTGACGCCGCTCGTGACGCTGCTCGCTCTGTGACGCTGCTCGCTCTGTGACGCCGCTCGTGACGCTGCTCGCTCTGTGACGCTGCTCGCTCTGTGACGCTGCTCGCTCTGTGACGCCGCTCGTGACGCCGCTCGCTCTGTGACGCCGCTCGTGACGCCGCTCGCTCTGTGACGCCGCTCGCTCTGTGACGCCGCTCGCTCTGTGATGCCGCTCGCTCTGTCATGCCGCTCGCTCTGTGACGCTGCTCGCTCTGTGACGCCGCTCGCTCTGTGATGCCGCTCGCTCTGTGACGCGGCTCGCTCTGTGACGCGGCTCGCTCTGTGACGCCGCTCGCTCTGTGGCGCCGCTCGTGACGCCGCTCGCTCTGTGACGCCGCTCTGTGACGCTGCTCGCTCTGTGACGCTGCTCGCTCTGTGACGCCGCTCGTGACGCCGCTCGCTCTGTGACGCCGCTCGCTCTGTGACGCCGCTCTGTGACGCCGCTCGCTCTGTGACGCCGCTCGCTCTGTGACGCAGCTCGCTCTGTGACGCAGCTCGCTCTGTGACGCCGCTCGTGACGCCGCTCGCTCTGTGCCGCTGCTCGCTCTGTGATGCCGCTCGCTCTGTGATGCCGCTCGCTCTGTGACGCTGCTCGCTCTGTGACGCCGCTCGCTCTGTGATGCCGCTCGCTCTGTGACGCCGCTCGCTCTGTGACGCCGCTCGTGACGCCGCTCGCTCTGTGACGCCGCTGGCTCTGTGACGCCGCTCGTGACGCTGCTCGCTCTGTGACGCCGCTCGCTCTGTGACGCCGCTCTGTGACGCCGCTCGCTCTGTGCCGCTGCTCGCTCTGTGATGCCGCTCGCTCTGTGACGTCGCTCGCTCTGTGCCGCTGCTCGCTCTGTGATGCCGCTCGCTCTGTGACGCCGCTCGCTCTGTGACGCCGCTCGTGACGCCGCTCGCTCTGTGACGCAGCTCGCTCTGTGACGCCGCTCGTGACGCTGCTCGCTCTGTGACGCCGCTCGCTCTGTGACGCTGCTCGCTCTGTGACGCCGCTCGTGACGCCGCTCGCTCTGTGACGCTGCTCGCTCTGTGACGCCGCTCGCTCTGTGACGCTGCTCGCTCTGTGACGCCGCTCGCTCTGTGACGCCGCTCGCTCTGCGACGCCGCTCGCTCTGTGACGCCGCTCGTGACGCCGCTCGCTCTGCGACGCCGCTCGCTCTGTGATGCTGCTCGCTCTGTGACGCCGCTCGCTCTGTGACGCCGCTCTGTGACGCCGCTCGATCTGTGACGCCGCTCGCTCTGTGACGCCGCTCGCTCTGTGACACCGCTCGCTCTGTGACGCCGCTCTGTGACGCTGCTCGCTCTGTGACGCTGCTCGATCTGTGACGCTGCTCGCTCTGTGACGCTGCTCGCTCTGCGGCGCCGCTCGCTCTGTGACGCTGCTCGCTCTGCGGCGCCGCTCGCTCTGCGGCGCCGCTCGCTCTGCGGCGCCGCTCGCTCTGTGACGCCGCTCGTGACGCCGCTCGCTCTGTGACGCCGCTCGCTCTGTGACGCCGCTCGCTCTGTGACGCCGCTCGTGACGCCGCTCGCCCTGCGACGCCGCTCGCTCTGCGACGCCGCTCGCTCTGCGACGCCGCTCGCTCTGCTACGCCGCTCGCTCTGCGGCGCCGCTCGCTCTGCGGCGCCGCTCGCTCTGTGACGCCGCTCGTGACGCCGCTCGCTCTGTGACGCCGCTCGCTCTGTGACGCCGCTCGCTCTGTGACGCCGCTCGTGACGCCGCTCGCCCTGCGACGCCGCTCGCTCTGCGACGCCGCTCGCTCTGCGACGCCGCTCGCTCTGCTACGCCGCTCGCTCTGCGACGCCGCTCGCTCTGTGGTGCTAACGCTCTGCGACGCCGCTCGCTCTGTGGTGCTAACGCTCTGCGACGCCGCTCGCTCTGCGACGCCGCTCGCTCTGTGACGCTGCTCGCTCTGTGACGCTGCTCGCCCTGTGACGCTGCTCGCTCTGTGACGCCGCTCGCTCTGTGGTGCTAACGCTCTGCGACGCCGCTCGCTCTGTGGTGCTAACGCTCTGCGACGCCGCTCGCTCTGTGACGCTGCTCGCTCTGTGACGCTGCTCGCCCTGTGACGCTGCTCGCTCTGTGACGCCGCTCGCTCTGTGGTGCTAACGCTCTGCGACGCCGCTCGCTCTGTGGTGCTAATGCTCTGCGACGCCGCTCGCTCTGTGACGCCGCTCGCTCTGCGACGCCGCTCGCTCTGCGACGCCGCTCGCTCGTGACGCCGCTCGCCCTGCGGCGCTGCTCGCTCTGTGGTGCTGCTCGCCCTGTGACGCTGCTCGCTCTGCGACGCTGCTCGCTCTGTGACGCTGCTCGCTCTGTGACGCTGCTCGCTCTGTGACGCCGCTCGCTCTGTGACGCCGCTCGCCCTGCGACGCCGCTCGCTCTGCGACGCCGCTCGCTCTGACGCCGCTCGCTCTGCGACGCCGCTCGCTCTGCGACGCCGCTCGCTCTGCGATGCCGCTCGCTCTGTGGTGCTAACGCTTTGCGACGCCGCTAGCTCTGCGACGCCGCTCGCTCTGTGGTGCTAACGCTCTGCGACGCCGCTCGCTCTGCGACGCCGCTCGCTCTGCGACGCCGCTCGCTCTGCGACTCCGCTCGCTCTGCGACGCCGCACGCTCTGCGACGCCGCTCGCTCTGTGACGCCGCTCGCTCTGCGACGCCGCTCGCTCTGCAACGCCGCTCGCACTGTGACGCCGCTCGCTCTGCGACGCCGCTCGCTCTGCGACGCCGCTCGCACTGTGACGCCGCTCGCTCTGCGGCGCCGCTCGCTCTGCGACGCCGCTCGCTCTGCGACGCCGCTCGCTCTGTGACGCTGCTCGCTCTGCGGCGCCGCTCGCTCTGCGGCGCCACTCGCTCTGCGACGCCGCTCGCTCTGTGACGCTGCTCGCTCTGTGACGCTGCTCGCTCTGTGACGCCGCTCGTGACGCCGCTCGCTCTGTGACGCCGCTCGCTCTGTGACGCAGCTCGCTCTGTGACGCCGCTCGCCCTGCGACGCCGCTCGCTCTGCGACGCCGCTCGCTCTGTGACGCCGCTCGTGACGCCGCTCGCTCTGTGACGCCGCTCGCTCTGCGACGCCGCTCGCTCTGCGACGCCGCTCGCTCTGCGACGCCGCTCGCTCTGTGACGCCGCTCGTGACGCCGCTCGCTCTGTGACGCCGCTCGCTCTGTGACGCCGCTCGCTCTGTGACGCCGCTCGCTCTGCGACGCTGCTCGCTCTGCGACGCTGCTCGCTCTGTGACGCTGCTCGCTCTGTGACGCTGCTCGTGACGCCGCTCGCTCTGTGACGCTGCTCGCTCTGTGACGCCGCTCGTGACGCCGCTCGCTCTGTGACGCCGCTCGCTCTGTGACGCCGCTCGTGACGCCGCTCGCTCTGTGACGCCGCTCGCTCTGTGACGCCGCTCGCTCTGTGACGCCGCTCGTGACGCCGCTCGCTCTGCGACGCCGCTCGCTCTGTGACGCCGCTCGCTCTGTGACGCCGCTCGTGACGCCGCTCGCTCTGTGACGCCGCTCGCTCTGTGACGCCGCTCGCTCTGTGACGCCGCTCGTGGCGCTGCTCGCTCTGTGACGCCGCTCGCTCTGTGATGCTGCTCGCTCTGTGACGCTGCTCGCTCTGTGACGCCGCTCGCTCTGTGACGCCGCTCTGTGACGCCGCTCGCTCTGTGACGCCGCTCGCTCTGTGACGCCGCTCGCTCTGTGACGCCGCTCGCCCTGCGACGCCGCTCGCCCTGCGACGCCGCTCGCTCTGCGACGCCGCTCGCTCTGTGACGCCGCTCGCTCTGTGGTGCTAACGCTCTGCGACGCCGCTCGCTCTGCGACGCCGCTCGCTCTGCGACGCCGCTCGCTCTGCGACGCCGCTCGCTCGTGACGCCGCTCGCTCTGTGACGCCGCTCGCTCTGTGACGCCGCTCGCCCTGCGACGCCGCTCGCCCTGCGGCGCCGCTCGCTCTGTGACGATGCTCGCTCTGTGGTGCTGCTCGCCCTGCGACGCCGCTCGCTCTGTGACGCCGCTCGCTCTGTGACGCCGCTCGCTCTGCGACGCCGCTCGCTCTGCGACGCCGCTCGCTCGTGACGCCGCTCGCTCTGTGACGCCGCTCGCTCTGTGGCGCTGCTCGCTCTGTGACGCCGCTCGCTCTGTGACGCCGCTCGCTCTGTGACGCTGCTCGCTCTGTGGTGCTAACGCTCTGCGACGCCGCTCGCTCTGTGACGCCGCTCGCTCTGTGACGCTGCTCGCTCTGTGACGCCGCTCGCTCTGTGACGCTGCTCGCTCTGTGGCGCTGCTCGCTCTGTGGTGCTGCTCGCTCTGCGACGCTGCTCGCCCTGCGACGCTGCTCGCTCTGCGACGCTGCTCGCTCTGCGACGCTGCTCGCTCTGTGACGCTGCTCGCTCTGTGGCGCTGCTCGCTCTGTGACGCTGCTCGCTCAGTGACGCCGCTCGCTCTGCGACGCCGATCGCTCTGCGACGCCGCTCGCTCTGTGACGCTGCTCGCTCTGTGACGCCGCTCGTGACGCCGCTCGCTCTGTGACGCCGCTCGCTCTGTGACGCCGCTCGCTCTGTGACGCCGCTCGTGACGCTGCTCGCTCTGCGACGCCGCTCGCTCTGTGACGCCGCTCGTGCTGTGACGCTGCTCGCTCTGTGACGCCGCTCGTGACGCCGCTCGCTCTGTGACGCCGCTCGCTCTGTGACGCCGCTCGCTCTGTGACGCCGCTCGTGACGCTGCTCGCTCTGCGACGCCGCTCGCTCTGTGACGCCGCTCGTGACGCCGCTCGCTCTGCGACGCCGCTCGCTCTACGACGCCGCTCGCTCTGTGACGCCGCTCGCTCTGTGACGCCGCTCGCTCTGTGACGCCGCTCGTGACGCTGCTCGCTCTGTGACGCCGCTCTGTGACGCTGCTCGCTCTGTGACGCCGCTCGCTCTGTGACGCCGCTCGTTCTGTGACGCCGCTCGTGACGCTGCTCGCTCTGTGACGCCGCTCGCTCTGTGACGCCGCTCTGTGACGCCGCTCGCTCTGTGACGCCGCTCGTGACGCTGCTCGCTCTGTGACGCCGCTCTGTGACGCCGTTCGCTCTGTGACGCCCCTCGCTCTGTGACGCCGCTCGCTCTGTGACGCCGCTCGTGACGCTGCTCGCTCTGCGACGCCGCTCGCTCTGTGACACCGCTCTGTGACGCCGCTCGCTCTGTGACGCCGCTCGCTCTGTGACACCGCTCGCTCTGTGACGCCGCTCGTGACGCTGCTCGCTCTGTGACACCGCTCGCTCTGTGACGCCGCTCTGTGACGCCGCTCGCTCTGTGACGCCGCTCTGTGACGCCGCTCTGTGACGCCGCTCGCTCTGTGACGCCGCTTGCTCTGTGACGCCGCTCGCTCTGTGACGCCGCTCGTGACGCCGCTCGCTCTGCGACGCCGCTCGTGACGCCGCTCGCTCTGCGACGCCGCTCGCTCTGCGACGCCGCTCGCTCTGTGGTGCTAACGCTCTGCGACGCCGCTCGCTCTGTGACGCCGCTCGCTCTGTGACGCCGCTCGCTCTGTGACGCCGCTCGTGACGCCGCTCGCTCTGTGACGCAGCTCGCTCTGTGACGCCGCTCGTGACGCTGCTCGCTCTGTGACGCCGCTCGCTCTGTGACGCTGCTCGCTCTGTGACGCCGCTCGTGACGCCGCTCGCTCTGTGACGCTGCTCGCTCTGTGACGCCGCTCGCTCTGTGACGCTGCTCGCTCTGTGACGCCGCTCGCTCTGTGACGCCGCTCGCTCTGCGACGCCGCTCGCTCTGTGACGCCGCTCGTGACGCCGCTCGCTCTGCGACGCCGCTCGCTCTGTGATGCTGCTCGCTCTGTGACGCCGCTCGCTCTGTGACGCCGCTCTGTGACGCCGCTCGATCTGTGACGCCGCTCGCTCTGTGACGCCGCTCGCTCTGTGACACCGCTCGCTCTGTGACGCCGCTCTGTGACGCTGCTCGCTCTGTGACGCTGCTCGATCTGTGACGCTGCTCGCTCTGTGACGCTGCTCGCTCTGCGGCGCCGCTCGCTCTGTGACGCTGCTCGCTCTGCGGCGCCGCTCGCTCTGCGGCGCCGCTCGCTCTGCGGCGCCGCTCGCTCTGTGACGCCGCTCGTGACGCCGCTCGCTCTGTGACGCCGCTCGCTCTGTGACGCCGCTCGCTCTGTGACGCCGCTCGTGACGCCGCTCGCCCTGCGACGCCGCTCGCTCTGCGACGCCGCTCGCTCTGCGACGCCGCTCGCTCTGCTACGCCGCTCGCTCTGCGGCGCCGCTCGCTCTGCGGCGCCGCTCGCTCTGTGACGCCGCTCGTGACGCCGCTCGCTCTGTGACGCCGCTCGCTCTGTGACGCCGCTCGCTCTGTGACGCCGCTCGTGACGCCGCTCGCCCTGCGACGCCGCTCGCTCTGCGACGCCGCTCGCTCTGCGACGCCGCTCGCTCTGCTACGCCGCTCGCTCTGCGACGCCGCTCGCTCTGTGGTGCTAACGCTCTGCGACGCCGCTCGCTCTGTGGTGCTAACGCTCTGCGACGCCGCTCGCTCTGCGACGCCGCTCGCTCTGTGACGCTGCTCGCTCTGTGACGCTGCTCGCCCTGTGACGCTGCTCGCTCTGTGACGCCGCTCGCTCTGTGGTGCTAACGCTCTGCGACGCCGCTCGCTCTGTGGTGCTAACGCTCTGCGACGCCGCTCGCTCTGTGACGCTGCTCGCTCTGTGACGCTGCTCGCCCTGTGACGCTGCTCGCTCTGTGACGCCGCTCGCTCTGTGGTGCTAACGCTCTGCGACGCCGCTCGCTCTGTGGTGCTAATGCTCTGCGACGCCGCTCGCTCTGTGACGCCGCTCGCTCTGCGACGCCGCTCGCTCTGCGACGCCGCTCGCTCGTGACGCCGCTCGCCCTGCGGCGCTGCTCGCTCTGTGGTGCTGCTCGCCCTGTGACGCTGCTCGCTCTGCGACGCTGCTCGCTCTGTGACGCTGCTCGCTCTGTGACGCTGCTCGCTCTGTGACGCCGCTCGCTCTGTGACGCCGCTCGCCCTGCGACGCCGCTCGCTCTGCGACGCCGCTCGCTCTGACGCCGCTCGCTCTGCGACGCCGCTCGCTCTGCGACGCCGCTCGCTCTGCGATGCCGCTCGCTCTGTGGTGCTAACGCTTTGCGACGCCGCTAGCTCTGCGACGCCGCTCGCTCTGTGGTGCTAACGCTCTGCGACGCCGCTCGCTCTGCGACGCCGCTCGCTCTGCGACGCCGCTCGCTCTGCGACTCCGCTCGCTCTGCGACGCCGCACGCTCTGCGACGCCGCTCGCTCTGTGACGCCGCTCGCTCTGCGACGCCGCTCGCTCTGCTACGCCGCTCGCACTGTGACGCCGCTCGCTCTGCGACGCCGCTCGCTCTGCGACGCCGCTCGCACTGTGACGCCGCTCGCTCTGCGGCGCCGCTCGCTCTGCGACGCCGCTCGCTCTGCGACGCCGCTCGCTCTGTGACGCTGCTCGCTCTGCGGCGCCGCTCGCTCTGCGGCGCCACTCGCTCTGCGACGCCGCTCGCTCTGTGACGCTGCTCGCTCTGTGACGCTGCTCGCTCTGTGACGCCGCTCGCTCTGCGACGCCGCTCGCTCTGCGACGCCGCTCGCTCTGCTACGCCGCTCGCTCTGCGACGCCGCTCGCTCTGTGGTGCTAACGCTCTGCGACGCCGCTCGCTCTGTGGTGCTAACGCTCTGCGACGCCGCTCGCTCTGCGACGCCGCTCGCTCTGTGACGCTGCTCGCTCTGTGACGCTGCTCGCCCTGTGACGCTGCTCGCTCTGTGACGCCGCTCGCTCTGTGGTGCTAACGCTCTGCGACGCCGCTCGCTCTGTGGTGCTAACGCTCTGCGACGCCGCTCGCTCTGTGACGCTGCTCGCTCTGTGACGCTGCTCGCCCTGTGACGCTGCTCGCTCTGTGACGCCGCTCGCTCTGTGGTGCTAACGCTCTGCGACGCCGCTCGCTCTGTGGTGCTAATGCTCTGCGACGCCGCTCGCTCTGTGACGCCGCTCGCTCTGCGACGCCGCTCGCTCTGCGACGCCGCTCGCTCGTGACGCCGCTCGCCCTGCGGCGCTGCTCGCTCTGTGGTGCTGCTCGCCCTGTGACGCTGCTCGCTCTGCGACGCTGCTCGCTCTGTGACGCTGCTCGCTCTGTGACGCTGCTCGCTCTGTGACGCCGCTCGCTCTGTGACGCCGCTCGCCCTGCGACGCCGCTCGCTCTGCGACGCCGCTCGCTCTGACGCCGCTCGCTCTGCGACGCCGCTCGCTCTGCGACGCCGCTCGCTCTGCGATGCCGCTCGCTCTGTGGTGCTAACGCTTTGCGACGCCGCTAGCTCTGCGACGCCGCTCGCTCTGTGGTGCTAACGCTCTGCGACGCCGCTCGCTCTGCGACGCCGCTCGCTCTGCGACGCCGCTCGCTCTGCGACTCCGCTCGCTCTGCGACGCCGCACGCTCTGCGACGCCGCTCGCTCTGTGACGCCGCTCGCTCTGCGACGCCGCTCGCTCTGCAACGCCGCTCGCACTGTGACGCCGCTCGCTCTGCGACGCCGCTCGCTCTGCGACGCCGCTCGCACTGTGACGCCGCTCGCTCTGCGGCGCCGCTCGCTCTGCGACGCCGCTCGCTCTGCGACGCCGCTCGCTCTGTGACGCTGCTCGCTCTGCGGCGCCGCTCGCTCTGCGGCGCCACTCGCTCTGCGACGCCGCTCGCTCTGTGACGCTGCTCGCTCTGTGACGCTGCTCGCTCTGTGACGCCGCTCGTGACGCCGCTCGCTCTGTGACGCCGCTCGCTCTGTGACGCAGCTCGCTCTGTGACGCCGCTCGCCCTGCGACGCCGCTCGCTCTGCGACGCCGCTCGCTCTGTGACGCCGCTCGTGACGCCGCTCGCTCTGTGACGCCGCTCGCTCTGCGACGCCGCTCGCTCTGCGACGCCGCTCGCTCTGCGACGCCGCTCGCTCTGTGACGCCGCTCGTGACGCCGCTCGCTCTGTGACGCCGCTCGCTCTGTGACGCCGCTCGCTCTGTGACGCCGCTCGCTCTGCGACGCTGCTCGCTCTGCGACGCTGCTCGCTCTGTGACGCTGCTCGCTCTGTGACGCTGCTCGTGACGCCGCTCGCTCTGTGACGCTGCTCGCTCTGTGACGCCGCTCGTGACGCCGCTCGCTCTGTGACGCCGCTCGCTCTGTGACGCCGCTCGTGACGCCGCTCGCTCTGTGACGCCGCTCGCTCTGTGACGCCGCTCGCTCTGTGACGCCGCTCGTGACGCCGCTCGCTCTGCGACGCCGCTCGCTCTGTGACGCCGCTCGCTCTGTGACGCCGCTCGTGACGCCGCTCGCTCTGTGACGCCGCTCGCTCTGTGACGCCGCTCGCTCTGTGACGCCGCTCGTGGCGCTGCTCGCTCTGTGACGCCGCTCGCTCTGTGATGCTGCTCGCTCTGTGACGCTGCTCGCTCTGTGACGCCGCTCGCTCTGTGACGCCGCTCTGTGACGCCGCTCGCTCTGTGACGCCGCTCGCTCTGTGACGCCGCTCGCTCTGTGACGCCGCTCGCCCTGCGACGCCGCTCGCCCTGCGACGCCGCTCGCTCTGCGACGCCGCTCGCTCTGTGACGCCGCTCGCTCTGTGGTGCTAACGCTCTGCGACGCCGCTCGCTCTGCGACGCCGCTCGCTCTGCGACGCCGCTCGCTCTGCGACGCCGCTCGCTCGTGACGCCGCTCGCTCTGTGACGCCGCTCGCTCTGTGACGCCGCTCGCCCTGCGACGCCGCTCGCCCTGCGGCGCCGCTCGCTCTGTGACGATGCTCGCTCTGTGGTGCTGCTCGCCCTGCGACGCCGCTCGCTCTGTGACGCCGCTCGCTCTGTGACGCCGCTCGCTCTGCGACGCCGCTCGCTCTGCGACGCCGCTCGCTCGTGACGCCGCTCGCTCTGTGACGCCGCTCGCTCTGTGGCGCTGCTCGCTCTGTGACGCCGCTCGCTCTGTGACGCCGCTCGCTCTGTGACGCTGCTCGCTCTGTGGTGCTAACGCTCTGCGACGCCGCTCGCTCTGTGACGCCGCTCGCTCTGTGACGCCGCTCGCTCTGTGACGCCGCTCGCTCTGTGACGCTGCTCGCTCTGTGGCGCTGCTCGCTCTGTGGTGCTGCTCGCTCTGCGACGCTGCTCGCCCTGCGACGCTGCTCGCTCTGCGACGCTGCTCGCTCTGCGACGCTGCTCGCTCTGTGACGCTGCTCGCTCTGTGGCGCTGCTCGCTCTGTGACGCTGCTCGCTCAGTGACGCCGCTCGCTCTGCGACGCCGATCGCTCTGCGACGCCGCTCGCTCTGTGACGCTGCTCGCTCTGTGACGCCGCTCGTGACGCCGCTCGCTCTGTGACGCCGCTCGCTCTGTGACGCCGCTCGCTCTGTGACGCCGCTCGTGACGCTGCTCGCTCTGCGACGCCGCTCGCTCTGTGACGCCGCTCGTGACGCCGCTCGCTCTGCGACGCCGCTCGCTCTACGACGCCGCTCGCTCTGTGACGCCGCTCGCTCTGTGACGCCGCTCGCTCTGTGACGCCGCTCGTGACGCTGCTCGCTCTGTGACGCCGCTCTGTGACGCTGCTCGCTCTGTGACGCCGCTCGCTCTGTGACGCCGCTCGTTCTGTGACGCCGCTCGTGACGCTGCTCGCTCTGTGACGCCGCTCGCTCTGTGACGCCGCTCTGTGACGCCGCTCGCTCTGTGACGCCGCTCGTGACGCTGCTCGCTCTGTGACGCCGCTCTGTGACGCCGTTCGCTCTGTGACGCCCCTCGCTCTGTGACGCCGCTCGCTCTGTGACGCCGCTCGTGACGCTGCTCGCTCTGCGACGCCGCTCGCTCTGTGACACCGCTCTGTGACGCCGCTCGCTCTGTGACGCCGCTCGCTCTGTGACACCGCTCGCTCTGTGACGCCGCTCGTGACGCTGCTCGCTCTGTGACACCGCTCGCTCTGTGACGCCGCTCTGTGACGCCGCTCGCTCTGTGACGCCGCTCTGTGACGCCGCTCTGTGACGCCGCTCGCTCTGTGACGCCGCTTGCTCTGTGACGCCGCTCGCTCTGTGACGCCGCTCGTGACGCCGCTCGCTCTGCGACGCCGCTCGTGACGCCGCTCGCTCTGCGACGCCGCTCGCTCTGCGACGCCGCTCGCTCTGTGGTGCTAACGCTCTGCGACGCCGCTCGCTCTGTGACGCCGCTCGCTCTGTGACGCCGCTCGCTCTGTGACGCCGCTCGTGACGCCGCTCGCTCTGTGACGCAGCTCGCTCTGTGACGCCGCTCGTGACGCTGCTCGCTCTGTGACGCCGCTCGCTCTGTGACGCTGCTCGCTCTGTGACGCCGCTCGTGACGCCGCTCGCTCTGTGACGCTGCTCGCTCTGTGACGCCGCTCGCTCTGTGACGCTGCTCGCTCTGTGACGCCGCTCGCTCTGTGACGCCGCTCGCTCTGCGACGCCGCTCGCTCTGTGACGCCGCTCGTGACGCCGCTCGCTCTGCGACGCCGCTCGCTCTGTGATGCTGCTCGCTCTGTGACGCCGCTCGCTCTGTGACGCCGCTCTGTGACGCCGCTCGATCTGTGACGCCGCTCGCTCTGTGACGCCGCTCGCTCTGTGACACCGCTCGCTCTGTGACGCCGCTCTGTGACGCTGCTCGCTCTGTGACGCTGCTCGATCTGTGACGCTGCTCGCTCTGTGACGCTGCTCGCTCTGCGGCGCCGCTCGCTCTGTGACGCTGCTCGCTCTGCGGCGCCGCTCGCTCTGCGGCGCCGCTCGCTCTGCGGCGCCGCTCGCTCTGTGACGCCGCTCGTGACGCCGCTCGCTCTGTGACGCCGCTCGCTCTGTGACGCCGCTCGCTCTGTGACGCCGCTCGTGACGCCGCTCGCCCTGCGACGCCGCTCGCTCTGCGACGCCGCTCGCTCTGCGACGCCGCTCGCTCTGCTACGCCGCTCGCTCTGCGGCGCCGCTCGCTCTGCGGCGCCGCTCGCTCTGTGACGCCGCTCGTGACGCCGCTCGCTCTGTGACGCCGCTCGCTCTGTGACGCCGCTCGCTCTGTGACGCCGCTCGTGACGCCGCTCGCCCTGCGACGCCGCTCGCTCTGCGACGCCGCTCGCTCTGCGACGCCGCTCGCTCTGCTACGCCGCTCGCTCTGCGACGCCGCTCGCTCTGTGGTGCTAACGCTCTGCGACGCCGCTCGCTCTGTGGTGCTAACGCTCTGCGACGCCGCTCGCTCTGCGACGCCGCTCGCTCTGTGACGCTGCTCGCTCTGTGACGCTGCTCGCCCTGTGACGCTGCTCGCTCTGTGACGCCGCTCGCTCTGTGGTGCTAACGCTCTGCGACGCCGCTCGCTCTGTGGTGCTAACGCTCTGCGACGCCGCTCGCTCTGTGACGCTGCTCGCTCTGTGACGCTGCTCGCCCTGTGACGCTGCTCGCTCTGTGACGCCGCTCGCTCTGTGGTGCTAACGCTCTGCGACGCCGCTCGCTCTGTGGTGCTAATGCTCTGCGACGCCGCTCGCTCTGTGACGCCGCTCGCTCTGCGACGCCGCTCGCTCTGCGACGCCGCTCGCTCGTGACGCCGCTCGCCCTGCGGCGCTGCTCGCTCTGTGGTGCTGCTCGCCCTGTGACGCTGCTCGCTCTGCGACGCTGCTCGCTCTGTGACGCTGCTCGCTCTGTGACGCTGCTCGCTCTGTGACGCCGCTCGCTCTGTGACGCCGCTCGCCCTGCGACGCCGCTCGCTCTGCGACGCCGCTCGCTCTGACGCCGCTCGCTCTGCGACGCCGCTCGCTCTGCGACGCCGCTCGCTCTGCGATGCCGCTCGCTCTGTGGTGCTAACGCTTTGCGACGCCGCTAGCTCTGCGACGCCGCTCGCTCTGTGGTGCTAACGCTCTGCGACGCCGCTCGCTCTGCGACGCCGCTCGCTCTGCGACGCCGCTCGCTCTGCGACTCCGCTCGCTCTGCGACGCCGCACGCTCTGCGACGCCGCTCGCTCTGTGACGCCGCTCGCTCTGCGACGCCGCTCGCTCTGCTACGCCGCTCGCACTGTGACGCCGCTCGCTCTGCGACGCCGCTCGCTCTGCGACGCCGCTCGCACTGTGACGCCGCTCGCTCTGCGGCGCCGCTCGCTCTGCGACGCCGCTCGCTCTGCGACGCCGCTCGCTCTGTGACGCTGCTCGCTCTGCGGCGCCGCTCGCTCTGCGGCGCCACTCGCTCTGCGACGCCGCTCGCTCTGTGACGCTGCTCGCTCTGTGACGCTGCTCGCTCTGTGACGCCGCTCGTGACGCCGCTCGCTCTGTGACGCCGCTCGCTCTGTGACGCCGCTCGCTCTGTGACGCCGCTCGCCCTGCGACGCCGCTCGCTCTGCGACGCCGCTCGCTCTGTGACGCCGCTCGTGACGCCGCTCGCTCTGTGACGCCGCTCGCTCTGCGACGCCGCTCGCTCTGCGACGCCGCTCGCTCTGCGACGCCGCTCGCTCTGTGACGCCGCTCGTGACGCCGCTCGCTCTGTGACGCCGCTCGCTCTGTGACGCCGCTCGCTCTGTGACGCCGCTCGCTCTGCGACGCTGCTCGCTCTGCGACGCTGCTCGCTCTGTGACGCTGCTCGCTCTGTGACGCTGCTCGTGACGCCGCTCGCTCTGTGACGCTGCTCGCTCTGTGACGCCGCTCGTGACGCCGCTCGCTCTGTGACGCCGCTCGCTCTGTGACGCCGCTCGTGACGCCGCTCGCTCTGTGACGCCGCTCGCTCTGTGACGCCGCTCGCTCTGTGACGCCGCTCGTGACGCCGCTCGCTCTGCGACGCCGCTCGCTCTGTGACGCCGCTCGCTCTGTGACGCCGCTCGTGACGCCGCTCGCTCTGTGACGCCGCTCGCTCTGTGACGCCGCTCGCTCTGTGACGCCGCTCGTGGCGCTGCTCGCTCTGTGACGCCGCTCGCTCTGTGATGCTGCTCGCTCTGTGACGCTGCTCGCTCTGTGACGCCGCTCGCTCTGTGACGCCGCTCTGTGACGCCGCTCGCTCTGTGACGCCGCTCGCTCTGTGACGCCGCTCGCTCTGTGACGCCGCTCGCCCTGCGACGCCGCTCGCCCTGCGACGCCGCTCGCTCTGCGACGCCGCTCGCTCTGTGACGCCGCTCGCTCTGTGGTGCTAACGCTCTGCGACGCCGCTCGCTCTGCGACGCCGCTCGCTCTGCGACGCCGCTCGCTCTGCGACGCCGCTCGCTCGTGACGCCGCTCGCTCTGTGACGCCGCTCGCTCTGTGACGCCGCTCGCCCTGCGACGCCGCTCGCCCTGCGGCGCCGCTCGCTCTGTGACGATGCTCGCTCTGTGGTGCTGCTCGCCCTGCGACGCCGCTCGCTCTGTGACGCCGCTCGCTCTGCGACGCCGCTCGCTCTGCGACGCCGCTCGCTCGTGACGCCGCTCGCTCTGTGACGCCGCTCGCTCTGTGGCGCTGCTCGCTCTGTGACGCCGCTCGCTCTGTGACGCCGCTCGCTCTGTGACGCTGCTCGCTCTGTGGTGCTAACGCTCTGCGACGCCGCTCGCTCTGTGACGCCGCTCGCTCTGTGACGCTGCTCGCTCTGTGACGCCGCTCGCTCTGTGACGCTGCTCGCTCTGTGGCGCTGCTCGCTCTGTGGTGCTGCTCGCTCTGCGACGCTGCTCGCCCTGCGACGCTGCTCGCTCTGCGACGCTGCTCGCTCTGCGACGCTGCTCGCTCTGTGACGCTGCTCGCTCTGTGGCGCTGCTCGCTCTGTGACGCTGCTCGCTCAGTGACGCCGCTCGCTCTGCGACGCCGATCGCTCTGCGACGCCGCTCGCTCTGTGACGCTGCTCGCTCTGTGACGCCGCTCGTGACGCCGCTCGCTCTGTGACGCCGCTCGCTCTGTGACGCCGCTCGCTCTGTGACGCCGCTCGTGACGCTGCTCGCTCTGCGACGCCGCTCGCTCTGTGACGCCGCTCGTGACGCCGCTCGCTCTGCGACGCCGCTCGCTCTACGACGCCGCTCGCTCTGTGACGCCGCTCGCTCTGTGACGCCGCTCGCTCTGTGACGCCGCTCGTGACGCTGCTCGCTCTGTGACGCCGCTCTGTGACGCTGCTCGCTCTGTGACGCCGCTCGCTCTGTGACGCCGCTCTGTGACGCCGCTCGCTCTGTGACGCCGCTCGTTCTGTGACGCCGCTCGTGACGCTGCTCGCTCTGTGACGCCGCTCGCTCTGTGACGCCGCTCTGTGACGCCGCTCGCTCTGTGACGCCGCTCGTGACGCTGCTCGCTCTGTGACGCCGCTCTGTGACGCCGTTCGCTCTGTGACGCCCCTCGCTCTGTGACGCCGCTCGCTCTGTGACGCCGCTCGTGACGCTGCTCGCTCTGCGACGCCGCTCGCTCTGTGACACCGCTCTGTGACGCCGCTCGCTCTGTGACGCCGCTCGCTCTGTGACACCGCTCGCTCTGTGACGCCGCTCGTGACGCTGCTCGCTCTGTGACACCGCTCGCTCTGTGACGCCGCTCTGTGACGCCGCTCGCTCTGTGACGCCGCTCTGTGACGCCGCTCTGTGACGCCGCTCGCTCTGTGACGCCGCTTGCTCTGTGACGCCGCTCGCTCTGTGACGCCGCTCGTGACGCCGCTCGCTCTGCGACGCCGCTCGTGACGCCGCTCGCTCTGCGACGCCGCTCGCTCTGCGACGCCGCTCGCTCTGTGGTGCTAACGCTCTGCGACGCCGCTCGCTCTGTGACGCCGCTCGCTCTGTGACGCTGCTCGCTCTGTGACACCGCTCGCTCTGTGGTGCTGCTCGCTCTGCGACGCTGCTCGCCCTGCGACGCTGCTCGCCCTGCGACGCTGCTCGCTCTGCGACGCTGCTCGCTCTGTGACGCTGCTCGCTCTGTGGCGCTGCTCGCTCTGTGGCGCTGCTCGCTCTGTGACGCTGCTCGCTCAGTGACGCCGCTCGCTCTGCGACGCCGATCGCTCTGCGACGCCGCTCGCTCTGTGACGCTGCTCGCTCTGTGACGCCGCTCGTGACGCCGCTCGCTCTGTGACGCCGCTCGCTCTGTGACGCCGCTCGCTCTGTGACGCCGCTCGTGACGCTGCTCGCTCTGCGACGCCGCTCGCTCTGTGACGCCGCTCGTGACGCCGCTCGCTCTGCGACGCCGCTCGCTCTACGACGCCGCTCGCTCTGTGACGCCGCTCGCTCTGTGACGCCGCTCGCTCTGTGACGCCGCTCGTGACGCTGCTCGCTCTGTGACGCCGCTCTGTGACGCTGCTCGCTCTGTGACGCCGCTCGCTCTGTGACGCCGCTCTGTGACGCCGCTCGCTCTGTGACGCCGCTCGTTCTGTGACGCCGCTCGTGACGCTGCTCGCTCTGTGACGCCGCTCGCTCTGTGACGCCGCTCTGTGACGCCGCTCGCTCTGTGACGCCGCTCGTGACGCTGCTCGCTCTGTGACGCCGCTCTGTGACGCCGTTCGCTCTGTGACGCCCCTCGCCCTGTGACGCCGCTCGCTCTGTGACGCCGCTCGTGACGCTGCTCGCTCTGCGACGCCGCTCGCTCTGTGACACCGCTCTGTGACGCCGCTCGCTCTGTGACGCCGCTCGCTCTGTGACACCGCTCGCTCTGTGACGCCGCTCGTGACGCTGCTCGCTCTGTGACACCGCTCGCTCTGTGACGCCGCTCTGTGACGCCGCTCGCTCTGTGACGTCGTTCTGTGACGCCGCTCTGTGACGCCGCTCGCTCTGTGACGCCGCTTGCTCTGTGACGCCGCTCGCTCTGTGACGCCGCTCGTGACGCCGCTCGCTCTGCGATGCCGCTCGTGACGCCGCTCGCTCTGCGACGCCGCTCGCTCTGCGACGCCGCTCGCTCTGTGACGCCGCTCTGTGACGCCGCTCGCTCTGTGACGCCGCTCTGTGACGCTGCTCGCTCTGTGACACCGCTCGCTCTGTGACGCCGCTCGCTCTGCGACGCCGCTCTGTGACGCCGCTCGCTCTGTGACGCCGCTCTGTGACGCTGCTCGCTCTGTGACGCCGCTCGCTCTGTGACGCCGCTCGCTCTGCGACGCCGCTCGCTCTGTGACGCCGCTCGTGACGCCGCTCGCTCTGTGACGCCGCTCGCTCTGTGATGCTGCTCGCTCTGTGACGCCGCTCGCTCTGTGACGCCGCTCTGTGACGCTGCTCGCTCTGTGACGGCTCTCGTGACGCCGCTCGCTCTGTGACGCCGCTCGCTCAGTGACGCCGCTCGTGACGCCGCTGGCTCTGTGACGCCGCTCGCTCTGTGACGCCGCTCTGTGACGCCGCTCGCTCTGTGACGCCGCTCTGTGACGCCGCTCGCTCTGTGACGCCGCTCGCTCTGTGACGCCGCTCGCTCTGCGACGCCGCTCGCTCTGCGACGCCGCTCGCTCTGTGACGCCGCTCGCTCTGTGACGCCGCTCTGTGACGCCGCTCGCTCTGTGACGCCGCTCTGTGACGCCGCTCGCTCTGTGACGCCGCTCCCTCTGTGACGCCGCTCGTGACGCCGCTCGCTCTGCGACGCCGCTCGCTCTGCGACGCCGCTCGCTCTGTGACGCCGCTCGCTCTGTGACGCCGCTCGTGACGCCGCTCGATCTGTGACGCCGCTCGCTCTGTGACGCCGCTCGCTCTGTGACACCGCTCGCTCTGCGGCGCCGCTCGCTCTGTGACGCTGCTCGCTCTGCGACGCCGCTCGCTCTGTGACGCCGCTCGTGACGCCGCTCGCTCTGTGACGCCGCTTGCTCTGTGACGCCGCTCGCTCTGTGACGCCGCTCGTGACGCCGCTCGCCCTGCGACGCCGCTCGCTCTGCGACGCCGCTCGCTCTGTGACGCCGCTCGTGACGCGACGCCGCTTGCTCTGCGACGCCGCTCGCTCTGCGACGCCGCTCGCTCTGCTACGCCGCTCGCTCTGCGATGCCGCTCGCTCTGTGGTGCTAACGCTCTGCGACGCCGCTCGCTCTGCGACGCCGCTCGCTCTGTGGTGCTAACGCTCTGCGACGCCGCTCGCTCTGTGGTGCTAACGCTCTGCGACGCCGCTCGCTCTGTGACGCCGCTCGCCCTGTGACGCTGCTCGCTCTGTGACGCCGCTCGCTCTGTGACGCCGCTCGCTCTGTGGTGCTAACGCTCTGCGACGCCGCTCGCTCTGTGACGCTGCTCGCCCTGTGACGCTGCTCGCTCTGCGACGCCGCTCGCTCTGTGGTGCTAACGCTCTGCGACGCCGCTCGCTCTGTGAGGCCGCTCGCTCTGCGACGCCGCTCGCTCTGCGACGCCGCTCGCTCGTGACGCCGCTCGCCCTGCGGCGCTGCTCGCTCTGTGGTGCTGCTCGCCCTGTGACGCTGCTCGCTCTGCGACGCTGCTCGCTCTGTGACGCCGCTCGCTCTGTGGCGCCGCTCGCTCTGTGACGCTGCTCGTGACGCCGCTCGCTCTGCGACGCCGCTCGCTCTGTGACGCCGCTCGCTCTGCGACGCCGCTCGCTCTGCGACGCCGCTCGCTCGTGACGCCGCTCGCCCTGCGGCGCTGCTCGCTCTGTGGTGCTGCTCGCCCTGTGACGCTGCTCGCTCTGCGACGCTGCTCGCTCTGTGACGCCGCTCGCTCTGTGGCGCCGCTCGCTCTGTGACGCTGCTCGTGACGCCGCTCGCTCTGCGACGCCGCTCGCTCTGCGACGCCGCTCGCTCTGTGACGCCGCTCGCTCTGTGACGCCGCTCTGTGACGCCGCTCGCTCTGTGACGCCGCTCTGTGACGCCGCTCGCTCTGTGACGCCGCTCCCTCTGTGACGCCGCTCGTGACGCCGCTCGCTCTGCGACGCCGCTCGCTCTGCGACGCCGCTCGCTCTGTGACGCCGCTCGCTCTGTGACGCCGCTCGTGACGCCGCTCGATCTGTGACGCCGCTCGCTCTGTGACGCCGCTCGCTCTGTGACACCGCTCGCTCTGCGGCGCCGCTCGCTCTGTGACGCTGCTCGCTCTGCGACGCCGCTCGCTCTGTGACGCCGCTCGTGACGCCGCTCGCTCTGTGACGCCGCTTGCTCTGTGACGCCGCTCGCTCTGTGACGCCGCTCGTGACGCCGCTCGCCCTGCGACGCCGCTCGCTCTGCGACGCCGCTCGCTCTGTGACGCCGCTCGTGACGCGACGCCGCTTGCTCTGCGACGCCGCTCGCTCTGCGACGCCGCTCGCTCTGCTACGCCGCTCGCTCTGCGATGCCGCTCGCTCTGTGGTGCTAACGCTCTGCGACGCCGCTCGCTCTGCGACGCCGCTCGCTCTGTGGTGCTAACGCTCTGCGACGCCGCTCGCTCTGTGGTGCTAACGCTCTGCGACGCCGCTCGCTCTGTGACGCCGCTCGCCCTGTGACGCTGCTCGCTCTGTGACGCCGCTCGCTCTGTGACACCGCTCGCTCTGTGGTGCTAACGCTCTGCGACGCCGCTCGCTCTGTGACGCTGCTCGCCCTGTGACGCTGCTCGCTCTGCGACGCCGCTCGCTCTGTGGTGCTAACGCTCTGCGACGCCGCTCGCTCTGTGAGGCCGCTCGCTCTGCGACGCCGCTCGCTCTGCGACGCCGCTCGCTCGTGACGCCGCTCGCCCTGCGGCGCTGCTCGCTCTGTGGTGCTGCTCGCCCTGTGACGCTGCTCGCTCTGCGACGCTGCTCGCTCTGTGACGCCGCTCGCTCTGTGGCGCCGCTCGCTCTGTGACGCTGCTCGTGACGCCGCTCGCTCTGCGACGCCGCTCGCTCTGTGACGCCGCTCGCTCTGCGACGCCGCTCGCTCTGCGACGCCGCTCGCTCGTGACGCCGCTCGCCCTGCGGCGCTGCTCGCTCTGTGGTGCTGCTCGCCCTGTGACGCTGCTCGCTCTGCGACGCTGCTCGCTCTGTGACGCCGCTCGCTCTGTGGCGCCGCTCGCTCTGTGACGCTGCTCGTGACGCCGCTCGCTCTGCGACGCCGCTCGCTCTGCGGCGCCGCTCGCTCTGTGACGCCGCTCGCTCTGCGGCGCTGCTCGCTCTGTGACGCCGCTCGCTCTGCGACGCCGCTCGCTCTGTGACGCCGCTCGCTCTGCGGCGCCGCTCGCTCTGTGACGCTGCTCGCTCTGCGGCGCCGCTCGCTCTGTGACGCTGCTCGCTCTGTGACGCCGCTCGCTCTGTGACGCCGCTCGTGACGCCGCTCGCTCTGTGACGCCGCTCGCTCTGTGACGCCGCTCGTGACGCCGCTCGCTCTGTGACGCCGCTCTGTGACGCTGCTCGCTCTGTGACGCCGCTCGCTCTGTGACGCCAATCTGTGACACCGCTCGCTCTGCGACGCCGCTCGCTCTGCGACGCCGCTCGCTCTGCGACGCCGCTCGCTCGTGACGCCGCTCGCTCTGTGACGGCGCTCGCTCTGCGACGCCGCTCGCTCGTGACGCCGCTCGCTCTGTGACGCCGCTCGCTCTGTGACGCCGCTCGCCCTGCGACGCCGCTCGCCCTGCGGCGCTGCTCGCTCTGTGACGATGCTCGCTCTGTGGTGCTGCTCGCCCTGCGGCGCTGCTCGCTCTGTGGCGCTGCTCGCTCTGTGGCGCTGCTCGCTCTGTGACGCTGCTCGCTCTGTGACGCCGCTCGCTCTGTGACGCCGCTCGTGACGCCGCTCGCTCTGTGACGCCGCTCGCTCTGTGACGCCGCTCGTGACGCCGCTCGCTCTGTGACGCCGCTCTGTGACGCTGCTCGCTCTGTGACGCCGCTCGCTCTGTGACGCCAATCTGTGACACCGCTCGCTCTGCGACGCCGCTCGCTCTGCGACGCCGCTCGCTCTGCGACGCCGCTCGCTCGTGACGCCGCTCGCTCTGTGACGGCGCTCGCTCTGCGACGCCGCTCGCTCGTGACGCCGCTCGCTCTGTGACGCCGCTCGCTCTGTGACGCCGCTCGCCCTGCGACGCCGCTCGCCCTGCGGCGCTGCTCGCTCTGTGACGATGCTCGCTCTGTGGTGCTGCTCGCCCTGCGGCGCTGCTCGCTCTGTGGCGCTGCTCGCTCTGTGGCGCTGCTCGCCCTGCGACGCCGCTCGCTCTGTGACGCCGCTCGCTCTGCGACGCCGCTCGCTCTGCGACGCCGCTCGCTCTGCGACGCCGCTCGCTCGTGACGCCGCTCGCTCTGTGACGCCGCTCGCTCTGTGGCGCCGCTCGCTCTGTGACGCCGCTCGCTCTGTGACGCCGCTCGCTCTGTGACGCCGCTCGCTCTGTGACGCCGCTCGCTCTGTGGTGCTAACGCTCTGTGACGCCGCTCGCTCTGTGACGCCGCTCGCTCTGTGACGCCGCTCGCTCTGTGACGCTGCTCGCTCTGTGACGCCGCTCGCTCTGTGACGCCGCTCGCCCTGCGACGCTGCTCGCTCTGTGACGCTGCTCGCTCTGTGGCGCTGCTCGCTCTGTGACGCCGCTCGCTCTGCGACGCCGCTCGCTCTGCGACGCCGCTCGCTCTGCGACGCCGCTCGCTCTGTGACGCCGCTCTGTGACGCCGCTCGTGACGCCGCTCGCTCTGTGACGCCGCTCGCTCTGTGACGCCGCTCGCTCTGTGACGCCGCTCGTGACGCCGCTCGCTCTGCGACGCCGCTCTGTGACGCCGCTCGCTCTGTGACGCCGCTCTGTGACGCCGCTCGCTCTGTGACGCCGCTCGTGACGCTGCTCGCTCTGTGACGCCGCTCGCTCTGTGACGCCGCTCTGTGACGCCGCTCGCTCTGTGACGCCGCTCGCTCTGTGATGCCGCTCGCTCTGTGACGCCGCTCGTGACGCTGCTCGCTCTGTGACACCGCTCGCTCTGTGACGCCGCTCTGTGACGCTGCTCGCTCTGTGACGCTGCTCGCTCTGTGACGCCGCTCGTGACGCTGCTCGCTCTGTGACACCGCTCGCTCTGTGACGCCGCTCGTGACGCCGCTCGCTCTGTGACGCCGCTCGCTCTGTGACGCCGCTCGTGACGCCGCTCGCTCTGTGACGCTGCTCGCTCTGTGACGCCGCTCTGTGACGCTGCTCGCTCTGTGACGCCGCTCGCTCTGTGACGCTGCTCGCTCTGTGACGCCGCTCTGTGACGCTGCTCGCTCTGTGACGCTGCTCGCTCTGTGACGCCGCTCGTGACGCCGCTCGCTCTGTGACGCTGCTCGCTCTGTGACGCCGCTCGCTCTGTGACGCCGCTCGTGACGCCGTATGCTCTGTGACGCTGCTCGCTCTGTGACGCCGCTCGCTCTGTGACGCCACTCGCTCTGTGACGCCGCTCGCTCTGTGACGCCGCTCGCTCTGTGACGCCGCTCGTGACGCCGCTCGCTCTGTGACGCCGCTCGCTCTGTGACGCCGCTCGCTCTTTGACGCCGCTCGTGACGCCGCTCGCTCTGTGACGCTGCTCGCTCTGTGACGCCGCTCGCTCTGTGACGCCGCTCGTGACGCTGCTCGCTCTGTGACGCCGCTCGCTCTGTGACGCCGCTCTGTGACGCCGCTCGCTCTGTGACGCTGCTCGCTCTGTGACGCTGCTCGCTCTGTGACGCCGCTCGTGACGCCGCTCGCTCTGTGACGCCGCTCGCTCTGTGACGCCGCTCGCTCTGTGACGCCGCTCGCTCTGTGACGCCGCTCGTGACGCTGCTCGCTCTGTGACACCGCTCGCTCTGTGACGCTGCTCGCTCTGTGACGCCGCTCGCTCTATGACGCCGCTCTGTGACGCTGCTCGCTCTGTGACGCCGCTCGCTCTGTGACGCCGCTCGTGACGCCGCTCGCTCTGCGACGCCGCTCGCTCTGCGACGCCGCTCGCTCTGTGACGCCGCTCGCTCTGTGACGCCGCTCGTGACGCCGCTCGCTCTGCGACGCCGCTCGTGACGCCGCTCGCTCTGTGACGCCGCTCGCTCTGTGACGCCGCTCGCTCTGTGACGCCGCTCGCTCTGTGACGACGCTCTGTGACGCCGCTCGCTCTGAGACGCCGCTCGCTCTGTGACGCCGCTCTGTGACGCCGCTCGCTCTGTGACGCCGCTCGCTCTGTGACGCCGCTCTGTGACGCCGCTCGCTCTGTGACGCCGCTCTGTGACGCCGCTCGCTCTGTGACGCCGCTCTGTGACGCCGCTCGCTCTGTGACGCCGCTCGCTCTGTGACGCCGCTCTGTGACGCCGCTCGCTCTGTGACGCCCCTCTGTGACGCCGCTCGCTCTGTGACGCCGCTCTGTGACGCCGCTCGCTCTGTGACGCCGCTCGCTCTGTGACGCCGCTCGTGACGCTGCTCGCTCTGTGACGCCGCTCTGTGACGCTGCTCGCTCTGTGACGCCGCTCGCTCTGTGACGCCGCTCTGTGACGCCGCTCGCTCTGTGACGCCGCTCGCTCTGTGACGCCGCTCGCTCTGTGACGCCGCTCTGTGACGCTGCTCGCTCTGTGACGCCGCTCGCTCTGTGACGCCGCTCGCTCTGTGACGCCGCTCTGTGACGCCGCTCGCTCTGTGACGCCGCTCGCTCTGTGACGCCGCTCGTGACGCCGCTCGCTCTGCGACGCCGCTCGCTCTGCGACGCCGCTCGCTCTGCGACGCCGCAAGCTCTGCGACGCCGCTCGCTCTGTGACGCCGCTCGCTCTGTGACGCCGCTCGTGACGCCGCTCGCTCTGCGACGCCGCTCGTGACGCCGCTCGCTCTGTGACGCCGCTCGCTCTGTGACGCCGCTCGCTCTGTGACGCCGCTCTGTGACGCCGCTCGCTCTGTGACGCCGCTCGCTCTGCGACGCCGCTCGCTCTGTGACGCCGCTCGCTCTGCGACGCCGCTCGCTCTGTGACGCCGCTCGTGACGCTGCTCGCTCTGTGACGCCGCTCGCTCTGTGACGCCGCTCGCTCTGTGACGCCGCTCGCTCTGTGACGCCGCTCGCTCTGTGACGCCGCTCTGTGATGCTGCTCGCTCTGTGACGCCGCTCGTGACGCCGCTCGCTCTGCGACGCCGCTCGCTCTGCGACTCCGCTCGCTCTGTGACGCCGCTCGCTCTGTGACGCCGCTCGCTCTGTGACGCCGCTCGTGACGCCGCTCGCTCTGTGACGCCGCTCGCTCTGCGACGCCGCTCGTGACGCCGCTCGCTCTGTGACGCCGCTCGTGACGCTGCTCGCTCTGTGACGCCGCTCTGTGACGCTGCTCGCTCTGTGACGCCGCTCGCTCTGTGACGCCGCTCGCTCTGTGACGCCGCTCGCTCTGTGACGCCGCTCTGTGATGCTGCTCGCTCTGTGACGCCGCTCGTGACGCCGCTCGCTCTGCGACGCCGCTCGCTCTGCGACGCCGCTCGCTCTGTGACGCCGCTCGCTCTGTGACGCCGCTCGCTCTGTGACGTCGCTCGCTCTGCGACGCCGCTCGCTCTGTGACGCCGCTCGCTCTGTGACGCCGTTCGCTCTGCGACGCCGCTCGCTCTGTGACGCTGCTCGCTCTGTGACGCCGCTCGTGACGCCGCTCGCTCTGTGACGCTGCTCGCTCTGTGACGCCGCTCGTGACGCCGCTCGCTCTGTGACGCCGCTCGCTCTGTGACGCCGCTCGCTCTGTGACGCCGCTCGCCCTGCGACGTCGCTCGCTCTGCGACGCCGCTCGCTCTGTGACGCCGCTCGCTCTGCGACGCCGCTCGCTCTGCGACGCCGCTCGCTCTGCGACGCCGCTCGCTCTGCGACGCCGCTCGCTCTGTGACGCCGCTCGCTCTGTGACGCCGCTCGCTCTGCGACGCCGCTCGCTCTGCGACGCTGCTCGCTCTGTGACGTTGCTCGCTCTGCGGCGCCGCTCGCTCTGTGACGCTGCTCGTGACGCCGCTCGCTCTGTGACGCTGCTCGCTCTGTGACGCCGCTCGTGACGCCGCTCGCTCTGTGACGCCGCTCGCTCTGTGACGCTGCTCGCTCTGTGACGCCGCTCGTGACGCCGCTCGCTCTGTGACGCCGCTCGCTCTGTGACGCCGCTCGCTCTGTGACGCCGCTCGTGACGCCGCTCGCTCTGCGACGCCGCTCGCTCTGTGACGCCGCTCGCTCTGTGACGCCGCTCGTGACGCCGCTCGCTCTGTGACGCCGCTCGCTCTGTGACGCCGCTCGCTCTGTGACGCCGCTCGTGGCGCTGCTCGCTCTGTGACGCCGCTCGCTCTGTGACGCCGCTCTGTGACGCTGCTCGCTCTGTGACGCCGCTCGCTCTGTGACGCCGCTCTGTGACGCCGCTCGCTCTGTGACGCCGCTCGCTCTGTGACGCCGCTCGCCCTGCGACGCCGCTCGCTCTGCGACGCCGCTCGCTCTGCGACGCCGCTCGCTCTGTGACGCCGCTCGCTCTGTGGTGCTAACGCTCTGCGACGCCGCTCGCTCTGCGACGCCGCTCGCTCTGCGACGCCGCTCGCTCTGCGACGCCGCTCGCTCGTGACGCCGCTCGCTCTGTGACGCCGCTCGCTCTGTGACGCCGCTCGCCCTGCGACGCCGCTCGCCCTGCGGCGCTGCTCGCTCTGTGACGATGCTCGCTCTGTGGTGCTGCTCGCCCTGCGACGCCGCTCGCTCTGTGACGCCGCTCGCTCTGCGACGCCGCTCGCTCTGTGACGCCGCTCGCTCTGCGACGCCGCTCGCTCGTGACGCCGCTCGCTCTGTGACGCCGCTCGCTCTGTGACGCCGCTCGCTCTGTGACGCCGCTCGCTCTGTGACGCTGCTCGCTCTGTGGTGCTAACGCTCTGCGACGCCGCTCGCTCTGTGACGCCGCTCGCTCTGTGACGCTGCTCGCTCTGTGACGCTGCTCGCTCTGTGGCGCTGCTCGCTCTGTGACGCTGCTCGCCCTGCGACGCTGCTCGCTCTGCGACGCTGCTCGCTCTGTGGCGCTGCTCGCTCTGTGACGCCGCTCGCTCTGTGACGCCGCTCGCTCTGTGACGCCGCTCGCTATGTGACGCCGCTCGCTCTGTGACGCCGCTCGCTCTGCGACGCCGCTCGCTCTGCGACGCTGCTCGCTCTGTGGCGCTGCTCGCTCTGTGACGCTGCTCGCTCTGTGACGCCGCTCGCTCTGTGACGCCGCTTGCTCTGCGACGCCGCTCGCTCTGTGACGCCGCTCGTGACGCCGCTCGCTCTGTGACGCTGCTCGCTCTGTGACGCCGCTCGTGACGTCGCTCGCTCTGCGACGCCGCTCGCTCTGTGACGCCGCTCGTGACGCCGCTCGCTCTGCGACGCCGCTCGCTCTGCGACGCCGCTCGCTCTGTGACGCCGCTCGCTCTGTGACGCCGCTCGTGACGCTGCTCGCTCTGTGACGCCGCTCTGTGACGCTGCTCGCTCTGTGACGCCGCTCGCTCTGTGACGCCGCTCTGTGACGCCGCTCGCTCTGTGACGCCGCTCGCTCTGTGACGCCGCTCTGTGACGCCGCTCGTGACGCTGCTCGCTCTGTGACGCCGCTCTGTGACGCCGTTCGCTCTGTGACGCCGCTCGCTCTGTGACGCCGCTCGCTCTGTGACGCCGCTCGTGACGCTGCTCGCTCTGTGACACCGCTCGCTCTGTGACGCCGCTCTGTGACGCCGCTCGCTCTGTGACGCCGCTCGCTCTGTGACGCCGCTCGCTCTGTGACGCCGCTCGTGACGCTGCTCGCTCTGTGACACCGCTCGCTCTGTGACGCCGCTCTGTGACGCCGCTCTGTGACGCCGCTCTGTGACGCCGCTCTGTGACGCTGCTCGCTCTGTGACGCCGCTCGCTCTGTGACGCCGCTCATGACGCCGCTCGCTCTGCGACGCCGCTCGTGACGCCGCTCGCTCTGCGACGCCGCTCGCTCTGCGACGCCGCTCGCTCTGCGACGCCGCTCTGTGACGCCGCTCGCTCTGTGACGCCGCTCTGTGACGCCGCTCTGTGACGCTGCTCGCTCTGTGACACCGCTCGCTCTGTGACGCCGCTCTGTGACGCTGCTCGCTCTGTGACACCGCTCGCTCTGTGACGCCGCTCTGTGACGCTGCTCGCTCTGTGACGCCGCTCGCCCTGCGACGCCGCTCGCTCTGCGACGCCGCTCGCTCTGTGACGCCGCTCGTGACGCCGCTCGCTCTGTGACGCCGCTCGCTCTGTGACGCCGCTCGCTCTGTGACGCCGCTCGCTCTGTGACGCCGCTCTGTGATGCTGCTCGCTCTGTGACGCCGCTCGTGACGCCGCTCGCTCTGCGACGCCGCTCGCTCTGCGACGCCGCTCGCTCTGTGACGCCGCTCGCTCTGTGACGCCGCTCGTGACGCCGCTCGCTCTGTGACGCCGCTCGCTCTGCGACGCCGCTCGCTCTGCGACGCCGCTCGCTCTGTGACGCCGCTCGCTCTGTGACGCCGCTCGTGACGCCGCTCGCTCTGCGACGCCGCTCGCTCTGTGACGCCGCTCGCTCTGTGACGCCGCTCGCTCTGAGACGCCGCTCGCTCTGTGACGCCGCTCTGTGACGCCGCTCGCTCTGTGACGCCGCTCGCTCTGTGACGCCGCTCTGTGACGCCGCTCGCTCTGTGACGCCGCTCTGTGACGCCGCTCGCTCTGTGACGCCGCTCTGTGATGCCGCTCGCTCTGTGACGCCGCTCGCTCTGTGACGCCGCTCTGTGACGCCGCTCGCTCTGTGACGCCGCTCGCTCTGTGACGCCGCTCGTGACGCCGCTCGCTCTGTGACGCCGCTCGCTCTGTGACGCCGCTCTGTGACGCTGCTCGCTCTGTGACGCCGCTCTGTGACGCCGCTCGCTCTGTGACGCCGCTCGCTCTGTGACGCCGCTCGCTCTGTGACGCCGCTCGTGACGCTGCTCGCTCTGTGACGCCGCTCGCTCTGTGACGCCGCTCTGTGACGCTGCTCGCTCTGTGACGCCGCTCGCTCTGTGACGCCGCTCGCTCTGTGACGCCGCTCGTGACGCCGCTCGCTCTGTGACGCCGCTCTGTGACGCCGCTCGCTCTGTGACGCCGCTCGCTCTGTGACGCCGCTCGCTCTGTGACGCCGCTCGTGACGCTGCTCGCTCTGTGACGCCGCTCGCTCTGTGACGCCGCTCTGTGACGCCGCTCGCTCTGTGACGCCGCTCGCTCTGTGACGCCGCTCGCTCTGTGACGCCGCTCGTGACGCCGCTCGCTCTGCGACGCCGCTCGCTCTGCGACGCCGCTCGCTCTGCGACGCCGCAAGCTCTGCGACGCCGCTCGCTCTGTGACGCCGCTCGCTCTGTGACGCCGCTGGTGACGCCGCTCGCTCTGCGACGCCGCTCGTGACGCCGCTCGCTCTGTGACGCCGCTCGCTCTGTGATGCCGCTCGCTCTGTGACGCCGCTCGCTCTGTGACGCCGCTCTGTGACGCCGCTCGCTCTGTGACGCCGCTCGCTCTGTGACGCCGCTCGCTCTGTGACGCCGCTCGCTCTGTGACGCCGCTCGTGACGCCGCTCGCTCTGCGACGCCGCTCGTGACGCCGCTCGCTCTGCGACGCCGCTCGTGACGCCGCTCGCTCTGTGACGCCGCTCGCTCTGTGACGCCGCTCGTGACGCCGCTCGCTCTGCGACGCCGCTCGTGACGCCGCTCGCTCTGTGACGCCGCTCGCTCTGTGACGCCGCTCGCTCTGTGACGCCGCTCTGTGACGCCGCTCGCTCTGTGACGCCGCTAGCTCTGCGACGCCGCTCGCTCTGTGACGCCGCTCGCTCTGTGACGCCGCTCGCTCTGTGACGCCGCTCGCTCTGCGACGCCGCTCGCTCTGTGACGCCGCTCGTGACGCTGCTCGCTCTGTGACGCCGCTCTGTGACGCCGCTCGCTCTGTGACGCCGCTCGCTCTGTGACGCCGCTCGCTCTGTGACGCCGCTCGCTCTGTGACGCCGCTCTGTGATGCTGCTCGCTCTGTGACGCCGCTCGTGACGCCGCTCGCTCTGCGACGCCGCTCGCTCTGCGACGCCGCTCGCTCTGTGACGCCGCTCGCTCTGTGACGCCGCTCGCTCTGTGACGCCGCTCGTGACGCCGCTCGCTCTGTGACGCCGCTCGCTCTGCGACGCCGCTCGCTCTGCGACGCCGCTCGCTCTGTGACGCCGCTCGCTCTGTGACGCCGCTCGTGACGCCGCTCGCTCTGCGACGCCGCTCGCTCTGTGACGCCGCTCGCTCTGTATCGCCGCTCGCTCTGTGACGCCGCTCGCTCTGCGACGCCGCTCGCTCTGTGACGCTGCTCGCTCTGTGACGCCGCTCGTGACGCCGCTCGCTCTGTGACGCTGCTCGCTCTGTGACGCCGCTCGTGACGCCGCTCGCTCTGTGACGCCGCTCGCTCTGGGACGCCGCTCGCTCTGCGACGCCGCTCGCTCTGCGACGCCGCTCGTGACGCCGCTCGCTCTGTGACGCCGCTCGCTCTGTGACGCCGCTCGCTCTGCGACGCCGCTCGCTCTGCGACGCCGCTCGCTCTGTGACGCTGCTCGCTCTGCGGCGCCGCTCGCTCTGTGACGCTGCTCGCTCTGCGGCGCCGCTCGCTCTGTGACGCTGCTCGTGACGCCACTCGCTCTGTGACGCCGCTCGCTCTGTGACGCCGCTCGCTCTGTGACGCCGCTCGCTCTGTGACGCCGCTCGTGACGCCGCTCGCTCTGTGACGCCGCTCGCTCTGTGACGCCGCTCGCTCTGTGACGCCGCTCGTGACGCCGCTCGCTCTGCGACGCCGCTCGCTCTGTGACGCCGCTCGCTCTGTGACGCCGCTCGTGACGCCGCTCGCTCTGTGACGCCGCTCGCTCTGTGACGCCGCTCGCTCTGTGACGCCGCTCGTGGCGCTGCTCGCTCTGTGACGCCGCTCGCTCTGTGACGCCGCTCTGTGACGCTGCTCGCTCTGTGACGCCGCTCGCTCTGTGACGCCGCTCTGTGACGCCGCTCGCTCTGTGACGCCGCTCGCTCTGTGACGCCGCTCGCCCTGCGACGCCGCTCGCTCTGCGACGCCGCTCGCTCTGCGACGCCGCTCGCTCTGTGACGCCGCTCGCTCTGTGGTGCTAACGCTCTGCGACGCCGCTCGCTCTGCGACGCCGCTCGCTCTGCGACGCCGCTCGCTCTGCGACGCCGCTCGCTCGTGACGCCGCTCGCTCTGTGACGCCGCTCGCTCTGTGACGCCGCTCGCCCTGCGACGCCGCTCGCCCTGCGGCGCTGCTCGCTCTGTGACGATGCTCGCTCTGTGGTGCTGCTCGCCCTGCGACGCCGCTCGCTCTGTGACGCCGCTCGCTCTGCGACGCCGCTCGCTCTGTGACGCCGCTCGCTCTGCGACGCCGCTCGCTCTGCGACGCCGCTCGCTCGTGACGCCGCTCGCTCTGTGACGCCGCTCGCTCTGTGACGCCGCTCGCTGTGTGACGCCGCTCGCTCTGTGACGCTGCTCGCTCTGTGGTGCTAACGCTCTGCGACGCCGCTCGCTCTGTGACGCTGCTCGCTCTGTGACGCTGCTCGCTTTGTGACGCTGCTCGCCCTGCGACGCTGCTCGCTCTGCGACGCTGCTCGCTCTGCGACGCTGCTCGCTCTGCGACGCTGCTCGCTCTGTGGCGCTGCTCGCTCTGTGACGCCGCTCGCTCTGTGACGCCGCTCGCTCTGTGACGCCGCTCGCTCTGCGACGCCGCTCGCTCTGTGACGCCGCTCGCTCTGTGACGCTGCTCGCTCTGTGACGCCGCTCGCTCTGTGACGCCGCTCGCTCTGCGACGCCGCTCGCTCTGAGACGCCGCTCGTGACGCCGCTCGCTCTGTGACGCCGCTCGCTCTGTGACGCCGCTCGTGACGTCGCTCGCTCTGCGACGCCGCTCGCTCTGTGACGCCGCTCGTGACGCCGCTCGCTCTGCGACGCCGCTCGCTCTGCGACGCCGCTCGCTCTGTGACGCCGCTCGCTCTGTGACGCCGCTCGTGACGCTGCTCGCTCTGTGACGCCGCTCTGTGACGCTGCTCGCTCTGTGACGCCGCTCGCTCTGTGACGCCGCTCTGTGACGCCGCTCGCTCTGTGACGCCGCTCGTTCTGTGACGCCGCTCGTGACGCTGCTCGCTCTGTGACGCCGCTCGCTCTGTGACGCCGCTCTGTGACGCCGCTCGTGACGCTGCTCGCTCTGTGACGCCGTTCGCTCTGTGACGCCGCTCGCTCTGTGACGCCGCTCGCTCTGTGACGCCGCTCGTGACGCTGCTCGCTCTGTGACGCCGCTCGCTCTGTGACGCCGCTCGCTCTGTGACGCCGCTCGCTCTGTGACGCCGCTCGCTCTGTGACGCCGCTCGCTCTGTGACGCCGCTCGTGACGCTGCTCGCTCTGTGACACCGCTCGCTCTGTGACGCCGCTCTGTGACGCCGCTCTGTGACGCCGCTCTGTGACGCTGCTCGCTCTGTGACGCCGCTCGCTCTGTGACGCCGCTCGCTCTGTGACGCCGCTCATGACGCCGATCGCTCTGCGACGCCGCTCGTGACGCCGCTCGCTCTGCGACGCCGCTCGCTCTGCGACGCCGCTCTGTGACGCCGCTCGCTCTGTGACGCCGCTCTGTGACGCTGCTCGCTCTGTGACACCGCTCGCTCTGTGACGCCGCTCTGTGACGCTGCTCGCTCTGTGACGCCGCTCGCTCTGTGACGCCGCTCGCTCTGCGACGCCGCTCGCTCTGTGACGCCGCTCGTGACGCCGCTCGCTCTGTGACGCCGCTCGCTCTGTGATGCCGCTCGCTCTGTGACGCCGCTCGCTCTGTGACGCCGCTCGCTCTATGACGCTGCTCGCTCTGTGACGGCTCTCGTGACGCCGCTCGCTCTGTGACGCCGCTCGCTCTGTGACGCCGCTCGCTCTGTGACGCCGCTCGTGACGCCGCTCGCTCTGCGACGCCGCTCGCTCTGCGACGCCGCTCGCTCTGCGACGCCGCTCGCTCTGCGACGCCGCTCGCTCTGTGACGCCGCTCGCTCTGTGACGCCGCTCCCTCTGTGACGCCGCTCGTGACGCCGCTCGCTCTGCGACGCCGCTCGCTCTGTGACGCCGCTCGCTCTGTGACGCCGCTCGCTCTGCGACGCCGCTCGCTCTGTGACGCCGCTCGTGACGCCGCTCGCTCTGTGAAGCCGCTCGCTCTGTGATGCCGCTCGCTCTGTGACGCCGCTCGCTCTGTGACGCCGCTCGCTCTGTGACGCTGCTCGCTCTGTGACGGCTCTCGTGACGCCGCTCGCTCTGTGACGCCGCTCGCTCTGTGACGCCGCTCGCTCTGTGACGCCGCTCGTGACGCCGCTCGCTCTGCGACGCCGCTCGCTCTGTGACGCCGCTCGCTCTGTGACGCCGCTCCCTCTGTGACGCCGCTCGTGACGCCGCTCGCTCTGCGACGCCGCTCGCTCTGTGACGCCGCTCGCTCTGTGACGCCGCTCGCTCTGCGGCGCCGCTCGCTCTGCGGCGCCGCTCGCTCTGCGACGCCGCTCGCTCTGTGACGCCGCTCGCTCTGTGACGCCGCTCGTGACGCCGCTCGCTCTGTGACGCCGCTCGCTCTGTGACGCCGCTCGCTCTGTGACGCCGCTCGTGATGCCGCTCGCCCTGCGACGCCGCTCGCTCTGCGACGCCGATCGCTCTGTGACGCCGCTCGTGACGCCGCTCGCTCTGCGACGCCGCTCGCTCTGCGACGCCGCTCGCTCTGCGACGCCGCTCGCCCTGCGACGCCGCTCGCTCTGCTACGCCGCTCGCTCTGCGACGCCGCTCGCTCTGTGGTGCTAACGCTCTGCGACGCCGCTCGCTCTGTGGTGCTAACGCTCTGCGACGCCGCTCGCTCTGCGACGCCGCTCGCTCTGTGACGCTGCTCGCTCTGTGACGCTGCTCGCCCTGTGACGCTGCTCGCTCTGTGACGCCGCTCGCTCTGTGGTGCTAACGCTCTGCGACGCCGCTCGCTCTGTGACGCTGCTCGCTCTGTGACGCTGCTCGCCCTGTGACGCTGCTCGCTCTGTGACGCCGCTCGCTCTGTGACGCCGCTCGCTCTGCGACGCCGCTCGCTCTGTGGTGCTAACGCTCTGTGACGCCGCTCGCTCTGTGACGCCGCTCGCTCTGCGACGCCGCTCGCTCTGCGACGCCGCTCGCTCGTGACGCCGCTCGCCCTGCGGCGCTGCTCGCTCTGTGGTGCTGCTCGCCCTGTGACGCTGCTCGCTCTGCGACGCTGCTCGCTCTGTGACGCCGCTCGCTCTGTGGCGCCGCTCGCTCTGTGACGCTGCTCGTGACGCCGCTCGCTCTGCGACGCCGCTCGCTCTGTGACGCCACTCGCTCTGTGACGCCGCTCGTGACGCCGCTCGCTCTGTGACGCCGCTCGCTCTGTGACGCCGCTCGTGGCGCTGCTCGCTCTGTGACGCCGCTCGCTCTGTGACGCCGCTCTGTGACGCTGCTCGCTCTGTGACGCCGCTCGCTCTGTGACGCCGATCTGTGACGCCGCTCGCTCTGCGACGCCGCTCGCTCTGCGACGCCGCTCGCTCGTGACGCCGCTCGCTCTGTGACGCCGCTCGCTCTGTGACGCCGCTCGCCCTGCGACGCCGCTCGCCCTGCGGCGCTACTCGCTCTGTGACGATGCTCGCTCTGTGGTGCTGCTCGCCCTGCGACGCCGCTCGCTCTGTGACGCCGCTCGCTCTGCGACGCCGCTCGCTCTGCGACGCCGCTCGCTCTGCGACGCCGCTCGCTCTGTGACGCCGCTCGCTCGTGACGCCGCTCGCTCTGTGACGCCGCTCGCTCTGTGACGCCGCTCGCTCTGTGGCGCCGCTCGCTCTGTGGCGCCGCTCGCTCTGTGACGCTGCTCGCTCTGTGGTGCTAACGCTCTGCGACGCCGCTCGCTCTGTGACGCCGCTCGCTCGTGACGCCGCTCGCTCTGTGACGCCGCTCGCTCTGTGACGCCGCTCGCCCTGCGACGCCGCTCGCCCTGCGGCGCTGCTCGCTCTGTGACGATGCTCGCTCTGTGGTGCTGCTCGCCCTGCGACGCCGCTCGCTCTGTGACGCCGCTCGCTCTGCGACGCCGCTCGCTCTGCGACGCCGCTCGCTCTGCGACGCCGCTCGCTCTGTGACGCCGCTCGCTCGTGACGCCGCTCGCTCTGTGACGCCGCTCGCTCTGTGACGCCGCTCGCTCTGTGGCGCCGCTCGCTCTGTGGCGCCGCTCGCTCTGTGACGCTGCTCGCTCTGTGGTGCTAACGCTCTGCGACGCCGCTCGCTCTGTGACGCTGCTCGCTCTGTGACGCTGCTCGCTCTGTGGCGCTGCTCGCTCTGTGACGCTGCTCGCCCTGCGACGCTGCTCGCTCTGTGACGCTGCTCGCTCTGTGACGCTGCTCGCTCTGTGGCGCTGCTCGCTCTGTGACGCTGCTCGCTCTGTGACGCCGCTCGCTCTGTGACGCTGCTCGCTCTGCGACGCCGCTCGCTCTGCGACGCCGCTCGCTCTGTGACGCCGCTCTGTGACGCTGCTCGCTCTGTGACGCCGCTCGTGACGCCGCTCGCTCTGTGACGCCGCTCGCTCTGTGACGCCGCTCGCTCTGTGACGCCGCTCGCTCTGTGACGCCGCTCGTGACGCCGCTCGCTCTGCGACGCCGCTCGCTCTGTGACGCCGCTCGTGACGCCGCTCGCTCTGTGACGCCGCTCTGTGACGCCGCTCGCTCTGTGACGCCGCTCGCTCTGTGACGCCGCTCGTGACGCCGCTCGCTCTGTGACGCCGCTCTGTCACGCCGCTCGCTCTGTGACGCCGCTCGTGACGCTGCTCGCTCTGTGACGCCGCTCGCTCTGTGATGCCGCTCGCTCTGTGATGCCGCTCGCTCTGTGACGCCGCTCGTGACGCTGCTCGCTCTGTGACACCGCTCGCTCTGTGACGCCGCTCTGTGACGCTGCTCGCTCTGTGACGCCGCTCGCTCTGTGACGCTGCTCGCTCTGTGACGCTGCTCGCTCTGTGACGCCGCTCGCTCTGTGACGCCGCTCGTGACGCTGCTCGCTCTGTGACACCGCTCGCTCTGTGACGCCGCTCTGTGACGCTGCTCGCTCTGTGACGCCGCTCGCTCTGTGACGCCGCTCTGTGACGCCGCTCGCTCTGTGACGCCGCTCGCTCTGTGACGCCGCTCGCTCTGTGACGCCGCTCGCTCTGCGACGCCGCTCGCTCTGCGACGCCGCTCGCTCTGCGACGCCGCTCGCTCTGCGACGCCGCTCGCTCTGCGACGCCGCTCGCTCTGCGACGCCGCTCGCTCTGTGACGCCGCTCGTGACGCCGCTCGCTCTGCGACGCCGCTCGTGACGCCGCTCGCTCTGTGATGCCGCTCGCTCTGTGACGCCGCTCGCTCTGTGACGCCGCTCGTGACGCCGCTCGCTCTGTGACGCCGCTCGCTCTGTGACGCCGCTCGCTCTGTGACGCCGCTCGTGACGCCGCTCGCTCTGCGACGCCGCTCGCTCTGCGACGCCGCTCGCTCTGTGACGCCGCTCGCTCTGTGACGCCGCTCTGTGACGCCGCTCGCTCTGTGACGCCGCTCGCTCTGTGACGCCGCTCGCTCTGTGACGCCGCTCGCTCTGTGACGCCGCTCCCTCTGTGACGCCGCTCGTGACGCCGCTCGTGACGCCGCTCGATCTGTGACGCCGCTCGCTCTGTGACGCCGCTCGCTCTGTGACGCCGCTCGCTCTGCGGCGCCGCTCGCTCTGCGACGCCGCTCGCTCTGTGACGCCGCTCGCTCTGTGACGCTGCTCGCTCTGCGGCGCCGCTCGCTTTGCGGCGCCGCTCGCTCTGTGACGCCGCTCGTGACGCCGCTCGCTCTGCGACGCCGCTCGCTCTGTGACGCTGCTCGCTCTGTGACGCCGCTCGCTCTGTGACGCTGCTCGCTCTGCGGCGCCGCTCGCTCTGTGACGCCGCTCGTGACGCCGCTCGCTCTGTGACGCCGCTCGCTCTGTGACGCCGCTCGCTCTGTGACGCCGCTCGCTCTGTGACGCCGCTCGTGACGCCGCTCGCCCTGCGACGCCGCTCACTCTGCGACGCCGCTCGCTCTGTGACGCCGCTCGTGACGCCGCTCGCTCTGCGACGCCGCTCGCTCTGCGACGCCGCTCGCTCTGCGACGCCGCTCGCCCTGCGACGCCGCTCGCCCTGCGACGCCGCTCGCCCTGCGACGCCGCTCGCCCTGCGACGCCGCTCGCTCTGCGACGCCGCTCGCTCTGCGACGCTGCTCGCCCTGCGACGCTGCTCGCCCTGCGACGCTGCTCGCTCTGCGACGCCGCTCGCTCTGTGACGCCGCTCGCTCTGTGACGCCGCTCGCTCTGCGACGCCGCTCGCTCTGCGACGCAGCTCGCTCTGTGACCCTGCTCGCTCTGTGGCGCTGCTCGCTCTGTGACCCTGCTCGCTCTGTGACGCTGCTCGCTCTGTGACCCTGCTCGCTCTGTGACGCCGCTCGCTCTGTGACGCCGCTCGCTCTGCGACGCTGCTCGCTCTGTGATGCCGCTCGCTCTGCGACGCTGCTCGCTCTGTGACGCCGCTCGCTCTGTGACGCCGCTCGCTCTGCGACGCTGCTCGCTCTGTGATGCCGCTCGCTCTGTGGCGCCGCTCGTGACGCCGCTCGCTCTGTGATGCCGCTCGCTCTGCGACGCTGCTCGCTCTGTGACGCTGCTCGCTCTGTGACGCCGCTCGCTCTGCGACGCTGCTCGCTCTGTGATGCCGCTCGCTCTGCGACGCTGCTCGCTCTGTGACGCCGCTCGCTCTGTGACGCCGCTCGCTCTGTGACGCCGCTCGCTCTGCGACGCTGCTCGCTCTGTGATGCCGCTCGCTCTGCGACGCTGCTCGCTCTGTGACGCTGCTCGCTCTGCGACGCTGCTCGCTCTGTGGCGCCGCTCGCTCTGTGGCGCTGCTCGCTCTGTGACGCTGCTCGCTCTGTGACGCCGCTCGCTCTGTGACGCTGCTCGCTGTGACGCTGCTCTCTCTCTGATGCTGCTCTCTCTCTGATGCTGCTCTCTCTGTGACGCTGCTCGCTCTGTGACTCTGCTCTCTCTGACGCTGCTCTCTCTGTGGTGCACAGCTGAGGATCCATGCTCCGTCCTCAGCAGGGTGCTGGTCTTGGCCACATGCAGCAGCACGTCGCAGTCTCCATTGCTGCTCTATCGCTATGAGTAGAAACTCCAATTCAAGAACTCCAGCGCACTACCACCTTCTGAAGGGCAACTAGGGAAGGCAATAAATGCTGGCCTAACTAGCGACTCCCACATCCAATAAATTACTTTCTAAAATACTTCCAAGAATGAAACTGATGTGTTAGGCAGGTTGGTTCGATGTGGACTGCACTCGATGCAGGGAAGTTAGAAACAGACGTCTAAGACAGGAGAAGATCCAACACTGTTTTATTCAACTAGATGAACTGCTGTACATATTCAGCTGTGGGTCAACACTGTATCGTGGTAGTGTCCTGTCTGGTGATTGGCTGCACAGTGTTGTGTGCTTACTGGTCATCCTGTGTGTCAATCGCTGCCTGTCTGCATCTCATTATATACGAGTGGATAGTATGACATCTACCCCCTTTTTATTTTTTTAGTTAAATAAATACTGAGGTGTATATATGCCTGACTATATACAAAAGGTGATTGAACAAACGTATATACATGGGAAGGTGTCGATAGTGCAGATACATGGCAAACTAAGCAATATGTACACGAGTTAAGTCAATGGATTCAGTCACAAACATTTACAAAAGTTAAGTCTACAGATTCAGTCTTTGTGGCGGGCGACAAATTCTTGTCAATCGCCGCAGAGGTGGATCAGGAGCCGCCTGCACATGGATAGGCCTGATCGCTGCCATCGCGGTGGTCGCGTGGGCCGGCATGGTCGCTAGCAGATCGGTGGCCTCGTGGCAGGGTACGTCCGGAGGAAGCATGATAGCTGGCGGAGCACGGAGGTCAGGTGGTGGGCGTGTAACTCTTCGCAATGCCCGTCTGTTGTGCCGTAGCAGGGAGCCATCAGCCATGCAGACAATGAAAGACCTCGGGGCAACTCGTTTGACCACAACAGCTGTGGCTGACCAGCCGCCCTCAGGCAACTGGACGTGAACATGATCGGCTGGAGCCAGCTCAGGTAAATCCGTGGCATGAGCATCGTACGTGGCCTTCTGTTGGGCCCGGGACTGCTGCATTTTCTGGTAGTACCGTGAGGTGGTCAAGGTCTGGAACATGGATGGCTGGAACTGTGGTCCTCAGAGTGCGATTCATGAGCATCTGTGCTGGAGACAACCCAGAGGACAGCGGGGTTGCCCTGTATGCCAGCATTGCCAGGTTGAAGTCGGAGCCCGAGTCTGCAGCTTTGCACAGCAGCCGCTTTACAATGTGGACCCCTTTCTCGGCCTTCCCGTTTGATTGCGGGTAGTGGGGACTGGAGGTAACGTGACGGAAGTTGTTGGACTGTGCAAAATCAGACCATTCTTGGCTGTAAAAGCAAGGACCGTTGTCGCTCATTACCGTGAGCGGTATCCTGTGCCTGGCGAACGTTTCTTTGCAGGCTTTGATGACCGCCTTCGACAGGAGGTCAGACAGTTTCATCACTTCTGGGTAACTGGAGAAGTAGTCGACCAGGAGTACGTAGTCACGCCCCTTGGCGTGAAAAAGGTCTACACCTACTTTGGACTACGAAGAGGTCACGATCTCATGCTGTTGCAGTGTTTCCTTGGGTTGAGCTGGTTGAAACTTCTGACAGGTGGGGCAGTTGAGGACCGTGTTGTCAATATCCTGGTTAATGCCCAGCCAGTAAACCGCCTCCCGAGCTCTGTGTCGGCATTTCTCGACTCCAAGGTGACCCTCATGGAGTTGACCCAGCACCAGAGCCTGCATGCTTTGAGGAATTCGAGCTTCAGAAGGATTCCCTCCACAACCGTCAGTTCATCTTTAACATTAAAGAATTGGGGACATTGTCCCTTCTGCCAGCCATGGGTAAGGTACTGCATCACACGCTGCAGCAGAGGATCCTTGGCCGTTTCACTGAGTGCTGAATTTGGTGCTTTTTGAGTGCGATAGTGAGAGTTTGGTGACCGAGGGAGTATAAGGCTTCATTTTTATCTAAAGTTTAGTCTTTCTTTTATTTAGTTAATTAACTTAAAAGTTGCTGTTTGGTTTAGAAGAAGGTGAATTTTCAATCAGCTTTAAACAGGCTTCTACTTCTAGGCACTTGCAGCTGGAGCTTGTTAATTAGTTAATTGGATTAGGCCAGTTTTTCGGAGGCTAGATTCACAGTATAAAAGTGATCCCCTACAGTGCAGACTTTGTTTGCACTGAGTGCTGAATTTGGTGCTTTTTGAGTGCGATAGTGAGAGTTTGGTGACCGAGGGAGTGCTGAATTTGGTGCTTTTTGAGTGCGATAGTGAGAGGGAGTTAGGTGAGGAGGGAGTAAGGTGCTCCTTTCATTTTATTTCCGACATTTCCGCAAAGAGTGCGAAGAGAGCCAGGAGTTTACAGGAAGTGTAGCTGACTGGGAGCAGAGTCGGAGGGCGGAGATCTAGTTAGTCCACACAGCAGCTATATTCTGTAAGGTAAGAGGGGATGGAGGCTAGGCCAGTTGCATGCTCCTCCTGTAGGATGTGGGTGGTGAGAGATACCACCGGTGTCCCCACTGACTATACCTGCGGGAAGTGCACCCAACTTCAGCTCCTCAAAGACCGTGTTAGGGAACTGGAGCTGAAGCTGGATGAACTTCGGATCATCCGGGAGGCAGAGGGGGTGATTGAGAAGAGTTACAGGGAGATAACCACACCCAAGGTACAGGACAAGAATAGCTGGGTTACAGTCAGGGGGAAAAAAACAAACAGGCAGACAGTGCAGGGATCCCTCGTGGCCGTTCCCCTTCAAAACAAGTATATCGTTTTGGATGCTGTTGGGGGGATGACCTACCGGGGGAAGGCCCTAGCGGCCAGGTCTCTGGCACTGAGTCTGGCTCTGGGGCTCAGAAGGGAAGGGGGGAGAATAGAAAAGCAATAGTTGTAGGAGATTCAATGGTTAGGGGAATAGATAGGAGATTCTGTGGTCGCGAGCGAGACTCCCGGAAGGTATGTTGCCTCCCGGGTGCCAGGGCCAGGGATGTCTCGGATCGTGTCTTCAGGATCCTTAAGGGGGAGGGGGAGCAGCCAGAAGTCGTGGTGCACATTGGTACCAACGACATAGGTAGGAAAAGGGGTGTGGAGGTAATAAACAAGTTTAGGGAGTTAGGCTGGAAGTTGAAAGCCAGGACAGACAGAGTTGTCATCTCTGGTTTGTTGCCGGTGCCACGTGATAGCGAGGCTAGGAATAGGGACCTGTACAAGCAGGACGGGTTGCATCTGAACCAGAGGGGCACCAATATCCTGGGAGGGAGGTTTGCTAGTACTCTTCGGGAGGGTTTAAACTAATTTGGCAGGGGAATGGGAACCGGATTTGTAGTCCAGCAACTAAGGTAGCCGATATTCAGGACGCCAAAGCATGTAATGAGGCAGTGGGGAAGGGAACACTGACAAAGGAGAGTATTTGCAGGCACGGAGATGGGTTGAAGTGTGTATACTTCAACGCAAGAAGCATCAGGAATAAGGTGGGTGAACTTAAGGCATGGATCGGTACTTGGGACTACGATGTGGTGGCCATCACGGAAACGTGGATAGAAGAGGGGCAGAAATGGTTGTTGGAGGTCCCTGGTTATAGATGTTTCAATAAGATTAGGGAGGGTGGTAAAAGAGGTGGGGGGGTGGCATTATTAATTCGAGATAGTATAACAGCTGCAGAAAGGCAGTTCGAGGAGTATCACCCTATTGAGGTAGTATGGGTTGAAGTCAGAAATAGGAAAGGAGCAGTCACCTTGTTAGGAGTTTTCTATAGGCCCCCCAATAGTAGCAGAGATGTGGAGGAACAGATTGGGAAACAGATTTTGGAAAGGTGCAGAAGTCATAGGGTAGTAGTCATGGGCGACTTTAACTTCCCAAATATTGAGTGGAAACTCTTTAGATCAAATAGTTTGGATGGGGTGGTGTTTGTGCAGTGTGTCCAGGAAGCTTTTCTAACACAGTTTGTAGATTGTCCGACCAGAGGAGGGGCAATATTGGATTTAGTACTGGGTAATGAACCAGGGCAAGTGGTAGATTTGTTAGTGGGGGAGCATTTTGGAGATAGTGACCACAATTCTGTGACTTTCACTTTAGTAATGGAGAGGGATAGGTACGTGCAACAGGGCAAGGTTTACAATTGGGGGAAGGGTAAATACGATGTTGTCAGACAAGAATTGAAGTGCATAAGTTGGGAACATAGGCTGGCAGGGAAGGACACAAGTGAAATGTGGAACTTGTTCAAGGAACAGGTGCTACGTGTCCTTGATATGTATGTCCCTGTCAGGCAGGGAAGAGATGGTCGAGTGAGGGAACCATGGTTGACAAGAGAGGTTGAATGTCTTGTTAAGAGGAAAAAGGTGACTTATGTAAGGCTGAGGAAACAAGGTTCAGACAGGGCATTGGAGGGATACAAGATAGCCAGGAGGGAACTGAAGAAAGGGATTAGGAGAGCTAAGAGAGGGCATGAACAATCTTTGGCAGGTAGGATCAAGGAAAACCCCAAGGCCTTTTACACATATGTGAGAAATATGAGAATGACTAGAGCGAGGGTAGGTCCGATCAAGGACAGTAGCGGGAGATTGTGTATTGAGTCTGAAGAGATAGGAGAGGTCTTGAATGAGTACTTTTCTTCTGTATTTACAAATGAGAGGGGCGATATTGTTGGAGAGGACAGTGTGAAACAGATTGGTAAGCTCGAGGAAATACTTGTTAGGAAGGAAGATGTGTTGGGCATTTTGAAAAACTTGAGGATAGACAAGTCCCCCGGGCCTGACGGGATATATCCAAGGATTCTATGGGAAGCAAGAGATGAAATTGCAGAGCCGTTGGCAATTATCTTTTCGTCCTCACTGTCAACAGGGGTGGTACCAGGGGATTGGAGAGTGGCGAATGTCGTGCCCCTGTTCAAAAAAGGAACCAGGGATAACCCTGGGAATTACAGGCCAGTTAGTCTTACTTCGGTGGTAGGCAAAGTAATGGAAAGGATACTGAAGGATAGGATTTCTGAGCATCTGGAAAGACACTGCTTGATTAGGGATAGTCAGCACGGATTTGTGAGGGGTAGGTCTTGCCTTACAAATCTTATTGAATTCTTTGAGGAGGTGACCAAGCATGTGGATGAAGGTAAAGCAGTGGATGTAGTGTACATGGATTTTAGTAAGGCATTTGATAAAGTTCCCCATGGTAGGCTTCTGCACAAAGTAAGGAGGCATGGGATAGTGGGAAATTTGGCCAGTTGGATAACGAACTGGCTAACCGATAGAAGTCAGAGAGTGGTGGTGGATGGCAAATATTCAGCCTGGAGCCCAGTTACCAGTGGTGTACAGCAGGGATCAGTTCTGGGTCCTCTGCTGTTTGTGATTTTCATTAATGACTTGGATGAGGGAGTTGAAGGGTGGGTCAGTAAATTTGCAGACGATACGAAGATTGGTGGAGTTGTGGATAGTAAGGAGGGCTGTTGTCGGCTGCAAAGAGACATAGATAGGATGCAGAGCTGGGCTGAGAAGTGGCAGATGGAGTTTAACCCTGAAAAGTGTGAGGTTGTCCATTTTGGAAGGACAAATATGAATGCGGAATACAGGGTTAACGGTAGAGTTCTTGGCATTGTGGAGGAGCAGAGAGACCTTGGGGTCTATGTTCATACATCTTTGAAAGTTGCCACTCAAGTGGATAGAGCTGTGAAGAAGGCCTATGGTGTGCTCGCGTTCATTAACAGAGGGATTGAATTTAAGAGCCGTGAGGTGATGATGCAGCTGTACAAAACTTTGGTAAGGCCACATTTGGAGTACTGTGTACAGTTCTGGTCGCCTCATTTTAGGAAGGATGTGGAAGCTCTTGAAAAGGTGCAAAGAAGATTTACCAGGATGTTGCCTGGAATGGAGAGTAGGTCTTACGAGGAAAGGTTGAGGGTGCTAGGCCTTTTCTCATTAGAGCGGAGAAGGATGAGGGGCGACTTGATAGAGGTTTATAAGATGATCAGGGGAATAGATAGAGTAGACAGTCAGAGACTTTTTCCCCAGGTGGAACACACCATTACAAGGGGACATAAATTTAAGGTGAAAGGTGGAAGATATAGGAGGGATATCAGAGGTAGGTTCTTTACCCAGAGAGTAGTGGGGGCATGGAATGCACTGCCTGTGAAAGTAGTTGAGTCGGAAACATTAGGGACCTTCAAGTAGCTGTTGGATAGGTACATGGATTACGGGAAAATGATATAGTGTAGATTTATTTGTTCTTAAGGGCGGCACGGTAGCATTGTGGATGGCACGGTTGCTTCGCGGATCCATGGTCCCGGGTTCGGTTCCGGCTTGGGTCATTGTCTGTGCGGGGTCTGCGCGTCCTCCCCGTGTCTGCGTGGGTTTCCTCCGGGTGCTCCGGTTTCCTCCCACGGTCCGGGGATGTGCAGGTTGGGTGAATTGGCTAATGATGGATTGCCCTTGGTGTCCAAATTGCCCTTGGTGTTGGGTGGAGGTGTTGGGTTTGGGTAGGGTGCTTTTTCCGGGGGCCGGTGCGGACTCGGGGGGCCGGGTGGCCTCCTTCTGCACTGTAAATTCAATGATAATCTATGATTAATCTAGGACAAAGGTTCGGCACAACATCGTGGACCGAAGGGCCTGTTCTGTGCTGTATTTTCTATGTTCTATGTTCTATGTTTCCTCACAAATCTGGACCACCCGTTCGTCAGAGGCTGGGAGGTTGGTGGCACACAACTGCACTTGCGCTTCTATGTGGCAGACGAAGTCACCTAGTTCACACGGTGTGGTGATGGACCGGGATAGGGCACCTGCAATGATCAGCTCTTTGCCTGGCGTGTCGACAAGTTCGAAGTCATAGCGACGGAGTCGAAGAAGAATTCGCTGTAACCGAGGTGTCATGTCATTTAAATCCTTCTGGATTATGTGGACTAGAGGCCTGTGGTCCGTTTCCACCGTGAATTTCGGCCGTAAATGTAGTCAGGAAACTTGACTATTCCTGTCAGGAGACCCAGACACTGCTTTTCGATCTGGGCACACCATTGCTCAGTGGGCATCATGGCCCTGGAGGCATATGCCACTGGAGCCCAGGACGTGGAGTCATCTTGCTGGAGAAGCACTGCGCCAATGCCGTCCTGGCTTGCATCAGTTGATATCTTGGTTTGCTTGGTTGGGTCGAAGAACGCTAGAACCGGGGCTGTGGTGAGCTTTGCCTTCAGCTCACACCATTCCTCTTCATGCGTGGGCAGCCACTGGAATTCCATTGACTTCTTGACGAGATGGCGGAGGGCCGTGGTGTGGGATGCCATATTGGGAATGAGTTTCCCGAGGAAGTTGACCATCCCGAGGAAGCAGAGGACCGCCTACTTGTCCTCCGGGGTCTTCATGGCGTTGATTGGCAAGACCTTGTCGGCATCTGGCCGCAAGCCCTGCCTCGAGATGTGGTCACCTAGAAACTTTATATCAGATTTACCAAATGAGAACTTGGCCCTGTTGGGCTAGAGACCATGTTTATGAATTTGCTGGAGGGCCTGCTTGAGGCGTGTTCCTGAAGCATTGTGGATCAGATGATCACGTCGTCCACGTATACTCGTACCCCCTCGATGCCCTCCATCATCTGCTCCATGATCCAATGAAACACTTCGGAGGCAGATATGATACCGAAAGGCATCCGGCTGTAACAGTAGCGGCCGAACAAGGTGTTGAATGTGCACAGCTTGCGACTGGACCCGTCCAGCAGTATTTGCCAAAAACCCTTGGAGGCGTCCAGCTTAGTGAAGAATTTGGCATGAGCCATCTCACTGGTCAACTCTTCACGCTTCGGGATCGGGTAGTGCTCCCGCATGATGTTGCGGTTTAGATCCTTGGGATCAATGCAAATGCAGAGCTCCCCTGATGGCTTCTTTATGCAGGCCATGGAGCTGACCCAGTCTGTTGGCTCCGTGACCTTCGATATGATGCCCTGGTCTTGGAGGTTCTGTAGTTGCTTTTTCAGACGATCCGTGAGGGGCGTCGGCACCCGGCGTGGTGCATGGTTCACAGGGGTGGCGTTCGCCTGAAGCAGGATTTTGTATCGGTACGGGAGCGTGCCCATTCCATCGAATACACTGTGGTACTGCGTGATAATGTCGTCTATGTCGGTTTGCAAATTTCCATCGGGCGAGGCCGTCGCCGGTGACAATGACATGGTGTGGACTCGCTGAACCAGGTTCAGGAGCTTGCAGGTGCGAGCACCGAGCAGGGACGCCCTGTCAGGCCTGACGATTTCAAATCGTAACGTTGCCTTGATCGCCTTGTTGGATACCCCTAGTTGACATGAGCCATTGGCAGCTATGGTATTGCCATTGTAGTCAAGGAGCTGGCAGGCCGGTGGAAGAATGCTTGGTCGGGCCCGGATGGTGTCGAGGCCGGATTGTGAGATGAGGTTCGCAGACGCGCCGGTGTCCAGTTTAAATCGGATGCGAGCCTTGTTAACTGTGAGGACAGCACACCACTCGTCGTCGGGATCCACACTGAGGATCGAGAGGGGTTGCGCAGGTGTGGTGGAGGCCAGTTCATGTGTGGTTATGATGTCCACCCGATATGGAGACTTGAGGCAGTCAGCATCAGGGTCCATTGGGCTGTCGGGATCAGAATCTGGCATGCCTTGTTGTATTGAGCGGATACCTCTGCGCCGCAGCTGGGATCGCTGGCTGCTGGGCAGTGGAGCGGATCAACAGAGGGCTGCGTAGTGGCCAAGCTTGCCACACTGGAGACACGGCGCCCTCTTGCAGGACATTGCCGCTTTAAGTGGGCAGAGCCACAATTCGGACACGTCATGACGCTGACGTCAGCGCGATCCGTGCGGTCGGCCAACGTATGCACCTGCGCAGTCGGGTTTTCGGTCTCGTCGTGCCGCGCATGCAGCATCCGAGAAAAGCGCGCGAAACGGCCACTCTCCTCGATGCTCAGGCCCTGCATTTGTGCAATGACCTGCACCCTTTCTGCCTCATGGGAGGCCAGCTTTGCAGTTTCTGCCGCCCTGATGTGGGAGTAACGATTCTTAGCATGCTCATGGACAACGCACGTCTCGATAGCGACAGAGAGGGTCAACTGTTTGATTTTAAGGAGCTGCTGCCGCAGGGAGTCGGAGTGGACCCCGAAAACGATCTGATCCCGGATCATGGAATCAGCCGTCGAGTCATAGTTGCATGACTGCGCTAGGATGCGGAGATGGGTCAAGAAGGACTGAAAAGGTTCATCCTTACCCTGAAGCCTCTGCTGGAAGGTGTACTGTTCAAAGCTCTCATTCACCTCAATGTCGCAGTGGCTGTCGAACTTCAGCAGGACTGTTTTGAATTTTGTTTTGTCTTCGCCGTTGGCGAACGTATGCGAATTGTAGATATGGATGGCGTGGTCCCCCGCAGTGAAGAGAAATAGTGCGATCTTCCTGGCTTCCGATGCTGCCTCGAGATCAGAGGCCTCGATGTACAAGAGGAACTTTTGCTTGAAGATTTTCCAGTTGGCGCCGAGGTTGCCGGAGATGCGGAGTTGCGGAGGAGGCTGGATGTTTTCCATTTCGCTGGATGGCTGCTTGCTGGTCGATGCTGATTCACTCGAGGTAGGTCCGTCAAGATCAATATCACTCTGGTACCATGATGTGTTCGGCAGGTCGGTTCGATGTGGACTGCACTCGATGCAGGGAAGTTAGGAACAGACGTCTAACACAGGAGAAGATCCAACACTGTTTTATTCAACTAGATGAACTGCTGTACATATTCAGCTGTGGGTCGACACTATGCTGATCTGACTAGTGACCTTGTAGTAGCCGGACCAGACTTACTAGCTACCGCATGGTGTTTGCACTGTGCTAGCTCGTGGACTCTGACTGTCTCAGTGGCTGGGTCCAGAGAGAGCGGGAAACCTAGTGCCCTCTGGCTTTATAGTGGTAGTGTCTGTCTGGTGATTGGCTGTGCTGTGTTGTATGCTTACTGGTCATCCTACGTGTCAATTGCTGCCTGTCTGCATCTCATTATATACATGAGTGGATATTATGACAGAAACCACTGCTCATTTTATCTCTCTCTAATATTTATTTTCACCTTCAATCACGCCTGCCTAACTTCTTTGGAAATGTTGTTGCATTTGAAGTTCACATCAGTTTAACTTCACAGGGAGCACATTCATTATTTCTTGTTAGGCAACTCTGAATGGGACTTTGCAGAGTCAAGCATTGCTCTCTCTGTTGTAGTGCATCCTGCAGAGGGAGATCACGCGTTGACAGGTTCGATCCATTCAATTGGCCCTGGTCTGCAGTTCACAGTTAACCTGAGCATTTTTCTGCTTAAAAAAAGCAGACTCCCAAACTCAGCACACAGGAATCACAATAAAAACCACTACCAAAGTGCAGCAGTGACAACGCAGGTTTGGGTGAATTTTTCTCATTGCCTCAATGTTGTTTCTGACAACAGCTCTGATACATTTGACTTTTCCCTTTCCTATTCAATCTCAAGTTGTTTTTCTGACGGCTTGACCCGAGTTTTCTTTTTCTCTTAGCTTCACTCAGGTGCCCCCTGTTTGACCAGGTATTACACATCCTTTCCTGCTTCAACCCAATTGAAATATAAATAGTGCATCTTCCGCGAGAAAGCTGATCTTTCTGCCCTGCTGCCCATGATCATAAATTAAAGAGGTCAGAATTACATTCCAGGAAAAACTGCCAGCTAATAGCGAATAAAAACATTTCTTCAAATCCCTTATCCACTAATATGTTGGTTTGGAAGGTTGCATTTCCAATGTTTTGAACTGTGGGTGAACACTGTTCCTAATAATTTCCTTTGTGTATTAGCTTTGACAAATACTTATCATTCCAGCAAATGAGTTGTTAATGAGCTCTTTGCAATGAATGCAGAGAGGGGAATAGTCTAAATGTGCAATTAATAATTCTCAGGATTCCCAGGATGACGTCTAAGAGTATGGTTCCCAGAATATATCATAACAATGCTGGACCACTATTCAAACCTCCCGCATTGTGACAGGAAATCATTGTAGCACCATGTACCTTTTGCAAAGTGACAGTGAACTTCAAAAGTGCAACTCACTTCCAAACAAGGTACAAAGGCTTGGCTAAAGATGAATACGAAAATAAAAAGTGATTTAAGAAGGAGTTGCCGCTATTGAACAAAAGTAATGCTTTTGTGCAAGTTATAAAAATTCTAGTTATACGCAACTATAGAACCATAGAATTGCTACAGTGCAGAAGGAGGCTATTTAGTCCACCAAGTCTGCACTGACCTTCCGAAAGGACACCCTACCTAGCCCCATTCCCCCGGCCTTATCCCCATAACTTCACCTAACCTACACACCTTTGGACATTACGGGGCAATTTAGCAAGGCCAATACACCTAGCCAACACACCCTTGGATACCAAGGGGCAACTTAGCATAGCCAATCCACCTAACTTCCACATCTTTGGATTGTGGGAGGAAACCGCAGCACCCGGAGGAAACCCACGCAGACACGGGGAGAACGTGCAAACTCAGCACAGACAGTCCCCAAGGCTTGAATTTAATCTGGGTCCCTGTGAGGCAGTAGTGCTAACCACTGCGCCACCGTGCCACTATCTTTGACCTTTAATCAGAAAAAGAAAAGCATTATTGTAGAAGACTATGCCAAGGACCTTTGATAATGTACTGACCCGTTGCTCAATGACAATTGAATACACAACATATCACTCCATGCAATACAATGGTGCTTCAAAACCAGCGTTTTAATCTCCCATGTATTAAATTCCAATTGGTATTCGTAGACCATCAGAGTGAAGCAGCATTTGCTTGACACTGATGTTGAAATACAGGCTAAAAATTGCCTGTTCACCTAGAAATTTAAAGAGAGTGGGAATCTGGAATTAACGGGCAGTATTTTCTCATGCTTTGTGACTTAAATATACAACAGAAGGGCAGCGCGGTGGCGCAGTGGTTAGCACTGCTGCCTACAGCACTGAGGACCTGAATTCAATCCCGTCCCCGGAACATTGTCTGTGTGGAGTTTGCACATTCTCCCCGTGTCTGCATGGGTCTCACCTCCATAATCCAAAGATTCGGTGGATTGGTCACGCTAAAATTGCCCCTTAATTGGAAAAAAATATTGGGTACTCTTAAAAAAAAAAAAAAAAAAAATTTTTTTTTAAATAAAAATAAAATATACAACAGAAAGTAATTAAACAAGAAAAACACTTTAATAACTTGGAAGCAATAATGACCCTACTGCTAATTAAAGTAAAAATGCTGCTACTTTAATTAAAATATTTAATCTCCAAAATATAAATAAAGAGCAATCAGTGAAGTAGGACCCAAAGAAATTTTGAAAGGAAAAGTTATCGAATCATTGACATGAATTCCGTCAGTGCTATGTCATGCATCTAATTTTAAAATAAATCCATTTATATTTTCGCAATCATTTGGTGGGCATTCAAAAGTAAATGTTAAAACAGAAAGAAGCCATTCACACTAAAATCACATGTGGGGTACTCTTGTCTTTCACACGATTAACTGAGACAAAACCTTGACGGTTACCGAATCAGTTTCATTATTTCTGCCCTTCACATTGGCATTTACATACATGTTTTCTTTTAAAAGAAAGTGTCCAGTTTGAAACTTATGTACTACCTGGCATTTGGCGAGAAAAGCAATCATTAACCTCAGTCGAAAGAAATTGCTGCAATAATTGGCTTTCTAATTTTATGTTGCTTTAAATTTCAAAAAGAACAGAGAAGATGGTCCCAGTTAGTAGGAGTCAGCCTGAATCTGAACAAAGATTGATGTCTTTCCATAACCACATTCTAATGAGATAAGCCCACTCCTTCAATTTAATCTAAATGGCATAATGATGCACTGTTAATGGCAACTACTAATTAAGTGGTATTTAGAAATGGCAATTATTATTAATCAATTTAATAGCTCTACTCGGTGAGTTCTAGAAGTACTGAATTCAGTGCGGTACCTATATTTCCTATTCAAGAAATCTAGACCGACATTTTTTCATTATTCAGTATTTCCAAACCAGCACAGTCACTAAAGCAGTACAAATGTAAAATAATTTGCAATCATTCGAAATTTGGTATTCTTGCATTTGTCCTGATGAGTGCAAGATGAAAAGCTTTGGCAACACATCTCTTTTTTCATCAATTTACAGGATGAAATACACTTGCCTTGGCCATCAAGTCTTGGGGTGGGACTGTTGTGGGGAGGCAAATGAATGGATTTACTATCAAACAATTATTCTTCGGGACCTTTGAACTTATATAACGTTGGACAATATGGTGGACTAGGAAACGATAGTTCCACAAAGACGTCAACGATTAATATGCCAATGTGGCAAATGGACACAAGCAATGCTAACTGAATGCTGACATGGTACCATCTGCAAGTAGTCTGAATGAGGGTCAAACAACACGTTTCCAGTCTAACTGGCTCTTAGTGACCTCAGCAACTTGTTTTTCGAGACATCTGCGAGAAGTCAGAATATGGGTCAACAACATGTTTTCTAGTTTAACCTATGGACCAGATACAGCTAACTGTTCTAACAAGGAAAGAGATTGGGGAAAGGGTCACAGAAAGATATGGGTAGATAATACTCACTCTGCCCGAGTGCGCATCTGCAACTTGTTTAAATATAAATTTGAACCAGACAATGCTCAAATGTAAACAATGTCTTTCCCTATGTGCTCTGCTATTGTATAAATATCACTTGATTTTTCTTAGTTGGTGGAGTCAGTCCCAGAGACCTTTCTTCAATGTTTGCTCTCCCAATGTGTTGGTCAATAAATGCTCGTTCCTGTACCTGAGTCTCCTCTGACTATTCCTTTGACACTCGGTCAGATCATTTCAGACAGGCTTACTGCACTATTAATAATCTTTATTGTCACAAGTAGGCTTACATTAACACTGCAATGAAGTAACTGTGAAATCCCCCAGTCGCCACACTCCGGTGCCTGTTCGGGTACACTAAGGGAGAATTCAGAATGTCCAATTCAGCTAACAAGCACGTCTTTCGGGGCTTGTGGGAGGAAACCGGAGGGCCCGAAGGAAACCCCTAACTACAGGTGGTAAATAAAATATACTCACTCTTTTTGCGGAGCCGTTCTGATGATCCGACAAGAGCACGCTTGATCCTTGAAGATTCTTGACAGTGTTGGTATTGAAGCTGATGATGAGTGACTGAATGAGGTCAACAGTGAGCTGAAAGTCAAGAACGTAGACAATGTTATCACTGCTGCCAATGCCAAACTTGCCAGTGTCTCTGCTGGAGGTGTTGCAACTGCTGGCCCTACAGGTGGCGCTGCTCCAGCTGTAGCCTCTGCCGTTGAAGAAAAGAAAGAGAAGAAGAAAGAAGAGTCTGAAGAATCAGATGATGACATGGACTTTGGACTCTTACACTAAATACAAAACTGTTTTAAAATAAACTGTTCTGTGTCCTATTTGAATGTCACTTGTGTTTGTGCAGTGGTACAGCATTTTTGCAGATTGTAATTTATTAGGTTGAGAATGCAGCTGAGATTTCGTATCAACAAAGAATAGGAATGCCCCAAAAATCAGGCATTGGAAATGTAATTATATGGAACAAGCAGGACTACGGCAGAGTGTCCAAAAATCTGGGGCGGGATTCTCCGAGCCTCCGCGGCGAAATCACAATCGGAGTGGAGGTGGAGAATGTGCATCAAACCCGAGATCGGGTCAGACGCCGCTCTCGCGGTCCTCCGGCCCCCAGAGAATCGCCGCCAATTGCACACGCGCTAAGATGTGCACCCCTCGGAATTTGAAACTGCTAACCATCTCCACCTCGGCCCCGTTGATGCTGACAGGGGTGTGTACAGTACTTTGCTTCCTGAAGTCAATGACCAGCTCTTTGGTTTTGCTGGCATTGAGGGAGAGACTGTTGTCACTGCACCACTCCACTAGGTTCTCTATCTCCCTCCTGTATTCTGACAAGAGATGGTGTGAACAAAGAACAAAGAAACGTACAGCACAGGAACAGGCCCTTCGGCCCTCCAAGCCCGTGCTGACCATGCTGCCCGTCTAAACTAAAATCTTCCTGGGTCCGTATCCCTCTATTCCCATCCTATTCCTGTATTTGTCAAGATGCCCCATAAATGTCACTATTGTCCCTGCTTCCACCACCTCCTCCGGCAGCGAGTTCCAGGCACCCACTACACTCTGTGTAAAAAAACTTGCCTCGTACATCTCCTCTAAACCTTGCCCCTCACACCTTAAACCTATGCCCCCTAGTAATTGACCCCTCTACCCTGGGGAAAAGCCTCGGACTATCCACTGTCTATGCCCCTCATAATTTTGTAGACCTCTATCAGGTCGCCCCTCAACCTCCGTCGTTCCAGTGAGAACAAACCAAGTTTATTCAACCGCTCCTCATAGCTAATGCCCTCCATACCAGGCAACATCCTGGTAAATCTCTTCTGCACCCTGTCTAAAGCCTCCACATCCTTCTGGTAGTGTGGCGACCAGAATTGAACACTATACTCCAAGTGTGGCCTAACTAAGATTCTATATAGCTGCAACATGACTTGCCAATTCTTATACTCAATGCCCCGGCCAATGAAGGCAAGCATGCCGTATGCCTTCTTGACTACCTTCTCCACCTGTGTTGCCCCTTTCAGTGACCTGTGGACCTGTACACCTAGATCTCTCCGACTTTCAATACTCTTGAGGGTTCTACCATTCACTGTACATTCCCTACCTGCATTAGACCTTCCAAAATGCATTACCTCACATTTGTCCGGATTAAACTGCATCTGCCATCTCTTAGCCCAAGTCTCCAAACGATCTAAATCCTGCTGTATCCTCTGACAGTCCTCATCACTATCCACAATTCCACCAACCTTTGTGTCATCAGCAAACTTACTAATCAGACCAGTTACATTTTCCTCCAAATCATTTATATATACGAGCAGCAACGGTCCCAGCACTGATCCCTGCGGAACACCACTAGTCACAGCCCTCCAATTAGAAAAGCACCTTTCCATTGCTACTCTCTGCCTTCTATGACCTAGACAGTTCTGTATCCACCTTGCCAGTTCACCCCTGATCCCGTGTGACTTCACCTTTTGTACCAGTCTACCATGAGGGACCTTGTCAAATGCCTTACTGAAGTCCATGTAGACAACATCCACTGCCCGACCTGCATCAATCATCTTTGTGACCTCTTCGAAAAACTCTATCAAGTTAGTGAGACACGACCTCCCATTCACTAATACGTCCATTTGCTTCCAAATGGGAGTAGGTCCTGTGAGGGGGAGGGTTTCAGATTCCTGGGGCATTCGGACCAGTTCTGGCAGAGGTGGTATCAGTACAAATTGGACGGGTTACACCTCGCAGGACGGGGACCGATGTCCTTCGGAGGATACTTGCTAGAGCGGTTGGGGAGGGTTTAAACTAAAAAGGCAGGGGAATGGGAACCAATGCAAGGAATCAGAGGAGGGGAGAATCAAGGACCAAACCAAAAGACAGAAAAGGGACTAAGAAAAGTGATAGTCAGAGAAAGCAAGGGCCAGATTCAAACTGGGCCACAATGAAAAATATTGGGAGTGGGACAAGTAATGTCAAAAAGACAAGCCTGAATGCTTTGTACCTTAACGTGTGGAGCATTCGCAATAAAGCGAATGAACTAATCACGTAACTGGATGCAAACAGGTATGATATAATTGGGATTACGGAGACATGGTTGTAGAGTGATCAGGTTTGGGAACTGAATGTCCAGGGGTATTCTGTATTTAGGAAGGACAGACAAAAAGGAAAATGCGGTGGAGTTGCATTGCTGGTCAAAAAGGAAATGAATGCAATAGCGAAGAAGAATATTAACTCTGACAATGTGGAATCTGTATGGGCAAGGCTTAGAAACACTGTTGTGGTGATATTGGGAATGGCATTAAACAGGAAATTAGAGGCGCATGCGATAAAGGAACATTTGTAATTATCTGCATTTAGATTGGGTAAATCTAGGCAGCATGGTGGTGCAGTGGTTAGCACTGCTGCCTCAGGGCGTTGAGCATCTGGGTTCGATCCCGACTCTGGGTCACTGTCCTTGTAGATTTAGCACATTCTCCCGTGTCTGCGTGTGTCACACCTCCACAACCCAAAGATGTGCCTGGTAGGTGGATTGGCCACTCTAAAATTGCCTCTTAATTGGAAAAAGAATTGGTACTCGAAATTGTTTTTTTTTAAGAAAGATTGGGTAAATCTTATTAGTCACAATACCGTAGAGTAGGAATTCCTGGAGTGTATACGGGATAGTTTTCTGTATCAATATATTGAGGAACCAACTAGAGAGCAGGCCATCCTAGACTGGGTTCTGTGTCATGAAAAATAAATCGTTGACCATCTAGTTGTGCGAGACCCCTTGGGGATGAGCGACCATAACATGATAGAATTTTTCATCAAGATGGAGAGTGACATGGTTGATTCTGAGTCTAGGGTCCTGAACCTTAATGAGGGAAACTATTTTGATATGAGGCGTGTGTTGGCTATGATCAATTGGGAAACATTATTTAAAGGAATGACTGTGGATAGGCAATGGTAAACATTCAAGAAACACATGGGGGAAACTGCAACATTGTTAATTCATGCTTGACACAAAAGTAAAACAGGCCAAACCATGGCTTACAAGGGAAATTAGGGATGGTATTTTATCCAAGGAAGAAGCATGCAAATTGGCCAAGAAAAACAACAGACCTGAGGATTGGGGTTTCAGGATGGAAGTCCAAGGGATTGAATAAAGGGAAAATAGAGTACGAGAGTAAGCTTGCAGGGAATATACAAACTGACTGTAAAAGTTTCTATATGTGCGTGAATAGAAAAAGATTAGTGAAGACAAATATAGGTCTCACAGTCAGAAACAGGGGCTGGTTTAGCACAGGGCTAAATCGTTGGCTTTGAAAGCAGACCAAGGCAGGCCAGCAGCGTGGTTCAATTCCCATACCAGCCTCCCCGAACAGGCTCCGGAATGTGGCGACTTGGGGCTTTTCACAGTAACTTCATTTGAAGCCTACTTGTGACAATAAGCGATTTTCATTTCATTTCATTTTCATTTCGTTTTATTTCATTTTCAAACAGGGGAATTATAATGGGGGATAAAGAAATGGCTGAGCAACTAAATACACTTTGGTTCGGTCTTCATAATTAGACATAGACATAATAGTGCAGCAAGAGGCCATTCGGCCCATCGAGTCTGCACCAGCCCATGGAAAGATCACCTACCTAAGCCCGCACCTCCACCCTATCCCCATAACCCAGTAACCCCATTTAACCCTTTTGGGCACTAAAGGAAATTTTAGCATGGCCAATCCACCCAACCTGCACGTCTTTGTACTGTGGGGGGAAACCGGAGCACCTGGAGGAAACCCACGCAGACGTGGGGAGAACATGCAGACTCCGCACAGACAGTGACCCAAGCCGGGAATCGAACCTGGGACCCTGGAGCTGGGACGCAACTGTGCTAACCACTGTGCTGCCCAAACTGAGGGCACAAATAAGATACCAGAAAAGCTACGGAGCACCGGGTTTAGTGAGAGGGCGGAACTGAAGATGATCAATATTATTAGCGAAATGGTGTGGGGGAAATTGATGGGATTGGAGGCTGATGAATCCCCAGGGGCTGATAATCTGCATCCCAGGGTTTTTAAGGAAGTGGTCCAGGAAATAGTGGATGCATTGGTGTTCATCTTCCAAGGTTCTATAGACTCTGGAACAGTTGCTACAGATTGGAGGGTAGCTAAATGTCACCCACTATTTAAAAGGGGAGGTAGAGAGGAACAGGGAATTATATATCAGTAAGCCTGATGTCAGGAGTGAGGAAAATTCTAGAATCCATTATCAAAGATGTCATAGCAGGGCACTCAGAAAACACTTGCAGATCAGACAGAGTCAGCATGGATTTACAAAGGGGAAATCATGCTTGAAAAATCTACTGGAATTCTTTGAGAATGTAACTGTTAGGGTTGATGAGGGGGAGTCAGTAGATGTTGTTTATTTGGACTTTCAGAAGGTTTTCGGAAAAGTCCCACATAAGAGATTAGCGTGTAAAATTAAAGTGCATGGGATTGGGGTGGTGCATTGAGATGGATGGAAAACTGGTTGACAGACAGGAAACAAAGAGTAGGAATTAACGGGTGTTTTTCCAAAAGGCAGACGGTAACTAGTGGGGTACCACTGGGATCGGTGCTGGGCTGCCAACTATTCACAATATGTATTAATGAATTGGATAAGGGAAAAACATTTAATATCTCCAAATTTGCAGATGACACCAAGTTGGATGGGAGGGTGGGCTGTGAGGAGGATACAGAAATCATTCACTATGGTTTGGACAAGTTGAGTGAGTGAGCAAAAGAATGGCAGCTGCAGTATAATTTGGATGACTGTGAGGTTATCCACTTTGGCAGCAAAAACAGGAAGGCAGACTATTATCTGAATGGCCATAAAAAAGGAGGGGAATGTACAGCGAGACCAGAATGTCCTCGTACACCAGTCACGAAAGGTAAGCATTCAGGGCAGAGATGAGGAGAAATTTCTTGATCCAGAGAGTGGTGAGCCTGTGGAATTTGTTGAGGCCAAAACATTGTATGTTTGCAAGAAGCAGTTGGATATAGCACTTAGGGCAAAGGGGATCGAAGGGTAGTGGGATTAGTTTATTGAATTGGATGATCAGCCATGATCATAATGAATGGTGGTGCAGGCTCGAAGGGCCAAAAGGCCTCCTCCTGCTCCTATTTTCTATCTTTCTATGTTTATATATGAGCCTCCACACACAATTCCAGTGGTGCATTTACCATTGGGCTTTTGCGCGAACTGGTCCTTCAATTTAACTTAATTTAATTTATTGTCATTTTCATAACACACACCTGATTAACCAACCCGTTTTCAGCCTTGGCTCAGTGATAACACTCTCACCTCAGAATCAGAATGTTGTGTGTTCAGCTTCCACACCAGGGACTTCAGCTCATAATTAAGGCTAACATTGCAATGCAATCGAGCACGAGTGCTGCATTGTGAAATGAAAATCGCTTATTGTCACAAGTAGGCTTCAATGAAGTTACTGTGAAAAGCCCCTAGTCGCCACATTCCGGCGCCTGTTCGGGGAGGCTGTTACGGGAATTGAACCGTGCCACTGGCCTGCCTTGGTCTGCTTGCAAAGCCAGCGATGTAGCCCTGTGCTAAACAGCCCCTAATTGTCTTTCGAAATGTAAAGCTAAACCAAGGCCCTGTCTGTCTTCTCACTTGGACATGGCACCATTGAAAGAAGAGAAAGGGGGTTGTCCCTGGTGTCCTGGCCAATGTCTATCCCTCAGTCACCATCACTAAATCAAATGACCCAAACACTATCTCAATGCTAATTCTGAGATCTTGGTGTCTGCAAACTGGTTGATGTTATGTAGTCTGGCACACTCCTGGTGTTGGCAAGAGACTTCAGACTTTGTTGGGAACAAGAAGGTATTTAGTAATCAAGAGTAAATTGGTAGAGGAGGTTTTGAAGCACTAAGCTGACTTGGAACAGTCCCATCGTGTTTTTTCTACATGGTTGCTAGATGTATCTCCCCAAGAGAGGACTCCACCCTCTGGGACGATCACTCACTCTCAGTTCCCATTGGTCCCATTAGACAAGTTGAGTGAGTGAGCAAATGATTGGCAGATGCGGTATAATTTGGGTAAATGCGAGGTTATCCACTTTGGTAGTAAAAACGGAAGGTGGAACATTATCTGAATGGCCATAAATTAGGAGAGGGGAATGTGTAACGGGATCTGGGTGTCCTCGTATACAAGTCGGGATGCAGGTGCAGCAGGCAGTAAAGAAGGCAAATGGTATGTTGGTCTTCATAGTGAGAGGATTCGAGTACAGGAACAGGGATGTCAAATGACCCTTTTCAAATGCACTGTCTTATAGAGACAGACACTACAGTTCTGTTTCTGTACATTTGGAATGGCTACACTAATAAGGCCCTTCATTGGCTGTAACGTTATTTGGGGGGTGTTCTGAGGCTATGAAAGTTGTTACATTAATACTTCATTCTTTATAGAAGTAATTAGGAATCAATCTGGGATTTGCCCATGGCCTCCAATAGTGAGGATTAATGTAAACACTTTGTTTTACATCTAATTTGCCAAAATATTTGATGGCGTGGGATTCCTCCGGGTGCTCCGGTTTCCTCCCACAGTCTGAAGATGCGCAGGTTAGGTGGATTGACCATGCTAAATTGCCCCTTAGCGTCCAAAGATGCACAGGTTAAGTGGGGATAGGGCGGGGGAGTGGGCCGAGGTGATGCTCTTTCAAAGGGTTGGTGCAGATCCATTGAGCTAAATGGCCTCCTTCTGCACTGCAGGAATTCCATGATTCAATCAAACACAGAAATCTGAAAGTCACTGTCAGTGATACGATTTTCCTTTACACGGTATAATGCTACAGATTTCATAGATGTAATCAACAGTCAGCGATTTAATGTGAAGTTCAACTTCTCATGCCCTATCCTCATTCTGACATGTCACCTTCTACCCCAATCCCGTGTGTATGTGGCAACCTTTATTTCAATTCCTGTAAAATCTATGAAAAAGTGAATGATAATCTGCTCTTTTTTTTACTTCCTGGCTTGTGGTGTCAAAATTCATCAATCTGATTCACCCTTCAGTCTGCTTGACCACTTACTTCCCTCTTCTTGGCTGTCACAGATCCCCCATATACCCCAGAGGAAAAGTTCCATTGGAATAGGGGAAAACGATGCCACACAGTCTACTCAATATGTGGGGGCAGCTTTCTTTGAGGTCCCCGTGTCTCTTCACATGGTGATCGCAAAATCCAAAATATAATTCTGAAATATGCTCAAATAAGCTTGGACACCCTACTGCTCGCCTACAGAAATTTCTTCAGATCTAGTGCCATCGATTCCGAACACTTTCATTGTTCACTTCAAATCTGTTTTAGTTACAAATTTGGCTACAAGTTCCAGAACTCGCTACTTTTCCTGCTACTTTTAAAAGATTGTTGCAATGCTTTCTTTTTCACCTCATTGTCCAGATTTCATGCTGTGTTATCTCATTCTTCTTTTCCACATTCTTTGAGGCACTTTAATAAAACCTATTGAACTATTTAGTATAATACCCTAGCTCACTTGTTAAGCCCACAATCTGCAATCCTGGCAAGAAACAGATTATGCTTTCTCTTTTGCCTTTAGCGTGCCCTGATTATCTCCAATTCAGTTCCAATGCAATGAAATTCCCCGCGGTCAAAGCCTCTAACTGAGTAAGTCACAAAACAGTTCTCACAACATGCGACTCCGGGATATTTAACACTGTTTCAATGTTTCCTATGGATCCAGGAAAACCAATGTCGATTATCACATTTGTTCTTGCAATTACTCTTACTTCACATACCTACACAGATAATTGCGTACCTAGTGAGGGGTACAAATGGTTACCTTGAGCTCACGTTCCACTTACAGTTGATCTGCTGTTCCCTTAGTTCCCCACAAAAATCCCACACAACCTTGGCTTTTGTCACCCTTCCCACTCGTGTTGGAACCATCCTTCCTAAAATTCTGCCGATCCAGTCTGTCTGACAGATTTACTTTTCCAAATTATTCTGCATCACAGCAGCTTCATTAATCACTTGCCGATTTTCCTATAGTTTGCTCAGTACATGGAAATTTGCAAACTTCCTTTTAATGTTACTTATATTTTTTATAAAACCGTTTACCTTTATCCTTCAACAATCTTATTCCTCCCCGAGTCATACCATTTATTTATCCCATTACCTCCCATTTCTTGGTCAGCCTGTTAGCTCCTCCAAGATTTACCGAAGTACAGTATTTTTAAAAAGCATTTATTTTTCAAATTTTTCAACAAAACCCCCCCCTCCAACAAAAGAAAGAACCAAGAACACAACAATCAGAAATTATACAATGGATTTCCCCAATATACAATAACATCCCATATAACATTTAAAAACACAAATAGGGAAAAAACCCACCTTCACCCAAACGCCACCCCAAAAGAACCCCCCCCCCCGCCCTTGGGCTGCTGAACTCCTCCTAACGCTCCGCGAGATAGTCTAGGAACGGTTGCCACCGCCTGAGGAACCCCTGTAAGACCCTCGCAAGGCAAACTTTATCCTCTCCAGCTTGATGAACCCTGCCACGTCATTGATCCAAGTTTCCACACAAGGGGGCTTTGCATCTTTCCATAATAGCAAGATCCTCCGCCGGGCTACCAGGGACGCAAAGGCCAGAATACCGGCCTCTTTCACCTCCTGCACTCCCGCCTCATCCGATACTCAAAATAATGCCAATCCCCAGCTCGGCTTGACCCGGGCATTCACCACCTTGGACATAGTCCTCGCAAAACCCCTCCAAAGCCGTGCATGACCAGAACATATGGACGTGATTTGCCGGGCTCCCCGAGCACCTCCCACATCTGTCCTCCACCCCAAAGAACCTGCTTAACCTCGCCCCTGTCATATGCGCTCTGTGAGTAACTTTGAACTGTATTAGGCTGAGCCTGGCGCAAGAGGAGGAAGAATTAACCCTACCCAGGGCATCAGCCCACAGACCCTCATCTATCTCCTCCCCAAGCTCCTCCTCCCACTTGCCCTTAAACTCCTCCACCGAGGCCTCCTCCTCTTCCTTCAGCTCCTGGTAAATCGCCGAAACCTTGCCTTCTCCAACCCACACACGCAAAATCACCCTGTCCTGAATCCCACGTGCCGGAAGCAGCGGGAATTCCCTCACCTGCCGCCTCACAAACGCCCTCACTTGCATGTACCTGAAAGCGTTTCCCGGGCGTAGCCCAAACTTCTCCTCCAGCACCCCTAGGCTCGCAAACATCCCATCGATGAACAGGTCCCCCATTCTTCTAATCCCTGCCCGATGCCAGCTCCAAAACCCCCATCCATCCTTCCCAGGACGAACCGATGATTCTCCCGAATCGGGGACCAAAGCGAGGCTCCCACCTCGCCCGTGTCGCCTCCACCGCCCCCAGATCTTCAACGCCGCCACCACCACCGGACACGTGGTGTACCTTGTCGGCGAGAGCGGTAACGGTGCCATCACCAGTGCCCTCAGGCTCGTGCCCATACAGGACGCCATCTCTAGCCTCTTCCACGTCACCCCCTCGCTCTCCATTACCCACTTACGGATCATCGCCACATTGACTGCCCAATAATAGCCACACAAATTCGGCAGCGCCAGCCCCCCCCCCCTGTCCCTGCTATGCTCCCAAAACACTCTCTTCACCCTCGGGGTCTTATTCGCCCACACAAATCCCATGATGCTCCTGCTTACTTGTTTGAAAAAGGCCTTGGGGATCATAATTGGAATGCACTGGAACACAAAGAGATACCTCGGGAGGACCGTCATTTTGACCGACTGCACCCTACCCGCTAGTGAGAGTGGCAGCATATCCCATCTTTTAAAATCCTCCTCCATCTGCTCCACCAACCGCGTAAAATTGAGCTTGTGCAGGGCCCCCTCAACTCCTACCTACTTGGATCCCTCGGTACCGAAAGCTCCTTTCCGCCCTCTTCAGCGGTAGCTCGGCTATCCCCCTTCCCTGGTCCCCTGAATGCACCACAAAGAGCTCACTCTTCCCTACGTTGAGTTTATACCCCGAAAAGTCCCCAAACTCCCTAAAGTTCTGCATGACCACCGCCATCCCCTCCACTGGATCCGCCACATACAACAGGTCATCGGCATACAACGACGCCCGATGTTCCTCTCCCCCCCGGACCAGTCCCCTCCATTTCCTGGACTCCCTCAGTGCCATGACAAGCGGCTCAATTGCCAGTGCAAACAAAAGGGGGATAAGGGGCACCCCTGCCTCGTCCCCCGGTACAGCCGAAAGTACTCCGACCTCCGCCAGTTCGTAGCCACACTCGCCACTGGGGCTCTATATAGCAGCCTGACCCAACTGATGAACCCCTCCCCAAACCCAAACCTCCGCAACACTTCCCAAAGATACTCCCATTCCACCCGATCAAAGGCCTTCGCGTCCATAGCTGCCACTGCCTCCGCTTCCCCCGCCACCGAGGGCATCATAATCACATTGAGGAGCCTCCGCACATTTGTATTGAGCTGCCGACCCTTCACAAACCCCGTCTGGTCCTCATGAATCACCCCCGGGACACAGTCCTCAATTCTCGTAGCCAGCACCTTCGCCAGCAACTTAACGTCAACATTGAGGAGCGAGATCGGTCTATACGACCCACATTGCAACGGATCCTTGTCCCGCTTCAAGATCAAAGAAATCAGCGCCCTGGACATTGTCGGGGGCAAGTTCCCCCCCTCTCTCGGCTTATTGAAAGTCCTCACTAGCAACGGGCCCAGCAGGTCCACGTATTTCCTGTAGAATTCAACCGGGAACCCAACCGGCCCCGGTGCCTTCCCCGCTTGCATGCTCCTCAATCCTTTAACCAGCTCCTCCAGCCCAATCGGCGCCCCCAAACCAGCCACCTCCTCCTCCTCCACCCTCGGGAACCTCAGCTGATCTAGGAATCGTTGCATCCCCTCCTCCCCCACTGGGGGCTCAGACCTGTACAGATCCCCATAGAAGTCCCTAAACACCTTGTTTATTCTCACCGCACTCCGCATCGTATTCCCCCCTCTATCCTTGACTCCACCAATCTCCCTCGCTGCCTCCCTCTTACGAAGCTGATGTGCCAGCATCCGACTCGCCGTCTCCCCATACTCATACGTCGCCCCCTGCGCTTTCCTCCACTGTGCCTCTGCTTTACCCGTGGTCAACAGGTCGAATTCCGTCTGGAGGTTCCGTCGCTCCCTAAGTAGCCCCTCCTCGGGGGCCTCTGCATACTACCTCCTGTCCACCCTTAAAATCTCCCCCACCAACCTCTCCCTCCCCTCTCTCTTCTCCGTGGGCCCTAATGGAGATTAGCTCTCCCCTGAACTCCGCCTTCAACGCCTCCTGGACTACCCCCACCTGCACCTCCCCGTTGTCGTTGGCCTCCAAATATCTTTCAATACACCCCCGCAACCCACTCATCCGCCAACAGTCCCACATCAAGGCACCACAGTGGGCGCTGGTCCCTCTCCTCCCCTAACTCCAGCTCCACCCAGTGCGGGGCGTGGTCCGAGATGGCTATGGCCGAATATTCAGTTCCCTCCACTTTCGGGATTAGCGCCCTATTCAAAATGAAATAAATCTATCCGGGAGTAGGCTCTATGGACGTGGGAAAAGAAGGGAAATTCCCTGGCCAGCGGCCTGGCAAACCTCCATGGATCCACTCCCCCCATCTGGTCCATAAACCCCCTGAGCACCTTGGCCGCAGCCAGACTCTTACCCCTCCTGGACCTAGAACGGTCCAGTGCTGGGTCCAGCACCGTGTTGAAGTCCCCCCCCCCCCCCCCCCCCCCATTATCAAGCTTCCTACCTCCAGATCCGGAATCCTACCCAGCATGCGTTTCACAAATCCGGCATCATCCCAATTCGGGGCATATACATTCACCAGTACCACCTGCACCCCCTGCAACTTACCACTCACCATCACATATCGACCTCCATTATCCACTACAATATTCAGTGCCTCGAACGGCACCCACTTCCCCACCAGTATTGCAACCCCTCTGTTCTTCGCATCCAGCACTGAATGAAAGACCTGCCCTACCCATCCCTTTCTCAGCCTAACCTGATCTGCCACCTTCAGGTGTGTCTCCTGGAGCATAACCACGTCCACCTTGAGTCCCTTTTACTGCGCGAACACCTGGGCCCTCTTGACCAGCCCGTTCAGGCCCCTCACATTCCAAATTATCAGCCGGATCGGGGGGCTACTCGCCACCCCGCCGACTAGCCATCTCCTTTTCTAGGCCAGCCACGTGCCCGTGCCTCCCGCTCCCTCCAGTCCACCAGGCGGCGGACCCCCGCCCCGACTACCTCTCCTACTTCCAGCTCCCCTTTGGCCAATGCAGCAGCAACCCAGTTCCCCCCCCCCACCCCGCCCGCTAGATCCTCATCTAGCCAATTTGCTCCCCCCATGACACGCCCGTAAGTCAGCTGACTCCGGCTTACCCCAGCCTCTCCCGCCATTCTATCGACCCCCCCAGTGTGAGAATCCCTCCACCCCATGGCAGTCAGTGTGCGCTCCTCTCCAGCACCGCCCTTCCCCCCCTGGCCCCATCCCCATCCTTCCCTAATGTGGGAAAAAGCCCGCGGTTTCCTGAGCCGGCCCCGCCCTCTCTGGCGCAGCTCCTTTTTGCGGCCTTACCCCAACTCCCCATCCCAGGGCCTCCACCCCCCCTCTTCCTCCGTGGGGCCCTGCCCCTCCAACACCGAAGCCCACACTCTCCCACAGCCCCCACATCAAATCCATTCACCCATCCCCACCCAGCACCCAAACAAAAAGAACATTGCCCAAACGCAGTAAACACAGTAAACATCCCCCCACGACAAACCCTCAATTTGAGTCCAACTTTTCAGTCTGTATAAAGTTCCATGCCTCATCAGGCGTTTCGAAACAGTGGTGCCGATCTTGGAACGTGACCCACAATCGGCTGGCTGCATCAAGCATGGGGCAAGGAAAGGAGCAGGCCTCCATGAACTGCCACACCCACTCTAGGGATTGAACCCACAATGTTGGCCTCATTTACCACAACAGCCAGGTATTAAATGAAGACATTACAATTCCGGGAAGCTGAATAAATGGTTTTGAAGAACACTCCTCCATTGAATCGAAGCAGTAACAAGATTGAACTATAGCTTTTCCTCAAGGGGTCCTGCCCTGTGCCAGGGAGCAATGCAAAGAAGGGAATTCAGTTCAGCGGTACATTTTAAACCTATTGTGACACAAAATGACTTGTGAAGGAAACAATGTTCACATCTCAAACAATTGCGTAGATGCACAACATGGTGCGGTATCAAGGGAGTAAAAACAGGCAACTATAGGACAGTTAGCTTCACATTTGTCATTGGAAAAATGTTAGATTCCATTATAAAGGATGTAATAATAGCAGATCATTTAAAAAATATAATCAAGCAGAGTCAGCAAAGCTTCATGATGGGGAAATCATGCCTGACAAATTAATTAGAATCTTTTAGGTGGTAACGAGGATAGATGAAGGCGAACCAGTAGATGTAAAAAATATATTTGGATTTCCAAAAAGCATTCGCTAAGGTACCGTATAAAAGGTTTCTTAATAAGATAATAAGCTAGCATGCAAGTATAACAGGTAATCAGGAAGGCAAAAGGTATGTTGGCCTTTGTTTCAATGGGAATGAAGTATAAAACTGGGGAAGTCTTACTAAAATTATACAAGGCACTAGTTAGACCACACTTGAGATATTGTGAACAATTTTGGTCCTCTTCTGCAAGGATAGATATACTGGCATTGGAGGCAGTCCAGGGAAGGTTCACTTGTTTGATCCCGGGTACAGTGGAACTTTATAATGAGAAGCTGAGTAGATTTGGCCTGTATTCATATCCCGGGTACAGTGGAACTTTATAATGAGAAGCTGAGTAGATTTGGCCTGTATTCATCGGAGTTTAGAAGAATGAGAGGCGACCTTATTGAGATATATAGAATTCTCAGGGGCCTTGGCAGGGTAGATACCGAGAGATTGTTTCCTCTTGTGGGAGAGTCCAGGGTAAGGAGGCACCCATTTAAAACAGGGATGAGGAGGATTTTTTTTTCTCTCAAGGGTAGTGAATCGGTGGAATTATTTACTGCAGAGAGCTGTGAACGTTGGATGGTTAATTATGTTCACGGCTGAGATGGACAGATTTTTAATCAGTAAGGGAATCAAGGGTTGTGGATAAGGCAGGAAAGTGGAGTTGAGAATTATCGTATCAGATCAGCCATGATCTCTGAACGACGGAGTGGTCTTGATGGTCCGAATGGTCTACTTCTGCGCCTTATCAGGTTCAATTCAGATCTCTGGTTCATGTGGTCTTCACTGATGTTACAGACAAGAGATTTAGGAGTTCTTTTAATGTCCATAAGTAATGTGTTTTGTATGTGAAGTATGTATTTTCTTACCATGAAAGTGGCTGTTCCAATTTAAATAATCACAGCAACATACCTTTTGCGACTTTTGTTTTTAAAAAGATCATCATCTCACACTTGCCCTGGAAGTTTAAAAGAACGCAATGTCCCATTCACTCACACAAGGACTAAATACAGATGACGATAAAACAATATGGTTACAGTTAATAACTGCCTCAGTCTCGCTTTCATGGCAGGCCTGTAGTTTCTTAGATGAGCCGATGTTTTTAGTAGAGGTGAAATTCATGTAAGTGGAAGGGTCTCAGTAAATTTCAAGGCTTGTTGTATTTGAATTTCTAGGAAATTTTCAGGTGAACGTGAAGCCAGAAAAAGTTGAGGGGAGTCGTTCTCCCATTTTCAAGTTTTTGCTGCTTATAACTATGGCTACTTAGAACCTTAGTTAGGCCACACTTGGAGTATAGTGTTCAATTCTGGTCACCACACTACCAGAAGGATGTGGAGGCTTTAGAGAGGGTGCAGAAGAGACTTACCAGAATGTTGCCTGGTATGGAGGGCATTAGCTATGAGGAGCGGTTGAATAAACTTGGTTTGTTCTCACTGGAACGAAGGAGGTTGAGGGGAGACCTGATAGAGGTATACAAAATTATGAGGGGCATAGACAGAGTGGATAGTCAGAGGCTTTTCCCCAGGGTAGAGGGGTCAATTACTAGGGGGCATAGGTTTAAGGTGAGAGGGGCAAGGTTTAGAGTAGATGTACGAGGCAAGTTTTTTACGCAGAGGGTAGTGGGTGCCTGGAACTCGCTACCGGAGGAGGTGGTGGAAACAGGGACGATAGTGACATTTAAGGGGCATCTTGACAAATACATGAATAGGATGGGAATAGAGGGATACGGACCCAGGAAGTGTAGAAGATTGTAGTTTAGTCGGGCAGCATGGTCGGCACGGGCTTGGAGGGCCGAAGGGCCTGTTCCTGTGCTGTACATTTCTTTGTTCTTTGTACTTAATTGACTGCAACTGGTTTTATGGTTTTATGATGGTCACTCTGTCTCCGTAAAGCTGATTCTTGCTGTTTTAAAAATAGGTAACAAACATATTTGTCTCGCCAGTGTGGCCTTTTCCAAGTTGGTCAGCACGGTGGCACAGTGGCTAGCACTGCTGCCTCACAGCTCCAAAGTCCCAGGTTCAATTCCAGCCTCAGGTGAATGTCTGTGTGGAGTTTGCACTTTCTCCCCGTGGCTGCATGCGTTTCCGCCGGGTTCTCTGGTTTCCTCCCATTGTCCAGGTTAGATGGATTGACTATGCTAAATTGCCCCTCAGTGTCCAAAAGGTTAGGTGGGGTTACTGGGATAGGATGGAGGCATAGGCTTAAGTGGGGTGCTCTTTACAGGGGCCAGTGCAGACTCGATGTGCTGAATGGCCTCTTTCTGCACTGCAAATTCTATGAAGTCATTCCCCAAATAAAGTTGTAGGTCAATTCAATAAATGTCTCGTGTCATCTTTTGACACTTTGCAACATATCGAGTCTGGGTTCAGATGAGGGATCAACCTAAAACAATGGGATTTCAATGGGGACCCCTTCACATTCATCCAATACAGAGTTTTGATGTGTCTTTTATCCACGGTAAACCAGAGAGGTGAGTTGGCTGCAATGCTGTAGTTCTCTTGTTGATATTCGATCCTTAGAGGGATGAGTGCATTTTTCCAATGGACATTTACAGCTCTGCATCATTAGGTATTTGTTTCAGTCTCAGGACTATCTGGACCTTGTGCCACCAAAAGTCACATGGTTTTTCCATTCAAAATGTTGAAGTATTGCCTGAAAGTTCATATATACTGTATTTATCGAGTGTCAGAGGAACAAGTGCCTCATATTCTGGAGCTAGGGAGAAGACATAAAATGTTTTTGTTTTTTTTAAATTGGTGCATAGATTCTAGCGTTAACTATTATCCAATGGGACATGTACTGCACTACATTACATAGATCAAGGAAAGATAAGCTCAACTATAATGTCCTCTCATGTCAAGACATCAAGAAGGGAGACTCGAACAAGGTGCTGAATTATGTTAAAACTTGTGTTCGTAGGTTGGTGCGGGGGTGACGGGGGGGTTGAAAAGGAAAGACGCAAGGCGGAATGTGGGGATAGGAAGAAAAGTAGAAGAAGATAGTGGCATAATGGTAGCATCATTGGACTAATAATACAGAGGCCAAGGATTCATTGGACTAGCCAGAGACCGAGGCTAATGCTGATGCTCTGGGGACACGAGTTCAAATCCCACCACTCAAGCTGGTGGAATTTAAATTCTGCTCATTAAAATAAATCTGGAATTCAAAAGCTAGCCTCAGAAATAGTGACCATAAATGATAATCGATTGTCCCAAAAAATACCACCTGGTCCAATAGTGCACTTTAGAGAAGGAAATATGCTATCCTTACCTGGTCGGGCCTACATGTGACTCCAGGCCCATTGCAATACCTCAATGTGGTAGTATGCATTAGGGGTCATGTGGGACTGTGAAGCCATGATGTCATTGGCTGACAGATCCCGGGTCCTGGTTGGACGTTGACCTCTAGCTCCGCCCTGAAGGTGGAGTATAAGTACCTGGAGCCCTCCCCCGCAGGTAGTCTACTACTGAACTGCGGGGGAAACAGTCACGCTTAATAAAGCCTCATCGACTTCACTCTATTCGTCTCTCGGAGTCTTTGTGCGCTACACTCTCATTTATAGTTCTAAAGATAGCTCCTTTAACCTGATGGCACATTTTATGTCCTCCGAAACTGCCTAGCAGGGCAATTAGTAATGAGCAACAAATGCTGGACGTGCCACTGGAGGTTCGTATCCCATGAAAGAAGAAACATAATTCATTCTGACTGCTTTCAGACTAGCCAGTTGGCTCAAACTTGAGTCGTGCGTGGCAGCCAGGTAGCATTACAATTCTGATAATCCCATCACAAGTTGTCTTTTCTTCCCTTCCCCACCCCCTGGTTCAGGCGGTTTACCTTCTGTTCCTTTCACAGTTACATAAAATCACACTCAGGATCAAGGTCCAAGTGACGGTGCTGGGGATGGAACATGATCCTTTCTCATTTTAGAACAAGTGCAGATAAAATTACTTTTAAGAACATAGAACATAACAGCGCAGTACAGGCCCTTCGGCCCTCGATGTTGCGCCGACCTGTGAAACCACTCTAAATCCCATCTACACTATTCCCTTATCATCCATATGTTTATCCAATGACAATTTAAATGCCCTTAAATGTTGGCGAGTCCACTACTGTTGCAGGCAGGGCATTCCACGCCCTCACTACTCTCTGAGTAAAGAACCTACCTCTGACATCTGTCCTATATCTATCTCCTCACAATTTAAAGCTATGTCCGCTCGTGCTAGCTGTGGTAATACCAGGTATTGCGGTACCCGAGAGGTGGATGACCATTGGTTAGACCCAGGAGTCTACCATTGGCTGATGTACATAGCTCGGCCCTGAGAGGCGGAGTATAGAACATAGAACGTAGAACATTACAGCGCAGTACAGGCCCTTTGGCCCTCTATGTTGCACCGACATGTGAAACCACTCTAAAGCCCATCTACACTATTCCCTTATTGTCCATATGTCTATCCAATGACCATTTGAATGCCCTTACTGTTGGCGAGTCCACTACTGTTGCAGGCAGGACATTCCACGCCCTTACTACTCTCTTGAGTAAAGAACCTACCTCTGACATCTGTCTTATATCTATCTCCCCTCAATTTAAAGCTATGTCCCCTCGTGCTAGACATCACCATCCGAGGAAAAAGGCTCTCACTGTCCACCCTTTCCAATCCTCTGATCATCTTGTATGCCTCAATTAAGTCACCTCTTAACCTTCTTCTCTCTAACGAAAACAGCCTCAAGTCCCTCAGCCCTTCCTCATAAGATCTTCCCTCCATACCAGGCAACATTCTGGTAAATCTCCTCTGCACCCTTTCCAATGCTTCCACATCCTTCCTATAATGCGGCGACCAGAATTGCACGCAATACTCCAAATGCGGCCGCACCAGAGTGTTGTATAGCTGCAACATGACCTCATGGCTCCTAAACTTAATCCCTCTACCAATAAAAGCTAACACATCGTACGCCTTCTTAACAACCCTCTCAACCTGGGTGGCAACTTTCAGGGATCTATGTACATTGACACCGAGATCTCTCTGCTCATCCACACTGCCAAGAATTTTACCATTAGCCCAGTCCTCAATCTTCCTGTTATTCCTTCCAAAATGAATCACCTCACACTTTTCTGCATTAAACTCCATTTGCCATCTCAGCCCAGCTCTGCAGCTTATCTACGTCCCTCTGTAACCTGCAACATCCTTCCGCACTGTCCACAACACCACCGACTTTAGTGTCATCTGCAAATTTACTCACCCATTCTTCTACGCCCTCTTCCAGGTCATTTATAAAAATGACAAACAGCATTGGCCCCAAAACAGATCCTTGTGGTACACCACTAGTAACTGGACTCCAGTCTGAACATTTCCCATCAACCACCACCCTTTGTCTTCTTCCAGCTAGCCAATTTCTGATCCAAACTGCTAAATCACCCTGAATCCCATGCCTCCATATTTTCTGCAGTAGCCTACCATGGGGAACCTCATCAAACGCTTTACTGAAATCCATATACACATCAACTGCTTTACCCTCATCCACCTGTTTGGTCACCTTCTCAAAGAACTCTAAGGTTTGTGAGGCACGACCTACCCTTCATAAAACCGTGTTGACTATCTCTAATCAAATTATTCCTTTCCAGATGATTATACATCCTATCTCTTGTAAACCTTTCCAAGATTTTTCCCACAACAGAAGTAAGGCTCACTGGTCTATAGTTACTGGTCTACTCCCCTTCTTGAACAAGGGGACAACATTTGCTATCCTCCAGTCTTCTGGCACTATTCCTGTAGACAAAGATGACTTAAAGATCAAGGCCAAAGGCTCAGCAATCTCCTCCCTAGCTTCCCAGAGAATCCTAGGATAAATCCCATCCGGTCCAGGTGACTTATCTATTTTCACACTTCCCAGAATTGCTAACACCTACTCCTTATGAACCTCAAGCCCTTCTAGTCTAGTAGCCTGAATCTCAGTATTCTCCTCGACAACATTGTCTTTTTCCTGTGTGAATACTGACGAAAAATATTAATTTAGCACCTCTCCTATCTCCTCGGACTCCAAGCACAACTTCCCACTACTGTCCTTGACTGGCCCCACTCTTACCCTCGTCATTCTTTTATTCCTGACATATCTATAGAAAGCTTTAGGGTTATCCTTGATCCTACCTGCCAAAGACTTCTCATGTCCCCTCCTGGCTCTTCTTAGCTCTCTCTTTAGGTCCTTCCTAGCTAACTTGTAACTCTCGAGCGCCCTAACTGAACTTTCATGTCTCATCTTTACATAAGTTTCCTTCTTCCTCTTGACAAATGTTTTGACTGCTTTAGTAAACCACGGTTACCTCACTCGACCACTTCCTCCCTGACAGGTAGATACTTATCAAGGACACGCAGTAGCTGTTCCTTGAACAAGCTCCACATTTCCATTGTGCCCATCCCCTGCAGTTTTCCTCTCCATCCGATGTATCCTAAGTCTTGCCTCATCGCATCATAATTGCCTTTCCCCCATATATAACTCTTGCCCTGCGGTATATACCTATCCCTTTCCATCGCTAAAGTAAACGTAATTGAATTGTGGGCACTATCACCAAAGTGCTCACCTACCTCCAAATCTAACACCTGTCCTGGTTCATTACCCAGTACCAAATCCAATATGGCCTCGCCTCTCGTTGGCCTATCTACATACTGTGTCAGGAAACCCTCCTGCACACATTGGACAAAAACGGACCCATCTAATGTACTCTAACTATAGCGTTTCCAGTCAATATTTGGAAAGTTAAAGTCCCCCATAACAACTACCCTGTTGCTTTCGCTCCTATCCAGACTCATCTTTGCAATCCTCTCCTCTACATCTCTGGAACTTTTCGGAGGCCTATAGAAAACCCCCAACAGGGTGACCTCTCCTTTCCTGTTTCTAACCTCAGCCCATACTACCTCAGTAGACGAGTCCTCATCAAACGTCCTTTCTGCCACCGTAATACTGTCCTTGACTAACAATGCCACCCCTCCCCCTCTTTTACCACCTTCCCGGAGCTTACTGAAATATCTAAATCCCGGCACCTGCAACAACCATTCCTGTCCCTGCTCTATCCATGTCTCCGAAATGGCCACAACATCGAAGTCCCAGGTCCCAACCCATGTCGCAAGTTCGCCCACCTTATTCCGCATGCTCCTGGCATTGAAGACGACACACTTTAAACCACCTCCCTGCCTGCCCGTACACTCCTGCAACTTTGAAACCTTACTCATGACCTCACTACTCTCAACCGCCTGTATACTGGAGCTACAATTCAGGTTCCCAAGCCCCTGCTGAACTAGTTTAAACCCTCCCAAAGAGCATTAGCAAATTCCCACCCCCAGCATATTGGTACCCCTCTGGTCCAGGTGCAGACCATCCCGTTTGTAGAGGTCCCACCGACCCCAGAATGAGCCCCAATTATCCAGAAATCTGAAACCCTCCCTCCTGCACCATCCCTGTAGCCACGTGCTCAACTCCTCTCTCTCCCTATTCCTCGTCTCGCTATCACACGGCACGGGTAACAACCCAGAGATAATATCTCGGTTTGTCCTAGATCTAAGTTTCCACCCTAGCTCCCTGAATTCCTGCCTCACATCCCCATCCCTTTTCCTACCTATGTCATTGGTACCTATGTGGACCACGATTTGGGGCTGCTCCCCCTCCCTCTTGAGGATCCCAAAAACACGATCCGAGACATCACGCATCCTGGCACCTGGGAGGCAACACACCAACCGTGAGTCTCTCTCATTCCCACAAAATCTCCTATCTATCCCCCGAACTATGGAGTCTCCAATGACCAATGCTCTACTCCTCTTCCCCCCTTCCCTTCTGAGCAACAGGGACAGATTCTGTGCCAGAGACCTGTACCCCATGGCTTAACCCTGGTAAGTCCCCCCCTCCCCCCAACAGTATCCAAAGCGGTATACTTGTTACTAAGGGGAACGGCCACAGGGGATCCCTGTACTGACTGCTTCCTCCCAGCCCCTCTCACCGTCACCCATCTATCTTTATTCTTCGGAGTAACTACATCCCTGAAGCTTCTATGACCAACTGTGCCTCCCGAATGATCCGAAGTTCATCCAACTCCAGCTCCAGTTCCCTAACATGGTTTCTGAGGAGCTGGAGATGAGTGCACTTCCCACAGATGAAATCAGCAGGGACACTGACGGCGTACCTCACCTCAAACATTCTGCAGGAGGAACATTGCACTACCTTCCCTGTCATCCCCTCTAGATTAAAAAAAAAGAAAGAAAGAGCTTACCTGTTATTCACTCCCTTTCTCAGCAAGCACTCACTCAGCAACCTCTGCGCCCCGCACGATAACACCTGAGGGAAAATAAATAAAAACTACTTACCAGTCACCAGCCAATCCCTTACCTGCAGGCTGTGACATCACGGTTCAACTTTGCACTTCTACCTGCCCTCGAGCCTTCCTCTTGATCCTTACAGCTGTTGGTTTTTTTTTTGGTTAGAGGAGGGGGTAGGAAGGGAAACACTGAAGAAGTGTTTCGGGTTTAAGTGTCACTTGACAAGAGCTCCTCCACAAACCACCTCCAGGTTAGGGTGAGCACACAGACGTATGCAAGTTTCCCCTGCAACGGCCAATCAGCAGCTCCGCTCTACTGCCCTCTGTTTGATACTGGTCTTCACTTGAACAGCTAGGGTCTCTTGTTCAGGTACTCCTCCACGTTAGGGTGAGCACACGGACATATGCAAATTCCCCCTGCAACGGCCAATCAGCATCTCCGCTCTACTGCCCGCTGCTGGATAAGAACTGATGCCGTTCCAGCAGCCTTCACTTCCTGTATCGAAGCTGCTGGGGTGAGTTTAGCAGATTCAAGCCTTCAGTTATGACTCACCTTGTCTTGAGAGTAATTGATTGCGCATCAATTTAATCTGCTACAACTTCAGTGAAGGGATGGATCTCCGTATCAAACCGGGTGCCTTCAGCTCAGCCCCCATGCGGACAACTCTGCTGCTATTTTCAAACATTGGCTGGCGTGCCTTAAGGGCTACCTCGACACGGCCGCCGACATCCCCCACGGAAGGACAAAAGATGCATCTCCTATGCATCTGGGATGTACCCTCTTATCGAAGAGGCGGCGAATTATGCTGCCGCGATCGAGCTGCTAGAAGGACATTATATCCGCCCTGTGAACCAGGTCTACGCTCGTCACCTGCTGGCGACTAGGAGGCAAAGCACCGAGGAAACGTTGGAAGACTTCTACCGGGCGCTGCTGGTGCTGGGCCGAAACTGTGGCTGCCCGCCAGTTTCGGGGAACGAGCACACGGAACTTTCGATCAGGGATGCTTTCGTGGCAGGTATGACCTCCCCCGATTTCCGTCGAAGGCTCCTAGAAATGGACACTCTGGGACTTGCAGAGGCACGGGCCCTGGCGGGGTCCATGGATGTTGCATATAAAAACGCGCTGTCCTTTGCTCCCGATCGCGCGGCGGCCCCCTGGGCTGCGTGGCACCCCGCAGCAGCAGCCCCTCAGACCTTTCTCCTGACCCCGCAAGCCTGCGCGGCGAGACGGCCCGCTAACTCCACCGGACACCGCTGTTTCTTCTGCGGGCAGGCGAATCATCCCCGCCCGCGCTGCCCAGCCCGCAGCGCCACCTGCAAAGGGTGCGGCAAGAAGGGCCACTATGTGGGGGTCTGCCAGGCCCGCACCGTGACCGCAGTCTCCAGCGACTATCGACAGCCCCCCTTTCAGGCCCCGACCGCCCAGCGCTCACCGCCACCCCCTATCCTAAGGCCACGTGCGACACACAGGGGCGGCCATTTTGCCCCCCGGACACCACGCTGGATGGGTGGGCGCCGCCATTTTGTCCCTCGCTGCCACCATCTTCTTCATCCCCGGACACCATGTGCGACCCATGGGTGACGCCATCTTGGATGGGGCCCCAGGCCCCCAGCACAGCCGACTACATGCTGTCTGACCAGAACTCTCCATTACTTCAGCTGGCCTCGGTGACTCTGGACCAGAGTCGGCCCCGGACGCTTGCGAAAGCTACGACGACAATCTCCATCAATGGCCACAAGACGTCATGCCTGATTGACTCTGGGAGCACAGAAAGCTTTGTTCACCCTGACACGGTAAGGCGCTGTTCTCTTGTCACACATCCCGTAAATCAAAGGATCTCCCTGGCCTCCGGGTCACACGCGGTGGAGATAAAGGGGTTCTGTCTAGCGAACCTCACTGTCCACGGCAGGGAATTCCACAATTTCCGCCTGTACGTCCTGCTGCACCTCTGCGCAGCCACCCTCCTTGGGCTGGATTTCCAGTGCCATCTGCAAAGCCTGACTTTTAAATTCGGTGGCCCTATACCCCCCTTACTGTCTGCGGCCTCGCGACCCTTAAGGTCGACCCGCCTTCCCTATTTGCGAAACTCACCCCGGATTGCAAACCCGTCGCCACCAGGAGCAGACGGTACAGTGCCCAGGATTGGATCTTTATTAGGTCAGAGGTCCAAAGGCTACTCAGGAAAGGAGTAATTGAAGCTAGCAACAATCCCTGGAGAGCTCAAGTAGTGGTGGTAAAGACCGGGGAGAAGCATAGGATGGTCATCAACTACAGTGAGACCATCAACAGGTTTACGCAGCTGGACGCGTACCCCCTCCCCCGCATATCCGACCTGGTAAACAGGATTGTGCATTACAAGGTCTTCTCCACGGTGGATCTTAAGTCCGCCTACCACCAGCTCCCCATCCGCTCTAGTGACTGCAAATACACTGCTTTCGAGGCAGATGGATGGCTCTATCACTTCTTAAGGGTTCCCTTCGGTGTCACCAACGGGGTCTCGGTCTTCTAGCGAGAGATGGACCGAATGGTTGACCGGTACGGCTTATGCGCAACATTCCCGTATCTGGATAACGTCACGATCTGCGGCCATGACCAGCAGGACCACGACACCAACCTCCGCAAATTTCTCCAGACCGCGAAAGTCCTTAACCTGACATACAATAAGGATAAATGCGTGTTTAGCACCGACCGTCTAGCCATTCTAGGCTACGTAGTGCAAAGTGGAGTCATAGGACCCGACACTGAGCGCATGCGCCCCCTCATGGAATTCCCCCTCCCTCACTGCTCCAAGGCCCTAAAGCGCTGCCTCGGCTTCTTTAGCTACTATGCACAATGGGTCCCTAATTACGCCGACAAGGCTTGACCCCTGATCCAGTCCACAACCTTCCCCCTGTCGACGGAGGCCCGCCAGGCCTTCAGCCACATCAAAGAATAGACATTGCAAAAGCCACGATGCGCGCCATCGACAAGTCCCTCCCCTTCCAGATCGAGAGCGATGCGTCCGACGTAGCTCTGGCGGCCACCCTCAACCAAGCGGGCAGGCCCGTGGCCTTCTTCTCCCGCACCCTCCATGCTTCCGAAATTCTCCACTCCTCGGTCGAACAGGAGGCCCAGGCCATAGTAGAAGCTGTGCGGTACTGGAGGCATTACCTGGCCGGCAGGAGATTCACTCTCCTCACGGACCAATGGTCGGTTGCCTTCATGTTCGATAATGCACAGCGGGGCAAGATTAAGAACGACAAGATCTTGCGGTGGAGGATAGAACTCTCCACCTACAATTACGAGATCTTGTACCGTCCAGGGAAGCTGAACGAGCCTCCTGATGCCCTGTCCCACGGCACTTGTGCCACCGCACAAGTGGACCGCCTCCGATCCCTCCACGAGGACCTCTGCCACCCGGGGGTCACTCGTTTTTTTCATTTTATCAAGACCCGCAACCTGCCCTACTCCATCGAGGAGGTCAGGACCATCACCAGGGACTGCCAAATCTGCGCGGAGTGCAAACCGCACTTTTACCGGCCAGAGAGGGCGCACCTGATAAAGGCTTCCCGTCCCTTTGAACGCCTCAGCATGGATTTCAAAGGCCCCCTCCCCTCCACCGACCGCAACACGTACTTCCTTACCGTGATTGATGAGTACTCCTGGTTCCCATTCGCCATCCCCTGCCCAGACATGACCACAACCACCGTCATCAAGGCCCTCCAGGGTATCTTTACACTGTTCGGTTTCCCCGCATACATTCACAGTGATAGGGGGTCCTCCTTTATGAGCGACGAACTGCGTAAATTCCTGCTCAGCAAAGGCATCGCCTCGAGCAGGCCGACAAGTTACAACCCCCGGGGAAACGGGCAGGTAGAAAGGGAGAACGGTCCTGCTGGTCCTACGGTCCAGGAATCTCCCAGTCTCCCGCTGGCATGAAGTCCTCCTGGTGGCCCTCCACTCCATCCGGTCACTGCTCTGTACAACCACGAATCAGACACCTCACGAACGTCTCCGTATTTTCCCCAGGAAGTCCTCCCCCGGGACCTCGCTCCCAACCTGGCTAGCGACACCCGGACCCATCCTGCTTTGGAAACATGAGGGCGCACAAGTCGGACCCGTTGGTCAAGAGGGTCCACCTGCTGCACGCCAACCCCCAGTACGCCTACGTAGCGTTCCCTGGCGGCTGCCAAGACACGGTCTCCCTTCGGGACCTGGCGCCCGCCGGAACCCCACGCGCACCCGCACCATTGCCCCCACCCTCCCAACAGCACCTAACTGGAGGGTCAGTACTCCCGCCGCTCCTGCCCAGGCCCGAACACACACCGACGCCCCCGACTGGCGCCTTCCCCCCATCCACCTCTTGCCCCAACAGCGCCGCCTAGGGGTGACGAAGCTGCCTGGGAGGACGACACCACACTCCCAGAGTCGCAACCGCCGGGACCCCCATCAGGTTCACCGCCGAAGCCCAGATGCTGCAAAAGGACGGCCAGGCCATCCGATCGACTGATTGCTGCACCATGAACACTTTGCTATTACCCTCGACATCACGGCACCTCCATACCTGGTCATACCATGCGAAAGGCGACTATTAACGCTGGCCATCACCCCGCCGGGCTCTTTTTTAAACAGGGGGTGAATGTGGTAATACCAGGTATTGCGGTACCTGAGACGTGGATGACCATTGGTTAGACACAGGAGTCTACCATTGGCTGATGTATATAGCTCCGCCCCGAGAGGCGGAGTATAAGAACCAATGCCGTCCCAGCAGCCTTCACTTTCTGTATTGAAGCTGCTGGGGAAGAGTTCTAGCAGATTAAAGCCTATTAGTTATGCCTCACCTTGTCTCGAGAGTAATTGATTGCGCATCACGAGCCATCACCATCCGAGGAAAAAGGCTCTCACTGTCCACCCTATCTAATCCTCTGATCATCTTGTATGCCTCAAATAAGTCACCTCTTAACCTTCTTCTCTCTAACGAAAACAGCCTTAAGTCCCTCAGCCTTTGACTTCCGGTGGCGAGGGCGAGCAGGGCGGCCGCAACAACAAGAGCTCCCGCCGGTGGCCGCGATTCACGGTGATTTCGGGGAAATCCCCGAGTCCTCACGCACTCCCCGACTATCTTCAGCCTTTGGGACCGCCACGAGCAGCCAGCGGGGCCGGTTTAAAAACCGAAGAACCCCGTGCGGGTGTCGGGCGGCGGGGGCTGAGGCACCGGGCCCAGCGCGGCAGGTCAGAGCAGCGGGGGTGGAGCTTCGAGGAGGCCGAGGCGGCAGGCCCGAGGCCAGGGCACTATGTAGAGAGGGTGCTCCACGTCGGATGGCTCCCACCTAGGAAGAAGAAAGAAGATTGAAGCCTGGTCCCAGGTGAATGTAGAGGAGAAAGAAAGAAGGTTTAAGGAAGTTTAGTGAAAGTTTTTTTTTCTCTCCCCCCTTTTTTTTTCTAAAAAGGCATGTCAGATTGATGAAGGACAAGAGGGTGAAGGGGGAGAGAGGAGAAAAGAAAGATGATAAAAAACAATAAGCCGCTAAAGGATGCGAAGAGCAGCGTCGAAGAAAGGAGGAAACCGGTTCGCCGCCGAAGGAGAAGACGAGCAAAAGTGTTGACAGGATGGCGGAAGCCGAACTGCAAGGCGGGGCCGCACTACTTACGGTGGAGAAGACGACCGAGGTGATGGCGGTGGAGCTGGAAAAACAGTTTGCGAGGCACATGGAGGTCTTGAGGAAAGAGATGGCGATCGTGTTGAAGTCATTGGTGGAGGAGGCAATCGGCCCGATGAGGGTGGAGGTGGCAAAGGCATCGGCCGAGGTGAGAGCAGGGTGAGAAGATGAAGGAGGTGGAGGAGGCCGTGACACGACACAGCGACCAGGTCACCTCGATGGGGGACGAGCTGCGGAGGGTGGTGGAGGTTAACAGAGGACTCCGAGCAAAGCTGGAAGACTTGGAAAACCGCTCAAGGCGGCACAATTTGAGAATCGTGGGCTTGCCCGAAAAGACAAAGGGCCCAAGGCCAACGCAATACTTCGCTAAGAAGTTGGCGGAGCTGATGGGGGAGGGCGAGAGCCCCACCCTGTACGAGCTAGACCGAGCTCATCGGTCACTAAGGCCGAAGCCCAAAGTGAACGAGCCGCCAAGGGCAGTAATTACCTGCTTCCATAAGTTTTGCATGAAGGAGAAAGTATTAAGCTGGGCGAAGCAGGAGCGTGAGGTGCCGTGGGATGGTACTGCGGTTCGGATCTACCATTACTTGCCGGTGGAGTTGGCAAAAAGACGAGCGGCGTTTGGGCGAGCGAAGGCGGCTTTGTACAAGAAGGGGGTGCGATTTGGTGTGGTGTACCCGTCGAAGTTGAGAGTAACATATAACGCCAAAGACTTTTATTTTGAGACAGCGGAGGCGGCTGAGGCGTTCGTGAGGGCAGAAGGCTTGGGACAGACGTGAAGAGCGGAACTGGAAGAGAGACTGTGGACTGTGTTTGAGCGGCTGGAAAATGTACAAATGTTACAACTTTCTTTTTACTGATTTGTATTGAAATTTACTTCTCGTTGCATTGTTACAGAGTTCAAGTTAATGGTGTTCTGTGTTGCGACGGTTAAATGTTATGTTAGTAAATTGTAGGGGTTAGATTGTTGGGTTTCTTTTGGTGTTTCTTTCTCTGGGACTGGGTGGAAGGGGGCGAGAGGTCTTGGCGGGGGGAGCCACCCACGCTAGCTAATTAGAATCAGTTAGTGAACGGGGGTGAGGCGAGAGGACGACTGCGGACGTTGGAGCCTGGATAGCAGGCTTCAATGGACCTACGAGGCGAGCAAGAGGGGGTGGAGGGATGGATGTTGGGGGATGTTTTTGTCGGGGGGAGTTCTTGGGAGGTGGGGGGGGGAAGGGGTTTGATGTTAACAATGGACGGGGCAGGGCCCGGTGGTATGGTGATGGTGGATAAGAAAGGTTGGGGGGGGGGGGGGGGGGGGGGAAGAGAGACCCCCAGTAAGGATAGTCACGTGGAACGTGAGAGGGCTAGGAGGTCCGGTCAAGAGGTCAAGAGTGCTTCCACATCTTAAAAGTTTGAAAGCCGATGTAGCAATGCTGCAGGAGACTCACTTGAGGGTGAAGGACCAGGTGAGACTTAAAAAGGGCTGGGTTAGCCAAGTGTTTCACTCCGGATTTGATGGAAGGGCTCGAAGGGTAGCGGTGCTGGTCAGCAAAAGGGTACGCTTCCAGATGGAGAAGGTGGTGGCAGATCAGGGGGGTAGGTATGTCATTGTGACAGGGGCACTGGAGGGGAGATTAGTGGCGCTGTTAAATGTTTACGGTCCCAATTGGGACAATGTGGGACTCGCGAGGGAGGTGTTTGGGGCTATTCCCGACTTGGACACGCATGAGCTGATTGTGGGGGGGGGGGGACTGGAACTTGGTGGAGGAGCCAAGGTTGGACAGGTCACGGCCGCGCTCGCTGGTCCCATCAGGGGGGGGGCGAAGACGCTGGCTGGGCTCATGGTGGAAATGGGAGGGGTGGAAACTTGGAGGTTCCTGCACCCAAGGGAACGGGAGTACTCGTTTTTCTCAGCGGTCCAGAAGGTATACTCGCGGATCGACTTTTTTGTGGTGGGGAAGGCTTTTCTGGCTGGAGTCTAGGGGTCGGAATACTCTGCAATTGCAGTGTCAGATCACACTCCACATTGGGTGGATATGGTGCTGGAGAAGGGGGCAATGCAGAGACCGGGGTGGAAACTGGATGTGGGGCTTTTGGGGAACCAAGTGTTCTGCGAGAAAATTGAAAAGGTAATTAAGGAATATGCAGGTTTCAATTGTACGGGTGAGGTGTCGAAGGCAGTCGGCTGGGAGGCTCTAAAGGCGGTGGTGAGAGGGGAGGTAATTTTGTTTCAGGCCAGGGTGGATAAAGAGAGGTTGGAGCGGCAGAGGGTAATAGATGAGATGTTGGAGGTAGATAGGAGGTATGCAGAGGATGTGGACCTGGCGAAGCTGGTAAAGAGGAAGGAACTACAGGCGAGCTTCGACCGACTGTCCACCAGGAAGGCGGTGCTCCAACTGAGATGAGCAAGGGTTGCAGTTTATGAACATGGAGATAAGGTATGTTAGCAGGTCAGCTCCGGAGGGTGGGAGCGGCAAGGAAAATTCTTCAGGTGAAGGATAGGGCAGGGAAGTTGGTGGTGGCTCCAGTGCTGATTAACAAGGTTTTTGAGGAGTTTTATGAGAGGTTGTACAAGTCAGAGCCACTCAGGGGAGACCGTGAAATGCAGGAATTTCTAGATGGGTTGGAGTACCCGAGGCTAGGGGAGGAGGACAGGGCTACATTAGAAGGAGCAATAGTGGAGCAGGAGATAAAGGATGCGATTGGGAGGATGCAGTCGGGGAAGGTGGCAGGGCCGGATGGGTTTCCGGTGGAATATTATAAAACATTTAGGGATAGGTTGGCACCCCTGATGGTGGGGATGTTTGAGGAGGCGATAGGGAAGGGGGTGTTGCCGCAAACCTTGAGGCAGGCATCGATTTCCCCGTTACTAAAAAAAGATAAGGATCCGACGGAGTGTGGATCGTATAGGCCATATCACTTCTGAATGTGGACGTAAAAGTGTTGGCGAAGGTACTGGCGGGTAGGCTGGAGGAGTGCCTCCCGAAGGTGATAGGGGAGGATCAGACGGGGTTCGTGAAAGGGAGGCAGCTGTTTTCGAACATTAGGAAGGTTTTGAACGTTGTTATGGCGCCGGCGGAAAGAAAGGAAACAGAGGTCGTTGTGGCATTGGACACCGAGAAGGCGTTTGATCAGGTAGAATGGGGCACCTGATGGCAGTGTTGGAGCAGTTTGGGATTGGACCAAGGTTTGTGAACTGGGTAAAGCTATTATACAAGGAGCCGAAGGCGAGTGTCCGCACAAATAATATCAGTTCAAGATACTTTTCTCTCCACCGTGGGACGAGACAGGGATGTCCTATGTCCCCCCTGCTGTTTGCACTTGAGCCGTTGGCCATCGCATTGAGAAGTTCGGGAGCATGGAAAGGAATAGTGCGGGGGGGGGGGGGGGGAATGGGGGGGATAGAGCATAGGGTGGCCTTATATGCTGACGACTTGCTGCCGTATGTGTCGGAACCGAGTGCGTCGATAGGAGGAATATTGGAGCTACTGCAGGTATTTGGGTCTTTCTCGGGGTACAAGTTGAACCTGGACAAGAGTGAGTACTTTGTGGTGTCTCGGCCGGGGGTGGGGGCAGGGGCAGGGGTGGGGGGGCTGCCATTCCGTAGAGCAGGGACTCATTTTAGCTATCTGGGGGTGCAGGTTGTCTGGGAGTGGGGAGGCTTCGCAGGTACAACATCACTAGTTTGGTGGGGAGAGTGAAAGCCGATCTGGCAAGGTGGGATGGCCTTCCTCTGTTACTGGCAGGTCGGGTGCAGGCGGTTAAAATGAATGTGTTTCAATGCCTACCGATTTTCCTGCCAAAGTCTTTTTTCAGGGAGATTGAGGGAAGGATTACCTCATTCATATGGGGAGGGAAGGTGGCCAGAGTGAGAAAGGTGCTGCTACAGAGGGGAAGGCAGGCAGGGGGTTTGGGTCTCCCAAACCTGTTGTACTACTACTGGGCGGCGAACGTGGAGAAAGTGCGGAGCTGGGTCAGAGGGGTTGATTCTCAGTGGGTCAGAATGGAGGAGAGTTTGTGCAGGGTGTCGGGGCTGAAGGCACTTGCAACAGCGCCGCTCCAGATAGCTCCGGGGAAATATTCAGGGAGTCCGGTAATAATAGCTTCATTGAAAATCTGGAGGCAGTTTTGCCAACACTTCGGGTTGGGTTTAGGGTCAAGGGAAATGCCGATTCGGGAGAACCACAGATTTGAGCCAGGGAAGTGGGATGGAAGTTTTCGGAAATGGGAAGAGAGGGGGATTAAGACGCTAAAAGATTTGTTTCTTCGGGGTCGGTTTGCAGGATTGAGGGTGCTGGAAGCGAAGTATGGGCTAGAACAGGGAGAAGGGTTTAGGTACATGCAGGTTCAGGATTTTGCCAGGAAGGAGATACAGAGCTTCCCAGAGGAACCGGCCTCCACATTGCTGGAGGAGGTGATGAAGACAAGGGGACTGGAGAAGGGGGCAGTGTCAGCGGTGTAGGGAGCTATTTTGGAAGAGGATAAGGCACCACTGGAAGGGATCAAAGCAAAGTGGGAGAAAGAGCTGGGAGAGGTTATAGAGGGGGGGGTCTGGTGTGAGGTGCTCCGGAGAGTGAATGCCTCCACCTCGTGTGCGAGGTTGGGGCTGATACAGCTGAAGGTGGTATATAGAGCGCACCTCACGAGGGCGAGGATGAGCCGATTTTTTTGAAGTAAAGGATGTGAGAGCGCGTTTTGGGGGGGGGGGGGGGGTGAATCACGTTCATATGTTTTGGTCCTGTCCAAAGCTAGGAGAGTACTAGAAGGAGGTGTTTAGGGTAATTTCCAAGGTGGTGCGTGTGAAACTGGACTCGGGTCCCCAGGAGCCCATATTCGGGGTGTCGGACCAGCCAGGGTTGGAAATGGGAGCAGAGGCAGATATCATAGCCTTCGCCTCGTTGATCGCCCGAAGGCTGGGATGGAGAGCAGCCTCTCCACCCAGTGCCCTGGTGTGGCGGGGGGACCTGTTGGAATACTTGACCCTTGAGAGGGTTAAGTTCGAACTGAGGGGAAGCTCGGAGGGGTTCTACAAGTCATGGGCACTATTTATTATGCACTTTCAAGAACTGGATAACATCGAACATTAGTTTGGGGGGGGGGGGGGGGGGGGTGCTGTGCAATTAAGGGTGCCTATGGGTAATCCCTGATTCCTTTTTGTAATTTGTTTATGTAAACATGCGGGCTGATGTTTGGGGGTTGGTGGGCGGATGGGATCGTTGTTATTATGGGGATTGACATATCTTGCTAATTATAGTTTATTGTTGATGGGTGTAAATGCGGGAGGAGAATAAAAATATTTTTTTAAATAAAAAAAAAAAGTCCCTCAGCCTTTCCTCATAAGATTTTCCCTCCATACCAGGCAACATCCTGGTAAATCTCCTCTGCACCCGCTCCAATGATTCCACGTCCTTCCTATAATGCGGCAACCAGAACTGCACTCAATACTCCAAATGCAGCCGCACCAGAGTTTTGTACAGCTACAACATGACCTCATGGCTCCGAAACTCAATCCCTCGATCAATAAAAGCTAACACACCGTACGCCTTCTTAACAACCCTCTCAACCTGGGTGGCAACTTTCAGGGATCTATGTACATGGACACTGAGATCTCTCTGCTCATCCACATTACAAAGAATCTTACCATTAGCCCAGTACTCTGTATTCCTGTTACTCCTTCCAAAACAAATTACCTTATACTTTTCTGCATTAAACTCCATTTGCCATCTCTCAGCCCAGCTCTGCAGCTTATCTATGTCCCTCTGTAACCTGCAACATCCTTCCGCACTGTCCACAACTCCACCGACTTTAGTGGCATCTGCAAATTTACTCACCCATCCTTCTACGCCCTCCTCCAGGTCATTTATAAAAATGACAAACAGCAGTGGCCCCAAAACAGATCCTTGTGGTACACCACTAGTAACCGAACTCCAGGCTGAACATTCCCCATCAACCACCATCCTGTCTTCTTACAGCTAGCCAATTTCTAATCCAAACTGCTAAATCACCCCGAATCCCATGCCTCCGTATTTTCTGCAATAGCCTATCGTGGGGAACCTTATCAAACGCTTTACTGAAATCCATATACACCACATCAACTGCCTTACCCTCATCCACCTGTTTGGTCACCTTCTCAAAATCTAATCTTTGTGAGGCACGACCTACCCTTCACAAAACCGTGTTGACTATCCCTAATCAAATTATTCCTTTCTAGATGATTATAAATCCTCTCTCTTTTAAACCTTTCCAAGACTTTGCCCACAACAGAAATAAGGCTCACTGGTCTATAGTTACCGGGGTTGTCTCTACTCCCCTTCTTGAACAAGGGGACAACATTTGCTATCCTCCAGTCTTCTGGCACTATTCCTGTAGACAATGATGACATAAAGATCTTAGCCAAAGGCTCAGCAATCCCCTCCCTAGCTTCCCAGAGAATCCTAGGAGAAATCCCATTCGGCCCAGGGGACTTATCTATTTTCACACTTCCCAGAATTGCTAACATCTCCTCCTCATGAACCTCAAGTCCTTCTAGTCTAGTAGCCTGAATCTCAGTATTCTCCTCGACAACATTGTCTTTTTCCTGTGTGAATACTGCCGAAAAATATTCATTTAGCACCTCTCCTATCTCCTCGGACTCCAAGCACAACTTCCCACTACTGTCCTTGACTGGCCCTACTCTTCCCCTAGTCATTCTTTTATTCCGGACATACCTATAGCAAGCTTTAGGGTTATCCTTGATCCTACCTGTCAAAGACTTCTCATGTCCCCTCCTGGCTCTCTCTTTTGTAGTTGTGTAGTTCAGAATGCAGGGAAGTAATGTCCAGGTACTTACCTCTCGTTTGTATTGCTAAAGTTAGCTCCTTTAATCTGATGGCACATTTTATGCTCACAAAGATATGGGGCTGAATTCTCCACACCCCGATGCAGAAATCGTGGCCGGCGGCGGGTCGGAGAATCCAGTTTGGCGCCAGAATCGGGCCCGCCGTCGGTTCGGCGATTCTCCGGGCACCGAAAAGTGCCGTCACCGAGGTTTACGCCGGGGTGTACGACGCAGCACCGGGGGGGGGGGGGGGGGGCATTGCCAGAGGCCCGCTTTCTACACACTCTGCCACCGACCGCCGAGTTCCCGACGGCGTGGAAATAACCTGGTATTGCCGCCGGGATACTCGCGTGGCGGCTGTGGACTGAGTCCACGGCCAGCCTGGTCGGGACGGGCCGATTGGAGGCGGGGGTGGGGGAAGGGGGGCCTTATCGGCGGCCGGGGAGTGATTGTGTGGGGTTTCTTTCGTGAATCTGGCTCCGCGGTCCGAGTCCACCATGGAGCATGCTGTGCGCATGCGCGGCCTCTGACCAGGAAGTGCGAGGGCCCGTATCTGCATCAAAAGCTACCAGATCTACTCCGGGTACCTGCTAGCCCCCTGCAGGGCTAGCAACGTGTGTCCCTTTTTACCAGGATTTTCAGGAGTAAAACGCCACAGTTTTGACGCTGGCATGGGGAGATCGTCCCAATAATGAAGAATCCAGCCCATGTACTTTTGACCAAGGACAGTTCCAGAAATGTAAATGGGGTTAGTATGCAGGGATCACCCATACAATAGAGCTATTAACTTATAATTGGGCGTGTGTACAATTGCACTTTCAAAGTCCCAACTCGCTAGCCTTTGGCCGTCTGTTTGCCACAGCATTTCTCCAGCTATTGATTTCCTCAACTGCAACCTTATCTTCACCTTTGATGCCAACGTCCTCAATAAAAACATTGTACTCTCTCTTGTGACATGGACTTTTTGAAGAGGGTCATGCTCCCACACAGATGGCTCTTAACTTTAGGATTTTATAAAGGAAAAAATTACAGAGATACAGGGCTTGGCTCAACCACTAATTTAATCATTTAAACACTCCTAACGCCCTGACACAAATAGCTCTAAACTAGAGTAAATGACACTGCACAACACTTAATTGATTAGCCCAATTTAATCTCTGCTTCCATGTAAACACAAACCATGGTTTATTAAATGCCTCCACTGAAAAACTACAGGCGAAACCCGTGTCTGGCCAAAACCCAAGATTTGGTTGTTGCCCTTAATTTACCTCTTAAACCTCAACCACAATATCCCTCAGATTTGGTTGATAACATATAACTCCCCACAAGGTTGATCCTTCAGGTGAAGGTTGTCCACAATTAAGGTTAACCATTCCTTAGTTTCGATCGTGTCTATGATGATTCTTCTCAAAATATCAAAATCCCATACCCCGAAGACATATTTCCTGATGCCATGTTGCCAGGTCGTCAGTGTTAGCACTCTTAGTTACATGCCCTGGTCCAGATAAACCCATTCACCACTGTTGTTGTTTCCATTATCAAAATAATAGAATCCATTCAAGTGATGTCGCTCTGACTCCTGAACTGTTAGGGATGTAACATGTTCCTCTCCTTCGTAGTCATTATTGATGCTCTTTATGCGATCGTTGTTCCAATGCCACCCCCCGCCCCCCGCTTAATTGAGTCATCTGATGGACAATGTCCCAAAGCCCTTTCCATAGTATGTTTTGCTTCAAGGTTGGAATACTCTGCAAATTAACCTAACTGTATAGTCTGCCTCTGTGCGTTTTTCCTGTTGCAGTTTGGCCTGTTTATTTGCGGTACTTGCCTCGCTAGGTTTTACATTTCATGAAGTCCAGTTGGGGGGGATTCTGATCCTTTACCCTCTACTCCCCTGAAAGGAGATGGAAGACAACTGGTTTAATCAGCTACTGCCAGGTCCGGCCGGACAACAAAGCCCTGCATACATCAGCTGAAGCTACTTTAATATTCCAGGATCAGAACAGAAAGTCAACCCCCTGCTTCTTTTCTCTACTGCCAACCCCCTTAAATCCCTCTCCTGTCTGCTTCACCCTAATCTCCAAATAATAAGTACGACGCTCTCATGGATTTCTAAGTCCTGCTGCAGCCCTCCCCTACCACTAGCCCACCTGGTTAAATTCCTCCAAAGCTTCCCCTGCCCCAGACTTGAACTCTCCTTTTCGACAGTTTCTTATCCAACTCATTTTGTCCATGAGATCCACCTCATATTCCCTCGACACTGCTGACCCCTAACGTCTGGCCCCAAGTTAGCTGATATTGTTAACGGTTCTCGGTTCAGTTGTTATCTGGTCCCTTTAAATCGGACCTAGTTTTAAAAGAAACCCGACCCGACTATCCCTGCAACTACAATCCCATCACCGTTATTCCCTGCAACTATAACCTCATCACAACCCTTCCTTTCCTCTACAAAGTCCTTGAACATGTTGTCACCACTTAAATCCATACCATCTTTCCCAGAACACCATATTTGAAACTCTTGAATCAGATTTCAGCCCAATACAGTACCGAAATGGCTCTCATCCGTCACAAATCCTTTGTGATTGTAACAATGGCAAACTGTAACAATGGTAAAGTATCACTTAACCGGTCTACAGCTTTTGGCAATATTCTCCTCCGTCTTCCTCACTATTATCCAACGTGGTTGGACTGCTTGTACCTGGTTCTATCCTTATCCATAATCAGATCCAGAGTACCACTTGCAATGGTTTCTCACTCTGTTCCCTCACATCACCCAATGGTCTATTATTTGATCCCTATTTCTAATCTACCTGCTGCGCTATGGCACCTTCATCTAAATGGATGTTAAGTTTTCACATGTACGCTAAGATGCCCAGCTGGGGATACCCAGTTCTACCTCATCACCTCTCTCAACTCTTTCACTGTTACTAAATTATTATTAGAGTACTGGATGAGCATAAATTTCTTCCAATTAAATAATAGGAAAGCTGAAACCATTGCTTTTGGTCTCAAATCCAGTCTCCGTTCTCTAGTTTTTGACTCCACCCCTCACCTTGGCCAGTCGAAGATTAAATCAGTCCGCTTGCAACTTGGGTCACACAATCCTCAAATACACTTCTAAATACACATTCTCGCCATCACCAAGGTTGCCAATTTCCACACCTCCCTAACACCTGACTTTGCCCAACTCCAATGCTGCTAAAGCCCTCATTCATACTATATTCACCTCTAGACTTTACCTATTTCAATGCACTCCATTGGAACTGGGTGGCATCCCAGGTGTATATGGGTTTCAGTAAAGAGTTTGAAAAGGTTCCCCATGGTAGGCTACTGCAGAAAATACGGAGGCATGGAATTCAGGGTGATTTAGCAGTTTGGATCAGAAATTGGCTAGCTGGAAGAAGACAAAGGGTCGTCGTTGATGGGAAATGTTCAGACTGGAGTCCAGTTACTAGTGGTGTACCACAAGGGTCTGTTTTGGGGCCACTGCTGTTTGTCATTTTTATAAATGACCTGGGCGTAGAAGGATGGGTGAGTAAATTTGCAGATGACACTAAAGTCGGTGGAGTTGTGGACAGTGCGGAAGGATGTTGCAGGTTACAGAGGGACATAGATAAGCTGCAGCGCTGGGCTGAGGGGTGGCAAATGGAGTTTAATGCAGAAAAGTGTGAAGTGATTCATTTTGGAAGGAATAACAGGAAGACTGAGTACTAGGCTAATGGTAAGATTCTTGGCAGTGTGGATGAGCAGAGTCCATCTCAGTGTCCACGTACATAGATCCCTGAAAGTTGCCACCCAGGTTGAGAGGGTTATTAAGAAGGCGTACGGTGTGTTAGCTTTTATTGATCGAGGGATTGAGTTTCGGAGCTATGAGGTCATGTTGCAGCTGTACAAAACTCTGGTGCGGCCGCATTTGGAGTATTGCGTGCAATTCTGGTCACCGCATTATAGGAAGGATGTGGAAGCATTGGAAAGGGTGCAGAGATTTACCAGAATGTTGCCTGGTATGGAGGAAGATCTTATGAGGAAAGGCGGAGGGACTTGAGGCTGTTTTCGTTAGAGAGAAGGTTAAGAGGTGACTTCATTGAGGCATACAAGATGATCAGAGGATTGGAAAGGGTGGACAGTGAGAGCCTTTTTCCTCGGATGGTGATGTCTAGCACGAGGGGACATAGCTTTAAATTGTGGGGAGATAGATATAAGACAGATGTCAGAGGTAGGTTCTTTACTCAAGAGAGTAGTAAGGGCGTGGAATGCCCTGCCTGCAACAGTAGTGGACTCGCCAACACCAAGGGCATTCAAATGGTCATTGGATAGACATATGGACAATAAGGGAATAGTGTAGATGGGCTTTAGAGTGGCTTCCCAGGTCGGCGCAACATCGAGGGCCGAAGGGCCTGTACTGCGCTGTAATGTTCTATGTTCTATCCTCTGTAAACCTGCCATCCAAAACTCCTCTATGTTTCAACTTACAGCAAGTTCCATTTATGGGACTCTGACCTTTTTTTGGTTCAGTGAAGCAACATTGATTTTAAATGACTTGTCCTGCTCTCCACACCCCTCCAATGGGGGCAACATCTTTAGTTGCCCTGGCCCAAGATTCCGCAATTGCCTCCCGACACCCCTTTAACTTGTTTTCCTCCTTTAAGACACTCCCCCAAAACCTACCTTAGATCAAACTTCTGGTCATCTGACCTAACATTGACTTATCGGACTTGGTGGGGGGGGTTCCCTTGATTAATGGTCCTGTGGGGCATTTTATGTTAAAAGATGCTAGTGGGTTTCCTCCCACAATCCAAAGATGTGCAGTTTAGGTGCATTGGCCACTATCAATGCGCAGGGTTATGGGGATAGAGGATAGGTAGGGTGCTCTAATGGAGGGTCGGTGCAGACAACGTATGGATCTAAATACGTTGTTGCTTTCATCACGACCTCTAACCTTCAAACAACTTGTCCAATCATATCCAGCATGTAACTATAAAAGCAAATGGAATGTTAGCGTTTTTGCAAAAGGACTAGAGTATAAAAGTAGAGAGGTGTTGCAATTGTATAGGGTGTTGGTGAGACCACATCTGGAGTATTCTGTCCAGTTTTGGTCTCCTTATTTGGTGGCATTGGAGGCAGTTCAGAGCTTCACCAGATTGATTCAAGGGATGAAAGGATTGATGTATCAGGAGAGATTGAACAGTTGGCTTATACTCGCTGGAGTTTACAAGGATGAGAAGGGTCTGATCAAGGTATAGAAAATACTAAAAGGGATTAATAAAGTAAATGCAAACCAAATGCTCCCCCTTGTGGGGCAATCTAGAATGAGGTGTCCCAGATACAGGTTGAGAGACAGTAGATTTAGAACTGAGATGAGATGAGACGAGGATGAACTACTTCTCGCAGAGGGTAGTGAATTTGTGGAACGCGCTGCCCCATATTGCTGTGGAATCGGAGTCATTCAATGGTTTCAAGGAGATAGGTATATTTCTGATTTTTAAAAAGAGGATAAAGGGATATGGGGAACAGGCAGGGAGGTGGATTTGAGACCAGGAAGAGATCAGCCATGATCTGATTGAATGGTGGAGCAGCTTGAAAGGCTGGATTGCCTACTTCTGCTCCTAAGTTCTTCCATATCCGTCTGGTTTTTTTTAAAAAATGATCAAGGAGAACTAAAATGATGTTGAACACCCTTATGATTTTTATCCAAATGTGGGATTAGCAGCAGACAGGAGATTAATATTTAGCTTCCCGAGATACCAGGACAATCTTAGCAGAATCAATCCTAGATACAAACTAAACAAGCATAAAGGCATCAAAAAACATTTTCTTGGTCTGATGTGTATGTTCTGCATTCCCATAACGCCATGCACAAACCATCTGATTTTTAAAAACTCCCATGCCAGGGCACTTCCACCTAATGAAGTACCTCCCTTTATGGGCTTGAAGAGGGTGACCAAACAATTGTCCCAAAATCGAAGCCAGTTTTGCAATTCAGATCCACTGGGACCCAGCTTAACAACACATTTTTTGTTTGCATATAATTAACATTCTTAACCAGAAAGGAGATTTTATCCCATCTGTTTGCACCGGCTGAGATTAAAGTTTTTTTTAAAAATCTCAAGGGGCCCATTTAATGATTGCTTACACATCAGAATTTCTTCAAATTACACGTCTAATGTATTTCTTAAACACCTAGAAACATGTGCTCAAATGTTATTGCAGTAACTTTGCAACTGGAGAATTGCAACCAGTTCTGGGCATCATACATCAGGAAGGCTTTAGGAAGGATGCAGATGACTTCCTGAGAGTGGCTAGGGATGAGAGTGAAATTGGGAGACTTCCCCCTAGCAGAGAAGGTCGAGAGATTCGATGGAGGGATTCAAAGTCATGAGGGATCTGGGCAGAGCAGATAGGGAGAAGCTGTTTCCATTGGTGTAATGATTTGAGCAATGGTGACAGGAGGAAAAACCTTTCCACGCAGCCAATGGTTAGGATCTGGGATGCACGGCCTCAGAGGGTGGTGGAGGCAGGTTCAATCGAAGCAATCAGGAGGGAATCGGATTATCAGAAAAGGAAGAACATGAAAGACTACTAGAAGCAGCAGTACAAGTTGAATTGTGCCTTCAAAGAGCCAGCAGAGACGATGAGCCAAATGACGGCCTTCTGTGCTGTAACCAATCTTATTCTGTATTCATTTAATACGCTTGGCAGGTTTTATCCAAATGCAATAATCAGCAGCTGCAGTTGTTAAAATGGAATCACAAGCAACTAGATTGACAACTACAATGTGAAATTTTATTATGTATGCTTGGTTTTTGATTTTAAACTTTAGCTTGAGCCAGACGAGCAGATGCTGCTGGATCTGGAACCAACATTATAACACTCCTCCGCTCCACCTCAAAGAATACAATATTCATTCCAGCATGCAAGTTACTGCCTGCTTATCGCTGAACTAGCAGTATTTAACTCTTCATAACCCAATATGCAAATATTTACCTAACATGACTCGCTCAATACAACCAAGAACAAATTACAGTGATAGATATCAGGAAATATCTAACTTTATGGTGGAAAAGGGCCAAGTGATACAGGCTTCCTCCAATGTTCATTCATGACACCTGCTTGGACAAAGCATAGTTGGAAGATTAGGTAATAATAATAATCTTTATTAGTATCACAAGTAGGCTTACATTAACGCTGCAATGAAGTTACTGTGAAAATCCCCTAGTTGCCACACTACGGCGCCTGTTCGGGTACACCGAGGGAGAATTCAGAATGTCCAATTCACCCAACAAGCACGTCTTTCGGGACTTGTGGGAGGAAACCGGAGCAAATCCACGCAGACACGGGGAGAAGGTGCAGACTCCGCACAGACAGTGACCCAAGCCAGGAATCGAACCAGAGGCCTTGGCGCTATGAAGCAACAGTGCTAACCACTGTGCTACCGTGCCATTTGTTTATGTTCTAAATAGTTAGTGGAACGTTTGTGGGTTTTTTTTTTTTTAAATGAGGGTCACATTACTGTGAAAAAAGTCTAGTCTTTGGTTTACTGAATGGGTGCACTGGACCACACCTGCAGGAGATACTCAACGATTCCGTCGAGACGGACCCTGCAGTCCACGCTGGGGAGAGAACCTATAAATGGTGCCATGGCAACTAATAGGTTACACCCTCGTGGCCTCAAACACACCCCTGGGTGGCATGGTAGCAGTGGTTAGCACTGTTGCTTCACAGCGCCAGGGTCCCAGGTTCGATTCCCACTTGGGTCGCTGTCTGTGCAGAGTCTGCACGTTTTTCCGTCTACATGGGTTTCCTCTGGGTGCTCCGGTTTCCTCCCACAAGTCCCTAAAGACGTGCTTGTTAGGTGATTTGGACATTCTGAATTCTCTGTGTACCTGAACAGGTGCCAGAATGTGGCGACTAGGGGATTTCCACTGTAACCTCATCGCAGTGTTAATGCAAGCCTACTTGTGGCAATATCAAAGATTATTAATACCATGGGGCAACATGTATATAGTTGTTAATATGGTCATTGTATATGGCTGTCCCAGAGGTTAAACTTAATATTAGTACTGATTCTGCAAAAGATACCTCAGCAACTGCATTCCTCAGGAAGAGGGGATATGGATGGCTTCTGGAAGTGGACGATGATTCTGAGGAATCAAAACCACTCCTGGAGGAGTTGGACATTGATCTAAAGGATATTTACATTTGGAGTTTGCTGTTAATATGCCTCGTGTTTCTGTATAAGTTTCCTGTGCGTTGTTATAAATACAAAGGAAAATCAATAAAAAATGCTTTAAAAAGTGGTAAGGAATACAGAGAACTGTATTGAACTTCCATTGAAGTGGAAGAAGTGATTGATGATATATTTTGGGAAGGGAAAGGGAAAAGGAAATAATCTTTATTATTTTTACTGGTTAAATTACCGAACAAATAGGATACATTAAGAAAACTGTTTCAATAGGTAGATTATTGAAAACAGCCTTTAACAATTTCAACTGACTTGGATTTCTGTTGTTGCAAAATAATTCCCTCTTGGGTTTGAAGGAAACATCCTGAACTTTGGCATTGTTTTCTTGCCATAAATCAGGCCTAAAGCTGTGACATCATTGTGTACATTGTAGGCTGTGCCAACATCTGAGTAAGACATTCAGCAGGAAAAGAAAACTATTTGGACTCTTATTGCAGAGACCTCAATCGTCTTTGGGTAATGCTACGATGACTTATCTTTTTGCACTGCAGCTAATGGCAGTCTTCTGATCCCAATTAAATATGGAGCAAGGGCAAGTGTTATTGACATTTTTCATAAACTCCTGAAGATCGAAATCGCTCAATGGCAAAATGCAGGTGACCCCCCCCCCCCCCCCCCCCCCCCCGTCCCAACAAAACAATCACCCTGTTGCTTCAATTCCAATAATTTTTATTATCCCATCATTAGAGACACAAAGGTGGCTGGAAGCAAAATAAATGTATGTTTTAATATCTTTACAAAAAATAGCCCGGGGTCAAGTCAGCATCATCTGATGGTGATAAAAGTGGCATCAGTGATCTGCGCAATGAGTTCCAAGTTGTCATTTAGCTTGGCGGTATCTTCTAAGTGCCCTATATGTTCTATTGTGTGTGAAGAACAGGCCCTGATGAACGTAACCCAAAAGATATCTTGAAACACACAAAGCCTGAAATAATTGTTTGATACTTTTTTGTTTAAAACTGGATTTGGAAAAACCTCAAGTGATCTGCAAAAAACTGTCTTTGAAAAATGTCAATTTTTGTATTGAACTTTTGAATCTTACATGTATACATTTATAGAATTGAATATTACTCAGTTTCTCCAATTTCTTGGATCAACATTTAACACATCGTAGAAACATTAAAGTTTCAGTAAATAGTTTAATATTGTTTACACCAGAAACATTGGCAACACATTTAAATGTCAATTGCTCGTGTGCAAAATGAAATAGCAAATCAGATATACAATTATCACCTGTGATATTTTTCTTAATATTCTTACCTGAACAGAAATATTAATGATCTTACTTTAAATGTTATAGCGGAAGTGAATGTTCCTTTCAAAACAGCAGCCAAAAATCACCCCCTTCCCCACACCCACGGATCAAAGTAAATTGTACACTTTTAAGCCTTTTTAAAAAAACATGCAACAGTTGCAAAAGACTCAACAGCTCATTTACAAATTTGCTATTTATAATGAATGTACTGATACACTGAATGACCTTTATAAAAACAAACAAAAAGGCAAATTTTATATAGACATAAGATAATTGACAATTGGTTTAAAAATGTTTGTTTACCAGTTTGTACATTCTTAATTTTGGTGTGTGAATATAATGGTCTGATTATACTACCAAACAAAAATATTTTGTGCTATCTGGTAAAAGGCCTGCCAAAAGAAGGTAGGCAAAGTAACCAAACCATTATTTGTAAATACTGGTTTATTTAGCCAAATTAACTTCTCAAAAATTAACAAGGACTGGTGCAGAATAATTGATAAATTACCCGCTGCCTTTAGGGATATGTTTGTATAAAACCCTTTATTTAAATTGCACTTAAATTCATGATGTGTCTGGCATTGTGTGTGTCCTGCATTGTGACTAAGCTGCTTTCCCTGCTCAACTTTATTTTCAAATGCTGTATTCTAGATAATACTAATGCAGCTTTATGTGGGAGCTAGTGTTAAAACTGTGGTAGCATCAAAGGCAGTAGCCACCCAAAGTGATCGGCAATTGCTAAAACTCCAAAGATCGAACCCTTTTCGATATATTGGATATTAACATTTACTACGTCACCTTTGAACTGCACATTTTTCACCAGTCACACCTTAATCGGAGAGTAATTGTGAACTCCGCAAGTAATTTGATAAAGCAGCTGTGCTGATGTGTGAATATTTTTACAACATATTTTACTAACATTCTAAAGTTTATTTTCTTTCTTCCTGTCAAATAACAGCGCAAAGCATGAAAAAAAGCTATATATAACATTCCTCACCTTAGCCTTCATGCAGTCAAGAGGTCAGAAATGACACATTAATGATTACGCAGCTTAACAATCTTTTTCATCAAATCCCAAAAATATATTTATAAAAAGTTCAACTGTGTGGTCAAAGTTAAAAGGGAGTACTATCCATTCTTACTTTAAAGTACCAGTGAACACAATAATAAAGTGAATACTGCAGATTTAAAACTTCACTGTAAGGCTGAAAAGTCTGAGCCATTTTGTTTGTTTTTAAATAAAACCAGAAACACAGTTTTTGCCAGGCTTCACCATGGATCCGAATAAAGACTTATCAGGTGCCAAGAATTTTTCATTTTGACAAGTTGCATGTAAAAACAGACAACAAAGCAAAGACAAAGCTAAGACGGTATTGAAAAAAATTAAACCCAGAGACATTAATACATACACCAGCTAAAAACTTTAGAAAACAATTTTTTTTCAAACTGACCATGTAGCACTCAATCTCCTAGTGTTCCATAAAATACAATTAGCACCTGACAGTTCATACACTGGAATAACCACAATTACACCGAATTTCAGTTCAAACTGCCCACTGCAGTTAAAAGTACGTTGCTGTGTAGAATCACTATCTTTTGTCTGACAAAGTTTTTAAACTACAAAAAGCTTTATATTTCACCTTTCCTACATGCTAAAATTTCTCATTCATAGAATACTTGGGGCTAAAGGCAATACTCAAAACCACTAAGCACTGCAACCGTGGTCATTATGCTCACATTCAAAGTACAATAAATGATGTTTGTTTTCAATGGAAACTTCTTCCAACTGCACAACGCAGCTTACTCAACACATTTCGCTGGAACAACTGGTCACCAAAGCCGACAGAGACAGCATCGTTAGCAGTCAATCTAAACTGCTCTATTTGTAACTTTTTCCCACTTTTAAATAGGTTTCACTGTGGGCGGTAATTTAATATGGGACATTCTAGAGGTCTACAACTGCCAAGGACTTTTCCAATAAATTGGCTCTTTTGACAAGTTTTCCAAACTGTGATCTCGATTGCAATTCATTCAACGGTTGCTACTATATCGGATACCCGTAAATAGCCCTTGGTTTGATGAGATCAATTTCTGTCTCGTAGATTTTGCAGGACAGTACTGCCCTTTAAAAGAAATAAGACAACACACAGTGCATTGACCCGGACAACAAGCTTTCAATATTTTCATGCAAGGCTGAAGTGGACTTCCACCAACACAGATCTGGATTAGTCAAGAGCAACAGCAAATTGCAGACAAATGACAACTCACTTATTAATGAGCTCGGTCTTACTGTTTCCAGAAGACACAAGTGGTTTGATTTCCATGAAACCTCAGTTTTGCCAACTTTTGAAAGGGAGGTGAAATAAAATCCCAATTTTTTTTTTCGGTTACCCAGAGAAATTTAAGCCTCAAAATGCAACAATATTTTGGTAGAGGAGTTCAAATCCTATGATTTAAAAACCTTCCTGCTTCCAAAAAGATGCTGATAACATGCAATGATATGTAACTACACTAACTTAAAAGGCAACCGGTAATAGCCTGTACAGAGAATGAGTTAACCATTTCCAACTGTGGAACATTCTTCAAGTGAATACTGGATAGAAAGGCTGGCTTATATCAATACTATGTGCATCAATCTCAGTATTTATCGAAGGGTTCCAAAAAACTTCATGACATTTTTCATGGTTCTACCGCACTAGTATTCACATTAACTGAGACTAAAAGAAACTGCTCACACTCGATTAGCCCACACGTACAAGTATTTGGAAAAAATACATGCAGCAGCAAAAAATGTACAGTACGAGGAAAATTAGCCTTGCGTACATAGCTTCATGTGCAGATGCAACATGAAGGGCAGATAAAAATACTAAACCTTTGTTTACTTGAACCGACTTGACAGATCACCATATGTGCTTGCAAGCCGCAGTAGTGAGTAAAAGGTGGTTTTGTCACAGGACTTCGGGGGAGTGGGAAAACAGTTGTATGTATCCAGGGCCCAAAATGATTCAGACTTTATATGAGAGAAGTATTACATGTATATTAAATGTGAACACGTCTCGAGTTGTTTCGGAAAACGTTAGCCGAGTCAGAGACCATTCATTTGCTTTGCTCTGAAACTCATTTCTACCCTCAAATGCAACAAAGTGATAAAATAATGGGCAACAAACCTTAAAAGCTGTATTGCTGTGTATACTAGAGGGGTCATAATACAGGTAAACTATGAAGCAGTGTATACTGTATGACCAGTATATCCATATTATATGCATATTGCCCATCAGCATCACAACATTGCTCAAATCAAGTGCTAAATCTTGGTGACTATAAAAATTATGGAAAAGCTCAAGAATACAGCAAAAATTAAGGAAAGGACTTGCCTACCAAAAAAAAAACAATTAAGTAAAGTTTATTTCAAATATACAAAATACTTATGTAGGGAGAAGACCTTTTAATCTTTATCCTTTTAACTCAAATTACTTTCCTTTTGTCTTTGTCTTTGGTTTTATTTTTTTCTTTCCAACATTTGTTGTCATAGGTTATGTTGCTCGAGGGGGTCTCACTCTTTTATGGCCTAGCTTTCTTCACATCTTTCTTTCTATTATTCATCAGCCTTTTCCCCAACCCCTCTCCTGAATCCTCCCTTCCATCTCCAAGACATTACAGTCTGACTTTCGTCAACCACTGAATTAGACTGGGACATGAGGGGAAAATGCTGGACATGTAGCATTTACAGGCTTTTGCAATGGTGCACGTGATTTTGAAGACCAAAGGTGCATGATAACTAGCAGGAAAAACCAAGTCTGTAATTGGCACCCATTTCTTCGGTTCAGGATTCCCCAGGTCCTACACCTGTCACTTTGAACACAAAAGAGTTCATCACAAAGAAAATGTTAAACCGTGTATTAAATACACAGAATAGTATTGTAAATGCACACTATTTTTAAAAATAAAATCATGCTCATGATTTTGCAATACTTCCCCCCCCCCCCCCCAAAAAAAACAAAACCGTACTTCGCACATTAACATACATCCATTTAATTCTGTGAGAAAACCTCTATCCAGCACTGTAATTCTTTACAGGTTTTTAAAAAAAAATTCTAAATGGCTACGATTCCTCTATTACCGGAAACACATACTGCAGTCTTAGTAAAATTGCTTTTATATATAATGACAATGATGCACTTTATATTTTGTACAGTGTATGCAACATTTCCATTCAGTCAGACCATGGCCCGATAAGGGCCCTGCATCTTCAGGAACTGGATGATGAAGGACGGACCACCAGCTACAATCTGTGGCGGGAGGTGGCTGAGTGGGCAGTTCTCAATGCTCATGATGGACAATTTGCTGCAGAGGGCCAGCTCAAAGGGAAGGCTGTGTAGATTTGGATTATCATTTAAATACAACTCCTCCAGATTTTCCAGTGTACCTGCAAAAAAAAGTGCAAAGTGTTTAATTAATGCAATTAATCCCTTGTACTGGATACATACAACAGGTTAGATTGCACAAAAGAGTTATTTGTTCTAAAACCATTCTCAACTTCTAGGGAAAAATTAACAAAGACCTTAACGGATCATAATTTTTCCTGGAGTACAACACTTAACCAGCAAACACAAATCAATAAGTGTGTCACAGACTAGAGGTTAAGGTTTATGGCAGTAAGTTCAGTAAAGTAGATTTGTAAGGAAGCAGACAGTCATAACACAAACTTTAACAAATCAATACAAATTAACAAAGTGTAGAGTCTATTCAAGACTTTGAGAAGGTTTAATACATAAAATCACCTGGTTTCCACCACAGGAAGGCATTAGTAAATCTAAAGTAAAATGGCCTCATTATTTAAAACAATACAGGATTCGGGAATTCTGCAAAATCACTATTTAAAGCAAATGTTTTGCTTAATTATTTGACTTAATTATTTATCTATTCTGCCACACAATAGTTTAAGCAGATCCAAAAATGAAATCAAGAGATCAGCGACATCAGGTGTCCGTATCTTACTATATTTGTCTATTTTCCAAACCATCATTTCAGTTGCTATTCAAAAACAATGTTTTCTGCAATGACAGTAAAGCTTTTCTTTGGAATTCAGATTGTCTTAACGTGGATCAATATTTAACGATTGGGAGGAATGTGTGAATTCCTGCAGTGGGTCCTTCACTTTTGAAACGGCTACCCCTCTGTTCAATCCATAAAATGATTAGTTGTCGGGCAGCATGTGACACAGTGGTTAGCACTGGGACTGCGGCGCTGAGGATTCGAATCCTGGCCCTGGGTCACTGTCCGTGTGGAGTTTGCAAATTCTCCCCATGTCTGCGTGGGTTTCATCACCACAACCCAAAGATGTGCTGGTTAGGTGCATTGGCCATGCTAAATTACCCCCTTAATTGGAAAAAAAAGATAATTGGGTACTCTAAATTTATATTTTAAAAAATGATTACTTATACCAGTTGCAAGAAAAGTAGTGATTCCACATTGAGTTCCAAATACAAAGCAAAGGGACAGATAACAAGTGGCAGGAACTGCAAAAAGGAATCAAAGGAAAAGCTTGCAAGGGAACAATGGTGGTCAGATAAAGGCCCTCTAGTCTACCTAGCATGTCCCATGCAATTGCAATCCTTTGCTTATCCCATAATATGCATCCCCACATGATAAAATGTAGGTTAATTTGAAGGAAGTGTGTGTGTGGAGAGTTCCTCTCTGGCTCGTCAAAATGATCAAAACTATTTCCTAAATTACCTGCTTGCGATGCCCACCCTAACCAGAAGCAAGTTCTGCTGTTGCTTCAAGGAATTTAGCAAACATGGCAACCTGTTCCAGAAGTTCACTATTGGGAAAAGAGCCATCTCCCGAAATCTAACCTCGATCTGGCCATACACAACTTAAAATTGGGATCCTGGTGTTCCCTAATTATTCAAATGTGAATGGCTCTTAACTGTCCCGTGAAATGGCCTACTAAGCTACTCAGTTCAAGGGCAATAATCAGTGGGCAACAGTGCTGGTCTTGCCAGCATCCCACCAAAGACTACATTTAAAAAATGGAAACAAACTGTCAACTGAAACACAGCCGATTCTCTTATAAACTTCTGCTGCATTACCTTACTGACCCCCAGGGATCGACACACTGCCCCTTTGTGATTTCATCCAAAAACAATGTTACTTTTAAAATGTACATGGATGCCACCCAGTTCTACCTCACCGCCATCGCTAAATAATCCTGCATCCAAAACTGGATGAGTAGAAATTTGCTCCAATTAAATATTGGGAAGGCCATTGCTTTTGGGCCCTGTTCCAAACTCCATTCCCTAGCTTTCAGCTCCATCCCCCTCTCGGGCAACAGTTTGAGATTAAAACCATCTGTTGCAACCTTGGCGTCAACATTGGATTGCAAACTGAGCGTCCCATCACATATTCAAGCCATCATTCAGACTGCCATTTTCCACCTCTATCACCCACCTCCGCTCTGTCTCCGCTCTAATGCTGCTGAAAACCTCATTTGCACCTTTGTTACCTCTAGACTGGACTAGTGACACCCACTCTTGGCTGGTCTCCCAAATTCTACTATCTGCACTTTTGAGGTCATCAAAGATTCTGCTCCCCTTTCCTTATTCGCACCAAGTCCCATTCACCCATCAGCCCGTCTTGCTCACCCCCACGTGTCAAGCAATATCTTGGTTTTAAAACACTCATCCTCATTTTCAAATCCCTCCACTGCCTCACTCTCCCTCCCTATCTGCATAATTTCCTCCAGCCCCATAATCCTCAGATGAAATTGCACTCATCTAATTCTGACCTCTTCAGCATAGCATCCCTGATTTTAATCGCTCCACCTTTGGAGTCCTTGCCTTCAGTTACCTAGGACCTAGCCTCGAAAGTTACCTCCCTAAACCCCTCTGCCTCACTATCTCTCATTCTTTTAAGTTAAGCTTACCTCTCTGACAAAGCTTTTGGCTACCTCAATATCGCCTGATGTGGACTGGTGTCACATTTTGTTTTTATAATGCTACTTATGAAGCATTTTAAGATGTTTTATGTTAAAAAGCACAATACAAATATTGTTATAGATAACTAAAATGGTTTGCACTGGAAATTAGTCTTGCGATCCTCCTTTTCATCCTTTCCAAATCCTCAGTATTATCCAGCATGGGGAAACAAAAAATATTCTAACTCCGGCCTGAAGAATGCTCTTCTTGCAACCAACTGGCATATTATTGTGCCACAAGACTTTATTTGCTTTAGCGATTGCTTCGCACTCATCAAAGCCAACACAAAAGGTTTTTATAAATTGAAGAGAATATGTTGGCCATTTCTAAAAATAGAGATTCATTAAGAAAATAATGAGAAACTAATGAGATGGTTTAATAGCCTGGGGCATAAAAGTGGGTGAGAAAATTGTTGAGGCACTTGAATGATTTTCCAAAATACAATAGATTCAGCAATTACTGGAATAAGGTTATTAGAGACAAATTAACTGCATTTGGATACATTTGAGCTCATCAGAAAGTCAGCATGGATATGCAATAGGTTCGTCATATCTAACAAATCTAGCTGAACTTTGAAGAAGTAAGAACAATCACTTTTTTTAATCCTCTCACAGGACGTGGGCATCGCTCACTATGCCAATGTTTTTATTGCCCATCCCCAATTGTCCTCAAGTATATCAGGCAGCGTCTGTGAACATTTATATGGATTTTTGGAAGGTATTCAATAAGATGCCACATATCAGACTTCACAAAAATGAGTGCACATGGAATTGGAGGCAATCTATTGACTTGGATGGGGAACTGATAGTTAATGTTCTCAAATTGGCAGGATTGTGGATCTACAGGGATTTGTACTGAGGCTTCAACTTTTCACTATAATTAAATGGAGCACAATGTGGGAAATGTGAGGTCATCCACTTTGGACCAAGATAGATAAGAGCATCTTTAAGTGTCAAGCTGGGAACTGTGGATGAGCAAAGAGATAAGTGTCCAAGTGCAGAAATCATGAAAAGCTAGTGGACATGGAAAAAAGTCATTAAAAAGGTTGAGCATCCCTTATCCGGAAATTCCAAAATCCACACTTTCTCCCCCTCCCCCTAGCGCCCATGTGACGGCACGAGTGGGAAATGCCACAAGGCTCTGGGAAACTTCCCAAGCAATGTGCAGGTCCCAACGTGCTGCACATGAGCAGATCCCAGCACGCCGCACATGCGCAATTCCCAGGAAGATGCAGTTTCATACAATCCCTACAGTGCAGGAGGCAGCCATTCAGCCCATCGCATCTACACCAACCGTCAAAGAGCACCCCACCTAGGGCAACTCCCCCCACCCTATCCCTGTAACCCCATAACCCCACCCAGCCTTTGGACAGGACAGGAAATTTAACATGACCAATCCACCTCACCCGCACATCTTTGGGCTGTGGGAGGAAACCAACTCAGGCATGGGGAGAACGTACAAACTCCACACAGACAATCGCCCGAGGCCGGAATTGAACCCGGGTCCCCGGCACTGTGAGGTAGCAGTGCTAACCACTGTGCCGTCATGCCGCCCCTCTAAAGGGCATTGCAGTAAGAGGTAATGGTACTGGACTACTAGTCCAGAGACCTGGACTAATAGCCTGGAGACGAGTTCAAATCCTACAATGGTAGTTGGGGAGATTAAAATTCATTTAATTAAATAAATTTGGTTTTCGAAAATTATATTCAGAAATCTAAAAAATTCTGAAATCTGATACACACTCAGCCCCAAGCATTTCAGATAAGGGATGTCATCGTGTAATAGAATGTTGGTCTTTGTCTTATGGAGGCTGGAGGGCATATTAGAGCTGTACAAAGCTCTGGTTAGACATTGTCTGGATTACGATATTTATTTTGAACAATGCAACTCAGGAAGGATATACTGTCCTTGAAAGCGCAGGGGAGGCTAAGGAGATTCAGTAGAATGACAATCAGGTTAAAAAGGCTAAATTATGAGGACAGGATGCATTGAACGCTCTTGCCTCACCCGACTGATTCCTGAGATGGCAGTTTTGCTCTACAAGGAGAAATTGGGTCGACTAGGCCTGTATTCACTGTAGTTTAGAAGAAGAGGTAACCTCATTGAACAGTTAAAATTCTGACAGGGTTGGACAGACTGGATGCAGGGGTGATGTTTCCTCTGGCTAGGGTATCATACATGAAGAGACCAAGACCCTGACGCAAATACATTTTGGGCTGAGTCCCGAGTTGCTACACTGACAGGTCTACTCTAAACTCGCCCTACTTTAGCAATAATTCCAAATCTCACTTGAATGCTGCTGTAGAGGTGCTGCTGTGGTTTGTACAGGAAACAAAATAGATGCGTAATTAGGCAGCAAGTGCTTTTTTGAGGGCAGGGGTTATTACTGGGGCAGAACGGAGGCACGTACCCAGGAGTGCTTGGTGCTGACTGGGATGATCTGTAATTGCAAGTGTTCCATTCTCCAGCAATAGCATTTGCCCCCAAGAGGCACGTCATCTAAAATTACTATAAAGGAATGGAATTTTCATACATGCTAATTCAGGTACAATATTTAGGGGACGTGAACTGTGAACTTACCAATCTCTTCAGGTAAGTGAGTAAGTAAGTTCTCTCCCAAGCCAAGGTGAGTTAGACTGGTTAGATGGCCAATCCCTCTAGGAAGCGTAGTCAGTTGATTGTTGGTCAAGACCAGTTTCTGTTGGAAAAATATTTATAGTCTCAGGCACGTGTCCACAAAACCTAAAACAAACTCTAGGTGATTCAGGATCAGAAATTACACAAATGAAGCAACCTCCACCAAGGCAAATGGGTATCCTACTTCCTAATAATATTGCCATTCCTTCCAAAATTAATTTGCCTTCATTTGGGATGTGATTGGGAACTGAAAAGGCTATATTTAAAGTTGTCCACGCTTGTGCTGAATAACCTAATCAGAAAATTTTAAAATGAAATCCAAACTCGACACCTCAATATGAAATGCGGCAAATTGAGACTACATGACATGAAATTATAAAGCATCTTACAGCTTTCTGCAGTTAGCTGGAAATGAACTGCAATATTGTACTATAAAAAGATTACATGTGCATTAGAGTGAAGTGACAGAAGGCTGCAGAGATTTGAATATTAATAAAGATCAAATAGGTTGTTTGGGTAAGAGTTCAACACTACAAATAAACTAGTAACGAACCACAGCATGAATAAAATTTGAACAGTCTTTCCAAAAATTGATCATTAATTTTCTTCACACAAAAGAAACACCAATCTTTACGGAACACTGAGCCCAATAGACCATTTGGCTCTCTGCCAAAAACATAAAACATTCAGCGAGAGGCCAATCAAACACCTTAGCAACAAGGGGCGTGGTGGCACAGTGGCTACCACTGCTGCACACAACATCAGGGACCCAGGTTCGATTTCGACCTCGGATGATTGTGTAGAGTTTGCACATTCTCAGTGTCTGAGTGGGTTTCCTCCCACAGTCCAAAGATGTGCAGGTTAGGGGGATTGGCCATGCTAAATATACATTAAGTGTGCAAAAGGTTAGGTGGGGTTACAGAGATAGAGCGCGCATTGGGTCTGTGTAAGGTGGTCTGTCAAATGGTCAGTGCAGACTTGATGGGCCGAATGGCCTTCTTCTGCACTGTAGAGATTCTATGATTCAAAGGGTTCCAAATACATCATTGGACGACCTGCTCAAGAATACCAGAATACTTCTTACATCCAAAATTATATTTGCCATCTTACCATATCCTGTTAAAGTCAGCTTTGTACAGTGCATCAGTGTAACTAAATTGTCATGTTTCTGTAAGAATGCAAGTTTAACCACAGTGCACTTTGACACAACTCTAAATGAGAAATAACTCAAACCCGATTGATGTGCAATGCGTTTTGAAAAATATTTTAAAAGACATCAGTTTTGCAATAGTGCAGGCTTGGGTTTGAGGTCAGAAACTAAGACACTGCAAGGAATACAAAACCTTCTGATTCTGTGCAATTTCTCGTGAAAGTAGACTTCTATTATGCTTCAAACTAGAAAATGCTTTTTTTTTTTTTATAAATTTAAATGATTTTAGATGGACTTCCAAAAAAGAACAGATATGGGGAGGCCATTGATCCGAGCCGATTACCACATAATGCAGAAATTACAACACAATAGGATGTTAAACCATTGTTAACTTCCAATTCCATATGCCTTTATTCCATTTTCCTTCAATCTATTCTCAAATGCAGATATAGCCACAGGCTCAATCACGAATATGGGTTTTTGCCTTCCATCGCCACTCAACTCTTGATGCAAATTTCTCTTGCTGTTACTTTTAAAATCTCAACGACGTATTAGCTCAGTGGTAGCACCCTGGCATTTGAGTACGGTGATCATGGGTTTGAGTCTTTGTCCAGAGACTTGAGCACAATCTGGACTGATAACATTGTAGTATTGAGGGAGGGTTGCACCGTTGGATTTACGGTCTGTTGGGTGTGCTGTTAAATTAGCTTTTTCTATCCTCCGAGGTTGATGTAAAATATCACATGAGCTATTCAAAGAAAGGAGGATTTATTCTGTTGTTGTGGTCAACGTGAAGCTCCCAACCATCATCACCAAACAGATTAAAGAGTTTATTTATGCCATTGTTGCAGCTGAGACAATACCATGCCCAAATTTGCTGCTACATTTGGCTAGTGACTACACTTCATTAAGTGTGAAATGCTTTACAATGTCTTGTAGTTATTACATTTGTAAACATTAAGTTTACAAATTCCCCTTCTCATATCTGTTCCCTGATCTCTCACCTGCTGAAATGACTCCGGTCCTATGCTATCCAGAATTTTAAACACCAAATTCTCTTAATCGCCTTTTTAAAATGAAAACTGCACAGGTTTCTTTCTACATATCTGTATTTCCTCATGCCGAGGAGCATTTTAATGCATCTGTGCTACACAAACTATTGCTTCAACATCCTTCCTATAATGTGGAGCCCAAAATTGTATTGTGGTCTGACAACAGTTTTATATAGATTCACCAAAACACCTCAACAATCATGTTAAAAAACTCCTAATACAAAACCAAGAATCCATTTGTTTTTTGCAGAAAAGTAAAGGCCCTATCCACGAGGTGGTGCTTTTCATATTTTCAAATTAAAGCTTTCAAATCCCTCTCCTCTTTTGCACTCAACTTATCTCTTCCCACCCCCAAAGTATATTTATTCCTTTAATATTTTTGAACTAAATGCATCACCTCACAATTACTGATATTAAATTCCACCTGCCACTTCCACCAGCTTATCAACAACTTCTTGCAGCTTCCTTTGATTCTGTGAAATTATACCTATTATGGTGATATCTTCAAATATGGACAACTCCACACAGTTGATATCCTAATCACTGATTGAGAAACATCATTTGCAGTATTCACACATTAATTACAACAGAATCTGCCACATGCCTTTGAAACATTACTGCAAGTAAACCAGTATTGAATGGTTTAGAATTATTACCCTGAAAATTAGGTTAAAAGAACAAGCAAATAAAATACCGTCATTAACACCATATCTAGGCGTGTGTGCTACAATATTATTTGCCTACAGTGAAGCATTGCAGAGCAAACCTGGCTTTGGAAGTCCCAGAAAGTTTTATAAAAGTAGAGTTTGCTCAAGCAATTTAGGCCTCTGCTTTGAGGGCAAAGAGGGACTTCTAGGTAGGATTATCTGTCAATGTGTCACTGGAGGTTTTGACCTCTTTTTGGAGCAGTTTAAGTATTGAGCAAGTCAAATATTGTATTACTCATTGCTGGAGATGCATTTGCTGTTTTTGCAGAATTCTCCGGATTGCAAATAGAAGTGTTTTTAGTTTTGGCCTACCACAATGTCGCTGTGGATTATGGAGTGTAGGGAGCAATGCATTTAGTCTCCTATGCACAATACTGCAATAAAAGCATCATTAGTCCTATGGCACACTGTTGCACGAGGGTATAAGTTTCAGTTCTTAAAAGGTGCCTGTCCTCAAAAGGAAAGAGCATTTTCATAGCAAGCATAAATTTAAAATGCTGAAAGGAATGACATCATTGTTTATTCCTAACCACCCATACCCTTAAAAAAAAGCTTGCATTTAATATAGTGCCATTAATGACCTTGGGACATCAAAGCACTTTGCAGCTAACAATGCACTTTTCTTAAGAGTTGTCACTGATTTGTTTTTAATAAATTTAAAGTACCCAATTCATTTTTCTTTTCAATTAAGGGGCAATTTAGTGTGGTCAATCCACCTATCCTGCACATCTTTGTGCTGTCAGGGTGAGACCCACGCAGACACGGGAGAATGTGCTAACTGTACGCGGACAGTGACCCAGGGCCGGGATCGAACCTGGATCCTTGGCACCGTGAGGCAGCAGTGTTAACCACTGCGCTGCCCTGAGTTGTCACTGTTAATAGTGTAGGAAACATTGCAGCCAATTTGCATAAAGCAAACTTTCACAACACCAGTGTGGTAATGATCAAATAATGTGTTTTGGTGATGCGGATTGAGGGATAAATATTTGGCCAGGGCACGCACCAAGAATAACTCTCTTGCTCTTCAATATAGTGTTGTGGTATCTTTTTTGTCCACCTGGGAGAGTAGGTTTGATTTAATGTCTCATTCAAAAGACAGCCTTCACTTCAACAATGAAGCACTCCCGGGCAGCATGGTGTTGCAGTGGTTAGCATTGCTGCCTCATGGCGCCGAGGTACCAGGTTCGATCTCGGCTCTGGGCCACTGTCCGTGTGGAGTTTGCACATTCTCCCCGTGTTTGCGTGGGTTTCGCCCCCACAACCCAAAGATGTGCAGGCTAGATGGATTGGCCACGCTAACTTGCCCCTTAATTGGAAAAAATGAACTGGGTACTCTAAATTTATTTTTTTAAAAACAGTGAAGCCACTCCCTCAGTGCTCATACTCGAGTAGTACTCGAGGCTACAACTTTGAGTCAGTCAGAAGGAAAATTTACAACCAACTGAACCATAGCTGAATGTGGTATCATGATAAACTCTTCAGTGCACTTCCTTACTCTTTAGTGTCCTTACTCTTCAGTGCACTTCCTTTAATGGGCAATCAAAGAAATGGGTTTCTCCTTTGAAATAATCTCTCAGATATCATTATCATACAAGATGGAGCTTCAATATAAACTTTGGGAGTTTTCATTAGAATCACTACTGATGTATTAATTCAAGGTTTCAATCCATTTGCGAAGAGGATTTCCAAATGCTTCCTATAACATTTATTCAAATAAATTAAGAGAAATAAATCAAGGCAAACATCATTTAGCCTCTAGTCTGTTTCTCCGTTACTCCAATTTAAGCAACATGCAATTCAACCTCATATCGCTTTCACATGCAAATCATTTTGAAGAATGAATTTCTTTATGAAGAATAAAACCATGTTTAATTTCTATATTGTTAATCTATTAACATATTTATACCATCACTTAGACCACCTATTTCCACCTATGTAACAGTACCTTACTTTGCCTGTCTCAGCCATCTGCTGCTGAAACCCTCATTCCTGCCTTCATTACCTCTGGATTTGATTATTCCAGGAGAGGCTCGTCTCCTACAATCTAAACTCCACAAACTGGAGGTCTTCCAAAACATCATGCCTTAAAATTGCACTAAATCCCAAACATTCATCAACCCTATGCTCATTGAACTACATCAGCTCCCAGTCAATTATCACCTTTGACATGTCCTTCAGAGATGAAAGATATCATAATCTATGTAAATCAAACTATATTTTAAAAATCATTTAATAAACTTTTCTGAACTAAAAGATGACTGTCACAAGTCACCTGAAATTATACGGTGACCACTAAAGCATTATTGCACTAAAGACAGGGACTGACATACCACTCATGGAATCGCATCTGTGAGTTTCAAGGTCCATTTCAAAATCTAATTATTGAAAGGATATGGGCATCATTTGCATCTCTATAAAGCGTACCCCTCTAGCGGAGTAGAGGGTCTACGAAGACAGCAGTTATCCGGAGCAGGGTCATCAATATGGATAATGTCTCTTTAAAAGGCTAACAGCAGGAATATATAAGCCACCAAATCAAAGCCAGACCCAGGCACCAATTAAACATCCCTTTAGAAATTCATTGTGGAAGGAGTGGCTAGAGTGACCATTTTGAAATCTCTATATACTCAAGAGAATTCAGAATCTACCAGTTTGTTGATTTATCTCCAACCTGCAAACATCCAACAGCAGGACTCCAGGCTGACCATGCAACCTCCATCAGGCCCTCCTCCAAGCATGCTTCTCTGGAAGCCACTGGCCATCCTCCGTCAAGCAAAACAAGTCTCTGAACAGCGATGTGATTTCACTATGGCAACATTGCCTTTAGCCAGGAACCCGCCTGAACCGGTTTTGCATTTCTGCCTTCACCCAGGAACCTTTCCTCTGTGAGGAAATCTCTTCCGGATTTGGACTTTCTGGACTCTTGAAGTCACGTCAAATCATAGATTATCATAGAATTTACAGTGCAGAAGGAGGCCATTCAGCCCATCGAGTCTGCACCGGCTCTTGGAAAGAGCACCCTACCCAAGGTCAACACCTCCACCCTATTCCCATAACCCAGTAACCCCACCCAACACTAAGGGCAATTTTGGAGACTAAGGGCAATTTAGCATGGCCAATCCACCTAACCTGCACATCTTTGGACTGTGGGAGGAAACCAGAGCACCCGGAGGAAACCCACGCACACACAGGGAGGATGTGCAGACTCCGTACAGACAGTGACCCAAGCCGGAATCGAACCTGGGACCCTGGAGCTGTGAAGCAATTGTGATATCCACAATGCTACCGTGCTGCCCTCAATGATGTCCACTTCTGTGGTTCTTTTTACTGTTTCCTATCCCCTTAAATGAACGTGTTCCCAAACTGGGGTCCACGCATCACCAGGATCCATGAAGCGTCTCTAGGGAGCTGTGATACTGGCAGCTGCCACATCACCAGCCAATACCAGTTGCAGTGCTCCGGATTTTAAAATAAGCATGGAAAACAAATAGGCCAGAGAGCTCAGCCTATTAGCATTCAGTGCTTTGTGAGGTCTTGCTCTGGCTGGCTCATTTAAATATTTTGATCATATTGTTGCTGGACATAAAAGCCTAAGCCAACAGCGAAGATCAATGGTGAGTCGGTCGGAGCAGGGGACCAGAAGAAAGTTGTGTCAGAACTTGGGGGGGGGGGGGGGGGGGGAGAGAAGAGAGGAGAAGAGAAGCAGGGAAAAAAAACAGGGGGCATTGACATTGAGAATGTTTGGGGTTCCCCAACGCACTTAGGAGGTCACTAGGAGTTCCACAGCTCTTAAGAGTTTGTGAACCCCCTGCCTTACTGCAAACTTGTGTGGTTATCAAATTGTGATCACCCCCCCCCCCTTTCCAGGTTTCAATTATTGAATAAACTAAGCTTCTTATTCAATCCAAACAGAGCTTGTCCCTCCATGTACGGACATAGAGAAATTAAATAAAGGAGTTCAGTTATGCACCTCTCTCCTTTCTGTAACAATCCTGATTTTAAATTTTTCATGCTTGTTCCCAAATCACCATGGCCCGGTTCCTCTTCATCTCTGTAATCTCCTCCAGCTTCAGAACCCTCAGATGCCCATACTCATCTAAGTAAGGGCTCTTGACAATCCACAATTGTAATAGCTCCACCATTAGCAGTCGCACATTCAGTTACCTCGGCCCCACATTCTGGAATTCTCTGCATGCACCTCTCTACCTGATTTTTGTCTTTTAAGACATTCCTTAAAACATGCCTCTTTGACCAAGCTTTCAGTATCTGACCTACAATCTCCTTCTGCGGCTTGGAGCCATAACTTGTATTGTGACATTTTATTAGATTAAAAGACTACATAAACATAAATTGTTGCAATTCAAATGGATGATTTGTCTTGCTAACTTGACTCCACCTGCCAGGACTATAAGATCTCCCACAAAAAACATTAGGTTTTTATGGAGATACTTTCCATTTTTAAAACAGAGATGTCAATTTGACATTTAATGAACAGTGCTATCCAACAAATTATTCAGCTGATACTCAGCGTTTTTACCTAACTTTCTTTTCACTCATTGCATGATAAAAATTAATTCCATTATAGACTTCACTTCATGAAGTTCGTGAGCAAAACTTTCAATCAGCAATAGCAATTCTCAAATTTGAATTTGCACAACAGCACCAATATTTGTGACCCCTTCTTTCTAGTTTGAATAAGTCATTCAATTATACATGTAGATAGTTTACCGTACATATTACCCAACATAAAACTTGGCAATTTGAAAGAAATCAAGGATAAATTTTCAAATTCAAAGTTAGAGATCACATTCTATTTTTAAACTTCATGATATGTAACATTCTTATTGTCTGGGATAACCAAACATATCCGCAATTTAGCATGTAGCAAATTGTGACATTGTACCTTTCACGCAAGTTGCATGTGACAATTTAATAAGTCCTGATTCTGTACATTCCAAATAGGATGAGGGAAATGGCCTCAGGGCACTGAAGATTTCAAACTACATTAACTGTAGTAATATTTACAATGGTAAATCCAGGATAAACAATTCCAAAGGTTCGTCATTCCACTTCGGCAGTTATGCAGTTTTGTGTATACATTTTTTTTAACGATATGCACTGGTTCCAATCCCTGTGACTGCCAAGAATTAAAGTATGAAACAAACTTGAAGCAGAGATAACGTTGCATAAGCTTGGGCACAATAGAAAAAAAATATGAAGGAAGGCCGGCTAGTTTACTTGGACTTTGATTCAAAACACTCACCTGCAGATCCTTAAGATAAGCAATTTCATTTGGAAGAGATTCAAGCTTATTTTCTTCCAAGTCCAACTCTCTCAGTTTTCTTAAGTGCCCAATGCCATGTGGCAGTTTGCGAAGGAGGTTATTTGATAAGATGAGAACCTGAACAAAAACCATTGCATGGGTCAGTAAAGTCCTGAATTTCATACCATTAACTATCATCTGGCTTTCCCACTTGCTCATTAAAGGAGCACTTGGGTGTGAAAAAAAATCACAAACTAAGACGACTAAATTAGCATATCACCCTGGGAGGGTAACTTGCCAGGATAAAGCAGAGACAACAGGACAGGGGAAACCTCGAAAGCACATCATAATGAAAAACGGATACACACCATTTGGAGCAGAAGCCATCTTAGAATCCGAACACTGGAGCGTTGACAGTGGTAGAACATAGTAACAGGAAGATTATTTGGCAAGATTAGCAAGAACTGTTTAGAGTAAAAAAAGATGACCTTTATCATCAGGAGAACAAGCGATTGAATGATCAGGAGTGAAGAAAAATGGGAAGAGAGGATTTACAGCATTTTCAGTACAGATTTTGCAAGGAAGCAGAAAGATGATGGATCAGGAATGTGGCAGTTGAGGTTTCTGGATAAATTTGTGTCTAGCTTTCGTGTGTAATTTTATTCAGTGCTGTTACAAAAAAAGAAACAAAAATCAAACACAAAAGTATCACCACACAAAAGATTGCATGCTGGCACTGTGCCTTGACATCTTTCTATGGTCTGTTTCATTTCAAACATTTGCTTTTTTCTTTCACAGTTGGGATTGAGGATTGAGTTATGTTAAGGGTTGAACATTGAATTCAGACAAGTTTGTAATGAGGAAAGCCACACTTTGTGGATGTATACTATTTGTGAAGTGTCAACCTGCTGCAGTAAGAATCAAGCTCTCTCTCCAAACCCATATTGCTATGATGGCCCCGATTTAATGAGGGAACAGCACTGGGGGCAGTATGGTGGCACAGTGGTTTGCACAGCCGCCTCACAGTGCCAGAGGCTTGGGTTCAATTCCAGCCTTGGGTGACGGTCTGTGTGGAGTTTGCGCATTCTCCCAGTGTCTGCGTGGGTTTTCTCCGGGTGCTCCGGTTTCCTCCCACAGTCCAAACTTGTGCAGTTTAGGTGAATTGGCCATACTAAATTGCCCCTTGGGTGCCCATGAATGCGTAGGTTAGGTTAAGGGGTTTTGGGGATAGAGTTGATGCTGAGAAATTATTTCTGCGGATTGGGGAATCTAAAACATGGTTTCTGTCTCAGGATAAGGGACGGAGATGAAGGGAAATTATTTCACTCAAAGGGTTACGAATCATTGGAATTGCCTGCCCCAGAGCCACAGGATGCTCCATCATTGAATACACTTAAAAGGCTGGAACAGTCAGATTTTTGGTCCCAGGGAATCAAGGAATATAGGGAACGGACAGGGAAGTGGTGTTGATGCCCGAAATCAGCCTATTCATAATGAATACTGGAGCAGGACTTCCGGTTGCGGTGATGCGGAGCTAAGCCGCACAATTCGGCAGCTCCCGCGATCACGGACTTTCGGGCTCTCTAGAAGAGCCCCAACGGGAATTTTTTGAAGACGTTCCGTGTGGGAAGTGGAGAGTGAGGTCCCCCCTTCACCGTTTATGGATCGGACAAGAAGCGAAACAGCCAAAAAAGCAGCGTTGGAGCAGCGGGAGAAGCGAGGGAAGAAAAACAAAATGGCGGCGGCCAGAGATAAAGTGGAATGTGGACCGGAGCTGCAAGAGTTCATTAAGCGCTGTTTTGAGGAGCTGCGGAAAGAGATGCTGGCGCCTATGCTGTCGGCGATTGAAGGATTAGGGATGACCCAGAAGGCCCACGAGGTAAAGATCCAGGAGGTGCAGAAAAAAGTTAATGAGAACGAGGATGAGATCTTGGGCCTGGCGGTGAGGGTGGAGGCGCACGAGGCGCCGCACAAGAGGTGGGCGGGAAGATTCGAAGACCTGGAGAACAGGTCGAGGAGAAAGAATCCTCGGATCCTGGGTCTCCCTGAAGGAGTGGAGGGGGCCGATGCCGGGGCATATGCGAGCACGATGCTCGAGTCGATGATGGGCGCGGAGGCCCCTTCGAGGCCGTTGGAGCTGGATGGGGCACACCGGGTGCTGGCGAGGAGGCCCAAGGCTAATGAGCCGCCAAGGGCGATTGTGGTGAGGTTTCACCGTTTCACGGACAGAGAGAGGGTCTTGAAATGGGCCAAGAAAGAGCGGAGCAGCAGCTGGGAGAATGCGGAGATCCGAATATACCCGGACTGGAGCATGGAGGTAGCAAAGAGGAGAGCGGGTTTGAACCGGGCCAAGGCGGTGCTGCACCGGAAAGGAGTGAGATTCGGAATGCTGCAGCCAGCGCGATTGTAGGTCACATTCAAGGATCAACATCACTATTTTGAAGCGCCTGAGGAGGCTTGGACCTTTATTCAAACTGAAAAGTTGGACTCAAACTGAGGGTTTGAGAGGGTGGGGGGGGGATGTTTGATGTTTGTTGTACATAGGGTGTTAATCACGCGCAGGAAATGTTCCACAGGCTGGGGGGTGGATGGGGATGGGGAAAGGGACCGGGTGAGAAGACCGTACGAGACGGTGGGCGCTGGTGCTGCAGGGAGAGGAGGCTCGGGGATGGGGGAAATGAGACAAGGCCGTGACAGGAGCTGCACCTGAGGGGGCGGGGCAGGCTTAGGAAAGCGCGGGCTATTTCCCGCGCTAGGGAAGGACGGAGGGGGGGGAGAATGGAGGAGCGCACACCGATTGGGAGATTCCCACACGGGAGGGGGGGGGGGGGGGGGGGGGGGGGGTCAATGGGACGGCGGGGGAAGCCAGGGTCAGCAGGAGTCAGCTGACTTACGGGAGTGCTATGGGGGGGGGGGGGGGGGGGCAAAAGAGTTAGACACGGGTCTAACTGGGGGGGGGAAATAGGGTTGCTGCTGCACTGGCCGAAGGGGAATGGGACATAGAAGAGGTGGTCGGGGCGGGGGTCTCCCGTCTGGGGGACTGGAGGGCGAGGGCAGCGCGGGCACGGGACTGGCCTAGAAAAGGAGATGGCTAGTGGTGGGGGGGGGGGGGGGGGGCGGGGAGAAGAGGCCCCCCCAATCCGGCTGATAACGTGATAACGGCATTCCGGACCTGGAGGTCGGAAGCTTGCTCATGGGTGGGGATTTTAATACGGTGTTGGACCCAGCACTGGATCGCTCCAGACGTAGGACCGCAAAGAGGCCGGCTGCGGCCAAGGTGCTTAGGGGGTTTATGGATCAGATGGGGGGGGGGGGGGGGGGTGGACCCGCGGAGGTTTGCCAGGCCACAGGCCAGGGAATTTTCGTTTTTCTCCCACGTGCACAAAGCCTACTCCCGGATAGATTTTTTTTGTTCTGGGCAGGGCGCTGATCCCGAAAGTGGAGGGAACGGAGTATTCGGCCATAGCCATTTCAGATCACGCCCCGCACTGGGTGGAACTGGAGTTGGGAGAGGAGAGGGACCAATGCCCGTTGTGGCGGTTGGATGTGGGACTGCTGGCAGATGAGGCGGTGTGTCGGAGGGTGAGGGGGTGTATCAAAAGGTACTTGGAGGCCAACGTCAACGGGGAGGTGCAGGTGGGGGTGGTATGGGAGGCGCTGAAGGCGGTGATCAGGGGAGAGCTAATCTCCATCAGGGCTCATAGGGAGAAGATAGAGGACATGGAAAGGGAGAGGTTAGTGGGGGAGATTTTAAGAGTGGACAGGAGATACGCAGAGGCCCCTGAAGAGGGATTACTTAGGGAAAGGCGACGTCTCCAGACGGAGTTTGACCTGTTGACCACAGGGAAGGCAGAGGCACAGTGGAGGAAAGCGCAGGGGGCGATGTATGAGTATGGGGAGAAGGCGAGTCGGATGCTGGCACACCAGCTCCGTAAGAGGATGGCAGCGAGGGAAATAGGTGGAGTCAAGGATGGAAGGGGAGCTACGGTGCGGAGTGCGACGAAAGTAAATGAGGCATTCAAGGCCTTCTATGAGGAGCTGTACAGATCCCAGCCCCCAGCAGGGGAAGAGGGGATGAGACTATTCTTGGACCAACTGAGGTTTCCGAGGGTGGAGGAGCAAGAGGTGGCTGGGGGTTCCCGGTTGAGTTCTATAGGAAGTACGTAGACCTGTTGGTCCCGCTGCTGGTGAGGACTTTTAATGAGGCAAGGGAGTGAGGGACCCTGCCCCCGACAATGTCGGAGGCGACGATCTCTTTGATCCTGAAGCGGGACAAGGACCCACTGCAATGTGGGTCGTACAGGCCGATCTCGCTCAACGTGGATGCTAAGTTGCTGGCAAAAGTGCTGGCTACGAGGATCGAGGACTGTGTCCCGGGGGTGATTCACGAGGACCAGACGGGATTTGCAAAGGGTAGGCAGCTAAACACCAATGTGCGGTGGCTCCTAAACGTGATAATGATGCCATCGGTGGAGGGAGAGGCGGAGATAGTGGCAGCTATGGACGCGGAGAAGGCCTTTGACCGAGTAGAGTGGGAGCACCTCTGGGAAGTGCTGCGTAGGTTTGGGTTCAGGGAAGGGTTTATTAGTTGAGTTAAGCTCCTTTACAGAGCCCCGGTGGAGAGTGTGGTTACGAATCGGTGCAGGTCGGAGTATTTTCGGCTGTACTGTGGTACGAGGCAGGGGTGCCCCCTGTTGTTTGCATTAGCAATTGAACCCTTGGCCATGTCATTAAGGGAGTCTAAGAAATGGAGGGGGGGTGGTCCGAGGGGGAGAGGAGCATCGAATGTCGCTTTATGCAGACGACCTGTTGCTGTATGTGGCGGATCCAGTGGAGGGGATGGTGGAGGTCATGCAGACTCTAAGGGAGTTTGGGGATTTTTCGGGCTATAAGCTTAATGTAGGGAAGAGTGAGCTCTTTGTAGTACATGGTGGGGGACCAAGAAAGAGGGATAGGGGACCTACCGCTGAGGAGGGCGGAGGGGAGCTTTCGGGTATCTGGGGATCCAGATAGCCAGGAGTTGGGGGGCCCTACATAAACTGAATCTGACGAGGTTGGTGGAGCAAATGGCGGAGGATTTCAAAAGATGGGACATGTTACCGCTCTCGCTGGCGGGTAGAGTGCAGTCGGTCAAAATGGTGGTCCTTCCGAGGTTTCTGTTTGTATTTCAGTGCCTTCCCATCGTGATCACGAAGGCCTTTTTTAAGAGAGTAGGCAGGAGTATTATGGGGTTTGTGTGGGCGAATAAGACCCCGAGAGTAAGGAGAGGGTTCCTGGAACGCAGTAGGGACAGAGGAGGGTTGGCGCTGCCAAACCTGGGGAGCTACTACTGGGCAGCAAATGTGGCGATGATCCGCAAGTGGGTTATGGAGGGAGAAGGGGCGGCATGGAAGAGGATGGAGATGGCGTCCTGTAAAAGGAACGAGCCTGGGGGCGTTGGTGACGGCACCGCTGCCGCTCTCGCCGACAAGGTACACCACGAGTCCGGTGATGGCGGCAACGCTAAAGATCTGGGGCCAGTGGAGACGGCACAGGGGTGCAATGGGAGCCTCGGTGTGGTCCCCGATCAGGGGTAACCATCGGTTTGTCCCAGGGAGGCTGGATGGGGTGTTTCAAAGCTGGCATAGAGCAGGGATTAGAAGAATGGGGGACCTGGTCATTGATGGGACGTTTGCGAGCCTAGGGGCACTGGAGGAGAAGTTTGGGCTACCCCCGGGAAATGCTTTCAGATACATGCAGGTGAGGGAGTTTGTGAGGCGACAGGTGAGGGAATTCCCGTTGCTCCCGGCACAGGAAATTCAAGACAGGGTGATCTCGGGTGTATGGGTCGGAGAGGGCAAGGTGTCGCCGATATACCAGGAGATGAAAGAAGAGGGGGAGGCGTTGGTAGAGGAGCTGAAGGGTAAATGGGAGGAGGAGCTGGGGGAGGGAATTGAGGAGGGGCTATGGGCTGATGCCCTAAGTAGGGTTAATTCCTCTTCTTCGTGTGCCAGGCTTAGCCTGATACAGTTTAAGGTGGTTCATAGAGCGCACATGACAGGGGCGAGGCTGAGTAGGTTCTTTGGGGTAGAGGACAGATGTGGGAGGTGCTCAGGAAGCCCGGCAAACCATGTCCATATGTTTTGGTCATGCCCGGCACTGGAGGGGACTGGCGGGAACAATATCCAAGGTGGTGAAAGTCCGGGTCAAGCCAAGCTGGGGGCTAGCAATATTTGGAGTAGTGGACGAGCCGGGAGTGCAGGAGGCAAAAGAGGCCGGCATTCTGGCCTTTGCGTCCCTAGTAGCCAGGCGAAGGATCTTGCTAATGTGGGAGGAGGCGAAGCCCCCCAGCGTAGAGGCCTGGATAAATGATATGGCAGGGTTTATCTAGTTAGAGAGGATAAAGTTTGCCTTGAGAGGGTCTGCGCAGGGGTTCTACAGGCGGTGGCAACCGTTCCTAGACTATCTCGCGGAGCGTTAGATGAAGGTCGGTCAGCAGCAGCAGCAACCCTGATGGGGGGGGGGGGGGGGGCTGTCTGGGGGGTCTTTGAGCAAGAAAATACATGAGGGATCTGGAAAACTGACATGTACGGGAGGAATCCAATGTACAAAGTTCTGTAACATATCGTTTTATCATGTTTATGTCTTGCTATGTGCGTTTTCTTTCTATTTGTTACGGGGGGGGGGGGGGGGGGGGTTGTTTGTAAGGGTGAAAAATTGTGTTAAAAATCGTAATAAATATATTTTAAAAATAAAAAATGAATACTGGAGCAGGTTCGACAGGCCATATGGACTTTTTCTGCTCCTATTTCTTGTGTTCAATACACAACCATGCTCTTAATTATACAGCTGCATTGGCCATTCTTGCACAAAATAGCTAATAAGATTAATTACAAGGCAGCGCTTTCAACTCTATAAGCCTCAAGCTGGTTTTAGAGCTTTAGTATTACAATACTTTTTCTGGTCACTTGGTGAGCCCGTTGGTTTGATGGATTGGGAAATCAAGAACATCTTGAAAACTGTGCCTTTAGCTGTTGAACAGCAAACTGGTCAAGGATACTTCTGGTGAGCTTTGTAGATTTAAATTCAATGTTCAATCTGTTAAGGTTTTCTATCTGAAGTAATATTTAACCTGAATGAAGAATTTACTCATGTTGCCCGCTCTCCAAATCATACATCATTGCTTGCTGCACAGTAAATGAATTGATCTCATGTTGTTCTAGTCAGTTAGTCAAATCAACCCATGAACAATTCAATCTTACTAACTAAAAATGGAAAAGGGTTTCCTGCTTCACTCCGAAAATACGTTAACAACAGAAATATCATCACAAGACAGTAAAACAAATGGAAGGGACAGACATAGGGCACAAAAGAGAACACTGGTGACTATTCACGTTTTAAGATACAGGGTCCCAATTTTAATTCATGGCATCATCGGACACATGGATACACAGCCTTACTGCACAAGAGGTTCAGCAGTTTGAAAGGATTCATTTTCAGCAATTCAGCTAACATCCACCCACGTGCACTACCAAACTAGTTTCTACAACTTCAATAAATGTAGAGTGAAGCCGTTCAGCATTGAGGAGAATGTTGTGATTAGCTTTCTCACCTCCAGGGAAGCCAGTCCTGACACATCCTCTGGGATCTTTGTGAGTTGGTTTGTGGCAAGGTTCAGTTCTACCATGCTTGTCCAGGTTCCAAAGTCCAATGGAAGTGAAGTTAGCTGATTGTCCTATGGAGACCAGGAGATGGATTTGGTCATTCAACCAGAAATAAAAATCAAAGTTGGTTCATTAGTATTAGAACAACTGCTTTGCGATCAAGCCTATATTTAACTTGAGAAATTTGAAAGCCTTCCAGTAATAGATTAAAAAGTAACTTGGTATTTTATATGCACTAAGTGTGTCAGTTTTGTGACATCAGCAAATTTGGAAACATTACATTTGGTCCCCATACCCAAATCATTTAGATAGATTGTGAACAGCAGAATAGTATTGATCTTTATAATAATAATAATAATCTTTATTGTCACAAGTAGGCTTATATTAACACTGCGATTAAGTTACTGTGAAAAGCCCCTAGTAGCCACAGACTACACACAGGCCACAGACTCCACACAGACAGTGACCACCCAAGCCGGGAATCGCACACGAGACCCTGGAGCTGTGAAGCAACAGTGCTACCCACTGTGCTACCGTGCCACCCAGGTACCCCACTAGTAACTGCCTGCCATCCGGACAATGATCCATTTATTCCCACATGGTTTTCTCGCTGTTAGCCAATTCTCAATCCACACCATTACCCCCAATCCATTGTGTTCCAATTGTGTTTACTAAACTCATCTGTGGGACCTTATCAAAAATCCACATTGACTTGTTCTCCTTTAGCGATGCTGCAAGTAACATCCTCAAAAAGTTCCAGCAGGTTTGTCAAACTGGATTTCCCTTTCAAATCCATGTTGACTCTGCGAAATCATATTATTTCCTAGTGTCTAGTTATCATACCCTTCATAATATATCCTGCTATTTTCCCTACTAATGTCAAACTAACAGGTATGTAGTTTTCAGTTTAATCTCTCCCTCCCTTCTTAAATAATAGGATTATATTTGTTACTTTCCAATATGCAGGAACCTTTCCAGAATCTATAGCATTTTGAAAGAAACCACCAATGCATCCATCATCTCTTTAGCCACCTCCTTAAACACTCTGGGATGTAGCTTTTCAGGTCTAGGGGATTTATCAACATTCAATGCAATTAATAGTTCAGTTACTATCTCTGTATCAATACTAACTTCTTTCAGTTCCTCATTTTCACAAGCCTCTTGGTTCCCTCGTATTTCTGGGAAATGTTCTGCATCTTCCTCCACAAAGACAGATACGAAGTAATTGTTTAATTTCTCCACCATTTCACTATTCTTTATTAGAAATTCTCTGTCTGTGCCTGTCATGCACATTAATTTGTCCTTGGTAATCTTGTCCTTTTCACACCTACAGAAAAGTTTATAGTTCACCTTTATGTTTCTCACTAGCTTGCATTCATATTCCCTTTCCTTGATCAGCTTCACTTAAGTTACACTTGAATAACGAATCCAGGTGTCATTATTTGTTACGTTGGACAGTCCAACAGTCAAATAGTTGACTGGGAGAAGGGAAATAGAGCAATTGTAAAATGCATAAATGCCAACCTGTCTTACCACAAGGTAGATCTCTTTACAGCCACATTGAAGAAAACTCACTTTCACGCCTGCTAAAATGATGACAGTTGATCAAAATACCGTTTTAATATGAGTTGAGTAGAAACTATTTTAACAATGACAGATCTTTGACAAATGACTCATCTAAATTTGTATATAAAACACAGCATAATTGCCAAATTTAGTGTGCAAGACAGTTAAGTTAAAGTGGACAGACAATGAGAAAATGGGAGTCTTGGAAATTAGCTACAGCCAAATATAAAAGCCAAGAATGATCAAGTCCTATAATAATGCTTCGAAAAATTGTAAATGGTCAAGCCAAAGAACTAGAATAGGTTAGGTTTCAGTCTATTCTCAATATGCATGTATACTCTACACTCCAGTATATATCTGATAGCTGAAAAGGGACAGTTAGTTTTTTTTAGCTGAAAAGGGGCAGTTAGTGGCGGCACGGTAGCACAGTGGGTAGCAGGTTCCCAGGTTCGATTCCCGGCTTGGGTCACTGTCTGTGTGGAGTCTGCATGTTCTCCCAGTGTCTGCGTGGGTATCCTCCGAGTGCTCCGGTTTCCTCCCACAAGTCCCAAAAGGAAAAGGGAGGAATTCTTTCTCCTGTACACGAACAGGTGCCGGAATGTGGCGACTAGAGACTTTTCACAGTAACTTCATACCTGTGTTAATGTAAGCCTACTTGTGACAATAAAGATTATTACTATTATAGTTCGAAAACTCTGCACATAATAAATTGTTTTCATAAACTTGAAACTTCAAAATACATCAGTTGTGAACAGCAGCAAAATGCACGAAGGATAACGTCAACAGCAATATAAGCATATTATTAAGACAAAATAAATTGTCTGAATCAAAAACTTGGATAATATTTTATGAAGCGACTTCTCATCCAGTTTCCACCTTAGTTGTTTGCAATACAAAACATTCAGAGCTTTCTTGTGGCAGAATCAAACTTTAGAATCTGATTTGAGCCACTTCCCGTAGCCTCTAGGCATTACTACCTACCTTCATGTTCAGCTTACTCAACACTTTTGCTCTGGAGAAGATTCCGAAAGGTATTTTATTGATACGGTTGTGTTCCATGTTGAGAGAGTAGATTGTTGAAAACTGCGAGGGTCCGCCAACTGGGTATGACTGGAAGCAATTCCTCGCTAATGTTAAACTGGTCAAGTTTGCAAGACTTGATAGAAGACCCTGCAGGGAAGTGGGAAGAATATTTTAATACAGAAAAGTCTGTATTTTTTAAAGTAACATGTCCAACAATTGTGGCAAACAATTCGCCTTAATCCGTCAGAAATTTAACCAAACTTTTTTTTTTTAAAAAAGAAACCCTTGCAATGGGAAGCATTTTAATATGGGCACTTTCTTCACATTATTTAAGGATTAAACTAGATTTCTCTCCACAAGTTTCCATTGAAATTAACCAACATTGATGTTCAAAGTTAGAAAGTTTACATTATTTCATGACAAGAGTATGCCCAACAAAGTGTCAAAACTATTGTTCAGCTTTCCCGAGAGTGTTGCTTAGTGTATCGAGCAACATGTAGGAAATTTACAAAATCAGAACTGTGGGGAAAAAAGCAACCTTGGCTTTTGCCTTACTGTTATTGCATCGGACCCAAGGCTACAGAATCCATCTGCAAAGCCAGCTAGCTCCATTCTCATACAAACAAAATCAGTAATATAAATGGGTCCTCATTTTTCTGCAGTGTATGGTTGAGTCAAAAGTTCATGCTCAGCTTTACCAGACGATTACAGTTAATTTTGCACAAATTTCAGTGAAATCTTTATTTAGCTGGGGCAACTGTGATGAAGTAGCTAATTTAAGACAGAAGACAAGTTTGTTTTAACTTTGTGCTTTATGGTTTAGACAGAGGGCTGTTGAACACTGGCATTAGACACTGAAACAGTCCATTCTAAAGTTAGTTTCAAATAGGAACCACCAGTGAGTACTAGTTTAACTAAAGCAAAGAGTAGCACAGTGGTTAGCACTGCTGTTTCACAGTCCCAGGGACCCGGCTTCGATTCCTGGTTTTGGTCACTCTGTGTGGAGTCTGCACGTTTTCCCTGTGTCTGCATGGGGTTCCTCCGGGTGCTCCGGTTTCCTCCCATAAGTCCCAAAAGACATGCTTGTTAGGTGAATTGGACGTTCTGAATTCTCCCTCAGTGTAACCGAACAGGCGCCGGAGAGTGGCGACTAGGGAATTTTCACAGGAACTTCATTGCAGTGTTAATGTAAGCCTACTCGTGACACTAATAAAACATTATTTACTTACTGTTAACTTTTCTTAAAAAGCAGTGGCAGCAAGTTGTACAGCTCAAGAACAAATGGATTTTAAATAGCTGCTCAACAGGTACCGTCACTGTGACATTAATGTGGTGTTCATCACCACATCATGCTTTGACCTGGCTCACTACACCTCTAGCATTTTTCACTCGCTATGAGCATCGCAGCTTGTTCAAACACTCTCACCACTCATTCAAAATCAGCATTCACAACTGCCCTCCCAAGTATGATAAACATCTTCTCATCAAGATATCTTCAGTGCTTCCCTCTGTCAGTCTTTGCCCTGAAAGACACTGCAAATACAACTGCCATCTCAACTCGTACTCTCCTTCTTCTGAATTCACTGCCCTCTTATCTTTCCAATATCTCTCCCTCCATGTAAACACCCTACCCACATTCAGAATCATCACTTTGACCTTTCCATCTTACTTGGTCTCACTATTTCCATTATATCAATCACAGATAAAGTCCATCTCCGATCACTGCCTTGCATCACTCACCGTTCGCATTCCCCTTCTGTGCCCCAGCCCAACCTTTTTCCATATGTTCTTGGAAAAAACTATCCTCAATTCACTGAGACTTTGCTTTCAAAAGGTGTCGTCTCTTTCTTTCAAATTTGCTGCCATTACTTCCATTGACCCATGTCCAAGTGAACTACCATTCAATTTCATGCTTTCCTTTCTTCTCCAAAGTTCTTGACTGTGTCACCTCCTAAGTCGAATCGCCTCTCCTATCTTTCCTATAACTCCCATGTTCGAATCCTTCTGGTGTTCACCAAGGATCTATCCTTGGTCCCCTCTGATTTCTCATCTACATGTTTCCCCTTGGCAACTTCAGCTGAACATACAGCATTAGTTCTCACTTTTATACTGATAAAACTCAGCTCTGCCCTGTCACCACCACGCTAGACTCCTGAATTATTGGACTCATGATCTAACATCTGGTACTAGAGGAGCATAATTTTCCTCCAATTAAATATTTTAAAAGACTGAAACTAGTTTGGTTGGTCCCTGCTCCAAACTATGTTTCCCATCAACCAAATCCATCCCTCTCCGTGGAAGTTTCCAACACCTAAATAGTCTTGTTCGCAATCTGAGTATCACATTTGACGCAGAGATCGGCTTCTGACCACATATCACGAAGACCATCTATTTCCACTTCCATAACATTGTCCACTGCTGCTCTGGTCTCAGCTCATCTACTGTTGAAACCCTGATTCATGCCTGTGTTACCAGTAAATGTGACTATTCCAATGCACTCCTTGCTGGTCTCCCACATTCTACTCTCCATAAGCTCATCCAAAATTCTATTGCTGGTTTCTTAATTTGCATCAAATCCCATTCATTATTCCCTGAGCTCATTGACCTCCACACGCACAGCCAAGCAACTTCTTGCCTTTGGAAACTTATATCCTTATTTTTAAGTCCCTCTGTGGCCTAGCCTCTCACACCCCTAATCTTCTCCAGTCTCTTAATGGTATGAGATAGCTGCACTCAACTAATTCTGGACTCCTCTGTCTCCCAGATTTTAATCGCTCCAAGAGTAGTTGCGGTGCCTTCAGTTGCCTAGCCCCAAGCTCTGAAATTCCACCCCTACATGGTTCCTCTTCAACCTTGCTTACCTTCTTTAGGACACTGGCTCTGTGTCATATTGTGTTTTATAGTGCTCCTGCAAAGTGCTTTGGGACGTTATGTTAAAGGCACTATCCAATTTTAAGTGGTCTTTCCAGTGCAGTCAAATAACCACCTAAAGAATTACACGGCGTCACTCCAGATACTTTAGAAAAGTATCCACGTTGGTAGTTTCAAAAGATTGCAGGATTTTCATTGCAGTGTTAATGTAAGCCTACTTGTGACACTAACAAGTTATTGTTGTTTATACTTATTGTTGATTATTATTGTTGGTAAATCTTGGAGATGTGGTGACATAATGGTAATGTCATTGACCTTGCAATCCAGAGAGACTCAGGCTAATGCCATAGGGTCACAAGTTTAAATCTCATCACCATAGTTGGTGGAATTCAAATTGAATTAATAAATCTGGAATTAAAAGCTAGTCTAATGGTCAAACTGTAGTTCACAATGCCGTTTAGGGAAAGACATCTGTCGGCCATATCTGGTCTGGCCTACATGTGACTTCAGACCCACAGCAATATCCTCTTAAATGTCCTCTGAAATGGCCGAGCAAGTTACTAAGCTGCATCAAATTGCTACAAAGTCTGTAAAAAGAAATGAAAAGAGGCAGTGCACCCAGCATGGACTTAGGCACCTGAAACGACAAAAGAAAACCCAGCCCTCTTGACCTGGTCAAGTCCTCCTTATCAACACCTGGATGCTTGTGCCAGAATTGAGAGAGCTAGCCCACAAACTAGTCATGCCTGACATTGTAGGGTTTGATTCGGTGAGTATAACTATGACCCAGGCACCAACATCTCTGGCCTTCTCCTGCCCCACTGGCAGAACACACCCAGTAGAGGTGGCAGCACCGACCTTGGACCCCATGAGGTCAAATCAAACATGGGCATGAAAACCTCCAGAAGTAGCTGCACGTCCAATCAAGGTGCTCCAGCACAGGTGTAACACTAGGATCAACACAGAAATGTGGAAAATTGTCCACAAAAAGTACAAATCCAACCCAGTCATTTACCACCTCATCTGTCTACTCTTGATCAGTGACGGAAGGGGTCAGCAACAGTGCTATCAAGTGGCACTTACTTAGCAATAACCTGGGTTCCACCAGGGGCACTCCGCTCCTGACCACATCGCAGCCTTAGTCCAAACATGGACAAATTAACTGCCCTCGACATCAAGGCTGCATTTGACTGAAAATGGCATAAAGGAGCCCTAGGAAAACTGGTCAATGGGAATCCATGGAAACATTCTTCCCAGTGGTTGGAGTCATACCTAGCACAAAGAAAGATGTCGTGGTTGTTGCAAGGTAATCATTCTCAGTCCCAGGATGTTACTGTGGGAATTCCTTGGGGTAGTGTCCTCAGACCAACCATCTTCAACTCTTTCATCAACAACCTTCCTCCCATAAGGTCAGAAGTGGGGATATTTGCACAATGGTCAGTATTATTTGAGAACATGGCAGATACTGAAGCAATCAGTGTCGATATCCAACAAGACCTGGACAACATTCAGGCTTGGACTGTAGGGTGGAAAGGAACATTAACACCATTCAAGTGCCAAGTAATGACCATATCCAACAAGAGAATTGAACCATCACCCTTTGACATCAATGGCAGTACCATTGCTGAATGCCCACTATCAACACCCTAAGGGTGACCAGAAACTGAACTGGACTAGCCACGTAAATACAGTGGCTACAAGAAAAGGCAAGAGGCCGAGAAGTAACTCACCTCCGGACTTTAAGTCTGTCCATCACTAACTAGGCACAAATCAGCAGTGTGTTAGAATACTCTCCCCTTGCCTGGATGAGTGAAACTCCAACAACATTCAAGAAGCTCTAAACATCCAGGACAAAGTGGTCTGTTTGATGGGCACCTCATCCATCACCTTAAACATTCACTCCCTTCTGAGGCACAGTGGCAGTAGTGTGCACCAGCTGCAAGATGCATTGCAACCTGTCACGGCTCTTCCGACAACTTCCAAGCACCCTCGCAACCTCTACCACCTAGAAGGGCAAGAGGAGCAAATGCATGGGAACATCTCCACCTGCAAGCTCACATCTAAGCCACACACCATCCCGACTTGGAACTATAATCGCTGTCCCTGTCAGTATCCTTGAAATCACTTCCTAACAGCACTGTAGGGGTACTTACTGCAGCAGTTCAGGGCAGCAGCTCACCAACACCTTCACAAGGGAAGTCAGATTTAAATGCAAAAAAAGTATCAATTCTTTTTAACCAGTGGTTCACAATTGCATAATCTATTTCTTTTAAGTATATATAGTTTTTTTTAAACCGTCGCTCAATAATAACTAGTTTAATCCGAACCAACATTTTTGGTATATTTCTAAAGTGCCATGAATCTGGCCACCTGAAGGCATGCCCTGAAGAACCCCCCTGTTGTGCATAGTATTTTGAGAACACAGTATTTGCTGTTTCTACACCTTCATTTCTCTCTATATATTTTTTTTAAACTGTACTAGTATTTACATCTCAGCTACTGGAAGAATACACACCCAAAATATTAACATGTCTTCTCCCTACAGATGCTCAATGCCAGGTTTGTATTTCCAGTATTTTATCATTTCATGTTGCACAAGCTCTGGCCAAAAAAAAACACTGCATAGTCGTTGGTCTAGGGGCATGATTTTCACTTGGGGATTTCCATTCCTAATATGGGAAAGTTGGGTATAGAGTGTTATGGGCAAAATGCAGGCAATTAGGACTAGCTTAATGGTAAAAACTGGGTGGCATGGACAAGTTGGGCCTAAGGGCCTTATTTCATGCTGTAAACCTCTATGACTCCATCCATACGCTGAAGTAGTGAAATAAGATTCGTTTCCAGACCTCTAGCATTCCGGGGAAAAGGGAAAAAATTCAAATGATTGATCTAGGATAATTTCCGATTGCTGACAATCGCTTCCTTCTGTCCGGTTACTAGTGGTTCTAGCTCGGGAAGGTATCCAAATTTAAAATCAAATATTCTTAAAATTCTGATTTCACTTTCAGAAGAGTTCTTCCACCATTGCTGAAAAAACGTGCTACCAAACAACTGCTTCCACCATTCTTTCAAGGTGCCGAGGTGTGGTGAGAAGAACGTGTGGAGTCTGCGCGTTCTCCCAGTGTTTGCATGAGTTTCCTCCGGGTGCTCCGGTTTCCTCCCACAGTCCAAAGATGTGCAGGTTAGGTGGATTGGCCATGCTAAATTTCCCTTAAGTGTCCAAAAAAGGTTAGGTGGGGTTACGGGCATAGGGTGGAGGTGTGGGGATAGGGTGGAGGTATGGGCTTAGGTAGGGCGCTCTTTCCAAGTGCAGACTCGATGGGCCGAATGGCCTCCTTCTGCACGGTAAATTCTATGAAAAAAAGACCATCAAGTTATTCCAATAAAAAATATATCATTTTCAGAACGTTTTAGCAATTTTCTATCTATTTCTTACCTCAGGTAATGTTGAGATGTTATTATTCTCTAGATTAAGTTCATCCAGCTCACTGCATTTCGCCAATGATTTGGGTACAGCTGACAGTCTGTTGTACCTCAGCCCCAACCGACTCAAACTGGACAAATTACCTGCAAGGTGTTAAAAGTTCTAGGTTATATCGGTCATTTGCAATTTGCGTACACAAAGATATTAGGTGGGGAACAGTAGACCTTACAGCAAGTAATCTAAAAGAATGGTTAATGTACAAAGTTCAAATCACAATGTACAACACCAACTTTTTGAATTACACTATGTAAATAAGTCAGTATGAAAATGGTCCAACATTAAAACTTGCTATAAATTAATTACAACTTTAAAATATGCCAATGTAGAACATAAATAATGTTCTGCAGGTTCTACGTATTACAGAAGAAACATAGATGGTTGCAGCACTGAAGGAGGTCATTCAAGTCTGTTAAACCTGCATTAGCTCGCCACAAGAGCAGTTTCACTGGGCCAGCACCCTGAACTATTTTCCCCCTCCTGATGCTTATTCATTAAAGTAACTATCCAAGAGTACTCAAATCTATTGCAACATGTTTTCATCCAATAGATCACACCCTTTCATTTAAAAACATTCTGGCTTTAAAGATGGATATTAACCCTTCAATCCCAATGAGCTATTGAGCGCAATGAATTATTCTTCACAAGTGGGTTAAGGGATACTTGGCTCAACCAACCCATCTAAAGACGAGCAAATATAAACAAATTCACCAGTTACTCGCTGAAATAAACTCAGTAGTTTTCAATCTGCGTTGTTACAATTTTATATTCAATCAATGTATTTTGTGGCTCCTTCCTTCAATAACTGATTTTCTGATCAGAGAAAGCAAACCCCCTTCTAAAAAGGCCACTGTTGCCCACCCGACAATTTACCCGTCTTGAAAGTAGACCACACTTCCTATGTCAGTACACGAAGAGCACAACTCTTGGGCAACTGCCATTTGTGTAGTTGTACACTGGACCACATGACCTGACTTTCACAAGTGCAATTTTTAAAGAATTTAAAACCACTGAAACCCATCTGCGATAAACCAAAGGGGCTTTCAATTTAAAAATAACTGCAATGTGACAATGTTTTGATCCTACAAGATTAAAATTCTGCAACAATGATAAAATCTATTTCCTACTTCAACTTCTATTCCTCTTCAATAATGGTTCAGATCAACACATCAGGACATCCCAATTCAACATGGTTAAATGGAATTACACTGAATTACTTCACTGTGCCACAAGTCTATCAAGACTCATAAAAATACATATATTAAGTAGTGCATGCCTAGGCCATAACTTTGACTAAGAGAAAGCATGAAAGTATTAAAGTCACAATTGTGCGCTAAATTTTCTTTCAGGTTTCCTCGATAGTCATTCAAACTGCACAAACAAACTTTCCAGCAGAAACTAGCAGATAGATAATGACCAGTAGCAAAAGTTATCTTTAATTAATTTGGTTAAATTGTCAGCCACGATGACAACTGCCAATTGGAAAAAAGTAAATGTCTTGCTTTCATATTGTGCCTTTCATGACATGTGGAACATCCCAAGTGCTCTGAATTGCAGCCACTGCTGTATTGTAAGAAACTCAGCAGCCAATCTACACAGAGCAAGCTTCCACAAAGAGCAGGGTGATACTCGCCAGATAGGCAAGTATCTGCAGGACTCCAGGAATAACTCTCCTGCTTGGAACTCCAAGGATTATTCTCCTTTGGATTTTAAGATACGGACACGGGATCTTTTCACCTCATTGGACCTCGGCACCTGTGACAGTGCAGCTCTCAGTACCTAGATTTGTCTGCACAAATACATTTGAACCCACAATCTTAGTCAGAGATGAGTGCTACCAACTGGCATTAAAAATGTTTTACTGCGCTCAAGAATGTTAAACTATCGTTGTTATAATACCATTTCTAGATAAGCAAAAGACAGTGTAAAAAAGTAATTTTAATGTCGTGCAGCTCAAAACACACAGGAAATGCTGTTTGTAGATTTATCAACTGAAAATTGTTTTCAGATATCTGCCAAAGAGTAGACTTGACCATTTCCTGTTTGTGACATTCAAAATAGTTCAAAAACATCTCTAAAAAGTTAAATAACAAGTCCAACTACCAAATGAGGTAGAATATCAGCAACTAAGATGACCTAAAGGGATAACGCTTTGTGGAAAATGGAGAACATTGCAGAGGTTTTAAATATTTCAACAACAAAATTGTGAAGATAAACCAATCTATAAGCTAGCACCACTTGTGTCTCAGTTGATAGTAGTCTTGCCCAAGTCATTCCATTATAGGTTGAAGTTCTACTCCAAAGGATTGAGCACCAAATCTAAACCTAGACTACAGTGCAGTACGGAGTGTGTATTGCATAAAGGAGACTAAAAGTAAGATTTACCTCTCTTCTACAAGTCAACATTTAGTCTTTACCTACATTCATTGGTCTGGTGGTGTAGCACATACTGCCTAACTGGACTGAGAGAACACTGCTTAGGAAATCAAGTGATTACCAACAGCTCGTTTCACAACAAAAATGGTCATTGTTAATCCTGGCATGTTATCGGGCACTGCAAGCACGAGGGTGCTGGATCCAGTTCAGACAAAACTCGTCTCTCATACTGCCTTCTTGCTTTTGTTATGATCCCAGTTGATGTTTTACCGGGACGGGTGTATTTTGTGAATTTGTGTGTGTGATATGTTTCATGGTTAAAATTTGAAAATATTTTTCCAAATTAAACTGGACAGGAAGATCCCAGAACGGAACCCTGGGTCAAAGGACCATAAATTTTACTTTTTCCAAATAAAATGTAGAGGAACAGAGGCACAGCATCGTGAATCAACAAGAAAAACATTGGCTGATACAATACTTCGTCACTCTCCCCTTGACTTCACAACTACAGCCTCCCCCCCCCCCCCCCCAACACACACAATGACATGCATTCTGTGAGGCACCATGTCACACTGAACCCCGGCTTCCACACCAGTTATTTCAAATTCCACTTTCAAAAGTCACACTTTCAAATCATCTTTTAAATTAGGCTTGCCCTCCACTACTTCCAAAGTCTCACTTCCAGGTTTACACCTCTCCCGTCAGGTTACCGAAGGTCTTTTACTCAAACTCCAAGATTCAACCACCGATTTCCACGAAAAAACATGCAAATTCTAAATAATGATTTTAACAGTATTCCTGAGAGCTCCCAATTCCTCTGGTGGAAGTCAAGGGGGCAGAGTCAATAAGCCAGAGTTAGAGGCAAGATTCATGCCTTTCCTGTAGCTAGAGATGCCTTTCTTCTTCCCCCACCGCTCCCCTACCCCCAAAAATTTATATTCCATCAAGTTGTGAAATTATACCATCAGCAAAATAAAACATTTCTCCAGCTACAGAATAAACTACCATTGCCACGCTCAGAATATTCCTGATTAAATTGAACAATAGAACATTACAGCGCAGTACAGGCCCTTCGGCTCTCGCTGTTGCGCCGACCTGTGAAACCAATCTAAAGCCATCTACACTATTCCACTATCATCCATAGGTTTATCCAATGAACATTTAAATGCTGGCGAGTCCACTACTGTTGCAGGCAGGGAATTCCATGCCCTTACTACTCTGAGTAAAGAACCTACCTCTGACATCTGTCCTATTTCTATCTCCCCTCAATTTAAAGCTATGTCCCCTCGTGCTAGACAGCACCATCCGAGGAAAAAGGCTCTCACTGTCCACCCCATCTAATCCTCTGATCATCTTGTATGCCGCTATTAAGTCACCTCTTAACCTTCTTCTCGCTAACGAAAACAGCCTCAAGTCCCTCAGCCTTTCCTCATACGATCTTTCCTCCAGACCAGGCAACATCCTGGTAAATCTCCTCTGCACCCTTTCCAATACTTCCACATCCTTCCTATAATGTGGCGACCATAACTGCACGCAAAACTCCAAATGCGGCCGCACCAGTTTTGTACAGCTGCAACATGACCTCATGGCTCCGAAACTCAATCCCTCTACCAATAAAAGCTAACACACCATACGCCTTCTTAACAACCCTATCCACCCAGGGGGAAACTTTCAGGGATCTATGTACATGGACACCGAGATCTCTCTGCTCATCCACACTACCAAGAATCTTACCATTGCCCAGTACTCTTGTCTTCCTGTTACTCCTTCCAAAATGAATCACCTCAACACTTTTCTGCATTAAACTCCATTTGCCACTTCTCAGCCCAGCTCTGCAGCTTATCTATGTCCCTCTGTAACCTGCAACATCCTTCCGCACTGTCCACAACTCCACCGACTTTAGTGTCATCTGCAAATTTACTCACCCATCCTTCCACGCCCTCCTCCAGGTCATTTATAAAAATGACAAACAGCAGTGGCCCCAAAACAGATCCTTGTGGTACACCACTAGTAACTGGACTCCAGCTTGAATATTTCCCATCAACCACCACCCTTTGTCTTCTTACAGCTAGCCAATTTCTGATCCAAACCGCTAAATCACCTTCAATCCCATGCCTCCGTATTTTCTGCAATAGCCTACTGTGGGGAACCTTATCAAACGCTTTACTGAAACCCATATACACATCGACTGCTTTACTCTCGTCTACCTGTTTGGTCACCTTCTCAAAGAAGTTAAATCATTGGCTGATTATATTAAAATGTCACAATGTGGCCCCGGAACTAAATCAATACCAAATTAGAAGCAGCTTGGTTCGAGTGACAATTCTGGCCACCAAAGTCAACTGAACAGGATTTCATCAAACTGAGCACTTGTCAGAGATTCTAAAGGTGCAATACAGTGTGCTGATGCAATTACTCAATACCCTTTCCAAATTTCTATCCTTGCACGTCAAGTAATATTTTAGGCTGTTCTGGCATTTACTCTGATAAACTAGGAACCCTTTCACGCGCACGCGCACACGCACACCAACTTCAATTAACCACAATTATATATACATTTTCACTTGTAAAATCCCTCAAGTTATTTTGTTGTCTAAATAATGACAATACAGTCACCAGATTAGCGTAAACTACAAAATGTGTGTTAATTTTCTGGAACACAATCTGTAGGGGAAAAACATGTGCATTTCCACAAGTGGTTTTTCATTACTAGCAGCCAGTTATCAAAGAACAAAGAAATGTACAACACAGTAACAGGCCCTTCGGCCCTCCAAGCCGTGCCGACCATGCTGCCCGACTAAACTACAATCTTCTACACTTCCTGGGTCCGTATCCTTCTATTCCCATCCTATTCATATATTTGTCAAGATGCCCCTTAAATGTCCCTATCGTCCCTGCTTCCACTACCTCCTCCGGTAGCGAGTTCCAGGCACCCACTACCCTCTGCGTAAAAAACTTGCCTCATACATCGACTCTAAACCTTGCCCCTCTCACCTTAAACCTATGCCCCCTAGTAATTGACCCCACTACCCTGGGGCAAAGCCTCTGACTATCCTCAAAAACCCATATGCAAAGCAGTGATAATCAAGCCCTGTTAAATGAAACCAAGGTTTAAGAATACAAAACTAACATTAATCTTCTATGGAAAGTCATCCGACTTTAACTTCAACAACCTATTCATCTCAGCTTAAAAATAAACAGCTAGCAGTTTGGTATTCTGCAATCTGCAGACAAAGTAAATGTTTTAAGCCCTGAAGTACAGAAAAAGTTCCAAAATCAACAATATAAAACTAATAATTTTGAAGTCTAAAATACATAATACCAGTGACATGCAGAAATCCAAACAGCTGATGTGGCTCAATTCTATTGTTTAAAATCTGCCCTGTGTACACTAATGGGTAAAATATGCTTCACTTAAAACAGCAACTTTGATGCAATCTGGGGAAAAGCTAGCAATTAGAATTTTTTTAACATTAGATCAAGTGATTAGTGAATTAAACCTTAGATAGAAGGCATTGAGATCTTACAATAACAAACAGCTTAGTGTGTATCAATTTACTGCCAATTATTAAACAATGGACATCAGTATAGTCAAAAATCATCTCCCTACACATTATTACAGGTGAAAAAAGCCGCAAAATGACAAAAGCACCGGCAAGCAAGTCCAATCATATTGTGGCACTAAACCCCAGGATAAGAATGTTCGTAATGTGGAGACTCCTTAAAACAAGCTTGGGTTGTTACATGAAAACATGCAGCCAGACCCCACTCACTCCCATTTAAGGGCATTCCTGAAAGTCTTTTACAAAGCTCCCAGCCCTATCAGATCAAAGTTCTGCAGTTTTGTTGCATCCACCCATGAAGGCTGATTGCCAACTAAATAACCATCTGAACGAATGAGGGTCCATGAACATCTCCAACGATGGAGGAGCACAGCATTAGTGGATAATACATGCAAGCCTCCTTCTGAGATTCCAATCATAGCCTTCAGCCAATTCAATTCACTATGTACTCGGAAAACACACTGGATATACAGAGCAAGAGTTCTAGGCCCTGACAATATCTAACTACAGTGGAAAAACTAACTTCAAAACTAGTTGCATCACCAGCCCCAAGCTGTTCCAAGTAAAGTCGCACTAGCCCCATAGAATTCCTACAGTGCAGAAGGAGGCCATTCGAGTCTGCACTGACCCTCTTTCTCACTACCCGCCCTTTCCTCATAACCGAGGAACTCCAACCAACCTGCACATCTTTAGATACTAATGGGCAATTTAGCATGGCCTATCCACCTAACCTGCACTTCTTTGGATTGTGGGAGGAAACCGGAGCACCCGGGGGAAAACCACACCAACACGGGGAGAATGTGCAAACTCCAGTCAGCAGATGCCCATAGGTTGCTTTACCCTTTGAGGGGTGAGCTGACTGGTGGTGATATAACCGGAGAATCACCACACCTCAAGTGAGGGGTAAGGTTGAGAAGATGGGCCCTTCATAAATAACCTCAGCCGGTTTGAGAATTGAACCCACGCTGTTGGCCTCCCTCTGTATCATAATCCAGCTGTCCAGCCAACTGAGCTGTTCCAAGTTTAATAAAGGTGAAAAGGAGTCAGACGAGTAACATTGGAAGACGTTTATTTATAATTCCCCCACAGCACAGAGGATGGTTGTGGATGCTGAAGGCCAATCATTCCAGTCCAAGGACATTGTTGCAAGACTTCCTCAGGGAAACAACCAAACATCTTTACCAAAGACTGCTCAGTGGGGATGTTTGCTGATGATTGCTGGTTAGTTCCATTCACAACTGCTCAGATAATGAAGCAATCCATGCCTGCATGCATCAAGGCCCGGACAATATGCAGGCTTGGACTATGAAGTGGCAATTTACAACTGTGTCACACAAGAGCAGGTCAAAGGTGGGATAGTCTGCAACAAATGACTCACCTCCTGATTCCCCAAAGTCTTTCCACCAAAGCCACAAGTCAAGAGTGTGATGCAATACTCTTCACTCATCTGTATGTGCAATGCAACACAAGAAACTCAAAACTATCCAGAACAAAACAATCTGCCTTGCTGCCACCCATCCAACCGTTAATATTCACTTCCTCCACCACCCTGCACCATGTCGGCAGAGGGCTCCATCTACAAATGTACTGCAACAAGGCACCAATGTTTCCTTGATAGTATCTCAAAAATGGACAATCTCTACCACCAAGAATAAGTACAGTAGCATGGGGGAAACCTCCACCTGAGTAATAATAATCTTTATGAGTGTCACATGTATGCTTACATTAACATGCAGACTCCGCACAGTGACCCAAGCCAGGAATCGAACCTGGAACCCTGGCGCTGTGAAGCAACAGTGCTAACCACTGTGCTACCGTGCCACCCTTCTCCAAGTCACTTATCAGCCCGACTTAAACTATATCTTTAATATTGCTGAAAATAGAGACATGCTGCCAATGCCACAAAACAAATCGAAGAATGCCAAAATTTCAAATGATCACAACAATTTATACCTCAGGAGAAAAGGGGTGCTGGTTGTTGGCAAGTTGACTCCAATTGGTCACGGCATTGCTTACCGTCACTCAGTTAAAATTCAGATTTATTATCAAGCAGCATTGTGACAATTCCTTAATCATATAGATTGCAGAAGCTCACCACCATCATCTTAAAGCCATTTAAGGATGGGCAATAAATGCTGTCCTTACCAGCGACATCCACACACCGTGAATGAATATAAAAGAAAAATCTGAAGTTATTTGAAAAGCGGCTTTCAAACTGCAAGACAAATGCAACTCGCAGCAACATCCAAAAATTAACCCACCACACATTGTTTCACCATTTAGACACTCAAGGATTACTTAAAGATTAGGCATATTAAGGCACATTTGCCCAGTGTAACTTTAATTTATATTGATCCAAAAGGCTTACTTGTTTGTGTGTTTTATGTAAAGCCTCACATTGCATTCCTCCAGTTATATTACATGACATACATGATTTTTTTTCCCCCAAAAGCAATGCGATTACACAATTTGTACTGAATGCTTCTTTTGGGGAGTGCTACATTTCTGAAAATCATCATTAATTCACGTTAATTTGCGTTAGTTTCCAAGAGGCTGACGAGCAAAAATTCAGATCATGGTGTTTTATTCAAAGAAGTTGGGAAATCATATTTGGTCTGAACAGGAGTTAACAGTGGGATACAATTTGCAAGATCAGGCAGGTAGATAATCACATTGTATAGCCTATTTTGAAAGAATTGAATTAGATTACACAAATGAGAAACAATCAGATAATGAAAGGCCAGGACAGGAAAACAGCCAAATCTTACAGGCGGCTTTAATTGGAGTTTGAAGCTGAAGCTGTCAGCTTGAAACTACTTTGTTATTTGTTCCCAAGTCCTTTCATCCATTTAGCACTGAGTGACCATGTGGCTATGTTCCCAAAACCTACATGATGAGTGTCAGAAAACTGCGAGCAGGAAAGGCAAAGGTGCAAGAAGTGTCCCAGGTTCAAAGTTGTAGACTTCCAGAATAAAGGGGAGAAAGTTTGCATTGCATGGCAGAGGAAAGGTATACAAAGTTAGTCATCCCACCACAGGGAGGGAGATGCAAGTTAAATTATAAGAGAGGATTTAAACTAATATGATGAAGCAAAAGTGTGTATATATAGGTAGCTTGAAAGGAAATGTTTTAGGATAAGAAGAAAACAGTCTAACTGTGAAATAAATACATTGAGATTAATTAAAGCTGGAATTTATATAATTTTCATGTCGCTACACTGGAAAATATAAAGACGGCTGAATTTAAATCTGTCAAGATAAATGCTTGTTTTAGAGCTAAATTCACAGAACAGCCGGATTGAGAGGTGTTTGCTTTCAGACAGGGTGACTGAATCCAAAATTCCCAGACACGATGCAAGATAATTTGACATTTCAGCGACCATTCACACCCACTGCTGCTGCAGCAACACCACTCATTTAAACACCAAACCAGTCATTGCTAAATTACATTTGTGGGGCGGGTGGAGAAAGAGGTGGTTAGTCAGTTTCATTAAAATCTGACACCAATCAAGCTTTTAAAAAGAACAGACAAGTTCATTCAGGCAAGTAAAAGTTGTGGGAAGATCGATAAAGCAAGTGACTACATGCTGCATTGCAGGACAGAATACAGAGATAATTATTCTGCTTATATTATGCAAGACAACCACAGAGAAGAGATTGTATGATGCATTCTTTATTTTGTATCAAAATACTACAACAAGTTGCATCTCCATTGTGCCGTTACCACAGAAAAGCACCCCGAAACACTTCGCGGGTGGGGAGATCATAAAATGGATGCAAGCCATAAAGAAAATGTTAGTATGTTTATCGTCAGTTTGGATATGGTTGTAGGTTTTAAGCAGTCTTAAAAAGGAAGAAAATGAGACATGATGTAATTTCATATCATGGGGCCTTGAACAAGACAAATAAATTGTGCAACTGAACTAAGCAATTCTCATCATGCCTGGTACTGTTCTGATGGAAGGTCATTGACCTTCCTCTCCCTAAGGTGTTGTTGAACCGGAGTATTTTTTTAAATAAACGTTTTAATAGAGGTATTTTTTGGTTTTACAGCGACAACAAAATAAACAATATACATGAATCTATAAACATAGTGCAAAAGCCGTCTTCCTCCCTTACAGGTCCCACCTATTATTAATCCCCTACTCTCAGCGAAACAAACCTCCCCCCCCCTTCTGCTGACGATTAATTTTCCGCAAAGAAGTCAACAAACGGTTGCCACCTCCGGGCGAACCCGAACATCGACCCTCTCAAGGCAAACATGATTTTCTCCAAACAGAAAGCTAGGCATGTCTGATAGCGAGGTCTCCGACTTCGGGGGCTTTGAGTCCCTCCCGGCAATAATATCCGTCTCTGGGCTACCAGGGAAGCAAAGGCCAGAACGTCTGCCTCTTTCTCCTCTTGGATTCCCAGATCTTCCGACACCCCGAAAATCACCACCTCTGGACTCGGTGCTACCCTTGTTTTTAACACCGTGGGCATGACATCTGCAAACCCCTGCCAGAATTCCCTAAGCTTTGGACATGTTCAAAACATGTGGACATGGTTTGCTGGCCCTCCCACGCACTTTGCACACCTATCTTCTACCCAAAGAACCTGCTCATCCAGGCCATTGTCATGTAAGCCCGGTGAACGACCTTGAATTATATCAGGCTGAGCTTGGCATATGCTGTGGACTCGTTGACTCTTCTCAACACGTCCGCCCATAGACCATCCTCTAGCCTCTTCCCACTTGCGCCGCAGCTCCCCAGTCTGCGTCTCCTCTGATCCCATAGGTTCCTTGTAAATGTCAGAGACCCTCCCTTCTCCCACCCACCTTCTGAAAACTACCTTGTTCTGTATCTCCCTTGGTGGTAGGAGCGGGGAGGTTGAAACCTGCCTGCGGAGGAAGCCCCACACCTGCTGGTACCCGAATTAGTTTCCCCTCGCCAATCCAAATTTCTCTGCCAGCTCCCTCAAGCTAGGAAAGCTCCCCTCGAAAAACATTTCCCCCATCCTCTCAATCCCTGCTCTCTGCCATCTCCAGAAACTCCGCCCATCCTTCCCGGGGCAAACCGGGATTATTACAAATTGGAGACCAAACCAATGCTCCCTCTGCTCCCGCATGCCTCCTCCATTGCCTCCAGACTCTCAGGGCCGCCACCACCATAAGGCTGGTGGAGTACCATGCCGGCAGGAACGGCAGAGGCACCGTTATCAACGCACCTAAGCTGGTGCCTTTACATGAAGCCACCTCCATACGCTCCCATGCTGACCCTCCCCCCACCACCCACTTCCTGATCATGGTTATATTCTCCGCCCAATAGTAGTTACTGAAGTTTGGTAGCGCCAGCCCGCCCTCTCCCCGGCTCCGCTCAAGCATCCACCTCCTTACTCGTGGGTCTTGCCCGTCCATAAAAAGCCAGTGATCACTTTGTTGACCCGTTTAAAAAACGACCGTGGAATAAAGATGGGGAGACACTGAAACACAAACAGGAATCTCGGGAGGACCGTCATCTTCACAGTCTGCATTCCTGGCTAGAGACAGCGGGAACGCGTCCCACCTCCAAAAATCGCCCTTCATTTGGTCTACTAGTCGGGCCACATTTTGCTGGTGCAGCCATTCCCATTCCCGTGCCACTTGGATGCCTAGATACCTAAAGCTTCCCCCTACCACTCTAAACGGCTGCTCCCCCAGTCGCCTCTCCTGTCCCCTCGCCTGGATCGTAAACATCTCACTTTTCCCCATATTTAGTTTATAACCTGAAAATCAGCCAAATCCTCATGATTTCTTCCATCCCCTCCGCTGGGTCCGATACATACAGGCAGGTCGTCTGCGTAAAGCGAGACTCTGTGCTCCACCCCCCCGCCCCCCCCCCCAGATCAGCTCCCTCCAGCCTCGAGGCTCTCAGTGAAATTGCCAACGGCTCTATAGCTGATGCGAACTGTGGGGAGAGGGGGCACCCCGTCTCGTCCCCCGATGCAGTCTAAAATAGTCCGATGTTGTCCTATTCGTCCGTATGCTCGCCACAGGAGCCTCATACAGCGACCTGACCCAGTCGATAAAGTCACACCCAAATCCGAAACCTCGCACAGATATTCCCATTCTACTCGATCAAAGGCCTTCTCTGCGTCCATTGCGACCATTACCTCTACCTCCCTACCTTCTGGGGGCAACATGATCACGTTTAATAGCCTTCTGACATTGACCACCAACTGCCTTCCCTTAACAAACCCCGTCTGGTCCTCCCCAATAACGTCCAGAACACAATCCTCAATCCTGGAGGACAAAATTTTGGCCAGCAGTTTGGCGTCCACATTCAATAGGGATATCGGCCTGTCAGACCCACACAGCTCTGGGTTCTTGTCCCATAAGACCTAGGAGCGGAAGTAAGGCCATTCGGCCCATCGAGTCCACTCCACGTTTCAGGATCAGCAAAATCGTGGCCTGTGACATCATCGGGGGAAGCACCCCTCTCTCCCTTGCCTCATTGAATGTCCTCATCAACAACGGCCCCAATATAGAACATAGAACATAGAAAATACAGGCCCTTCGGCCCACGATGTTGTGCCGAACCTTTGTCCTAGATTAATCATAGATTATCATTGAATTTACAGTGCAGAAGGAGGCCATTCGGCCCTTTGAGTCTGCACCGGCTCTTGGAAAGAGCACCCTACCCAAACTCAACACCTTCACCCAACACCAAGGGCAATTTGGACATTAAGGGCAATTTATCATTGGCCAATTCACCTAACCCGCACATCTTTGGATTGTGGGAGGAAACCGGAGCACCCGGAGGAAACCCACGCAGACACGGGGAGGACGTGCAGACTCCGCACAGTCAGTGACCCAAGCCGGAATCGAACCTGGGACCCTGGAGCTGTGAAGCAATTGTGCTATCCACAATGCTACCGTGCTGCCCTTGAGAACAAATAAATCTACACTATATCATTTAACCGTAATCCATGTACCTATCCAATAGCTGCTTGAAGGTCCCTAATGTTTCCGACTCAACTACTTCCACAGGCAGTGCATTCCATGCCCCCACTACTCTCTGGGTAAAGAACCTACCTCTGATATCCCTCCTATATCTTCCACCTTTCACCTTAAATTCCCAGAGAACCTTTTCTGGAATTCCGCTGGGTACCCGTCTGGTCCCGGGACTTTATCCGACTACATAGCCTTCAGACTCTCCACTATATCTTCCATCCCCTAGGAAGTGCCTCATCCCCTCCGGCCCCGTTGGGGATTTCAACTCATACAACCTACTATGAAACTCCTTAAACGCCTTATTCACCCCTGCTGAGTCTCCAACCAGGTTCCCATCTCCATCCTTTACTTTCCCTACCTCCCTGGCTGACTCTCTCTTTCTAAGCTGCTGTGCAAACATTCTGCTGGCCTTCCGTCCATGCTCGTAAATCGCCCCCATCGCCTTTCTCAGCTGCTCCACCGCCCTCCCTGTGGTTAACTGCCAAACTCTACCTGTGGCCTCCGCCATTCCCTTAAAAGTCCTGCCTCTGGGGCTCCGCTTACCTCCTGTCGACCTATATTTTCTCCTTTACGAGTCAATTCATCTCTGCCCTGTCTACCTTCTCCCTGTGCGCCAGTATCGAGATCAAGCTCCCCTCTAACCACCGCCTTCAATGCTTCCCAGACCACTGCTGCCGTGTCGTTGACTTCCAGGTAGTTCCGAATACATTTCCTCAGCCGCCCGCATACCTCTGTCAGCTAGAAGACCCATGTCTAACCTCCAGTGCGGGTGCTAGTTACGGTCTTTACTAACGTGTAGGTCAACCCAGTGCGGGGCATGGTCTGAGATTGCGATCGCCGAATACCCCGTGCCCACCACCCCCGTCAGTAGAGCCCTGCCCAGAATAAAGAAATCAATCCGGGAGTACACTTTATGCACTTGGGTAGGAGGAGAACTCCTTCACCCTCGGCTGCCCAAATCTCCATGGATCCATTCCAGGTGATCAGCCTAGTTGGGGGACTCATCGGCGCCCCCCCCTCCCCCACCGCCCCCCCCTTCACCGATCAGCCATCACCTTTCTTGGGCCAGTCTCCAGCGTGTGCCCCGCGCCTCCACTGGCCCGCCCCCAGGCAGCCTCTGCCCCCGACCTCCTCTCGGTCCCGCAGCAACAGTCCCTCCCTTGTCAGCAGAACATTTCCCCCCCTCACCCCCTAGTAACAGCACAATGCAAATCGACCCCTTTGATAAGCCTAACATCTGCTCACCCCCCTCTACGCTTCCGTGAGCTAGCATGCCCAACTAGCTTGGTGGCACCCACCCTTGGCGTCAGACATTCTCCAACCTATTGTTCCCTCCCCAACCCCCAACAACTCTCTTTCTTCTCCCCCCCCCCCCCCCCCTCATACACACATATTCAAATGACAAACAATCCCAACACAATTGCCCGACAGAGAAAAAAAAACACTAAACAAAGAAAAGATCAAACAAATGATCCAGCATCTGAACAAACACACCTCCATCCCCAAGCAAATGTAAACTTTAACTCACTCAGCTCTGCAACTGGCCCCAAATCAGTACAGAAGGCATTACAAATAGAGTCCACAAAACAAAAAATGAGAAACTTTTTGAAACATGAACGTTGTAGCAAAGTTCAAAAATTCTCACTCCGCCACCAGTCCTTTCCATTTCGCGAAGTCCAGCGCCTCCTCAGGTGACTCGAAATAACAGTGTTGCTCTTCGTACATGACCCCCGAGACGGGCCGGATACAGCAGTCCGAACTTCACCTTTTTCTTGAAAAGGGTCGACCTGATCTGGTTAAACCTCGCTCTTCTCCTGGTCACCTCCGCACCCAGGTCCTGATATATCCGCAGGATACAGTTCTCCCATTTGCAGCACCGTGCCTGCTTGGCAAACCGTAAAATACGCTCCTTGTCCAAGTACCTGTGGAATTTCACCGCCATTGCCGGGGGGGGGGGGGGGGGAAGAGTCTCCCATTCGCGGCTTCCTCGCGAGCACTCTGTGAGCCGTGTCTACCTCCAAGGGTCGGGAGAATGCCCCATCCCCCAGCAGCTTCGTGAATATGTCCACTATGTATGCCCCAGCATCCGCTCTTTCGGACCCCTCCGGGAACCCAACGATTCTCAGGTTCTGCCGGTGGGACCTATTCTCTAGGTCCTCCACTTTCTCCAGGAGCCTTTTCTGCTGGTCCCTCAGCATCCCCGCCTCGAGCTCCACCGCAGTTTGATGTTCCTCCTGGTGAGCCAGCACCTTGTCTACTTTCAGAATCGCCCGATCTTGGGCATCCAATCGAAGCTCCAGCCGCGCAATTGACTCTTTAATCGGCTCCAAGCAGTCCTGCTTCTGCTTGGCGAAGCCCTCCTGGATAACTTGCATCAGCTGCTCCGTTGACCGCTGGGTCGACAAGCCAGAGAGGTCAGGCCATCCGCCATGCTTTCTCCCCCTGCTGCTTCAGCCCAAACCTTCTGTGTCCATCTGTTTCTGCCTTTGCGAGCACTTCTAGTCCTCCTCTCCATGCACCAATGTGCGAATCCAGTACCCAATTGCCTCTGTCATCGATTTTTCACATCAAGTCCGGTAAAACAATCGGGGGGGGGAAAAAGGTCCAAAAGTCTGACCCAAGCAGCAGCCACCAAATGTGAGACTTACTCCGTCATAGCCGCCACCGGAAGTCTGTTGAACCTGAGTATTTGCAGCATTTTCTGCTTTTATTTCATATTTCCAACATCTGCGATACATTGCTATTGTCTCATCATACCAAGTGTTTTGTACATTTCACCGCTTGGTGGAATAAAATAGCTTTTGATTGCAGTCAAACTTTACCTTTTTTCCATAGAATGTTAACTAGAGAGAGATTAAAAATCTAGCCAAGATTAATAGGAATTTCATTGTTCTAATAGTCAATAAAAGTGATTTTAGGGCAGTGCAAATCAATTATACAAATAAGGCCTAAACAGACAGCTTACCAGTGTGACTGACACTGTGGAATACAACACAAACTGACTCAAATCCTTGGAACATAAAACAGCTTCAAGCAAAGCTATAATATTCTGATTTTTACTGTTCTCACCATCTGGTTTGAAAACAAAAGATTATTAAGTACCATCTTTTTTTTTTAAGTGACCAAAGTTGTGATACTAAATAAATTCTGAAAATATCAAACACATTTGGGCATATCTTAAAAAGTGTGCATATTTCAATTAATGGTTTAGCCTCTCCCTCAGACAAGCTGCCTGTTGACAACTATATCAAGTTAAACTGGTTTTTAAAATCATTATGCCTTGTGGCAAAATTAAAGAAACCGATTTCAAGCTAAATAGAACAAAGAACAAAGAAAATTACAGCACAGGCACAGGCCCTTCGGCCCTCCCAGCTTGCGCCGATCCAGATCCTTTATCTAAACCTGTCTTCTATTTTCCAAGGATCTACTTCCCTCTGTCGCCCGATCATATATCTGTCCAGATGCATCTTAAATGATGCTATCGTGCCCGCCTCTACCACCTCCGCTGGCAAAGTGTTCCAGGCACCCACCACCCTCTGCGTAAAAAACTTTCCACGCACATCTCCCTTAAACTTTCGCCCTCTCACCTTGAAATTGTGATCCCTTTTAATTGACACCCCCACTCTTGGAAAAAGCTTTCCACCCTGTCCATACCTCACAATTTTGTAGACCTCAATCAGGTCCCCCCTCAACCTCAGTCTTTCCAACGAAAACAATCCTAATCTACTCAGCCTTTCTTCATAGCTAGCACCCTCCATACCAGGCATCATCCTGGTGAACCTCCTCTGCATCCTCTCTAAAGCATCCACATCCTTCTGGTAATGTGGCAACCAGAACTGCACGCAGTATTCCAAATGTGGCCTAACCAAAGTCCTATACAACTGTAACATGACCTGCCGACTCTTGTACTCAATACCCCGTCCGATGAAGGCAAGCATGCTGTATGCCTTCTTGACCACTCTATTGACCTGCGTTGCCACCTTCAGAGTACAATGGACCTGAACTCCCAGATCTCTCTGTACATCAATTTTCCCCAGGACTCTTCCGTTGACCGTATAGTCTGCTCTTGAATTAGATCTTCCAAAATGCATCACCTCGCATTTGCCTGGATTGAACACCATCTGCCATTTCTCTGCCAACTCGCCAATCTATCTATATTTTGCTGTATTCTCTGACAGTCGTCCTTGCTATCTGCAACTCCACCAATCTTAGTATCATCTGCAAACTTGCTAATCAGGCCACCTATACCTTCGTCCAGATCATTTATGTATATCACAAACAACAGTGGTCCGAGCACGGATCCCTGTGGAACACCACTAGTCACCTTTCTCCATTTTGAGATACTCCCTTCCACCACTACTCTCTGTCTCCTGTTGCCCAGCCAGTTCTTTATCCATCTAGCTGGTACACACTGAACCCCATACGACTTCACTTCTTCAATCAACCTGCCATGGGAAACTTTGTCAAACGCCTTACTGAAGTCCATGTAAATGACAACTACAGCCCTTCCCTCATCAATTAACTTTGTCACTTCCTCAAAGAATTCTATTAGGTTTGCAAGACATGACCTTCCCTGCACAAAACCATGCTGCCTATCACTGATAATTCTATTTTCTGCCAAATGTGAATAGATCCTATCCCTCAGTATCTTCTCCAACAGTTTGCCTACCACTGACGTCAAGCTCACAGGTCTATAATTCCCTGGATTATCCCTGCTACCCTTCTTAAACAAAGGGACATTAGCAATTCTCCAGACCTCCGGGACCTCACCCGTGCTCAAGGATGCTGCAAAGATATCTGTTAAGGCCCCAGCTATTTCGTCCCTCGCTTCCCTCAGTAACCTGGGATAGATCCCATCCGGACCTGGGGACTTGTCCACCTTAATGCCTTTTAGAATACCCAAAACTTCCCCCTTCCTTATGCCTACTTGACCTAGAATATCCATCCCTAGCCTCAACATCCGTCATGTCCCTCTCCTTGGTGAATACCGATGCAAAGTACTCATTAAGAATCTCACTTAAAAGGTTAACAATTTTTACCATGAGATTTAAACAGATAAATTAGGAGTAGGCCATTCAGCCCCTCGAGCCTGTCCCACTATTTAATGAGATCCTGGCTGATCTGTGGCCTAACTTCACACACCTGCAGCAAGTGGACATATAATCCCAATAGTTTTGCTGAACAAAAATCTCAGATTTAAAATTAACAACTGATCCGAGAGTCCCAAACCTCTACCACCCTTTGCGTGAAGAAGTGCCTCCCAACATCGCTCCTGAACGGTCTGGCCCTAATTTGTAGACTATGACCCCTAGTTTCAGAATCTAGAACCAGTAGAAACAGTTTATCTTTATCTACCTGGTCTTTCCATGTTAACATCTTGAATACTTTGATCAGATTACAGAACCATAGAATTCCTACAGTGCAGGAGGATGCCATTTGGCAAATCGTGTCTGCACCGATCCTCTGATACCCTTTAACTTTCTAAATGCTAGCAAAAACTGGTCCAATTTGTGTAATCTCGCTTCATAACAACTGCAGTCCAGGTATCATTTTTGTAAACCTACATTGTGCTCCCTCCAAGTCCAAAATATCCTCTGAAAGTGTGGTGTCCAGAACTGCTCTCTGTATTCCAAATGGTTCCAAATAGAACCCGAGGATTAAGCCAAACCATGGGAAATAAAGAAATGGCAGACGAATTGAACACATACTTTGGTCCTGTCTTCACAAAAGAGGGCAGAAATAATCTCCCAGAAATGTTAGGGAACCATGGGTCCAGTGATGGGGCGGAATTTCATGAAATGACTATTAGTAAGAAAATGGTGCTGGGGAAATTAATGGGGTTAAGGCTGACAAGTCACAAGGGCCTGATAATCTAAATCCCAGAGTATTAAAGGAAGTAGCTCTGAAAATATTGGACAGACTAGATGCAGGAGGGCGTTTTCCCTGGTTTGGGAATCTGGAACCGGGGACAGTCTCAGGATACGCGGTAGGCCATTTAGGACTGAGATGAGGGAAAAATGTATTTACTCAAAGGGTAGTGAACCTACGGAATTCTCAACCACTGATGGCTGTGGAGGCCAAATCACATTGTATCCAAGAAAGATTTTAATGGCATCAAGGGTCTGGTGTGAAAGCGGGAATATGGCCGAGATAGAGGAACAGCCATGATCATATTGAATGGCAGAGCAGGCTCGAAAGTCTGAATAGCCTACTCCTTCTCCTAGTTTCTATGTTTTTCATAGATTTCATAGAATTTACAGTGCAGGAGGCCATTCAGCCCATCGAGTCTGCACCGGCCCTTACAAAAAGCACCCTACTGAAGCCCACGTATATACCCTATCCCCGTAACACAGGAAACTTTTTTTTTGGACACCAAGGGCAATTTAGCATGGCCAATCCACCTAATCCGCACATCTTTGGACTGAGAGGAGAAACCGGAGCACCCGGAGGAAACCCACGCAGACACGGGGAGAATGTGCAGTCTCCGCCAGGAATCGAACCTGGGACCCTGGAGCTGTGAAGCAACTGTGCTAATCACTATGCTATTGTGCTGCCCTTTTTATGAAACATGAAGAATCCCATTCCTTGTACATTTGACTGAAGAGAATAAAAGGGTTCTTGTCCAGAATTCATGCAAAAAGAATGCTGGTTAATGAAATTGTCGAACAGCAACAGAAAAGATCATGGCATAACTTAAACGCTTTATGAAGGATATGGACAACTGCAGTGAAAATCCATTGCCAGCCAGAGCTGCGTTGTGAACAACATGTATAGCACCAATAATATAATAAAATGTCCCATGGTGCATACTGGTTTGAATCTAGTCTGAGTACATTGTGAAAACAGCGCGAGAGGAGGAGAGAGCCGGGAGATTTTAAAAGCACGGGAGGAGAGAGCCGGGACAGCGAAAACAGCGCGGGAGGAGAGAGCTGGGAGATTTTAAAAGCGCGGGAGGGGAGAGAACCGGGACAGCGAAAACAGCGCGAGAGGAGAGAGAGCCGGGACAGCGAAAACAGCGCGGAGGAGAGAGCCGGGAGATTTTAAAAGCGCGGGAGGAGAGAGAGCCGGGACAGCGAAAACAGCGTGGGAGGAGAGAGCCGGGAGATTTTAAAAGCGCGGGAGAGAGAGCGAGCCGGGACAGCAAAAACAGCGCGAGAGGAAAGAGAGCCGGGACAGCAAAAACAGGGCGGAGGAGAGAGCCGGGAGATTTAAAAAGCACGGGAGGAGAGAGAGCCGGGACAGCGAAAACAGCGCGAGAGGAGAGAGAGCCGGGACAGCGAAAACAGCGCGGGAGGAGAGAGCCGGGAGATTTAAAAAGCACGGGAGGAGAGCCGGGACAGCGAAAACAGCGCGAGAGGAGAGAGAGGCGGGACAGCGAAAACAGCGCGGGAGGAGAGAGCCGGGAGATTTAAAAAGCACGGGAGAGAGAGCCGGGACAGCGAAAACAGCGCAAGAGGAGAGAGAGCCGGGACAGCGAAAACAGCGTGGGAGGAGAGAGAGCCGGGAGATTTTTTAAAACGCTGGAGGAGAGCCGGGACAGTGCTGGGAGAGGTGAGTGCACAAAAGGTGTGGCAGGAGTGCCTTTAGTCATGGAGTGCTGATTGGAACAGAGTGCATCTGAGTTTAGGTGAGTGACTGAGTTCGGGCGAGTGGCTGTGTTTTTGTTGGTGTTCGGGTTTATCCTGGAGGTTCTATAAAAAAAAAAAATTTTTTTTTAAAAATTAATTATTATTATTTAAATTAATTAACTAATTGAATATAGCTGGACCTGTGATGTGCTGTTGCTGTATGATGATGGAACTGGTGGATCCCATTGAGACCGTCAGTGACCACATCTGCAGCAAGTGTTGGCTGCTCGAGGAACTTCGGCTCAGAATTGATGAGCTGGAGACCGAGCTGCACACACTGCGGCACATCAGGGAGGGGGAACATTACCTGACGCTTTGTTTCAGGAGGCAGTCACACCCGCTAGAATAAGTACTGTTAATTCGGACAGTGGTCAGGGACAGAGTGGTGCGACTGCAAAGGAGGCAGGTAGGGGGATCCTGAGTTTAGGAGTTGAGGAGCCTCAGCCCTTGACCTTGTCCAACAGGTATGAGGTACTTGCTCCCTGTGTGGATGAGGAAGAGGGCTGTAGGGAGGATGCGTTGACTGACCACTGCACCGCGGTACAGGAATCCATTCAAGAGGGGGGAGCAAAAAGACAAGTGGTAGTTGTAGGGGATTCTATAATTAGGGGGATTGATGGCATCCTTTGTAAGCCAGATCGAGAGTCCGGCATGGTATGTTGCCTGCCCGGTGCCAGGGTGAGGGACATCTCTGATCGGCATGAAAGGATTTTGGAGAGGGAGGGGGAGGATCCAGTTGTTGTGGTCCATGTTGGGACTAACAACATAGGTCCTCTTTCCTAGTCTTACCTGTTTGGGAATTATCAAACACTAGGGACTAAATTAAAGAACAGGTCCTCCAGGGTTATAATCTCTGGATTATTACCCGAGCCACGTGCCAATTGGCATAGGGTTGAGAAAATTAGGGAAGTTAACACGTGGCTAAAGGAGTGGTGCGGGAAAGAGGGATTCCATTTCATGGGGCATTGGCATCAGTACTGGAGCAGGAGGGACCTGTACCGTTGGGACGGTCTTCACCTGAACCATTCTGGGACCAGTGTTCTAGCGAATAGGATAAACAGGTTGGTCACAAGGACTTTAAACTAGCAAGTTGGGGGGAAGGGAAGTGTAAAGCTATGGACAGTATAATGGTTAATGGAGATTAAGGCAGCAGGTTACGTGACAGGTTATTATGTAGAGATATGGGTTCAAAGACAAGGAAAATTAGGAGAAAGGGTAAGAGGAAAAATAAATTGCAAAAAGTTACTGATCAAGGTGTTAGGATTCATAACAAAGACATAAAAAACAGCATAAATGTACTTTACCGGAATGCTCGAAGTATACGAAATAAGGTAAATGAGTTGATGGCGCAAATCATCGTGAATGACTATGATTTAGTGGCCATTACTGAAACATGGTTAAAAGATGGTCACGACTGGGAGTTAAATATCCAAGGGTATCAGACTATACGAAAGGATAGAATGGACGGTAAGGGCGGTGGTGTAGCTTTGTTGTTTAAGGATGGCATCTGGGCAATAGTAAGGGATGATATTGGTGCTATGGAGGACAAGGTTGAATCAATTTGGGTGGAAATCAGGAATAGTAAGGCGAAAAGGTCACTGATAGGAGTTGTCTATAGGCCACCAAATAGTAACAGGATGGTAGGGCAGGCAATAAGCAAAGAAATAACAGATGCATGTAGAAATGGTACAGCGGTTATCATGGGAGATTTTAATCTGCATATCGATTGGTTTAACCAGGTTGGTAAAGGCAGCCTTGAGGAGGAGTTTATAGAATGTGCCCGGGATAATTTCCTGGAACAATATGTAATGGAACCTACAAGGGAACAAGCGGTCCTAGATCTGGTCCTGTGTAATGAGGCAGGATTGATTAATGATCTCATAGTTTGGGATCCTCTTGGAAGGAGCGACCACAATATGGTGGAATTTAAAATACAGTTGGAGGATGACAAGGTAAAATCAAACACTAGTGTTTTGTGCTTAAACAAAGGCAATTACAATGGGATGAGAGAAGAACTAGCTAAGGTAGACTGGGAGCAAAGACTTCATGGTGAAGCAGTTGAGGAACAGTGGAGAACCTTCCGAGCGATCTTTGACAGTGTTCAGAAAAGGTTCATACCGACAAACAAGAAAGACGGTAGAAAGGGGAAAAATCGACCGTGGATATCTAAGGAGGTGAGGGAGAGTATCAAATTGAAGGAAAAGACATACAAAGTGGCAAACATTAGTGGGAGACTAGAGGACTGGGAAGTCTTTAGGGGACAACAGAAAGCTACTAAAAAGCTATAAAGAAGAGTAAGGTAGACTATGAAAGTAAACAGGCTCAGAACATAAAAGCAGATAGTAAAAGCTTCTACAAATATGTAAGGCAAAAAAGAGTGGCTAAGGTAAATATTGGTCCTTTGGAAGATGAGAAGGGAGATTTAATAATAGGAGACGGGGAAATGGCTGAGGAGCTGAACAGGTTGTTTGGGTCAGTCTTCACAGTGGAGGACACAAATAACATGCCAGTGACTGATGGAAATAAAGATATGATAGGTGAGGACCTTGAGATGATTGTAATCACTAAGGAGGCAGCATTGGGCAAGCTAATGGGGCTAAAGGTAGACAAGTCTCCTGGCCCTGATGGGATGCATCGCAGAGTGTTAAAAGAGATGACTAGGGAAATTGTAAACGCACTAGTGATAATTTATCAAAATTCACTAGACTCTGGGGTGGTCCCAGAGGATTGGAAAGTAGCAAACGTGACACCACTGTTTAAAAAAGGCTGTCGGCAGAAAGCGGGTAATTATAGGCCAGTAAGCTTAACTTCGGTTGTAGGGAAAATGCTGGAATCTATCATTAAGGAGGAAATAGCGGGGCACCTGGAGGGAAATTGTCCCATTGGACAGACACAGCACGAGTTCACAACGGGTAGGTCGTGTCAGACTAATTTGGTAGAATTTTTTGAGGACGTTACCAGTGCAGTAGATAACAGGGAGCCAATGGATGTGGTATATCTGGATTTCCAGAAAGCTTTTGACAAGGTGCCACACAAAATGTTGCTGCATAAACTAAAGATGCATGGCATTGAGGGTAAAGTGGTAGCATGGGTAGAGGATTGGTTAACTAACAGAAAGCAGAGAGTGGGGATAAATGGGTGTTTCTCTGGTTGGCAACCTGTAACTAGTGGGGTCCCTCAAGGATCAGTGTTGGGCCCGCAGTTGTTCACAATTTACATAGACGATTTGGAGTTGGGGACCAAGTGCAATGTGTCAAAGTTTGCAGACGACACCAAGATGAGTGGTAAAGCAAAAAGTGCAGAGGATACCAGAAGTCTGCAGAAGGATTTGGATAGGTTAGGTGAATGGGCTAGGGTCTGGCAGATGAAATTCAATGTTGCCAAGTGTGAGGCTATCCATTTTGGGAGGAATAACAGCAGAATGGATTATTATTTAAACGGTAAGATGTTAAAACATGCTGCTGTGCAGAGGGACCTGGGTGTGCTGGTGCACGAGTCGCAAAAAGTTGGTGTGCAGGTGCAACAGGTGATTAAGAAGGCTAATCGAGTTTTGTCTTTCATTGCTAGAGGGATGGAGTTCAAGACTAGGGAGGTTATGCTGCAATTGTATAAGGTGTTGGTGAGGCCGCATCTGGAGTATTGTGTTCAGTTTTAGTCTCCTTACCTGAGGAAGGACATATTGGCACTGGAGGGAGTGCAGAGGAGATTCACTAGGTTGATCCCAGAGTTGAGGGGATTAGATTATGATGAGAGGTTGAGTAGACTGGGACTGTACTCATTGGGGTTTAGAAGGATGCGGGGGGATCTTATTGTGACATATAAAATTATGAAGGGAATAGATAGGATAGATGCGGGCAGGTTGTTTCCACTGGTCGGGGAAAGCAGAACTAGGGGGCATAGCCTCAAAATAAGGGGAGGTAGATTTAGGACGGAGTGTAGGAGGAACTTCTTCACCCAAAGGGTTGTGAATCTCTGGAATTCCTTGCCCAGTGAAGCAGTTGAGGCTCCTTCTTTAAACGTTTTTAAGAAAAAGATAGATACCTTTCTAAAGAATAAAGGGATTCGTGGATATGGTGTACGGGCCGGAGAGTGGAGCTGAGTCCACAAAGATCAGCCATGATCTCATTAAATGGCGGAGCAGGCTCGAGGGGCCAGATGGCCTACTCCTGTTCCTAGTTCTTATGTTCTTATGAAGAGTAAAGTTAGCTGTAGGGATCCTTGGTGAAATAAGATTTTGGATGGCTACAGTTAATTGCCTGATGGATATGGGTCTAAAGTGTAAGATACTCAGCTGTAAACTGGAACTCAGCAGCTCTCAAGCATGACAGGTGTTGAAAATAGAAAGCACCATTAGTACAGCTGGAGATTTTACAAAGTTGGGAGTTAAAACACATCAAGACAAAATGCATTAAACTTTGCGGTCTTTAGCACAAAAGTGCTTAATGGCAAGTGCCAAATGTATTGGTGGAGACTAAACATGCTGAATAATTGTAACGAAAGAAAACAATTTGCATTTACAGAGCACGTTTAAAGTTATTAAACATCATCCTACAGTGCTTCCCAAGAGAGTGCAGTATTAGACAAAATTTGACACTGGGCTCCATAGAAACGAGGACAGGAGACCTAAAGCTTGATCAAAAAGATAGCTTTGAAGCAACAAACAGATAGGATAGGTTTGAAGGAAAAAAGAGGTGGGCATGAACTAGTTTAGAATTCAAAACAACTTGCAGATTTGAAAAGCTGTTTGGTCGAGGGTGGGTGGGGAATTTGTCCTTCTATCAAAAGTCAAACAAAACTTGGTTATTTGTAATTACAGAAGAAACATTGAAAACCTAATACAAAGAGAATAAATTGTAGAATTTATAAATTGCCAGTAATGGACTTCAAAAATGGAGATAAGAGTTTTTTTTTAAAAAATCAATGGTATTTAGTGCTAAAGTTCACATAAAAACAAGACAGAAAATGAAAATAAATCATTCTACACAATTTCCAACCTTGCAGGCAATCACCTCCCCCACTGTGCAATCAAATGTGTGCGTTGTAAGCAATTACATTGCAGAATTTCATGAAACCTGGAATCACTGGAGACCAGCTTATGTGACCCATTCAACTCTGGTAAAAGGGTGCATTCAAATTTAGCCCAGGTACTGGAATGAGATTTCTTCCTCTGCTGGCTAGGTGGTTCTTCGGCAAAGTTAATGTGAAATGAATGAAATGAAATGAAAATTGCTTATTGTCACAAGTAGGCTTCAAATGAAGTTACTGTGAAAAGCCCCTAGTCGCCACATTCTGGCACCTGTTCAGGGAGGCTGATACATGAATTGAACCGTGCTGTTGGCCTGCCTTGGTCTGCTTTACAAGCCAGCTATTTAGCCCACTGTGCTAAATGTCTCAACTGGATTTTCCATCCATGTAGATCTGGTACAGAACTACCTATAAATTCACTGCTACTTGAGGTTATAATATAGAACTCACTACTTTATGGAATAGTTGGAAGAAATATTATAGATGCATTTAAGGGGACATACCGAGTGTGATGGAGAAAAGCATAGAAAGATGTGGTTAGAGGCAGGAGACGCATTGTGCACAAATAGGAGCAAACCACTTAGACCAAATTTTGATTACAGCAAGGAAAACCAAGTGCTAGAAAGAACTGGCAGCATCTGTGGAAAGAGTCCAATATGATTCTTCTTTGAAATTCTAAAAGAGTAATTTTGGACACTCAAAATGTCAATTATTTCACTCTCCAGATGCTGCCAGATCAGAAATTTGACAGCATTTTGTTTTTATTTCAGATCTTCAGCATCATGGTACATTCTTTTTCTTATGGCATGATTTGGTGTTCAAAATTCTATGTAATTTGACTGTCTAATGTCAGGGGAAATGGAAAAAAATATTTTGGTGCAGCAATAGTTCTGTTACTAGAGTTAGAATCATCAATATTTCGGAGAGAATAATAATAATCTTTATGGTCACAAGGAGGCTTACATCAACACTGCAATGAAGTTACTGTGAAAAGCCCCTAGTCGCCACATTCCAACGCCTACTCGGGTACAGAGAGAGAATTCAGAATGCCCAAATTACCTGACAGCACGTCTTTCGGGACTTGTGGGAGGAAACCAGAGCGCCCGGAGCAAACCCACAGACACACTGAGAACGTGCAGACTCCGCACAGAGAGTGACCCAAGCCAGAAATCGAACCTGGAACCCTGGCAATGACTTTTGGCCTGTGCCATACCTGATCCCAATATTAGGTGCTTAAAAACTAGAAACCTGTCAGTGTGGGGGGGGGGGGGGGGGGGGAGAGAGAGAGAGAGAGAGAGAGAGAGAGAGAGAGAGAGAGAGAGAGACCATGCAACAATTTAAAAAAACAGAAGTGCCCCACAGTGTTTCACAAAACGACTTGGTATCCCCATAAATAATGAAAATAGATCAACTCATTATAATTAATGTCCGCCGCTATAGTTTAATTTATTCATTTTCACTTCAGGACCGCTGCGATAGAACATACAGTGCAGAAGGAGGCCATTCAGCCCATCGAGTCTGCACCAACCCACTTAGTCCCTCACTTCCACCCTATCCCTGTAACCCAATAATCCCTCAACCTTTTTTTGGGACACTAAGGGCAATTTATCACGGTCAATTCACCTAACCTGCACATCTTTGGACTGTGGGATGAAACCGGAGCACCCAGAGGAAACCCACGCAGACACGGGGAGAACGTGCAGACTCCACACAGACAGTGACTCAGTGGGAAATCGAACCTTGGACCCTGGTGCTGTGAAGCAACTGTGTTAGCCACTATGCTACTGTGCTGCCCTGGAAAGTGCAACATTGGTTAGTGGAGAATAATCAGACAAGAAGTTGATTAAATTACTAGTTTCCCTTTAAGAGTCAGTCAGATTGCAGGCTTTCATCACATCTGTCGTTGTTAGATTGAATGCCCCAGAGGTGAAATGGTAAGTGCTCCACTCTTAATACCACAGCAACATCTGTGACTAGGATCACAAAGCAAAGAAAAAGCAACTGAAAATGCTGGCTTTCTGTAATCATGGCCCAGAACTGGCTACAAGTTCCTAAATAAACTGAAAATCTGAAATTGAACAGCAAATGCTGCAAATACATAGCAAGTCACTCAACCTGTAAAGGGAAAGAGTTGTTGACAATTTGGGATGGTACCTTCATCAGGATTGAAGACTAAAAAGGCACTCCGGAACTGGAGTAGCTATGGAAAGTGGTTGGGGGAAGTGAAAAAGGGAGCAGAAAGGATTAACAAATAGCAATCACAGAAAGGGTTAATTGGTTGTCTGACCTCCAAAAAGATCAGCAAAAAGATTTTAGATTATATCAGAGATCAATGACCTAAATGTGAAAATAGTTTAATTAGGTGAAAAGATGAACAGCTCACACAAATGAAAACATGAATTTTAGAAATAAGATGGAAGTAGAAAGACAAACAGCAAACGCAGTAAATCCATAAAGTAGTGCTCAGAGTTGGCAAGCCTTCGGGTTACAAAGTGACATATTAATAATCCTTGAGTAGAGACATGCTTTTTCACTTTCTAAACCTCAAGTGATCAAACTCAACATAAAATGCACCATGCACAGGGCAGCAGAGTGGTGCAGTGGATAGCACTGCTGCCTCACAGCACTGAGGACTCAGATACGATCCAGTCTCTAGGTCACTGTCATGTGGAGTTTGCACATTCTCCCAGTGTGCGCATGGGGCTCACCCCACAATCCAAAACATGGTCATGATATGAATTGACTACGCTAAATTGTCCCTTAATTGAAAATAAATAATTTATTTTTATTAAAAATGCACCATGTAGGAAAGTAGAGACATTATGAGAAAAAAAAATCTCTGGAGTGACAATCCCATCTGGATTACTGCTCTAATACTTCATAATTACACTGAAATGCAGCCACATTTCTCACTCAGCCTTCCATTGCACAGCAGATGAGAATAGTGTAGTGGGTTCCCAAGGCCTTCAGTCGAGTGCAGGAGTCAAGGTTCAGGAAGGCACACACCCTTTTTTCCAGAACCAGGTGCCATAAACAGTTGAATTTAGAGGTCCAGCCACTTTGAGAAGCCAGAACTTGCGTACAGTAAGTGAACAAGCTGAGTCAGGGGTGGGGTAGGTGGTCAGAAGGCTGGGGGTTGGTAAAGTTGTCGTCGAAGGGCTTGGGGGGGGGGGGGGGGGGGGGCCAAGAAGAATGGGAATTAGTACTATAGTTACCCAGGAGTTGGAGGTGGTTTTACTTCTTCTAACTTTTCCTGGGTAACTATTCCTGTAAAGACAGTAGGAATCATCCAAAGACTGCGACTTAAATCAAGAGTATCAGATGACTCCCAATGCAAGGCAATAGCCGAACAGAAGTTGGAATTTCCCAGGCAATTTCCCGGGAATCAGTGTGTGAGTACTTCAAAGGGGCATCCTCCAGCATAGCTATGAGATGCCCCCCAGGAACGATATTCTGAAGATCGGACATTATGGGCCAACATACTTATTCCTTGATCTTTGCTAGTCTAGTAATGTTTTGGCTCATAGAAAGTCCTGGTACAACAGATTAACACAGCAGCACGGTAGCATTGTGGATAGCACAATTGCTTCACAGCTCTAGGGTCCCAAGTTCGATTCCGGCTTGGGTCACTGTCTGTGCAGAGTCTGCACATCCCCCCCGTGTGTGCGTGGGTTTCCTCCGGGTGTTCCGGTTTCCTCCCACAGTCCAAAGATGTGCAGGTTAGGTGGATTGGCCATGATAAATTGCCCATAGTGTCCAAAATTGCCCTTAGTGTTGGGTGGGGTTACTGGGTTATGGGGATAGGGTGGAGGTGTTGACCTTGGGTAGGGTGCTCTTTCTAAGAGCCGGTGCAGTCTCGATGGGCCGAATGGCCTCCTTCTGCACTGTAAATTCTATGTTAAAAAACACTTAATTTTTCTTTTAATTATTCCTTTCTCAGTTACTAAACTAATGCGCAAAGCAGACAGGGCATGCCCATAAAGTTATTAGACCTGACTTTACACTTTATCTTCTCAAAAAAGGTTGAGAATACAATTAAATCAAATTAAAGCCAAACATGCAAATTTTATCCATTTAACAACAATTGTACCTATGCAGCATTTCTAAACTTCAAGGTGTTTTGCAGGTAATACAAAACAAAACATGACACCAAGCTACACAAAAAGAGAGGCAGATCAATTAGCAATAGAAAGCAAATTTACATTAACCAATCTGGTATAGATCATGAATCCTATGGTTGAACCAAATTTATGCAAATTAATTTCATACCTTGCAAATTATTTGCATTTCTATTTACTTGCCACAAAGGTTTCAGAAAGCATTCTTTAAAATAAATGTACACTGAACTATGGGAGCATTGCTGCTGGAACTTTTAGCAATTGTAGGAATTTAAAAGAATAGAATACCATGAATGTTCAACTAGTTTCAAACTGTATTCTGCTCTACCATAGAATATGGGGAAATCTGAATCTCAATTCCCCCCTATTCAACTGTACTAAGGCATTATCAACACTTGCTGTCAAAGACTTGATTTTAAAAATTAGGCCAACATCTAGGAGTTTAACATTGCGGTGCACAAGCCAAAGTTATGGTGGTAATTTTCCATGCTGCTCAGTGCCAGCTAAGTCTTGACGTAAAAATACACGTTGATGCTAACTGCATCTATTTTACCTCCTGTTGCATACATCAAGCACAGTATGATAGAATATGATACAGTTAACGCAGCTTTGAAGCCAGACTATATATCACTACATTCTATACTTTTAATTCTGCAATATTAGCTTAATAAACCATAGAACAGAACATAGAACAGTACAGCACAGAACAGGCCCGTCGGCCCTCGATGTTGTGCCGAGCATTGTCCGAAACCAAGATCAAGCTATCCCACTCCCTGTCATTCTGGTGTGCTCCATGTGCCTATCCAATACCCGCTTGAAAGTTCCTAAAGTGTCCGACTCCACTATCACAGCAGGCAGTCCATTCCACACTCTAACCACTCTCGGAGTAAAGAACCTATCTCGGACATCCCTCCTACATCTCCTACCCTTAATCTTATAGTTAGTTATGCCCCCTCGTAACAGCTACATCCACCCGAGGAAATAGTCTCTGAATGTCCACTCTATCTATCCCCCTCATTATCTTATAAACCTCTATTAAGTCACCTCTCATCCTCCTCCGCTCCAAAGAGAAAAGCCCTAGCTCTCTCAACCTTTCCTCATAAGACCTATCCTGCAAACTAGGCAGCATCCTGGTAAATGTCCTTTACACCCTTTCCAATGCTTCCACATCCTTCCTATAATGAGGTGACCAGAACTGCACACAGTACTCCAAATGTGGTCTCACCAGGGTCATGTATAGTTGCAGCATAATCCCGCGGCTCTTAAACTCAAGCCCCCCCCCCCCCCCCCCCGTTAATAAACGCTAACACACTATAAGCCTTCTTCACGGCTCTATCCACCTGAGTGGCAACCTTCAGAGATCTGTGGACATGAACCCATCAAGACACACTGAACTTAATGTGCTTTTTCTGATTTATTTTGCAGTATGCTTTCTTAGATGTGCAACATGTTATCAAAGTAACGCTTCCCAAGGAGCCATTTGTAAGATCACAGACTTCAAAGTCCTTGTACCATTCAGTGTTCACTCGCTAGGTACCTCATAGGTGATTGACATATGTTGAAAAATCTACAGCAGGAAAGCAGACAAGAGCATCAAGTCTCTCAGCTCAAGGAGAGCAGCATTCTCGGAGACTTTCTGCCTTCCAAAATTAGTTCCATCCACTGGGTAATATGGTGCCTCATGGAATTCGAGTGAGTGACTACGGTGTCCTGAGTTTAAAATTATAAAACCATCTTAAAACTTCACCAGAGACAGAAACTGATGAATAAGGCGTAAAACTAAATCCCAAAAGAATTTCACAACCTTTATGTAATAAACTCTTGCATCTGAAGTTAGCCACCTAACCTAGGCTTCAGGCGAGAAGTTGCCATCAGATAAATAAATGCATCTCACAGCAAGTCTTTTTCATTCTGAAATTATACATTAAGTCCTTATGGGTAGCTCAATCGCAGCAATTGACAGCCAATTTATACTTCAGTAACCTAAACACGTTGATTTATAACTGACATCAATTCAAGACAGAAGATTGAAGTCATCATAACCTTCCGACAAGAAACCAATCAAACATTAAATACTCTATTCCACAGCGCCAATAGGGTTCGCCTAATTTTTTGTGGCAGTATACTGGTATGTCCATTAACTCCAAAGGTTCTGTGACTACAAAAAATGAAGGGTGTTTCGATAAAGTAATCTACAAATACTCATGGATGGCAGATTTCCTTTCCGAAACAATATTGATCAGATGTTTTTTGTGCAACAAATCAACAATAATTTTATGGTCATTATTTTCAATTCCATGGTCACTATTTTCAATTCCTGAAGTTATTAATTGAATTTAAATTTAACCAGCTGTTGCGTTGGGATTTGAACCCATACCCCCAGAGCATTACCCTGGGCCACTGTATTACTACTGTCAGATTAAATCAAATTCCATTTTTATATAGTTTTTTTTGGATATTACCAGGATTTTGAGGATTGAACTCTCAATCAATTTCACTTTTATAGTGGAAACTATAAAATCAGTAAGCCTAAATATGACAAATTCAATAAACTGTTGAAAATTAACAAAGGTTCTTCTAATGTTTAGAACCTCAGATAAGGGCGACAAGGTGGCGCAGTGGTTAGCACTGCTGCCTCGCGCCGGGTTCGATCCCAGCCCCGGGTCACCGTCCATGTGGAGTTTGCACATTCTCGTGTCTGCGTGGATCTCACCCCCACAACCCAAAGATGTGCAGGGTAGGTGGATGGGCCATGCTAAATTGCCCTCAGAAAAAAGAAAGAACCTCAAGGAGAACCTGTAGAAATGAAACGCTGAGATTTCAGAGCAAAGATCTGCAGCATTAACAACCAAATATAAGTAAACAGATTAAATGTGCAACGCCATGTAATTTAAGTTATTTCACCAAGGAGAAAGAAAGAACAGTAACAGCAGTAAACAACTGTCTCCTTACCTATAGTTTCAGGCAGATCAAGTAGCTCATTATGTTGTAGGTCAAGGTTTGTGATTTGTGTGCAATTGCCAATCTCTTTTGGGAGGTGTTCAAGTTGATTGTGAGCCACATCCAGTGTTATGAGGTTACAGAGTTCACCTGTTAAAAAGAAAAGCAAATCTAGACACTCAAATATTTTGCATTAGTAATTTTGGTACTATTTTGTTTTCATGAAAAAAGTTCACCAAAAGCAACATGACCAACCTCTCCACAATATCCCCGAAAAGACAGGTGCACAATTCCTTCATTATTTCCATAAGCAATTACTTGCATGTGGCCTTTAACGTAATAAACGTCTTAATACACTTGGTGCTGAATAGTACGAGATTAGACAGTGACCGGACGCAGAGTCGAAGCGGTATATTTAAAAAATGGAGAGTGGCATTGCAGATGGGTTGAGGGAGAGTCCCCGAATGTAGGACCCCATTAACAAGGCAAAGATTAATCCACTATTGCATATGCAACGTAACTAAGATTCAATGCAAGTTGTACAGTAAATTTGGAAAATCTCAACACCAGTGAATTAATTCCCGGTTTCCCCAATCCTGATCCAGCAGGTCCACAAAGTTTAGCAGAGCCAAAATCTTGAAAATCTGTTGCTCATAAAGACATGCACCCGTTGAAGACACACATTTTAAAAATCTGTTAATGCCGCTTCTCCCAATTATTGTAATTTTAATGACTGCAAAAAGTAGAACTATTATTTGTCAGTCGTTTTAGGAAAATGGCATTTAAATGTCGATACATCGAGAAATAGCATTTGACTTGCAATATTTTTCATTTATGAACGGACATTGTTGGGCAGCACAAGTGGATAGCATTGTGACTTCACAGCACTTGGTCCCAGGTTCGATTCCCTGCTGGGTCACTGTCTGTGAGGAGTCTGCACATTCTCCCAGTGTCTGCGTGGGTTTCCTCCGGGTGCTCCGGTTTCCTCCCACAGTCCAAAGACATGCAGGTTAGGTGGATTGGCCATGATAAATTGCCCTTAGTGACCAAAAAAGGTTAGATGGGGTTACTGGGATAGGGTGGAAGTGAGGGCTTAAGTGGGTCGGTGCAGACTCGATTGGCCGAATGGCCTCCTTCTGCACTGTATGTTCTATTGAGTGCTCACCCAAACTGTATTAACAAAGTCTCAGTCTCTATTTGCACTGCATCGACCTTTCCACTCGCAATTGAATGCTGGGTTGTGTCGCAGCTTATGTATTACAATGGAAATGGAAAGGCTCTGCTCAGAATTTAATCACAGCTATAATCAATTTAAGTTTGATCAGATATTAGATATAAAAGGTGGAAGTATTAATTCCAATATATCATTAAAATTACAAGTGATAGTATATAAAATATAGGCATGAGCTAAGTGGTCACTGGGAGAAATGCGACCCTTTACACAAATGATGCATGCACTGATAAATAATACATTATTGGGGATCTGCATAGTAGTTATTTTCCATTGAACCTCATGGTCCTTCATTAAAAGATAGTTTGTCAGCTTATTTTGGGACCAAGTCCTTTATTTATTGTGTGTTTGCATCTAATCAACCCAAATTGGGTGCTTTTACCCAGAGATGGGAGGAAAGAATAAAACGTCCACAACTGATTGGGTTTTAATTCAGTGGCTTAAAAAGAAGTATTTTAAATGAAAAAAAAAGCTTTGCACGTTTTGCTTATACATTTCATAAATATAAAAAGATTTTCTATGCTGGAATCATGCAAGCTCTTGCGATTACTGTCATTTTAGACGCAAAGGCTCACGCATTGTCAGTTCAGGTCACCACAGCCTCGAAGTGCCTCAGTTCAGTGGCATCTTCATTAAATCATGATTAATTGCTCCTGGAATCTAATCAAGTCATTGGTCATTTTTTTAAAAAAGCATCAAAAACTTCAAAAGGAACATTCAAATCTAGCTCACCAAAGCATTTTATGACGCATAGGTCAATTTTTTTTAATTTTTTTTATAAAATCAGAATTTAGCCAATGTTTGAATTTGGAAGTTCAATATTTTTCTACATTCTCCAAGGTCACCATCGCTGCCCTCATTCCAGCTGCCAATGTCACCATCAAGTTATCAAGCACAAGTGGAACAAATTACCTTGCCCAAAGTTCTTTTCTTTGCCCCCCTCCCCCGACTAAGATAGATTAGGATCCTGACATTAACCTACATCGCACCATCTAAATCAATAGATGAAAATAATCAGATTCTGTCCTCTAATCGTACTGTGAAATTTTTTTTTTCCCCCCCCGAAGGTGCTGCATATTTTCAGGCAGAATATAATTCAGACTAATATTCTAAAATGTAGGCTGAAGGTTCTGGAAGGCGGAGAGGGTGGAAGCGCTTTCGCCACCACTGGCAGCATAACCCCCCCCAGCGAACGGGCTCTGTCTGCAGCCGGATGGTGAGAAGCTCCGTCGAACAGATACTCAATAGCCACTACCTTGGAAAAGAAAGAGACAAGAGCCCAGGATAAATACCCAGGAGAGCAATATTCCTCCTTTGAGTGGTACATCTCAGTAACAGTACTGCAGGCACCTCAGTCCAGGGCCTCTGTGGCATTCCTGATGCCCCTCACCCATCAGTGAAGATCCCGGGTGGGCAAGGGAATGGAAGGGATCACACTCTTACAGCTCTCTTCCACACAGATGAGAAGCTAACTGTAACGCAAGAGCTACTGGCAAATGGAAAGCAACATATTGTCCATTTTCAATACATGTTAACAGACTCCAAGGTCTCCAAATGGGATGCCGTTTTCTCCAATAAGAATCTCTTTGTGGAAATTCCTAATGGCATTTTGGCAGAAGGAAGCAAAGAAGGGTTAACTGCGCTGTTAGAATTTGCTGAGGAGAAGATGCAGGTGGAATATGTATTTGTCTGCTTCTACAAGAACAGAGAGGATCGAGCCTTGCTTCTGAGGACATTCAGCTTCATGGGCTTTGAGATTGTGAGACCAGGCCATCCCTCGGTTCAAGCTCAGCCGGATGTCCTGTTCATGGCATACTCCATTGATCAATCGTTGTCTGAGAAGTAGCAGCCAGCCGCATCGAGGAACATTTTACTGTTTCCCCACTTTTTATCGTAACACGATTGGGAGAGGGTAGTCCTTAGTATAAATGCTGTGAAATGCCATAGCTACGGCCTGTAAAAGGTGCAGCTTTTCGTTGTAATTTGGATAAGCAAAATTGATCATCTTGCCTAGATGTTCTTTAGGCAATCTGGGCTGAATTCAGCTTGGATTAATACGGAGCAGGAATAGTGTGTCTAGAATTACAAAATTATCAAGATTTTCTTTTGTCATTTGTTTCCTGAACTGTGTGCCTATTTGTCATTGCTGTTTACAGAAAATATTTGAAAGCCTGTGAATTCCTTTCACATACTGCGGTTTTTATGTACCTTCTAGAAAGCGGTTTTAAAAAAGAAATAAATAAAAGTATTTCAATTTTTTTTAATTTTTTTTTTTTTAAAAGCTTTGAGCACGAGTAATTATGTTGATCTGAAAAATACAATTTTGAATCTTTCCTTGGGGGTGGGGGTGAGGGGGGGGGGGGGGAGGAGAAGAGCGACATAGAAACATTGCAGATGATCACCCCTTAATGCATTAAATCTTCTAGTCAACAATGTATTAATCCTAGACAGATGGAGTATGGGCATTAGATGGGATTTAGTTTATTTCATGCAGAAAGACCATTAAGTAGTATCCCAGCTGTTTCTGCATATAGCACACGCCATCAGGCCTGTTGTTTAGAGTCTGAAATTAATAAAGTTGACCTTTTTAAAATACCAAATTTACTTTATTCCATTATTTCCCACACCTTGCAACTCCTACAACCCAATTAAACAAATATGGAATGGGAGAGTTAAATTACATGATGTCAGAAATGCAGTTTGCAGGGGGGAGGGATGATTTGTTGAAGTATTTATCCCTACTGAAGCTCCCATCCACACTATTCCTCTCAGCATTTTCCTGAGCCCATGTGAATTCAAACTCTATCACCTCATCCTATCCAGACTTGCTAGGCATCCTTCCTTACAACCATCTGACTCCTGATCTCCCAACGAATGAATTCAAAATCCTCTTTTACAATCCTTCCACCATCATCCCCTCCCAGTCCTACATATGCATACTTTACTCTTAGAATTCTGGCCTGATGTATATGTCACACCTTCTACTTCATCTTCAATAGCAGGGATTTCAACCTTGTGCAATATTGTAATTTTTCTTCCCAAACTCTCTTACTTTGGTACTTCTCATCCTCCCTTTAAAAACCTCTCGAAAACCACTCTCCTACAAGACCGCTTACACAAACTGATCTAGTACTAATGCTTAACCACAATTGTGCAGAGAATTTTTTTTAACTCTACATTGGTTCCAAATGCTTGTCCCTGGCTTATTTTGCTTATTAAAATCTATGGAATCAGAACCTGGTCAGAAGGCTTAGCTTAAACTACTACACCAGCTTTCAAACCGTTAAATTCGACAAGTTCCTCTACTGGGTGGTGTCAGCTAACAGCTTGTTTCAGTTATAACAGGCAGCAAAAAAGTGTGAATTTGCTAACACCTATCTGTAGCTGTGCTTCCTCGAACTCTAATAACAAAATGCTATGCACAAAAGCAGCAATGTCTACAAGTGTATAATCCACATTTCACTGAGAAAAATGAGACATAATTCAGTCTTATAATCAACCATCTCCATTTAAAAGTGCACAGGTGCTTAAGCAACTGCATCAATACAAATATTCTTGCACAGTGACTGATCTTAAAAATGCATACACACAATATCCTCCCTTTCCCCCAGATCAGTGAAACACTAAGCTTCACCCAAGTCACAGTAGAAAAGGAAATGAAGTATTGGATGAAAGCCTAATCTTTACATAGGTTCATATTTCTCTATGCTCCACGTCAAATGTCCTACATAACCACAACAATGGTAAGTGAACCATAATAGTCACAGGTCTTGGATGCAATGGGGCATTAAATTAGGTACAACACCCACTTTTCTGGCATCAACTACCACTGTACCAAAATGCACAGGTCTTTGTCACATTTCTGTGGGAAAAGAATTAATCTGCTCATGAATAAGTTACTGTCCTTGAAGGGATCTCCTTCCATCCAAACAAAAATTAGCAATAAATTAAAAGGCTCCAATCAATAGGAGGATTAAATAGCAATGATGCACTGCAAACTTGCCAACTATGCTTTAACATTTATCCACAAACTATTGTACTATTTATGGCCCACGGGTAAACTATATGTGCAGGTATACATTATGTAATACTAGCAGAGAGCTTTTATACTCTATACCTATTTAGAAACCCAAGCATCCTGTAAGCCTTAACAACTGTTTCAACTTGCCTGCCCACCTTCAGAGAATTATACACTTGAAACCCAAGGTCCCTCTACCCCTCAAAGTTGTACCATTGAGCCTATATTGTCTCCCATGTTTCTTCTCCCAAAATGCCTTACCTCACATTTTGCTTCATTGAACTTCATCTGCCAGGTGTCTGCCCATTTGGCCAAATTGTCAATGTGCTTCTGAAGTCACTTAGCATCATCCTCGCAATTTACTATTCTTCCCTAGTTAATCATCTGTAAATTTAGAGATTTTGCCTTCAAAACCCATTTCAAAATCATTTATATAAATCAGAAAAGGCAACACTGAGCCCTGAAGAACACCACTTTCAACTCGTCTCCAGTCTGAGAAATGCTCATCTATACCTACCCTCTGTTTCCTATCTCTCAGCCAGCTTCTAATCCATGCTGCCAAGGACGATCAATTCCAAACATTCTTAATTTGCTAACCAACCTGCCATGTGGCACCATTTGAAATGCTTTCTGAAAGTCCAAATTTACAACATCCACAGCACCATCTTCATCCACTGCCTGTGTCACTTCGTCAAAGAACCTGCCATTGACAAAGCCATGTTGATTGTCTCGTATTGCATTAATTCATTTTTCCCTTGAGTGTATATTTATCCCATCCCACATTATGGCCTCCATCAATTTTCCCACTAGATGTCAAGCTGACAGGTCTGCAGTTTCTGGAGTTATCCTTTGCCCCTTTCTTAAACAACAGCATCACATTTGCAATCCTCCAGTCCCTCGGGACTAATCCTGTGTTCAGAGGAGCCTGGAAAATTTCTGTCAACGGCTCCGCAATATGCTCCCTTACCTCTCTCAGCAATCTAGGATGCATCCCATCCGGGCCTGGCGACTTCTCTACCTGGAGTGCTGCCAGCCTTTTTAGCTCTTTTTCTTTACCAATCACTATACTGCTCAGTTGCTGAACACCTACATTTTCAACTGGGCCATTGTCACCATCTTATGACTTGGTAAAGGCAGAAGCAAAGTACTCATTTAGTACCACTTCCATACCCTCTGCTTCAGTGAGCAGTTTATCATGATTGTCCCTAATGGGTCCCACTCTATCGTTCACTAAGCTTTTAACATTAATATGTTTGAATAACATTTTGCTATTTGTTTTAGCACAGCCGGCCATCCTTTCATCATGCTTCCTGTTAGCCTTCCTTATTCCAGCCTTAGCCTCTCTCCTGCATTTGAGATACTCTTCCTGATTTCTCTTGCTATTATTCCAGCATGCATCATATGCCTCTTTTTTTTCTTCCATATCCTTAGTCATCCAGGGTACTCCAGCTTTGGATACCCTGCATTTATTCCTCATGGGTTCGGACCTAGCATGCATTCTATTCATCTCTCCTTTATTAAAATGGAAAATTCCTGAACTGGCCTTAAGACTGTAAAATCTAAGTAAGTTTATTTTAAAAGCTTGAAGCAACCAAAGGTGACTCACTGCTTCAATAAAACCAACTAAATAGGCATCTTCAATGGCTGCACAACGTACAACCCCTAACCAAAGTGAACCTGAATAATTTGAGAACAATTTTAAAGCCAAAGCTAGCAAATATTTGGCGGCAATGATGCAAATTTGCTGAATTAAAATTCAGCAGATCTTACGTTAGATCTTACATAAAATCTTACATTTTTATTTTAACCCGAATTGATGCTTTGATAGAATATTTGACAATACATATACATCACCCTCATTTCAGTAATTTTATTCTTAAGCAATTTATTGGTGGAAAGTATGTTGCAATGACTATTTACTGTTAAGAGGCCTTGCGTTTTAACTAGTGGCAGCAGTTAATAATGCAATGCCAAAAGGTAGCGACCCAAGAAAGAACAAAATCAAAAACTTCCTCCACAAGGAGACAATGACATTCCCCCAGATACCGGGATGCTCACTACTGAACAGACTACTGACCGCAAGCGAACTAAGAAACGGAAACTGTGCGGAGATGTATGGGCAACTACTGGAGGAGGTATGCTCACCCCTGGATGAAACAAGGGAGATATGGGAGAAAGAACTAGGCATGGAGATAGGGGGAGGACTTTGGATCGAAGCACTGCACAGGATAAACTCCACGTGCGCAGGGATATGCCTAACGCAGTTACAGGTGGTGCACTGGGCAACCAGCACAAAAATGAGTGGGTTCTTCCTGGAGGTGGATAACAAGTGTGAATGGTGCCAGAGAAGCCCGGCCAACCATGGCCAAATGTTCTGGTCTTGCCCCAGACTTGGCAGGTACTGGGCAGCCTTCTTTGAAGCCATGTCCAGGGTTGTGGGGGTGAGGGTGGAGCCTTGCCCATTAGTAGCGATCTTTGGGGTGTCAGAAGAGACAGAGCTCTTCATAGGGAGGGGGCCGGACACCGTAGCCTTTGCCTTCCTGACCATCCACTGGAGACTCCTGCTCGGCTTGCGATTGCCAGCGACACGCCAAAGCTGCAGACTGGCTGTCCAACCTGCAGAATTTCTCAAACTAGTGAAAATAAAATATGCCATTTAAGGATCAGAGGAAGGCTTCCACTGCACGTGGAGGCTGCTCACCAACATGTTTCAAGACCTGTCCGTAATCAGCGGCCGGGGTGGGGTGGGGGGGGTGCACCAGAACAGGCCACAAAACACCAAGAATAGACCACAAAACAAAGAGGGGAAAGGCAGGGGAGGAAAAGAGAGAGAGAACATACTAAGAGAAACAAAGGGCAAATAGAAGGAAACCAGAAGGGAGTAAAGGACAATATGAAAGCAACCACAGCAGCTCGAATTTCATTTGGTCTTAACAAGCGCACCTTGTAATAAAAGTTTTACATATCGAGACTATATATCCCATGATAATTGAAACTATGGATGGTGTTGTAATTTTGATACATGCATTGATTTTGTCTTGTTCCATAAATGTCAATATAAAATGTCAAAAGTCCACTAAAAATACTTTTTTTAAAAAATAATGCAATGCCACCAATATTAAACATTTTACACATCATACCCAACTTTACCATTTCAAATGTAAACCTGTTTTCTTCCTCATTAAGGACCTTAATCCATATTTGTACATTTGTAGTTCAATGAATTACTGCAAACATACTTGAAGAAAAATTCACTTGGAATTGACAAAAAGTGGCAAGAATTTTGGTGCAAGAACACAATGAAAAAAATATCCTTCAGAGCAAAAATAAACATTGACGTGTTTCCCAAAATTGCTGATAGGAATCTAGACTGCATCAAAAGCATTTTCCCCACAAATCCAAAATAACTGGCTTTCTAGTGATTTGTTTAGCCTACGCAGTAGAGATATCACTCCTGGTTAATGATAGAACTGGAAAAGGGGCCCTGCCAGCCTTCTTCGAGGTAATGTCCAAGGTTGTGGGGGTGAGGGTGGAGCTGTGCCTAAAGTGGCCGTCTTCAGTGTATCCCAGCCAGGTAGGGCCGGCGCCCTTGCCTTTGCTTCTCGAAATGGCCCACTGGAGAATCCTGCTTGGCTGGCAATCAGCAGTCTGCCACAGCTGCAGACTGGCTGGCAGACTTATCAGAATTTCGCACCTGGGGAAGATCAAGTTCATCATCCAAGGATCACCATGACAAAGTGTGGAGATCATTCACCAACTTGTTCCAGCACCTGCTTGAAGCCAACAGCCAAAAGAGCTTGGGGGTGGGGGGGACACGGAATCACAGGGAGCAGACAAGAAAGGGAGGGTGGGATGGGGGAGACCGGAAAACAACTGACACAAAGGACCCTGAAACAACGAATGAAGACGGCACAAAGGAAATTGACATGTACATTATAATCGGCACAGTTATCCTTACTGATTGGAGAGTGTACAATATGTAAAAACTTCAATAAAAGCATTTTTTTTTTTTAAAAAGAAAAGGAGCTCTGCTGCATTCAAGTGGAAGTCAACTATTACAAAATCTTTGTTCCCAATTACTGAAATAAATGTAAAGCTGTAGTCTACAATTCCCAGCATACTTTCATCATAATGGGTATAAATGAAGAATCTTGCTCGCTTCATCTGAAATCCAATCTTTGCTCAGTTTTTGAAAAAACATATTCACAGCACCTTGAAAGATATAGGAATTTTTTACACTAATTTACAGAGTAACCATACGGATATACACACAGCACTATGATTGCAAAGACAATTTCTTTATAGAAACAATATTGTAGATTTACAAGGAGCAATCGGTTCTCAGGATTCAGGGGTGGAATTACTCGGGCTTCATTCTTGTAGTTAGGAATATTCATCTGAACCCTCAAGTGAATTATGGCCTTATGATTGACTCATAGCCTTCCAAGCATTGAGTAGTCAACGCATATTATTATTGTGTAGAGTTTTACACAATCTTCACTTCAGAACATCAATGTCCATTATGAAATTGCACCTGTTAACACGATAATCTCTGCGCATAACGGCACACGAACAAAAGTGATTGGACTTGTATTGAGATATGACTCCAATTTGTACAGCAAAGCTGTGCAAAATCAATATAGAAAAACAGATCAATAATTAATGAAATCCTCCAAACCCCATCAACCAGTTATACCACAGTAACATTCCAAATGAATTTGCAGGGAAAATAAATCAAAATTGTTTTGGTCATGCAGGCAAGACACAGGATACACTTACCTATTTCAGCAGGGAGCTGTTTAATTTTGTTCTCACGGATACTCAGCATTGTAAGTTTGGTTAGATTTTTGATATCCTTCTCCACAGTTGTTATCCGGTTGAACCGCAGATAGAGTGTGGTGAGGGAAACCAGCTTGTATACTACTGTAGGTATTTCTCGAAGTTTGTTGTGCCGTAGATCAAGCATTCGCAATTTCTTCAAGTTATCGAGAGAGTCAGGCAAACTTGTAAGTGAATTTTCACTTAGTGCCAAGGTGACCAAGTTCACAAGGCAACCCAATTCGACTGGCAAACACTGCAATTTGTTACTATACAAATAAAGCTCAGTTAATTGGGTCAATTCCTTGATTGATGTTGGAAGCATGTGAATAGATCTCTTGGCCAAGTCCAAACGCATTGCATTCTCCTCACGGCACTTGTTCAATTCTTTAACCACTTCAGCATTACTTGATTTTTTCCGTCCTGGAGCTGGATTTGGCCGTTTTATTGTATTATCCACTTGGAATTGCACGCCTGGTTGCACCCCACTAGATTCCTTTTTCCCCTCTTTGGCATCTTTCCCTTTGGTCTTGGATTCTTTCTCTTTGCCATCCTTCCCAAAGCTACCAGAAGCCTTTGTGTCCCTTTCCCTGTCCTTTCCCAATGAGACTTTATGGTCCTTTTCTTTGCCGTCTTTTTCTTTTCCGAGTGTACTGCTCATCATGGCTGCAAGTAAATAGCCACTCGATAGTTTTTTTTTTTAAAACACAATGGAGTAAATTCTTATCTTCAAAGATTAAACGGATTGTATTTAAAATGTTCTAGGAAACCAAGTAAAATTAACCAAGACGTCTGATATGGTACCAAGCTGCACATTTGTCATTAATGGATATGACCTCCAGTTATAATTTGGAAAACAGCTGCTGTCCACATGTTGAACATTAAGTCTCCCTCTTCAGGTGCGGCGACAGAAGCATTCCTGCAATAAAAACAGATAAGAAAATAGGTATGAGCAGCAGTAGACCAATATATATTTTAAGTGGGCAGCACGGTGGCACAGTGGTTAGCATTGCAGCCTCATGGCACCGAGGTCCCAGGTTCGATCCCGGCTCTGGGTCACTGTCCGTGTGGAATTTGGACATTCTCCCCGTGTCTCATGGGTTTCGCCCCCACAACCCAAAGATGTGCAGGCTAGGTGGATTGACCATGCAAAATTGCCCCTTAATTGGAAGAAATGAATTGGGTACTCTAGATTTTAAAAATATATATATATATATATATATATATATATATATATATATATTTTAAAATTTTATTTAAAATTGGGGAACAGCTTTAATAATTCCCTCAACGTCTTAATTCACCACATAAAATCCCACGGAAATAAGAAATGTCCTATTCAGTCTTTCACTCTCACTGCAGTGTCTGAGCCAAACCTTGATCACGTAAAGGTTTGATTTTATTCTTTCATGGGCTGTGGGTGTTACGGAGCAGGCCAGCACTTGTTGCCCATCCCTAATTACCCTTGAACAGAGTGGCTTGCTCAGCAATTTCAGAGGGAGGGCAGTTAAGAGTCAACCAAATTGTGAGGATCTGCAGTCACGTGTAGGCTAGATAGTCCAGTGACATTACCAAGACGCCACCATTTCCCCATAAATTTACGGAAGTAACTATCAGCATTGTCCCTAGCGAACGGGCAAAAACGTCACTGGTCGAGGGAAAAGGAGACAAATAAAAGAGAAAAAAATTAAGTGGGAGAGGAGACGAAAGCTGCCAATAGAGATTCTCATGTACAGTGAGTTTGTGATCCAGCACAGCACAAGAATGATATCTTTAGAAAAATAAACAGGCAGTGAGGGCAAGTAGATAGGAGAGCTGATGTTTGAATGCCGAATATCCATTCGCGACAAGAGTCAAAGAAGAAAAATATTTCTGGAACAAATAATAAGAAAGTAAAATTTGGCATGATGATACAAGTAACCAATATGATTTACTGACTGCATGAATAAGGCTGTAAATAACAGCCAAACTTACCAAACCCATTCGCTCTCCTATTCAAAGTCGTTAGCTCTCTCACTGCAGTGTCTGAGCCACGCCTTGATCATGCAAGCACTTTTGAATAAGGTAATCAAAGGCTTGCTTAAATCGTTTGCCTATAAACGGGTGAACCAACAGCACACCCATACCTTTGACAGCTCCATCATCATCTACTAGTATGCATCAGTATGTCCTTCCACTTCAAACAGAAGTCCTTCGATAGAATTCCCATTAAGGGCACCCCCAGTTTCCGCTTTGGTCCCAAGAACTATTGTGCCCCTCAAGTCTCACTAAAACCAGTCAGCGCAAAGACTTCAATCTTGTCCCAAGTGGCTGGAAAGGTTCTTCCTGCATCCCTGTTGTGCTGTTGGAAAACATGCACGCCAATATTTTCCTGTCTTCTCCTCATCCAGTTGTGGTCATAAAAACATTTTAAAATAGGTGCACTATTCATACGGCCCCTCACCCCTGCACGATTCATACGGTTCCGCACCCCTGCTCTGTCATTCAATACGATAATGGTTATTTTCGGCCTCAACTCTTCTTTCCCACCCATTCCCCATATCCTCGATTCCCCAAGACCCCAAAAATCTATCCATCCCAGCCTTTTTTTTTTTAATTTAGAGTACCCAATTCTTTTTTCCTCTAATTAAGGGGCAATTTAGTGTGGCCAATCCACCTACCCTGAACATCTTTTGGGTTATGTGGGGTGAGACCTACACAGATGCGGGGAGAACGTGCAAATTCCACACGTAGTGACCCGGGTCCTCAGCAGCGTGTGGCAGAAGTGCTAACCACTGAGCCACCATGCCGCCCACCTTAAATATATTTAACGATGGAGGATCCACAACCTTCTGCAGTAAAGAATTCCAAAGGTACACTATACTGACTAAAGAAATTTCTCATCTCAGTCCTAATGAATCCTCCCCCACCTATGGTGCCGGTGTCCTTGTTTCCCAGGGGAAAACGGGTTGACCCTGTCAAGTCGCTTCAAAATCCCACATCTTTCAATAAAAATCACTACCCATTCTCCTAAACATCAGACTATAAACACAATCTACTCATCATATAATCCTCATCCCAGCTATCAATCTAGTGCACCTTTGCTATACCATCTCTAATCTTATCTATGCTACCACAAGCTCATTTCCAACATTTCCCTGTATTAAAATTTTCCTGATGTTCAAAATCACGGGGCTGGGCTAGATAGGGAAAACTGTTCCCTCTCGTAACAACATCAAGAACAAGGGGGCACAGATTTACGGTGATTTGCAAAAGAAGCAAACGCAATGCAATAAAAAAAACTTTTTCGGGTCTGGGATGCACTACCTGGACGTGTGGTGGAGGAAGGTTCAATTGAGGCATTCAAGGCATCAGATGATTACTTAAATAGAAACAATATGCAGGGATATGGGCAAGAAGCAAGGGAAATGGCACTAAGCACGGTAGCACAGTGGTTAGCACAGTTGCTTCACAGATCCAGGATCCCAGGTTCGATTCCCAGCTTGGGTCACTATCTGTGCGGAGTCTGTACGTTCTCCCCATGTCTGCGTAGGTTTCCACCGGGTGCTCTGGTTTCCTCCCACAGTCCAAAGATGTGCAGGTTAGGTGAATTGGCAATGATAAATTACCCTTAGTGTCCAAAAAGGTGAGGTGGGGTTAATGTGTTACAGGGATAGGGTGGAGGCATGGGCTTAGGTAGGGTGCTCTTTCCAAGAGCCAATGCAGACTCGATGGACTGAATGGCCTCCTTCTGCACTGTAAATTCTAGGACTCTATGATAAGCCTACCTTAATGCTCATTTGGAGAGCCATTTTAGACATGAGCCGAATAGCTTCCTGCTGTACCATAACCATTGAAATTCCTTTGAATATCCCTCACATTCCTCTAAACTCGCGAGTCATTTCATGTTTCGTCTTCCCTACACCCTTACTTTCCTGAAACGAAGATTCATCTTCCCAACCTGAACTTGTGCTTTTCCAGAATGTCAAACCTGTGAAACTGTACATTATGTACATATGAACACAATCCTTGAAATATGATGCATTGGACAGAAATAATCACATTCAACAACTATTATGTTCCAAGTAGCTGTTAAGATACCTTGGTTTGCTCAAATGCATTACTATTTTGACAATTCTATAGTCAGCATCCAGGCTGTGCTTTATAAGAAGTTGCATGCAAAAATGAAAAGAAACAAATAATCAACTAAGCTTACTGTGAATCAAAACATTACAATGGACTGTTTCCTTTCTTCTATTACTGTCACACTCTTAAAACATAAACTTACCAAATAATTTTTTGGGACATCATTAGAAATTCCCAAATAATCTTATTCTTTTCAAACCTGCCCACGCCCTCAAATAAGGATTTTGGCACTTCACCTTTGGATTATCAAATTTTAAAATGTAAGATGTCCCAGGGTCTGAAACACTTTCAGCTCTCCACTCCTTTCTTTTGCAAAGATTACACATCACGTCATTTGTGCAGTTTTACAATACTGAACTCCGACACTCAATTCTTAGCGAAAAGATTCACACAATTACTTGCGCAGTAAATTTCCAAATACAACATGTTCCTACATAGTCACGGCCAACAGTGACTGCTGCGTATATTATGAAGATCTATGCCATTTAAGATCTTAAAGTCATTTTGACGGAAACATAAACGGGCAAAGCCAAAGCCATCAATTTGGTCATAACATTTCCCTCACTGGTCAAATCACAATAAAGGAATGGTGCTGTACCAATCTTTTAGATATACAATTCAATTATTTCACAAAACTGGTAATGGAGTGAATGAAAAGAACATTTAAAAGCTAGCAAGTCTAGCATCAGATATCACAGGTGGGTACTATTCAATTTTCTAAACCTACACTCAAGAGCAATCCAAATATAACTTACCTTCCAAACCTTAATGTTCTTCTCATTCAAATATTTATCCACTTCCTTTTTAAAAGGCAACATAAATTCTACTTCCATCACTGAAATTTCTGGTTGACCACTCCACCTCCCACTAACTGCGCACAACAGTTTCTTCTCCCAACCTCTCCTTTCATTAGTTTAGAAGCCGTAAATGCACGCACTTGAAGTTTATGGATTCAAACTGCAAAAAGATATACTCGCTTTATGAAAGCCTCTTAACTTTGAACACATCTATCAAACCTACTCATGCATTTCCTGTTCTAATGAAAGCAGAAGCCCAATTTCTCCAGTCTCTCTTCAGAACTCAAACCTCACTTGCCTTTCTTAATTGTAAAATAAGGGAAGAGTCACTAGGCGGATTAACTTCCCGCAGGCCTCGAGAGGAGGTTTGATAAATCAAGCTGCTTTCTAAAATGTACATCTTTAACTTGAGAGTTGAATACAAATCAGACCTCCAAAGCAACAGTAAGTCGAATGCTATTTACCCAGCATCAACCTGCATGGCTGCTATTTAGGTCATAAAAAGGCACCAAGTACAAACATTTGGGTTGCATGAACCCAGTCCAAAGATGTGCAGGTTAGGTGGGGTTACTGGGTGATGGGTACAGGCTGGGGTAACTGGCCTAGATAGGGTGCTCTTTCGGAGGGCCAGTGCAGACTCCATGTGCCGAACGGCCTCCTTCTGCACTGTAAGAATTATTTTTTTAAATATAAACTTAGAGTACCCAATTAATTTTTTTCCCAATTAAGGGGTAATTCAATATGGCCAATCCAGCTAGCTGCACATCTTTGGGGTTTGAGGGTGAGACCCACGCAAACACGAAGGATTCCATGAACATAATTTAAACAAGGCAAACTGATCTATTATTTTAATTACTTGCCCACAGATGTACACATGCTCCATCATAAACTTTCTGCAAGTTCAAAACCATAAGACAAACTAAGATTTCTGAATCCATCACTGGCCAGATGATTCTTTCTACATATCTAACAAAGAATGAGGAACTTTGAAATGTCATGCCATATTCAATGTCAACGTTTTCATTAATGGACATTGTAGACACTAAACTTGAACATAGGTGAAATAGGACAAAGTGATGGATAGTTCACATTTCAATCTGTCACAAGTCGGCTTACATTAACACTGCAATGAGGTTACTGTGAAAAGCCCCAGTAGCCACGCTACAGCGCCTGTTCGGGTCAACGGTTATGACGCCAATTGTTTTCCAAACAATTTGGTTTGTAATAATTGTAGATATATTGTAACATAAATATATCTCCTTTCTCTTATGATTCAACAAATGATTTCCAGAGAATTTTCTAAAGCTGCAATTCTATTTCCTTATCGCTGCCATGTTGTGACATGAAATTAGCTTTAAAAACTAGACCATGGGTCACGAGCTTAGTCAACAAACATTTCCTAACTGCAATTGATAAGTGCAAAAAAAAGTGCGCTTCATCTTAAAAATAATTTTACAGCAAAAAGACCAGAAACAATCCAAGTTTTTTGTCGCAATAAACCGCAAAACCTAAACTTCCCATTCTAGACTACTCAATAAAATGTGACATTTATACACGAGAATGCTTTTTCAGATCTTTGGACACAGTATAATTAGAAAGAAACAGCCAAAATATCAAATCAGATCAAGTTAAAGCAAAACAAGAGACAGAAATTTGGACTTAAACATGTGATGCCCCAAACGGTTTCCCAATCTCAACTGGCAATAAAATAATTCATAGAATCGCTAAAGTGCAAGAGGCCATTTGGCTCATCGGGTCTGTGCCAGCCCTCAAAGTGCACCCTATCTAGGCCCAATCCCCCGCCCTATCTCCAGTAACCACACCTAACCGTTGGACACTAAGGGGCAATTTAGCGTGACCAATTCACCTAACCTACACATCTTTGGACTGTGGGAGGAAACCGGAGCACCCAGAGGAAACCCACGCAGACTCGGAGAAAATGTGCCACCTCTACATAGACAGCTCTCCGAGGTCAGAATCGAACCCAGGTCTCTGGTGCTGTGGGCACCAGTGCTAACCACTGAGCCCATTGTTTTGCTTCAGTTATTCTTCAGAAGCATTTAGACACAAGCATCATCTCAGATCTGGCCATTTTAAAATTAGAAGGGCAGCACGGTGGGGTAGTGGTTAGCACTGCTGCCTCACATTGCTGAGGGCCTGGGTTCAATCCCGGCCCCAGGTCACTGTCCGTGTGGAGCTTGCAGATTCTCCCTGTGTCTACGTGGGTCTCATGCCCACAACACAAATGTGCAGGGTAGCTAGATTGGCCATGTAAACTGCCCCTTAATTGTGAAAAAATAATTGGGTACTTTAAAAATTTTTATTAATAAGAAGAAAAAGAATCGCTTATTGTCACAAGTAGGCTTCAATGAAGTTACTGTGAAAAGCTCCTAGTCGCCACATTCCAGCACCAGTTCAGGGAGGTTGGTATGGGAATTGAACCTGCGCTGCTGGCCTTGCATTACAAGCCAGCTGTTTTAGCCCACTGTGCTAAAGAGAATTAGAATAATAAATAGATATCACTGAATCTTTACAAGTAAACATGATTTTCCCTTAATTATCCTGCACTTATCGAAATGATTATTGATTTTGTCCCGAACTATAGTTTGCAGAAGTTTCCCTAGCACCAAAGTCAAAATAGTCTGTAAGTGTCAGTATTTTCCGTGCATCTTTGCACACAGGTATAAAATTTGCAATTTGCCAGTCCCCTGGTTCTGCCTCAATGTCTAAGGAAAACTGGAAGATAGTCACCAGAGCCTCTGCAATTTCCAGTCTTCCCTCCATCAGTATCCTTGAATGAATCTTACCCGGTCCTGGTACCTTATCAATTTTAAGTAAATAGCCTTTCTAACACCTTCTTCTCAATTGTAAATTCCTCAAGTGTACCAGTTACCTCCTCTCTCACCGCGGCATGAGTGGCATCCTCTTCCTTTGCAAAGACAGTACGAAGTCTTACAACACCAGGTTAAAGTCCAACAGGTTTGTTTCAAACACTAGCTTTCGGAGCACTGCTCCTTCCTCAGGTGAATGAAGAGAATTTGTGAATTTGTCTATATATATATGTTTCTGGAACATACTCTTCATTCACCCGAGGAAGGAGCAGTGCATCCGAAAGCTAACGTTTAAAACAAACCTGTTGGACTTTAACCTGGTGTTGTAAGACTTCTTCCTGTGCTCACCCCAGTCCAATGCCAGCATCTCCACATCTTTGCAAAGACAAATGCAGGGTACTTGTTAATATCTTCAACATGTCTCCTGCCTCCGCGTGCAAGTCTCTGTTTTATTATCCCTAATCGACCCTACTCTTTCTTTTTTATTATAGACGATATCTGGGTTAAAATGGCATGGTCTGTTGAGCTATTATGCAAGATGGTTTGTAGCTGTTGCATTAAAAAGATTCAATTTCCAAACAGTACAGCTATTTGTTTAAATAATTGAATTGCGTCAAAGTCAAATCTGCTAGGCAGCACAGTGGTGCGCTAGCACTGCTACCTCACAGTGCCAAAGTCCCAGGTTCGATCCCGGCCCGGGGACACTGTCTGCGTGGAGTTTGCACATTCCCCCCGTGTTTGCATGGGTTTCGCCCCCACGATCCAAAGATGTGCAGGGTAGGTGGATTGGCCACGCTAAATTGCCCCTCAATTGTAAAAAATAATTTGGGTACTCTAAATTTATTTTTTTAAAGTCAAATCTGCTTACAGTCCAAAATCATGGACACATTTTACCAAAAAACCTTTAAACAGTACAGCTGTTCCAGTACAGGCACAACACTGGCATCTACCCAGCAATGTGGAAAATTGCCTAGGTATGTCACGTACACAAAAAAAGGACAAATCCAACCTTACCCGACCAATCATTGCCCATCAGTCTACTCTTGATCATCAGCAAACTGTGGGAAGGGTTATCAACAACCTTCCTTCAATCATACGGTGGGGATGTTCGCGGATGATTGCACAATGATCAGATACTGATGCACTCAATGGCCTGGATAATATCCAGGCTTGAGCCAACGGGTAGCAAGTAACGTTTACGTCACATACATGCCAGGCAAAGTCCATCTCCAACAAGAGAGAATCCAACTATCTCCCCATGACATTTAAAAGCATCATCAGCATCACTGAATCCCTACTATCAACATCCTGGGGTTACTGTTGAACTGGATAAGCCATATAAATACTGCAGCTACAAAAAGGATCAGTGGCTGGGAATAAGCAGGGAGAAACACAAGTCATGACTTCCCAAAGCCAGTCCACAATCTACAAATCACAAGTCAGGAGTGTGATGGGAAACTCTCCACTTGTCTGGATGGAATGCAGCTCCAACAGCACTCAATAAGCTCAACACCATCAAGGACAAACCAGCCCCTGATCAATTAGCACCCATCGACAAACATTAATTCTCTCCACTAACGATGCACATTGGCAATAGTGTGCACCATCTACAAGATACATTGCAGGAACTCACCAAGATTCCTCAGACAGCACCTTCCAAACCCACAATCCCGATCATCTAGAAGGGCAAGGGCAGCAGATGCATGGGACCTGCAAGTTCCCCCGCCCAGTCACACACCATCCTGACTCAGAAACTAATTGGCTTGGATTTGTTTATTGTCACGTGTACAGAGGTACAGTGAAAGGTATCTTTCTGTGAGCTGCTCAACAGATCATTAAGTACATGGGAAGAAAAGGGAATAAAATACATAATAGGGCAACACAACATATACAATGTAACTACATAAGCACTTGCATCGGATGAAGCATACAGGGTGTAGTGTTAATGAGGTCAGTCCATAAGAGGGTCATTTAGGAGTTTGGTAACAGCGGGGAAGAAGCTGTTTTTGAGTCTGTTCGTGCGTGTTCTCAGACTTCTGTATCTCCTGCCCGATGGAAGAAGTTGGAAGAGTGAGTAAGCCGGGTGGGAGGGATCTTTGATTATGCTGCCCGCTTTCCCCAGGCAGCGGGAGGTGTAGATGGAGTCAATGGATGGGAGGCAGGTTCGTGAGATGGACTGGGCGGTGTTCACGACTCTGAAGTTTCTTGCGGTCCTGGGCCGAGCAGTTGCCATACCAGGCTGTGATGCAGCCCGATATGATGCTTTATGTGGTGCATCTGTAAAAGTTGGTACGGGTGAATGCGGACATGCCGAATTTCCTTAGTTTCCTGAGGAAGTATAGGTGCTGTTGTGCTTTCTTGGTGGTAGCGTCGACGTGGATGGAGCAGGACAGATTTTTGGAGATGTGCACCCCTAGGAATTTGAAACTGCTAACCATCTATAGGTATGTCAGGAATAAGCGAATGACTAGGGAAAGAGTAGGACCAGTCAAGGACAGGGATGGGAAGTTGTGTGTGGAGTCTGAAGAGATAGGCGAGATACTAAATGAATATTTTTCGTCAGTATTCACTCAGGAAAAAGATAATGTTGTGGAGGAGAATGCGGAGACCCAGGCTAATAGAATAGATGGCATTGAGGTACGTAGGGAAGAGGTGTTGGCATTTCTGGACAGGCTGAAAATAGATCAGTCCCCAGGTCCTGATGGGATTTATCCTAGGATTCTCTGGGAGGCCAGGGAAGAGATTGCTGGACCTTTGGCTTTGATTTTTATGTCATCATTGGCTACAGGAATAGTGCCAGAGGACTGGAGGATAGCAAATGTGGTCCCTTTGTTCAAAAAGGGGAGCAGAGACAACCCCGGCAACTATAGACCGGTGAGCCTCACGTCTGTAGTGGGTAAAGTCTTGGAGGGGATTATAAGAGACAAGATTTATAAACATCTAGATAGGAATAATATGATCAGGGATAGTCAGCATGGCTTTGTGAAGGGTAGGTCATGCCTCACAAACCTTATCGAGTTCTTTGAGGTGACTGAACAGGTAGACGAGGGTAGAGCAGTTGATGTGGTGTATATGGATTTCAGCAAAGCGTTTGATAAGGTTCCCCACGGTAGGCTATTGCAGAAAATACGGAGGCTGGGGATTGAGGGTGATTTAGAGATGTGGATCAGAAATTGGCTATCTGAAAGTGGTGGTTAATGGGAAATGTTCAGAATGGAGTTCAGTCACAAGTGGAGTACCACAAGGATCTGTTCTGGGGCCATTGCTGTTTGTCATTTTTATCAATGACCTAGAGGAAGGCGCAGAAGGGTGGGTGAGTAAATTTGCAGACGATACTAAAGTCGGTGGTGTTGTCGATAGTGTGGAAGGATGTAGCAGGTTACAGAGGGATATAGATAAGCTGCAGAGCTGGGCTGAGAGGTGGCAAATGGAGTTTATTGTAGAGAAGTGTGAGGTGATTCACTTTGGAAGGAATAATAGGAATGCAGAATATTTGGCTAATGGTAAAGTTCTTGGAAGTGTGGATGAGCAGAGGGATCTAGGTGTCCATGTACATAGATCCCTGAAAGTTGCCACCCAGGTTGATAGGGTTGTGAAGAAGGCCTATGGAGTGTTGGCCTTTATTGGTAGAGGGATTGAGTTCCGGAGTCAGGAGGTCATGTTGCAGCTGTACAGAACTCTGGTACGGCCGCATTTGGAGTATTGCGTACAGTTCTGGTCACTGCATTATAGGAAGGACGTGGAGGCTTTGGAGCGGGTGCAGAGGAGATTTACCAGGATGTTGCCTGGTATGGAGGGAAAATCTTATGAGGAAAGGCTGATGGACTTGAGGTTGTTTTCGTTGGAGAGAAGAAGGTTAAGAGGAGACTTAATAGAGGCATACAAAATGATCAGGGGGTTGGATAGGGTGGACAGTGAGAGCCTTCTCCCGCGGATGGAAATGGCTGGCACGAGTGGACATAGCTTTAAACTGAGGGGTAATAGATATAGGACAGAGGTCAGAGGTAGGTTCTTTACGCAAAGAGTAGTGAGGCCGTGGAATGCCCTACCTGCTACAGTAGTGAACTCGCCAACATTGAGGACATTTAAAAGTTTATTGGATAAACATATGGATGATAATGGCATAGTGTAGGTTAGATGGCTTTTGTTTCGGTGCAACATCGTGGGCCGAAGGGCCTGTACTGCGCTGTATCGTTCTATGTTCTATCTCCACCTCGGTCCCCTTGATGCTGACAGGGGTGTGTACAGTACTTTGCTTCCTGAAGTCAATGACCAGCTCTTTTAGTTTTGCTGGCATTGAGGGAGAGATTGTTGTCGCTACATCACTCCACTAGGTTCTCTATCTACCACCTGTATTCGGACTCGTCATTATTCGAGATCCGGCCCACTAATGGTCGTATCGTCAGCAAACTTGTAGATGGAGTTGGAACCAAGTTTTGCCACGCAGTCGTGTGTGTACAGGGAGTAGAGTAGGGGGCTAAGTACGCACCCTTGCAGGGCCTTCACTGTCGCTGGGTCAAAATCCTGAAACTCTCTCCCTAAAGGCACTGTGGATGTATCTACACCACATGCCTACAGCAGTTCAAGGTGGCAGCTCATTACCACCGTCTTAAGGGCAATTAAGGATGGGCAATAAATGGTCTAGGTAGTGACACCCACTTCCCATGAATTTAGTGAATAAAATATTTACATTAGAAGTAATGTTGATTTGTAGCCAATACAGGAGAGATGTTGTTTGTAGAATTCTATACTGATCCCCACAAGATGCATTGATGAATTCAAAGGCCAATTCCTATTTTTGGCAATTGGTGCAGTAAATTGGAGGATTACATAGCTTTCCCTGTTTTACCTTTAAAAGCTTAATTTGGTCACATTCTAGGATGCACATATACTTTCTATTGCATAATTGAACTGTATCCATATTTTAGTTATGAACTGTATCCATAAGAAATCCAAGAGCACAAGCTTGCTTCATTCCTGATGTGATACAAAGATAGCACAAGTGCTGCAAACATAGATGCTGCAACTTATACCCATCCCAGAAGCAAAAATAAATGCACTTCAGATGACTTGAGCCTAATCAGCTAATAGGTTGTGCAGTTTAGCATTAGGCTTTTGCCTGTTCTCGCCCACAGGCCTCTTACAGCACTGATTGTATCTTCTTGAAGTTAAAATTGCACCAAAAACATTTCTTGCACAAGACAAACAGTTCGCCTTTGCTATTTTTCTCAGCTCCACGTACACTAGTCTGACTTGCACACACGTACAGGATCCACAACCAGCACAAACTTTAAAAAGTGTCCGATTTAGAATTTGAAAAAAGATGTTACACATGTTTTTAAAAAGTTAACCCAGAATGAGAAAGGTGTTATTCAGTCTTGAAACATTTTACACAGAATGCTGCATTCATTAAAAAAAGCAGAGTTTTATCTTCTTATACTGACGTATATCAGTTATCGAATCTCTTCATTGTATCTGCTTCACTTTGCTTACCAAGAGATACAGTTCAAACATTACCAACCCAATGCAGACCAGGCATCAAATCAAATGAATGGCATTTTCTCACAACCAGACCAAAGCAAAATTCACTTACTGCTCAGTTCCCTGGAGAATGAAATGTCAGTGGCAAAAGCCTAACCTTTAGCCTGTCTTCACTTTCACATACTGCAGAGCTATCTTTTATGGTACAGATCAACATAAATTTTACACAATGGAAAACATTCTGTTAAGTCTATTTTAAAGACTCTGCAACTACTTCTATGTTCTATACTTTTGTGACAAAAAACATGCTCCAACTTTCCCTCAGCTGACGTTCTACATTGGGAAACCGGTCATGATATCCACATCAGCATACCATGGTGCAATCACACACACACTGATGGACAGGCAGTTGGACCAACCAGCACACACACACATCGCAGCCAATCACCAGTGAGAGCACACGCACTATAAAACAGGGATCACCACAGTTCCCACTCATTCTACCAGGAGATAGCTCAGAGCACAGAGCTCACAGCGTGCCACTCAGACATAGACCATGTGCCGAGTGCCTCACTATGATAGTGATAGGGCTGGGTCCACAGGTTAGCTGGTGAAGCACGTACCCAAGCCAGCAGTTAGTTGTTACCATTGTTTAGACAATAAAACAGAGTTGTACCATCTACAGCCGTGTTGGATCATTTGTGCATCAGAACACCCAACACGACAATGTTCTACATTGGGAAACCTACATTGGCTGGCACGGTAGCACAGTGGTTAACACGGTTGCTTCACAGCGCCAGGGACCCAGGCTCGATTCCCGGTTTGGGTCACTGTCTCGGCGGAGTCTGTACATTCTCCCCTTTTCTGCGTGGGTTCCCTCCGAGTGCTCCGGTTTCCTCCCACAAGTCCTGAAAGGCATGCTTGTTAGGTGAATTCTCCCACAGTGTGCCAGAGTGTGGCGACTCTGGGATTTTCACAGGATCATTGCAGTGTTAATGTAAGCCTACTTGTAAGATTATTATTCATTAAACATTTTCAAAAATGGGGATGGGAAAGAAAAAGCAAAATGAAGAGAAATGGTATGAAAATATGATAGGGAGAAAAAGAGGAACGAAAGGCTGCCTTTAATAACTGCTCAGCAAAGTATTATACCAAAGGACAACCACTGCTGTAATATACAGAAAATAAACTCATTTTAGGTACAAACAGTCATGTTAAATGAATTTCATGGCAGCATTAGTTAATTATTTAAATTGAAGGTTTATGGCACTTTCAATATAGTCAACTAACTTCAATTGCGCAATGGGAGATTTTCAACCTGCCATCCAATCACCAGTAAAACAAAGGGTTATTGTGACAAGAAGATGGGGAATAAGTATGTGTACATTACAATTAAGACAACACTTGTCAAGTACTTCGTTGGGGAGTCGGTGGCTTGTGGTAATGTCACTGGACTATAATCCAGAGGCCCAGGCTAATAGGGGAGATAGGTGCAAATTCCATCATGGCAACTTGTAGAATTTAAAATTAAATTAAATGTGGATTGTAAAACTAGACTCAGTACTGGTGAGAATGGCAACTCTCATGGATTGTTGTAAAAAAAAAAAAAAAACAATCTGTTTCACTAGTGTCCTTCAAGGAAGGAAAACTGCCATCCTTATCCAATTTGGCCTACATAGGACTCCAAACCCTACATGTGGTTGACTCTTAACTGTGTTAGGAAAACAAAAGTAGTTCCAAGGGATTGTAGCCATCTGGGATGGCCACGTCCAATTACAAAATGGACATCCGCAAAGACTGCAGTGAAAATTGAACAATGCTAAGAAACAAGCAGGTGCAAGCTCTGCCTGTTGATTAGAACCTTAAACTCTCAGACAGGACAGAAACTACCAAACGATCTACATACTAATGAGCCATCTCCGGGGACAAAAGGGAAACATTTAGATACACAATGTTAGGACAGACTCCCCGGCGCCAGAAGAAGCCAAAACAAACCATGATAGTCACTAAGACACGCCCAGCGATCAGGGAACCACCCCTCTATTGGAGGAAAATCGATACAACTGATTGAGAAAGACCCAATTAGATGATGCCAAGTTCATGGCCCGCCCAAAAGAGCGCAAAGCCCTTTTCAGTATAAGAGGTATCACCCAAGGGAGAATCTTCCTCCTTTGGCTTTGGCTCTCACCGAAGAGAGAGACCTGCCTAGCAGCTACATCAGACCAAGTATGTCCCAAGTCAACGCACGCTACGAGTTAGACGCTCCTAGTTGCTACCCTGTAAACAGCTCAACCCAGCAACCTTAGAACCGAGCAACGGCCATTGTTCCTCTGACTGAGTGGGCGCCCAAACTAAGTATATGCTTTAGTAATAGTGGTAGTTTAGTTCGTAGAGTTTATGCACGAGTAGATTTGACTGTGTGTAAATAAATAAGCATTGCTTTGAACTTACTAACTGGTGTATCGAGTCATGGATCAGTATTCGGTTCTGAACCTTGTGGCGGTGTCGAAATATACCTGCCGACTCTTGAGCAAATGTGATTAAATAGAGCCAAATTACGAATCAACCAAAGGTTAGCAACAGGATCTATATATGGGATTGGTAAACATTACAAATAAGGCATAGTTTTAAGTGGGTTTAATTTAATGTTTCTGGCATGGTAGAACCTATAATTAGATTCATGCTGGACAAAGGTGTTTGTGTATGTGATGTGGAGATGCCAGCGTTGGACTGGGGTGAGCACAGTAAGAAGTCTTACAACACCAGGTTAGAAGTTCAACAGGTTTGTTTCAAATCACTAGCTTTCGGAGCACTGCTCCTTCCTCAGGTGAATGAAGAGGTATGTTCCAGAAACATGCATACATATATATACATACACATATATATATATATATATATATATATATATATAAATATATACACACAAAGTCAAAGATGCAAGACAATGCTTTGAATGTGAGCATTTGCAGGTAATTAAGTCTTTACAGATCCAGAGATAGAGGTAACCCCAGGTTAAAGAGGTGTGAATTGTCTCAAGCCAGGGCAGTTGATAGGATTTCGCAAACCCAGGCCAGATGGTGGGTGATGAATGTAATGCAACATGAATCCAAGATCCCGGTTGAGGCCATACTCGTGTGCGGAATTTGGCTATAAGGTTCTGCTCAGCGATTTTGCATTGTCGTGCGTCCTGAAAGCCGCCTTGGAGAACACTTACCCGGAGATCAGAGGCTGAATGCCCTTGACTGCTGAAGTGTTCCCTGACTGGAAGGGAACATTCCTACCTGGCGATTGTCGCACGATGTCTGTTCATCCTTTGTCGCAGCATCTGCATGGTCTCGCCAATGTACCATGCTTTGGGACATCCTTTCTTGCAGCATAGGAGGTAGACAACGTTGGCAGAGTCGCACGAGTATGTACCGCGTACCTGGTGGGTGGTGTTCTCCCGAGTAATGGTGGTACCCATGTCGATGATCGGGCACGTCTTGCAGAGATTGCCATGGCAGGGTTGTGTGGTGTCGTGGTCACTGTTCTGAAGGCTGGCTAGTTTGTTGCAACAATGGTTTGTTTGAGGTTGCGTGGTTGTTTGAAGGCAAATAGTGGGGGTGTGGGAATGACCTTGGCAAGATGCTAACCTTCATCGATGACGTGTTGAAGGCTGCCAAGTTGTCATAGTTTCTCCGCTCTGGGTAAGTACTGGACGACGAAGGGTACTCTGTCGGTTGTGTCCCAGGTTTGCCTTCTGAGGAGGTTGGTGCGGTTTTTTGTTGTGGCGCGTTGGAACTTTTGATCAATGAGTGGAGTGCCATATCCCATTTGTACGAGGGCATCATTCAGCGTCTTTGGATGTCTGTTACGCTCCTCCTCGTCTGAGCAGATCCGGTGTATACGGAGGGCTTGTCCATAGGGGATGGCTTCTTTAATGTGTTTAGGGTGGAAGCTGGAGATGTGGAGCATCGTGAGGTTATCCGTGGGCTTGCGGTAAAGCGAAGTGCTGAGGTGACCGTCCTTGATGGAGATGAGTGTGTCCAAGAATGCAACCGATTTTGGAGTTTAGTCCATGGCGAGTCTGATGGTGGGATGGAACTTATTGATGTCATTGTGTAGTCGTTTCAGTGATTCTTCGCCGTGGGTCCAAAGGAAAAAAATGTCATCGATGTATCAGGTGTATAGAATTTACAGTGCAGAAGGAGACCATTCGGCCCATCGAGTCTGCACCGGCTCGTGGAAAGAGCACCCTACCCAAGGTCAACACCTCCACCCTATACCCATAACCCAGTAACTCCACCCAACACGAAGGGCAATTTTGGACAACGCCGGTTGAAGATCCTGTGCGGTAAAGAGGTCTTGTTCATGAAGATGTTGGCATATTGAGGAGCGAATTTGGTCCCCATGGTTGTTCCATGCGTCTGGATGAAGAACTTGTTGTCGAAGGTGAAGACGTTGTGATCCAGAATGAAGTGGATGAGTTGCAGAATTGCATCTGGAGATTGGCAGTTGTCGGAGTTGAGTGCTGAGGCTGTTGCAGCAATGCCGTCATCATGGGGGGGTGCTGGTGTAGAGTACTGAGACGTCCATTGTGACGAGGAATGTTCCTGGTTCAACTGGTTCCTGGGTGCAGAGTTTCTGTAGGAAGTCCGTCGTGTCGAGACAGAAGCTGGGCGTTTCTTGTACGATGGGTTTCAAGATGCCCTCGATGTAGCCAGAGAGGTTCTCACACAGGGTCCCATTGCCTGATACGATAGGACGACCTGGTGTGTTGGCCTTGTGTATTTTTGGGAGGCAGTAGAGACCTCCAACGCGGGGAGTACGTGGGATGAGAGCACGTAAGGTGCTCAGAAGGTCTGTACCCAAGGTCTTGATCAGTCCGTTGAGTTGGCGGGTGTGTTCCTTGGTCGGATCTGCGGGTAACTGTCTGTAGTGTTCCTGGTTATTGAGTTGTCGGTACACCTCTTTGCAGTATGACGGTGGCACCTCCTTTGTCTGCTGGTTTGATGACGATGTTGCGGTTAGTCTGGAGAGCGCGGATGGCGTTGCGTTGTGCTTGGGTGATGTTCAGGGCTGTCTTGTGAATGCGACTCATGAATCTGGCATTGACGCGACTCCTGACGGCTTGAGCATACATGTCGAGTCTAGGGCAGCGGCATACCGGAGGGGTCCAATTCGCCTCTTTCCTCTTCGGTTGCACCTTTGACTATATATATGTTTCTGGAACATACCTCTTTATTCACCCGAGGAAGGAGCAGTGCTCCAAAAGCTAGTGATTTGAAACAAACCAGTTGGACTTTAACCTGGTGTTCTAAGACTTCTTACTTTGTATATATGGGGGTTGGATAAGTTGCAACTGTGATTCTATTGTGCTAAGACAGGGCAATGGCATGAAAATAAATAAAAGTCATAAGCATGTGGCTGTTGCTTAGCAAACGGAGGCCCCTGTACGATTTTAAAAAAGCTTTTAACTGGATATATTGCAGTTGGAGACAGGACACTGGGGAGTGAACAGCTGAGCTGGACAGGACAAGGGAGTTGCAAAGATGCAAGCTTCCCAAGGAACAAGTTCAATCCAGGTAGCCAGGGAATTGGGACAGGAAGAATGTCTAAGACGACTGGATTTAAGAGAACAGAGACCAAGGTATTGTTCAGAAGGAAACAAGGAAGATTAAACAAATTGTTCTGTGTTAAAGAGACAACTTCAGTAACCAGATTTAAAGTTGGACAACAGGCATCAAAAGGTAAATCAAATGTCTTATACCATTTTAATACAGTCTGGGAATTGAGAGTTAAAGCAATTATGCAGTTTGTACAGCAGTCAAGACAAGAAATCCTAACGGTATTGATGTAAAATCCTGGACTGGATTCACTGTTAAAAGTGGAGCAGAGGCTTTGTTTAAAAGTGTCATTTGGAAAACTTAGTCTGGATTTCTGGATGCAAGCAATAAGGGACAGCATTATTCTAAGATTTTAAAGCATTTTTTGGGGTGGGAGTGGAGTTCAGAAACTCTCATGTGACAATCATCTGGAGAGATTCCAAGAAGAAATCGACAGACACTAACTTGGGTTCAGAGTGAAGTGTGTATTTGGCCACAGCTCATTTGGGAGTTAATTGAGACGATTGCAGTTTAAGATGTATTTTGCAGCACATGTTAATCTCAATATCTGTGTGTATTTGTTAATCAAAAGGGGGGTAAGGGGAGTAAAGGAGTAATTAGCAGTCCTGCATCTCTGTCCCTCCACATTTTACTTTTAATAAAAGTAAATGTTACGGTCTTTGTGCCCAGGGTTCCACTCTGGAATCTTTCCATCCAATTATATCAATTGGGGCCATAACAAAAGCCCACTGAAATGGCCCATTCAGTTCAAAGGGTAACAAATGCTGTAACAAATGTGAAACACTGCTGGTTATTTTTTCTCTTTTAGTGCAATAAAAGTAATATAGAGCACATATTCTTGCAAAACAGCCAACATTAATTTCAATTTTTTTCATTCCAAACTTAGGCTATATCTGGAGACCATTAGGAGCTAAATTGAAGTAATCGTACGAATGGAAGCAATGTGAAGGACTTAATTAAGAGCAAGGCACACGTATACTGCATGTCAGCAAAAGCTTATTGGTTCAAGAGTCATTTTCCAAAAACCGATACACTAAATATATCCATTGGTAAATATAATCTGTGCTTTCCCAAAACGCTAATTAGATGCCATGGCATGGACTGTTGACTGCTTTCTATTTTATAAGTTGTCTACAGTTCCTTCATCTGTGATAAATTATGCACTAAATCATATAACCTTGGGAAGTCAATAATGGAAAAAATATCAGCTCAGAAAACAAAAACTTTGGACACTGCTGAGTTAATCCAAAGCTGCAAAAATGAACAAAAATCAAGTCGAGCAATCATGGTTGATCTCATACTGATCAGATAAGACTGCAAGAGTTTGGATGTCTTGAGCTTTGCAAGCAATAATTCAAGTGCAATTGGTGCAACCACAAAAGATATAAATCTGCACACTCACTCTAATGTTTTGACGCAGACTGAAAAGTTTGGCGCTAATGAAACAAGTTTTATAATCATTGCATTAAACCAAATTATTTTTGTAATAGGCTTCTGAAGAGATTCAGTTGGGGCAGCACAGCGGCGTAGTGGTTAGCACGGTTTCCTCACAGCACTGAGGGCCCGGGTTCAATCCCGGCCCGTGTGGTGTTTGCACATTCTCCCCGTATCTGCATGGATCTCACCCCCAAGACCCAAAATGATCTGCAGGGTAGGTGAATTGGCCACGCTAAATTGCCCCTTAATTGGAAAAAAAATAATTGGGTACTCCAAATTTATATTTAAAAAATCCAATCACATTCTGTACAAATCTCACTATCCAAGCAGAGAAGGTTTCAGATTATAAAATCAAAAATAATAGCATGTGTAGGGCACTTCAAAGTTTCCCAAAATACTTCACGCAATTAATTATTTTTGAAGTTGGACAAATGAACAATTTCTGTCCTTTGCCTGCTAACAGTTGAGGAAGGACGCAAATAGAATAATTTTTTTAAAATAAGGGTGTTGTGGGATCTTGAGATCTTTTATTTTTAAACAAACAATGTTATTAAGGTATTTTTTGGCACTGTAAACAGTTACAGATAACAGAAATGTGCAAACATCAATATAAAACCAATACTTCAATCAAATCATACTGCACATGCCCGCTCCTCTCCCCTAGATACTACCCGCCTATTTATCCCTCCTATTCTACTCTAATCTCCCCCCTCCCTTTCCTCCCCCCCCCCCCCCCCCCCCCCCCCCCTCCCCACTGCTGACGTTCACTCTCCCGCAAGGTCGTCGATGAATGGTTGCCACCTTCGGGCGAACCCCAGTACAGATCCCCTCAAGGTGAACTTAATTTTTTCCATACCCAGAAAACTTGACATGTCTGCAAGCCATAGTTCGGTCTTCGGGGGTTTTGAGTCCCTCCATGCCAGTGGTATCTGCCGCCGGGCTATTAAGGAAACAAAGGCCAGAACATCTGCCTCTTTCTCCACCTGGACTCCCGGATCTTCCGAAATCCCGAAAATTGCCACCTCTGGACTCATCACCGCCCTTGTTTTCAGCACCCGGGACATGACCCCCGCAAATCCCTCCCACTACCCCCTAAGCTTAGGACATGCCCAAAACATGTGAACATGGTTCGCTGGTCCTCCCGCGCATCTCGCGCACTTGTCCTCTACCCCAAAGAATCTGCTCATCCGAGCTACCGTCATGTGGGCCCGGTGAACGACCTTAAATTGAATCAGGCCGAGCCTGGCACATGTTGCGGTTGACTTTACCCTACTCATAGCTTCCGCCCACAGCCCGTCCTCCATCTCCCCGCCAAACTCCTCCTCCCATTTGAGTTTCAGTTCCTCCGTCTGGGACTCTTCCCCCTTCATAAGCACCTTGTAGATATCCGAGACTCTACCCTCTCCTCCTCCTCCTCTAGAGACTATTCTGTCCTGGATCCCTATTGGCGGGAGGCGTGGGAAGGATGGGACCTGTCTGCGTACATTCAAAGTCCCGCATCTGTAAGTACCTAAAGTCATTTCCCCTTACCAACCCAAATTTCCCCACCAAGCCCCTCAAACTCGCAAAGCTCCCCTCCAGGAACATATCGCCCACCCTCCCCATCCCTGCCTGCCGCCATGTTCGAAACCCTCCATGCACGTTCCCGGGGCAAATCGATGGTTATCACATATTGGAGCCCAGACTGATGCACCCACCCCCCCCCCCACATACCTCCTCCACTGGCCCCATATCCGCAGGGCCGCCCCCACTACCGGGCTGGTGGAGTACCTGGCCGGCAACAGCGGTAGGGGAGCCGTGACCAGGGCTGCCAAACTGGTGCCCCTGGATCTTGAACATCCTTTTGAACTACTAGAACCGGCAGGTGTTCAATTCCTCCAAGGATGGCGTCTTCAAGAAAGGAACCAGCGTCTCATTAAATTCAGGCTCAAAGTCTGACATGTCTCAAACCCTTAATGGTTTGACCAACTGGAATCAGCCTTGCACACTTTTTGGATAGAACAAATTTATGCTACTTGCATATATCCATCCAACTGAACTTTCATGTTCAACATCAAGTATTCCTAAAGTGAAAAAAAAGTATCCCAGTATCAAAAATTAAGAGACATAAAATGGCCCACTCAGTATTTTACAACCTCTTTTTACAAGCGTGTTAGTCCAACCTCTTTTTACAAGCCTATATCATCTTTCAAAATGCACATCAGTTTTCTAAATGAAGTCAATCTCTCCTGAAATCACAGAACTTGTCAATGTTACTTTAAAATCAGTCTACAAGGTCTCTTTTTAAATGCAGAGTAATATTTGCGAATTAAATTTGAAACCAGCTTTGATATATAAAATTAAATCTCTTTCCAGCACTATACAGCTTTAACAAGAATGCTTTAAATATAGTTAATATGGTGGTTAAACATTTAAAATGGTAAATAATTCCCTTTCATCAGGGATCTGATAGGTCTTAAGGAGGTACTTTAAACATTATCCTATTTTTTGATTATTAGGGAGGAAAATCACCACACTCTGCATTCATTTGGAAAACATCAATATCCCTTTGTGTGCTTTCTGCGCTTTGCATGGGTGCTTCAGTTATTATGCATAAAGTAATCACCAGGTCTTGCATATTCAATGTTATTGGAAAGAATACGTTTGGCATCATAGAACAGCTAAAGGTCATTACCACAGAGCTTTAACTTTCCCAACATTCTTCAAAGCGGAGACCGCCCATAGGCATTCAGACTGCACCAGCGAGGCAGGGGACAGCAAACAAGCCACAACACAGCCAAACTCATATTATTTTCAGTCTTAAATTGACATACCAATGTTCACTCATTTCATGTTTTAACTTCTTCCTAAAATGCACTGTGCTTATAATCTTATGCCATTCACAGAACAAGACCTACTACAACATAATGCAGCATGCTTAAGAACTTGAAGTGTTTCGACAGATCAGAAGAAAATCACCTTTGATGTAGCAACCTTTAAAGGCTACCTTTCTCCCCGAGGTCTTCTTTTAGGATTGCTCTGCCATTTGTCAATGTTTAGCAATCAATAATTCTCTTTTACTTTAAAAAAAATTCAGTTGCAAACTAAAACATGAGTTTCTGAACAAGAGTGAAAAAAACATTACATTGGGTATCTAAATCTTTTGAATTGAATTGCAGTCATCTAAACATTAAAAACATGCAGTTAGTAATACAGCTCAGGAAACCATTAGACAATATGATTGCATCAGTTTGCGCTGAATTCAAGATGTAAAATCAGGAACTGGCTTTTCTCAATCATGGGAGCCCCAGACTGAAACTGGAACTAACATTTTATTTTATAAATTGAAAGTACCAAATTCATTTTTTTTTCCAATTAAGGGGCAATCCACCTACCCTGCACATCTTTGGGTTGTGGGGGTGAGACCCACGCAGACCTGGAGAGAATGTGCAAACTCCACACGGACGGTGACCCGGAGACGGGATCGAACCCAGGTCCTCAGCGCCGTGAGCCAGCAGTACTAACCACTGAGCCATCGTGGCACCCTCAGAATTAACATTTTATAATCATTATTTTACTGCAAAGACATTCAGGTTTTATCAATTTGTTCAGGAAATGTATCAGTGCAGCAGACAGATATTGAATCAATCCATACATGACAGTGATATAATGGGTGTGATATAAAGGGGAAATCTCTAGATAGCTTTATGCTGTTGTCAGGGTTCTAGGATCAGCCCAACCAAATATGTGCAAGGTCTCTCTACCTCAACAACTGCATGATGTGTGTGCTGCCATTGGGATTCTAAATTGCATCCCACAACATAAATGGGGAAATTGGGAACAACAACAATGTTTAAAGTCCTATTTTACTGCGCTTTATGCACGCTAGTTTTTTTAGATTCACACCACTATTAATGAGCTCCAAAACCCATGCAGTTGCCAAAACTATGCAAGAAATTGTTTCAAAGCAGACGAAAAAGCAAATTACCACATGGCAGAATAGTTGTGGTTGTGCTGAATGGCCTGTTTCTGTGCTGGACATGCTACATAATTACATAATATTTCCCCTGCAGAGCTACAACTATTTCACTGCACGCAGGGAATCAGAATGTGCAACTACCAGACAACAACAGCCCGCTAATGCCTGCAAAATTAGCATTCAGGTTTAGATCGAGAAAGTTACCAAGCCAATTACAACTCCCAAAGTCAACTAATCATTGCAAAGATCGTGTACAAAAATTCGTACCAAGCATTCTTGATGTGAAGCCATAGAAGCTGATAAACATCTTCGGGTGACCAGTTTTTTTAGAACAGATTTGATTACAGGCCTCAGATAACAGTAGCTAACAGGTACTCAAAAACCCATGGTGGTTCACAAGTGGATGTTCATCCTCAGCCAAGGTCCACTCAGCTGCAGAGCTCTTAACAACCTGACTTCAGACATGGACAGAAGAACAGAGGAGTGATGAGAGTGACTTTGACATCAAGGAAGCATTTGACTGAAGGGGGCCTAAGAAAATTGGGGAAATCTCCACTGGCTGAGATCTCATTTTGCAGAAAGGAAACTGGTTGCATTTGTTGAAATCTCTGACCCAAAGCATTGCTGCAGGCATTTCCCAGTGTGCTTGGCCCAATCATCTTCAGCTGCTTCATCAATAACCTTCTCTTCATTTTAAGGTCATAAGTATGAATGTTCAATAATGGCTGAATAATGTTCAGCATCATTGGCAACACCTCAGATACTAGAGCAGCCAGTGTACATATGCAGCAAGGTCTGGGCAACTTTCATACTTGGTCTCATAAGTGACAAGTTTCCATCACACAAGTACCTGGCAAAGAACATCTCCATCCAACAGAGAATTTAATCATCTCTCCCTTGATAGTTAATGGGATTACAATCATGCAATGATCCATCGGGAAGGATTCTAGGAAAGGGATTATATAACTGCAGCAGTATTGTTTTACATCCTAAAGGAGAGGCCTAATGGGTCTTTGTTATGATTTCAGGGGAGTTGATAATTACAGACATTGATAATTAGGTCATGGGATTGGAGTGGGATAAATATGATGCAGTAATGGGAGGGGCAGTCAGTTTTGGTTGGGAGCTGAACAGTAACTTCTGCAAAAGGCTGTCAGGTTAAGCAGTGGTCTGACACAGACAATCTCCAGGCTGTTTCCTCACAGGATCTGTCTCTCTTTAACAGTCTCAAAAGATCTTTCAATCCAAAGATTGGCAAGCAATCCTGTGCGATTAACTTTATTTAAAAGTGGGTTTTGAACGGTGATGGGTTTTGCTTGATTGGAGATAATGAAGATAGCAGTTAGGAGTTAAATAGTTTAATTTCATTATTCAGCATTGTTTAACTGGTAATTGTAAGCTACATTTCTGTGCAGTTTCAGGTAGTTTAACACTGCGTGAATAATAGTTTCTTTTCACCATATCCCTATTTGTGCATGGAATCACTCCTGGAACGAAATATCCGTACATGGTCGTGGATCTGCACACCCTTCAAAGACTCTTGGTGTTCTTGTATCACTTCTCCACTTTGTTACCTGGAGTTTAACCCACCAGGCAGAAAAGCAAACAGGAAACACTACCTTCCATCAGGGCTATGCAAATAAACGATGGTCAACTTACAGGTTTGGACTTTACTGACGACATCACTGCCCAGTCAGACAGCATAACAAGGTTGCGACAGCTCATTGCGAATTTGAGTCAATCAGGCTGAGAGTGAAACTCAACCTAACCAGAAAAATATATCATGGGGAAACCTCCAACAAAATTGTATGCTTATGCCAATCAAAACAAAGTTGACATTGTAGAGGACTTTACCTTTCTGGGCAGTTTCATTAATAACCAAGAAGCCATAGACAAAGAGCTCAATGCGAGAATAGGTAAAGCATTATCAACTTTCAACATACTGAATAAGATTTGGAACTGTAAAAAGCTCCCCATGAAATCAAAGATTAGATTCTACAGTGTGCATGGGCTCTCCATTCTCCTACATGGTTCTGAAAGTTGCAACCTGAAAACGTACCAAGAAAGCAAACCAAATGGCTTTGTTACCAGACGACTCTGAAGGATTCCAGGCATGGGATTTTATACTCAATACTAAAGAAAGAAAACGTGCAGAAAAATTTCATCCATCAGCTACAAAAGATGGCTCAGCTGGCTTGGCCAGGTCACGCAACCTCTGTCAATGTGATCTGTCCATCAAGTCGTGTAGCGCGCATCTAATGGGCGTAGAAAACGGCAACACACAAGATGAACTAATGCCAGCTAAGGATGCCAGCCTATTAGCAAAGATCTCCAGCTAATCAACAGATATGGGAGCGACACAAGAACATTTGCTGTGGACAGAAGGGAATGGAGAGCTCAGTCTACCTTATGCGTCTCTAGACACGGGGCCAAGTCTATTGTTTAAAATAAGGGAGCACAATTGAAATATGTGCAAGTCAATTAGCATTGTAATTTACATGCTGCAAGATCCTTTTGCTAAAAATCTGAAGCATGTTGGGATAATTTTCTACATTAAAATTATAAAAATGTCCGTAAAGCTGCTTTGAGCATTAGTCGTTATGGAAGCATTTTTCCACTTAGTTTCCTGAAGAAGCTAAAGACCCAGTTAAAAGTGTAGTTACAAGACACCAGAGGGCAATACCATGCCCAGCCACAGGAATGGAGCAGTGAAAAGCTTTGGAGAATAAGTAATTTCAGTAACTTTCTTTGCCGATTGAATCCAATAGATAATGTATGTTACAGATAAACAAGTCACCTAGAAGGAGCCAAGTGTATCAGAGAAGTATGACACAGCTGGCATGTCAAGGAACGTATTTTCGAAAGTTGTGAAAGAACAGAGGTCATTAGATCTTACAAAACCAAGTATAACCTTTAAAGTCTACAAAATGTTTCAAGTACATCTATGCAACTTACTCTTGGGGGGGGGGGGGGGGGGGGGGGGGTGGAATCCAAAAACTGGGTCAAAATCTGTAATTATATATAGAACATAGCAGCGCAGTACAGGCCCTTCGGCCCCCGATGTTGCGCCGACCTGTGAAACCAATCTAAAGCCCATCTACACTATTCCCTTATTGTCCATATGTCTATCCAATGACCATTTGAAAACCCTTAGTGTTAGCGAGTCCACTACTGTTGCAGGCAGGGCATTCCCTGCCCTTACTACTCTCGGAGTAAAGAACGTACCCCTCTGACATTTGTCCTATATCTATCTCCCCTCAATTTAAAGCTATGTCCCCTCGTGCTAGACATCACCATCCGAGGAAAAAGGCTCTCACTGTCCACCCTATCCAATCCTTTGATCATCTTGTATGCCTCAATTAAATCACCTCTTAACCTTCTTCTCTCTAACGAAAACAGCCTCAAGTCCCTCAGCCTTTCCTCATAAGATCTTCCCTCCATACCAGGCAACATCCTGGTGAATCTCCTCTGCACCCTTTACAATGCTTCCACATCCTTCCTATAATGTGGCGACCAGAATTGCACGCAATACTCAAAAAACGGCCGCACCACAGTTTTGTACAGCTGCAACATGACCTCATGGCTCCGAAACTCAATCCCTCTACCAATAAAAGCTAACACACCGTACGCCTTCTGAACAACCCTCTCAACCTGGGTGGCAACTTTAAGGGATCTATGTACATGGACACCAAGATCTCTCTGCTCATCCACACTGCCAAGAATCTTACCATTAGCCCAGTCCTCAATCTTCCTGTTATTCCTTCCAAAATGAATCACCTCACACTTTTCTGCATTGAACTCTATTTGCCACCGCTCAGCCCAGCGCTACAGCTTATCTATGTCCCTCTGTAACTTGTAACATCCTTCCGCACTGTCCACAACTCCACCGACTTTAGTGTCATCTGCAAATTTACTCACCCATCCTTCTACGCCCTCCTCCAGGTCAGTTATAAAAATGACAAACAGCAGTGGCCCCAAAACAGATCCTAGTGGTACACCACTAGTAACTGGACTTCAGTCTGAACATTTCCCATCAACCACCACCCTTTGTCTTCTTCCAGCTAGCCAATTTCTGATCCAAACTGCTAAATCACCCTGAATCCCACACCTCCGTATTTTCTGCAGTAGCCTACCGTGGGGAACCTTATCAAACGCTTTACTGAAATCCATACACACCACGTCAACTGCTTTACCCTCATCCACCTGTTTGGTCACCTTCTCAAAGAACTCAATAAGGTTTGTGAGGCACGACCTACCCTTCACAAAACCGTGTTGACTATCTCTAATCAAATTATTCCTTTCCAGATGATTATACATCCTATCTCTTATAAACCTTTCCAAGATTTTGCCCACAACAGAAGGAAGGCTCACTGGTCTATAGTTACCAGGGTTGTCTCTACTCCCCCTCTTGAACAAGGGGACAACATTTGCTATCCTCCAGTCTTCTGGCACTATTCCTGTAGACAAAGATGACTTAAAGATCAAGGCCAAAGACTCAGCAATCTCCTCCCTAGCTTCTCAGAGAATCCTAGGATAAATCCCATCCGGCCCAGGGGACTTAGCTATTTTCACACTTTCCAGAATTGCTAACACCTCCTCCTCATGAACCTCAAGCCCTTCTAGTCTAGCAGCCTGAATCTCAGTATTCTCCTCGACAACATTGTCTTTTTCCTGTGTGAATACTGACAAAAAATATTCATTTAGCACCTCTCCCATCTCCTCGGACTCCAAGCACAACTACTCTACTTGACTGGCCCTACTCTTACCCTAGTCATTCGATTATTCCTGACATATCTATAGAAAGCTTTAGGGTTATCCTTGATCCTACCTGCCAAAGACTTCTCATGTCCCCTCCTGGCTCTTCTTAGCTCTCTATTTAGGTCCTTCCTCGCTAACTTGTAACTCTCGAGCGCCCTAACTGAACCTTCATGTCTCATCTTTACATAAGCATCCTTCTTCGTCTTGACAAGTGTTTTGACTGCTTTAGTAAACCAAGGTTCCCTTGCTCGACCACTTCCTCCCTGCCTGACAGGTACATACATATCAAGGACAGCAGTAGCTGTTCCTTGAACAAGCTCCACATTTCCATTGTGCCCATCCCCTGCAGTTTTCCTCTCCATCTGATGCATCCTAAGTCTTGCCTCATCGCATCATAATTGCCTTTCCCCCATATATAATTCTTGCCCTGCGGTATATACCTATCCCTTTCCATCGCTAAAGTAAACGTAATCGAATTGTGGGCACTATCACCAAAGTGCTCACCTACCTCCAAATCTAACACCTGTCCTGGTTCATTACCCAGTACCAAATCCAATATGGCCTCGCCTCTCGTTGGCCTATCTACATACTGTGTCAGGAAACCCTCCTGCACACATTGGACAAAAACAGTTCCATCTAAAGTACTCAAACTATAGCATTTCCATTCAATATTTGGAAAGTTAAAGTCCCCCATAACAACTACCCTGTTGCTTTCGCTCCTATCCAGAATCATCTTTGCAATCCTTTCCTCTACATCTCAGGAACGTTTCGGAAGCCTATAGAAACCCCCTAACAGGGGGGCCTCTCCTTTCCTGTTTCCAACCTCAGCCCATACTACCTCAGTAGACGAGTCCTCATCAAACGTCCTTTCTGCCACCGTAATACTGTCCTTGACTAACAATGCCACCCCTTCCCCTCTTTTATCACCTTCCCTGAGCTTACTGAAATATCTAATCCCCGGCACCTGCAACAACCATTCCTGTTCCTGCTCTATCCATGTTTCCGAAATGGCCACAACATCTAAGTCCCAGGTACCAACCCCTGCCACAAGTTCACCCACCTTATTCCGGATGCTCCTGGCATTGAAGACACTTTAAACCACCTTCCTGCCTGCCCGTACACTCCTGCAACTTTGAAACCTTACTCATGACCTCACTACTCTCAACCTCCTGTATACTGGAGCTACAATTCAGATTCCCAAGCCCCTGCTGAACTAGTTTAAACCCTCCCAAAGAGCATTAGCAAATTTCCCCCCAGGATATTGGTACCCCTCTGGTCCAGGTGTAGACCATCCCGTTAGTAGAGGTCCCACCGACCCCAGAACGACCTCCAATTATCCAGAAACTGAAACCCTCCCTCCTGCACCATCCCTGTAGCCACGTGTTCAACTCCTCTCTCTCCCTATTCCTCGTCTCACTATCACGTGGCACGGGTAACAACCCAGAGATAATAACTCGGTTTGTCCTAGATCTAAGTTTCCACCCTAGCTCTCTGTATTTCTGCCTTAAATCTCTATCCCTTTTCCTACCTATGTCGTTGGTACCTATGTGGACCACGACTTGGGGCTGCTCCCCCTCCCCCTTAAGGATCCCGAAAACACAATCCGAGACATCACGCACCCTGGCACCTGGGAGGCAACACACCAACTCTCTCTCGTTCCCACAGAATCTCCTATCTATCCCCCTAACTATGGAGTCTCCAATGACTAATGCTCTACTCCTCTCCCCCCCCTTCCCTTCTGAGCAACAGGGACAGACTGTGCCAGAAATCTGTACCCCATGGCTTACCCCTGGCAAGTGTCCCGTGTTCCCCCCCCCCCCCCCCCCCCCCCCGCCAACAGTATCCAAAGCGGTATACTTGTTACTAAGGGGAATGACCACAGGAGATCCCTGTACTGACTGCTTCCTCCCAGCCCCTCTCACCGTCACCCATCTATCTTTATTCTTCGGAGTAACTACATCCCTGAAGCTTCTATCTATGACCACCTCTGCCTCCCGAATCATCCGAAGTTCATCCAGCTCCAGTTCCCTAACGCGGTTTCTGAGGAGCTGGAGATGGGTGCACTTCCCACAGATGAAATCAGCAGGGACACTGACGGCGTCCCTCACCTCAAACATTCTGCAGGAGGAACATATGACAGAGATGGACAAATCAGGCAAACAAAATTCCCCTTCTATTCCCAACTATGTTACATTGCAGTCAATTGACCCCTGAAAACTTAAGATATTTACTTTTTCTACTAGACCATGGTATCTTTGGACATGCAAGCATTATTTAGCATTCGCCATTGGCCAATGCCTAACCGGCTAAAATATCCAACTTGGTGAAGAGACTGGTATAGGACACTAAACAGTGTACAAACCATCTTGATGTTCAATACCAATATCATGTACCAGAGTTAGCTGCTCCAAACTGTTTCATCTAATTCTGCTGTAATGGCCTCTGCCAAGGAGGGTTTGGCATGAGGGTAACTGCCTCTGTCTCTAGGATGCGGAGCAACAGAATGGTGTAAACTACAAATGCCCCAACAGCCATTCCTTTTTGTTACAAATCGCTTCACATCTCAATTCCAGATGATACATACAAGCCAAAAGAGCCTTGCCATTGAGCAATCAGGAGTTCTGTCTTACAAAAATGTCTACTTGGACATGGCCTGTACGTCACAAGCTTAACTCAAATTCAGACCGTTATCAAAAATAAGACCAAAGGATGAATCAACTCCTTACAGCAAGCTCCCAGAGATTTTGAAGTGAAGCTCCTTTTCCACCAAATGAATTTACAAAACTCACAAAAGGAATATATTGTTTGATCACTCAACTGTCAATTTTGGAGACTTCCGGGTGCGGCGACGACCAGCTAAATCGCATGTTTCGGCAGCTCCCGGTGGAACGGACTTTTGGGCTCTTAATAGGAGCCCCATCGGCAATTGTAACGGCAAATAACACTGTGCGGTAATCCAGAAGGGAATCCCCCCTGGACACGGATGGAAAAAAAGAGAGGAAAGTAGCCGGATTGCGGTGGATCCTCAAGAGCAGCGGCCAGGAAGGCAGGCACAAAGCAAGATGGCGTCGGAAGGAGGCAGTTTAATATGGGGCCCTAACCAACAAGAGTTCCTGCGGCGTTGCGTAGATGAACTCAAAAAGGAGAAGAAGAAGGAGCTGTTGGCCCCGATATTACAAACGATTGAGGGGCTAAAGGAGGAGCAAAAGACCCAGGAACAGGAGCTTCGGGTCGTGAAGGCAAAGGCTGCTGAAAATGAGGACGACATATAGGGCCTGGTGGTGAAAACGGAGATCCACGAGGCACAACACAAAAGATGTGTGGAAAGGCTGGAGGTGCTGGAGAACAATGCGAGGAGGAAGAACTTAAGGATTCTTCGTCTTCCCGAAGGTGCAGAAGGGGCGGACGTCGGGGCATATGTGAGCACGATGCTGCATTCGTTAATGGGATCGGAGGCCCCAATGGGTCTGCTGGAGGTGGAGGGTGCCTATCGGGTTATGGCGCGAAGACCAAGGGCTGGAGAAATTCCTCGAGCAATAGTTGTGAGACTTCTCCGATAAAAGGACAGAGAGATGGTCCTCAGATGGGCCAAGAAAACTCTGAACAGTAGGTGGGAGAATGCGGTGATCCGCGTGTATCAAGATTGGAGGGCGGAGGTGGCGAGAAGGAGGGCAAGCTTTAATCGGGCCAAGGCGGTGTTGCATAAAAGGAAGGTCAAATACGGAATGTTGCAACCGGCAAGACTGTGGGTCACACATCTAGGGAAACACCACTATTTCGAAACGGCAGACGAGGCGTGGACATTTATTGTCGAGGAGAAGCTGGAGTGAGCGGGCCAGAAAAAGAACGTTTGGGACAAAAGTGGGGGGTGAATTTGTGGGATGAAGGGGGGAAAAGGGGGAAGAGAGGACTTCACAGATTGTTAAACCTGCGACCCTGTAACTTCTCTCTCTTCTCCATGTCGTGGGGGAGGGGGTGAGGGAGGATGAGGAGTTGTGGGCGCCGGCCATTGGGGGGCAGGGCCAAAAGGGGAAGCGCGGGCTTTGTTCCCGCGCTATGGTAATCATGGCGGGAACAGGGAAGCAGGAAGGAGGGGGCCTCGCACAGTGTGAGCCGAGGTCACGGGGGGAAGCCGAGGTCGGCCAGAGTTTGCTGACTTCTGGGAGCAACATGGGGGGTGCAATTACGCTAGCTTGGGATCTAGCGGGGGGGGGGGGGTTAACTGGGTTGCTGCAGCTGGGGAGAAGGGGGAGCTGGTATGGGGGGGGGGGGTCGGGGCGGGGGGCCGCCGCCTGGGGGGGATACAGCTACGTGGGAACCGGGTGAGGAGCTGGATTGAAAAAGGAAATGGTTGTCGTCAAAGGGGGGGGGGGGTAAAGAGCCCCCCAACCCGGTTGATCACGTGGAATGTGAGAGGGCTGAACGGGCCGATTAAGAGGGCACGGGTACTCGCACACCTAAAGAAACTTAAGGCAGATGTGGTTATGCTTCAGGAGACGCATCTGAAGCTGACAGACCAGGTTAGACTTCGCAAAGGATGGGTGGGGCAGGTGTTTCATTCGGGGCTAGATGCAAAAAACAGGGGGGTGGCCATAATAGTGGGGAAGAGGGTAATGTTTGAGGCAAAGACTATAGTGGCGGATAGTGGGGGTAGATACGTGATGGTGAGTGGCAAACTGCAAGGGGAGGCGGTGGTATTAGTGAACGTGTATGCCCCGAACTGGGATGATGCCAATTTTATGAGGCGTATGTTAGGACGAATCCCAGACCTAGAAGTGGGGAAGTTGGTAATGGGTGGAGACTTTAATACGGTGCTGGACCCAGGGCTGGACAGATCGAGGTCCAGGACAGGCCGGCTGCAGCTAGGGTGCTTAAGGATTTTATAGTGCAGATGGGAGGAGTAGATCCCTGGAGATTTAGTAGACCTAGGAGTAAGGAGTTTTCGTTTTTCTCCTATATACATAAAGTATTTTCACGAATAGATTTTTTTGTTTTGGGAAGGGCACTGATCCCAAAGGTGACGGGACGGAGTACACGGCTATAGCCATCTCGGATCATGCTCCACACTGGGTGGACCTGGAGATAGGGGAAGAAAAACAACAGCTTCCACCCTGGAGAATGGACATGGGATTATTGGCAGATGAGGGGATGTGTTTAAGGGTGAGGGGGTGTACTGAAAGGTACTTGGAAATTAATGATAATGGGGAGGTACAGGTGGGAGTGGTCTGGGAGGCACTGAAGGCAGTGGTTAGAGGGGAGCTGATATCTATTAGGGCACATAAAGGAAAGCAGGAGGGTAGGGAAAGGGAGCGGTTGTTGAAAGAACTGCTGAGGGTGGACAGACAATACGCGGAGGCACCGGAGGAGGGACTATACAGGGAAAGGCAAAGGCTACATGTAGAATTTGACTTGTTGACTACGGGTAACGCAGAGGCACAATGGAGGAAGGCACAGGGTGTACAGTACGAATATGGGGAGAAGGCGAGTAGGTTGTTGGCCCACCAACTGAGGAAAAGGGGAGCAGCGAGGGAGATAGGGGGGTGAGAGATGAGGAGGGAGAGATGGAACGGGGAGCGGAGAGAGTGAATGGAGTGTTCAAGGCATTTTATGAAAGATTATATGAAGCGCAGCCCCCGGACGGGAAGGAGAGAATGATGTGCTTTCTGGATCAGCTGGAATTTCCTAAGGTGGAGGAACAGGAGAGAGTGGGGCTGGGAGCACAGATTGAGACGGAGGAAGTAGTGAAAGGGATTGGAAGCATGCAGGCGGGGAAGGCCCCGGGACCAGACGGATTCCCAGTTGAATTATACAAGAAATATTTAGACTTGCTGGCACTGCTACTGATGAGAACCTTTAATGAGGCGAGGGAAAGGGGGCAGCTGCCCCCGACTATGTCAGAGGCAACGATATCGCTCCTCCTAAAGAAGGAAAAAGACCCGCTGCAATGCAGGTCATACAGGCCCATTTCCCTCCTGAATGTGGATGCTAAGATTCTGGCCAAGGTAATGGCAATGAGGATAGAGGATTGTGTCCCGGGGGTGGTCCATGAGGACCAAACTGGGTTTGTGAAGGGGAGACAGCTAAATACAAATATACGGAGGCTGATAGGGGTAATGATGATGCCCCCACCAGAGGGGGAAGCGGAGATAGTGGTGGCGATGGATGCCGAGAAAGCATTTGATAGAGTGGAGTGGGATTATTTGTGGGAGGTGTTGAGGAGATTTGGCTTTGGAGACGGGTATATCAGGTGGGTACAGTTGCTGTATAGGGCCCCGATGGAGAGCGTGGTCACGAATGGACGGGGGTCTGACTATTTTCGGCTCCATAGAGGGACGAGGCAGGGATGCCCTCTGTCCCCGTTATTGTTTGCATTGGCGATTGAACCCCTGGCCATGGCACTGAGGGGTTCCAGGAAGTGGAGGGGAGTACTTAGGGAGGGAGAAGAACACCGGGTATCTCTGTATGTGGATGATTTGTTGATATATGTGGCGGACCCGGCGGAGGGGATGCCAGAGATAATGCAGATACTTGGGGAGTTTGGGGATTTTTCAGGGTATAAACTGAACATGGGGAAAAGTGAGTTGTTTGTGGTACATCCGGGGGAGCAGAGCAGAGAGATAGAGGATTTACTGTTGAGGAAGGTAACAAGGGACTTCCTGTACCTGGGGATCCAGATAGCCAAGAATTGGGGTACATTACATAGGCTTAATTTAACATGGTTGGTGGAACAGATGGAGGAGGACTTCAAGAGATGGGACATGGTGTCCCTGTCATTGGCAGGTAGGGTGCAGGCGGTTAAAATGGTGGTCCTCCCGAGATTCCTTTTTGTGTTCCAGTGCCTCCCGGTGGTGATCACGAAGGCTTTTTTCAAAAGAATGGAGAAGAGCATTATGAGTTTTGTGTGGGCTGGGAAGACCCCGAGAGTGAGGCGGGGATTCTTGCAGCGTAGTAGGGACGGGGGGGGCTGGCACTACCGAGCCTAAGTGAGTACTACTGGGCCGCCAATGTTTCAATGGTGTGTAAGTGGATGGGAGAAGGGGAGGGAGCGGCGTGGAAGAGATTGGAGAGGGCGTCCTGCAGGGGGACTAGCAATGGTGACGGCGCCGTTGCCGTTCTCACCAAAGAAATACACCACAAGCCCGGTGGTGGTGGCTACATTGAGAATTTGGGGGCAGTGGAGACGGCATAGGGGAGGGACGGGAGCTTCGGTGCGGTCCCCGATAAGAAACAATCATAGGTTCGTTCCGGGGAGAATGGATGGGGGATTTGGAGCATGGCAAAGAGCTGGGGTAGTACAATTAAGAGATCTATTTGTAGATGGGACGTTTGCGAGTCTGGGAGCGCTGACGGAGAAATATGGGTTGCCCCAAGGGAATCCATTTCGGTATATGCAATTGAGGGCTTTTGCGAGGCAACAGGTGAGGGAATTCCCGCAGCTCCCGACGCAGGAAGTGCAGGATAGAGTGATCTCAGAGACATGGGTGGGGGACGGTAAGGTGGCGGACATATACAGGGAGATGAGGGACGAGGGGGAGATCATGGTAGATGAGCTGAAAGGGAAATGCGAAGAACTGGGGGAGGAGATTGAGGAGGGGCTGTGGGCTGATGCCCTACGTAGGGTAAACTCATCGTCCTCATGTGCCAGGCTAAGCCTGATACAATTTAAGGTGCTACACAGGGCGCATATGACTGGAGCACGGCTTAGTAAATTTTTGGGGGTAGAGGATAGGTGTGAGAGATGCTCGAGAGGCCCAGCGAATCACACCCACATGTTCTGGTCATGCCCGGCACTACAGGGGTTCTGGGTGGGGGTGGCAAAGGTGCTGTTGAAGGTGGTGGGGGTCCGGGTCGAACCAAGCTGGGGGTTGGCTATATTTGGGGTTGCAGAAGAGCCGGGAGTGCAGGAGGTGAGAGAGGCTGACGTGTTGGCCTTTGCGTCCCTTGTAGCCCGGTGCAGGATATTGTTAATGTGGAAGGAAGCCAAACCCCCGGGGGTGGAGACCTGGATAAACGATATGGCAGGGTTCATAAAGTTAGAACGGATTAAGTTTGTGTTAAGGGGTTCGGCTCAGGGGTTCACCAGGCGGTGGCAACCGTTCGTCGACTACCTCACAGAAAGATAGAGGGAATGGAAAAGAAGTAGATAACAGCAGCAACCCAGGGGGGTTGGGGGGGGGGGGGGGGGAGGAATCGGACGGACTCTCAGGGATGTTATGGTATATGTATAGGTATTTGGTATATGTAATTGCATATTGGATTGCTGGACTGTATTTCTGGAGAGTATTTATTTTGGACAAGGCAGTTGCCATTTAGTTTTGTTTTTTGTTTATATATTACTTATTTATTTGTTTAAAACTGGCCACAGTTATTTATATTGCTTTGTTGCTGTGTAAAAGAAACACTACGTATTATGATGTTTGGCCAAAAAACTTGAATAAAATATATATATTTTTTAAACTGTCAATTTTGGTGAAAATTCAAATACTTGACGCACTACAATCCTTTGAGGCTAAACTGCTAGAGCCCTATTTGAAGAAAATAATTTGGTTTCTTTTTAAAGATAGGGCGGCACGGTGGCAGTGGTTAGCACCACAGTGACAGGGACGCATGTTTGATTCTCAGCTCGAGTGACTGTCTGTGTGGAGTTTGCACCTTCTCCCAGTGTGTGTGTGGGTTTCCTCCGGGTGCCCCGGTTTCCTCCCACAGTCCAAAGATGTGCAGGTTAGGTGGATTGGCCATGCTAAATTACCCCTTCGGGTGAGGTTGCAGGAATAGGACAGAGAGATTGGGCCCAGGTAGGGTGGTCTTTCAAAGGGTCGGTGCAGACCCGATGGGCCTAATGGCCTCCTTCTGCACTGTAGGGATTCTATAAAACAGGAAGGGCTATGAAAGGAGGGATATCAAGGCACTTAACTGTATAAGTAACATAGCCAGCATAAACATCCTTGCTTCCTGAAGCAAGTAGAAATGGGGCGAACTTACAGAATCTCAATCGTTCAAAACTGTCAATTGGAAAAATATGGATGAGAGAGCAAACACAGCTTTGTTTTAAGGAAAACTGTGTTTGACTAGAGTTCTACGATGAAGTAACATTAATGAGATTGATGTGGTGTATGGACTTTGACAAATGAGCACAGTTGTGGGCAAAACTAAAGTCCATGGAATGGGGGGAGAATGGTGGTCACAATTGACTCAGAGGCAGGAAGCAGAGTAGTGATGAACAATGAGTTTCAGACTGCATAGTACTACATAATGGTGTTCCCCAAGCCCAATAGAATCACTGGACTTTGATATAATAATGACTTGGATATAGAAGCTGTACTTTCAAGATTACAAAAATTCTGAGCTTCGTATCATCTGTAAATAAGAACATAAGAACTAGGAACAGGAGTAGGCCATCTGGCCCCTCGAGCCTGCTCCGCCATTTAATGAGATCATGGCTGATCTTTGTGGACTCAGCTCCACTCTCCGGCCCGAACACCATATCCCCGAATCCCTTTATTCTTTAGAAAGGCATCTATCTTTTTCTTTAAAATGTTTAAAGAAGGAGCCTCAACTGCTTCACTGGGCAAGGAATTCCAGCGATTCACAACCGTTTGGGTGAAGAAGTTCCTCCTACACTCCGTCCTAAATCTACCTCCCCTTATTTTGAGGCTATGCCCCCTAGTTCTGCTTTCCCCGACCAGTGGAAACAACCTGCCCGCATCTATCCTATCTATTCCCTTCATAATTTTATATGTCACAATAAGATCCCCCCGCATCCTTCTAAACCCCAATGAGTACAGTCCCAGTCTACTCAACCTCTCATCATAATCTAATCCCCTCAACTCTGGGATCAACCTAGTGAATCTCCTCTGCACTCCCGCCAGTGCCAATATGTCCTTTCTCAGGTAAGGAGACCAAAACTGAACACAATACTCCAGATGCAGCCTCACCAACACCCTATACAATTGCAGCATACCCTCACTAGTCTTGAACTCCATCCCTCTAGCAATGAAAGACAAAACTCGATTAGCCTTCTTAATCACCTGTTGCACCTGCACACCAACTTTTTGCGACTCGTGCACCAGCACACCCAGGTCCCTCTGCACAGCAGCATGTGTTAACATCTTACCGTTTAAATAATAATCCATTCTGCTGTTATTCCTCCCAAAATGGATAGCCTCACACTTGGCAACATTGAATTCCATCTGCCTGACCCTAGCCCATTCATCTAACCTATCCAAATCCTTCTGCAGACTTCCGGTATCCTCTGCCCTTTTTGCTTTACCACTCATCTTAGTGTCGTCTGCAAACTTTGACACATTGCACTTGGTCCCCAACTCCAAATCGTCTATGTAAATTGTGAACAACTGCGGGCCCAACACTGATCCTTGAGGGACCCCACTAGTTACAGGTTGCCAACCAGAGAAACACCCATTTATCCCCACTCTCTGCTTTCTGTTAGTTAACCAATCCTCTACCCATGCTACCACTTTACCCTCAATGCCATGCATCTTTAGTTTATGCAGCAACCTTGTGTGGCACCTTGTCAAAAGCTTTCTGGAAATCCAGATATACCACATCCATTGGCTCCCTGTTATCTACTGCACTGGTAACGTCCTCAAAAAATTTTACCAAATTAGTCAGACACGACCTACCCTTTGTGAACCCATGCTGCGTCTGCCCAATGGGACAATTTCCCTCCAGGTGCCCCGCTATTTCATCCTTAATGATAGATTCCAGCATTTTCCCTACAACCGAAGTTAAGCTTACCGGCCTATAATTACACGCTTTCTGCCGACCTCCTTTTTTAAACAGTGGTGTCACGTTTGCTACTTTACTATAGAGAATAGAACTGACACCAGCAAGACGTAGATCAAATGTGCAGATACGCCGGAAGTGCGATTTAACACAGAAGTGAGAGTGTTGCATTTGGTAGGAGGAATAAGGGCAAGTAAAATAACTAATATTAATTAAAGTGCCTTTAACATGGTGAATCAGTGCAGGCAGATTAGCAAAATTTGACAAGTCATGTGAGAAAATATTAGCACAGTTGACCAAATATTTTGTCCAAATGGTAGGTTTTAAGCAGTGTCTTAAAGGAGGAAAGGATGGAAAGTTTAGGGAGCAAATTTATTTTTATTTATTCATGAGCTGTGGTTTGCAAGGTAGTTGTGAGCTGTCTTCTTGAACCGCAGCAAGTCCGTCCAATGTAGGTATTACCCACAATGCTGTTCCAGGTGAAGTGCCATGATTTTGACCCAGTGACAGTGAAAGAGTAGTGATACACTTGCAAGTCAACATGGTGAATGGAATCCCAGAGTTTGAGCTGAAGTCAAATCTGCTGGTGGAGTGATCAAATCAGTTACGTGCAAAAAATCAAAAGAGTGCGAATACCTCTGTGTTGAAGGACTACAGGTGGTTACAGAGATAGGGAGAGATGATGCCATGAAAGATTTGAAAACAAGGGTGAGAATTTTAAAATGGACTCCTGGTTGTAGATCAGCAAGCACAGGGGTGATTGAGTGAACAGGACTCGGTGCGCGTTAGGACATGAAATGGGCAAAGTTTTGAATGACATCAAGTTTACGGAGGGTGGAAGATGCGAGTCCAGCCAGGAGTGCACCTAATACACAAGTCTAGAGGTAACAAAGGCACAGGTGAGGGTTTCAGCAGCAGCAAAGCTGGGGTCAGGGCAGCATTCAGTGACGTTATGTAGGTGGAAATAATCTGTGATGGCACTAGTCATAAACTAAAGGAGTGGTGGGAAACCTGCGGTTTGTGTGCCACATGAGGCCCATCTGGGTTGAGTGTGGCCCACAAGACATTTTGTTGACCATTGCCCACATGCAGGGTGTCACATTCCGCTGATTTCCTTTCATAAAGATTTTATCCTACCGGTATGACTGAAGTGAAACGCAGGTAAAGCATGTACAAGTGAGGTGCATGGTGATTGTACACAATATTGACTGCAAGAGCCGTATGCTCCCTCTGCGCAAATATAATGCAAATGTTTATTTTCTTTTTAGCATTAGAAGTGGATAGTTCTATTAAAATACAAATGATTAAACATTTTCTATAACTAATAATGAAATATTTGGCCTGCATTAAATGTATTTAATCTTATTCTCAGGGTCATGGTTCGTGAACAAGCCTGATTTCAATCTTGCAGCACAATGAGAAGAAGAATCATTCATGCGGCCCATCCACTAGCCGAGGTTCCCCATCACTGAACTAAATGGCCCAATTTTATAGGGTGCACAGGAATGAAGACTTAGGGATACAAGTACAACATATAAATCTTTGAAGGTGAAAAAACAAGTTAAGAAAGTTGTTAAAAGCATAGAAATCCTTGCACATTCTCCCGTGTTTGTATGGGTCTCACCCCACAACCCAAAGTGCAGGGTAGCTAAATTAGACGTGCTAAATTGCCCCTTAAATGGAAAATAAAATAAAATTGGATACTTTAAATTTATTTTTAAAAAGCATAGGAAATCCTTCACTCACGTAACTGTAGCTGTAGTAGTGTTCAATTCCAGGTACTACTTTGGGAAGGATGTTTAGTTAGGCCTTGGAGAGCATACAGAAGAGATTTACTAAAATGGTACCAGGGAATTTAATTTTATGAAAAATCAATGTAACATTAATTGCTGCATTTCCCATATAAAGCACATCTTAATATGCCTTCTTTACATCAACCTTCAGAAAATGATCCCTAATTGCAACAGTGCAAGTTTCCATTTCCCTCATTAGAAACATTGTGGTCTCAGTCAATTTAGAATCAAGTTCTAGACAAGTTGTGTACTTAAAACCCAAATCATTGGCTTTTGGGACAGCTTCTGGACTGCCAGTAAAATTCCAAAAATGTTTCTATCAGCTTGTGCAAGTTAGGTGCTTTCACACATTGACTTGCAAGAATACCATATGGTAGCAATTCACTGTTCTTCCCGACTGTCATCATGTCAACTGGCTTATTGAAAAACAGTGTGAAATAATTCAGACTGCAGGAGGAGGCAGACGGATTTGTTACATCACTGCCACAGCAGAAAAGTTTGGCAAATGAATGACACTGAATTTGTGTGGAAGGAACAGATTGGGGAGGGGGGGGGGAGAGAGAGAGAGAGAGAGAGAGAGAAAGAGAGAAGAAAGTGCAGTTGAAATCAGTGTCAGGTAGAGTTACAGCTAACTAAGAAAACGGAGCTGAAAATAAACTGGTCATGTATTCATGCATATTTTGTACAATAAGATAAAATGAAGAATGAAATTTCAGCCACCTAAAAAGGTGTTGATCTATAAACATACTACAATCCATCCTCATGGAGCATATGCATAGATGCCAAATAACAGAACACAAGGTGCCACAAACAGGCTAACCTACTCCACAAGTGAAAGGTTACCAGCTGAGCTACAAAATCACATTGCCATCGCACTCCCCACCCCATCCCAGCTGGCTCAATGCAAGTGGAGAAATAAATATGTCAGGAAGTTTTATTAGCAATTAATGTATTGGGGAACAGGAAAGGGCTTCATTTGCTGCAAACAAAAATAACATTCATGATATACAGACAGTTTGCGCGCCACGTCATATATCAGATTTAAATCTTCAGATGCCAAGTATTCTGTTGTGAGACAAAGTTGCAGTGAATGTCCAGAGCAACCATTGCAGGCAACTGAATGTAGCAAGGGTACAATGTCTCTGGGTGGGGCACACCACTCCTGACAAAAGGTGTTAAAGTACTGAAAAATCAACCATCCAAACTGGGCCTGCAGCAAATGCTGACCGGACCAAAGGATAAAACCTTTCTTGACCTTGGGCGGCATAGTAGCTAGCACTGTTGCTTCACAGCTCCAGGGTCAGCTTGGGTCATTGTCTGTGCGGAGATCTGCACGCATTCCACAGGTCTGCATGGGTTTCCTCAGGATGCTCCGGTTTCCTCCCACAGTCCAAAGATGTGCAGGTTAGGTGGATTGGCCATTCGAAATTGCTCTTCTTGTCCAAAAAGGTTAGGTGGGGTTACGGGGATGGGGTGGAGGTGTGGGTTTTAGGGTGCTCTTTCCAAGGGCCAGTGCAGACTTGGATGGGCCAAATGGCCTCCTTTTCCACTGTACAATTCTGTGATTCTATTATTCTTGCCCTCATCAAACTACCTGTCACAGACACATCAGTTTATGACAGAAATTGGTAGGCGACACCTTGTAGAGACAAAGTCCTGTCTTCACACTGAGGACACCCGCTATCATATTCCATGGCACCTTTGCCCTAAATGGGATAGATTCAGAACCAATCTAGCAGCTCAAAACCAAGCACCCATAAAGCACTGTGGGCCACTAGAATTCTATTCAATCACAATCTGTAAACTCATGGCCTGGCATATTCCTCACCTCCAAAATTACCCACAAACCAGGAAATTAACCCTAATCCAATGGCGTATTGGAGAGCATGTTATAATCGGTACCAGACATTCCTAATGCAATATGGAGCACAGGACAACATACATGCTAGGCAGCAGAAACAGTGGTTTCAAAACCAACGGATCAGATCAAGAGTTGTGCAGTGTTGCCAGATCCAGTTGTGAAGCACGAACAATTAAATAACCAGAGGTGGCAGCTCCATAAACAGCTCCATTCTGTATGACGGTGGAGATAGGCACATCATTGCAAAAGAAAGGCTCAAGCATTTGCAATCATCTTCAGACAGAAATGCTGAGTGAACGATCCATCTCGGCCTCCTCCAGGGGTGCCCTGTATCAAAGATGTCAGTCTGCCAATTTGATTCAAGGAAGGCGCTAGCTATGACAACAAGCCAGCTGTATTACTGATTTGTGCTCCAGAACTAATTATACCGGTAGCCAACTTGTTCCAGTACAACTACAACATTGGCATCTACCCAACTAAGTGAAAAATTGATCAAGTGTGTCCTGTCCCGTAAAAAAACTGAACAAATTCAATCTGGCCAATTATCATCCTATCAGTAATCTCAATCATCAGCAAAATCTTGATGTTGTTGTCAAGTGCTACCAAGCAACACCTATTCAGCAATACCCTGCTCATCGATGCTCTGTTTGGATTCCACCAGGGTCACCCAGTTCTAGATCTCATTAAAACAGAGACAAAGAGCTGAATTTCTGGGGTGAAGGCAGGGGTGTGATGATATATACTCCATTTATCAGAGTGCATCTCCAACAACACAAGAATTTCAACGCCATCCAAGATAACGCAGTCCACTTGGGTCAGCACCCCATCCACCACCTTCAGTATTCACTCCTTCCAGTACCAAGTATGTTATAGTAGCAGTAATGGAAAGCTGCATGCAATGATTTGCCAAGACTCCTTAAGCAGCACCTTCAAATGCATGCTTTCAACTTCATCAAGGGACAAGGGTACCATACACATAAGAACACCACCCTCCAAGTCACACATCATCGTGACATAAAGTACATAATTTTCACCTTCAGTGTGCCTGGGTTAAAATCTTGGAACACCTTCCCTTCCTAACAGAACGGTGGGTGTTACCTACACCACAGGAACTGCAGCATTTCAAGGGCAATTAGGGATGCACAATAAATGCTGGCCATGACAGCAATGCTCACATCCTATGAATGAATTGAATTGGTAAAATTTAACATTCATTCTCCATAGGTTTCCAAAAGTATAAAGTTAAAATGTAAGGAATAAACATACTCTCACAAACCAATACGTCCCGATGATGCTAAGAGGAACATCCTGGAACATCCTGGATTTTAGGTGGATTGGCCATGATAAATTGCCCTTAGTGTCCAAAATTGCCCTTGGAGATGTTGACCTTGGGTAGGGTGCTCTTTCCAAGAGCCGGTGTAGACTCGATGGGCCAAATGGCCTCCTTCTGCACTGAAAATTCTATGCAATTAGGGATTTTAAATATCTAAATGTTCGCTAACTGCTCTCATTTCTGACCAAGACGGTTTGCACTTATTTAATACAGCAATATCAATTTGCCAGTGAAATCAACAACTTATTGGCAAGATCTCAACTATTCAAGCCTACACACAATTTGATTTTAAACATGGCAAAATCCCAACAATTCACTACAAAAAAACACCACTTTAGTTTGTAGGATTTTAACAATTCCAAAATTGCTCAGGCCAACTTACATGCTATCAGCCTTATGGAAACTGAATTATTAAAAAGTCAGCTGAATAAAATCAATGAAGTGCAAAATGTTCTTATTAAATAGAATCAGTCTCATGCAGATTTATGAAATTTGGCTACTTTCTATGACTAAGCCAATTTCTTTTTAAGTGGTAGATTTTTCTATCAGCATTGCAGTCACTAACCGTATGGCATTGGTCTCCGTATCATGACAGCACAAAATATATTATTCAAGGTTTCAACACTGTGCACACACCAAAAACACTGTTTGAAGTCATGGCTGTAAGGGTTACATTCCAAAGAAGTGAAGAACAAACTAGGACTTGCCAGGAATTTACTGTGTGCAGAACAATATCTGAATCTACGTAAACGTGAGTCTATTTTGGTTGCAATGAGAAAGCAAAATATGAGGAGACTTTCCAAGGTAAACACTGATGTCAGAGAAATTAAAGCAGCAACATACTTAGGTACACAATTTAGACAGCCCCCTGTTCCAGGACCAAGTCCAGTGGTTAGCATTGCTGCTCACAGTGTCAGGGACCCGGGTTCAATTCCGACCTCGGGTGACTGTCTGTGTGGAGTTTGCACATTCTTCTCCTGTCTGCGAGGGTTTCCTCCAGGTGCTCTGCTTTTCTCCTACAGTCCAAAGATGTGCAGGTTAGGTGGATTGGCCATGCTAAATTACCCCTGGATGGGGTTACAGGGATAGGGTGGGGGATTGGGCCTAGGTAGGGTTCTTTTTCCAAGAGTCAGTACAGACTAAATGGGTTGAATGGCCTCCATCTGTACTGTAGGGATTCTATGATCCTATGAATTATGCATCCATTTATCTCTGTCCAAAATTTGAAATTTATGTCACCCATGTTCAAAAGTAGGAGTCATCTCAGATGCACACTAAACTGCACATATTGAGAAGCACTTTAATCTGTTCCTCATCCAGTGCAACTTGGTCCGTCTGGGTCTAGTGGCAGGGCATTAAACTGTTAAATAAAATAAAATTTTCCATTTTCTAGATAGAATGACAAGACCTGGTATCATTTGGCTAGATAATGAATAGTTTTCAGCTTTTTGGATGGAAAGCAGAAGTTGCCTTATATGTGGATTACTGTACTAGTAAGTAAACATAGTAACTGATTACCAAGAAAGAAAAATCATCTGAAGAAAAGGAGCATCGAAGCACTCATTCCCTTCAAATCTAAAGCCAATTATGTGGCTTAAATTTTGCTCTTTTTTTTAAAAAAAAGTAAACCATAACAATTTGAGTGATCATGTCTGCAGTTGTAAAAAAATTATTGTAAAAGCTTGTGTACAGATTTTTTCTTTAAAAAATGAAAGATAGACATTGTGCAACAAGTCACAACAGTTTGCTGTTATTGCTTCATGCTTTTCTTCCCCATCCTGAAGATTAATAATGTTTGGACGGTAGATATAGCTCTCAGATTTAAAGTCTATGTTTTGCAAATTATTAACACTACTAGAATCTAATATTCTTTTAGGACTTGCCTTGAGTGGGTTGTACTATAAATTCACTTAAAAGAGCACTGAAGGGCAGCACATTGGCACAGTGATTAGCAATAAATCAGGGGCTGGTTTAGCACAAGGCTAAATCGCTGGTTTTGAAAGCAGACCAAGGCAGGCCAGCAGCACGGTTCAATTTCCGTATCAGCCTCCCCGAACAGGCGCCGGAATGTGGTGACTATGGGCTTTTCACAGTAACTTCATTTGAAGCCTACTTGTGACAATAAACAATTTTCATTTCATTGCTGCCTACGTGCTGAGGACCCGGGTATATTGACTTCAACACTGCAAACATGCATGCAATTGTGGTAAAAGTATTTTAGCAGTTAAATATTCATCCCTAATCAAGGCCCTATCCAACCACATTTTTACTGTTGAAATACAGGGATCCGGGGAGACAAACAGAGGACTTGCCGATCAAGTTCACCTCTGAAGGTACCCAGTGAACTGCAAAGACATCCCTCGGCTCATTCACAAGAACTACCTGTGAGGCTCAATGTCAGAACTCTGCAAAAGCTGGTGATTTTACCTCCAGTGATGCCCAGAGCATGCCACATAATTTCTATCAAGTAGAGATTTAAAATAAGCAGTGTTTAGAGTGAAAAACTGGGCAGTATTGCATGCAATAAAGAGAGTCCTAGTTATCAAAGTTGACAGCTTTCATAGAATTTACAGTGCAGGAGGCCATTCGGCCCATCGAGTCTGCACCGGCTCTTGGAAAGAGCACCCTTCCCAACCGCACACCTCCACCCCTATCCCCATAACCCAGTAACCCCATCCAACACCAAGGGCAATTTTGGACACTAAGGGCAATTTAGCGTGCCCAATCCACCTAACCTGCACATCTTTGGACCGTGGGAGGAAACCCACACACATACAGGGAGAACGTGCAGACTCCGCACAGACAGTGACCCAAGCCGGGAATCGAACCTGGGACCCTGGAGCTGTGAAGCAATTGTGCTAATCACTATGCTACCGTGCTGCCCATAATAATATTTGTTGTCACAAGTAGGCTTACATTAACACTGCAATAAAGTTACATTACAACATTCCGGCGCTGTTCGGGAACACGGAGGGAGAATTCAGAATGTTCAAATAACCTAACAGCACGTCTTTTGGGACTTGTGGGAGGAAACCGGAGCACCCGGAGGAAACCCAGCAGACATGAGAATGTGCAAACTCCGCACAGACAGTGACCCAAGCAGGAATCGAACCTGGGACCCTGGTGATGTGAAGCAACAGTGCTAACCACTATGCTACCATGCTAGCAACCGAGTTATACTGTCAGGTGGTAAATTATAGAGAAATAGATTTCCAACGCAATATGGCTTACATACGTTTTTCATATTCAAATGCTAGTTTTCATATACACAAGAGAAAACTGTTTTTGGTAGTTTATTCAATAGTAGTGCTCAATCTTTACATTTGAAAAAACTTCAATCATGCAGAGCCACTGACCAATTAGACAACCTTGAAATTTGTATGAAATTATAAACAATTTTGACCAGGTTGCACTGCTTTAAACCATAGGAGATATAATTGGGTATTTATGAAACAGTGCATTTCAGATTGAATAGTCAGCAACCAAAGTAGACTTCCCAGACAATAAATTCATCAACACGAGGAAACACAGATAATCTGCAGACAAGTATTCTCAAAGCCAACTGCTTCCCCAATTACTTGCTATTTCAACAATTACACTTCTAAAAAGGTTAGAGACATGAAATTTTAATTTTGGTTCTTCTACCATAGGTGCTGAACCACCTGTTGAGTATTTCAATTAAATTTCACTGTTATTCAAACAGAAACTCATTTTGGTTGTTTGTGTAAAAAAATTACAAACAAATAAACAAAAGTAAATGGCCCGATTACAGAGATCTAACTAATTCAATGTATTCAAATAATGAGTCCCACCCAGACTGTATAGCTTAATCTTTACATCAAACTCCTGTTGAAACTTATTTGAGAGAAGGACGCAAATGAGTTCAGGATTTATCCTGCATGTGAGGAATTGCAAACGTTTTCCTGAACGCATCAATAGTAATACTGAGACAAGGAATGAATCTGTATTCCAACTATGTTTACTTACAATATTTTTGTTGCATCCTTGTAAATCCAATAACTAATAATGTCTAAAATAGTAACTGCCTTTACATTTAATCCAGAAATACAAATGATTATTCGGACTATCCTAGTGGCAGGTATTCAAATTCAAAGAATTAGACTATGTTATAACGGCAGTAAAGCAAAAGTCCCATAAAATAAAATAGCATACACAAACAACTTGAATTGCAGAGAATAATCTACGGCAAAATATTACCTGCCCCCATCATACTTGGTGCCCCAATATGAAATGATAAATGGTTATGTGGAATGGTCAGGGCAATGCAGGTCATTCAGCCCATTGAGCCTGCTCTCCCATTCAAATGATAGTGGCTGATATTCCACTTCAATGCCCTTTCTTCCCCCCCCCCCTCCCCCCCCCACTCTCACTATCGCCATATCCCTTTACATCATAGAACCCCTACAGGCAGAAGGAGGCCATTCGGCCCATCGGGTCCAAAAGAGCACCCTATGTCGGCCCACTCCCTCGCCCCATCCCTGTAACCGAACCTTTGGACACTAAGGGGCAATTTAGAATGGCCAGTCCACCTAATCTGCACATCTTTGGACTGAGTGATAGCCACCCTCCAGACGTGGAACCAATTACGGCAGCAATTCGGACGGACCGAAATGTCCGACAAAGCCCCCATTTGCAATAACCACAGATTCACACCAGCACTCACCGACGCCACCTTCAAAAGGTGGAGACAGGACTGGGGGACATTGACAGTCAGGGACCGATACACTGACGGTAGGGTCACAATACTAGAAGAACTGATGCAGAGATTCCAACTAGCCAAAGGCAACAAATTCGGATACCTGCAGCTTAAAACTTCCTACGGAAGGAGACAAGGACATACCAGCGGCCACCACAACAGACACTATTAGCAGAGCTACTGGACGCAGACATCCTAGGCAGAAGGAACATGTACGAACGACTGTGAGAGAGGGCTGACAGCGAACTGGACACGACAAGGAGGAAATGGGAGGAAGACTTGGGGTTCGAAATAGGGTGGGGATTCTGGAGCAAAGCACTGCACAGGGTCAACTCTGCCGCCACATGCGCGAGGCTCACCTAACGCAGATAAAAGTGGTACATAGAGCTCACTTGACCAGAATCCGAATGAGCAGGTTTTTCCCAGAGGTGGAGGATAGATGTGAACAGTGCCAAGGAGGCCCGGCCAACCACGTCCACATGTTCTGGTCTTGCCCCAGACTTGCTGGGTACTGGACAGCCTTCTTCAAGGCAATGTCCAACGTGGTGGGGATGAGGGTGGAGCCATGACCAATATTGGCGGTCTTCAGATTTTCAGACCAGCCAGATCTCTTCATGGGGAGGAGGGCAGACACCCTTGCCTTTGCCTCCCTGGTCGCCCGCCGTAGAATCCTGCTTGGTTGGCGATCAGCAGCACCACCTAAAGCTGCAGACTGGCTGTCCGACCTATCAGAATTTCTCCAAATGGAGAAAATCAAATTCACTATCCATGGGTCGGAAGAGGGCTTCCACAGAACATGGGAGCCATTCACCCGTCTGTTCCGAGACCCATTTGTAGCCAACACATAAATAAATAAATAGCCAGTAGCCAGGGAGAAAAAAAACCAGGACAAGCTAGAAAGAGGAAAGCAAGGGAGGAGCAAGGTGAGGTAGCAAAACCCAGCAAGAAAAAATGGGGTGCAGCAGTAAAAAAAAAAGGGATGGTCAAGGAGAGGGGAGCTGGAGGGGGGAATAGGGAGGATTGCATACTGAGCCAGATGGTAACAGACTGTAAATAGAGAAAACAAGAAGAAACCTTTGTGACTGTACAATAAATGATAACGAACGGCAACGTATATAATTTTGAAAATGCCAATAAAAAGATTTTTAAAAAATCTTTGGACTGTGGGAGGGAACAGAAGCACGCGGAGGAAACCCATGCAGGCACGGGAGAAAGTACAAACTCCACACAGACGGTCACCCAAGGTCAGAATTGAACCCAGGTTCCTTGGTGCTGTGAGGCAGCAATGCTAATCACTGTGCCACCAAATCCGTAGATCTCTACTTTAAACATACTTAATGACTGAGCTTCCACAGCCCTTTGGTGTAGAGAATTCCAAGATTCAAAAACTCTGAGTAAAACAAATTCTCCTCATCTCAGTCCTAAGTGGCTTCCCCTTATTTTGAAATTGTGTTTCCTGGTTCTAGACTCCCTAACCAAGGGGAGCATCTCACCTGCATCTACCCCATCTATCCCTTTAAGTACTTTGTAGGTTTCAATGAGATCTCTCATTTCTTTGAAACTCCACAGAATAAAGGCCCGGTTTCCCCAATCTCTCTTCATACAATAGTCCTGCCAAGTCTGGTGAATCTGGTTGCATTCCACCTATGGCAATATCCTTCGTATGGTAAGGGGACCGAAAACGTACACAGTACTCCAGGTGCAGTCTAACCAAGGTTCTATAGAATTGAAGTAAGACTTCACTACTCCTGCACTCAAACTCTCCTGCATTAAAGGCTAACATACCACTAGCCTTCCAAATTGGCAGCTGCACTTGCATGTTTGCCTATAGCGACTTATTGGCGTAGACATCCAGGACCTTTTGTACATCTACACTTTCTAATCTCTTGCCATTTAATAAATATTCTGCACACCTATCCCTCCTACCAAAGTAGATGAGCCTCATTTTTTCACATTATATTCCATCTGCCATGTTCTTGCTCACTCTCCACGTCTGTCCAAATCCTCTTGAAGCAGCTTTGCACCTTCCTCAAAAATCACATTCCCACCTAGCTGTGTCACCCACAAACTTGGAAATATTACATTTGATTCCCACATCCAAATCATTGATATACATTTTGAGCAGCTGGGATCTCCTGAGTACTGATCTCTGTGGTACCTCATTGAAACCTACAAAGTACTCATCACAGCCTGTCAACGAGAGAATGACCTGCTTATTCCTATTGGGTTTTCTGCCCGTTAACTAATCCTTAACCAATCCTTAATCTGTGCCAGTATATTACTCCTATCCATTAGAGGTCAAAACCCCAAGTGAATTTCAACAGCCTGTTACTCCTGTATACACTGGGGTTGATGTTTGGCCTGAACTGGAGGCGTGTGCCCAGCTCTGTGTACCACACTTGGGAAAGGAGCAAAGAAGCAATTACAACAGGAGGAAATTGTTTTTTCTTTATAAACGTGATTGAATAGAATTTGGAGTGCACTACCCGAGTGGTTCAATCATGGTTTTCAAAAAGGACAATTATCTGAAGAGAAAAAAAAATGCAATGCTATGGGGAAAAGGAGATTTGCTCTTAGAGAACTGGCATGGACCTGATGGGCAGAATGGCCTACTTCTGTGCTGTAACCATTCAGATGGCATTGGAGACTGTTCTTTTAAATACATGAACAATGTGTTTAGTGTATCACCATGTTCAATATTAACACTCGTGCTAGCAGTTAACTTAAACTATTTGTAAGGGCAGTGGTTTTCAGCCTTGTGTGCAGAACTCTACAAAATCCCTGACACTCAGCGAAACTATCCTGCTTCTAAAAATAAGCACTCACTACGCAAAAGGAAAACAGTGCTCATTAGTATACTACCCAGAGGTAATACACATGTGATCACAAACTACTACCCATTGGTCTCTTGCACACTTTTCCAACAAAACTATATACATAATAGCGTTTAAAAAGATTTAGATAGTGGCCGGGATTCATGGCTTAATCTCAGCCAAATTGCCCATGAGAGTTGACAGGTACCATGTTAATGTACAGAGACGAAAAGCACAAAGTTGCATAGCTTTAGCACCTGGTTAAAGGTCAAATGTGACAGGAGGAGTCAAGAGCAGATTACCTGTCATCCAATTCAATGAAAACATTGAAGGTTTTTAAATCAACACAAAGACAGTCTGGTAGCCAAGTCGTTAAGGTGGCACCAAATTCAGGTAATTTAAATCAAGTGGAACACTGTGGAGCATGCCCTGGAGAAACAACAGCCAGCATTCCAAATTGGATTGCTACCCAGTGGCCTCATGTTGGTCTGCACTTGGTTAGGATTTCTCCCTGTGCTCCCCCACCAATACTCACTACTTCACAAACAACTGGTGCACAAAATTCAAGACCAACACTCCAGTGCTGCACAGAGGGAATGCTCCACTGTCAGAGGTGCCACCTATTGGATGAAGCTTAAACTGAGGTTCTGTCTGCCCTCAAGTGGGCACAAAAGACCCCATGACGCTATTTTGAAGAACAGGAAAATTTCCCCAGCATCCTGGTCAATATTTATTCCTCAATCAACATTAAAGAAATGGATCAACAGCTCCTCCCATGCACCAATGTCAATTTGCCTCCTTTTCAATGAGGTCTGAGGTTGGCTTCTGTTTAATAATAATCTTTCTTGGTGTCACAAGTATGCTTACATTAACACTGCAATGAAGTTACTGTGAAAATCCCCTAGTCGCCACACTACGGCGTCTGTTCGGGTATACGGAGGGAGAATTCAGAATGCCCAATTCACCTAACAAGCACGCCTTTCGGAGGAAACCGGAGCACCCGGTGGAAACCCATGCAGACACGGGGAGAACGTGCAGACTTCGCACAGACAGTGACCCAAGCCGGGAATCGAACCCGGGTCCCTGGCTCTGTGAAGCAGCAGAGCTAACCACTGTGCTACTGTGTTTCTTACATGGTAACAGTGACTATACTTCAAAAGTAATTAATTGGCTGCAAAATGCTTTGGGTCATCCTGTGGTGTAAAAAGCGCTATAAGTTTTTTTATTACCTGGTGTCAGACTTGACGCAGTCTCAACTGAGTCAGAAAATTGTTCTTTCAAGCCTCACTACATTGACTTATGCATGTCATCTAGGCTGGCACTTTAGAGCACTAAGTTTGCTTTGTTATATGTGCCATCTTTCTGACAAGATATTAAACAGAGGCCTGATAAAAAGATTCTGGCACTATTAAAAGGTATGAGATTTCTCCCAGTGCCCTGACCAATATTTATCCCTCAACCAACACCCAAACACTGATGGTCTGGTAATGTTTCATTGCTGCTTGCAAATTGGCTACCAAATTTCCTGCACTACAACAATAACTGCACTTCAAAAGTACTCCACTGGCGGTTAATTGCTTTGCAAAGTTATGAGTGGGTCTGTATCAATGCAAAGCTTGCTCTTTCATTACACATATGGGACGCAAGTAGCTGTAGCCTAGCATGAAGTCAACCCTCTGGGGAGGGGAGATAAGACAGGAAGGGACAAAAATATTTGCAGTAGAGTTCATAAAATTCACATGAGAGAGCAATTGAGGGCAAAACAGAAAGAATTTCAAATACTGTATGTGCACTTTCTATCATACCAATGTGCCAACTGCCATGTCCAGATTTTTCAAACTGACCCCAAGAATGCTACCTCTTTGGTAGGCTGATGTAAACAAAAGCTGAAAATTATCATTTCTGGCGAGCTCCTGATAGAACATTCAGAGAATTTCTTTCCTCCCCTTCAAAGCATTCTTGCTGCCAAACACGAACACTATTTGGCACCAGCCAAAGGCTAAATAAGATACTGAGACACCAGACTGAGCAAATCAGCTAAAAGCATTTCAAAAAAGAAACAGTTCAATATAATTTTGCATTAAAATTAAACCCCTGGGCAGGACACTTTAGTGTGGCCAATCCGCCTACCCTGCACACACAAATCATAGAATTTACAGTGCAGGAGGCCATTCGGCCCATCAAGTCTGCACCAGACATGGGAAAGAGCACCTACCCAAGCCACCTCCGCCGTATCTATTCCTGTAACCCAACCCTTTTTGGACACCAAGGGGAATTTAGCATGGCCAATCCACCTAACCCGCACATCTTTGGTCTGTGGGAGGAAACCGGAGCACCTGGAGGAAACCCACGCAGACACGGGGAGAGTGTGCAGACTCCGCACAGACAGTGACCCAAGCCAGGAATCGAACCTGGGACCCTGGAGCTGTGAAACAACTGTGCTAACCACTAAGCTACCGTGCTGCCCTGATCTTTTGGGTTTGGGGGTTGCGAAACCCACACAAACAGGGGGAGAATGTGCAAACTCCACACGGACAGTGACCCAGGGCCGGGATCGAACCTGGGACCTCAGCGCCGTGAAACAGCAGTGCTAACCACTGCACCACCGTGCTGCCCCTATTTCAATGTTTTATTTATTTAGAAAACCAAACTCAAACATGGAAATTCCATTGAATATGAAGAGGGGTTATAAAGATTGCGTTTTGTGAATCCCCATCACATTAAAAACAAAATGTTACAACTTTCATGTTACTGCCTTTTTCCCCCAGTTTTATCATTCTCGGATTTGGGGATCATTACAAGATTTCAAAGATGATTATTCAAAAATTAAATAGTCTTAAAATCACAAATTTTATGCACTTTTTGCACCTCTTCAATCTGGGCAGCACAGCGGTTAGCACTGTAGCTTCATAGCACCAGGGTCCCAGGTTCGATTCCCGGCTGGGTCACTGTCAGTGCGGAGTCTGCACGTTCTCCCCGTGTCTGCGTGGGTTTCCTCCGGATGCTCCGGTTTCCTCCCACAAGTCCCGAAAGACGTGCTGTTAGGTCATTTGGACATTCTGAATACTCCGTGTACCCGAACAGGCGCTGGAGTGTGGAGACTGGGGTCTTTTCACAGTAGCTTCATTGTAATGAAGCTACTTGTGACAATAAAGATTATTATCCCATTACATGGTTCTTAACTGTCAACTATCCTCTGGTGTCTCACAAAAAAGTGAATCTAGATGGGAGTTAGGTCACAGATTAGCAATGGTCTGTGAATGGCAGAGCAGACGCGACGGGCTAAATAGCCCACTCATGTTCTTAAATTCCTTGATTACTGTCGGTACAGTATTTAACTAAATTTAATCCCATCTTCAAATGTGCACAGACACACATCTATTATTGTATTGTAAATGCAACAATATACAAGAATCACTGTTCAGTGATCAGGTAACACTTCTTTTTATAAATTTAGAGTACCCAATTATTTTTTTTCCAATTAAGGGGCAATTTAGCGTGGCCAATCCACCTACCCTGCACATCTTTGGGTTGCGTGTGTGGTTGGTTGTTTCTAAAGATGGCACCTTTGACATTGCAGTTCTCCCTCAATGCCACACTGGTGTCAATTTAAATTATGGGTTTCTTCTGGTGCTCCGATTTCCTCCCACAGTCCAAAGATGCTCAGGTTGGGGGAATGGTCATGATCAATGCGTGGGGTTAAGGGGGATAGGGCAGGGGAGTAGGCGTAGGAAAGGTGCTCTTTTGGAGAGTTGGTGCAGTCCCTATGGGCTAAGTGGCCTCCTTCTGCACGTAGGGACCCCATGGATGTCTTTGGAGTGGGAATTGATCCCAATACCCAACGCAGAGAAGAGAGTCTCTCTGAAACAAAGCAAACAAAAACTTGATAAAATCGATGTCACCTATTAGTCCTCTGATGAGGTACCTCCTTATGAAATTGAGAAAGAAATAAGTAACTTCAGCCTTCTTTTCCAATATACTTCAGGAGAAAAGCATGCAAGTCAATACATTTGCCGGTACACTTTACGTGATTCTCTTAACTCTGCATCTCAGATTATTCTTACCACAAACAACAGACCTGCATCTACCAGTATTGCATCACAATGGTGTTATATAATATTGCTCTCCAGACATATCGGCAACAGAACTGGAAGAACAAAATATATAATTGTATTGCTGGATGGTTTTCACATTTCAAGTGGACACAGTATAAACAATTTCACACACCCACCATTCCAGTTCACTGAAATCCTAATGACAACACGGGAAAGCACTTTCACCCTGCAATTATAGGTTTTAGATTTTTAAAACATCAGTGAAAATGTAATTTAGGAGATACATAAAGCCTTTGAACTGCAAGTTGCTGCTTAAAGTTGAGAATATTAAAGTTAATTATAACTCCATCAAGCCACAATCAGATATTGAACAATTTACCCTCAAACTCCATTATTTTAAACTCTCACTTTCCAAAGCCAGGTACTGCACCATCTCATTTAAAAAAAAAAATTGAGTATCCAATTCTTTTCCAATTAAGGGACAATTTAGCGTAACCAATCCAGGCACATCTTTGGGTTGTGGGGGTGAGACCCATGCAGACACGGGAGAATGTGCAAACTCCACACGACAGTGACCCGGGGCCGGGATCAAACCTGGGTCCTCGGCATTGTGAAGCTGCAGTGCTAACCACTGTGCCACCTCAAGCATCTCACATATATATTCCAGCTAGCCCGACTGGAGTCAAACCAGAAAGTGAATTTTTAACCTCAAAAATAAGTTTACACATTGAATTTTTCACTTCAAGCCCAAAGTTTCAAAAAACAGTCCAAACTGGGGGCATCTGTTAAGTTTCTAGACAACATATTTGCCAGTTCCAACTCGGTTCAGATGGCATGAGATCACAATACATAACTTCTCATCTAGCAAGGGTTCATGTTATGGTATGGAGAAATCTACACTGATGCATTCTGGAATTTCCTTATGGGCTGGCACGTTAAGGCAGCAAAGAGGGAACTTTGCTCTGAAACTCATTATGTTGAACCCAACTTGGGAGTGATTGATTGCTGGCATGAAATCAAATAAATGTTCCACTCCCCAAGACTGATACGCCGAGAGATAAAATTCACCCAACTTATTTTTAAAATGAATGTTACATAAAACAATTCTTGGTAGGAATGCCATATGTAGAAAAACAGTATTAGATTATGAAGTGTATGGCCATTCCTGCACACAATGTAATCACTCCAGGGAGCAATATTACTTTGGTGGGATAATACTGCAGGTCCCAATCTACGTGCAATGTTTTTCTATTTCTTTGATCGCAAACAAATCATTATCCATGCAATAAATGAAGGCACAAGCACGCAACAGCAAGCCATGTATTATATGCACCATGCATCTATTTTAATGCTGAAAACAAACATTTGCACAATAGTCATAGGCACTTCAGGTTACAGAGCTAATATTGTGGAAAAAATACAACAGATCCATAATTCCAATTACAATCAATAAGTTTTCATGATGAAATTATAGAATAGATATTGGGGGTGTCATTCTTTGTACTATGAACTATACAACAACTGAATTAAACAGGCACATTAAAATGGGAATCTGATGCTTTTGAACTACGGAACTGAATCATAAGAACTACTCCACACCAGCTCCAAGTTTCCAGAAGAGATATTTCTTAAAATAGTTCCGAAATATGAGTTAACCTCAAGAGGAATACACATATTTGCCCAATATTGCACTCTTTCAAACAATTATGCCAGATAAGGAGACAGTAAGTTTGTTAGCATTCAGCTCTAGTAAATGTCACCACAGTCCCAGAGGACCATAGGCTGCGCTGCCCTTTGAGAGCTGATTGCAGGTGATTTAACCTGAGGGTCACCACACCCTCATCACGAGGGGGCGATGTTGAGAAGATGGGGACTTTATGACTAACCTCAGCTGGTACAGAAATTGAACCTGCACGGTTGGCATCACTCCGCATCACAAAACAGCCACCCAGCCAACTGAGCTAACCGACAGGAAGTTATAGACAAGAGTTCGTGTAAACAACATGCATTTATATAGTACTGCTAACAGAAGATAAACATCCCACAATATTGCAGAAGCATAACCAGCTAAATATGGCCAGAAGAAGATATTTTAGGAGGGGGCGACCAAAAGCTTGGTCCAAATTGTTACATTCCAAGTATGGTCTCAAAAAACTGGAAAGGCACGTGGGTTTAGAAGGATATTCCAGAGCTTGGTTCCTGAACAGCTGACAGCATGCCCATTGATGGGGATGGGAGATATGGTCGAAAGAATGGACAGTTAAGAGTAGTTGCAGGGGTGAAAGAGGTTACAGAGATAGGAAGGAACAGGAGGGTGAAGAGAATTTTAAATTGGATAAGTTAACGTGCAATGGACAGGGGTGATGGGAACGCTGGAGTTGTTCTGGGACACAATAACACAGAGTCGCTATTTGGGTGACCCAAGGTTTATTTTTTAATATAAATTTAGAGTACCTAATTCTTTTCTTCCTAATTGAGCGGCAATTTAGCATGGACAATGCACCTTCCCAGCATATATTTGGGTTGTGGGGTTGAGACCCACGCAGTCATATGGGGGAATGTGCAAACTCCATTTGGACAGTGACCTGGGGCCAAACTTGCGCCTCACGGTCCTCAGCGCCGTGAGGCAGCAGTGCTAACCACTGCACCACCCTGGGTGAGCCAAGGTTTAAAGGCCACAGAGGATGGGAGGCTGTTCAAAAGGGCATTGCAATAATCACGGTTCAGTTTCTAAAAATATTTTTCTTCAAACGAAATCCAGCAGAGGGCAGTAGAGCTGAGCTGCTGATTGGCTGCTGCGGGGGAAATTTGCGTACGTCCGTGTGCTCACCCTAACTTGAAGGTGTACCTGAGCAAGAGACCCTAGCTGTTCAAGTAAAGACAAGCATCCAGCAGAGGGCAGTAGATCGGAGCTGCTGATTGGTTGTGCTGTACCCGGCAGGAAGGTCTCTGATAGCCTCACGCTATTCAGGGATACGATCGCCTACGTGCAGGACAGGAGGGTGGACACCTGGCTCATCAGCCTTGACCAGCAGAAGGTTTTTGACAGAATATCGCACATCTACATGATGGATGTGCTCTCTAAAATGGGGTTTGGGGAAGGAATTCGCAATTGGATCAAACTGCTCTACACAAGCATCTATAGCGCAGTCTCAATCAATGGGTGGGAATCAGAAAAGTTCCAGATCAAATCTGGAGTCAGGCAGGGCTGCCCTCTCTCCTCTGCCCTGTTTGTGTGCTGCATAGAACCTTTTGCCGAGTCCATCAGGAAGGATCCAGGTACAAGAATGACGATCCCAGGCAGTGGAGGCGTGCAAGTCAAGGCTTCCCTGTACATGGACGACGTCGCCATCTTCTGCTCGGATCCCGCATCCGTACGCAGGCTCTTGAATGCCTGCGACCAGTTTGAACTGGCCTCGGGAGCCAAGCGCGGCAAGAGCGAGGCCATGTTCTTTGGAAACTGGGCCGACCGGTCTTTTGTCCCCTTCACTGTCAAGTCAGATTACCTGAAGGTGCTGGGGATATGGTGTGGAGCGGCTGGGGCGTGCACCAAAAACTGGGAGGAGCGCATAGCCAAGGTAAGACAGAAACTGGGCTGGTGGGAGCAACGCTCCCTCTCCATTGCGGGCAAAACCCTGGTCATCAGGTGTGAGGTACTCTCGGTGTTACTGTACATAGCGCAGGTCTGGCCCATTACCCGACCCTACGCCACAGCAGTCACCCAGGCCATCTTCAAATTTATCTGGAGATCCAAGATGGACCGTGTCCGAAGGGACACTATGTACAAACATCTGGATAAGGGAGGGAAAGACATACCCAACGTCTCCCTCATCCTGATGGCCACCTGTGTGTGCAGCTGTATCAAGCTGTGTGTAGACTCGTGGAGGGCATTGGACGGTTCCCTGAGCAGACTGTCAGAGTCATAAGAATATAAGAACCAGGAGTAGGCCATCTGGCCCCTCGAGCCTGCTCCACCATTCAATGAGATCATGGCTGATCTTTTGTGGACTCAGCTCCACTTTCCAGCCCGAACACCATAACCCTTAATCCCTTTATTCTTCAAAAAACTATCTATCTTTATCTTTAAAAAATTTAATGAAGGAGCCTCTACTGCTTCACTGGGCAAGGAATTCCATAGATTCACAACCCTTTGGGTGAAGAAGTTCCTCCTAAACTCAGTCCTAAATCTACTTCCCCTTATTTTGAGGCTATGCCCCCTAGTTCTGCTTTCCCCGACCAGTGGAAACAACCTGCCCGCATCTATCCTATCTATTCCCTTCATAATCTTATGTTTCTATAAGATCCTCCCCTCATCCTTCTAAATTCCAACAAGTACAGTCCCAGTCTACTCAACCTCTCCTCGTAATCCAACCCCTTCAGCTCTGGTATTAACCTAGTGAATCTCCTCTGCACACCCTCCAGTGCCAGTACGTCCTTTCTCAAGTAAGGAGACCAAAACTGAACACAATACTCCAGGTGTGGCCTCACTAACACCTTATACAATTGCAGCATAACCTCCCTAGTCTTAAACTCCATCCCTCTAGCAATGAAGGACAAAATTCCATTTGCCTTCTTAATCACCTGTTGCACCTGTAAACCAACTTTTTGTGACTTATGCACTAGCACACCCAGGTCTCTCTGCACAGCAGCATGTTTTAATATTTTATTTAAATAATAATCCCTTTTGCTGTTATTCCTACCAAAATGGATAACCTCACATTTGTCAACATTGTATTCCATCTGCCAGACCCTAGCCCATTCACTTAGCCTATCCAAATCCCTCTGCAGACTTCCAGTATCCTCTGCACTTTTTGCTTTACCACTTATCTTAGTGTCGTCTGCAAACTTGGACACATTGCTCTTGGTCCCCAACTCCAAATCATCTATGTAAATTGTGAACAGTTGTGGGCCCAACACTGATCCCTGAGGGACACCACTAGCTACTGATTGCCAACCAGAGAAACACCCATTAATCCCCACTCGTTGCTTTCTATTAATTAGCCAATCCTCTATCCATGCTACTACTTTCCCCTTAATGCCATGCATCTTTATCTTATGCAGCAACCTTTTGTGTGGCACCTTGTCAAAGGCTTTCTGGAAATCCAGATATACCACATCCATTGGCTCCCCGTTATCTACCGCACTGTTAATGTCCTCAAAAAATTCCACTAAATTAGTTAGGCACAACCTGCCTTTTATGAACCCATGCTGTGTCTGCCCAACGGGACAATTTCCATCCAGATGCCTCGCTATTTCTTCCTTGATGATAGATTCCAGCATCTTCCCTACTACCGAAGTTAAGCTCACTGGCCTATAATTACCCGCTTTCTGCCTACCTCCTTTTTTAAACAGTGGTGTCACGTTTGCTAATTTGCAATCCGCCGGGACCACCCCAGAGTCCAGTGAATTTTGGTAAATTATCACTAGTGCATTTGCAATTTCCCTAGCCATCTATTTTAGCACTCTGGGATGCATTCCATCAGGTCCAGACTTGTCTACCTTTAGCCCCATTAGCTTGCCCATCACTACCTCCTTGGTGATAACAATCCGCTCAAGGTCCTCACCTGTCATAGCCTCGTTTCCATCAGTCACTGGCATGTTATTTGTGTCTTCTACTGTGAAGACCGACCCAAAAAACCTGTTCAGTTCCTCAGCCATTTCCTCATCTCCCATTATTAAATCTCCCTTCTCATTCCTCTAAAGGACCAATATTTACCTTATCCACTCTTTTTTGTTTTATATATTTGTAGAAACTTTTACTATCTGTTTTTATATTCTGAGCAAGTTTACTCTCATAATCTATCTTACTCTTCTTTATAGCTTTTTTAGCAGCTTTCTGTTGCCCCCTAAAGATTCCCCAGTCCTCTAGTCTCCCACTGATCTTTGCTACTTTGTATGTTTTTTCCTTCAATTTGATACTCTCCCTTATTTCCTTCGATATCCACGGTCGATTTTCTCTCTTTTTACCGTCCTTCCTTTTTCTTGGTATAACCCTTTGCTGAGCACTGTGAAAAATCACTTGGAAGGTTCTCCACTGTTCCTCAACTGTTTCACCATAAAGTCTTTGCTCCCAGTCTACCGTAGCTAGTTCTTCTCTCATCCCATTGTAATCTCCTTTGTTTAAGCACAAAACACGAGTGCTTGATTTTACCTTCTCACCCTCCATCTGTATTTTAAATTCCACCATATTGTGATCGCTCCTTCCGAGAGGATCCCTAACTATGAGATCCTGAATCAATCCGGTCTCATTACACAGGACCAGATCTAGGACCGCTTGTTCCCTCGTAGGTTCCATTACGGGCAGCACGGTAGCATTGTGGATAGCACAATTGCTTCACAGCTCCAGGGTCCCAGGTTCAATTCCAGCTTGGGTCACTGTGCGGAGTCTGCACATCCTCCCAGTGTCTGTGTGGGTTTCCTCCGGGTGCTCCGGTTTCCTCCCACAGTCCAAAGATGTGGTTAGGTGGATTGGCCATGATAAATTGCTCTTAGTGTCCAAAATTGCCCTTAGTGTTGGGTGGTGTTACTGGGTTATGGGGATAGGGTGGAGGTGTTGACCTTGGGTAGGGTGCTCTTTCCAAGAGCCGGTGCAGACTCGATGGGCCGAATGGCCTCCTTCTGCAATGTAAATTCTATGAAATTACATACTGTTCTAGGAAACTATCGCGGATACATTCTATAAACTCCTCCTCAAGGCTGTCTTGACCGACCTGGTTAAACCAATCGACATGTAGATTAAAATCCCCCATGATAACTGCTGTACCATTTCTACATGCATCAGTTATTTCTTTGTTTATTGCCTGCCCCATCATAATGTTACTATTTGGTGGCCTATAGACTACTCCTATCAGTGACTTTTTCGCCTTACTATTCCTGATTTCCACCCAAATGGATTCAACCTTATCCTCCATAGCACCAATATCATCCCTTACTGTTGCCCAGATGTCATCCTTAAATAACAGAGCTACACCACCTCCCTTACCATCCACTCTGTCCATCCGAATAGTTTGATACCCTCGGATATGTAACTCCCAGTCGTGACCATCCTTTAACCATGTTTCAGTAATGGCCACTAAATCATAGTCATTCACGATGATTTGCGCCATCAACTCATTTACCTTATTCCGAATACTACGAGCATTCAGGTAAAGTACACCTATGTTGGCTTTTTTACCTCTGTACTGAATCTTAACACCTCGATCAGTAACCTCTCCTAAGTTATATTTCCTCTTAACCTTTCTCCTAATTTTCCTTGTCGTTGAACCCATATCTTCATGTAACAACCTGCTGTGTCACTTACCATTAATGTTTTCACTTCCCGTTTTATTCCTTTTAGTATTCCTGGTCCTATTCACTGAGCTCCCCTCAGTCACTGTACCTTGTACTATCGCCCTTTTTGATTTTTGACTATGGCTTCTCTGCCTTACACTTTCCCCCTTACTGCCTTTTGTTTCTGTCCCTGTTTTACTACCTTCCAACATCGGTTCCCATCCCCCTGCCACATTAGTTTAAACTTTCCCCAACAGCTCTAGCAAACACCCCCATTAGGACATCGGTTCCAGTCCTGCCCAGGTGCAGACCGTCCGGTTTGTACTGATCCCACCTCCCCCAGAACCGGTTCCAATGTCCCAGGAATTTGAATCCCTCCCTCTTGCACCATCTCTCGAGCCACGCATTCATCCTATCTATCCTGACATTCCTACTCTGACTAGCTCGTGGCACTGGTAGCAATCCTGAGATTACTACCTTTGAGGTCCTACTTTTTAGCTTAACTCCCAACTCCCTAAATTCAGCTTGTAGGACCTTGTCCCGTTTTTTTACCTATATCGTTGGTGCCTATGTGCACCACGACAGCTGGCTGTTCACCCTTCCCCCCCAAGAATGTCCTGCAACCGCTCCGAGACCCTTGCACCAGGGAGGCAACATACCATCCTGGAGTCTCTTTTGTGTCCGCAGAACCGCCTGTCTATTCCCCTTACAATTGAGTACCCTATCACTATAGCCCTCCCATTCTTCTTCCTGCCCAGCTGCGCAGCAGAGCCAGCCACGGTGTCATGAAGCTGGCTGCTGCTGCCTTCCCCTGGTGAGCCATCTCCCTCAACAGTATCCAAAGCGGTATATCTGTTTTGCAGGGAGATGACCGCAGAGGACACCTGCACTGCCTTCCTACTCTTGCTCGGTCTTTTGGTCACCCATTTTCTATCTCCCTCAGTACCTTTCACCTGCAGTATGACCAACTCGCTAAACGTGCTATCCACGACGTCCTCAGCATTGCGGATGCTCCAAAGCGAGTCCATCCGCAGCTCCAGAGCCGCCAAGCGGTCTAACAGGAGCTGCAACTGGACACACTTCTTGCACGTGAAGGAGCCAGGGACAGTGGACGTGTCCCTGAGCTCCCACATCGCACACGAGGAGCATCTGGCAGAACATCTCATCACCAGAACTTACAAACAAGCACCAAGACCTAGCTTGGCTGGTGGTGAGAAGGGCCCTCCCCGTCAGATTCTTCATGTACACCCGAAGGCTCTGCGCCGTTGCACGCTTCCCTCGGGAGTGGCTGTGGGGAAAATGAGACGGTCACCCACCTCCTTGTGGAATGTGCCTTTGCAAAGAAGGTCTGGAGAGAGATGCAGTGGTATTTGTCAAGGTTCAACCCGAGCAGCTCTGCGACGCAGGACTCTGTGCTCTACGGACTGTCTCCAGGGGGACACACCGAGACAAACATCAACTGCTGCTGGAAGCTCATCAACTCGGTGAAAAACACTCTTTGGTCTGCCCGAAACTTGATCTTTCAGTGCAAAGAGCTGTCCTCGACCGAGTGTTGCAGACTGGCACATTCCAAGGTCCAGGACTACGTGCTGAGGGACGCACTCAAGCTTGGGGTAGCTGCCGCAATGGGGAAAGACCACGGTGTAAGGTCTTACCAGCAAATGTACACCGAGGGGCGGGTAACAGTGTAAACCCCCCTCGGTCTGGGTCATTAACACTCCAATGTACAACAGAAGCATGACAATGTAAATGTTTCAGAAGGAATTGTAACGTAAAGAGCGATATGTGTGTAAGGTTATCAAGATTGAATGGAAGAAAGTCAAGGGAATGTGTAACTGATGGAAATGTAGTCAAGACAATTCAAAATGTTCTGTAATGTTTATGATAGATTTTATGAATAAAGTATATTTTTTGAAAAAAAAAGTTGCGAGGGAAATTTGCATACGTCCGTGTACTCACCCTAACTTGAATGTGGTTTGTGGAGGAGCTGTTGTCAAGTGACACTTAAACCCGAATTACTTCTTCAGTTTTTCCCTCCCTACCCACTCCTCTAACCAAAAAAAAACAACTGCTGCAAAGATCAAGAGGAAGGCTCGAGGGCAGGTAGAAGTCGAAAGCAGTTGAACCGTGATGTCACAGCCTGCAGGTAAGGGATTGGCTGGTGACTGGTAAGTAGTTTTTCTTTTCTTTTCCCTCAGGTATTATCGTGTGGGGCGCAGAGGTTGCTGAGTGAGTGCTTGCTGAGAAGGGGAGTGAATAACAGATAGGTTCTTTCTTTTTTTTATCTAGAGGGGATGGCAGGGAAGGTAGTGCAATGTTCCTCCTGTAGAATGTTTGAGGTGAGGGACGCCGTCAATGTCCCTGCTGATTTCATCTGTGGGAAGTGCACCCATCTCCAGCTCCTCAGAAACCGCGTTAGGGAACTGGAACTGGATGAACTTCGGATGATTCGGGAGGCAGAGGTGGTCATAGATAGAAGCTTCAGGGATGTAGTTACTCCGAAGAATAAAGATAGATGGGTGACGGTGAGGGGGGCTGGGAGGAAGCAGTCAGTACAGGGATCCCCTGTGGTCGTTCCCCTTAGTAACAAGTATACCGCTTTGGATACTGTTGGGGGCGGGGACTTACCAGGGGTAAGCCATGGGGTACAGGTCTCTGGCACAGAGTCTGTCCCTGTTGTTCAGAAGGGAAGGGGAGAGAGGAGTAGAGCATTAGTCATGGGAGACTCCATAGTTAGGGGAATAGATAGGTATTCCGCATCCATTGAAATAATTACTTCTGGCTTGGTCACTGTGGCGGGTGTCAACACCACATTCAACAATCTCAATGTTAGCTGACAGCTGCTGGCCCTTAACAAATCCTGTCTGCTCCACCGAAGGAGTCAACATTGTTTATGAAATTCGACAGGGAATCCATTCAGACCAGGTGCTTTACCAATCTGCATTAAACAAATGCACTTCAGGATCTCCTCCAGTCCAATTGGCGCCTCCTCCCGTTCCACCTCCAGAAAGGTCAACCTGTCCAAAAATTGTAACATTATCGAATTCTCCTCCGGAGGCTCAGACTTATATAGCCCATGGTAAAAGGCCACAAGCACCACATTAACCTTCTCTGGGGCAGAAACCAACCCGCCACCCAAGTCCCTAACCTGAACTATCTCCCAGGTGACAGGCTGCCTCTTCAGCTAACGACTAGCATTCCCCCATTTTCTCAAAATGTTCCCCTCAAGGGACGCAGCTGGCTCACCACCTTCCCCATTGACAACTTGAAATCCGTCTGCAATTTCTTTCTCTCTGCCACAAGTTCCAGTGTGAGGGCAATCGAGTATTGGCGGTCCATCTCAAGGATGGCATCCACCAGCCTCTGCCTCGTTCCCAGAGGGAGGGAGGGGGGGGGGGGGGGGTGGATGGACACGAGAAAAGAAAGAAAACACGCTTGGATACCAAAATCTCCACAGCTTTGCCTGCCACCATCTGTTCCATGAACACCAACAATTCCTTTGCCACCACCGATGTAGTGAAGGGCTTGTGACTCAAGCCTATGATTCAGAATATAATTTAAGTGCACCCCACATAATTAACTGATGTGAATCGAGATTTGGAACAGAAGGCAGCGCCTTTTTAATGAACTCCGTGCCATCCCAATTTGGGGCATACACGTTGGCCCACTAACAATTACGTATCTCCCTCTCGAGTCTACTAAAATGTTAACCGCAGAACAGGCCCCCCTCGTGTTAATCAGCACCACGGTCCCCAAATGATACCCATCCTTTCCACAGCCTTGTTTGAACTCGGACTCTCAAATGGGTCTCCTATAGAAAACCCACATCAGCTTCCAAACTTGACCTTTAAACTGGGCCATTTAATCCCCTCACATTCCATGTAACCAATCGGACAGGGAACATCTGACGACCCCCTCCTCTTCTCCCAGCTAGGATCAACCCTATCCCAGTGAGGTAATCCAGCAGAGCCCCAACCTGCACCAGTTCCAGATCAGCACAAGATGGCCACCATCACCCACATCAAGCCAGTTCAAAAACAATGGAATTGTCATCATCAGCAAACTACTATTTCCCCACCCCCTCAGTTCCACCCCACCAGACGCCAGACAACCAACCAAGAAGCAAAAGCGCCCCCGCCCCCATGAAACAGAAACAAAAAAACTTAAGCTCATTATCTTGAAGAACAAAAGAACACCCCCCCATAGGTAACCAGCTACAGCCATCCCCCCTCCGCTCCCATTAATTATTTGTTTTAAATTTCTCCAATTGAGGGGCAAATTAGCATGGCCAATCCACCTACCCTGCACATGTTTGGGTTGTGGGGGTGAGACCCACGCAGACACGGGGAGAATGTGCAAACTCCACACGGACAGTGACCCAGGGCCGGGATAAAACCCAGGTCCTCGGCACCATGAGGAAGCAGGGCTAACCACTGCACCACCGTGCTGCCCCACTCCCCGCCCCCATTAACTATTAACTAGTTATACTGCCAGGGGGGGAAAAAAATCAAAGTCTTTCAAACATTGTTCAACCAGCTATGGATCAGTTTAAAATGCAGATGGGCTGAGTTGGGCACTGCTACAGCATGAAAGTCTTCTGAGGGAGAGTATGTGGGGTCAAAATAACTTGCGATCAAACAGTGACGGCCAACAGTCTGATTCAGCATCATGGCACATCAGCCAAGGAGGAGGCTGCAATCACTGGCATGGGGACAGACAGGGTCAGGGTAGGGAGGTGGGATGGGGAAACAGCGTAGAGCCAGCTAAATGGATGTTGGAAATTCCAATGATGCAGTTTTCACATTTGTGGGACAGGAGAATAATGGGGACGGCAGAGAGGAGTTCAAGGATAGATCCGGGATGAATGGACGGTTTTGGCAAGAGAATGGTTCTTGATAAGACCTGATATGGCACAGGTCTGATTATGCACAAATAGCCAGTTGTGCAACAGATATGCTCATGCTCAAGCTTTCACCACACTAGACTTGAAAGAGAGTGATTATGGGGGGAATACCAGGGGAATAACCAGGATGGAAGAGTAAAAGGCTTGAAAGGTGAGGGAGTCAGAAGTGAGAGATTAGATGAGGAAATCAACAGCTGCAGAAACATCATGGCAAATGGAGGGCAAAGCATTTTAGGTTGCAGGCAATTTTCAAATCCAATTTTTAAAAAGTGGTGCCGGGGAGTCGTTTTCCCGGCAGGTCACAGAAAACTGGTTTGGGGTGGGTGGGTGGTGAGGGGCTTAAGGGATTGAAGTTCTTGTGATCTAGACTACAAGAGCAGAAAGGCTATACAATCAGACTAGAGTCTACAATCGGACATTAGAGTTTATACGAAGAGATTCAAAAAGTACCGTGAAATCGGGAGGTGGAGTGGCGTGTAAGCGAGTTGACAAGGCGGCTAAAATCACTAGGGAAGAAATTTGACATTGCAGGGAAAATTTGGGAATGGGGCAAAGAAGGATTTTGAAAGACAAGCGGGGGGGTGAAACAAGATAAACTGCTTAAAGGGAAATGTGCCAGAACACTGAAGCGGGAAAACAACAATGATGTGATTTGTTGATACGGGCAGAGTCTAACGGGTCAGGGTGGATGGGATGAGTGGGGTTAGAAGGCAGAGGGGAGACTGTCTCCCAATATATCCTGAGTGATTCCAATTTCAACAAATGGCATGGAGCTTACTGATTGCAGAGAACACAATGGCCAGCCACAGGAGCTTAAAAGACCCCTTAATAAAGAAGGTACATAAATAAAAGCACACACACTTTCAACACATTATTCTCACGTAAACTCAATTAATATAAATAAAATGGAACTTTGCTCTTGTTATCTACTGTGTCAAATTAACACTTTTGTGAAGCTTACTGCTTTTCAATCACGTTCCAACTATTGACTCCAAGAGTATTAAAACAAATGATGACAGGATTTGAGCTTTTCTGAATTTCAATCGGGATTTATAAAAAGTAAACTAATTTTTAGTGAAACCCCCACTTCTGGCACATCACACTCCAGACCACACAGTTTAGTACATGAGGGGAAAGAGCTGTTCTGACCTGGAGCTGAAACTGACAAGCGATTTAATGACCTCTAATTCACCATGATCTCAACAAAATTATATGGATTTCCACTAGTCATACTGCAGCAATGGTTTTAACGGGGCAAAAGATTAACAGTTCAATGCCACGACAGTGCTCCAAAATGGTCATTTGCAACAGGGGAGAAATTCCTTGGGGTGACAAAACTGCAGACGATATTTCACCCCCCCCCCCCCCCCCCCACGGCCATTATTCCACGTAACGTCAATTTGCAAGCGTTGGTTTTAATGCAATACCCTCGAGTACTTCACACACGGAGACGTAAACTAACAGGGCGTCTCACTTTCCAAGTCACTTTGTGTTGCATGATGTATAATATGAAACATGTAACAATTTCCTCCCATCCAAATCCACAGCTGGACTCCAGCAGAACCACAGTCACATTTCTAAACAGTCTCGTTGCGTGTGAATTGTAACAACACTTCGCAATGCCTCCAGTGCTTTGTCAACAAAGTGACTCGAGGAGTGGGTCAGTTCTCTTTTAATCGCTCAGTGCTGGTGCATGGTTGGGAGGGGGGGGGGGGGGTAGAGATGAGAAACACCCCCCCCCCCCCTCAAAGTCAGAACCCAACTCGTCCCGAACAGAATATCTGCGGATAGAAACGTCGAAAACAAGGTTCCCAACTCTTTCTCCATCCCCCCCCAACAAAAAAAACAGCTAGCAAAACCCTGGAAATAAATGTGCAGAAATGAAGTGTTGGGAAGAAGTCTTGGAATCGTCTGACAAACCCCCCCCCCCAAACTCCTCCTTTTCCTGCTGAAAAAACAACAAAAAAGGCCCTGCTTAAAAACAAATGCACCAGCTCAGAAGAGGGAGATTCTCCGCCGAGTTTGGCCAAGAAACCCCCTGATATTTCAGTCCCCACACATACATTTATAGCACAATCTGCATTTCCGCTTTTATTGGTTCCCACAACAGAAGCTCGCGCTCCACACCAAACAACGCCCAGACCGACCCAAACCCAGCCAAACCTAAACCCAGCCAGATCCAAACCCAACCAGCCCCAAACCCAGCCAGACCCAACCAGCACCAAACCCAGCCAGACCCAACCAGCACCAAACCCAGCCAGACCCAACCAGCACCAAACCCAGCCAGACCCAAACCCAGCCCCAGCCAGACCCAAACCCAGCCAGACCCAAACCCAGCACCAGACCCAACCCAACCAGACCCAAACAGCACCAAACCCAGCCAGACCCAAATCCAGCCCCAGCCAGACCCAACCAGCACCAAACCCAGCCAGACCCAACCAGCACCAAACCCAGCCAGACCCAAATCCAGCCCCAGCCAGACCCAAACCCAGCACCAGACCCAACCCAACCAGACCCAAACAGCACCAAACCCAGCCAGACCCAACCAGCCCCAGCCAGACCCAAACAGCACCAAACCCAGCCAGACCCAAACCCAGCACCAAACCCAGCCGAACCTAAACTCAGCCCGAGCCAGAACCAATCGCAGCCCGACCCAAACCCAGCCGATGGACATTTGCTGATTTTACCTGAGCGAGTGGCCGACTCTCCTCCTCCTCCGGCCGGACTTGCTGCGGCTCCCAAGCCTTCCCCGCTCGGTCACTCCTCTCCCGAGGCCCGGCTGACAGCCCCGTCACCCGCCGCCACCCCTACACCTCGCCGCTGTTAGCCGGTTTATCCCGGCCCCAACCCCCTCTCCCTTCCCACCCACCCACCTCCCGGCCCACTCCCCCTCAGCGGCTCGGGGTTTGCCCACCGCCCCGCGGCCAGGTTACACGGGAAGGTTTGAGGCCTTGCCCTGGCTGTTAACGGCGCTCCCCCGCGCTCTGTCCCTCACACTGACTGGGCTCCGGGAGACGCTCCGACATCAACGGTCGCGCAGCCCCCTCCCCTCACAACACAACTCCAGCCGCCGTCATTGCGTCACCACCGTGCGCGACGCCGCCATCTTAGATCATCACGTCGACGTGCGCGCACCCGCCAGCGCGCGCACTCTCCCGCTGCCTGGGTCCCTCACGCCGCCCGCGCGTACGATCCCGCTGCCTGAGTCCCCCACCCCTCACGATGCCCTCCCCCCGCGTGCTCCCCCATCTCTCTCCCACGCATTTCCCTCTTGCCCCTTCCATACCCCACTCCCCCCTCACACCTCTACCCCCTCACCACTCTCCCCCATCACCACCCCTCATGCTCCCCCTCCCCTCGCGATTCCGCTCGCATTGCCCTCTCCCCCGGCACTCCCCTCATGCCCCCACTCACTCTACCCCTTGTGCCCCCTTGTTCTCACGCGCCCCTCTACACCTCCCCCTCCCCCCTCACATTGCCCTCTCCCCGCACTCCACCTCATTCTGCCCCTTTTGCCCTTCCCCTCTGCCCCACCCTCCCATCTGCCCCTCGCCCTCACCCCTCATGCTCCCTCTCACGCTTCCCCTCTCCATTTCACACACTCCTTCCAGATTTTGCGCTCTCCCTCCTGCTCCCCTCACATATCCCCTACCTTGATCCCCACGCTCTCTCCTCGCGCTCCCAATCTCTCCTCGCGCTGTTGCTCTTATTAGCCTTAGTTTTATTAGCTCTAATTCTGTCACCTTTGCTCACGAGTCGCCAGGTATCTTTCTGATACCGCCACGTGGTTCAGGCTCAAGTTATGATTAATAAGTCAGCACGCCGCTTAGTAAGATTGAAATCAACGGTCATTTATTATATACAACAAGTAATGCTTACACAATAATCCTACTATCTATATAGAAACCTATCACTACTGGCCAATACTTAACTTTAGGAAGGGCCCACCAGGTCAGGGGAACGAATGGCTTATCGAATCGGATCTGGCCCGCGGGATTCAAAAAGGCTGATACAGGTCGATGGCTAGGAGTCTTTATCGAGTAGCGATCGCTGGAGTCAAACTTACTGTTTCTTTGTCGATGTTCTTGCGAAGGTCTCGAGCAGGAGAAGAAGGGAGAGAGAGAGCGATCTGAACTTGGCCCCTTACTTTATAGGGTCCAGGGGCTTCCCGCCTCTCGGGGCGGCCCTTGACCCTGAGTCCCAACTGATTGGACTTGTTCCCAATCACTGGGTTCGATACGTCCAATAACGGGGCGATTCCTCGATCGGGGGGTGGTCGTTCACCTGTCTTTGTTTCGGCCACTGCAGGCGCCAACAGGTCTGGCCCGGCATTCAATTGCTAATATGTTGCAATTGTTCCCGGGGGTAGCCGATTAAACTGCAGATGTCTGGGTTGATGTGCTGCTAATGGTCTTGAGTATCAATCTGGGCCGGTTTCCCCAGAGCCGAATACGCTATTCTGTCTGCAGCTGTCCGTTTGTGTCCTGTTGGCTGCTTTTCCCATCAGCCTTTTCGGTGAGCCATTTTAAATCGGGTTTTGGCCAAATTAATAGGGAATCAGCCATTTTAGGTGGCTACAGCGCTCACCATGACCCCTCATGCTCCCTCTCACGTTGCCCTCTCCACTCCCCCCTGCCCCCCTCCCCCTCGGCTTCAGGTCAAAAATGGGTAAGGAACCCTCCAGCTGATTACCATCCACCATCAGCTGATGGATCAGTACTCCTCCATGTTAAACACCACTTGGAGGAAGCACTGAGGGTGGCAAAGGCACAGAATATACTCTGTGTAGGGAACATCAATGTCCATCACCAAGAGTGGTAGCACCACGACTGACTGAGCTGGCCGTGTCCCTAATGACAACTGCCAGACTGGGTCTACAACAGATGATGAGGGAACCAACAAGCTGGAAAAATATTCCAGACCTCATCCTCGCCAACCTGCCGGCTGCCGATGCATCTGTCCATGACAGTTTTGGTAAGAGTGACCACCGCAAGTCCTAGTGTAGACAAAGTCCTGCTGTCACATTGAGACCATCGTGTTTGGCACTACCATCATGCTTAATGGGATGGATTCAGAACAGATCTACAGATCTAGCAACTCAAGACTGGGCATCCATGAGACACAGTGGGCCATCAGCAGGAGAATTTACTTAGCCACAATCTGTAACCTCATAGCCCAACATATCGCCCACACTACCGTTACCATCAAGCTAGGGGATTAACCCTGATTCAATGAAGATTGCAGGAGGGCATGCCAAGAGCAGCACCAGGCACATCAAAAAATGAGATGTCAACCTGATGGAGCTTAGCTACAGGACTTCTTGCGTACTAAACAACATAGGTAGCAAGTGATAGACAGAGTTAAGCGGTGCCACAACCAATGGATCAGATCTAAGCTCTGCGGTCCTGCCACATCCAGCTGTGAATGGTGGTGGACAATTAACTCATTGGGGGAGGAGGCTCCACAAATATCCCCATTCTCAATGATGAAGGAGCCCAGCACATCTACAATAGACAAGGTTGAAGTATTCACAATAATCTTTAGCCAGAAGTGCCGAGTGGATGATCCATCTTGGCCTCCTCCAGAGGTCCCCAGCATCGCGGATGTCAGTCCTCAGCCAATTCGATCAAACCAGAGTCCTTGCCACGGTGGGGCAGCAGTGCTAGCCACTGTGTTGCCCTCTCAGTTTGTATTCCACCAGGGTCACTCTGCTCCTGACCTCATTACAGCCTTGCTTCAAACATGTTTAAAAGAGCTGAACTCCAGAGGTGAGGTGAGGATGACGTTAAGGCTTAACATTAAGACCGCATTTGACCAAGAACCCTAGCAAAACTGAAGACAATGGGAATCCGAGGGAAAACACTCCATTGGTTGGAGTCATACCCGTTACAAAGGAAGATTGGTGTTGGTGGTGGTCAGTCATCACAGTCTCAGGACATCACTGCAGGATTCCCAGGGTAATGTCCTAGGCCCAACCATCTTCAGCTACTTCATCAATGACCTTCCAACACAAGGTCAGATGTGGGGATGTTCGCTGATTATTGCACAATGTTCAGCACCATTCGCGACTCCTCAGACACTGAAGAAATTCACATGCAAATACAGCAAGGACAATTAACATTCGTACCAGACAAGTGGCCAGGCAATGACCATCTCCAATAAGAGAGAATCAACCATTGCCCCTTGACATTCAACGGCATTACCATCACTGAATTCGCCACTATCAACATCCTGCGGGTTACCATTGATCAGAAACTGAACTTAACTAGCCATTTAATTATTGTGGCTACAAAAGCAGGTCAGAGGCTAGGAATCCTGCAGCGAGTAACTCACCTGACTCACCAAAGTAACTCAGCGAGTAACTCACCTGACTTCACCATCTTCACGGCCTGTGGGGGGGAGGGGATTTCCTGCACATGGGGGGGCCTCCGATGGGGTCTGGCCGCGATCGGTGCCCATCGATCAGCGGGCCGGCCTCTCTAAAGGAGGGCCTCCTTTCCTCCGCCGCCCCGCAAGATCCATCCGCCATCTTGCGGGGAGGACGGCAACCGCGCATGCGCGGGTGACGCCATTTACGCGACACAGGCCGCGTCATAGACGCGGAGGCGCTTTTTATGCAGCGCCAACGCCCAGCGCACGTAAAATACGCAACGCCGCTCCTAGCCCCCGGGGGCGGGAGAATAGGGGGCTGGGGGCGGGCTCCGACGCCGGAGTGAAACACTCCGGTTTTCACTCCGGCGTCAGGACTTTGTCTCCATTTCGGAGAATCGCGCCCATTGTTCTGTGCACAGTCCAAACAGATTGTATCATACATGAAAAAAACATATCACATCCATAAATATACAATATAAATACATAGGCACAGGCATCGGGTGAGCATAAGGAGTGCAATATGACTCAGTAGCGAAGATGTGAGACAAGATCATTTCAGTCCATAAGAGGGTCATTCAGGAGTCTGGTAACAATGGGGAAGAAGCTGTTTTTGAACTAGTTAGTGCGTGTTCTCAGACTTTTGGATTTCCTGTGATGGAATGCTCTCCACTTGCCTGGATGAGTGCAGCTCCAACAACACTCAAGAAGCTTGACACCATCTGCTTGATTGACACCCCTTCCACAAACATTTGTTCCCTCCACCACCAACACACAGTGTGTACCATCTGTCGAGTTGGGTGTTCTGGTTCACAAACAAGCCAACAATGCTGGAAGTGGTGTAACGCTATTTTATTAACTGTTCAACTATGCTAACATACTGTAAACGTGGGTATAAGCAATACCAGCTTAACTGTGGACCCTTTCCTATCACTAGCTATGGTGAGGTACTCAGCACATGATGAATTTCTGTGATGCAGGCTGTGAGCTCTGTGCTCTGAGCTGGCTGCTGCTAGAATGAGCAGGAACTCTCCTGTCCCCTGTCTTTATAGTACTTGTGCTCTCACTGGTGATTGGCTGCGGTGTTATGTATGCTGATTGGTCCTACTGCATGTCCATCAATGTGTGTATGTGATTGCACCATAATGTATTGATGTATATTATGACACCATCTGCAAGATGCACTGCAGGAACTCACCAAGGCTCCTTAGGCAGGAGCAGAATTAGGCCATTCAACCCATGGAGTCTGCTCCGTCATTCGATCATGGCTGAAATGTTTCTCATCCCCATTCTTCTGCCTAATCATCATAACCCCATATCCCCTTATTAATCAAGAACCTATCTATCTCTGTCTTAAAGCCACTCAGTGATTTGTCCTCCACAGCCTTCTGTGGCAAAGAGTTCCACAGATTCACCACCCTCTGGCTGAAAAAAAATCCTCCTCATCTCATTTTTAAAGGGTCGTCCCTTCAGATTGAGCCTGTGCCTTCGGGTTCTAGTCTCTCTTACTGGAAAAATCTTCTCCACGTCCACTCTATCTAGGCCTCCACTCTATCAAGGCCTCTCAGTATTCTGTAAGTCTAGAACTTCTAAGTCCCTTTGTGCTTCAGATTCCCAAAGCCTTTTTCCATTTAAAAAATAGTCTATGCATCTATTTTTCCTACCAAAATGCATAACCTCACATCTTTCCACATAGTATTCCATCTGCCACTTCTTTGCCCACTCTCCTAGCCTGCCCAGGTCCTTCTGCAGCCTCCCTGCTTCCTCAACACTATCTGTCCCTCTACATATCTTTGTTTCATCTGTAAATGTAGCAACAATGCCCTCAGTTCCTTCTTCCAGATGGTTACTGTATATAGTGAATAGTTATGTCCCAATACAAATAGGACCCCATTAGTCACCGACCACCATCCTGAAAAAGACCCCTTTATCCCCAATCTCTGCCTTCTGCTCGTCAACCAATCCTCTATCCATGCCAGTACCTTGCCCCTAACACCATGGGCTCTTATCTTATTTAGCAACCATCTGTAATGCACCTTGTCCAAGACCTTTGACAAGGCCTTTGACCTGGAAGTACTCCTCCAAGTTACTCACCATTTGACTTGGAACTATATTGCTGTTCCTTCACTGTCACTGGGTCAAAATCCTGGAACTCCCTCCCTAACAGCACTGTGGGTGTACCTCCACCACATGGACTGCAGCAGTTCAAGAAGCAGCTCACCACCACTTTCTCAAGGGCAATTAGGGATGGGCAACAAATGCTGCCCTAGCCAGTGAAGTCCACATCCTGTAAAAATGCACTAAAAAGTGGATACCCTAAGTGCCACCATCAACCAAACATATGTCGAATTGCTCCTTTTTTAGAGTGGCACAACCAAAAACAGCTGGAAATGCTCAGCAGGTCAGGTAGAAACTGTAGGGAAGGAAATCGAGTTAACTTGTCAGTCCTGGCACCTCAGTGAGGAGCCCTGTCTGAATCAGAATGTTGTAGGTTCAAGTCCTATTACAGCACGGAAACCAAGACAGACACTCCAGTGCAGAACTAAAGAAGGTACTGTCTTCCAGAGGGGACAGGACACCAAGGCCCTATCTCATATCTGGGCTGATTTAGCTCAGTGGGATAGACCGCTGGTTTGTGATACAAGGCCAGCAGCGCGGGTTCAATTCCTGTACCAGTTTACCCAAACTGGCGCCGGAATGTGGCGACTAGGGGCTTTTCACAGGAACATCATACTTGTGACAATAAAATATTATTATTACTGGGGCTGGTTTAGCACTGGGCTAAATAGCTGGCTTTTAAAGCAGACCAAGGCAGGCCAGCAGCGCGGTTCAATTCCCGTACCAGCATCCCCGAACAGGCGCCGGAATGTGGCGACTAGGGGCTTTTCACAGTAACTTCATTTGAAGCCTACTTGTGACAATAAGCGATTTTCATTCATTTCATTTCATATCTTGTGACAATAAAAGATTCCTTGGTAGAAGAGCCATCCTGTAAAACTCCTCAAATTAACATTGCAAAAACAGATTACCATGTCATCCTCCCTTTGACGTTGTGGAAGCTTGCTTTGTGTAAATTGGCTACCATGCAGTGGCGTAGTGGTTTGTCACTGAACTAGTAATGCTGAGACCCAGGATAATGCTCTGCGGACCCAGGTTCAAATCCCAACATGGGTGGATGGTGGAATTTAAATTCAATAAAACATCTGGAATTAAAATCATGATGACCATAAAACCATTGTTGATTGTCGTAAAAACCCACTGGTTCCCTTTTTAAAAACATTTTTAAAAATAAATTTAGAGTACCAATTATTTTTTTCCCACTTAAGGGGCAATTTAGCATGGTTAATCCACCTCCCATGCACATCTTTTTGGTTTGTGGGGGTGAGACCCACGGAAACACGGGGAGAAGGTGCAAACTCCACACAGACAGTGACCTGGGGCCGGGACCAAACCCGGGTCCTCGCCAACTGGTTCACTAATGCACCACAGCAGTGGTTCATAGAATCATAGAATTTACAGTGCAGAAGGAGGCCATTCGGCCTACTAAGTCTGCACCGGCCCTTGGAAAGAGCACCCTACTCAAGCCCATGCCCCCACCCTATCCCCGTAACCCAGTAACCCCACCTAACCTTTTTGGACACTAAGGGTAATTTTTTTTGCATGGCCAATCCACCTACCCTACACATCTTTGGACTGTGGGAGGAAACCAGAGCACCCGGGGGAAACCCACGCACACACGGGGAGAACGTGCAAATTCCACACAGACAGCGACCCAGGGCTGGGATTCGAACCCAGGTCCTCAGCGCCGTAGGCAGCAATGCTAACCACTGTGCCACCATGCTGCCCCCATGGGGAGTATGTACAAATTCCAAACAGACTGGGATCGAAGCTGGGTCTTCAGCACCATGAGGCAGTAGTGCTAACCACTGCACCGCCCCACGCAATCCGTTTTAACCATAATTGTTTATATAGCCTACGGCTGACGGGAGTCAAACTTATATATCAATGGGTATTAGAAACACAGCTATTTCTAATAGTTTATGATGCACATCACAAATACATTGTGGATATATTACACAAAGATATTCGTGAAGCAAATGACATTGCAAATAATAATGTAACATCAATTATGATACATACGAGGTGCACAGAATTGTATTTTTTTTCCACAGACCACCAGCAGTACTCTCACGGACTACCAATGGTCCATGGACCACAGTTTGGGAACTACTGTCGTACAGCAGTGTTTTTCAAACTTTTTTTTCCCAGGACCCACTTTTGCCGGCTGACCCTCAGGACAAATGCCGACCGACCTTCACGACTCACACCGGCCAACCTTCATAACCCACACCAGCCGACCTTCTCAACCCACACAGGTCAACCTTCGCGACCCACACCGGCTGATTTTCGCGACCCAGACTGGCCGACCTTTGCGACCCAAAGCGACCGATCTTCGCAACCCACACCGGCCGACCTTCGCAACCCACACAGGCCGACCTTTGCGACCCACACAGGCCGACCTTCGCAACCCACACCGGCCGAACTTTGTGACACAGTCACATTAGCTTACTTTTAATGGAAAAGTAGAGCTTGCTTGGCCCTCACGATCTGCCTTGTGTCTTCATCCTTATGAACATTATGAAAATCCAACCTCGCACATAGGTCGTCGTGACGGGCAATGGCAACAAAATGCTTGTTTTACTCAGCCTGGATATTCCTGGGAGATCCTATTACAGAATGTCGACAGCCTCATGGACTTTTGCCATGTTTTTAATATGGTATCACACGTCAACTACTAAACCGTATTGTTTTAATTTGGAGTAAGCTATAATTTAATAACTGACTCTGCGGTCTCATCCTCAAAAGGAATTTTTCACCCGCCACTTCACTTTAAAAATCTGAAACTTCTCTCATTTGCCAGTACTTCCCTGCATATAACACACATGGGCTTTGCATCCTTATTTGCATTGGCACAATTGACAAAACCATACCTCAAGAAATCATCTTTATACTGCTTTGTTCCCCAGATACGTTTCAACTTCGTAGACTGTTAATCAGAGGCCCTGGAGCTCTGCACACAGATAACATTAGCACTGATCTATCCTGCCCTGGACTTTCCTCATCAGCTCTCTCCAGCCGATTCTGTTATGAGATCCTGTCCAGTAGGAACACTGCCTATTGGTGCCTCTGGCCATTTCCTACTTTGAAGAAAATGATCCATCTTCACAGTCCTCTTGCCAGCAGTTGGAAAATGGAGGAAATTGGATGGCAAAAGCACGTACAGGTGCTTGACGTCAAGTGTAATGCAGACCGCCATGACCTGCGCTCTGCTGCCGCTTCTGGCCAGAAGACTTCACACAGCCTCATTTATTTTCATTTAAAATATGGCAGTGGCCACAATTCTCAGTAAAAACCGGTCGCGGCCATTGGGCGCTTCTCCCGTGATCGGAACCATCATGGGAACAGTGTAATCGATCGCTCCACGCCCCACCTGACACCTGCCCACGACCCATCAATGGGTCGCGACCCACACTTTGAAAAGCATGCCCTACAGGGAAGGAAATCTGCCGTCTAGTCTGGCCTACATGTGACTCAAGACTCACAGTAATGTGGTTGACTCTTAACTGCCTCTTTTTAAGAGCAATTAAGGATGGGCAGTAAATGTCCAGCAACACCCTCATCCCATTAAAGAATAGACAAAATGTTTTCAACATTACAGCAGTGACTACACCTCTTCACCTGTGAAAATTATGAAATGCTGCATTAGCGATATAAAATACAAATAACATTAATATAGGGGACACAGATCTTTTGATTATTTAAGGGACATTTGTATGTCTATGGTTCTTGTCATCACCTTAGGATATCTCAAAGTGAAATATTTTCAAAATGCTCAACGTTGCTCTACTTGTCAAACTCATTCACTTATTCAAGATTGTTGAGAAGCAGGAGTGTGCAAGGAAATGATGTGATGTGGTACTTTCTAATTTTCCTCCCAGTCCTGTCTTCTAATCCTTCTTTGGACTTGGATTTGGATTTGGAGTCACGTGTACCGAGGTACAGTGAAAAGTATTGTTCTGCGTACAGTCCAGAGAGACCGTTTATGCGTGACAAAACATAGGACAGACGTTAAATGCACAATGCAAGTACATAGACATCGGGTGAAGCATACGGGAGTGTAGTACTACTCAGCAGAGAAGATATGCGGAGAGATCAGTTCAGTCCATAAGAGGATCATTCAGGAGTCTGCTAACAGCAGGGAAGAAGCTGTTTATGAATCTGTTAGTGCGTGTTCCCAGACTTTTGTATCTCCTCTCTCATGGAAGAGATTTGAAGAGAGAATAACCCAGGTGGGAGGAGTCATTGATTATGCTGCCCGCTTTCCCAAGGTAGCGGGAGCTGTAGGCAGAGTCAATGGATGAGAGGCAGGGTTTGCATGATTGACTGGGCTGCGTTCACGACTCTCTGTAGTTTCTTACGGTCTTGGGCTGAGCAGTTGGCTGTGATGCAGCCAGATAGGATGCTTTCCATGGTGCATCTGTAAAGATTGGTAAGAGTCAGTGTGGACATGCTGAATTTCCTTAGTTTCCTGAGGTAGTATAGGCGCTGTTATGCTTTCTTGGTCATAGCGTTGACATGGGTGGACCAGGACAGGTTGTTGATAATGTGCACACCTAGGAATTTGAAGCTGCCAACCATCTCCACCTCAGCACTATTGATACAGACAGGGATATGTGTACGATACTTTGCTTCCAGAAGTCAATGACCAGTTCCTTAGTTTTGCTGACATTGAGGGAGAGATTGTTGTCGTTACACCACTCCACTAGGTTCTCTATCTCCCTCCTGTACCCTGACTCATCGTTGTTCGAGACCCCATACACTAAGGTCGTGTCATCAGCAAGCTTGTAGATGGAGTAGGAGCCAAATTTTGCCACACAGTCGTGTGTGTATAGGGAGTAAAGTAGGAGCTAAGTACACAGCCTTGCGGGGCCCCAGTAATGAGAACTTTCTCTACAAGGCCAGGAAAATTCAGCCCAGTGCCTGGGAGAGGGAACCATTAAGAATATCAGATGACATGGAGGTCAGGATGATTAGCTGGGCCGTCAACAGTTTGGTGGGAATATGTCAAGAGAGGAGGAGGTGGGTGTCATGGACAAGTTGAGCCCAGATGGCCATGAAGGGTGAGAAGAGAGAAACTAGAGAATGATGTGAGTTCTGGGCTCGGGAGTCGACGGAAATGTTCAGAGTAGTTTGGCACAGGATGTCTAAATATACATATTGAAATTGAGCTAAGCGCCAACTCTCAGTCACTTTTTTCTACATCCCCCTAGACCATGACCACACCACCGAACAGCAATACATTGTTTCCAGCTCTGTCCTTAACCTCATTCCCTCTGGGGATCTTGCCTCCATAACTTCCCACCTCATAGCCCCCAACCCTGCCCAACCCACTTTTACCTCCTTCCCAAAACCCACAAACAGTTACTTCCTTATATTATCCATAGTTTCAGCTTGTTCCTGCCCCAAAGTACCTATTTCTTCATATCTTGACCTTTTTTTCCTCCCTTTGATAAGCCTCTTCCCACCTAATGAAACCCAATGTCATTTCAACAATTTCCAGTTTCCTGGCCCCCAACTGCCTACTCTTCACTATGGACCTCGAATTTCTCTACCAAATCCAGGATGGTCTGAGGGCTCTCTGCTTCTTCCTTGAACAGAGGCCCAACCCGGTGCCCATCCACTACCACCCTTCGCCACGTGGCTGAACACATCTCTCATTGAACATTTTCTCCTTTAACGTGCCTCACCTCCTCCTGCTATAGGGTTTTAGTTGTGTCTCTTTTTTCACGGGTTATGGTGGACACTTCTTGTTCCAGTTTTACTCAGGCTCTCTCCCACACTCTTTTTCCAGTACGTTGATGACTGTATTGGTGCCATTTCCTGCTCTCTCCTGGAACGGGGTCCACGGGGGCCATCAAGCACCTATTTACTCTACTCCCATTTTCCAGCACTTGGCCCATAGCCTTGTGTGCTGCGGCATTTCAAGTGATCATCTCACTGCTTCTTAAATATTGTGAGGGGTCCTGCATCTATCACCCTTTTAAGCAGTGAATTCCAGATTCCCACCACCCTCTGGGTGAAAAGGCATTCTTCACATCCCCTCTAAACCTCCTGCCCATTACCTTAAATCTATGCCCCCCTGGTTATTGACCCCTCCGCTAAGGGGACAGTATCTTACTGTCCACCTTATCTATGTCCCTCATAATGTTACACACCTCAATCAGGTCTCCCCTTCGCCTTCTCTGCTCCAGCAAAAACAACCCCAGTCTCTCTTGATAGCTGAAAGGATCTAGCCCAGGCAACATCCTGGTGAATCTCCTCTGTGCCCTCCCCAGTGTAATCACTTCCTTTCTATAGTGTGCTGACCAAAACTGTACATACAGTTGCAACCTTTTCAACAAAAAAAAATTTGTATGTGGGGAACGCTGGCATTCAATGCCCATCCCTAATTGCCCTTAAACTGAGTAGCTTGCTAGGCCATTTCAGAGGGCAGTTAAGAGTCATCCATATTACTGTGGGTCTGGAGTCACATGAAATGAAAATCGAAATGAAATGAAAATCGCTTATTGTCACAAGTAGGCTTCAAATGAAGATACTGTGAAAAGCCCCTAGGCGCCACATTCCGGCGCCTGTTCGGGGAGGCTGTTACGGGAATTGAACCGTGCTGCTGGCCTGCCTTGGTCTGCTTTCAAAGCCAGCGATTTAGCCCTGTGCTAAACAGCCCCATGTAGGCCAAACCGGGCATGGACAGATTTCCTTCACTAAAGGGCATTGGCGAACCAGAGGGATTTTTATCACGAAAAGTGATAACTTCATGGCAAGGCTAGCTTTCACTTAATTAATGAAGCTTAAAGTCCAACAGTTGCCCTGTGTTGAACTCGCTTCCCCAGGTCATTAGTCTGGACCCCTGGACTGTCGTGTTCCGCTATACAGACAAACCAACATGGTTGCAGATGGTACAACTCTGTTTTATTACTATCAATAACAACATCTGTAAACTTATGACTGTGGTTCGTTCTTTACCCTTTAACCTGTGGACCCAGCCCTAACACTATCTTAGAGAGGCACTCAGCACATGGTGTATGTCTGAGTGGCTTGCTGTGAGCTCTGTGCCCTGAGCTGTCTCTTGCTGGAATGAGCAGGAACTGTTGTGTTCCCCATTTTATAGTGCGTGTGCTCTTGCTTGTGATTGGCTGTGATGTTGCGTGTGTGTTGATTGGTCCATTGATCTGTCCATCAGTGTGTATGTGTGTTTGCACCATGATGTTTATCTGAATATCATGACATGGACTATTAGTTCCAGTGACATTATCACTATGCCACTGTCTCCCCATTCAACGGCAGCACATCTGATAGGCCTTCCTTTTTCCTCAACTGAGGATTCCTCTACACTGTGGTTTGACAGGCTCTTTAACTGTGCCCAACCCATTTCCGTCACTTCTGCTTTCACCCCTTCCCTTTCCTCCTAGAACCACGATAGGGTCTCTTTGTCCTAACTTTTCATCCCACCTGCCTTCGCATTCAAAGGACATTTCTGTCACCTCCAGTGTGATGCCACCGGTAGCATAGTGGTTAGCACTGTTGCTTCACAGCGCCAGGGTCCCAGGTCCGATTGCTGGCTTGGGTCACTGTCCGTGCAGAGTCTGCACGTTCTCCCCATGTCAGCATGGGTTTCCTCCGGATGCTCCGGTTTCCTCCCACAATTCCGAAAGACGTGCTTGGTAGGTGAATTGGACATTCTGAATTCTCCCTCAGTGTACCCAAACAGGGGCGGTAGTGTGGCGACCAGGGGATTTTCACAGTAACTTCATTGCAGCGTTAATGTAAGCCTACTTGTGACAATAATAAAGATTATTATTATTATTACCACCATCTTCTCCTCCCCTTCCCTATCATCATTCTGAAGGGATCATTCACAACATGACACCCTGGTCCACTCCTCAACCACTCCCATTGCCACACCCCTTTCACATGGCACCTTCCCAGGCATCGCAGGAAGTGTAACACATGCGGCTTTTACCTCAGCTCTCCTCCTTGTCCAAGGTCCCTAACATTCCTTCCAAGTGAAGTGGTGATTTACTTGTGCTTCTTTCAATTCAGTCTCCTCTGTTTGTGTAGCACCATCGATCACACACGAGACGAGACGTAGAGAACGTCAATCGAGACTTTATTGAGCAGACTTGTTCCCCAGCAGCTCAGTCACAGAATGCAGCTGTGGGGAGTAAACCGGATTCTTATACCCCTCCTATCTGGGTGGAGCCCAGTAGACGGCAGATCCAATCGGGACCCAGCATCTGTCCTCCAATAGCTCCTCGGCATTCATGATGTACCGTATTACCCCTAATACATACCACCACATTCTCCCCTTGTTAAAAATGAACCCGGCGGGGTGGTGGGTGGTATGGTGGTAGCGGTTTACAGGGGCGGTGCCTTAACCATTGAACTATATACAACCATGCTGCTTTTACTGGGCCACTGAATTATTCACATTTTACCCGATTAGCAGCGTTAACTATTTACAACAATGCCGCTTTACTGGGCCACTTAATTATATACATCTTAAGTCGACTCGATGAGTCGAGATGGTGCTCTGGTCGCCCTCTCGGGTCCGGTCGATTCTGGGAGCATCGCGCTGTCCCTCTCTTGTTTCCTTACTCCTGGGCGGGCCTGGGAGGAGAACCGATCCCCCCCGGGAAGGGGGTGGCTGTGGGGTGTACCGGCGGGAGTGAGGGGGTGGTGATTGGTGTTGGGGGGGTGTGGGGAGCTCCGGCGGGCGCCAGGTCCCGCAGAGAGACCGTGTCCTGTCGGCTGTCTGGGAACGCCACGTAGGCGTACTGCAGGTTGGCGTGGAGTAGATGTACCTTTTCCACCAGTGGGTCTGATTTGTGCGCCCGCACTTGTTTCCGGAGCAGGATGGGTCCCGGGACTGCCAGCCAGGTCGGAAGTGACGTTCCAGAAGCGGACTTCCTAGGGAAGACAAGGAGGCGCTCGTGAGGCGTTTGGTTCGTGGTGGTGCACAGCAGGGACCGGATAGAATGAAGGGCATCCGGGAGGACTTCCTGCCAGCGGGAAGTCGGGAGATTCCTAGACTGTAGGGCCGGTAGGACGGTCTTCCAGACCGTTCCGTTCTCCCTCTCTCCCTGCCCGTTCCCCCGGGGGTTGTAGCTGGTCGTCCTGCTCGAGGCTATGCCCTTGCTGAACAGGAATTGACGCAGCTCGTCACTCATGAAGGAGGACCCCCTATCGCTATGGATGTAGGCGGGGAAACCGAACAGGGTAAAGATGGTGCAGAGGGCTTTAATGACCGTGGCCGCAGTCATGTCGGGGCAGGGGATGGCGAAGGGGAAACGGGTCTATTCGTCAACGACGTTAAGAAAGTACGTGTTGCGATCGGTGGAGGGGAGGGGGCCTTTGAAATCCAGACTGAGGCGTTCAAAGGGACGGGAAGCCTTTATCAGGTGCGCTCTATCTGGCCTGAAAAAATGCGGTTTGCATTCTGCGCAGATTTGGCAGTTCCTGCTGACTGTTCGGACCTCCTTGACGGAGTACGGGAGGTTGCGGGCCTTTATAAAGTGGTAGAAGCGAGTGACCCTCGGGTGGCAGAGGTCCTCGTGGAGGGCTTGGAGGCGGTCCACTTGTGTGTTGGCACATGTGCCGCGAGATAGGGCATCGGACGGCTCGTTCAACTTTCCGGGACGGTACAAGATCTCATAGTTGTAGGTGGAGAGTTCGATCCTCCACCGCAGGATCTTGTCGTTCTTTATCTTGCCCCGCTGTGCATTATCGAACATGAAGGCTACCGACCGTTGGTCAGCGAGGAGAGTGAATCTCCTACTGGCCAGGTAATGCCTCCAATGTCGCACAGCTTCCACTATGCCTTGGGCCTCCTTTTCTACTGAGGAGTGGCGAATTTCTGAAGCGTGGAGGGTCCGGGAGAAAAAGGCCACGGGTCTGCCCGCTTGGTTGAGAGTGGCCGCCAGAGCTACGTCGGATGCGTCGCTCTCGACTTGGAAGGGGAGGGACTCATCGATGGCGCGCATCGTAGCCTTTGCGATATCCGCTTTGATGCGGCTGAAGGCCTGGCGGGCCTCTGTTGACAGGGGAAAAGTAGTGGACTGGATTAGTGGGCGGGCCTTGTCTGCGTACTGGGGGACCCACTGGGCGTAATAGAAAAGAAGCCCAGGCAGCGTTTCAGGGCTTTGGCACAGTGGGGAAGAGGGAACTCCATGAGGGGGCACATGCGTTCAGGGTCGGGGACTATCACTCCATTACGCACTACGTAGCCCAAGATGGCTAGACGGACGGTGCTAAACACGCATTTTTCCTCGTTGTAGGTCAGGTTGAGGGCGTTAGCGGTCTGGAGGAATTTGCGGAGATTGGAGTCGTGGTCCTGCTGGTCGTGGCCGCAGATGGTGACGTTGTCGAGGTACGGGAACGTGGCCCGTAAACCGTGCTGGTCAACCATTTGGTCCATCTCCCGTTGGAAGACCGAGACTCCGTTCGTGACGCCGAATGGAACCCTTAAGAAGTGGTATAGCCGCCCATCTGCTTCGAAGGCAGTGTACTTGCGGTCACCGGGGCGAATGGGGAGCTGGTGGTAGGCAGACTTAAGGTCCACGGTGGAGAAGACCATGTACTGTGCAATCCGATTGACCATGTCGGATATGCGGGGAAGAGGGTACGCATCTAGCTGCGTGTACCTGTTGATGGTCTGACTGTAGTCTACGACCATTCCCCTGTCTTCACTACTACCACCTGAGCTCTCCAGGGACTATTGCTGGCCTGGATTATGCCTTCCTTCAGCAGCCGCTGGACTTCGGACCTGATAAACGTCCGGTCCTGGGTGCTGTACCATCTGCTCCTAGTGGCGACGGGTTTGCAATCCGGGGTGAGGTTCGCAAACAAGGAGGGCGGTTTGACCTTGAGTGTCGCAAGGCCGCAGATAGTCAGTGGGGGTATAGGGCCGCAAAATTTAAATGTTAAGCTCTGGAGGTTGCATTGGAAGTCCAACCCCAGGAGAGTGGGAGTGCAGAGATGGGGGAGGACATACAGCCAGTAATTTTTGAACTCTCTCCCCTGCACAGTTAGGTTTGCGATGCAGAACCCTTTGATTGCAACGGAGTGGGACCCCGCCGCCAGGAAATATTTTTGGGTGCTTGGCCGAATTACAAGGGAACAGCGTCTTACCGTGTCCGGATGAATAAAACTCTCCGTGCTCCCCGAGTCGATCAAACATGGTGTCTCGTGCCCGTTCATCAGCACCTTTGTCGTTGTCGTCTGGAGCGTCCGGGGCCGCGACTGGTCGAGGGTCACCGATGCCAAACGTGGTTGGTGCATCAAATCGTTGTCTTCAGGCAGTGTGGAGCCATCCACGCTGGGGTCCTTGCCTGTCAGCCAAGATGGCGGCGTCCATGGATCGCACGCTGCCGGGGGTGGGCAAAATGGCCGCTCCCATGGGTCGCACGCAGCCGGGGGTGGACAAAATGGCCGCTCCCATGGATCGCACGCGGCCCGTGGGTAGGAAGATGGCGGCGCCAGTCCCCCCCTCGTGGTGTCCGGGGTCCAAAATGGCGGCGTCCGTTGGCCGCCCGTGGGTCGCTGGGGGGGGTTGAGCCCGTGGTCCTGTTTCTTCCCCGGAGATAGCGGCGACCCCACGGGACTGGCACACCGCTGCGTAGTGCCCCTTTTTGCCGCAGCTTTTACAGGTGGCCGAGCGGGCCGGGCAGCGCTGGCGGGGGTGTTTCGGCTGCCCGCAAAAGTAGCAGCGGGACCCCCCTGGGTGGTCTGGGATTCTGGCCGCGCACGCTTGCGGAGGGGTGGGGGGTGCCGGGGGGTCGATCGCGCTGGGGGTCCACGGAGCCCAAGGGGCTGTAGTACGGTCGGGGGCATAGGCGCGGGCGTTTTGGGAGGCCACGTCGAGGGAGGCTGCAAGGGCTCGTGCCTCTGTGAGTCCGAGAGAGTCTTTCTCTAAAAGTCTCTGGCGAATTTGCGACATGCCAAACCTGCTACGTAAGCGTCTCTGATCAGGAGGTCCGTATGTTCATTCGCCGTTACCGCTGGGCAGTCGCAGTTTCTTCCCAGGATCGTCAGCGCATTGAAGAATTCGTCCAGCGATTCCCCGGGGATTTGTCGTCTCGTCGCGAGCTGGTAGCGTGCGTAGACCTGGTTGACGGGCCTAATGTAGGTCTGTTTCAGCAAGTTGATCGCCGCTGGGAATTCTTCCACGTCCTCGATGATTGCGTAGATTTCGGGTCTCACTTTGGAATGCAGGACCTGCATCTTCTGGTCTTCCGTTGGTCTGCCGGGGGCCGTTCGGAGGTACCCCTCAAAGCACGCCAGCCAGTGTTTAAACGCCGATGTTGCGTTAGCTGCTTGGGGGCCGAATCGCAGGCACTCCGGGGCGATCCGGAGCTCCATATTCCTTTTTAAGTCTGCTCAATAAATTGTAGCACCATCTATCACACACGAGACGAGACGTAGAGAACTTCAATCGAGGCTTTATTGAGCAGACTTGTTCCCCAGCAGCTCAGTCACAGAATGCAGCTGCGGGGAGTAAACCGGGTTCTTATACCCCGCCTATCTGGGTAGAACCCAGTCGGTGGCAGATCCAATCGGGACCCAGCATCTGTCCTCCAATAGCTCCTCGGCATTCATGGTGTACTGTATTACCCCTAATACATACCACCACAGTTTGCTGCTCACAATATGGTCTCCTCGGCACGGGGGAGACCAAGCGGAGATTGGAAGACTGCTTTCTGGAACACCTCTGTCCATAAGTACGACCCCGAGCTTCTGGTTGTTGCCATTTTAATTCACCACCTTGTTCTCATGCTCCCATTTCTGTCCTAGGCCTGCTCTGCAGTGTTCGCGTGAACCTTAACGCAGCTCGAGGAACAGCACCTCACAGAACACTATACCAGCCTTCTGGACACAACTGAGTTCAACAATTTCAGACCATGAACTCTTTCCCCTATTTGATTCTGTTTCTTTGCCACGTGCCGGTCTGAATCTTGTTTTCCATGTTTTTACCTTCGGACAGAGCTGTTCATTACTCTGCCCTTCACACGCACTCTGGACAAATTCATTGTTTCTTTACCACAACCATTACCACTCCCTTTGCATTTTGTTCCAGACGTCATTGTAATTTAATCTCTCCTGCCCTCTACCCTCTCACAGACCTTCTCTTTTGTTCTTCCTCCCCCTCCCTCACTTTCAATACAGTAAGAAGTCTTACAACACCAGGTTAAAGTCCAACAGATTTGTTTCAAACACTAGCTTTCGGAGCACTGCTCCTTCCTCAGGTGAATCACCTGAGGAAGGAGCAGTGCTCCGAAAGCTAGTGATTAGAAACAAACCTGTTGGACTTTAACCTGGTTTTGTAAGACTTCTTACTGTGCTCACCCCAGTCCAACGCCGGCACCTCCACATCATCACTTTCAATGGCATAAAACCCATCACATTTCCACCTTCCGTCAGTTCTGAAGAAGAGGTCATATTCAACTCGTAACATTAAACCAGATTCTCTCTCCACAGGTACTGGTCGTACCTATCATAGAACTTACAGTGCAAAAGGAGGCCATTCGGCCCATCGAGTCTGCACCGGCTCTTGGAAAGAGCACCCTACCCAAGGTCAACACCTTCCATCCTATCCCCATAACCCAGTAACCCCACCCAACACTAAGGGCAATTTTGGACACTAAGGGCAATTTACCATGGCCAATCCACCTAACCTGCACATCTTTGGACTGTGGGAGGAAACCGGAGCACCCGGAGAAAACCCACGCAGACATGGGGAGGATGTGCAGACTCCGCACAGACAGTGACCCAAGCCGGAATCAAACCTGGGACCCTGGAGCTGTGAAGCAATTGTGCTATCCACAATGCTACTGTGCTGCCCTATACCTGCTGAGTGTTACTTTCTGTTTTTAATTTCAGATTTCCAGCATCTGTGCTATTTTACTTTTTACTGAAATCGGATCTTTGTGATGGAAGGTAGGTATCAATAACAACATGAGCAGCTGGTCAGGCCTCAAAGAGAGGAGGGGCAACCAGTCAGCAGGAGGAGGAGCAAGGTTAAAAATGGCAGGCGTAGTGTTGTGAGCAGTAAATCATTCCCTGGATTGAATGCTTCTTTGAGTAATTATCCATTTATGGCCTCCATGGTGTGTAACCAAATGGCACGCAAAGAGAAAATGTTTGGACTTTGGGATTAAGTGTCTTTGTCATTGTCACTTTTTAAAATCACTGCCTCTGCAGGTTCCTGATTTTGATAGCTTTGTTGTAATTACACCCCCACCTCTCCCCCAACACCCCCCCCCCCCCCTCCCACCACCACCACTTTCACCCTTCTGAAGTGATAACTCACACTGGGATAAAGTTATGTGGACTCCAGCAGGTATCACTGAAAAATGTACTCCAATGTCTAAAATTCTTTAATCGGTGGGTGATTAGTCTCAATGTTTGAGCTTGGATAATAAGTAGCAGAAAGCTCTTCTCCCATTAGGAGTACCTCAACACAGCCAGATTCTGTCCTCAATTAACAACCTTGTGTATATTGTCCAGCAGGATAGCGATTAGGAATGCAATCTAAGATTTATTTTTCCCCTTCCCATCTGAGATTTCTTTAAATCCCTTCACGGGGTATGGGCTTTTCTAAAAAATATTTTTTAAATTTCCAATTAAGGGTCAATTTAGCGTGGCCAATCCACCTACGCTGCACATCTTTGGGTTGTGGGGGTCAGACCCACGTAGTCACGGGGAGAATGTGCAAACTCCACACGGACAATGACCCGGGGCCGGGATCGAACTCGAGTCCTCGGCGCCGTGAAGCAGCAGCGCTAACCACGGCATCACTGTGCCACCCTCCCCCCCCCCCCCCCCCCCCCCCGCCCACCTCGAGTCCTGCGCTAATTGCCCACCCCGAACTGCCCTTTGAGAAGATGACGATGAACTGCCTTCTTGAAAACAACTGAGTGTTTGCTAGGCACGGTAGCATAGTGGTTAGCACTGTTGCTTCACAGAGCCAGGGTCCCAGGTTCGATTCCAGCTTGGGTCACTATAAGTGTGGAGTCTGCACGTTCTCACTGTGTCTGTGTGAGTTTCCTCCGGGTGCTCCGGTTTCCTCCCACAAGTCCCGAAAGACGTACTTGTTAGGTAATTTGGACATTCCGAATTCTCCCTCAGTGTACCCGAACAGGCGGTGGAATGTAGCGACTAGGGGATTTTCACAGTAACTTCATTGCAATGTTAATGTAAGCCTACTTGTGAAAACAATAAAGATTATTATTCGGCAATTTCAGACGGCATTTAAGAGCTTTATGGTCCTATTACTTTTATATTCCAGGCTTATTGAATAAACTGAATTGGTGGAATTTGAACTCACATCACTGGATCATTAACTCTGAGTTACTAATCCAGCAGCTTAACCACAATGTTACCATTCCCCTAAAGCCAATTGTCGTGTTTTTACCATGGCCCTGACTGAAACTTTAAAGCACAGCACAGAATAAAGATCAAACCTGGTTTTGTTGGTGTGTGTGGCAATTGTCTGGGCCCCATCGCTTGTTGTCTGGTGGCGGGGGGCTCACCATTGGCCAGCGGCGGGATCTTCCAGTCACGCCAAAGTCAATGGCCATTTGCATTGCTCACCGGCCATGTCCTCTAGGCATCCCACCACAGGGGGAGCCACCTTCAGCAGGACTGGAAGATCCCGCTGGCACTAAGGACTGGAAAATCTTGTCCCTGAGTTTGTTGATCCGCTGAGCCATGAGAATAATGGTAAATAATCATCAAAATTCACGTTTGCGCGGGTTTCACCCCCACAACACAAAGATGTGCAGGGTAGGTGGATTGAACACGCTAAATTGCTCCTTAATTGGAAAAAATGAATTGGGTACTCTAAATTTATATTTTAAAAAATAATCATCGAAATTCTAAAGATTACTCTTCCAGATCCATGATTAGTTCTAGTACAGAGATTTAGGAAGGAGCTAGCAAAATAGGAAAGAATGTTAGAAGTAAAAGTTAAAACCAAAAAGCATAAGACAACTGCAAATCCATTCAAGCATATTTTGTGTTAGATTTCTGCTCATTCGATAAATTTAAAATCTTGTCCATCAATCCCCTTTCAAAGTAGGATAAAGCAAAAGTGGTCACATATTTGAATACCAAAGGTGAATGAGTTTAAATTAGCAACATTTAAAACATAGGTCCCAGGGGTGGCACGTGGCACAGTGGTTAACACTGCTGCCTACGGCGCTGAGGACCCGCGTTCGAATCCCGGCCCTGGGTCACTGTCCGTGTGGAGTTTACACATTCTCCTCGTGTCTGCATGAGTTTCACCCCCACAACCCAAAGATGTGCAGGGTAGGTGGATTGCCACACTAAATTGCCCCTTAATTGGAAAAAAAAAATTGGGTACTCTAAATTTATGAAAAAAAACATAGGTCCCCCATTTAACGGAGTTTCAACGTTATAGAACAAACAGTGCAGAAGGAGGCCATTTGGCCCATCGAGTCTGCACCGACCCACTTCATCCCTCACGTCCACCCTATCCCCGTAACCCAATAACCTCTCCTAACCTTTTTGGTCACTAAGGGCAATTTATCATGGCCAATCTACCTAACCTGCACATCTTTGGACTGTGGGAGGAAACCGGGGTACCCGGAGGAAACCCACGCAGACACGGGGAGAACGTGCAGACTCCGCACAGACAATGAGCCAGCCGGGAATCGAACCTGGGGCCCTGGCGCTGTGAAGCCACAGTGTGTGGTACTAGAGGTATTACGGTACCTGATAGGCTGGAGCACCATTGGTGGAAACTGTATGCTTTCTATTGGTTAGGATGTATGGTAACTCCGCCCTGCTAGGCGGGGTATAAGAGCCCGTGCCGCCCCAGCAGCCTTTATTCTGTACCTGAGCTGCTGGGGGAAACATCTAGCTTATTAAAGCCTTCAATTGGACTACAACCTCGCTTTAGTGGTCATTGATCGTGCATCAATTTAATAAGCTAGTTTTTTTTTAAAAAAAGGATGGAGCTCCGAATCAAGCCGGAGTGTCTGCAACTCAGCTCCCACGCGGCGAACTCAAGCACTGGCTGGCGTGCTTTAAAGGGTATTTCAGGACGGCCGAAAACACACCCACCGGAGAGCAGAAAATGCAAGTCCTGCGCTCAAGGGTGAGCCCAGAGATTTACACCCTCATCGAGGAAGCGGAAGACTTTGATGCAGTAATAGAGCTGCTAAAAGGACATTATATTCGCCCGGTAAGCCAGGTCTACGCCCGGCACCAGCTTGCAACAAGGCGACAAACCCTTGGGGAATCGCTGGAAGAATTCTACCATGCACTCCTGGTATTGGGGAGAAACTGCAGCTCCCCGCAAGTTTCAGCGAGCGAACACACTGAACTCTTGGTCCGGGACGCTTTCGTGGCAGGTATGCTATCCTCACAAATTCGCCAGCGACTGCTAGAGAAAGACACTCTGGGTCTCAAGGAGGCACGGGCCCTTGCCGGCTCCCTGGACGTGGCCTCCAGGAATGCCCGCGCTTACATTCCTGACCGCGCGGCAGCCCCCTGGGCAGCGTGGAACCCCTCCACGGCCAACCCCGAGACGTCCCCCATTCCCCCACAAGCCTGCGCTGCAAGACGACCTGGCAACCCCGGGGGGCCCCGCTGCTACTTTTACGGGCAGGCCAAGCACCCCCGCCGGCGCTACCCGGCCCACGCATCCAACTGCAAGGGATGCGGCAAAAAGGGCCATTTCGTGGGGGTATGTCAGGCCCATGCGGTTGCCACGGTCTCCGGCGGCGAATGCGGACCGCAACCACAAACTTCTCCATGGTCCCCGTGCGGCCAGTGGTCGCCGCAATCTTCCTATTCCAGGGCCACGTGCGGACTCCGGGCGCCGCCATCTTGTCCCGCGAACGCCACGTCAGAGGGATGGGCACCGCCATTTTGTGCACCCCAGCCATGTGCGACCAATGGGAGCCGCCATCTTGGATGAACCCCCAGGACCCTAGCACGGCTGACCATGCACTGCCCGAAGAGAACTCTCAACTGCTGTGATTAGCCTTGGTGATCCTGAATCAGTCCTTGCCTCGAACACTCTCAACTGCTACAACGGCTGTATTCATCAACGGGCATGAGATGTCCTGCCTAATCAACTCTGGGAGCACGGAGAGGTTTGTACACCCCGACACGGTAAGGCGCGGTTCTCTCCTCATCCACCCCGTTAATCAAAAAATCTCCCTGGCCTCCAGTTCGCACTGGAGATAAAGGGGTTTTGTGTAGCAAACCTCACAGTCCAGGGAAGGGAGTTCAAAAATTTCCGTCTCTACATCCTTCCCCACCTCTGCGCGGCTACACTCCTGGGTTTAGACTTCCAGTGTAACCTCCAAAGTCTAACCTTCAAATTCGGCGGCCCTCTCCCCCCCTCACTGTCTGCAGCCTCGTGACCCTTAAGGTCGATCCGCCTTCCCTGTTTGCGAACCTCACCCCAGATTGCAAACCCGTCGCCACCAGGAGCAGATGGTACAGTGCCCAGGACCGGATCTTTATTAGGTCAGAGGTCCAAAGGCTACTGAGGGAAGGGATCATTGAAGCCAGTAACAGCCCCTGGAGAGCTCAAGTAGTGGTGGTAAAGACCGGGGAGAAGCATAGGATGGTCATCGACTACAGTCAGACCATTAACAGGTTTATGCAGCTGGACATGTACCCTCTCCCCCGCATATCCGACCTGGTAAACAGGATCGCGCATTATAGGGTCTTCTCCACGGTGGATCTCAAGTCCGCCTACCACCAGCTCCCCATCCGCACTAGTGACCGCAAGTACACTGCCTTCGAGGCAGATGGGGCGGTTTACGGGCAACATTCCCGTATCTCGATAATGTCACCATCTGCGGCCACGACCAGCAAGACCACGACACCAACCTCCGAAAATTCCTCCAGACCGCAAAAATCCTTAACCTAACATACAACAAGGATAAATGTGTGTTTAGCACCGACCGCCTAGCCATCCTCAGCTACGTAGTGCGAAATGGAGTTATAGGCCCCGACCCTGAACGCATGCACCCCCTTATGGAGTTCCCCCTCCCTCACTGCTCTAAGGCCCTGAAGCACTGCCTAGGGTTTTACAGTCACTAGGCCCAGTGGGTCCCCAACTATGTGGACAAGGCCCGTCCCTGATCCAATCCACAGCTTTTCCCCTGTCGATAGAGGCCCACCAGGCCTTCAGCCGCATTAAAGCAGATATTGCAAAGGCCACGATGCACGCCATCGACGAGACCCTCCCCTTCCAGGTCGAGAGCGATGCGTCTGACGTAGCTCTGGCAGCAACACTCAACCAAGCTGTCAGACCAGTGGCCTTCTTCACACGTACCCTCCATGCTTCCGAAATCCGCCACTCCTCAGTCGAAAAGGAGGCCCAGGCCATAGTAGAAGCTGTGCGACATTGGAGGCATTACCTAGCCGGCAGGAGATTCACTCTCCTCACTGACCAACGGTCGGTTGCTTTCATGTTTGATAATGCGCAGCGGGGCAAGATAAAAAACAACAAGATCTTGCGGTGGAGGTTCGAACTCTCCACCTACAACTACGAGATCTTGTACCGTCCCGGGAAGCTAAACGAGCCTCCTGATGCCCTGTCCCGTGGCACATGTGCCACCGCACAAGTGGACCGCCTCCGAGCCCTCCACGAGGACCTCTGCCACCCGGGGGTCACTCGCTTTTTCCATTTTGTCAAGATCCACAACCTGCCCTACTCCATCGAGGAGGTCAGGACAGCCACCAGGGACTGCCAAATCTGCGCGGAGTGCAAACCGCACTTCTACCGGCCAGAGAGAGCGCACCTGATAAAGGCTTCCCGTCCCTTTAAACGCCTCAGCATGGACTTCAAAGGCACCCTCCCCTCCACAGACCGCAACACGTACTTCCTGAACGTGATTGATGAGTACTCCCGGTTCCCATTTGCCATCCCCTGCCCCGACATGACCACAAGGCCCTCCATAGCATCTTTGCACTGTTCGGGTTCCCCGCTTACATACATAGTGATAGGGGGTCCTCCTTTATGAGCGACGAACTGCGTCAATTCCTTCTCAGCGAGGGCATCCCCTCGAGCAGGACGACCAGTTACAACCCACGGGGTAACGGACAGGTAGAGAGCGAGAACGGAACGGTCTGGAAGACCATCCTACTGGCCCTACGATCCAGGAACCTCCCAGTCTCCCGCTGGCAGGAAGTCCTCCCGGATGCCCTCCACTCCATTCGGTCACTGCTTTGTACCACCACCAACCAGACACCTCACGAACATCTCCTTGTCTTCCCCAGGAAGTCCTCCTCTGGGACCACGCTCCCGACCAGGCTTGCAGCACCCGGACCCATCCTGCTCCGAAAACACGTGCAGGCGCACCGGACCCGTTGGTCGAGAGGGTCTATCTTCTCCACGCTAACTTCCAGTACGCCTACGTGGCGTACCCCGATGGCCGACAAGATACAGTCTCCCTATGAGACCTGGCGCCCGCCGGAGCCCCACGCACACCCCAGCCACCAGTCCCACCCTCCCCTCCACCAGGGCACCTTACAGGAGGACCAGTCCTTCCGCCGGCCCCGTCTGGGCCCCCCACCCATCGACGCACCCCGCAGGCGCTCCCTTCCCAGGTCAACCGTTTTCCCTACCAGCGCCGTCTAGGGGTGCCGAAGCTGCCATGGAAATCGAAGCCACGCTCCCGGAGTCACAGACGCCCGAGCCTCCACCGGAGTCACCTCCGAAGCTCCGGCGATCACAGAGGACGACTACGGCCCCCGATCGACTGATTGCTTCATTTTAAATTGTAAACTCTAAACTGATTGCTCCATTTTAAATTGTAAACTGCAAACTGCAAACTGTAAATTTAAACCATCAATTGTAAATAGCTATCAGAATTGTAAATAGTTACAAAACGCTGTACGGAGGTATTACGGTACCTCCATAACTAATTCTACCACGTTGCCATGTTTGTAGTATCAGGCCACCACCCCCGCCGGACTCTTTTTTAACAGGGGGTGAATGTGGTATTAGAGGTATTACGGTGCCTGATAGGCTGGAGCACCATTGGTAGAAACTGTATGCTTTCTATTGGTCAAGCTGTATGGTAGCTCCGTCCTGCAAGGCGGGGTATAAGAGCCCGTGCCGCCCCAGCAGCCTTCATTCTGTACCTGAGCTGCTGGGGGAAACATCTAGCTTATTAAAGCCTTCAGTTGGACTACAACCTCACTTTAGTGGTCATTGACCGTGCATCACAGTGCTAGTCACTTGTGCTACCGTGCTGCCCTGGTTGATGCCCTTTTCCAACTCTTTATCTACAACAGTTAACAGTTTCTAATTTAAAGCATGAAGTGAACAGATATAGCGTGCCGAGTATTCCTTGCCATGAAAGTGATCTGGGACATCTCTGTAAACTCCTGACCCCCTTCACTTGATTAAAATATATCATGGCGTCAGGTCTTGTAATTCAACCTGAAACGAAGGGCGGAATTTTCCCATAATTTGTCAGTGTCAGATTCTGTCAGAAGACCGATGTGCCGCTCTCCAGCTGCACCATCGAGCTTTCTCTCTCGGTCTTTTGGCACTCTATGCCCAGAGAATCTGAGGGGATAGTTTAGGTCATCACTCTTGTCGGGGGGAGGCTTGATAGACCAGCAAGGCTGGCTCAACAGAGATTGCGGCGACATCGTTAAAGATCTGTGTTAAATATAAACTTCCTCCCAACCCCCAAAGGAGACAGAGGACCCCGCCATCTCGTCCACAGACATCAAAGGTGCTCCCCACCGCCCCATCCCCACAGGCATCGGAGAAGACCCCCCCCCCGACAATCATCAAAGGAACTACCCGCCCCTCCTCACACCTCTCACCACCCAGGCATCAGCAATCTCCCCCACCCCCACTCCCTCAGACATCGGTGCAACCCTCCCCCCACAGCCAGCCCGGACAGGCATCGAGGCACTCCACTCCACCCCACAGGCATCGGGACACTTCCCCAGCCCCCATCCCCATAGACATTGAGGCACTCCCACCTGCCCACTCCCACAGGCTTTGGTGCACCTCGCCCACCCCACTAGACAGGCATTGGGACAGTCTAGCCCCTCCCACCCCCCAGGCATAATGACACTCCTCTCCACCGCACAGGCATTGGGTCACTGTCCGTGTGGAGTTTGCACATTCTCCTCATGTCTGCGTGGGTTTCACCCCCACAACCCAAAGATGTGCAGGGTAGGTGGATTGGACACACTAAACTGCCCCTTAATTGGGAACAAAACACAATTGGGTACTGATATACCTTCAATTCACCTAGAGGCAGAGACAGCGAGTGAACATTAGGCTTTATTAATCATGAACTTGCCTAGCCCGAGTCGGTTGTACAGATGAATGCCGCCCACAGGCGGCCGGTCTACATATGGCCCCGGTGAGGGCGGAGCCAGAGGCGGAGCCCACCGGGGTTACAGTACAGTACCTGGAAGCAGCTCGTATCACCACTTCCAGGTCATAGGTCATAGGGTACAGTACATGCATTAGGTGAATACATTCACCACATTCACCCCTGTTAAAAAAAATCAAGTCCAGCGGGGGTGACGTGGGGTCATTACATATTCAGCCTATCTGGAGGCCGGATCGTTCTCTTCGACCTCCTCAGCTCTGGCGGTGCGGCGCGCACGGTTGTTGCAGGTGGTGACGCCAGGAGCGTTGTGTCTGGAGCTTGAGCCTCAGTCCGGTGTGTCGGAGAAGGTTGGGGTGTGGGGGTAGGCAGGGGGGTGATGGGTGGCGGCAGTGTCGGCGCGGGACAATACAGAAGACCCAGGGAGCGTACGGGGCGCTGGAAGTGGCAGCGGGCAGCGGGGAGGGGGGCGCATTGGCAGGGGAACCAGCTGGCGCCATGTCCCGTAGGGAGACCGTATCTTGCCATCCGCCCTGGTGCGCGATGTAGGCGTACTGGGGGTTGGTGTGGAGCCGCTGGACCCTCTCGACCAGGGGGTCGGTCTTATGGCTCCTCATGTGCCTCCGGAGAAGGACTGGTCCCGGAGTTGTCAGCCAAGATGGAAGCGAGACCCCGGAGATGGACGTCCTGGGGAAGACAAACAAACGGTCGTGAGGGGTCTTGTTCGTGGCTGTGCAGAGGAGTGTTCTGATGGAATGGAGGTCGTCGGGGAGGACCTCCTGCCAGCGGGGGATTGGGAGACTTCTAGACCTGAGGGCCAGAAGAATGGACTTCCATACCGTCGCGTTCTCCCTCCCCACCTGCCCATTTCCCTGCGAGTTATAGCTCGTAGTCCTGCTCGAGGCGATGCCCTTACTGAGCAGGTACTGACGTAGCTCATCGCTCATGAACGATGTGCCCTGGTCGCTGTGGACATAGGCAGGGAAACTGAACAGTGTGAAGATGCTGTGCAGTGCCTTTATTACAGTGACCGAGGTCATGTCGGGGCAGGGGACAGCAAAGGGGAAGCGGGAGTACTCATTGATGATGGTGAGGAAGTATATATTACAGTCGGTGGAGGGGAGGGGCCCTTTGAAGTCGATGGTTAGGTGCTCAAAGGGCCGGGAGGACTTTACCAGGCAGGCCTTGTCTGGCCGGTAGAAGTGTGGTTTGCACTCCGCGCAGACTTGTCATTGCCTTGACCTCTTCGGTGGAGAAGGGCAGGTTGCGGGCCTTAATAAAGTGGGTAAGCCGGGTGACCCCCGAATGGCAGAGGTCATTGTGGATAGCCCAAAGTCGGTCATCTTGCACGCTGGCGCATGTGCCGCGGGACAGGGCATCTGGGGGCTCGTTGAGCTTCCCAGGACGATACTTGATATCGTAATTGTAGGTGGAGAGTTCGATCCTCCACCTCAAGATTTTGTAATTTTTTATTTTGCCCCGTTGTGCGTTGTCAAACATGAAGGTGACCTACCTCTGGTCGCTGACGAGGTTGAACCTCCTACCGGCTAGGTAGTGCCTCCAGTGCCGCATGGCTTCCACTACACTTGTGCTTCCTTCTCGACCGAGGGGTATTGAATTTCGGAAGCGTGGAAGGTCCTAGAGAGAAATGCTACTGGCCTGCCCGCCTGGTTGAGTGTGACTGCCAGTGCGACGTCTGACGTATCGTTCTCTACCTGAACGGGGGCGGACTAGTCCACCGCATGCTTTGCGGCCTTGGTGATGTCGGCCTTGATGCGGCTGAAGGCCGAGCGGGCCTCGTCCGACAGGGGAAAACTGGTGGTTTGAATAAGTGGGCGGGCTTTGTCCGCATAGTTGGGGACCCACTGGGCGTAGCACGAGAACAGCCCCAGGCAATGTTTTAGGGCCTTGAGGCTGTGGGGAGGGGGGAGTTCTGTGAGGGGGTACATACGGTCAGGGTCGGGCCCTAGGACTCCTTTCTCCACAACGTAGCCGAGGATGGCTAGTCGGTAGTACGGAAGACGCACTTTTCTTTGTTGTATGTGAGATTGAGGGATTGGGCGGCCTGGAGGAACCTCTGAAGGTTGGCTTCATGGTCCTGCTGATCATGGCCGCAGATGGTCACATTGTCCAAGTACGGGTATGTAGCCCGCAAACCGTACTGGTCCACCATTCGGTCCATCGTTCTCTGAAAGACCAAGACCCCGTTAGTGACGCCGAAGGGGTCTCTGAGGAAGTGGAAGAGTCAGCCGGCTGCTTCAAAGGCAGTGTAGTGGCACTCTTCCGGGCGGAATGGGAGCTGGTGGTAGGCCGACTTCAGATCGACCATTGAGAACACCCGGTACTGCGCAATCTGGTTGACCACCTCCGCTATGCGGGGGAGGGGGTACACATCCAGTTGCGTGACACCGGTTAATGGTCTGGCTGTGGTCCACAACCATCCGATTCTTTTCCCCGGTCTGGACGACCACCACTTGCGCTCTCCAGAGGCTGTTGCTGGCCTCGATGATCCCTTCACTCAACCTCCGACTTGATAAATGTCATGTCTAGCGAACTGTACCGCCTGCTCCTGGTGGCGATGGGCTTACAGTCAGGAGTGAGGTTCGCAAAGAGTGAAGGGGGGAGACCTTGAGGGTCGCGAGGCTGCACACCGTGAGGGGGGGGCAAGGGTCCGCCGAACTGTAGGGTCAGGCTTCGGTGATTACATTGAAAGTCCAATCCGAGCAGTGGGGGGGTGCAGAGGTGGGGGAGGACATAGAGCTTAAAACGAGTGTACTCTGCGCCCTGCATCGCGAGATTTGCGATACAGTACCCCCGGATCTGAACCGAATGGGACCCGGAGGCAAGGGAGATTGTTTGGGAGGCTGGGTAGGTGTGGAGGGAACAGCGCCTTACCGTGTCGGGGTGGCCAAGCTCTCCGTGCTCCCGGAGTCGGAAAGTCAAGGGGTCTTGTGCCCGTTGACCCGGACGACCATCATGGAGTTCTTCAGCTGTTTCGGCTGCGATTGGTCGAGAGTGACTGCGCCCAGCTGCGGGTAGCCTGTGTGGTCGGTGGAATCACAAGATGGCGGCCACCATGAGTCTCACGTGTCGGGCTGGGGCGACGATGGCAACCAAGATGGCCGCCCCCATCAGTCGCACGTGTTGGTCGGTGCCGGAGCCGGCGGCTAAGATGGCGGACCCCATGAGTCACACGTGTCAGGTGGTATTGGAGCCGGCGACCAAGATGGTGGCCCCCATGAGTCGCACGATGCTGATGACACATCTGACGGGGGCATTCCGGGCAGGCACGCAGCCACATTGCGGGGTCTGTGGGGCTGCGAGTCCATGGGTCGGGCCTGGTGCGTTTTCGATTTCTGAGCCTTAGGTCGGCCCAGACAGACTCGAGCGAAGTGCCCCTTTTTCCCACAGTCGCTGCACGTCGCTGTGCGGGCTGGGCAACGCTGCCGGGGGTGTTGTGCTTGGCCGGAGAAGTAGACTGCGGTTCCCCGGGCTGGGCTGGCAGACGCGCGGCGCAGGCCTGCGACGTAGTCGGGTCCGACGGGGGCCGCGACGAGGGTGTCCTCGAGGGGTTCGCCAGGCCCGCGGGGAACGCACTGAGGTTCTGGTGGGCCATCTCTAGCGAGGTAGCTTTACCGTGTCCCGCAGGTCGGAGGTCCCGTTTTCCATCAGGCGCTGCCTGATGTAGTTCGAGCGGACCCCCGCCACATAGGTGTCCCGGATCTGTGAGTTCATGTGTTCCTCCGCCGTCACATCGCGATAGCTGCAGTTCCCCGTGAGTAGAGTCAGGGTTTCCAGATACTCGACCAGCGATTCTCCGGCGCGTTGACGGCGAGTAGTGAGGAGGTGCCTGGCGAACACCTCGTTTACGGGCTTCACGAAGTGTGCCTTGAGGGTTGCGATCGCCGCCTCATACGTGGCCGCTTTCTCAATCATTACTGAGATTCAATGGCTCACCCGAGCGTGGAGGAGTCGCAGCTTGAGGGTCTCCGTTGGAGGAGTCGAGGTAGGCCTCGAAGCATCAAAACCAATGTTTGAATATCTCCTTGGCTTCGGACGCGCGGGCGTCGAGTTCGAGCCTCTCTGGCTTTAGAGCGGATTCCATAGTGTTGTCTATGATTAATAAATTGATATACCTTCAATTCACCGAGAGGCAGAGAGAGCGAGTGAACATTAGGCTTTATTAATCATGAACTTGCCTAGCCAGAGTCGGTTGTACAGATGAATGCCGCCCACAGGCGGCTGGTCTATATATGGCCCCGGTGAGGGCAGAGCCAGAGGTGGAGCCCACGGGGTTACAGTACAATGTGGTGAATGTATAATTACTGATAATTCACCAGTGCACTGTATTATGTTATGTTATGTTATTAACCCTGTGGGCTCCACCTATGGGCCATTGTGTGGCATCACCCATCGGGGGATATGTTGGGGCATGTACGGGCTCCGCCCATGGCTCCACCCCTTTAGAGGAAGTATAAGAGCTGCTGACCTGCAGGGCCGCCTTCTGTATTGTACCAGGCAGGCACATTCTAAGCTGATTAAAACCACGGTTTACTTCTCCACGTGTCTTCGAGTGAATTGATGGTAGCATCAATTTAATCAGCTTAAAATACTACTATGGAATCAGCCTTCAAACCTGACAGACTGGAACTCAATCCACAGGCCGCGGAGGTGAAAGAAATGTTTTCACATTGGCTTCGATGCTTCAAGGCCTATCTCGCAGCGTCGTCTACGCCATCCGTCACTGACGAACAGAAGCTGAGCCTATTCCACGCATGGGTGAGCCATCACATTTCTGTCCAGTTCGACGAAGCCGCTTCCTATACAGAGGCCCTCGCACTAATCCAACGCTTCTACATGCGGCCTGTGAACGAGGTCTACGCGCGTCTTCACCACTCGCCGCCAGCGCTCCGGGGACTCGCTAGATGATTACCTACACGACATCAAAGCCTTCGCGCGCAACTGTAACTACCAGGCCGTTACGGCCACTCAGCACATGGAGCTCGCTGTCCGAAACGTTTACGTGGCGGGGGTCCGATTGAATTATGTGAGACAGCGCCAGCTCGGAAAAGGGGCCCAGGACCTGGACGACGTGTAAAACTGGCTACCTCTCTGGAGGTCGCTTTTCAGAGCCTTACTGCATTCCCGGCCGACCACGCAACACCCTCGTGGGCCCCCGACCAGAGACTACCCCAGGCCTGTGCCGCGCGGCTGCCCGCCCATCATGGGGGGCTACCCTGCTATTTTTGCGGCCAGTCCCAACACCCCCAACAGCACTGCCCGGCCCGCAACGTGAACTGCAGCAGCTGCGGGCGAAAAGGACACTTCGCCAAGGTCTGCCTGGCCAGGTCTAAGAACTCACAGACCCGATCCACAGACTTACGGCCTGAGGTGGCAGCGTGTCTCTGCCGGCTCCGCCTCCGCACAACACGTGCGACTCATGGGGGCCGCCATCTTGGCCATCCTCCCCCACGCTGCCGGCCACGTGCGATCCATGGGGGCCGCCATCTTGGACGCCATCTTCCTCACCGCCCGCCACGCTTGACCAACGGGGGCCGCCATCTTGGCCGCAATCTGCTACGCCGCTCGACGCGTACGACCTACATGGACAGCCATCGCGGGGCCGCCCCAGCTACCCACGACTCAGCACGGTCACCCTGGACCAGTCGTGACCTAAGCACCTCCGGAGCTCCATGATGGCCGTCCAGGCTAACGGGTACGAGACACCTTGCCTTCTCGACTCCGGGAGCACAGAGAGCTTCATTCACCCGGACATGGTAAGACACTGCTCGCTCCCAATATTCCCGATGCAACAAACCATCTCCCTCGCCTCTGGGGCGCACTCAGTGCAAGGGTGCATTACTGCAACCCTAGCGATACAGGGCGCTGAGTGCGCTAATTTTCAACTATATGTGCTCCCAGACCTCTGCGCTCCTCTCCTTTTGGGACTCGACTTCCAGTGCAACCTCAGGAGCCAACTCTTAAGTTCGGGGGGGCCCTGCCCCCACTCACCATATGCAGCCTCGTGACCCTAAAAATCGACCCCCCCTCCCCTTCGCAAACCTCACCGCCGATTGCAAGCCAGTAGTCACCAGAATCAGGCGGTATAGCACGCACGACAGGACGTTCATTAGGTCCGAGGTCCAGCGTATCTTGCGGGAGGGGGTCAGAGAGGCCAGCAATAGCCCCTGGAGAGCTCAGGTGGTGGTCGTCAAGACCGGGGAATAGTTCTGGATGGTGGTTGATTACAGCCAGACCATTAAACGGTTTACGCAACTCGATGCTTACACCTTTGCAGACATGGTAAATCAGATCGCGCACTACCGCGTGTTCTCCACGGTGGATCTGAAGTCTGCAAACCACCAGCTCCCAATCTGCCCGGAGGACCGCCACTACACGGCGTTTGAGGCAGACGGCCGCCTTTTCCATTTCCTTCGGGTCCCCTTTGGCGTCACGAATGGGGTTTCGGTGTTCCAACGAGCGATGGACCAAATAGGTGACCAGTACGGGCTGTGGGCCACGTTTCCGTACTTGGACAATGTCACCATCTGCAGCCATGATCAGCAAGACCAGGACGCCAACTTCCACCGATTTCTCCAAACTGCCCAAAAACTCAGCCTCACCTACAAAAAGGAGAAATGTGTTTTCCGCACAACCAGACTAGCCATCCTCGGCTTCGTCGTGGAAAACGGGGTCCTAGGGCTCGACACTGACCGTATGCGCCCCCTCCTACAACTCCCTCTCCCTCACTGTCCCAAGACCCTGAAGAGGTGCCTTGGATTTTTCTCCTATTTCGCCCAGTGGGTCCCCAATTATGCGGACAAAGCCCGCCCACTATTTAAAGCCACCCTCTTTTCACTGGCAGTCGAGGCCCGCCAGGCCTTCAACTGCATCAAGGCGGACATCGCCAAAGCCGCGATGCGCGCGGTGGACGAGTCCGTCCCCTTCCAGGTGGAGAGCGACGCCTCAGAGGTCGCTCTCGCCACCACCATCAACCAATCAGGCAGACCGGTAGCGTTCTTTTCACGCACCCTCACCACCTCTGAAATTCGACACTCCTCACTCCTGGGGCATGTACGGAATCTGCCCATGGCTCCACCCCTTTAGAGGAAGTATAAGAGCTGCTGACCTGCGGGGCCACCTTCTGTATTGTACCGGTTGCAGGCAGGCACAGTCCTAAGCTGATTAAAACCACGGTTTACTTCTCCACGTGTCTTCGAGTGAATTGATGGTTGCATCGTACAGTACCTGGAAGCAGCTCGTATCACCACTTCCAGGTCATAGGTCATAGGTTACAGTATCATACATGCATTCGGTGAATACATTCACCACAGGTACTCTAAATTCATTTTTTAAAATGTCAGGAAATATGGCGGCCAGTTTTTGCCCAGTAATGTCCCAGTGCAATGTGATAATGACTAAATGTTCTCCTTTAGTGGTGTCAATTGAAGGATAAATATCGGCCAGGGGCAGGGCACTGGGGACAACTCCTGTCTTCTTCTTCAAAATAGCATCTTGGAATTGTTTTTGTACACCTGAGAGGGCACACAGGGCCTTGAATTAACCTTTCATCAAAACAAAATGGCACCTTCAACAGGACAGCATCTCTTTGTTACTGCACTGGTGTGTCAGCTTGTACCATGTGTTCAAGTGTTTGGAGTGAAATACAAACCCACATCCTTCTGATTCAGGCGAGATTGTCATTACTGAGTCATGACTGACACCGCTCACTGTGGGATGTAACTTGCTATCCTTGTACAAATCAACAATTCCACTCACCCAGTTAGTTACCTTTCTAGTCAAACTGCAAAATTCATGTGTTTTTTTTAAATGACACACTTACTTTACCTTTGACTTGTTTTCCACCCATCCTAGTTCTGGCTTTTCTGTTTTTAGTGTTGTCATTCCTCAGGTCATTAACATTGTTTGATTAGCTGAACGGGAGGAGAGTTAACGCAACGTAACTTATTGCACATTCTATAAATAATCAATATTGCTGCCAACCATTAAGAAATCCTTTATTTGTTCAATGGTATTAAAGCAGCGATGGGAGGCGGGGGGGGGTGTCCTTTGTTTGTAGGCAGTGCCTGATCAAGGGATTGGCATCAGGAAGGAGGAGGGGTGGGTTCACTGTGAGGGTACTTGCTGCTGACCTCTCCTTGATTCCCCCCTCCCATCATCACTCACTCACCTGTGATCCAGCGACGATATAATAATAATCTTTATTAGTGTCACAAGTAGGCTTTCATTGACACCGCAATGAAGTTACTGTGAAAATCCCCTCGTCGCCACAGTCCGACGCCTGTTCGGGTACACTGAGGGAGAATGCAGAAATGTCCAATTCATCTAACAAGCACGTCTTTCGGGACCTGTGGGAGGAAATCGGAGCACCCGGAGGAAAACCATGCAGACACAGGGAGAATGTGCAGACTCCGCACAGGCAGTGACCCAAGCGGGAATCGAACCTGGGATCATGGTGCTATGAAGCAACAGTGCTAACCACTGTGCTACCCTGGGTGGGTGTCATACGAGCAAAAACCACCTCCCCAGTATGTTGCTCTGTTTCTCTGGTTCTAAATATGGCGGTCAATATGGTCCGCTTCCTTAATCCTAATTATGTTTGCTTTAGAGTCGCCAGGTATCTCTCGATACCGCCACAAGGTTCAAACCCGAATACTGATCAAAGAGCCAATACACCAGTTAGCTAGTTCAAAGTCAATACTATTTATTTATACACACAGTAATATCTACACATGCACAAAGTACTACAAACTAAACTATCTCTAACGCTAACGCCTATACTTAGCTTCGGGTGCCCACTCAGTCAGAGTTGTTCGGATCTGAGGTTGTTGGGTTCGAAGTGGTACAGGAGAACAGCTAAGGTCGTCCATCTGGTAGCGAGCGTTGACCTTGGACTTACTTGCTTCTGGTGCAGCTGGTGGACAGGTCTCTCCACTTTGAGAGCCAAATCCAAGAGAGCGATTGTCTCTCGAGGGTTTCTTCTTATACCCGGAAGGGCTTCGCGTGCTTTTGGGCGGGCCTTAAACTTGGCCCCAATTAATTGGGCCACTTCTCGATCACTGGTATTGATCTTGACCAATAAAGGGGTGGGTGCCCTGATGGCTGGGCGTGTGCTAGGTGGCCATTGGCCTGGCTTTGTTTACGCTTTCGGTTTGGGGAACTGGCGCCGGGGTGTCAGGAGCTAGATCGGTTGCTTGAGTGTCTTTCCTTTGTTCCTGGAGATGGGCCATCAATATGTTAATTGACCTACAGTTTCAGTCTTGTCTGGGAGCTGCCTTCTCAATACGCATACAGGCTCTGTGCCTGCTTGCTTTCTCAACATTGTCCATAGTTCCCTACATTCATTGCGAGCATCCATTTTGTATTCTGGAAGTGGCCATCCCAGGTGGCTACAAGTGGCGCTGCTGTTCAGTGGAGTGGCCGGCCTCTGTCGAGGAGAGCAGCTTAATACAATGGTTTTATAAGGCCGCAAAGGATTCCTCACCAAGTACTTCAAAGATACTTAATTTATTTACAATAACTATTATATATATATATATCACACGGTAGATCGCTGCCTTGCCGGGGCCAAACTGGCCGGCTTTATAAACCAACTATGCATTGTTTAGAGGTTGCCCGCCCGTTTTACGCGGGAACCCGTGTTCTGCGAGGTACATGGGGAAGTTAGTTGCTCCCACCTCGTAAGACCCTTGTGGGTTATAACAAATGGGCTTTCCCTAAAAGAGGCAATGCGCAAGACCCACATCAACTCCACTAAATCCAGCCCCTCAAATCTGATGGGTGTAGGGTGCGTGGTAATTACAAACTATCATATATGCCGGCAAGTGAGCTCGATGTTAGATTATTGCAGGTGTCTGCTGGCCAAACCTTTCGGCTTGCAAATTGTCAGTTGCTTGTAGATTTCCTTTCACAAGTGTCCCTCACTGAAAGCAAATAGACTGCAAGCCTGAGAAGCCTCTCCGCCCATCTCGGGGTTTTCAATACTTTTGATGCCCTCAAAACTTTTATCACAACGGACGTTTTCTAATTGCAAACAAAAAAAGGCTGTTTACCATTGTCACGCGCTGCGCCACAGGGAGACTTGTGCACGAAAGCGAGTTTTTCTTTTAAAAATGGAAATTTGCTTGAGCACTGTAATCCTAATGACAGTTGCCATGGAAATAAACACTGTACGTGAGACTTTCATTCTGCACATTTAGAACGTCTTCTAAAGTCAGAAAGAGGAAGATACTTTGGATCAGCTTTGTCGCTGGCTCACTTTCCAGCGGGAGTATTCAGTGATGTTTATATCATATCTCCGGTTTCCACAGCGATAGGAGAATATTCACCATGACCTTTAAATTTGTACCTCCAACAAATCAGTCACATGCCTCAATTCATTCTGCAAAGCACAGCCCCAAACACAAACAGACATGTAATTCCAAACTAGAGTGGAAAAATATTAGCCCTTGAAATGACTATAGGTAATGTTTTTTAAAAATAAATTTAGAGTACCCAATTCATTTTTTTCCCCCAATTAAGGGGCAAGTTAGCGTGGCCAATCCACCTACCCTGCACATCTTTTGGGTTGTGGGGGCAAAACCCACGCAGACACGGGGAGAATGTGCAAACTCCACACGGACAGTGACCCAGAACCGGGATCGAACCTGGGACCTCGACGCCGCGAGGCAGCAGTGCTAACCACTGCGCCACCGTGCTGACTATAGGTAATGTTAGCGGATGAACACTTACAGCAATGATGCAATATTCCTCTGTCCATTTTATCAACACTTGTTTTGAATTTATTAACAACTTGCATTCATATTGTGCCCTGTAATGTGGAAAAACGCGGCTGACTGTTTCCCAGAAGCACTGTCAGAAGAAACGCAGATTGCAAGACAAAGCAGGAGGGTTGACCAAAACTTGGCCAAAGGAAAAGAGAGAGATGAAACAGCAGAGCAATCCAAGGACGGAACTCAAAAGGGTGTCATTCATGCAGCTGAACACAGAGTTTCAATGATGGACAAATAGGGAACAGAGATTGATAAGAAACCAGCTGAAGGAGAGTTTGTTTTAAATCTGTCCATGGAAGTGTGGGCGTCGCTGGCCGGGCCAGCATTTATTGTCTATCCCTGAGGGCATTTAAGAGTCAACCACATTGCTGTGGATCTGGAGTCACATGTAGGCCAGACCAGGTATGAATGGCAGATTTCCTTCACTAAACCACATTAGTGAACCAGGTGGGTCTTTACAACAATCGACAATTAATTCCAGATTTTTATTGAATTCAAATGTCACCATGGTGGGATATAGCCCGGGTCCCAGGCTATAACTCTGGGTCTCTGGATTACTAGTCCAATGACTAGACAATACCACTGCACCACTGCGTAGAGCTGGGGGAGGGAATAATTTCAAGATGGAATGAATATGTTAAATTTGAGGCTTAGGGTGGGCGAGAAGAGTGATGGGAGGAGAGTATTGGATGGTAGCTAGATTATCAAGAGCGAAGGATCAGAGTCCAACTAGGAAGCAAGGTAGCACAAGTGGATAGCACTGTGGCGTCACAGCGCCAGGGTCCCAGGTTCGATTCCCCCGCTGTGCGGAGTCTGCACGTTCTCCTGTGTGTGCGTGGGTTTCCTCCGGGTGCTCCGGTTTCCTCCCACAGTCCAAAGACGTGCAGGTTAGGTGGATTGGTCATGCTAAATTGCCCTTAGTGACCAAAAAGGTTAGGAGGGGTTATTGGGTTACGGGGATAGGGTGGAAGTGAGGGCTTCAGTGGATCGGTGCAGACTTGATGGGCCGAATGGCCTCCTTCTGCACTGTGTGTTCTATGTTCCAGGAAAACTTTAGAATGGTTGAGTCTCGAGATGACAATGGTACAGACAGACTGAGGCAGGGAGAGAGCTGAATAATATTGTACAGGTAGAATCTTTGTGATTGAGGGGATCAATTGTTCAGCTCTGGATTGCTTAGAATCATAGATGCCCTCCACTGCAGAAGGAGACCATTCACCCCATCAGGTCTGCACCGACCATCTGAAGGAGCACTCTACCCAGGTCCACTCCCCCGTCTACCCCAGCCTATCCCTGTAACATAACCTGCCACCCCTGGAGGCTAAGGGGCAATTTATCATGACCAATCCACCTAACCTGCTCATCTTTGCGGAGGAAACCAGTGCACCCAGAGGAAATCCACACGGACAGGGGGAGAACCTGCAAACTCCACACAGACAGTCACCCAAGGTTGGAATCGATCCCGGGTCCCTGGTGCAGTGGGGCAACAGTGCTAACCACCGTGCTACCGTGCCGATACCATGATTGCAAACAAACTGGATTAGCTTGAGAAAGTGGCCAAGGTTGGCAAACAGTGTCAAGGGTGGGGAGAAGAAGATAATGAGCGGTTTTCTCAGCTGATTAACTGGTACAAATTGTTGCCCATTCACAAATGGATATTGGATCAGCAATTTGAGAGCAGAAAACTAATGCTGCCATTGTGAGTTTGGTCCATTTATAGCTCACCTTCCAGAAACACATAACCTGTTTGCCAATCAAAGTAATATTGCAGTGCCATAGAAAACCTCTGTCCTACGATCAGAAAAACAATGTTACACAAATGAGAAAGGCTGGAGAAGTAGAGGTAAGTGTCACCATCATACATGTGGAGTCTGACCTCCATGTCCAAAAATATAGGTTAAGTAAATTGGCCATGTTAAATTGCCCCTTAGCATCCAAAAGATTAGGGTGGGGTTATGAGGATAGGGCGAGGGGGTGGGCCTAGCCCCCTTCTGCATTCTATGATTCTACAGACAAAGAGAACAAAGCAGTTCTCAGTTATAATTATAGATGTCGATATAGATGCAGAAATTTATAATGGGAAAAGCTGGCACAAAATCTATATGGATACAAGATGGAGTCATTGTTTTCAACAGAGATACACAAACAGAATTCATGATTGAGAAAGTGTTTTTAGATCTCCTTTAGGACTTAGCAGTGGAACCACCTTGCAATTTATCATTCACCATTTGCATGTTCAGATTCACTGGTGGTTTTGAAAGCTTTACCTTGATGTTATTTTATTTACACTGATGTTAAATCGATTCTGTTTAATGGGGCAGGGCAGTTGAATTACATCGAAGTTGCAGCACAGAAAGAGGTCAGTTGACCCAACTAGTCTATGCCAGTGTTTATGCTCCACATGGGCCTCCTCGCATCTATCTCCATCAGCATATTCCTTCTCCCTCAAGTATCTAACCCACTTCCCCTTCTACACATCTATGCAATCCGCTTCAATTATTTACTATTGCAGCGAGTTCAACATTCTAACCACACTCAGGGTAAAGGCGCTTGTGGTGAATGGAACTACTGTTAATTCACCAGTGCACTGTGATATCATGTTACTGCTGTATCGTGTTACGTTATGTGTTTAACCCTGTGGGCTCCACCTATGGGCCATTGTACGGCTTCACCCACAGGGGGATATGTCGGGGCATGTATGGGCTCGCCCATGGCTCCACCCCTTACCGGAAGTATAAAGGCAGCTGACCTGCGGGGCCGCATTCATTGTTGTACCGGTCACAGGCAGGCTCAGTTGTAAGCTGATTAAAACCACGGTTTACTTCTCAACATGTCTCTCAGTGAATTGATGGTCGCATCAATTTAATCAGCTTAAAATACTACTATGGAATCAGCCCTCAAACCTGATAGACTGGAACTCGATCCACAGGCCGCGGAGGCGAGAGAAATTTTTTCTCACTGGCTTCGATGCTTCAAGGCCTATCTCGCCGCGTCGTCTACGCCATCTGTCACGGACGAACAGAAGCTGAGTCTTCTCCACGCACGGGTGAGCCATCGTATTTCTGTCCAGCTCGACGGCGCCGCTTCCTATACAGAGGCCCTCGCACTACTCGAACACATATATGTACGGCCCGTGAACGAGGACTACGCGCGACACATCTTCACCACTCGCCGCCAGCGCCCCGGGGAGTCACTAGATGACTACCTACGCGACCTCAAAGCCCTCGCGCGCAACTGTAACTACCAGGCTGTTACGGCCACTCAGCATATGGAGCTCACTATCCGAGATGTTTATGTGGCGGGGGCCCGATCGAACTATGTAAGACAGCACCTGCTCGAAAAAGGGGTCCAGGACCTGGAGGACACGGTAACACTAGCTACCTCTCTGGAGGTCGTGTTTCAGAGCCTTACTGCGTTCCCCGCCGACCACGCGACCCCCTCGTGGGCACCCGACCAGAGACTACCCGAGACTTGTGCCGCGCGGCCGCCCGCCCATCATGGGGGGCTGCCCTGCTATTTTTGCGGCATGTCCCAACACCCCCGACAGCACTGCCCGGCCCGCAACACGAACTGTAGTAACTGCGGGCGAAAAGGACACTTCGCCAAGGTCTGCCTGGCCAGGTCTAAAAACTCGAACTCACAGACCCGATCCACAGACCCACGGGCCCGCAGACCCCGCAAAGTGGCAGCGTGTCTGCCGACTCCGCCTCAGCACAACACGTGCGAGTCATGGGGGCCACCATCTTGGCCATCATCCCCCACGCGGCCGGCCACGTGCGATCCATGGGGGCCCGCCACCTTGGACGCCATAGTCCTCACCACCCGCCACGCTCGATCAACGGGAGCTGCTACCTTGGCCGCCATCTGCTACACTGCCCGAGATGTACGAACGACATGGACAGCAGCCATCGCGGGGCCGCCCCAACACCTCCGATCACGCCGCCGGCTACCCCCAGCTCAGCGCGGTCACCCTGGACCAGTCGCGTGAAGCACCTCCGGAGCTCCATGATGGTCATCCGGGTAAATGGGTACGAGACACCTTGTCTTTTCGACTCCGGGAGCACAGAGAGCTTCATTCACCCGGACATGGTAAGACGTTGTTCGCTCCCAATATTCTCGACGCAACAAACTATCTCCCTCGCTTCTCGGTCGCACTCGGTGCAAATCCAAGGGTGCACTACTGCAACCCTAGCGATCCAGGGCACTGAGTACGCTAATTTTAAACTATATGTGCTCCCAGACCTCTGCGCTCCTCTCCTCTTAGGACTCGATTTTCAGTGCAACCTCAGGAGCCTAACTCTAAAATTCAGGGGGGCCCTGCCCCCGCTCACCATATGCAGCCTCGCGACCCTAAAAATCGATCCTCCCCCCCCTTCTTTGCAAACCTCACCGCCGATTGTAAGCCAATAGCCACCAGAATCAGGTGGTATAGTATGCAGGACAGGACGTTCATTAGGTCCGAGGTCCAGCGTCTTTTGCGGGAAGGGGTCAAAGAAGCCAGCAATAGCCCCTGAAGAGGTCAGGTGGTGGTCGTCAAGACTGGGGAAAAGTTCCGGATGGTGGTTGATTACAGCCAAACCATTAACCGCTTTACGCAACTCGATGCGTACCCCCTTCCCCGGATTGCAGACATGGTAAATCAGATCGCGCACTACCGCGTGTTCTCCACGGTGGATCTGAAGTCTGCATGTCACCAGCTCCCAATCTGCCCGGAGGACCACCACTACACGGCGTTTGAGGCAGATGGCCGCCTTTTCCATTTCCTCCGGGTCCCCTTTGGCGTCACAAACGGGGTTTCGGTGTTCCAACGAGCAATGGACCGAATGGTGGACCAGTATGGGCTGCGGGCCACGTTTCCGTACTTGGACAATGTAACCATCTGTGGCCATGATCAGCAGGACAAGGACGCCAACCTCCACAGATTTCTCCAAACCGCCCAAAAACTCAACCTCACCTACAAGGAGAAATGCGTTTTCCGCACAACCAGGCTAGCCATCCTCGGCTACGTCGTGGAAAATGGGGTCCTAGGGCCCGACCCTGACCGTATGCGCCTCCTCCTCCAATTCCCTCTCTCTCACTGCCCCAAGGCCCTGAAGAGGTGCCTTGGATTTTTCTCCTATTACGCCCAGTGGGTCCCCAGTATGCAGACAAAGCCCGCCCGCTATTTTCCACTGACAGCCGAGGCTCGCCAGGCCTTCAACTGCATCAAGGCGGACATCGCCAAAGCTGCAATACGCGCGGTGGACGAGTCCGTCCCCTTCCAGGTGGAGAGCGATGCCTCAGAGGCCGCTCTCGCCGCCACTCTCAACCAAGCAAGCAGACCGGTAGTGTTCTTTTCCCGCACCTTCACCACCTCTGAAATTCGACACTCCTCGGTCGAAAAAGAAGCCCAAGCCATCGTGGAAGCAGTACAGCGCTGGAGGCACTACCTCGCTGGTAGGAGGTTTACCCTCATCACCGACCAATGATCGGTTGCCTTTATGTTTGACAATATGCAACGGGGCAAGATCAAGAATGACAAGATCTTGAGGTGGAGGATCGAACTCTCCACCTATAGCCACGATATAGTATATCGTCCTGGGAAGCTCAACGAGCCCCCAGATGCCCTGTCCCGCGGCACGTGCGCGGCACGTGACCGTTTACGTGCTATCCACGATGACCTCTGCCACCCGGGGGTCACCCGGCTTGCCCATTACATCAAGGCCCACAACCTGCCCTACTCCATCGAGGAGGTCAAAGCTGTAACCAGAGACTGCCAAATCTGTGCGGAGTGTAAACCGCTCTTCTATCGACCGGATAAGGCCCATCTGGTAAAGGCGTCCCGGCCCTTTGAACGCCTTAGTATCGATTTCAAAGGGCCCCTCCCCTCCAATAACCGCAACACGTACTTCCTGAACATCATAGACGAGTTCTCCCGTTTTCCGTTCGCCATTCCCTGTCACGATATGACCACCCCCACTGTTATCAAAGCCCTGCATAGTGTCTTCACCCTGTTCGGTTTCCCCAGCTATGTCCACAGCGACAGGGGCTCATCGTTCATGAGCGACAAACTGCGTCAGTACCTGCTCAGTAAGGGCATCGCCTCGCGCAGGACTACCAGCTATAACCCCAGGGGAAACGGGCAAGTGGAGAGGGAGAACGGGACGGTCTGGAAGACTGTTCTACTGACCCTATGGTCCAGGAATCTCCCGGTTTCTCACTGGCAGGAGGTCCTCCCCGACGCGCTCCACTCTATTGGTCCCTCCTTTGCACGGCCACAAACCAGACTCCTCACGACAGCTTGTTTGTTTTCCCTAGGAGAGCTACCTCAGGGGCCTCGCTTCCGCCCTGGCTGATGACATCGGGTCCAGTCCTCCTCCGAAAACATGTTCGGAGCCATAAGACCGACCCCCTGGTAGAGAGGGTCCAGCTCCTGCACTCCAACCCACACTATGCGTATATCAGACACCCCAATGGCCGGCAGGATACCGTCTCCCTCCGGGACCTGGAGCCCGCAGGCTCCGACACCACGACCACTACTGCGTCCCCCACACTAGGTCCCGTCCAACCTCCCATGTTCAGCGCCCCTATCCCTATCCAACCTCCCATGTTCAGCGCCCCTACCCCGATATGGTTCTCGCGCTCCCTCCCACCCGCTGCACCGATCCACAGGAATGAAGCTCCAGAAGAGCCGCTCCAGGAGTCCACGCCTGTGCCTGCTCCGGTCCCAGCTCCACAGCCACCCAAAACGGCTGCAACACCAGTGCTTCGGTGGTCGCAACGTACGATCCAGGCACCAGACCGACTGAATCTGTAAACCCGTCACCCCCGCCGGACTTCATTTTTTAAACAGGGGGTGAATGTGGTGAATGGAACTACTGTTAATTCACCAGTGCACTGTGATATCATGTTACTGCTGTATCGTGTTACGTTATGTGTTTAACCCTGTGGGCTCCACCTATGGGCCACTGTACGGCTTCACCCACAGTGGGATATGTCGGGGCATGTACGGGCTCGCCCATGGCTCCTCCCCTTACAGGAAGTATAAAGACTGCTGACCTGCGGGGCAGCATTCATTGTTGTACCGGTCACAGGCAGGCTCAGTTGTAAGCTGATTAAAACCACGGTTTACTTCTCAACGTGTCTCTCAGTGAATTGATGGTCGCATCAGCTCCTCCTGAATTTCTGAATGAATTTATTAGTGACTATCTTCTATCTGTGGTTCCTCCTTTTGGTGTCTTACAGAAGTGGAATCATATTCTCTAATTTTATCCTATCTAACCCTTTGATAATCTTAAAGATCTTTATCAGCTCAGCTTCCTCGTTTCTGGGGAAAAGATCCCAGCCTATTCAATTTATCTTGAAGGGTATAACCTCTCAACTCAGGCATCATTCCTGTAAGTTCAGTGCAGTTCAACATTATCTCGAGGAATTGCATCCCCTCTCCCATGGAATCATAGAATTGCTGCAGTGCAGAAGGAGGCCTTTCGGCCCATCGAGTCTGCACCGATCCTCTGAAAGAACATCCTGCCTCAGCCTACTTCCCCACCCTATCCCCATTACCTCGCCTAACCCTGCACATCTTTGGACACCAAGGGGCAATTTAGCATGGCCAATCCATCTAACCTGTACATCTTTGATCTGTGGGGGGAAAGCGGAACTCCTGGAGGAAACCCATGCAGACACGGAGAGAAAATGCAAACTCTCCACATAAGGGGCGAGATTCTCCACTCCTGCGCCGGTTGGGAGAATCGCCTGGGCCGCCAAAATTTCCCAGGCCGCCGGTCCGACGCCCTCCCGCGATTTTCCCCCAAGCGGTGGGAATGGCCCCGTCGAGTTCCGCGGGCCGCAGTCCGGAGAATCGCTGGAGACACCCAAAACGGCGATTCTCCGGCACCCCCGCTATTCTCAGGCCCGGATGGGCCGAGCGGCCAGGCCAAAACGGCGGGTTCCCCCCGGCGCCATCCACACCTGGTCGCTGCCGTCGGGAACAGCGCCGGAACGCTGGGGGGGGGCGGCCTGCGGGGGGGGGGGGGGGGATCCTGCACCGGGGGGTACCTCAAATGTGGCATGGCCCGCGATCGGTGCCCACCGATCGTCGGGCCGTCCTCTCTGAAGGAGGACCCCCTTCCTTCCGTAGCCCCGCAAGATTCGTCCGCCATCTTCTTGCGGGGCGGACTCGGAGAGGGCGGCAACCACGCATGCGCAGGTGACGCCACTTATGCAGCGCCGGCCGCGTCATCTATGCGGCGCAGCCTTTACGCGGCGACAAGGCCTGGCGCGTGTAGATGACGCGGCCCCAATCCTAGCCCATTGTCGGGGCCTGAATCGGTCGGGATCGGGGCCGTTTCACGCCGTCGTGAACCTCGACGGCGTTCACGACGGCGTGGGCACTTCGCCGTGGGAGTGGAGAATCCCGCACAAGGTCACCCAAGGCCGGAATTGAACTCGGGTCCCTGGCACTGTGAGACAGCAGTGCTAACCACAGTGGCAACGTGCTACAGTTAGACATTTATAGCAAGGTAGACAGTGGTTAGCACCGTTGCGCCAAGGTCCCAGGTTCGATTCCCGGCTTGGGTCACTGTCTGTGCGGAGTCTGCACGTTCTCCCCGTGTCTGCGAGGGTTTAACTCTGGATGCTCCGGTTTCCTCCCACAAGTCCCGAAAGACGTGCTTGTTCGGTGAATTGGGCATTCTTAATTCTCCCTCCGTGTACCGAACAGGTGCCGGAATGTGGCGACTAGGGGCTTTTCACAGTAACTTCATTGCAGTGTTAATGTAAGCCTACTTGTGAAAATAAAGATTCTTCTTATTATTATTACTTCTGGACTCAACACTGAATTCGACTATTTCAGACCTTGAACCCTGTCCCCGATTCTGATTCTGCTTCTTTGCCACGTGCCGGTCTGAATCTTGTCATTCATGTTTTTGCTTTTGGACAGAGCTGCTTATTATTCTGCCCTTCACACTCAGTCTGGACAATCGCTTTGTTTCTTCACCACAATCATTACCACTCCCTTTGCCTATTATTTCATGGCATCCTTGTCATGCAATCCCTCCTGCCCTCAACCCTCTCCCAGACCTTCCCTTTTGTTCTTCTTCACCCTCCCACCCCCATTTCAATGGCATAAAACCCATCACATTTCTCCCCTATTAAAATAAACCAAATACTGCGGACGCCGGAATCTGAAACAAGGACAGATGGAGAAACACAGCATCATCTGTCAGGAGACAAACACATTTCGACCTTCCCTCAGTTCAGAAGAAGAGTCATATTCAATTTGAAACATTAAACCGGTTTCTCTCTCCACAGATGTCGCCAGGCCGGCTGAGTATTTCCTCATTTTCCGTTTTTATTTCAGAGTTCCAGCATATAGTATTTTGCTTTTATTTTGCTTTAATCATTCCTGTAAATCATGTTTGCACCTTCTTCAGTGCTTCTATATCCCAAGTGCTGATATTTGTCCCAAATGCGCCCTCCTCGAGTAATAGATATTTGAAACTTTTGCTTAAACGTCTTTGATTTTGTATTTTATTTTTTCGCATTCCTATTGTTATAAAATGTTGTTCTGATGTGAAAACAGGGTTACACAGGAATAAGAACAACGTGTGCAATTTATTCAGGTTGCTTCTCCACGTTTTTCTGGCCAGCCTTATCTGCTAGCATGAGTTACGTCGACAGAACACAATGCCCGAGTGAATTAAATTTCAAACACAGCGTGGAGATAAGAACAACGTTAATGATTTACAACCTTGCAGTTGCTGCTAGGGAAAAGTGCACACTCTGATGTTTTCTACAAAATAACAAGACGGGTGAAATTATTGGTGTCTTTCGCAATTCTTGAGCTAGGCTATTTGGCCAGATCTTTTGCTTTACCTTGCTTGGCAAGGTCCTGTATCGTTGACTTGCCCAGGCATGCAGCGACCTGTGAGCACGGAGGAGGCAGGAATATTCACTTTTATGTGCTAAGAGACATCTGTGTAAGGAATATAAATAAATCTAGGGAAGACAGTTCCTAAAAGCTTGCACATTAAAAAGTCAGCAAAAAAATAGAATATTGAACATTTATTTGGAGAAAGTATTCACTTCGGGAAACAATTTTGAACACTTATGCTTCCATTAACAGTTCTAACACTGACCTCTTGAAATAGCTGAATGGGAAAATGCTTTGTGTGCATTTAGAACTTAACCATACAAGCCAGAAAGGTACCTTTGACTCATACATGCCAACCTAGACAGCTAGCACAAGATGACCAGCAGCTTTGTAGGCCTTTGTAGCATTAGCTGCAGGTGTAACGTTCCAGTACTGTTCTCGGAGAAAAACAACATAAGTGCACAAAGATCTGATGGAGGAAGTCCAAATGTTGAAGGCCATCTCCAAAAATATTGATTATTTTAATGTTAAAATAGATGTTTTCCCTCTAACTTTGAGCATTTTATCCTTTCCACTGGTTAATTTTTAGTCTAAAAAACAAACAAGCTGATGTGTAATTTCAGCAAACCAATCAGACCATCAATTCTGTAAAAAATATCTCAACAATTGTAGTGATATCATGGTTGTGTTGTAATTCACCGAATGACCACTAGGAGTCTCACTAGTATATAATCGAATGTTAGAGTCAGGTGACCTCAGACTGACTGGAGAGCTGGGAGAGAGGTTGCCTGTGCATGATCAGACTGTTATTCATCTGTTGTTTTGTATATTGTTAACCCACAATTAATGTTAATAAATCATTTATAGCTTTAGCTACAAGTGTTCTTGTAATATTAGTCAGGCCATCCAACAAGAACTTTCTTGTCCAATCACGTTCTTGGGCTGGCGCAGTGGTTAGCACTGCTGCCTCGAGGACCCGGGTTCGAACCTGGCCCTGGGCACTTTTTGCTTGGAGTTTGCACATTCTCTCCATGCCTGCATAGGTCTCACCTCCACAACCCAAAAATGTGCAGGATTAGTGAATTGGTCATGCTAAATTGCCCCTTAATTGGAAAGAACATGAATTAGGTAGTTTAAAATTATTTTTTTAAAATGAGATGCTACAGTACCAGGCTTTGGAAAGTGAAAGTTTAAAATAATGGAGTTTGAGAGTAAATTGTTCAATATCTGATTGTGGCCTGATGGACAACATGTGCCTTATTGCAGTTATAATTTAACTTTAAAATTCTCAACTTTAAGCAGCAATTTTCAGTTGAAAGACTTTATGTATCTCCTAAATTACATATTTACTAATGCCCTCATAAATTATCTACTCTTCAGGGAATTTACAGCAATCATAACAATATCCCATTAGCCCTTTATCTGTAACCAAGTAAGTGGTTGGAATCAATCATAACCTCACTTTTTATGACTTCTTAATTACAGCTTTAGCAGACATACAGTTTCCCTCATAATATTATTGCAACAAATATACACCTTAATCCAAGTATTTAAAACCTTTACTGCAGCAGGTATAAAATACAATATACAATAATTTCCACATTCATTACATTAATTATTCAACTCACCACTCTCTCAGAGACAGAGGGCGGGATTCTCCACTCCCACGCCGAAGTGGCTGCGCCGTCGTGAACGCCGTCGAGGTTCACGATGGCGCGGAACGGCCCCGGTCCCGACAGATTCAGGCCCTGACAATGGGCCAGGATCGGGGCCGCGTCATCTACACGCGCCAGGCCTTGTCGCCCGCGTAAAAGGGGCGCCACATAGATGACGCGGCGGGCGCCGCATAACGAGCGTCATCCGCGCATGCGTGGTTGCCGTCCTCTCTAAATCCGCCCCGCAAGAAGATGGGGGACGGATCTTGCGGGGCCGCGGAAGGAAGGAGGTCCTCCTTCAGAGAGGACGGCCCGACGATCGGTGGGCACTGATCGCGGGCCACCCCACATTCCAGGTGAAGCCCGGTGCAGGATCCCCCCTCGCCCCCCCCACAGGCTGCCCCCCCAGCGTTCACGCACCGCCCACGACTGCAGCGACCAGGTGTGGACGGCGCCGGGGCGAACCCGCCATTTTGGCCTGGCCGCTCGGCCCATCCGGGCCTCAGAATAGCAGGGGTGCCGGAGAATCGCCATTTTGGGTATCTCCGGCGATTCTCCGGCCTGCGGCCCGCGAAACCCGACCGGGCCGTTCCTGCTGCTTGGGAGAATCGCGGGAGGGCGTCAGACCGGCGTCCCCGGAAATTTGGGCGGCCCAGGCGATTCTCCCAACCGGCGTGGGAGTGGAGAATCGCACCCAGAACCTTTCAATTTTATACGGACTAGCGCCCCCTTCATCTCCTCAATTCAACTTATCTACGGCCATCCCACTCAAGCTGACACTCTTTTCCTTCCACTCCACCAACCCCCGTATGCAGCCTCTTCTCAACCAGATAATCATTTCATGCTCAGAAAAACCTGAGGTAGGCGATCATGTGGCACCATTATAATGTGAGTGCCAGACTAACTTTAATGTTGGATGCTTCTTTTGGCAAACTAGTCATCGTTTTACTCAATCCATAGCATGATGGACTTGCATGAGAGGAGGCACGGAACTGCCACTCTACTCTGCTGAATTGGTTGCGTGCCATATTTGCGCTTCCTGATGCATCAATCTACCAATGACTGTGGGCATCTGCCATATGACCAGCAAAAAGGGCAAAACACATTTAGGCGAGGTAGCCTTGGAGAGTGGGTGCAAACAGTAACACATGTCCATTTGTGTCTGGTCCACATTTGCCATGAACCAGTCATGAACTAGAATCGTAGAATCCCTAAGGTGCAGAAGGAGGCCATTCAGCCCATCAATTCGGCACTGGTCCATTCCCACTACCCGTAACCCCATAACCTAACCTGTATATCCCTGGACACTAAGGGGCAATTTATCATGGCCAATCCACCTAACCTGCACATCTTTGGACTTTAGGAGGAAACCGGAGCACCCGGAGGAAACCCACGCAGACAATGGGGAGAAAGTGCAAACCCCTCACAGACAGTCACCCCAGGCCGGAATCGAACCCGGGTCCCCGGCGCTATGAGGCAGCAGTGCTAAACACCGTGCCACTCTAAACCTCACAGACAGTGGAAAATCTAATTGACTGACTAGAAAGATCAACACACAAATAATGTACCAGAAAGGCGCTGTGTCAATTTCTGCCTCCAGGCTAAGAGAAAAGAAAATCGGAAAGGAACGCAAACTAAGTCAAAGAATGAGACACAAATGTCCTGAACTCAGCTGATGGCTCCGAGGCAAACCCAATATAGAAATAACTAAAATACTATTTCTAATTTACTGTCAGTAACTAAACGTAAGCATCATTCCATCCACCAAATTGATTTGTTTCACCTACTTTCTCAGCTACTATTCCACTTGTTGCTGAGTGTTTACAATCATGTGCAGTCACAGAACAAAAAGCAGTATGTTAGCCATTGCATCACACAGCTAATAATGGTAACAAGTGTTCTCCCACTTTATGGAATGTGTGCATTTCTTGATTACTGATCGACAGGTCTTGTGAAGCTCTTTATCTCACTGTTTGTCAACTGGCTCTCTTTCTCTTCATTACCCCATCTTGGCAATTAATGCCTGGAATGAAACTTCGACGAAATGCTTTCTCGTGTGTATTGCCATAAAAATGGCGCCCTGTGAGACAGCACGGAGTGGCAGATAAACAGTGAACAGCCTGTCCTCAACCGCCCTTAGGGCTCCACAAGACGGTTTCAAGGGGTCCGCCTAAAACAAATTTCTAGCTCAGACTGTCCTCCGCCCAGCAAAACGTATCATCACAGACTGGCCCTGACCTCCTTTATGCCCTTGGGCGGGAATCACTGTGGGGAAAACAGGTCATTGAAACCAATAATGATTGTGGGCGAGGAGTTCAGAGTTGGGAGTAACTCAGCGTGCTGCAATGTAGCTCATGCACCAGTTTGCAATGCCCCCTCAGTGAAGCCGTAAGACATCTGTACACTTGCACGAGCGATCGGAACCTCTTGCGCTGACCGAGGAGCTGGCGCAGCCCTTCCATGTCGCGAACGACAACACACGTGGCTGCGCAGGGCAAATTGCTGACCACCTCCACGCAGAGACTGACTGCGACTGAGAGCAGGACGCACAGGAACCATTACAGAACCTGGAAGGGGCAACGAATGATGAATAAAACTGCGTGTAGAATGTCTAATCCAGCTGCTGGGGATGAATAACACTGACGGGGCAGGGAGGGCCCACTGTCAGGCTGACCTGTTGGGCGCGATCCAATGGCCACGCTGCGCCGGAAAAGCAGCTCGCCGTGCGCGGCACAGTGTGGCCGATGAAACCAGGAGACCCTGCTCCCGGAATCTACCCGGCTTGCCACGCCTTGCAAGATCCAACACTCCCTCACGTGACGCTGCGATGTAAATCCTGCCCATTGTGGGCGGGTTCACGTTTTGGCAAATCTGCATATCAGAACGAGACATCTAGTCTTATTCTAATGTGTAGATTTCCGAGGTACCTGAGCTTTGGGATTCATTCCCTTTGCCTCGGAGATCTCGGGCAAGTGTCGCTCAGCACAAATGACACACCGAGACAAGCTTCTCGGCTTTTTGGCTAAGATCAAGTGTAGTTTTGTTTGATCGAGGGAAGCTGAGGATTTCGATGTCGATCGTGGATTGGAGAACTCGGAGGGATTGAAGTCGTCAAAGAGGAAACGTTTGGAGCTCGGCTGCTATTGGTGGATCTACATGCTGGCCTAAACCTCTGGTTTAGGCCTAACACCGATACAGTTCAGACTCAACGTACGAGCTATGGATGCAGCTGCATCCCGACCACCAGGCTGGGGAGTGCGAAACACTGTCCGAGTCACAGTGAAGAAAGCGGAAGGAGAGTCACCTGTGGACCGGAAATTCTTCGTGAAGCAGGTGCTGCTCGAGTGTTGTGGGTTTAAAGCAAGAGATATCTTCTGCTTGCAAAACTTCCCCAACAATGGATATTTTGATGTCACCTTCAAGAGTGTCGCAGCGTGCATCAAATTCCTGAATGTCTTCAAAGAAAAAGGTAACCAGAGTCCCCTGTCTATCCTGACTGCGGAGCCTCTGTTTACGCTACCGTCGCAGCAAAACCGGGTTGTTACACTGCACACGTACAACCCCCACGTCCCCGTGTCTGATGTGCTCACGTTCCTCGCCAGGTACGCTGAGCTGAAAAGTGACAGCGTGCAATTGAAAGACACCTTCGCCATCTGGACAAGTGAGCACCAGATCAAGGTGACTCTGAGAACAGACAGCAACGGAACCATCCTGCATCCCCCCTCCAGTTTCGCTATTGGAGGAAATCGTGGCTACCTCTACTACGTGGGACAGCCACGAGTATGCCACACCTGTGGCAAAACGGGGCATGTTGCCGCAAACTGCAGTGTGACCTTCTGCAAAAACTGCAGGCAGGAGGGACACATGACTAAGGACTGCAAGGAAGACAAGTGCTGCAACCTGTGTGGGGAGGCAGGCCACCTTTACAGGGCCTGCCCGAAACGCGGGGCGACATATGCACAGATCATCAGCAGCGGAGTTAAAAAGGCGACCAGAGAGGAGGTGCATACACCCTCCACCGAAAAAGACCCCACAGCACAGAATGCGGAAAAGCAACAGAAGGGCCCCCAACAAAAAGAGGAGGCCCCAGCACGCCCTGACAACCCAACCCCAGCCTCATCTGACGAGGAACACTCAATGGAAGAGGAAGAGGATGGGACAAAGAATAAAGAGCCCTGGGAAACAGTGAACAGGGACAAATGAAAGAGAAAACAAAAAAACAAACTGAAGAAACCCCCGATGGGGAGGGGCAAAAAGCGACACCTTTCAGCCAGCGGACTTAGCGCCGACACCTCCTCCGATGAGGGAAAACAAGACAAGAATCGGCCTCAAATAAAGAGGCAAAGCACCAATGTGGAACGGGAGGCACAGCCCCCCCAGACCACAGACCGGGAAGAAAATAAAACCCGCCGAGACAATCAACCTCTGGCTCATGGGAACAGCAATATGACCAACGGCCACCAAACGGCGGACATCGAAAACAAGGTCACAGACCAACCCCCGAAAGTAACAAGCAGCAACAACCCAGGCGAAGACCGGCCTGCAACCCCAACACCTACTGACTGCCACAACGAACGCCAGGGCTACACCCCTCCCCCCCAATGCATCTGCATCAAGTTCACGGGGCCAGTGCGGACCAGAACAGTTTTCTCAGCCCTGCAATGTGCTAAAGTTTGCGAGCACCACCGGCATGCTGGGGAACATCCAACAGCTGGAACAGCCAACTGTATAGACTCTGGACTCTTGAGACTGGTAAATCTACCTTTTTATAATGGGTTTTAAAATTGCATCCATAAATGTGCAAAGCATCAAAGATACTTCGCGGTGTGTAGCCACACTCAATTATTTAGCAAATGTAAAAGCCGACCTACTGTTCCTGCAGGAGTGCGGAATTCCGCACCTCAGCAACTACAGGCGCTGGTCGAGCTGGTGGTCCCACGACTTGGAGAGGACGAAACTCTCCAAGTCGTCAGGTCAGGAAGAAACGACTGCCGCTCCTCCGGCCTGGGTATTCTGCTGAGGGGAGGCAACTTCACCATCTCCGACGTTAAGGAGGTGGTGGGCGGGCGCCTCCTCGTAGCAGACGTCAAATACAAAAACACCCCTCTCAGACTTATTAACGTGTACGCCCTGGCCGTAAAAAGTGAACGGCTGGCAGTCCTTCAGCAACTCCCACTGCTGTTGGCCACCTCCAAGCCTGTCATCCTGGGCGGTGACTTCAACTGCATCAACGATGCGGCTGGACGATCTGGCAGAGCCGACAGCAAACTAGACGCTACGTCCAGACTCCTGATGGAAACAGTAAAAGACGCCAAGCTGCTCGACGTCTGCAGCAACCCTGCAGACGGAGCGCAGCGTAGATACACATGGTCACGGCCAGACGGGTCCGTCCGCTCCAGGATAGACTTCTTCTTTGTGTCCCGTGCTTTCATGGTCAGGTCCACCGACGTAAGGCACCGTTCTTCTCTGACCACTGCCTCCTACTGGCCAACTGCCACCTGCAGGAAAACCAGGTGGTAGGCAGGGGGACATGGAAGCTGAATGTAAAACTGCTGACCCCTGAGAACATCGAGGAACTCAGGAAGGATTACAAAGGTTGGAGAACCGTGAAACCCCTCTTTGAGGCCCCACATCTCTGGTGGGAAGCAATCAAGGGGAATATCAAGAGGTTTTTCACCCTCAAGGGCGTTCAAAAGGTGAGAGAGAGACGAGGGGTCATGTCCAGGCTCCAGAAAAGTATGCAAAATTTGCTCCAGCTGCAGTCGATGGGGGTGGATGTCAAGGAGGATCTCCAAGAGGTGAAGAGCCAGCAAGCCTCGCTCTACACCTCGGAGGCCTCCAAGGTTATCTTCCGTTCCAGAGTCCGCTCCGTGGAGCAGGACGAAAAGTGCTCACGCTTCTTCTTCCAAAAGGTGCACAGAGAGACCTCTGTGATCAGCAGCCTGAAGGAAGAAGATGGCTCTGTAAAGTCATCGCAGTCTGACATCCTGAGGATCAGCCAATCCTTTTATGCCGGACTGTATGACCTGAAGCCAACAGATAGCACTGTTTCCCAGACCTTCCTGTCGACTATCACGGAGGTCATAGGCGACAGCGAGCTGGAAAACCTGGACAAACCGCTAACTCTGGATGAGCTGACAAAGGCGGTCAAGTCCTTCGAGACGAGTAAAACTCCCGGAAGCGACGGCTTACCGGTTGAGTTGTATTCGGCTCTGTGGGACTGGATCGGCCCAGACCTGCTGGAAGTGTACGAGAGTATGCTTCTGGAAGGCAGCATGTCAGAGTCCATGAGGAAAGGCATCATCACCCTCATCTACAAGCAGAAGGGGGAAAGGGAAGAAATTCGAAATTGGCGACCCATTTCACTGTTGAATGTGGATTACAAAATTCTAGCCAAGGTCATCGCAAATCGGGTCAGGTCTGCTCTGGAGTCGGTGATCCACCCTGACCAGACCTGTGCTGTACCCGGCAGGAAGATCTCTGATAGCCTCGCGCTACTCAGGGATACGATCGCCTACGTGCAGGACAGGAGGGTGGACACCTGCCTCATCAGCCTTGACCAGGATATCAGACAGAATATCGCACACCTACATGATGGATGTGCTCTCCAACTGCTCTACACAAACATCTATAGCGCAGTCTCAATCAATGGGTGGGAATCAGAAACGTTCCAGATCAAATCTGGAGTCAGGCAGGGCTGTCCTCTCTCCTCTGCCCTTTTTGTGTGCTGCATAGAACCTTTTGCCGAGTCCATCAGGAAGGATCCGGGTATAAGAGGAGTGACGATCCCAGGCAGTGGAGGCACGCAAGTCAAGGCCTCCCTGTACATGGACGACGTTGCCGTCTTCTGCTCGGATCCTGCGTCTGGACGCAGGCTCTTGACCACCTGCGACCAGTTTGAACTGGCCTCGGGAGCCAAGGTAAACCGTGGCAAGAGCGAGGCCATGTTCTTTGGGAACTGGGCCGACCGGTCCTTTGTCCCCTTCACTGTCAGGTCAGATTACCTGAAGGTGCTGGGGATATGGTTCGGAGCTGCTGGGGCGTGCACCAAAAGCTGGGAGGAGCGCATAGCAAAGGTAAGGCAGAAACTGGACTGGTGGGAGCAACGCTCCCTCTCCATTGCGGGCAAAACCCTGGTCATCAGGTGTGAGGTACTCTCGGTGCTAATGCACGTGGCGAAGGTCTGGCCCATAACCCGACCCTACACCACAGCAGTCACCCGGGCCATCTTCAAATTCATCTGGAGATCCAAGATGGACCATGTCCGAAGGGACACCATGTACAAACCTCTGGAGAAGGGAGGGCGGAACGTACCCAACGCATCCCTCATCCTGTTGGCCACCTTTGTGTCCAGCTGCATCAAGCTGTGCGTGGACCCCCAGTATGCAAACACCAAGTGTCACTACATACTGAGGTTCTACCTGTCCCCGGTGTTACGAAGGATGGGCCTGGCCTCATTGCCGCGGAACGCTCCAAGTAGTTGGACCATACCGTACCACCTGTCCTTCGTGGAAAAGCTTTTGAAGAAAAACACCTTTGACCACAAGGCAATGAAGCAGTGGTCAGCACGTAATGTCCTCGAGGCCCTCAGGGAAAAGGAGACCGTGGAGGACGTTTGATGGTTCCCTGAGCAGACTGCCAGAGTCATCTGGCAGAACACCTCATCACCAGAACTTACAAACAAGCACCAAGACCTAGCTTGGCTGGTGGTGAGAAGGGCCCTCCCTGTCAGATTCTTCATGCACACCCGAAGGCTCTGCGCCAATGCACGCTGCCCTCGGAGTGGCTGTGGGGGAAATGAGACGGTCACACACCTCCTTGTAGAATGTGCCTTTGCAAAGAAGGTCTGGAGAGAGATGCAGTGGTATTTGTCAAGGTTTATCCCAAACAGATCTGTGACTTAGGACTCTGTGCTCTACGGACTGTTTCCAGGGACACACACCGAGACAAACATCAACTGCTGCTGGAAGGTCATCAACTCGGTGAAAGACGCTCTTTGGTCTGCCCGAAATTTGCTGATCTTCCAGTGCAAAGAATTGTCCTCGACCGAGTGCTGCAGACTGGCACATTCCAAGGTCCAGGACTACGTGCTGAGGGACGCACTCAAGCTTGGGGCAGCTGCCGCCAAGGCGCAATGGGGAAAGACCACTGTGTAAGGTCTTTCCAGCAAATGTACACCGAGGGGCGGGTAACAGTGTAAAGCCCCTCGGTCTGGGTCATTAACACTCCAATGTATAAAAGAAACATGACAATGTAAATATTTAAGAAGGAATTGTAATGTAAAGAGTGATATGTGTATAATAATATCAAAATTGAATGGAAGAAAGTCAAGGCAATGTGTAGCTCTGACGGAAATGTACAGTCAAGACAATTCGAAATGCTCTGTAATGCTTATGATAAATTTTATGAATAAAGTATATTTTTTTGAATAAAAAAAAAGACACACCGAGACAAACATCAACTGCTGCTGGAAGGTTATCAACTCGGTGAAAGACGCTCTTTGGTCTGCCCGAAACTTGCTGATCTTCCAGTGCAAAGAGCTGTCCTCAACCGAGTGTTGCAGACTGGCACATTCCAAGGTCCAGGACTACGTGCTGAGGGACGCACTCAAGCTTGGGGCAGCTGCCGCCAAGGCGCAATGGGGGAAGACCTCTGTGTAAGGTCTTACCAGCAAATGTACACCGAGGGGCGGGTAACAGTGTAAACCCCCCTCGGTCTGGGTCATTAACACTCCAATGTATAAAAGAAACATGACAATGTAAATGTTTAAGAAGGAATTGTAACGTAAAGAGCGATATGTGTGTAATGTTATCAAAATTGAATGGAAGAAAGTCAAGGGAATGTGTAACTCTGATGGAAATGTACAATCAAGACAATTCAAAATGTTCTGTAATGTTTATGATAGATTTTATGAATAAAGTATATTTTTGGAAAAAAAAACGGGGACCATTCAGAATGATACTTGTGGGGGTCTCCCAGAGGATCGGAGGCTGCCAGCTGTAAGTGTTTTGCACAGGGTGGGGCCCTGGCATTGCTGCTGCCACCTGCGTACCTTGACAGTGTCACCTTGGCACCCTGGCAATGCCAGCCTGGCAACTTGGGTGGCACTGTCAAGGTGCCCAGGTGGCATTGCTAGCTGGCACAGGCACTGCCAGGGTGTCAGTGCCAAAGTGCCATTTATTTGGGCATGCACAATTGGGCCGGGGGTGCCCTGTGTTTGGGGAGATGGTAACTGGGCTGGTCATGGCCCCTCCCAGAGTGCATTTGGGCTGGGAGGGAGGTTGGGAACGCTTCTGGGGCCTCAGAGGTCGGGACAGCATTTAAAAACGGGGCTATGTGCGGCCTTGGCCCCCCATTCCCTTATACAACGTGAGTTGCGTGTTGAATAGCCATGTGTTTCTCGGCACTGCGACCACCAGGAAACACGCGGCTAAACGGGCTCGCTAGAGGACTTTGTTCCCTTTTGGTAGAATAGCGCCTGCTGTGTGCTGTTGTATCACTTTCAGCTTCTGTTATTATTAAAAGTGGATTTCAATTTAATAACTATTGGAAAGGAAACTGAGTGAATGCTGAAATGTTTCTTTAAGTGACTGCAGTAGAGTTCTGTTTATTTTGCTGCAGTGAAGTTGGCTGCCGTCCACTTATCCGTCTGGGCCTCCCACATGATCCCATCCAACTGCTGGCCCCAAACACGCCAGAGTTTAAAAATTAACAAACCCTTTTGCAGATTTTGGTGCTGTTTTCCTGACTTTTAAAAAGTATCTATTTATGCTTTGACAGGACGTCTCTGCCCAGGTCCAGCCCTGTATAGGTTCAGAAACGTCCAGCTCTTTAACAGGGCACACATAACTTTACAAAGAAGGTTGGTGCAGATTCCTCAGGATATTTCCCCGCCCTGCCGCAAACTCAGCAAGATTTCCCGCTCATAATGCCTCAGAATTGCTCTACAGCAAGGGCAGCACAGTGGCGCAGTGGGTTAGCCTTGCAGCTTCACGACGCCGAGGTCCCAGGTTCGATCCTGGCTCTGGGTCACTGTCCGTGTGGAGTTTGCACATTCTCCCCGTGTCTGTGTGGGTTTCGCCCCCACAGCCTTAAGATGTGCAGGCTAGGTGGATTAGCCACGCTAAATTGCCCCTTAATTGGAAAAAATGAATGGGGAACTCTAAATTTTTTTTTTAAGAGAAAAAAAAAGAATTGCTCTACAGCTCATCCATTGAATGCAAATTTGACTAAATTGGTTTAGTGCAAACAAAATGTGGTCCCAGGTCTTTTCTGCAAAAGTATTACAATTATTTCCTTCTTGATTGTATAACAAATGCCCTTCAAAGGCAATTAGGATGGGCAACAAATGCCATCCTTGCCAGTGATGCCCAAACCCCATAGAATCCCGACAATGCAGAAGGAGGTTATTCGGCCCATCGAGTCTACACCGACCCTCTGAAAGAGCACTCTACCTAGGCCCACAACCCCCCCCTGCCCCCCGCCCACCCACACCCTATCCCAGTAAACCAGTAACCCCACCTACCCTTTTTTGGACACTGAGGGGTAATGTGGCGTGGCCAATTAACCCAACCTGCATATTTTTGGGGACTGTGGGAGGAAACCAGAGGACCTGGAGGAAACCCACGCAGACACGGGGAGAACGTGCAAACTCCACACAGTCACCCAAGGCTGGAATTGAACCCGGGTCCCTGTTCCTGGGAGGTGGCAGTGCTAACAACTGCACAACCGTGCCGCCCTATGAGAAACTAAAAATGAATCAAGTATGAGGCAGGCCATTCAACCCAACTTAATTCAACTCTTAACTAACATATTAAGTAAAACAAACTAATATATATGCATGCTTGATGATCTAGAAAGAATGCTTGTGTTGTGTTGTCAGGGGCTCTATTTAAATTTTATAACATCAGAAGAAAAACATGGAGAAACTCCAGTCTACAGGACAGAGTGTGAGACAAAGTTGAGTTACAGGACAGAATGGCAACAGTCATAGAGTCAAAGAGGTTTACAGCATGGAAACAGGCCCTTCGGCCCAACTTGTCAATGCCTCCCAGTTTTTAACCACTAAGCGAGTTCCAATTGCCCGCATTTGTCCCATATCCCTCTCTACCCAGCTTGCCCATTTAACCGTCTAAATGCTTTTTAAAAGACAAAATTGTACCCGCCTCTACACATTCGGGTCACTCATATCTATAACCTGGGAGCCCTGGTTGTAGCACAGTAACTGGGATGATAGTGCTTGGATTTTATGTGCAAAAGCTGAAATATTTTGACCTGCTCTAAATTACAGTCCCAGCTATTAACTGCCAGTTATGGAAAAGCCAATCCTATTGGGGATACTGTAGCCACCTGGGTTGGCCACTTCCCGACTTAAAATGGAGATCCACAAAGGCTGCAGGGAAATTCAGCCAACACAGGCAAAAACCAGCAAGTGCAGAAATCCTGTGTATTGGAACTTGCAAAAACCAGACAGCACTGAAACCAGCAGCCATCTGCATAGTAATGAGCGATTCCCAGGCACAATTGATACACTTCAGGTGAATAAGGCCAAGCCAGACTCCTCGGCGCCAGCAGGAGCCAAGACAAAGGAAGGCCAACGGACATTTAGGGACCACCCAGTGATCAGGGAACAACTCCAGTATTGGAGAAATCGATCCAAGTGATCGGAACGCAGTCCAATCATTTGGAACCAGGTATGGGGTCCGCCCCGAAGGGCAGGAAGCCCCTGGGGACCATAAAGTAGAGCCCCCAAGTTCAAATCGGTCTTCTTGGCAGGGTCACTCAACAACGTGAATCAACCCACAGTCCAAAGATGTGCAGGTTAGGTGGATTGGCCATGTTAAATTGTCCTTAGTGTCCAAAATTGCCCTTAGTGTTGGGTGTGGTTACTGGGTTAAGGGGTTATGGGTATAGGGTGGAGGTGTGGGCTTCAGTAGGGTGCTCTTTCCAAGAGCCGGTGCAGACTCGATGGGCCGAATGGCCTCCTTCTGCACTGTAAATTCTATAAACTATGAAACCCCTGAGAGTGAACTGCCCAGCTGCCGCACCAACCAAGTAAGTCTCCAGTCAACGCTCGCTACGAGATAGGCGCTCCTAGCTACAAGTCCATACCAGCTTTGAATCCTGCAGACTCAGGACCTGAACGAAAGGCCATTTGTTCCCCTGACCTGGTGGGCCAATTCCAAAGCTAAGTATAGGCCTTTTAGTGATAGAAATAGTCTAGAGTTATATGCATAAGTAGAGACTTACTGTATATAATAAATGTGTTTTGATTTGAATCTTATTAATTGGTGTGTTGAGTTATTGATCAGTACTTGAACTTGAACCTCGTGGCGGTATCATAAAGATACCTGGCGACTCTAGAGCAAAGGTTAAACAAACAGAGCAAATTACGAATTAAGAGCCAACCAAAAGTTAGCAACAATACTTAGCACGATTCGCAGCCTCTTTAGCAAGAGAAACTGAGTCACCTTCCAAAACCGATGACCTTTTGTTAGACAGGAAAAATTGGAGATTTTTTTTAAAATTAAGAAAGCACAGAGGGTGGGAAAGGGGAAGGGGAGGAAAGAACAAAATAGAGGTCTCTAATATGATGGAAGACAGAAGGGATTAAATGACAGAAAGGTGCAGGGAAAAGGGGAATGGAATTGACAGAGAAACAGAAGTTCAGTGTGGAGGATTTGTGAATGGAAACAGCAAAAGATTATCAGGTCCTTTGAGGTCCATTCTTCAAAATGACCAAATACTGCAATCTAACCTTGTGAGTTTTTTTAGTGATTTCTATTTATTTTCTTAAAGAAAGAAATTCCCTACCACAGCAAATAGTATCAGTGTGTGGGCCTGGGAGAGAGTTTCGACAGAGCAATTCAATGGAAATGTTTCAGCTTGAAAAGAGCTCAGGAACTCCCCCTATAGGTTTGATACTTTCCTCACGATTTAGATTTAGACTTATTGTCACGTGTACCGAGGTACAGTGAAAAGTATTGTTCTACGTGCAGTCTAGGCAGATCGTTCCATACATGAAACACATAGGACATACGATAAATACGCATTGTAAATACATAGACATCGGGTGAGCTTACGGAGTGTAGTGCTACAACAGTAGAGAAGATGCATAGAGAGATCAGTTCAGTCCATAAGAGGGTCATTCAGGAGTCTGGTAACAGTGGGGAAGAAACTGTTTTTGAATCTGTTTGTGTGTGTTCTCAGACTTTTGTATCTTCTGCTGGATAGAAGAGGTTGGAAGAGTGAATAAACCGGGTGGGAGGGGTCTTTGATTATGCTACCCACTTTCCCAAGGCAGTGGGAGGTGCAGACAGAGTCAATGGATGGGAGGCGGGTGCGTGTGATGGACTGGGCTGAGTTCACAACTCTCTGTAGCTTCTGATGGTCTTGGGCCGAGCAGCTGCCACACCAAGCTGGATGGGATGTTTCTTTGCAGCATTTTGCTGCAAGAGGGAGCATTTTAATCATTGAATTACGGTGCAGAAAGAAGCCATTCAGCTCACCGTGTCTGCACCGGTTCTCTGAATGAGCAATTCACTTAGCGTCATTCTCTCACTTTCACTCCGTAACCCTGCACATTCTTCATTTTCATGTAACAGCTGAATTCCCTTCTGAATGCTGCAATTGAGCCAGTTTCCTACCACACTGTCAGGAAGTGCATTCCAGGTCCGGCAAAAGTTGAGTTTCAATTCAGGTTCTGTACTTTCTCCCATAATATTCCAATGCAAGTTTCTCTCAGCACTTTTAAAATAATTACCATGGAGAAAACTTTGACACCGGGATAAATACAAACAACATTTGAATATGGGCAGCACGGTAGCACAGTGGTTAGCACTGTTGCTTCACAGCTCCACGGTCCCTGGTTCGATTTCCGGTTTTGGGTCACTGTCTGTGCGGAGTCTGCACATTCTCCCCCGTGTCTGCGTGGGTTTCCTCCGGGTGCTCCGGTTTCCTCCCACAAGTCCCGAAAGACGAGCTTGTTAGGTGAACTGGACATTCTGAATTCTCCCTCTGTGTACCCGAACAGGCGCCGGAGTGTGGCGGCTGGGGGATTTTCACAGTAACTTCATTGCAGTAAGCCTACTTGTGACACTGATAAAAATTAATGTTCACCTATCTGCACATCATTTCAAAACTCGGCATCTTCACTGCAGCCGAGTGCTAATTGGTTTGGAGGTTAAGATAGGCCATGAAAAAGCCATGAGTCAGTGCTAGTCTTATTATCAACAACTTTCATGTTTATAACATCTATAACATGATAAAACATCTCAAGAAGGAACTTGCAATTATATGCCCTTGAGACACTTCAAAACACTTCACAGCCTATAAAATGCCACTGAAGTACAGTCATTGTTGTGTCGGCAAACAAGCTGTACACAGCAAGGTCCACAGATAGCAATAAAATATCAGTCCAGATAAACTGTTCTTTTGCTGGCACTGGCTGCGGAATAATTGTTGAGCAGGACACTGGGGAAATTCTTCTGTTCCTATTTGCATATTGCCGTGGGATCTTGTTACATCTACCTCAGCAAGCAGGTGGGATTTTCTATTTCATAATTCTGCCGAGCAAAGGCACTTTTGATAATGTAAAACTCCCTCGATAACTGCGTTGAAACGTTTGCTTAAAGTAATCACTCAAGGTCTGTTACCGATGGACAGGAAGACAGGAGGAATGAAATAGACAGGGGAGTAATCAGAGAAGGCCTTGTCATTGACTCTGGAGGTGGCAACGTACCAAGGGTGATGCCAAAGTCCAATGGGTAGCCAATTTCTATTCAGCACCAATTGAAAAACGATTCAAGAGCAAAGGTCTCAGAAAGGGGAAAGTAAGGGTTAATGACAACATGTAAGTAAAATATAAGGACTCAAGATGCAGCTGCAAGACCCTGTGGGAAGTGAATATGGTGGGAGTTTTCTGACAAAGATACAAGATTCTGCTTTGTCCATGGTAACTCAGTGTTGAAGATCGTAGCTATAGTGTAAACATGGTGGTCTAATCACCGTATGAATATTGATTGAGTTAATGTATTAAAGTATCAAATCATGTTAATTTGTGATTGGTAAATGCAAATGAACTATTATCTGTGTAACAGTATAAGAAAGATGTAGCTTTCATAGTTTTTCATAGAATTTACAGTGCAGGAGGCCATTCGGCCCATCGAGTCTGCAGCGGCTCTTGGAAAGAGCACCCCACCCATGGTCGACACCTCCACCCTATTCCCATAACCCAGTAACCCCACCCAACACTAAGGGCAATTTATCATGGCCAATCCACCTAACCTGCACATCTTTGGACTGTGGGAGGAAACCGGAGCACCCGGAGGAAACCCACGCACACACGGGGAGGATGTACAGACTCCGCACAGACAGTGACCCAAGCCGGAATCGAACCTGGGACCCTGGAGCTGTGAAGCAATTGTGCTATCCACAATGCTACCGTGCTGCCTTTCCACCTTGATTGAGAAGCTTATACTCCATCTTGAATGGGTATAGCTTCCCTACAAATGCTTGAGTAAACCAGAGAACAAGGAAACTTTTAAAAAAAAATACAAATCATTTTTTAATAAATTTAGAGTACCCAATGTTTTTTTCCAATTAAGAGGCAATTTAGCATAGCCAACCTACGTACCCTGCACACCCTGCGTGAGACCCACGCAGACACGGGGAGAATGTGCAAACTCCACACGGACAGTGACCCGGGGCCGGGATCGAACATGGGTCCTCGGTGCCGTGACGCAGCAGTGCTAACCACTGCACCACCGTGCTGCCCCAGCTTTGAATATTATGAAGTGTCAAGTACTCATCCAGGTGCTTTTTAAAGGATGTGAGGCAACCCGCCTCTACCACCCTCCCAGGCAGCGCATTCCAGACCGTCACCGCCCTCTGGGTAAAAAAAGCTTTTCCTCAAAACCCCCCTAAACGTTCATTTTCAAATGTTGATGATATTCAGATCCCAAGGAATCAAATAGCTTGGTCAGAACCTGGTGTGATGGTTCATTCGGGTTTCCCATCCCCTCACCTTGAACTTGTGTGTCCCCGTAACCGACCCTTCAACTGAGGGGAACAGCTGCTCCCTATCCACCCTGTCCATGCCCCTCACAATCTTGTACACCTCGATCAGGTCGCCCCTCAGTCTTCTCTGTTCCACCGAAAAAAATCCCAAACCTATTCAACTCTTCATAACTTAAATCTTCCATCACAGGCAACACCCTGGTGAATCTCCTCTGCACCCCCTCCAGTGCAATCACATCCTTCCTACAATGTGGCGGCCAGAATTGCACACAGTACTCCAGCTGTGGCCTCACCAAAGTTCCGTACAACTCCAACGTGACCTTCCTGCATTTGTAATCTATGCCTTGACTGATAAAGGCAACTGTCCCATCTGTCTTTTTTACCACCCTATTAACCTGTCCTTCTGCTTTCAGAGATTTATGGACACACACTCCATTATTGAGTACATTTAGGGCCGAGATAGACAGACCTTTGGTCCCAGAGGGAATCGAGGGATATGGGAAGTGGATGGAAAAGTGAAGCTGAGGCAGAAGAACAACCATGATCATGTCAATTGGCAGAGCCGACTGCAAGGGCTATGTGGCCGACACCTGTTCCTTTCTCTTTTGCTCTTAAAACAAGGTGATTGTGAAAACCTATGTGTGTGAGCAGCTCCTTCTATTGATGGAAGGGACACAATGATTGTTGCTTGTAATATTAAGAAAGCACAATCCCTTTTTAAAAAAATATTTTTGTTGCCATTTTGCACTTAATATCCAAACTTTGCGGAACACTACGGAAACAACAATAATAATGAACACGGTAACAAAACCAACAGAGGTATCACAGGTTGTCCCTGCGTCTGTCACAACGGTCCCAGTTCTATCTTTTCTCTACTCCATTTACACTATTGTGTATCTCAGTTTTATTAGAAGTGTTCTTATTGGGACTCTTCACATTTAGTGGTACACAACTTAACATATGTATTTACAACTATTTCCAGGACTCTTTACATCATCCATAATTTACAATTACAATTACATTTGTTTTGCTGGGGAGGGAAATCCTGCCATCCCCTCGAGTTCTCGGGGGGGGGGGGGGGGGGGGGGGCGTTAGACAGGTACGTTCTCCCGGTTTGGCCCTTGTGGGAGGGATCTATATCCTCTTCCGCGAATGGTCTCCCTCCTCGATCCTTCTCTGCTATATGCGGGCTGCCTTTCATCCATGTGGTGTTTCTTTCCCCCCCCCCCCCTTTCTAACCCCCTTTTCATCCAGGTGGTGTTTCTTTTCTCCCCCCTTTTTAATCCCCTTCCTGCCCCCCCCCCGCTTTCCAATCAGTTCTCCCCCCACCTCCACCCCAGTTAGTTGCTGGTTGTGAGCAGTTCTGTAAAGAGAATGTCTTCCATGTGTCGTGGAATTTCTCCTCGAACCCCCTTATCAAGAATTTTATTTTTTCGAGGCAGCACTGTGACGCAATGGTTAGCAATGCTGCCTCACGGTGCCGAGGTCCCAGGTTTGATCACTTCTCTGGGTTTCTGTCCGTGTGGGGTTTGTACATTCTCCCCGTGTCTGCGTGGGTTTCGCCCCCACAACCCAAAGATGTGCAGGGTAGGTGGATTGGCCACGCTAAATTGACCCTTAATTGGAAAAAAATGAACTGGGCACTACAAAAAAGTTTTTAACAAAAAATAATTTTATTTTTTCTACTTGCTGGAACTCGGCCAGGTCTGAGGCCCTGGGTGGTGGTGCGGACTTCAAGCCTAGCAGAAGTCTCTGCCTGGCGATTAGTGAGGCGAAGGCCAGGGCGTCCGCCCCCTTCCCTGTCCAAAGCTCTGGGTGCTCTGACAGCCCGAAGATCGCCACAGATGTCGTCCCCTATTTCCATGCCCAGTTCCTCCTCCCATTTCCATCTGGTCTCGTCCAATCATCCATTGATGTCACCACCTTTGTTGTCCCCTAACCAGTCCAACCCTACCAATGTGTCCAGGTCTCTGGGGGAACGTTTTTGTCTGCTTGTGGAGAAAGTTGTGCAGCTGCAGGCACCTGAGCTCATTCCCTTTCAGGACCCTCTCCAAGAGTTCCCCTCCCCTCTGCCAAGTGCTCCCTCCCTCCCGGGAAATGCACCGCGGCCTCCTCCTTCGCTGTGCTCCCACACGCCAGCCTGCTTGCTAGTGTAGCGGCTTTCCTAATGGCAGGTTTCCCTTATTTAACCCCCGATGACTTCTCTCCCCCCTAAACCCACTCTCTCCGCACCTCTGCTGGTGTTCGCCCTTGCCCCTCTCGACCTCTTGCACCCCACGTTCTGGCCTCTGCCCTCTAGCGTTAACCAAGGCCATTTTTCTGGATACATTTGTTGGCTCCCTCCGGGGTGTCAAAGTAATGTTCTTTACACTGATATGTGACCCATAGCTCGGCAGGGTGGAACCACACCCCACTTTTGTAGAGCGCGGATTTGTCACCATTGAATTCTGCCCGGTGTTGGCCCGGTCTGCACCAATGTCCTGGTACAAGCGGACAGCGGAATGTCCTTCCTGTTATGTTTTGTGTTGTAGCCGTAGTACCGATGCACAAAAAACATCTAGTTCTTTAACTAGTAAGATAGTGTTATTAATAGGATGAACACATGGAAAATTAACTAACGAACTATGATACAAACGGTAACAAAATAAATTAATTCAGTGAATTCTTCTGGAGCTACTTCTAGTGCGACTGTCCTCTAGTATGACGTACTACCAACTGCCAGATATTGCAAGTCATATGGTAGATCTCTATCACCACCAGCTGGTTGGAGGTCGCATCGATAACTATATACATTGATAGACAACTATATACAAAACTATGCACGGGCATATCACCACACTTCCCACTTACACCCTCTTACGCTCTTTGCCCACCTCAGGATCCGCTCTTTATCTTGATACCTACGGAGCCGCATGATTATCGCCCGCGGTGGTTCCCCAGCCCTGGACTGCTGCCGAAGTAACCTGTGTGCACGGTTTACCTCCGGGGGCTTGGCGAAGCCCTCCTTGCCAGTCAGCTACCCAAGCGTCGCTCCTATGTACTCTGTGGGGTTTCTCCCCTCCGTGCCCTCCGGCGGCCCCATGATTCTCAGGATCATGCCGACGTGATCGGTTCTCCTGGTCATCGATTTTGTCCTTCAACGCCTTGTGGGTCCTGACCAGGCTCGCTACCTCAGCCTTGAGTGCCGCGATCTGGTCCCCTTGGTCCGTGGTGGAATCTTTGAGGTCCCTTGTCGTCGCCTCCTGGCCCTCTAGCCTCCGCTCCATGTTGTCCATTGCTTCCTTTATGGAGGCGGTCGCAGCCTCCACAAACGTCGCGGTGGCTGCCCGGAGGTCTCTTCTCATCTCCTCCTTATCTCTCTGGAGACCAGAGGTGATGAAGCTTGTCAATTTGTCCATCAGTGCCTGGGTCTGCACTGGGAGCTCTGCGAGGTCGGCCGTCTCCGGGTCTGTGCCTCCCTGCTCCGAGGCGGAGGTTTCCCTTCCCTCGACTCTACTGGCTTTTTAGCTGGGTAGTTGGTTCTTTCCCATCCTGCTTGGCAGTGCGGTTGATGGGGGGTTAAACTGGGGGATTATAGGTGATTTTGGTCCCCGTTTGTTGGGTTAAAAGGTCCTAGCCGTAGTTCTTAGACGAGCGTCACCTTTTGTGCGTCCGCTCAGCTCATGGCCATCACCGAAAGTCAGATAAACTTTTCTAAATTTAACCAGATTGACATAGGATTGCAAATCAAGATTTCTTGCTGCTGTGAGTCTGGGCTGGAACATGCTGCCAAAAATAACAGTACGTTTAATGACACACACCAGTGTGTAAATCATCCAGCAATTTGTGGCAAATGAAAGTTTCAAGTGACCAGAAATTGTTGTTAGCCTCACGAAACCGCCCTCAACCTCCTAACGAATTTCAAGAAATGATTGCATTTCTTCATTAATTACGAATTAAACTTGCCACAGAAAGTTAGGGCTGGTACTTAAGAGTATAAGCACACTTTAATGACACGATTTATAATCCTTTAATGCCATTTAACACCTTCAGGCCAGAAAGGGAACAGTTAAAACTGTGGAATCTCATTTCTGTAAATTGTTATTTGAGAGTTCAAAAAATAAAATAAAAGTTTTTTATACTTTACTTTCATTTCATTTCTGGCTCTTTTCTTTCATTCTCTTATAATCCAATCTCTCTTTTCCTCTATTCATTTCTCTTCTGAACCTGATTTGATTCCTTGACATTTATTCCTCTGTTCCCTTTTCAATCCTTAAATTTCATCTGTTCATTCTCATATTCACCAAGATCCACATTGACTCTTACCAACTTTTACAGATGCACCATAGACAGCATCCTATCTGGCTGCTTCACAGCCTGGTATGGCAACTGCTCGGCCCAGGACCGCAAGAAACTTCAGAGAGCCGTGAACACCGCCCAGTCCATCACACGAACCTGCCTCCCATCCATTGACTCCATCTCCACCTCCCGCTGCCTGGGGAAAGCGGGCAGTATAATCAAAGATCCCTCCCACCTGGCTTACTCACTCTTCCAACTTCTTCCATCGGGCAGGAGATACAGAAGTCTGAGAACACGCACAAACAGACTCAAAAACAGCTTCTTCCCCACTGTCACCAGACTCCTAAATGACCCTCTTCTGGACTGATTTCATTAACACTACACCCTGTATGCTTCATCCGATGCCAGTGCTTTTGTAGTTACATTGTATATGTTGTGTTGCCCTATTATGTATTTTCTTTTATTCCCTTTTCTTCTCATGTACTTAATGATCTGTTGAGCTGCTCGCAGAAAAATACTTTTCACTGTACCTCGGTACACGTGACAATAAACAAATCCAAATCCAAATCCAAGATCCTAATTGCCTTACTGACCTCGCCATTCCGTTATTTAACCTGTACTTTCAGCTGTTGCCAGGGCACATTTTGTTTCCGGTTGGAAGGGTGAGGGAAAAGGGGGCTCGCTGTGAAATGTCCCATCCAGCAACAGCTGGCTCCTCTGTTTCGATATTTCTCTAGTTAGACGAAAGGATATTTGTTTGCTCATCTGATATATTTGCATCTTCCTAGGGTGTACATCGTAACACACCATGAAACAAATTAAATTTGATGGACTTATGTTTCTTTGTTCGTTCACACCTGCATTGCAGTTTACCTCCTTCTGTTGCAGTTCATTTATTGATATATACAATGCAACATTTATTACATTTTACTGAGGGGCACACATAATTTTTAGACTTGTTAAAAATGAATTTAAAGTACCCAATTCATTTTCTTTTCCAATTAAGGAGCAATTTAGTGTGGCCAATCCATCTCCCCTGCACATCTTTGGATTGTGGGAGTGAGACCTATGTAGACACGGGTTAATTTTCATACTTTTAACAGTTAAACTATATTAAGCCATTGAGCATTGAGTTGCGGAGGAGGCTGGATGTTTTCCATTTCCATAACTCAACGTCCCGGCCTCCACCGCCCTCTGTGGCAATGAATTCCACAGACCCACCACTCTCTGGCTGAAGAAATTTCTCCTCATCTCTGTTCTAAAGTGACTCCCTTTTATTCTAAGGCTGTGCCCCCGGGTCCTAGTCTCCCCTGCTAATGGAAACAACTTCCCTACGTCCACCCTATCTAAGCCATTCATTATCTTGTAAGTTTCTATTAGATCTCCCCTCAACCTCCTGAACTCCAATGAATAGAATCCCAGGCCTATGTTAGGCCTACCATTCCTGGGATCATCCGTGTGAATCTCCGCTGGACCCGCTCCAGTGCCAGTATGTCCTTCCTGAGCTGTGGAAGAAAAGGTGAATCCTGAGGAAGGAGCAGCGCTCCGAAAGCTAGTGACATCGAAACAAACCTGTTGGACTTTAACCTGGTGTTGTAAGACTTCTAAGTATTAAGTAAAATAGGAATGCAGTTACCATGGATGATAAAATAAAACAAAGATAAATTAACTAGTTTTAAAAATAGTGCTACTCCAATTTCTTTATTGTTTTGTCTGAATCAGGGCTTGATTGGTTGTAATGCTTCCACGGATACAATCTACTGCAGAAAAAACTAAAATAAAGCAAAACTAATAAGGATGAAGAAGCAAGCTCTGTTCATATTGCTGGAAGTGTCACCACATGGCTTTCTGCCTGTAATCGTCCTGCGCCAATACTCCCGCCAGATTTAATCATTTTAAATGAGAGATTGGTAGACATTTTCTCGCGTGTAAAAGGACATCGCACCAAGGAGGCAAACAGTTAAGGCACAGATCAGCCATGATCTCAGTGTGTGGTGGGGATGTGTCCAAGGAAGTGAATGGCACATTTTAATGTTTCTATGTTCATTAATGGACCATGCTTGTCAGCACCTTGCCTTTCTACAGCAACTGAAAATGGAACAGATTGTTCATTATCCAACTCAATGGTTCTTGATTGTTACAAGCAGCTTAATTCCCCTTTGCCAATATTTTTACAACCATTAACGAAGAGTTGAGGATATTGGCAGCACAGTGGCAGAGTGGGTGAGCCCTGCTGCCTCACGGCGCCGAGGTCCCAGGTTCGATCCCGGCCCCGGTTCACTGTCCGTGTGGAGTTTGCACATTCTTCCCATGTTTGTGTGGGTTTCACCCCCACAACCCAAAGATGTGCAGGCTAGGTGGATCGGCCCGCTAAATTGCCCCTTAATTGGATAAAATGAATTGGTTACTCTAAATTTTAAAACAAAGTTGATAATGTCATGGTATTCAGAAAAACATCATGGTGCAAACACACATACACACTGATGGACAGATCAATGGACCAATCAATACACATGCAACATCACAGCCAATCACAAGCAAGAGCAGACACACTATAAAACGGGGAACACGACACTTCCGATTCATTCCAGCAGGAGACAGCTCAGGGCGCAGAGTTCACAGCAAGCTACTCAGACATTCATCACGTGCTGAGTGCCTCTCCAAGATAGTGTTAGGGCTGGGTCCACAGGTTAGAGGGTAATGAACGAACCGCAGTAACCAGTTTACAAATGTTAATAACGTTAGTAATAAAACTGAGTTGTACCTTCCGCAACCGTGTTGGTTCGTCTGTGTAGCAGAGCACCCAACACGACATAGTACCAGAGTGGAACCCAGTACCTGTGAGACCTACTTACGCATCCTCAGGAATCCGCCATCCTGCGCCATGGACACCATCAGCCCGCCGCAGCCGCTCCAAATCGCTGGAAACCTTGGCGTTAACTGGAAGTTGTTCAAACAGCGCTTCCAGTTCTTCCTAGAAGCCACAGAAAGGGAGAATGCTTCGGACACCAGGAAAATCGCCCTCCTCCTCTCCACGGCAGTGCAACACGCCATCCACATCTATAACTCCCTGGTGTTCGCGGAAGGTGAGGACAAGACGAAGTACAAGACGGTCCTTCTCAAACTCGAGCAACACTTCAGCATCGAGGTAAATGAGAGTTTCGAGAGGTACCTCTTCCAACAGCGCCTGCAGGGTAAGGATGAGCCTTTTCAATCTTTCCTTACACACATCCGTATCCTTGCACAGTCCTGTGGTTACGAGGCCACCTCCGATTCCATGATTCGGGACCAGATAGTTTTTGGGGTCACCTCGGGCGCCCTACGCCAGCAGCTCCTCAAGATAAAAAGGCTCATCCTAGCCACCGCCATTGAAGCCTGCATCCTCCATGAAAACGGGACCAGCCGCTACCCCCAATTCCAAGCGGCCGAATCAGCACGGCAGGGGTCCTACGTGGCAGAATCGGCAGGGCAGGGGTCCTACGAGCGGGTCCAGTCCATCGAGTTCCTCCCGGCCCGCGGCCCGGATGGAGGCGGCCATTTTGCCCGCTTTTCGCAGCCTCCCGCGCTTGTATGCGCCAAAAGAAACGTCGACGCAGAGGGACGTGATGCGCAGGCGCGCTCTACGCAGGACCGAACTGTGTATGCGCGATGGCGCAACGAACGCCATGACGTCACGACGTGCGGCAACTGTGGATCCGCACATTTAAAGCGGCAATGCCCAGCAAAGAACCGACAATGCCTCCGCTGTGGCAAGATGGGCCACTACGCTGCCTGCTGCCGAGCAGCTCAACCTGCCAACGCTCCCCAATCCCGACAGTCTCGCAGGGACGTGCGGACCATTCAGCCTCCATACTCCGAATCATACCCGGACGATATACAGACCTGCGATACAGACGATCGGGAAGCCTTCCACGTTGCGGTCATCGACAGGAACCGGATCTCTCCAAGCAGGACCCACCAGCCGATGCCAGTGCCAGTGTCAATCCGGGTGATGAATGGTGTGCCACCCTAACGGTCAACCGATCACCAATCACATTCCGTCTGGACACTGGTGCCTCCGCCAACCTGATAGCATGGTCAGCCTTCTACGCCTTGAAGGTCAGACCACCAATACGGCCATCCCGTTGTAAGATGGTCGACTATAACGGAAACGTTATCCCGGCCATGGGATCCTGCCAGCTCCAGGTGACGCACAATGCGCATAAGGCCACACTGTCCTTCGAGATTGTTGGTTCATCAAAGGACTCCCTGCTAGGCGCACAGGCATGCAAGGTTCTCCACCTCGTTCAGAGGGTACACGCTCTGTCTCCAAAAGGCACGTCAGACTTCCCGGATGCTGAATTTAGGGCACAGCTCCACTCGCTCCTCACCCACAACCAGGAGGCATTCGAAGGCATGGGCACACTGCCCTATACCTACAGAATACGGCTCAAACCGGATGCCGCCCCGGTCATTCACGCACCTTGTAGAGTCCCAGCACCACCCAAAGACCGCCTCAAGCAGCAGCTGCAGGATCTCCAGGACCAAGGAGTGCTTTTCCGGGTCACAGAGCCCACGCCATGGGTCAGCTCCATGATGTGCGTTAAAAAGCCCTCTGGCGAACTCCGGATCTGCATCGACCCGAAAGACCTGAACAACAACATCATGAGGGAACACTGGCCCATACCCAAATGGGAAGAGATCACGAGCGAAATGGCCCGGGCTAAAATTTTCACAAAGCTTGATGCCTCGAAGGGTTTTTGGCAGATCCAACTGGATCAGTCCAGCCGAAAGCTGTGCACCTTCAACACTCCTTTCGGCAGGTTCTGCTACAATAGGATGCCGTATGGCATCATCTCGGCATCCGAGGTATTCCACAGAATCATGGAACAGATGATGGAGGGCATCGAAGGGGTGCGCGTCTATGTTGACGACGTCATCATCTGGTCCACCACACCACAGGAGCACAACAGTCGTCTCCAGCGTGTCTTCGCGCGGATATGGGAACACGGCCTGCGCCTCAACCGAGCAAAGTGCTCCTTTGGCCAAACTGAGCTAAAGTTTCTGGAGGACCATATATCCCGGTCGGGAGTGCGTCCAGGTGCAGACAAAGTGAGCACCATTACAGCCATGCTGCAGCCGGCAGACAAGAAAGCAGTGCTAGGCATGGTCAACTTCCTGGGGAAGTTCATTCCCAACCTTGCCTTCCACACAACAGCTCTTCGCCACCTAGTTAAGAAGTCCACGGAGTTCCAGTGGCTGCCCGCACACCAGAAGGAATGGGAGCTCAAAATTAAGCTCACCACAGCCCCGGTATTGGCGTTCTTCGACACCTCTCGGGATACGAAGATCTTGACTGATGCCAGCCAGTCCGGCATTGGGGCGGTACTCCTACAGCGGGATGACACTGCGTCATTGTCCCCGGTCGCCTATGCCTCGCGGGCCATGACCCCCACAGAACAACGCTATGCGCAGATCGAGAAGGAGTTTGTTGACCGGAATAGATAAGTTCCACGATTACGTGTATGGTCTCCCCCAGTTTACCGTGGAAACCGACCATTGTCCCCTGGTCAGCATCATACATAAAGACCTGAACGAGATGACCCCTCACCTCCAGCGCATCCTGCTCAAGCTCCGGAGGTACGACTTCCAACTGGCCTACACTCCGGGTAAGGACCTCATCATTGCGGATGCCCTATCCAGAGCAGTGAGCACACCGCCCGAATCGGGAGGGTTCGTCTGTCAAGTCGAAGCGCATGTGGCCTTCACATCGGCCAATCTGCCAGCTGACGATTCAAGTCTGGCACGTATTCGCCGGGAGTCTGCGGCTGACCCCCTTCTACAACGTGTGATGCGTCACATGACGGGAGGGTGGCTCAAAGGACAGTGCCCACAATTCTACAATGTCCGGGACGACTTGGCCGTCATTGATGGTGTCCTCCTAAAGCTGGACCGCATTGTGATTCCACACAGCATGCACAAGCTGGTCCTCGACCAACTGCACGGAGGCCATCTCGGGGTTGAGAAGTGCAGACGGAGGGCCCGAGAAGCTGTGTACTGGCCGGGCATCAGCGATGTCATTGCCAACATGGTGCTCAACTTCCCCACCTGCCAAAGGTTTCAGCCGGTGCAACCCCCCGAAGCACTTCAGCCCCATGAGTTGGTGACGTCCCCCTGGGCGAAGGTGGGTGTGGATCTCTTTCATGCGCTTGGCAGGGACTACGTAATCAGCATAGATTACTTTTCAAATTATCCAGAGGTCATACGCCGGCACGATTTAACATCGTCCGCTATCATAAGGGCCTGCAAAGACACCTTCGCTCGACATGGCATTCCGATTACTGTCATGTCGGGCAATGGTCTTCTTTTGCTGCTTCGTATGGCTTCACGCACGTGACGTCCAGCCCTCTGCATCCCCAGTCAAATGGCAAGGCGGAAAAGGGCATTCATATTACTGTCATGTCGGACAATGGGCGCTGTTTTGCAAGTCAAGAATGGTCTTCTTTTGCTGCTTTGTATGGCTTCACACACGTGACGTCCAGCCCTCTGCATCCCAAATGGCAAGGCGGAAAAGGGCTTTCATAGAACATAGACATAGAACAATACAGCGCAGTACAGGCCCTTCGGCCCACTATGTTGCAACGAAACAAAAGCCATCTAACCTACACTATGCCATTATCATCCATATGTTTATCCAATAAACTTTTAAATGCCCTCAATGTTGGCGAGTTCACTACTGTAGCAGGTAGGGCATTCCACGGCCTCACTACTCTTTGCGTAAAGAACCTACCTCTGACCTCTGTCCTATATCTATTACCCCTCAGTTTAAAGCTATGTCCCCTCGTGCCAGCCATTTCCATCCGCGGGAGAAGGCTCTCACTGTCCACCCTATCCAACCCCCTGATCATTTTGTATGCCTCTATTAAGTCTCCTCTTAACCTTCTTCTCTCCAACGAAAACAACCTCCAGTCCATCAGCCTTTCCTCATAAGATTTTCCCTCCATACCAGGCAACATCCTGGTAAATCTCCTCTGCACCCGCTCCAAAGCCTCCACGTCCTTCCTATAATGCGGTGACCAGAACTGTACGCAATACTCCAAATGCGGCCGTACCAGAGTTCTGTACAGCTGCAACATGACCTCCTGACTCCGGAACTCAATCCCTCTACCAATAAAGGCCAACACTCCATAGGCCTTCTTCACAACCCTATCAACCTGGGTGGCAACTTTCAGGGATCTATGTACATGGACACCTAGATCCCTCTGCTCATCCACACTTTCAAGAACTTTACCATTAGCCAAATATTCCACATTATTGTTATTCCTTCCAAAGTGAATCACCTCACACTTCTCTACATTGAACTCCATTTGCCACCTCTCAGCCCAGCTCTGCAGCTTATCTATATCCCTCTGTAACCTGCTACATCCTTCCACACTATCGACAACACCACCGACTTTAGTATCGTCTGCAAATTTACTCACCCACCCTTCTGCGCCTTCCTCTAGGTCATTGATAAAAATGACAAACAGCAACGGCCCCAGAACAGATCCTTGTGGTACTCCACTTGTGACTGAACTCCATTCTGAACATTTCCCATCAACCACCACCCTCTGTCTTCTTTCAGCTAGCCAATTTCTGATCCACATCTCTAAATCACCCTCAATCCCCAGCCTCCGTATTTTCTGCAATAGCCTACCGTGGGGAACCTTATCAAACGCTTTGCTGAAATCCATATACACCACATCAACTGCTCTACCCTCGTCTACCTGTTCAGTCACCTTCTCAAAGAACTCGATAAGGTTTGTGAGGCATGACCTACCCTTCACAAAGCCATGCTGGCTATCCCTGATCATATTATTCCTATCTAGATGATTATAAATCTTGTCTCTTATAATCCCCTCCAAGACTTTACCCACTACAGACGTGAGGCTCAGCGGTCTTTAGTTGCCGGGGTTGTCTCTGCTCCCCTTTTTGAACAAAGGGACCACATTTGCTATTCTCCAGTCCTCTGGCACTATTCCTGTAGCCAATGATGACATAAAAATCAAAGCCAATGGTCCAGCAATCTCTTCCCTGGCCTCCCAGAGAATCCTAGGATAAATCCCATCAGGTCCCGGGGACTTATCTATTTTCAGCCTGTCCAGAATTGCCAACACCTCTTCCCTACGTACCTCAATGCCATCTAATCTATTTACCTGGAGCTCAGCATTCTCCTCCACAACATTATCTTTTTCCTGAGTGAATATTGACGAAGAATATTCATTTAGTATCTCGCCTATCTCTTCAGACTCTACACACAACTTCCCATCCCTGTCATATCGTCAAGCGGCTCCTCTGCAAGGCTGCTGATCCCGGATCGGATTTCTGCTTAGCCCTGCTGACCTATCGCTCGGCCCCACTAGCCACTGGCCTCACACCAGCCCAGCTGTTGATGGGTCGCGCCCTCAGGACCACTGTGCCATCCATTCTTGTCCCTACACTCAACCACATTCCAGTACTGCAAAGGATGTGACAGCAGCACGCTCAGCAGAAGGTGGCACACGACAATCGGGCAACTGATCTTCCTGCCTTGGCGCCTGGAGACAACGTCCGCATCCACCTACCGGAGGGTAGCTGGTCGGCAACTGCGAATGTTCTCCGACGTGTGGCTCCCCGCTCGTTCCTGGTTCACGTGCCTGATGGCTCCATTCGCTGGCGCAATCGCCGGACTCTTTGCCTACTTCCACGCTCGCTACGTGATCATACGCCGGTGCCACGCCCTCCTGTTGTTCCTGATGTCGAATTCGTGGAGCTTCCTGCCACCATGCCCATTCCTCTGCTGCCTGTGGCCAGACCCATTCCTCAGCCGGTGGTTCCTGACCCACCCTTGAGGTGGTCAACCCAAATTTGTTGCTCACCTACTAGGCTGGACTTATGAGCCTGTTTGAACATTGGACTCACTAAAAATTTTATGCCACTATGTTAATAAGGTTCTCTTTTGTCGTTACAGGAGTTCATTTTGATGCTTGATGTTTACACTTGTTTTGTTGATGGTACAACCTCATTGCTACGTTGCACCTGACACCTTCCAATGTGTATAGTTTAGCCTCATGTACATGTTGTAGATATTGCACACACATTCAGCTGCACTCAGTACACATCTATATTTATTACCACATAGGCACATATTCTTGTAAAAAAGGGGGGGATGTCATGATATTCAGATAAACATCATGGTGCAAACACACATACACACTGATGGACAGATCAACAGACCAATCAATACACACGCAACATCACAGCCAATCACAAGCAAGAGCAGACACACTATAAAACGGGGAACACGGCACTTCCGATTCATTCCAGCAGGAGACAGCTCAGGGCGCAGAGTTCACAGCAAGCCACTGAGACATTCACCACGTGCTGAGTGCCTCTCCAAGATAGTGTTAGAAATAGGTCCACAGGTTAGAGGGTAATGAACGAACCGCAGTAACCAGTTTACAAATGTTAACAATAAAACTGAGTTGTACCTTCCGCAACCGTGTTGGTTCGTCTGTGTAGCAGAGCACCCAACACCACAGAGAATATTTTAAAAATACACTATTCTTGTGACCCTTATGATTTCTCCTCCCCCAGGGGGCTTGCATTGTCCTGGCGGTTAACCCCTGGAGAGTTGGCAACCCTGGAGAAACAACAACAGCACATTGAGCTATTGGCAGGGAAAGGTGGTGCAGTACGGGTAATGCCGAACCGCGCATGATCAGCGGCGATTCAATAGGCTGGGCGCCGCCTTGGATACATCCACAAGGGGGCGGGGGCAGGTATTGGGGCGGGGCCACGCATTGCGCGCGCGGCTCAAGGGGCGGGGCTTGTGGCCGGCGATGACGTACGGCAGAAGTTGGTGGTGACGTTAGGTGCGATGAGGTCACGGTATGACGCAGCCGAGTGCATCGGCTGGGAGCGACGCTGACGGCGGAGGCTGGGGTTTGTATGCGCCATGCTGCGTCCCACCGGGACAAAGCACACCCGACGCAACGTGCCCGCCTGAACCGGGCTGCGGTTCCGGGGAGAGGGGCGGCTGGAGGTGCTTCCTGTCTCTCCACCGCGGGGGCGGCAGTCGGCGCGGTTGCTATGGAACGGATTTCTGTCAATCACAGCTCCAAAACCCCGCCCCCTTCCCCCCAGGGACCAATGGGATTGTCCCTTTCCCCCCAGGGGCCAGCACAGTGCCAAGGGGAGAGATTGCCCCCCCCCCCCCCCCCCAGGGACCAGCACAGAGCCAGGGGGAGGGATTGCCCCTTCCCCCCCCAGGGACCAGCACAGAGCCAGGGGGAGGGATTGCCCCTTCCCCACAGAGACCAGCACAGAGCTAGGGGGAGGGATTGCCCCTTCCCCCCAGGGACCTGCACAGAGCCAGGGGGAGGGATTGCCCCTTCCCCCGAGGGACCAGCACAGAGCCAGGGGGAGGGATTGCCCCTTCCCCACAGAGACCAGCACAGAGCTAGGGGGAGGGATTGCCCCTTCCCCCCAGGGACCTGCACAGAGCCAGGGGGAGGGATTGCCCCTTCCCCCGAGGGACCAGCACAGAGCCAGGGGGAGGGATTGCCCCTTCCCCCGAGGGACCAGCACAGAGCCAGGGGGAGGGATTGCCCCTTCCCCGAGGGACCAGCACAGAGCCAGGGGGAGGGATTGCCCCTTCCCCCGAGGGACCAGCACGGGGGGGGGGGGGAGATTGCCCTTTCCCCACAGGGACTAGCAGAGCCAGGGGGAGGGATTGCCCCTTCCCCACAGAGACCAGCACAGAGCCAGGGGGAGGGATTGCCCCTTCCCCCGAGGGACCAGCACAGAGCCAGGGGGAGGGATTGCCCCTTCCCCCCCAGGGATTGCCCCTTCCCCCCCAGGGACCAGCACAGAGCCAGCGGCAGGGATTGCCCCTTCCCCCGGAATCAGTCTCGGCTCTTGCAACGCTGAGTTGTCATTCATCGCAAGTCCTTGACTCATAGTAGCTTTGTATTGAAAAATGTAATGGGAATAGTCAGCCTAAAACGTAATACTGTAAGAAGTCTTACAACACCAGGTTAAAGCCCAACAGGTTTGTTTTGATATCACTAGCTTTCGGAGCGCTGCTCCTTTTTCAGGCGAATGAAGAGGTATGTTCCAGAAACATATATATGGACAAATTCAAAGATGCCAGACAATGCGAGCATTAGCAGGTGATTAAATCTTTACAGATCCAGAGATGGGGTAACCCCAGGTTAAAGAGGTGTGAATTGTGTCAAGCCAGGACAGTTGGTAGGATTTCGCAGGCCAGATGATGGGGGATGAATGTAATGCGACATGAATTCCAGGTCCCGGTTGAGGCCACCCTCATGTGTGCGGAACATGGCTAGCAGTTTCTGCTCAGCGATTCTGCATTGTCGCGCGGCATGAGTCCGGCCTCAACCGGGACCTGGGATTCATATTGCATTACATTCATCCCCCACCATCTGGCCTGCGAAATCCTACCAACTGTCCTGGCTTGACACAATTCACACCTCTTTAACCTGGGGTTACCCCTCTCTGGATCTGTAAAGATTTAATCACCTGCTAATGCTCGCATTCCAAGCATTGTCTGGCATCTTTGAATTTGTCTATATACATGTTTCTGGAAATACCTCTTCATTCGCCTGAGGAAGGAGCAGCACTCTGAAAGCTAGTGATATCGAAACAAACCTGTTGGACTTTAACCTGGAAGACGTCTTACTGTGCTCACCCCAATCCAACGCCAGCATCCCCACATCATAAAACATAATAGTTAAGTTTGTTTCCTAGTGCACCATCTTCTGGATGGAATATTAAACCCCGCTGCCTCAAATAATGTGATAATGACTGGATATCTGCTTTTGCGATGTTAATTGGGAGATAAATATTGGCCAAGCCACTGCAGATAATTCCTCTGCTCTTCAAAATGGTATCAGGAGATCTTTACAAAAGACAATGTAGCACTCCCTTGGTAGTCAGTTTATCTCCTCTTGGCCTCATGAATGCACTCTGCTTCCCTCTCCACATTGCAAAATATCTTTAAAAAATGTCCTCAATCTACTTTGGCCAGTACCTGTATACTTTTGTGTAACTGTTTTGATCTTTTTACTTGCATTGGTTACACATTTTAACATTTGTAATGAAACTTTAAAGCATGACCAAAATAATTATTGTTTACAGGTTAAATCCAGTAAATGACAGAATAAAAGTCCACAATAATAACAATTACTTATTTTATTTGCAGGATATTCAACACATTGCATATACAATTTGACCGTGGTTAAAAATGCCAGAGATAAAGTCTATGTTTCGAGAAGTCCTTCCGAAACAAGGTGTGTCTTTGTTTAATTCAGTGTTCTGAGTTAAATGCCATTTGCCACAATCTGAATATATTTTGCTCCACTAACACCTTGTGTCATTTTTCCAAGATCAAGAACTCTCGGGCAATCTTTTTTTTTATGTGACTCAGGTGAGCCTATTTTAATAGGGAAGCAAGATACTCTGGAGGTTGGAATTCTGAAATACAAACAGAAAATGCACGAAACACCCACAAATGCAGCAGAAACTGAGTTAATATTTCAGGCCAGTGACCTTTCATCAGAATTGACCCGAAATATTATCTCGTTCCTCTATCCCCAAATGTTGAGTGTTTCCAGGATGTTTTGTTTGAACATAGGGCCATACGGTGGCTAGCACTGCTGCCTCACAGCTCCAGGGACCCGGGCTCAATTTGCCTTGGGCAACTGTGGAGTTTACACTTTCTCGTGTGACTGCATGGATTTCCTCCAGGTGCTCCAGTTTCCTCCCACAGTACAAAGATGGGCAGGTTAGGTGGAATGTCCTTGCTAAATTGCCCCTTAGTGTCCAAAAATTAGGTCGTGTTATTCGGATCGAGTGGAGGCGTGGGCTTAAGCAGGATGCTTTTTCCCAAGGGCTGGTGCAGGCCCGATGGGCCAAATAGCCTCCTTCTGCACTGTAGGGATTCTGTGAATACAAACTGCTGTTGAGAAAGTCTTTTAGTATCGACATATGAAGTGTTTATTAAGCTACATCAGGCTGATAGCTTTGTCTGGTCAGGCATGGGATCGGAGAATAGGCCGAGTCCACGCCGAGGAAACCAAAAGGTGAGATAGATGTTTAATCGCAAGGGAATCAAGGGGTATGGGGGATAAGGCGGGAATGAGGATGATATCAGATCAGCTATGATCACAAATGAATTGCAGAGCAGACTCAATGGACTGTGTGGCATACTACTGCTCCTACGTCTTATGATGGAAGCCTAGGGCCAGGTGGAGAGGAAAGAGAAGAGATCTGGCACCAGTGTCAGAAAAAACATTTCTGGCAGTTTACACCAACTGTATCGAAAACAGGAGACAGCAACTACCCGAAGGATTTTCAGAAACTCTTGGACGTTGTCCAGAAGTATTCAAAACATCAGGACCTTTTAACAAATGTGTTTATTTGTGCTGTTTTATAGGATTTGAAATGATTATATGATACTCCATTCCTTATATTTACACTTATTTAGAATTAGATGTACTGGGTGGCCCAAGCAATTAGCACAGGCATTTCAGTGGTAGTATAAAAATCTCCCTTGCTTATCTATGGCTCCAAAGGTCTTGTGTAAAATAAGTTTGAGCACTGTTAACCCAGTTTTTAACTTCACAAAACTGTAGACAAGTTGAATTCCTTCTCAATGTCAGTCAGAGGACATCATAATTGTGCAGTTGGAGAAATTCTCAAAGTTAGAGGATATTCTGATGCAGGTCCTAGAGCTGGAGGAAAGGGAGCTAATAGCTAACCTACTGATCTGTCCTGGTGAATAAGTGAAGCACTGTACATTGTATATTATTGTGTACATCTCTACAGAAGTAGCTCTACTTCTTACTAGTATGATATGCTGGTATTTGCCAAAAACGCAAATGTTCTCAAAGTGGAAGAAAGAGACCCACACACAGTGGAACTGAGATGGTGTAGAACAGTTTTTGATTGCAGATCCCATTTTTCAAAAAAAAAAAAAAAAAAAAAATTTAGAGTACCCAATTCATTTTTTCCAATTAAGGAGCAATTTAGCATGGCCAATCCACCTACCCTGCATATCTTTGGGTTGTGAGGGTGAAACCCACACAGACAGTGACCCAGGATCGAACCTGGGACCTCAGCGCCATGAGGCAGTGTAATTGACCCGATTCTAACGTACTGTACTCCTTTACTTTAGAATAGTGATGATTTTTTAAATAGTCATTTTTATGTTTGTTCTAAAAGCTTTCCATTTTTGCAGTCGGAGGAAAGTGGAAGATCAAACTGCAAATTTAAGCAATAAGCACTGGCACAAGCAACAAATATTGTGGGTCTTGGCTTTAAGATGTGCAGCTCATCAGAGATTTACATATTCCACAAATAGGACAGAGCATGTGATCCTGATTTAGAACAGTACAGTGAAAGAATAGTACCAAGAATAGTTTTGGAAAGAGCACCCTGCTTAAACCTATGCCTCCACCCTGTCCTCGTAAGCCCACCTAACCTTTTTTGGACACTAAGGGCAATTTAGCATGGTCAGTCCATCTAATCTGCACATCTTTGGATGATTGTGGGAGGAAACCGGAGCACCCGGAGGAAACCCACGCAGACTCCGCACAGTCACCCAAGCTGTGAATTGAACTGGAGACCCTGCAGCTGTGAAGCAACTATGCTATTGTGATGCCCACTAATGTAAAGTTGTCATAGTCCCAGAATACCAGAGGCTGGGTTCTCCTTTGGGGGGGGGGGGGGAAGAGCTGACTGGTGGTGATTTAACCTGAGAATCACCACACCTCAGGTGAGGGACAAGGTGAGGAGACAGGCCTGAGTGAATAACCTCAATCAATACAGGAATTGAACCCACGCTGCTAGCCTTGCACTGCATCATGAACGAGCTGTTTAGCCAAGTGAGCTAAACTATTCCTTCTGCAAAGACTTGTACTGGCAGGTATCAAAGATCAGTAAAATGTGTGCATTTATAATCATTGGTCTTTTAAAATCACAGGCTGGTAAATCAGCTACTTATGTAGAGTGGATGTCAAATTAATCAACCATAACATTAAAATATTAGTTCAGAAACAATAATCTGTTTTCCGCAAAGCACGCAAAAGGCTGCACACTACTAGAATTAATGGCACTTTTAAAAACACAAGAAATATAAAGAACTAAATATCCTTTATTAGTCAACCTAAATATCCTTTATTAGTAGCAGTATTTTGGCCTCGCACTTTAGAAAGCATGTGCAATACCTAGTGTGCTTACAGATTCGGAAGTCCCTAATTTGCAGTGTTAGTTGAATTCCAGCCAGAAGGAGAGATACTGTCTTGGGCCCAGGAAGACTAATCAGCCAGGAGTCATGCAATCAAGATCCAACAATGAGCTCTGATGCACTGAAATAATTATTTTCAAAAGAGAAAGGGGAGGGGGGGGGGGGGGGAAGGAAGATAAGAGAAACACATTTCTGATTATTTTGCAGTTTTATTTTAATCCATTATTCATTTATACTAGGTCAACTCTCTTTTGAGGATGTCCCTGCTATGGTGCTTTGCAAACCAAAGCTGCTGCCACTTAAATCTGTAACACTGGAGAAGATGGAGAAAATGCAGAGGGAAGCACAGGAGACCATTCGGCAACAGGAATTGGTACAAAAAGATCAGAAATAAGATGATTTCCCCAATCTTACTGGATTGATTGTATCCATAAAACCTGCCACAATTATATTCCAAGTTGTAATGATAGTGAACCATCAACAATATCAGTTTTGTGAACTTCAGTTGACATTTTGTAACTTTGATATTGGATTCAGTTATACTTTTAAGTGAAAATAGAAATGTATCGCCTGCTTTGACATTCACACCAATTTTGAAGAAAACAATCTTGTACCATGTACGTAGACCAGGAAATGAAATTAACTTGGCATTGGTCAACATTGTTTGTTGGGTGGATGGGGCAGAAAACATGTAAACACAAGCTTCATTGTCACGATGCAGTGATCACATCCGTTTCTCTCGACACTATACTCCTGACTTCGCTACAGAACTGCATTAACATCGACATGCTGGAAGCAGCAGGGAACATCGGAATTGAGGAAAATTATAAAGTTTGCTTTCAGATCAAATTGAAGTTAGTCACTACTGTTGTATGCTATCATCGTTCAAAGAATGACTCAATAGAATTCTACAGTTTTCAGATTCCCAATGGTACAGCCCTGTTGCTTCAGTGGGTCAATTAAGTTATGGGATTCAAGCTTCACTTTTGGACTGCAGCACATAATCTAGGCTGAATGGAGTGTTGCATTGGCAGGTCCTGCTATATAGATGAGATAAGAATCAAACACCCCCTCTGTCTGTTGTGATGGTTTAGATCAACACTAATCAAAGGAAACCAAGGAGTTCTCCAAGTAATATAACCGGCTGTACAACAGATTAACTGCTCATTTATCCAAATTGGTGGGATCTTACTATGCACCACAGAGATGCAATGATCTATACGCCAAGTTATTGGCTTTAATTTTAATTTGAAGTTAGAAGAATTAATTTTGTTAAGAGAGCTGGGAACTTGGGTGGGTTCAGTTTAAAAAAGAGAATGGTTCTACAAGTTCTGCATTTGGGAAGAAATACTTATGACATGCTAATTGCTTTAAAGACACTAAAGTCAAATCTTGGACATCCAAAGAACTCGACAGATGGAATTCCAAACAATTTCAGGGAAACTACCTGGGGTATTGGAATTGTTTACCTTCTTAAATAAAATCAGTTGTGGTACAAGGACGTCGTCTAAGCCAATTTTCTTGCACTGCAATACTAATTGCTACTATTCACAAATAAATCTTTCTAGCTCATCAGTTACAGTTTGCAACTTCATATTATCAAAGATCTAACCAAGTTCAGTATCCTGTCATTTTCACTATTTAGACATCCACTCTTTGTAAAGCTGCATTTTGTCCACTATGCCATTTTAGCAGTTGAATAGTGTATGAATCAATATGTCCCAGTGACCTTAAAAAATGCTGCACCAGGTGGACTTCAGAATACTTTTTAAAAAGTACCGAATTATTTTTTTCCAATAAAGGGGCAATGCATGGCCAATTCACCTATCCAGCAAATCTTTTTGGGTTGTGGGAGGTGAGACCCACGCAGACACGGGGAGAACGTGCAAACTCCACACTTCGTTACCTGGGGCCGGGATTAAACCCGGGTCCTTGGCAGCAGTGCTAACCACTGCGCCACTATGACGCCCCTTTTCATGGTTTTTACTGCAAGACTAACATTGTGCCGCCCTCGAACTTCAGAATATTGTCTTCAGCTCTTGTGCTAATCAGTCCATCAAAAAGACAAGGGATACAATTTTTTTTCCATGTGAGTTTTAAAATGTACAGTTTAAGAAAATGTATTTAGCCTTGCTTTATTTACTAATCATTCACCAAGTTTTAAAGCTGGTAAATAACAATGCTTACCAAAAGGCAAGATTCTCACTAGCTGAGAGTAACAAAGTGAATGATCTGTTCAAAATGACTCCAAGCATGTCACCATTTCAGTTTTTGGTGAAATTAAAATGTTCATTTTAAAATAAGACTGATACATGATTGGTTGCCATCCTACATCAAGGATATGCTCCCCCCCCATTGTAGTTACCATCTCTATAAACCAATTACAACTAAAATTAGCCTCATCTTCCCTTTTCAATGCAGAAAACTCAGAAAGAAGAGGATTTATTTTATTCCATTAAGAAATCATGAATGTTTTTCTTGATTTAAACAACGCTGGTCTTGTTAACATGTCTTCGTGGCTGAAGCAAGGTATCCAGTGCATGGCTAACTCAGGTATAGTTTTGGACCAGGGAGGGGGGGGAGAAATGAAGCACAGAGTTTTTTCTAGTCTGGTATTTTCCTATGTTTGTAACTGGACAATTTGCAAAATAGTAGCGCGGGTGACAAAGAAAAACATTCACTTTAAAATCCAACTTTATTTTGATTTTCATATTCTGCAAGGAAGGAAAGTACATCCACTGTCATATTCCATCTTCAAAATCAATGTTTAATGCCAGAAGTTATTTGTACCATAAATCAATTGGACAGTTTATACATTCTGCTGGAAACTGTACAGAAATAAAAAGGTAGAGTCCAGCTTTTTTTTTTTTTAAACTGCTTGAAGCATTGCATTTTTAGCATTAGCAGCCAAGAAGAGATCCGTTACACACAGCATGTGTAACCCATTCATAGAGATTTCAGTATTTAAGCCAGTCCTTTTGAAGACCGTAGTATTCAGAAAGGCTTGGCAGTGAAGTTTGTACAAGACTATGGAATGATCAGATTACCTACATATATCCTGAAGTAGCTTGCTTTCATTGACCACAAGCGTGTGGCACTGCTGTTATTTCTTCACCCTTGGAAAAAGAGAAAATCTATACCCCACATGTGAAGTGCTTTTTGGTTCTATTTTCGTAGCGAGTGCACTCGAAAATATTTCATGAGGTTTAAGCCATGTCCAATGCTCACACGTAATGGAAGCTATGTGGACTGAAAAGCTATATTCAAAAAGTTGACTGCACAAAAACAAAAAAAAAACAAAAAAGATTTGCAGGAACCTGTGATTAATCACCTCTGACAACTTTCTCATTTGAAGCGTCCACCATCTCCTTCACTCACAAAGCGTTTGCGTCCCCTTAAAGATGAAGACAATTAAAAATAAATTAGTACCACTAACAATATAGGCACAGATAATTCTTAATCAATAGTAATTGTGGTAGATGCTCCCCTACATGGCACCAACTTCTGGCAATGTTAAAAATTCTTCTGACTAGTGTACAAGCTTGAACTGAACTGGGCTTGTTCAAACTGGTTAATGCTGCATTTTGTTCCCCATGTACAAATATGGGAAAATTAAGTTTAACTAATTGGCTGCACTCAGCCCCTAAAAGGTTTAAGCAGAGGTAATCTTATATGGGCTACTTATATTTACCTCTTATTTTAAAAAAATAATCTTTTCTTGGGTTACAAGTGCTGGCTAATATTTATTGTCCAATCCTATTTGTCCCAGAGAACAGTGTCGAATCTTCTTCCTGAACTGTAGCAATCGAAGTGGTGAAGACCAACGCACTTTCAGGATTCCACATTAAGGGATTGTCCAAATTGGGATTGTGTAGGACTTTGGAAAACGGAGGGCGAGAGAGACTTGCATTCCCAACCACCTGCTGCCTTTGTCCTTCAAGGCCATGGGTTTGGGAAGTGCCATTCAGCGAGTTGCTGTAGTGCATCCTGTCATGTGTGGGTACCTTTAAGAAATGGGTGTTTATAAATGGGTATGTATATAAATATCTGTAGTGAGAGTACCTTTAAGAAATGTGTTTACTACTGCAGTGATGTCAGAGAGTGGGTGGAGCTGGGCTGTCTGTCAGCCTTTTACTTTCGTTTTAGGCTGTTTACTGCAGGGTGTGTTTTAGTTTCGTTTTCCGAGCTGGATAGCTGCAGTCACAGCCAGAAGGTGTATGAATCTCTCTCTGTAATCTAAAGACTAAATCGATCCTGGTGTTTTAAAACTAAATAACTGTGGTGACTTTAACGTGATGTGCTTCTGGTAAAAGGTGTTTTAAGTCTTATGGATGTTAAAAGGAAAGCTTAAAGGATTACTCAGTGTTGTATTCTATGGGGGTTGTATTTGAATTAATGGTTGCTAAGATGTTCACTATGTTTTAAAAAGGTTAACTTGAGTTCATAGAATAAACATTGTTTTGCTTTAAAAAATACTTTTCCATTTCTGCTGTACCACACCTGTAAAGTGGGTCGTGTGCTCCCCATACCACAATCTATTAAAAGTTGTGGGACAGGTGAACTCCATAATACACTTTGGGGTTCTCTAAACCCTGGCCCATAACAATCCTGTAGGTAGGAAAGTAATAGGGCTGCAGTGTGCACTGACGATTAAGTAAGAACATCATCAGAACATGGATGAGCAGGACATGTGGCAAGAAGAAAAATACTATTTTGTGAAAAAATATAAACAGGTTCTTTCAGCAAACAGAATAAAAGGAAAAGAGCTGAAGGCTTCCCAGCCCCAACCATGAACCTCTCTGAATACAGAAAGGAACATTGCAGTGTATATTACTCTGGCGGTTAGATGTTTGACTGTAAAAGAGCTGTAAAGATGCAGGTCAACATTTTTAAAAGGAAATAGTATAGTGAGGAGTGCAAACAAATATGCTTTCAAAATAACTCCTATTTAGTTATTTGAGCCTACTGTGTCCTTGGAGTACACTCAACTCATTGTCCCAGTTTCATGATAGTGTATGAAATAAAGGTTTTGATTGAGTTTAAAATTGGTTGAGTGATCAACCACAATGTAACTCACCTGGAGGGACAAAGATCCCTCAGCTGTTTCACAATGATGTCCATTTGATGGCACTGTTCCACAAATTGTTCCATCACTGTGTATGCCTGTGGCACATCTAAATGAATATCAGGAATTTCCTTGTACACCCTCTCAAAACCCTGCAATATAAAAGTTAAATTTCGAATTACAATATCTCAATTAGATTTTTGGAAGAGTATGCGTTTTGCTAGGTAGGCCCTGTACTTGGGCTCACCATATATATTTACACCAACCAAGTTACATGTCAAAGAAACCATGGGCAGTGTGCGTAACTAGGCAGTTCAATCCTACCTTTATGGAAGGAGATATAGCATTTCATTCCAGCCGAGATTGGAAGTCAGCTTCTGGGAAATGTCAGACATGAACTGGAGCACCAGCGCTTTTTAAATACCGGGTGTCAGTGCACACAGACAGAGTTGCCTTCACCCATAGTCCTAGTTAACCCATTTATTTTGCGAACAAAAAAGGCACCAGTAATTTTAACAGACTTAATTATCAGCAGCAAATATTGAAAAGTGGGGTGCACTTAAACAGGTTTCCGCAACCAAATCAATCTTCTAAAGCCTGAAGCACAAATCCCTGATAAGGATGGAGTTGTGGGTCACAAGCCCTCAAATGCATGCTACACTGTTGTCCAGCAGGTGGCATACTTACTCTGTTCATTTGGTCCACTGTAATGATTGAGGATTCCCACAAGGATTGAAGTAGCTTCAGTATCATTTTGAAGGTAACTTCCCCCGTTGACTCCAGAACCATCACGATAGCCTAAACACACACATTTTGAATAATGCAATCAAAAATAACTCATGACTGTACTTGGTTTAGTTTTCAATGATAGATGCCTGAATTTTGCAGTCAGCAGAGAGGGGGGTGGGGCATGCAGCAGACTTCAAAGAAAGCTTCTCACAAAGATGCAGATATCATGACACGGATATCACCTTCCCTGACAATAATTTAATGCTGGCATGAGCTACTGGAGATCTCCAGCAACTAGCAATGTCATCAAACAGGCCGTGAATATCAAATCAGAACAAAATGAACCAACAATCCTTCACACAGCGAGCAGAAGGGGCAGACAGGGGGTTAGGTCGGGTGCTGACTCGATGGGCCGAATGGCCTCCTTCTGCATGAGAATCGAGGTAGAAGCTAAATATCAAAAACTTTTTAAAAAGTGATAAATTTATCTTTTATCATAATGGAGAAATTTGACATTACACAAATAAAACTATTATTCAGGGCCTGAGGTAGTCCAGCAGTAACCATACCCTAGTACAGGCAATGTCAAACTCGGGGGCGTATGCTGGCAGGTTTTGGGAGGGTTGCGGAGCCGTCCATCGCGGCGCTCCAGATTGAGCAAATCCACACGCAACAGCCAGCTTTTAATAATGCCGGCTGCAATTGGCCTTCAAAATGGCCAGGAACGGATAAACAAAATGCGTGCCCGATCATTGGTGTGCATGGTCCGGGGGGGGGGGGGGGGGGGCAAAGGGACAATTGGGACCAAAGGGTCCCAAAACCATTTCCTCCATTTTTGTCAGCAACAAACGAGGAAAGAGAAAATGGTGGGTCGCGCAGGTCGGCTGGCGTGGGTCACGAAGGTCAGCCGGCTGGTAAAAATGGGTCCCCGGGAAAAAAAGTTTGAATAACACTGCCTTAGTAGGGCATTAAAACCCCAGTTATACTCAAAACAGTGGGATCTTTTACATCCACCTAAGAGGGTGGACAGTGCATCACCATAATCTTTTCATGGTTTTAGAGTACCCAATTATTTTCCTTTCCAATTAAGGGGCAATTTAGCGTGACCAATCCACCTACCCTGTACATCTTTGGGTTGTGAGGGTGAGACCCAAGCAGACACGGGGAGAATATGCAAACTCCAGACGGGCAGTGACCCGGGGCTGGGATCGTACTCGGGTCTTCGGCACTGAGGCAGCGGTGCTAACCACTGCGCCATCGTGACATCCCTTTTCAACCATGGTTTTTTTTACAAGACTAACAATATAAAAAGTGGAAGCTTGTGCCAAATCAAGTGGTTAAGATTTCCACCATGGGTTTCAACAGTTCACCTGTGGAAAATCAAGAAATTACTGACCACAATTTTTGGATTTCTGCATTTACTTGTGCGCGTGTGGACATCAGAAGTTGCTGCCAGTTTATATACTGATGACACTATGGCGGAGTTTCACTCTTGCTAAAATCACAAAATCCAGATTGTTCAGAAGCCTATAGTTATATTTGGGGAGGGAAAGAGATGGAGAGAATGGTTTCTCTCCCTTTTCCCTGCCAATCTCCCCCAGTTTCTTCTTTTCACCTGCTGGCTCATGAAACATCTCACTGCATAACTGCGAGCAAACATTCTCAGCTACAGTGGATGCCAACCTTTTACAATGTCAATCCAATATTATTTGTGGATGTCATTTGATCAAAACATTATGTACATCAATCTGCCAGGAATGCATCCAGCATGTGCTGGAAACCCTTCTGCACCTGTAGTTTCCCACTTTGTCTCCCTCCCTTTTTGAATAATGGGAATTATATTTGCTGTCTTCCAATGTAATGGGATCGTCCCCAAATCTAGGGAATTTCAGAACATTAAAACCAATGCATCAACTATCTCACTGGCCACTGCTTTTAAGACCCTAGGATGAAATCCATCAGGACCTGGGCACTTGTCAGCTCACAGCTCCAACAATTTACTCAGTACCACTTTTCTGATGATTGTAATTTTCCTGAGTTCCACCCTCCCATTTACTAATTTATAGCTGCTTCCCTTCCTAACAACATTGTAGATGTATCTATGGCCTGCAGTGGTTCAAGGCAGCATTTCACCACCACCTTCACAGGGCAATAAATGCTGACCGAGCCAGTGATGCCCACACTGAATGAAAGAATGAAAAATAGGAAGCTGCCATTCAGTTTCGATCTTCGTTTAGTCTAATATATAAATGGTGACAGGCAGTCTAAAGTTCATTGTCGTCAGTTGTTGGCCCATCCTTAAACAATGAGATGTGAGAGTTCCATTGATGGCTGAGAGGCATTTGCAGAAGATTTTATACTGGCTGTAGTCCAAATGGCATAGGGCACATGATTTGTGGTAGCTACCACAGCAGGCTTGTGTCTAATTTAGAAGCGTCTAATTTAGAAGCATTGACCGAAAATTCATAAATGCCCTTACTGGCATTGCTTCAGCAATAGGACACCCCTCCCTCAATGGAAAAGAATGCTGAGACAGCAATAAATTTGGAAACACAACAAACAGAAAATGAACCAAAAATCAATATTCCAGATAAGGGCAACAAAAAGGAGAAAGGTTGCAAGAAATAATTAACCTTGAAATATTTGTCTTATTCAGTTTACATACAATGACCATTTTCAAAATGAGGACACCTGACGCAAATTGATTATGTATCCCTAACTTGCAGGTTCAACTCTAATACAGTAAAGTGGGAATTTAGTGTCACAAACATAATAACCAGATCATTTACATAGGCTGCAGCAATTGTACAAGATAGTGTAGCTGGAGTACATTGTGTGCATTAAAACAAAGTCTGAATAGATAACAGCACATTGAAAATGAAGCTTCCAAACATTACATTGGACCCAAAAAACAAGCTTGTAGTTGTTGTGTTCATCTGTAGCCAGATAGAGTGCAATTTGCTTCAAATGATCATTGCTTGTAATGGTCATGAATAGACTGTTGTAGCATTCAAACTAAAATTGCCAGAACTATTTTTATAAATTCAGTTTTCTTCATCGACTGCACTGAACAATTTGGTGTTGAAGTCCCTATTGTTAACCAGGCGAGTAATAGTTTTCAGTGCTGACAGGTACTTTAAACACAAGAGCTGTAAATTACACAGCTTCTTCTGAAAGCATTACCCCCAAAATGCTCTGAACAATAGTTTCCTTTCTGTTTCATCAAATTGGTGTCAGCTCAGTATGTTGATTGAAATACTGCTGGGTATAGATCACCAAAACAAAAGGATTTTCATATAGATGTATTAAAAATGGCTTAAAGCTATGTTGCAAAACAGGCAACATCTTTCTCCTTAACCAACTTATTAACAGCATAGAAGCTGTTTGCTCTCCTCTGATTTTGCTCTTCCCCAGAAATGGAAACACTGGGCCATAACTTCAGAGCTCCGCAGCATCAGATTGCAGGGGTGAGAAAAGAATAACCCAAAGGTGTGTTGGGGTATCCTTCTCGGACACTCAAAGTGCTCCGCCTAGCACAGGGCTAAATTGCTGGCTTTGCAAGCAGACCAAGGCAAGACAGCAGCACGGGTTCAATTCCCGTACCAGCCTCCCCGAACAGGCACCGGAATGTGGCGACTAGGGACTTTTCACAGTAACTTCATTTGAAGCCTGCTTGTGACAATAAGCAATATTCAAGTGCCCTGCACTGGGAACCAACCGAAAGTGCAATTTAAAATGCAAACTTTGGATGATTCCAACTGGATTACACCAATAGTTATCCAGAAAAAATTAGAAGAATTAAAACCATATCTAACTTGTAGATAACCATCGTACATAACCAGACCAAATCTTCAGGGGCTTCCCCACACCCTAAATGCCCGATTACTCCCTTGCTGTGGTACTTGCCCATTGCTCTACCTCACTCATCAACGGGCTCCCACTCCAGGGGATTCCGCCCACCCAATGCCTAACTACACCCTCCCAACAGACTCCCCACCCCCCCCCCCCCCCATCCTCCCAGCGAGACTCTTCTCCCCGCTTCCCCCCCCCCCCACTACACCCCAAAAAAGGGCCCAATGGGATCTTCCCCCACCCTTCTCTACATCACCCACAGGACTCCCTGGTGCCCTGGGATCTTCCCCAACTTCCCTTGTACAAGTCTCATCCCCCCACAATCCAGAGGCTCGATCATTCTTGTTCCTGACCAGAGGCCACAGCCCCCACTCTGGCCCTACATGGCGCGCCTTCTTCACTTCTACTCTCCTAAACTTTGGGGTGGCACGACGGCACATTGGTTAGCACTGCTGCCTAACAGCACTGAAGATTTGGGTTCAATCCCAGTCCCGGGTCACTGTCTGTGTGGAGTTTGCATGTTCTCCTTGGGTCTGCATGGGCCTCACTCCCACAACCCATAATGATGTGTAGGTTAGGTGGATTGGCCATGGTAAATTGCCCCCTGACTGGGAAAAAAAATTGGGTACTCTAAATTTTTTTAAAAATCTCCTAAACCTCGATGCTGGGCCCTGGGGACGCACTGCACTGCCTGGACCTCACACAGCCCGAGTCGAAAGGTTGGGCAAGATAGCATTGAAAAACAAAATTGACAAGTGGGAAAGGGACCCGGGCGGGGGCCTCCACGCTGGCCGGTTTAAGCCAGCCAGTGAACGGGAGGTGGGGGGAGGGGCTGCGGCCATCGGAGCCTGGCAGAACAGGGTCCGAGTGGTCTAGCCGGGGTGGAAAGTTGGGGGGGGAAGGTACCGAGGTTGGAAGGAGGAGTTTAACAAGAGGCAGTGGACAGGAGGAGCTGGAGACCTGCGGTGGTGGGGGGGGGGGAGAGAAGAGAGCTGTGTAAGATTAAGGGTGACTACAGGTAATCCCTGATTCCTTTTTGCCATTTGTTTATGTAAACATGCGGGTTGAGGTTTGGGGATTGGTGGGTGGATGGGATTGTTGTTATTATGGGGACTGGCATTATCTTGCTGATTATTGTTTATTGTTGATGGATGTAAATGTGGGAGAAAATTTGAAAAAGGAGAATAAATTTTATTTTTTTTAAAATGAAAATTGATGCACGGAATGAGTGATTGCCACTGTGAGCAAGTTCAGGCCCATCTTTTTTAGGTTACCCCCCCAATCGAGAGAGAGAGAGAGAGATGTTATCTCTCTTTCCTGATAGAAATGCACCTGGTATCATCCATGTTCTTTGCACCCTGTTCAGTGTATCTAAATGTTTAAAAAAAAAATACGCAACTGTAACTGAACACAGTATTCAAATGCGGCTGGACACTGCAACAGGTTCAGCATACCTTCTCCATTTTCAATTTTACTCTTCTAGATATAAATCCTGGTGAATGGTTTGCCTTTGTTAAGGCTTTATTGACTCAAGTCATAATTTGTAGAGATTTAGTGATACATCCAGATTCCTTTGCTCCTCTACCCTACAACACGGTGGCACAGTGGTTAGTACTGCTGTCTCACAGCGCCAGGGACCCGGGTTTGAAAATGAAAAAAAAATGATTCCGACCTCCGGTGACTGTGTGGAGTTTGCATGCTCTCCCCATGTCTGCCTGCGTTTCCTCCAGATGCTCTAGTTTGTTCTGACAGTCCAATCATGTGCAGGTTGTGTGTACTGGCCATGCTAAATTGCCCCATAGTGTCTAGGTTAGGTGGGGTAACGGGAATAGGGCAGGGGAGTGGGACTAGGTGGGGTGCTCTTTCGGAGAGTTGGTGCAGACTCGATGGGCCGAGTGGCCTTCTGCATTGTGGGGATTCGATGGATTAGGATTTTAATTTTCCAAGTAATTTGTAGCCTCATTTTTCTTGTCATGTTGAAATACATTTGACATATGATTATTCTTCAAGTTTATTGTTTACTTGCAATTTGTGGCAGTCCTCAGTGTAGACATCCAATTTAGTGTTGTCTGTAAGCTTAGGTAAAGTTTGTGATTCAAAGTCTAAATCATTCGTACAAATTGTGAACAGTAATCCCAGAATTGATCCTTGCAGGACCTGCAGTTCCTACTTTCTACCACTCTGAATAAGGACCCTTTACCCTTACTTTCTGCTTTCTGTTGTGCAAGTTTCATTCTGATACTTATATCCGGACTCTGCACTCTCCAACCTCATCCATTAATCTATTGTGAGATACGTTATCAAAGACCTTTTAGAAATTGAAATGTGTGATACATCTACCCATTACCCTTATCTACCGTTACTTCTTCAAAGGACACAATGAGATTAAGTAAGTTAAGACATCACTTTTGAAATCCATGGCGATTATTCGTTATATTTTTGTTTTCTAGATGTTTCTCTATATTCTCCATTAGTAGCGATTTCAGGTGTTACGATGACTGGTCTATAGGACATGTTCCTGGGCATGATCAATCTGCTTTCTTAAATAAAAGATAGAACATTTGCCATCTTCTAGTGTTTGGCACTACACCTACTTCTAGTAAGTAGCCTTTGCTACGCTTTCCTAGATTTTTCTTTTTATAAATTTAGAGTACCCAATTCATTTTTCCGATTAAGGGGCAATTTAGCATGGCCAACCCACCTACCCTGTACATCTTTGGGTTGTGGGGACTGTAGCCATCTCAGATAGCCACCTGCAAAGGACCATGGGAATTATGGCCAACCCAGGACTCAGAGACACTCAGAGCTTGTGTGTGTATTTGCAACCCAGATAGCTAGACGCGATCGAAACCCCCGCTCGTTTGCATTCTAATGGCCCATTTCCCCAGAACAAAAGGACAGTACTCAGGTAACCGATACAGATGCAGACTAACCGGTGCCACTCCCTTTGCGAAGAAAGCCCAAACAGCCAAGGTCAATGACTGCTCAGGACACGCACAGCCATCAAGGCACCCGCTCCTCTCTTGGCCAAAATCGAAGGCAGTGATCGAAGCCTGTTGAATTATTGGATCCAAAGCCAAGGACCGCCCCAAAGAGCGCAAAATCCCATAGCGACCAGACAGAAAAGTTCAAGACCAACGATTGGCTACCAGACGGATGAGCCCAGCAGAAACAAAGCCACTTCATCCACCCAGCCACGCAAGATCCGGACAAAGGCCTTTCCATCTGCATAGAGCCGGTTGCCCTGAAGTTAAGTATAGGTTATTGTAGTTGTTAGGTGTAGTTTAACTTGTAGTGTTTTATGTTGCATGTCGACGTAATCCTTGTGTGTAAATAAACTATCCTTGAACTTGAACTGACTATCTGGTTGTGTGGTCTTTGATCGATATCTGGTAAAGCCTTGTGGTGGTATCATTTGATACCTGCCGACTCTGAAAAGCAATATTATCATTAATAACTGCCATATCTAGTTAATTTGGCAACATTATTGGTGACGCTGGTGGGATAGTATTCCACTCATTAAAAAGAACAACAGAGCGAAACCCACGCAAACACGGGGAGAATGTGCAGACTCCGCACAGACAATGACCTAAGCTGGGAATCGAACCTGGGATCCCGGAGCTGCAAAGCAACTGTGCTAACCACAGTGCTACTGTGACGCCGATTAACCAGTTTAATTTGTTAGTTTTTAAAACTGTGGGTATTCAATTTGTAATCTTATATTCCAAAGTCATGTACAGATGATCAGTCTAGCTGGGAAATACTGAATCAAAATAATATTCATATTTCTGCCATTTCCCTATTCTTTTAAATTTAGAGTACCCAATTATTTTCTTTCCAATTAAGGGGCAATTTAGTGTGGCCAATCCACCTAACCTGCACATCTTTGGGTTGTGGGGGTGAAACCCACGCAGACACTGGGAGAATGTGTAAACGCCACATGGACAGTCACCCAGGGCCGGGATTCGAACCCGAGTCCTCAGCAATGCAGTCCCAGTGCCAACCACTGTGCCTCCGTGCTGCCCATTTCCCTATTCTTGCCTGTGCTTATATTGTGCCCTCTCCTTAATGGCCCCATTTACATCAGACTTGCATTTTCTTTTTATAATGTGCCTGTAGAATATTGTACTGCTTTGTGATCCTTGATATTTAATTTCATGGTTCTTCTTGGCTTTCCCAATTTCCTTAACCTCTCTGTAATCTTTGTGCTCTCCTTGGTCATGCTCTCCCTTGCTGTTCATGAACTTTGTATATCTCTTTCTCGGAAACCCTCAATTTTCTCTTCATGTCTTTATTAATCCATGAATTTTCATTGATGTTCTGTCCGAATACGTTTTTCTTGAGCTTTACTGAACACTGTTTCCCATTATTGTTCTACATCATTTGTTTGCTAATATTTTTTTTAAAAATATAACTTTAGAGTACCAAATTCTTTTTTTCCCAATTAAGGGGCAATTTAGCGTGGCCAAGCCACAAACCCAGCACATCCTTTTGGGTTGTGGGGGTGAGACCCACGCAGACACGGGGAAAATGTGCAAACTCCACACGGACAGTGACCCGGGGCCGGTATCGAAGCCGGGTCCTCAGCGCTGTGAGGAAGCAGTGCTAACCATTGCACCACCATGCAATGTTGGCATATTATTGTCCATTTTATTTTACCACTTTATTATCTGCCCCTCAAAATCAACCTTTTCTTCAATCTATACATAATAATTTCTGTCCTCATTATCTTAAACTGTATTTTGATCACTGCTGCTTAGATACGCTCCTACTTTTACTTCCATTTCCTTGGATATTGTAATTATTTCAATATTGTGGACAACCTATTGATTTAAAGTACATTTATACTGTACTTGGAGGCCTTCATTATTTTTTACCTTATACACAAGTTCATGGTGGAAATGTGGTACTTCGAGCTCCCGCAGGCAGTGTTCAGCTTCTGCCACATCTCCAGACACTTGGTATTCCTTCAGCAACATGTCAATCTACCAGAGTAATTATTGGGATGGTGGGGAGGAAAGAAGGTACAGTCAACTCTCTGCATCAAATAACATTTAACCATTAACTATGCAGCTAGCTCTTAAAACTTGCCCATTGGTTACCGCTATTAAGTTTACACAGATTTCCAGTCAAGGTAGCTAAAGGATGGGAGATGGTAGCATTGTATTACTATCACTGGACTGGTAATCCAGAGGTCTAGACTCATGCTCTGAAGACATGGGTTCAAATCTCACCATAGTAGCTGATGGAATTTAAATTCAATTAATAAACTTGGAAGATAAAGCTAGTTTCAGTAATGGTTACCATGCCAATGAGCATTAATTGTTGTTTTTTAAAAACCCTTATTGTTCATGAATGTCCTTTAGGGAAGGAAACCTGTCATCTTCATCTGGTCTGCCTTATAAGATTCCAGGTCCACAGTTATGAGGTTGACTCCAACGGCTTGCTGAAATGGCCCAGCAAACCTTGCAGCTCAAGGAAAATTAGGGATGGGCAATAAATGCTGGGCAGAAACACCCATATCCCTTGAATGAATAAGTGTAAAAAAAGAGGTTCTGAAAAGTTGACAAATTTCTAGGCACTCAAATTATTTGGATAGGACTAAATTTAGCTACAAAAGAAAAAGACAATTGTTATACAGTGAAGCTTATTTATGGGGTGGACACGCATACGTTTACACTGCAAATTTAATCAGAATAGCACAGGAGGCAACCATTCAGCCCATCAAATCTGCACCGGTTTTTTTGGGAAGGGAAATAACAAGTTACTCTCGCTCTCTTCTTTACCCATATCTCCGCAATCGTCTCTTTCAAACATTTATCCAACTCCCTTTTGAAGACTAATAAATGCACCACCCAATCATGCCAAATCCTACCACTGATTAATGTCGCTTCTGGTACTTTCCCCAATCATCTTAAATCAATGCCCTCCGGTTATCAATTCCTCAGCCATTAGAAATTACTTGACCAAGCCATTCTTGATTTTAAACACCTCCGCTATCAAATCTCCTCTCCGCCTTCGCTGCTCTAACCCCAGCCTTTCCAGTCTAAACTGTAATTCCTCATCTGTGGAAACATTCTAGCACATCTCTCTATAACCTCTCCAAAGTTGAGATATCTTCGCTAAAGTATGATGCCCAGAATTGGACACAATAATCCAATTGGTTTAGCACAACTTACTGGCTTTTGTCATTTATGTCTCCATTTACAATGCCCAGGATCCAATCAACATCAACCATGACCACTGGCTGATTCCGATTCAAATTTGCAGCTGAAGGAATTAATTGGCTCCAAGAGTCCTGACTTATGGATCTTTTCATATTGATAAACAAAGGCTGGGGTTAGAGCATCAAAGGCTCTTCCCGTACCAGCCTCCCCGAACAGGCGCTGGAATGTGGCGACTAGGGGCTTTTCACAGTAACTTCATTTGAAGCCTACTTCTGACAATAAGCGATTTTCATTTCATTTCAAAGGCAGAGGAGATTTGATAGCGGGACCTCCTATATTCATCATATGAACTACATTAGGCCCTTCGTAAACATCTAATTTCAAGGCATCATATTGATAATGGCCCAAACTGCATACAATTCCCATTTCATACAAAATTTCTCCTCAATTCCCAGGAAAGTTATACAAAGGGAAATTCAAAACTAGAAATCCTTTTTTTAGAAGGGTTTATTTTACTATTTGAAACTATGACAAAATATCATCAGCTACAAAATCCAGTCCTTTTAGTAATGAGGATAAAGGCAATTACACATTCAAGTTACACACTGTACACACCACTGCAAAAGTAATATACCTCTTGGACAAGTTGTTCAACTGGCCTCTGTCCACCTCCTGTTCCCCAGACATTGTCCAGGCGCAGACCTCCCCTCTTCATACTTAGCAACACTGCTGCTCTACCCAAGGCAGCTCTAGATAGATGGTGTTGGGGGGGGGGAAAAGAGAAAAGGGGGAAAAGTAATGTTAACCTCAATCACGTTTGTTCAAGTGACCAGATATTGCAAGTTACTTCCGCATTTCCACAGTGCGAACAAGCGTTAAGTCAACTAAAGTTACGTTTTTGAGAATGAATAAATTATGCAGTTTCTCAATTGCAAGAACTTGTTAAAAACATATCTTGGTATCCTGTGGACGGACTCCTCCAGTTTCCCAAAGTACGAGGCAAAACTCAAATCACGCACCTGGCATTCTCACAATCCACCTTCCCTTTGTAACTTTCAATGTAACTTTTTGACAGAATTTCATCTGCCACAGCTCTTGCAATAAATTGGCCTACAAGCTAGAAAGAAGAAACAGGTGTATTAAGCATTAGCTTCCAAGTCAACCTTTACTCAACCACAAAAAAGACATGCAAATCCATGTATTTAAACAAAATCTTTTTGCATTTTACTACGAGGGAACACTTACTGCCATGTAACAGATGTTCCTGCAGTCTATCTTGGTTTAAATCTAGGAAAGACCTGAAGAGAATACAAAATGTTCCAATAAAGACTGCCTTTCTAAAGTTGAGACATGGTTGGGACAAAACTGAAGCACTAAAAATCACTTCTAAACTGACAAATTATCCGTTATCCATCAAAGGATAATTTGAGATCAATCTATTGATTCCTGTTGAGACCAAGCATTTGATCCATTAAACAGGAAGAACAGTTCAGTACTGCAGGGGAAGTACTGTCAAGATACAGGATTCTTGGGCGGGATTCTCCGACTCCCCGCCAGGTCGGAGAATCGGCCGGGGGGGGGGGGGGGGGGACGACCAAGGGGTAAATCCCGCCCCGCCGCCGCCTGCGATATTCACCGGTCCCCCAAAACTCCCGTTGACGTGAATGGCACCGCGCGCCTCGCAGAATGGAGGGGACGGGCGCGACGCAACGGGCCCCGGGCCCGCCCCAATTCTCCGGGCCGGATGGGCCGAAGTCACGCCGGCGTGACCCGTGGTAAATCGAACCACCTATTTAACGGCGTCAACCAGTCGTGCTGGTTGACGCCGGTCAGCACGGAGGTAGGGGTCGGCGTGGGGCAGCCACCGGAGAAGACGGCACGGCAGCAGTTGACGGGTCGCAGGAGCCGTTGGAGTGCGCGTGCCGGGGGGGGGGGGGGGGGGGGGGGCTGGAAAGGTGGGGGGGGGGGCTGGAAAGGTGGAGGGGGGGGGGGTTCGCCTGGCCAGCTGCCAGGTGGCAACAGTCGCGAACATGCAGCCCTTGGCACCTGGCTGCAGGGGGGGGGGGGGGGGGGGGGGGGGTGGGTGGTATGGGCAATGATGACATGTTGTCTATTCCTCCTCCCTCCCTCCTCCCTCCCCCCCCCCCCACACACACACACACACACAGGCTGTTATTTTTGGTCACCACCCAGCGATGTTGGCCGCTGTGGCGGGAGCAATACTTCTACATGTTACCCTGGGGAGCTGGAACAGGAGCATGCCAGGGAGGCAGCGGAGGCTGCCACAGAGGAGCGTGCTGCAGGGAGGCAGGGGGCAGCCACTCAGGCTGGAGGGCCGCCTGCCGACAGGACGAGGTGGTGGTGGTGGTAGTGGTGCCACGGCGACGGAGATGCCCGATGAGGCCCCATGTGTATCGGCCCCGCTCGTCGTACCAGGACCTCACGGTCCGGGCATGCAGGAGACGACTCCGGATGAGCCAGGAAACAGTCGCCCACATCTGCCACCTGATGGCACACCTGGCACCGGGAGAGATCACCCTCTCCCCGTGGCCATCAAGGTTTCGGTGGCCCTGAACGTTTATGCCACAGGGTCATTCCAGTCACCGAGTGGGGACCTGTCCGGCATCTCGTAGACATTGGTGTATCCGTGCAGTGAAAGACGCCCTGTATGCCATTGCGGGCCGCTACATCCAGTTCCCTGTGGACCGGGCCAGCCAGGATGCATGGGCAGCGGGCTTCGCTGCCATGGCCAGGATGCCCATGGTCCAGGGGGCGATTGATGGGATGCACGTCGCCGTGGGGCCACCTGCGGATAACAGGGCAGTGTTCACGAATAGGAGGGTGTAGGAGAGAGCAGTGGCGTAGTGTTGTGCTTCTCATCCGACCCGAAGTCCCATGGAGTGGTGATTCCTGTCCATCCGTCCCCTGGGCGTGGGGGCCCCGGGCAGGTGTCCTGTATGTGGGTCCCCTGGGTGCTCGTGTCCCGTACGTCAGTGTCCTGGGTCAACTGCGACAGGGGCCTGTTGCCGTGGCTGCCCTCCTCGTCGCTGGGTGTGACCCGCCGGCGTCGCTGCACTCGCAGTACATAGAACAATACAGCGCAGTACAGGCCCTTCGGCCCACGATATTGCACCTAAACAAAAGCCATCTAACCTACGCTATGCCATTATCATCCATATGCTTATCCAATAAACTTTTAAATGCCCTCAATGTTGGCGAGTTCACTACTGTTGCAGGTAGGGCATTCCACGGCCTCACCACTCTGTAGATGGGGGCGGCGTCTGCCTGGTGCTCTGGGTCTGTCCCTTGCTCGTGGGCGCCCAGGCACGTCCTGGGGGCATCGTATGCCTGATGTCCGGGTCTGTCCCTGTCTCCTAGCCGCCCTGGAATATGGGGGGGGAGTGAGAGAGAGAGGGGGGGGGGGGGGGGGGGTATGGGGGAAAGGGGGAAAAGGAAGGGTCTCACTTGGTGGTGCGCCCCCGACTTCTGCATCCGCAACCTGCCGGTCCTCGGGCCCTCTCTTCATAAATGGTGAGTGGTCGCAATTCAGGTGGACCCCCTCCGGCCCTCTCACGCTCCCGGTTGTTGTGAGCGCACTTCTCCTGTGGGGGGGGGGGGGGGGGGGGCGGGATAAAGGGCAACAGTGTTAGGCAGACATATACATGCGGACCAGCGGTTGTGTGTATGTTGGCAGAGGTTCACAACCCATCCTGCCAATGCAACCTGCATGGGTGGGTGCAGCCATGTCGGTTTCGCCTAAGGCTGTGCCGCCCATCGGGGGTGGGGTGGGTGCCCTGACAAGGTCATTGACATTCTTGTGGCAATGGACGCCTGTCCTGTCCTCGATGTCGCGCTCCTGGAACCTCGGAGCTGCGCGGCGGGCGGCCATTTTGCTGGGTCTCCAGGGGGGGCGCGTCTTTTGTGCTGCGGCGCCGCGCGCATCTGTGATGGGTGACGCCGTTGTGAATGGAGTCACGCCGCTGCTAGCCCATTCCCGGCTGGAGAATTTGCGACGTTGCGGGGTGACCGACGCCGGAGCATTTTGCACCGTTTTTGGCGCCGGGCCATCGCGCCGATTCCTGGCGAATCCCGTCTCTTGTGTTCGTTTTACTCCTACCATTGAAAAGTGATGACAGGTGGGAACTGGAGTGCAGTCTAAAAGGCACCACCACCAAATTTCCACAACAACATGTAGTTACTCACTTTACAAAATGTGCCTTTACTCAGTCTAGACCAGTGTTTTTCAAACTGTTCCCCCCCGGACCCATTTTTGCCAACTGGCCAGCCTTCGGGACCCATGCCCGCTGACCTTCGCGACCCACGCCACGTTCACTTAACTTTAGGGGAGCCTGCTTGGTCCTCATGCGCTCATTCCAATCAGGTTCAAGGGAGGAGAGGTAATGTGCATATCAGGTGCAGACTTCAGCCAGTTCCTTAGTACTGTCTTCATATTTGTGAGAACGGAAAATCTAACCTCGCACATGTAGATCGTCAGAAGACCATAAGACATAGGAGCAGAATTGGGCACTCGGCCCATCGAGTCTGCTCCGCCATTCAATGACTGATATTTTTCTCATCCCCATTCTCCTGCCTTCTCCCAATAACCCCCAATGGTTTTAACCCTTATTGATCAAAAACCTATCTATCTCGGTCTTAAAGACACTCAGTGATTTGACCTCCACAGCTTTCTCTGGAAAAGCGTTCCACAGATTCACCACCCTCTGGCTGAAGAAATTCCTCCTCATCTGTTTTAGTCTGAGATTGTGTCCTCTGCTTCTAGTTTTTCCTACAAGTGGAAACATCGTCTCCACGTCCACTCTATCCAGGCCACGCAGTATCCCCAAGGTTCAATAAGATCCCCCATATCCTTCTAAACTCCAACGAGTACAGACCCAAAGTCCTCAACCATTCCTCATACGACAAGCTCTTCATTCCAGGGATCATTCTTGTGAACCTCCTCTGGACCCTTTCCAAAGCCAGCACATCCTTCCTTAGATATGGGGCCCAAAACTGCTCACAATACTCCAAATGGGGTCTGACCAGAGCCTCGTATAGCCTCAGAAGTACATCCCTGGTCTTGTATTCTAGCCCTCACGACATGAATGGTAACGTTGCATTTGCCTTCCTAACTGCCGACTGAACCTGCAAGTTAACCTTAAGAGAATAGTGAACAAGGACTCCCAAGTGCCTTTGTGCTTCAGATTTCCTAAACATCTTCCCATTTAGAAAATAGTCTATACCGCTATTTCTCCGTCCAAAGTGCATAACATCTCAATTTTCCACATTGTATTCCATCTGCCACTTTTGCCCACTCTCCTAGCCTGACCAAGTCCTTCTATAGCCCGCCTGCTTCCTCAATACTACCTATCCCTCTACAGATCTTTGTATCATCTGCAAACTTAGCAACAGTACCTTCAGTTTCTTCCTCCAGATCATTAATGTATATTGTGAAAAGTTGTGGTCCCAGCACCAACCCGAGGTACATCACTAGTCACCGGCTGCCATCCTGAAAAAGACCCCTTTATCCCCACTTTCTGCCTATCAGTCCGCAAGCAGCTGCTACGAGAGAAAGACTTAACATTACAAACAGCTATGGGAAACCAAGCTATTTGCAGTACAGGGGCGCCCTGCTCCAACTGCAGTGGTCAGCACCCACTGAACAGAATAGCTTGATTTGCATTTGGTAAAGGATGCAACAAATGTGGGAAATAGAATCACTTTGCCAAGTGCTTTGGATCCAAACCCAGTAGCCCTTCTCTGCCATAAGCAATGTAGCAGCTGTTAGATACTCCAGGGGCAGGATAGTCAGTAAGGTGAATGAATTGGGAGTTCAACCAAAGCAGTGAAGCTACAGTCTCCAACAACACTCTTCTGAGACAGTGTTGGCAACATCACAGGAAAGGAGAGATCTTCACCATAATCAGCAGTAACGCCAGACTTAAAGTCAAGATTGACAGTGGAGCAAAGGATAATGTACGATCCAGCCGAAGGCTTCAGGAAACGGACCTCTATATGCAGCACCAGATCGCAGCACCCAGGCACACCTCATGGTTTATGGCGGACACAGGTGTGGCATATAGTTGACCCAAACAAAGAGTCACTACTAGGGTTTTGGGACAGCATTGCATTGGAGTTGATTTAACTTAGTCCAGAAGTGCATGCTCAACACCTTCAAGCCCCAGATGTGACAGAATAAAGAGACCTCTTTAAATATGATGTGATTGGTAAATTACCAGACTAGACGATTCTGTACCACCAACAGCTGGTGTTCAGGGAAGAGCATCAGTAGCCATGAAGCTGACAGTAGTTAATGTGCTCTATTGGATGACAGCACAAGATGTCATAACTCCTGCAGACTAGGCTAGGGAATAGGTTTAATCAATTATGACCACAGTTAAAAAAGGTGGTACGATCAAAATATGTATTGACCTATTGAAAAAAATGCTGCTCTGACATCATCCTATGAAGACAGGAGAAACGGTAATGGTAGACATGCCAAAATGCTTAGCATTCTTGAAATGCAGGTTCTGGCAGATCCCGCTAGATGAGGCATCCTCAAAACTAACCACTTTCATGTCTCCGGTCGGTAGATATAATTTTCTTTATATGTCCTATGGGATCTCCACTGGCAGAGGGGTTTTCCCAGAGGTGCATTTGTAAGCCAAAATTGCGAGATGATTGTTGATGACATCCGCGTTTGGGGTCGTGTTATGCAAGAACATGAAGCACACCGTCAGCTCATTCTTGACAGAATCAGGACCTCCAATTAAAGCATTACCCAGCAAGGGTGGCACAGTGGCAAGCACTGCTGCCTCACAGAGTTGAGGACCAAGGTTCGATTCCGGCCCCAGGTCACCATCTGTGTGGAGTTTGCACATTCTCCCCGTGTCTATGTGGGTCCCACCCCCACAACCCAAGGAGCTGTGCAGGGTATGTAGATTGGCCACTCTTAATTGCCCCTTAATAATCTGCAAGTCACAAGTCAGGAGTGTAATGGAATACTCTCCACTTACCTGACTGAGTGCAGCCCCTACAACACGGGGCAGCACGGTAGCCTTGTGGATAGCACAATTGCTTCACAGCTCCAGGGTCCCAGGTTCGATTCCGGCTTGGGTCACTGTCTGTGTGGAGTCTGCACATCCTCCCAGTGTGTGCGTGGGTTTCCTCCAGGTGTTCCGGTTTCCTCCCACAGTCCAAAGATGTGCAGGTTAGGTGGATTGGCCATGATAAATTGCCCATAGTGTCCAAAATTGCCCTTAGTGTTGGGTGGGGTTACTGGGTTATGGGGATAGGGTGGAGGTGTTGACCTTGGGTAGGGTGCTCTTTCCAAGAGCCGGTGCAGACTCGATGGGCCGAATGGCCTCCTTCTGCATTGTAAATTCTATGATTCTATGAACACTCAAGAAGCTCAACGCCATCCAGGACACAGCAGCCTGCTTGATTGCTCCCCCTTCCACAAATATTCAAACCCTCCACCGCCAAACAAACAGTGGCAGCCATGTGTACCATCTACAAGATGCATGGCAGTAACTCACCAAGGTTCCTTAGACAGCACCTTCAGGTCACATGACCCCCTTCATTTACACAAAATTTAAAGATTCAGCCCCAAAACATAATACTCTTATAAACGTTAACTGTCACAAGTGTGGGAAAATAGACAGCAGTAGTCTACTAAACACAAGGGAACAAAATACCAGTACATAAGAAAAAAAGGAATAGGAGTAGACCATTCGCTTCAAGCTTGCTGGGCCATTCAGTACTATCCATCGCTGATCTGGCCATGGTGGCAACTTCCCCTTCTTGCCCGTTTTCCAGAATTCTACTTCAAAAATCTGTCTAACACTGCCACCACTATTCTCTGAAGCAAGAAATCTGCAGATTCAAGAGCTTCTGAGAAGAAATTCCTCTTCATGAGGTGCGCGTGCGTGCACACGAGCGCCGCTTACAGGATTAGATACTGATCCTTTATCAGGATTTGGATTCAAATCTATGGCAAGGGTTTTCTGTGAAACTGTTAAGAGGAGTCTCCATCCATATCCTTTTTTAAAATTTCATAAATTTAGAGTACCCTACTATTTTTTTCCAATTAAGGGGCAATTTAGCGTAGCTAATCCACCTGACCACAAGACATGGAAGAACGTGCAAACTTGACACGGACAGTGACCCGGGGCCAGGGTAGAACCCGCGTCCTTGGCGCCGTGAGGCAGCAGTGCTAACCCTCCATCCATATCCTGATGGGGCAATTTTGTGTCATCACAATCCAATTTCATATTAGTTGTTAGATGACAAAAAGGAGCAAGGATTACTGCTGAACGTAGTAGACAAATGCTAGCCTGGTGCAGTAGTGAGTGCCCTCAGGGTTAGAGCGGAGGCAAATTTTTGACAGAAAGCCAGCTTTAGTCTGTATCCAGCTGCAGGTTTTTGATGTTAATATGAAGTGGTTGGAATTGAAAGTATCCCATTCCCCAGCACAAACATTCATTACCTTGAAGAAATAAAAGAATAAAAACAACAGGTCTCACCCAACATTTCATTCACTCACCCGGGGTGCCCCTGGAGTGTCCAAGGCTAGTTCTGGCAAATCCTTCAGCAGCATATCAAAGGATTTTTCCACATCATTTGTCGTGAGCACTTTTCCGCATAGATCAGACAGAAGTCTGGAGGTGAGCTCACGGTGGCTGGCCTTCCCCTCTAAAGCCAGCGACACTGCCAGCACTGGCACAGTACATTTCATTTCTCCAAGATTCAAGTTATTCAGCAGCTCCTGTATAACAGGAAGCACAATATAAAGTGTTAACAAAACAACCTAGAAAAGTTATGATTTAGAAATGGGAAACTTGCCCATTTCAAAAAGAAGAAAACGGCTCGGACAAACAATCTGAGGGGACAGGAAATGAACTGAATGGCAATAGACAACAGCAACTTGCATTTCCAAACCAGCTTCAATGTAATAAAATGTCCCATGACACCTCAAGGAGCATTAACAAAATCTGACACTGAGCCACATGTTAGGACAAGTGGCCAGGAGCTTAGTCAAAGAGATCGACTATAAGAAACATCTTAAAAGAGAGGTTGATAGCAGAGAGCTTTAGGGAGGTACATCCAGACTTGGGGTATTAGCAGCTGAAGGCTTGGCCACCAATGATGTGGCGATGAAAATCAGAGAAGCAGAATGAGAGGAGTACAGAGATTTGGGGATTTCCAATTAAGGGGCAGTTAGTGTGGGTGGCCAGTCCACCTACCCAACACATCCTTGAGTGTGTGTGTGTGGGAGGGGGGGGGAAAGAGACCCAGGCAGACACAGGGAGAATGTGCAAGCTCCACACGGACAGTGACCCAGGGCTGGGATGGAACCATGGCCTTCAGTACAGTGAGGAAGAAGTGCTAGCCAATGTGCCACCGTTCCGTCCCGGAGGTTTCTTGGGAGGTGGGGGGAGGAAAGAGAAGAGGTGCAAAACCAAGGGCTGGCGGAGAAAGGGGTACGGCTATGGGTGAATACAAGGATTAAGTATTTAAAATTTGAGATATTGCCAGACTGGGTGTCGCTCAGATATGGGCAGAGTTTTGGATGAGCTGAAGGTTGGCCAAACTTGTTATCTGTCACCAACACTAGGCCAATTCTATCCAGCACAGAGTAATATCTGCAAAATTTCAATTGAATTCTTGGTAAAGGAACCTACTTCATATTGATTTAGAGATGTGGATCAGAAATTGGCTAGCTGAAAGAAGACAGAGGGTGGTGGTTGATGGGAAATGTTCAGAATGGAGTTCAGTCACAAGTGGAGTACCACAAGGATCTGTTCTGGGGCCGTTGCGGTTTGTCATTTTTATCAATGACCTAGAGGAAGGCGCAGAAGGGTGGGTGAGTAAATTTGCAGACGATACTAAAGTCGGTGGTGTTGTCGATAGTGTGGAAGGATGTAGCAGGTTACAGAGGGATATAGATAAGCTGCAGAGCTGGGCTGAGAGGTGGCAAATGGAGTTTAATGTAGAGAAGTGTGAGGTGATTCACTTTGGAAGGAATAACAGGAATGCGGAATATTTGGCTAATGGTAAAGTTCTTGAAAGTGTGGATGAGCAGAGGGATCTAGGTGTCCATGTACATAGATCCCTGAAAGTTGCCACCCAGGTTGATAGGGTTGTGAAGAAGGCCTATGGAGTGTTGGCCTTTATTGGTAGAGGGATTGAGTTCCGGAGTCGGGAGGTCATGTTGCAGCTGTACAGAACTCTGGTACGGCCGCATTTGGAGTATTGCGTACAGTTCTGGTCACCGCATTATAGGAAGGACGTGGAGGCTTTGGAGCGAGTGCAGAGGAGATTTACCAGGATGTTGCCTGGTATGGAGGGAAAATCTTATGAGGAAAGGCTGATGGACTTGAGGTTGTTTTCGTTGGAGAGAAGAAGGTTAAGAGGAGACTTAATAGAGGCATACAAAATGATCAGGGGGTTGGATAGGGTGGACAGTGAGAGCCTTCTCCCGCGGATGGAAATGGCTGGCACGAGTGGACATAGCTTTAAACTGAGGGGTAATAGATATAGGACAGAGGTCAGAGGTAGGTTCTTTACGCAAAGAGTAGTGAGGCCGTGGAATGCCCTACCTGCTACAGTAGTGAACTCGCCAACATTGAGGGCATTTAAAAGTTTATTGGATAAACATATGGATGATAATGGCATAGTGTAGGTTAGATGGCTTTTGTTTCGTTGCAACATCGTGGGCCGAAGGGCCTGTACTGCGCTGTATTGTTCTATGTTCTATGTTCTATATCTAATAAATTGACCTTGGATATTCAATCCTGTTCCTCCAGCTTCCAATTGAGGAAAAAGCATTTTGAAATGAAAAGCTAAAGCTAAATCATACTTTTGATCATCTGTTTAGAATTGAACTTTTAAATTACATTTCTTCAATCAGGGGTGAATGTGCATTTTGTACAGTTCATTCCCCAAAAATCACTTTTTAAAAACAAAAAACAAGCTCTACTCCCTACAAAAAAGGTATTTTAGCTCTTGCGTGGGTCAAGATAGCCCATGAATTTACTACGGAAGAAATTTGCAAAATGACGACCATAAATGTTTTGACTACAGCAGCTGGTATAACATAGTAGAATTATGAAATACTATGGATTGTAACAATCCTCAAAATAAATTAAGTCTTTAGGAAAATTAAATGAAAGGTATAAAACAGCTAACCACAAAACAAGCTGTTGATTTCCATGGCAGTCCATAACTCAGTGTACTATCTTCCCTTATGAAAAATAAACCACAAGACAGAGGAGCAGAAGTAGGCCACTCAACCCATCGTTCTTCTCCGCCATTCAATAAGAACATGGCTGATCTGATATAATCCTCAACTCCTTTCCCCCTTATCCCCAATACCCTTGATCCCCAATCGTTAAGAAAAACGACCCAGCTCTCTGCCGTAAAGAATTCCACAGATTCACTGCCCTCAGAAGAAATTCCTCCTCATCGGTCTTAAATGAGTGACCCCTTACTCAGATTATTCTGTCTAGTCCTAGACTCTCCCACCAGAGGAAACATCATCTCAGCATCTACCCGTCAAGCCCCCCGACAATCCTATACGTCTCAAATAAGGTCACCTCTCATTCTTCTAAATTCCAATGAGTACAGGACCAATCTACTTATTTTAATAAACATTTTATTCAGGTATTTATGGTTTTGCAACAACAAAATAAACAATGTACATGAATTTATAAACATAGTGCAAAAGCAGTCTTCCTCCCTTACAGGTCCCACCTTTACTAACTCCCTACTCTAAACTAAACTTACCTTATTGACCCTTTTAAAAAAGGACCATGGAATAAAGATGAGGAGACACAAACACAAACAGGAATCTCGGGAGGACCATCATTTTCACTGTCTGCACCCTCCCAGCTAGTGACAACGGGTGCGCGTCCCACCTCCGAAAATAGTCCTTCATTTGGTCTACTAGTCGGGCCAGATTTAGCTTGTGCAGTCGTTCCCATTCCCGCGCCACCTGGAAGCCTAGGTACCGAAAGCTTCCCCCTACCACTCTAAACGGCAGTTCCCCCAGTCACCTCTCCTGCCCCCTTGCCTGGACCGCAAACATCTCACTGTTCCCCATAAGGACCAAACTACTCAACCTCTCAAGTAAATCCCTCCATACCCAGATTCAAACCACTTCATAGCAACTAGCAATGGTATCTCTACAGCTGCTCTATTGCTAAATAAAATAATATTGCCATTGCATTTTGAAGGCTTCCCAATTTATGGATAATTTCCACAACTTGAATCTACACATTTACAATTAAGAATGGAACACGGTGACACGACAGAACTGCTGAACTACACTATTGTGCAACTTCAAGCATTCATGCATGGACTGTGGGTGCCACTGCCTGTGCCAATATTTCTTGTCCACTCCCAATGGCCCTCAAGGAGATGGCGGTCAACCATTTTTGTGCAGTGTAGGTACACCCACAGTGCTTTGAGGGACGAAGTTCCAGAATTTACCCAGCGATGAAGGAATGGCAAAATAGTTCCAAACAATGGGGTGTGACTTGGAAGGAGAGCTGACAGGTGTTCCCAAGCATCTGTTGCACTTGGTTCTTCTTGGTGATAAAGGTAGAGTTTGGAAGGTGCTGTCGAAGAAGTTTTGGTGAGTTCCTGCAGTGCACCTAGATGGTACACACTGCTGCCACTACAGGTGTTGGAGGAAGTGAACATTTAAGGCACTGGATGAGGTGCCAATAAAGTGGGTGGCCTTGTCTGGATTGTGTCAAGCTTCTGGAGGGTTGTTGGAGCCACACTCACCCATGCAAGTGAAAGAGTATTCCATCACACTCCTGACTTAAGAACAAAGAACAAAGAAATGTACAGCACAGGAACAGGCCCTTCGGCCCTCCAAGCCTGTGCCGACCATACTGCCCGACTAAACTACAATCTTCTACACTTCCTGGGTCCGTATCCTTCTATTCCCATCCTATTCATATATTTGTCAAGATGCCCCTTAAATGTCCCTATCGTCCCTGCTTCCACTACCTCCTCCGGTAGTGAGTTCCAGGCACCCACTACCCTCTGCGTAAAAAACTTGCCTCGTACATCTACTCTAAACTTTGCTCCTCTCACCTTAAACCTATGCCCCCTAGTAATTGACCCCTCTACCCTGGGGAAAAGCCTCTGACTATCCACTCTGTCTATGCCCCTCATAATTTTGTATACCTCTATCAGGTCGCCCCTCAACCTCCTTCGTTCCAGTGAGAACAAACCGAGTTTATTCAATCGCTCCTCATAGCTTATGCCCTCCACACCAGGCAACATTCTGGTAAATCTCTTCTGCACCCTCTCTAAAGCCTCCACATCCTTCTGGTAGTGTGGCGACCAGAATTGAACACTATACTCCAAGTGTGGCCTAACTAATGCCTTGTATTTGGTGGACAGGCTTTGGGAAGTCAGAAGTGAGTTACATGCTGCAGAATTCCCAACTTCTGACCCGCCTTGTAATCACAGTAGTCATATATAGTATGCCTTGATCAGTTGAGTTTCCACTGTGATAACCACCAGTATTCAGCAATGGTAATGCAATTGAACATCATGGGGATGGGATCCCGATCATATTCACTTTTGCTGGAGATGGCCATTACCTGGCACTTGTGTGGCACAAGTGTTACTTGCCATTTCTGAATTCAAGCCTGAATATTGCCCAGGCCTTGTTGCATGCAGGCACAGCCTTCTCCAGTATCAGAGGATTTGCAAATGGAACCCAAGACAGCACAATTGTCAACACATCAGGTGTTGGAGGACGATCACTGATGAAGCAGGTGAAGGTGCTTGGGCCCAGAGCATTACTATGGGCAACTCTAGCAGCAATGTCCTGAGGCCATGTTTAGCTGGCACCAACCACAATTTTTTTGTCTGGAGAAAAAGGAAGATGAGGGACTGGAACACCCTGCTACAAAATCTACTATGTATTAAAAAGTAAAGAGTGTCAAAACTAGTTTTGAGCATCAATATATAAAATTAATGCTTGGAGTGTAAATACAGAGCCAAGTTTTTCTGAATTTGAAGATGGCCACCAAGCTCCACTATAGCTTCCAGAAAATATAATTCACTTTTGACTTCCATACAGCAAACAGTGCTAAGCAGTTAGAAAGAATTTGTTTTGTACAACGACCACCTGTGGATAATTCAATTCGGAAATGGGATATGGAGTAACCATTAATATACAGTCCAAAGATTAAATGGCACATTAACTGTAAGAGCTCAAGAGAGAGTGTGCAATAGCTAAAGCAGAAATGTGTAGTAGTCCTAAGAAAAACAGAACCAAATCAAGTGATGGACCATTCACTGCTATCTTGCCACTGTGTGCTGTAGCAGGAAAGCAATCAAGTCAGGGGGAAGCACAGCTTTATTAAGGTTCAAGGGAGTACAGCAAGGATGGATGGCTTCTACTTTAATGCCAGGAGCATTACAAGGTAAGGAGTGATGCGTAGAATTGTGATATAGTAGCCATCACCGAAACATGGTTGAGGGAGGGGCAGGATTTGCAGCTCAACATTCCAGGATATAGAATCTTCAGGTGAGTTGGGAGAGAGGATAAAAGAGGAGGAGGCATTCTACTATTCGTTAAGGAGTCATTTACTGCAGTAAGGAGAGATGATATCTTGGAGAGGGGATCAAATGAATATTTGTGGATAGAGTTTAAGAATAAAAAAAGGGATAGCCACATCGCTAAGTGTTTATTATAGACCCCAGGTAGTCAGCGGGAAATTGAGAAGAAAATGTGCGCACAATTTGCAGAGATGTGTAAAAATAACAATCGATGATTTCAACTTTCCCAGCATTAATAGTGTTAAGGGCTTAGATGGAGTTGATTTATTAAAATGTATGATAGGTGGTGAGGTGGTGGTGGGGGAGCATTTTAGCGATAGCGGCCACAACATGGCACAAGTTAAACAAAGAAATAGACACACTCAGAGAAGGCGGGACATGGTAAGAGTGAGGGAGGCTTGGGAGATATATGAGGGCCCCGGGATGGAAGACCTAACTGATTGTTGGTCTTGCTCCTTCTGAATTCCTTACAGATACAAAAACGAATGCTGGTACTGATCCCACTGAGATTGCCCTCGGTGTGCTTGTCGCAGCAATGCGAGCAGACACCAAAGACGACAGCATGGCCAACACAGGCTGGAGACAGCACCACATGCAGGGAGCCGCCGCACACTAAGACCCGGCCGCCCATTAGATTGAGGAAGGGGCTAGAAGGGGAGGCCAGTGAAGTGTCAGAGTGTACAGGAGACGTGCTCCAATGAGCTGACCAACAGCATATGCCGCAGGAGATGGTCTCAACAATGCGGCACCTGTGCCACAACCTTGCGGGCATGGCACCCTGTGGAGGAAGAGGACACCCGTTCCCAGTGGCCGTGAAGGTTACTGCAGCCCTAGATTTCTGCAACACTGGGTAATTCCAGGGCGAAAAAGGGGATGTGTGGCATTTTGCAGCCATCAGCGCACAGGTATATCCAGGAGATGACAGATGCTCTGTATGGCCACTGGGAACGGGTAGCACAATGGTTAGCACTGTTGCTTCACAGCACCAGGGACCAGAGTTCGATTTTCCAGCTTGGGTCACTGTCTGCGTGGAGTCTGCAGTGGGGTTCCTTCGGGCGCTCCAGTTTCCTCCCACAAAGTCCCAAAAGACGTGCTTGTTAGGTGAATTGGACATTCTGAATTCTCCCTCCGTGTATCCAGGCACCCGATTGTGGCGATTGGGGGATTTTCACAGTAACTTCATTGCATTATTAATGTAAGCCTACTTGTGACACTAATAATGATTATTATGTCCAGGCATCAGAGTTAAATCACTTTCGACCTGGATCAGGCCCACCAAGGTGACCGGTTGCTGGATTCGCTGCCATCATCAGGATGCCGGAGGTCCAGGGGGTCATCAATGATGTCACCTGCATCAGGTGTGAAATGTTTTAATGGTGAACATTTTAAATTATACAGATTTCCATTCCCCCTCCAGCAGAGGGGCGAGAACTTAACCTTGCAGCTCGTAGGGCGGCACATGGCGCAGTGGTTAGCACAGAGACTATGGCGCTGAGGACACTGGTTTGAATCCCGGTCCTGGGTCACTGTCCCTGTGGAGTTTACACATTCTCCCAGTGTCTGCGTGGGTTTCACCCCCACAACCCAAAGGTGTGCAGGGTAGATGGATTGGCCACACTAAATTGCCCCTTCATTGGAAAAAAAATAAATAATTGGATACTATAAAATTTTAAAATAAAAACCTTGCAGTTCGTAGGAGGTTCATCTTCTTCCTACATTGGGTTGGCGGTCCTCCCGATCATGTTGCCTGCACTCACTGCAGCTGCCCCTGCCTCCCAGGCGGCTGCTGACCTTGCTGCTGGTTCTCCGACCCCTTTGGGGGAACATGCCACCCTCCGCCGTACAGACGTCTGGCACGGTCGGCATCCCCAAAGCGGGAAGCAGGTCTCCATGCTGCCATCTTCGTGTCTTAACTGGGAATGAGTACTGAGCGGTCATTTAAAAGAAGCTCTCTCTTGTTAGCGGCAAGCAGCTGAGATGCGAGGTGGGCGAATCAGACAGCGAGGGAGTTAAGCATGGGGGCTCAATTTTTACACCAAGTGTGGTTGAATACAGGTTGCGATCTTACTGTTACAGCCGACACGAAGCACTTCGCCAAAGAGTCATTTTTTGGCATGAATCGCACTCGTGAAATTTTGAAACTAGTCTATTAATGAAGCATTTAATTAAATGGTTGCTTCCTGCACATGACAAATGCATTAACACATGCTGTTAAAAATACTGAATTAGGGCGGCACGGAGGCGCAATGGTTAACACTGCTGCCACGGTGCAGAGGACCCACTGTCCGTGTGGAGTTTACACATTCTCCCAGTGTCTGCATGGGTCCAACCCCCACAACTCAAAGTTGTGCAGGGTAGGTAGATTGGCCACTCTTAATTGGAAAAAAGAATTGGGTACTCAAATACTGAATTAAATGTTAGTAACTACCTATCAACACACTTTTTTAAAAAGTCTATTATTTTGTGGAGTGTTTGAGCAAATATGAGCAGCAGGAAATGAATCAATTGAGCAAATTTAGTGAAAAATATCTTGCCCAAGGCAAATTAAATATCACTGTCAAATTCTCTCATGCATCCACCCAATAATTCTTTAACATTACTTCCTTTCTGTAAGGATAAAACATCCATAAAATTATAAATGACTAATCTTTAAAAATCAGCACATAGAAAAAAACTACAAAGCTTAAAAAGTAAAAAACCATAACAATTCCAAATAACTCCACTCACTTTTATAGTAAGTTAAATATCGGAATACATACCAGAACCTCATTAGTATCTCCATGTTCAAAGTATTCTTGTACAATTGGAGTCACGGTTTTCTGAAAAACCCCTTCATCTAAGGGTAGAACCACTGTTTCGTACACGCAATTCTCCTGTTGAGATGTACAATAAAACTAAGATTTTGTCATCCAGTGGTACTGTAAACTGAAAGAAATGTCCTCATTCAGAATATTTGGCACTCTGTTGATACTAGACGGAGACGCATGATGATCTGCTCATTAAAGAGGAGACAGTGCTTGAATTGACATCAGCCACAGAACAGAAAACAGGTTGATTTAAACTTATGGTGGTTCTGTAGATACTTTGCTTTCTCCTCCACATCCCCTTAAGGCTGTGAACTGCTTGTAGAGAACGGAATGCCTTCAACTTCCAAACTTTTCACTTGTCTAATGTTATTAATTTTATGGAAGGAAAGACAATTGTCCCCATCCTTCGGACCAGATAGCAAACCTAGCCCCGACTGGTCTTTCGGGTGGATATCAAATATCTCGCTGCACTGTTCAAAAAGTAGGAAGTTCACTCCGTTCCCTGGTCAAATCTTGCCTCAACTAATACCTCCAAAAACAGTTAACTATGTGTATTTCACAGCGCTTTGCGGTACCAACTATGTATAAAACAATTAATACACAGAAATTGCGACTAATTCCAGTCAATGTTCAGCTTGGGGGCACTGAGGCCTTGTGGTGACCCCATCACTGAGTTATGATGAACTATTTCACTGCAGACCAGGAAACTGCATACCTCAGTAACACTTGCAGTGAATTTATCCAGAGTATTTTTGGGTATATGTGGGATATATGTGGTAGAAAGCTAGATCAAACGGAGTGATCACATTTAATACGCTCAATTCAATTCTAAACTCCACCTGTTTGTGTATTTGTAGAGTCACCATCTTCAGCACCGCTATAGGGAAACAAATTAACACTGACCTTCACCCAGAACCAGGAAGCGAGGTGTACTTTGGGAGATGGAGGATGTTTCAACCTACCAACTGTACAAATTATTTACTTTCAGCAAAATACATTATTCCTTTCTTGGCCATTAAAGGAAGTTTGAAAAATAAGAGGAACCTATCAATATACACCTAACCACAAGTTATTTGATAAACCATGACCAACAAACAAAGCTTCAATAAAAAAAATAATAAATCTGATGCTAATATTCACTTACCTGATCTTCATCATAATTGGGATCTCGGACATCCACTTCCTCCAGATCATAAACCTCACCAGGTGTCCCCCAGACACCTTTACCTCCTGCTCCACCTACCAACAGAATGTGAACGTTGGATAATTTAAAATAAGAGAGCAAATAGGTGTTTACCGCTTTTAAATCCCAAATTTTTGCAGGCTTTCGGAACTCAAATCTGGAGCTTGGTTAAAAATCAAATTAGAAATCTATTCTATTCCCAGCACAATGGAGAGTACAGATTGAAGTGACATTTGATGTGAAACAAATTAGAGTAACTGCTAGCCAGTCTAAACATCGCTCCTATTCCAGTTGCATTTTATTAGGTACAACCAGCTCTAGAATTTTGCAACTTCAGTGGAAAATAATTTTCAAATATTGGTCAAGAAACAAACAAGCTCTGGATTTTTATTTTCATACCATAAATATATATTCCAGTTAACTCTAAAACAAAAAAATGTTTATTAACTAGGTTTCCAATGCTCTCCACTTTCGTGCAATCATGGTTACTTGATTCCTATCGCATCTTGTGCAGGATCAGTATATGGTCAGTTTAATATGGTTCCTGCAAAAATAATTACTACAGCAAATGTATTCCTGTATGTTTTTGACATTATAGGAATCTTTTGCATGGTTTTACACCAGATATTTTAAAAAATCACGATGCTTACAAGCATCTGTGGGTAACCCTTTTGAGCCACGGAGATGTCACAAGTTAAGTATCATCTTTCCTCACTGACTGGTGCAACATTGATAAATCACTTTTCAAACTTGAGACACCCTCTTGGCTGTATTTATACCCAGCCGTAAACACTGCATTTTCAACTAGTAAGGACATGTATGAATAATTCTCCACCCAACTATCCAATTTTTAGATGCTGCTCCCAATAATTAAAGCTGCGATCTACAAACTATGATCATAAATTCCAGAATGTACCCATCACTGATTTCCCCAAGTTGCACTAAAAGCCTCTTTTCACTCCCAAACAACTTGCTTCCTCTCACTCACCGATAAATTATGAACTCGCTTGTTAAAAAAAATGACAGATTCAAAATTACGTCTGATCATTTATGTACATTAAAAATCTCCACATAAAATTCCCTGCTAACCTCCTCCAGTCATTCCACTCAGGTAATTCCCATCTATGATCTCAATAAATTATACAGCCATTTCAACAAAATTCTACAACACATCTATAATCATATGAAATATATGGATGACTGATGGGTTAGTTAGAAATGTCTCAGGGGACTTCCGGATACCCGCACATTCGGCGGCTCCCGCTAAAACGGACTTTTGGGCTCTCCAGAGGAGCCCCAACGGCAATTTTTTTCGACGACATCAGTGTGGGAAGGTGAGCAAGGTCCCCCTCCATAGTATATGGATTGGACCAGGAGTGGAGCGGTCAAAAAAGCGTTTTTGGAGCAGCGAAAAGTGAGAGGGAGAAAAAACAAGATGGTGGCGGGCGGAGATCAAGTGGCATGGGTGCAGGAGCAGCAGGAGTTTCTCAGGCGCTGCTTTGAGGAGCTGAAGAAAGAGATGCTGGCGCCAATGCTGACGGCGATCGAGGGGTTAGTGGAGACCCAGAAGGCCCAAGGCGCGGCGGTCCAGGAGGTGCGGGAAAAAGCCTCGGAGAACGAGGATGGGATCTTGGGCCTGGCGGTGAAGATGGAGGCACACGAGGCGCTGCACAAGAGGTGGGCGGAAAGATTAGAGGACCTGGAGAACAGGTCGAGGAGGAAGAATCTTCGGATTCTGGGACTCCCTGAAGAAGTGGAGGGGGCCGATGCCGGGGCATATGTGAGCACGATGCTCAACTCGCTGATGGGTGCGGGGGCCTCTCCGAGTCCCCTGGAGCTAGATGGGGCTCATATGGTCCTGGCGAGGAGACCCAAGGCCAACGAGCCGCCAAGGGCAGTAGTGGTGAGGTTTCACCGTTTCGTGGATAGAGAGTGTGTCTTGGGAAGGGCCAAGAAAGAGCGGAGCAGCAGGTGGGAGAATACGGAGATTCGAATCTATCAGGACTGGTGTGAGGAGGTGGCAAAGAAGAGAGCTGGTTTTAATCGGGCCAAGGCGGTGCTCCATCGGAAGGGGGAGGGGTTCGGAATGCTGCAGCCAGCGAGATTGTGGGTCACATTTAAGGATCGACACCACTACTTCGAAACGCTGAGGAGGCTTGGACCTTTATACAAACTGAAAAGTTGGACTCAAACTGAGGGTTTGTGGTTGTGGGGGGGGGGATGTCGGTTGTATACAGGGTTTTAACTATGCATAGGGAATGTTCCACGGGTTGGGTGATGGAGATAAGGCCGCAACAGGAGCGGCGCCAGAGGGGGCGGGGCCAGCTCAGGAAAGCACGGGCTTTTTCCCATGCTAGAGAAGGGGGGGGGGGGGGGGGGGTGGAGGAGCGCACACTGATTGCTGGGGAGGGGGGATTCCCACACCGGGGGGGGGGGGGGGGGGGGGGGGGGGGTCAATGGGATGGCAGGGGAGGCCGGGGTCAGCAGGAGTCAGCTGACTTACGGGAGTGTTATGAGGGGAGCAAAGGAGCTAGATACGGATCTAGTGGGGGGGGGGAGAAATAGGGTTGCTGCTGCATTGGCCGATGGGGAACTGGAAAGAGTAGAGGTGGTCGGGGCGGGGGTCCCCAATCTGGGGGACTGGAGAGTGCGGGAGGCGTGGGCACGGGACTGACCTAGAAAAGGAGATGGCTTGTCGGCAGGGGGGGGGGTGGGAAGCCCCTAATCCGGCTGATAACGTGGAATGTGAGGGGCCTGAACGGACCGGTTAAGAGGGCCCGAGTGTTCGCGCACTTAAAGGGACTGAAGGCAGACGTGGTCATGCTTCAGGAGACACATCTGAAGGTGGCAGACCAGGTCAGGTTAACAAAGGGATGGGTAGGACAGGTATTCCATTCGGGGCTGGATGCAAAGAACAGAGGGGTGGCAATACTGGTGGGGAAGCGGGTGTCGTTTGAGGCCAAGAATATTGTAGTGGACAATGGAGGTCACTACGTGATGGTGAGCGGTAGGTTGCAGGGGGCGTGGGTGGTATTGGTAAACGTATACGCCCCGAACTGGGATGTTGCTGGATTTAGGAAGCGCATGTTGGGGCGGATTCCAAATCTGGAGGCAGGAAGCTTGATAATGGTGGGGGATTTCAACACGGTGTTGGACCCAGCATTAGATGCTGGCACACCAGCTCCGTAAGAGGATGGCAGAGAGGGAGATAGGTGGAGTCAAGGATAGCAGGGGAACTACGGTGCGGAGTGCGGTGAAAGTAAATGAGGCATTTAAGGACTTTTATGAGGAGCTGTACAGATCTCAGCCCCCAGCGGGGGAAGAGGGGATGCGACGATTTCTAGATCAACTGAGGTTTCCGAGGGTGGAGGAGCAGGAGGTGGCTGGTTTGGGGGCACCAATTGGGTTGGAGGAGCTGGTTAAAGGACTGGGGAGCATGCAGGCGGAGAAGGCCCCGGGGCCAGACGGGTTCCCGGTTGAGTTTTACAGGAAGTATGTGGACCTGTTAGCCCCGTTGCTAGTGAGGACTTTCAATGAGGCAAGGGAGGGGAAGACCCTGCCACCGACAATGTCCAGGGCGCTGATCTCTCTGATCCTGAAGCGGGACAAGGACCCGCTGCAATGTGGGTCGTATAGGCCGATTTCGCTCCTCAATGTGGGTGCTAAGTTGCTGGCAAAGGTGCTGGCTACGAGATTTGAGGACTGTGTCCCGGGGGTGCTTCATGAGGACCAGACGGGATTTGTAAAGGGCAGGCAGCTAAACACCAATGTGCGGAGGCTCCTAAACGTGATTATGATGCCATCGGTGGAGTGGGATTATCTCTGGGAAGTGTTGCGAAGGTTTGGGGGGGGGGGTTTATCAGCTGGGTTAAGCTCCTTTATAGAGCCCCGGTGGCGAGTGTGGCTACGAATCGGCGGAGGTCGGAGTATTTTCGGCTGTATCGAGGGACGAGGCAGGGGTGCCCCTTGTTGTTTGCATTAGCAATTGAGCCGTTGGCCATGGCATTAAGGGGGTCCAGGAAATGGAGGGGGGTAGTCCGAGGGGGAGAGGAGCATCGGGTGTCGCTGTATGCAGGCGACCTGTTGCTGTATGTGGCAGATCCAGCGGAGGGGATGGTGGAGGTCATGCGGATCCTAAGGGAGTTTGGGGACTTCTCGGGCTATAAGCTCAATGCAGGGAAAAGTGAGCTCTTCATGGTGCATCCAGGGGACCAGGGAAGAGGGATAGACGACCTACCGTTGAGGAGGGCGGGAAGGAGCTTTCGGTACTTGGGGATCCAGGTAGCTAGGAGCTGGGGGGCCCTGCACAAACTTAATTTGACGCGGCTGGTGGAGCAGATGGGGGAGGACTTCAAAAGATGGGATGTGTTGCCACTCTCGTTAGCGGGCAGGGTACAGTCGATTAAGATGATGGTCCTCCCGAGGTTTCTTTTTGTGTTCCACTGCCTTCCTATTATGATTACCAAGGCCTTTTTTAAGCAGGTAGGTAGGAGCATCATGGGTTTTGTGTGGGCAAACAAGACCCCGAGGGTAAGGAGGGGGTTTCTGGAGCGTAGTAGGGACAGAGGAGGGCTGGCGTTGCCGAATCTGGGTGGCTATTATTGGGCAGCCAACGTGGCGATGATCCGTAAGTGGGTAATAGAGGGAGAGGGGGGCAGCATGGAAGAGGTTGGAGATGGCGTCCTGCAAAGGAACGAGCCTGAGGGCGCTGGTGACGGCACCGCTGCCGCTCTCGCCGACAAGGTACACCACGAGTCCGGTGGTGGCGACAACGCTAAAGATCTGGGGGCAGTGGAGACGACATAGGGGTGAGATGGGAGCCTCGGTGTGGTCGCCGATCCGGGAGAACCATCGGTTCGTCCCAGGAAGGATGGACGGGGGGTTTCGGAGCTGGCATCGGGCAGGGATCAGAAGGATGGGGGACCTGTTTATAGACGGGACGGTTGCGAGCCTAGGGGCGCTGGAGGAGAAGTCTGGGTTACCCCCGGGAAATGCGTTCAGGTATATGCAAGTGAGGGCGTTTGTGAGGTAGCAGGTGAGGGGATTCCCATTGCTCCCGGCACAGGGGATTCAGGACAGGGTGATTTTGGGTGTATGGGTCGGAGAAGGCAAGGTTTCGGCGATATATCAGGAGATGAAAGAAGAGGAGGCGGCTTCGGTAGAGGAGCTGAAGGGCAAGTGGGAGGAGGAGTTGGGGGAGGAGATTGAAGAGGGTCTGTGGGCTGATGCCCCGAGTAGGGTTAATTCCTCTTCCTCATGTGCCAGGCTCAGCCTGATACAGTTTAAGGTTATTCACAGAGTACATATGACAGGGGCGAGGCGGAGTAGGTTCTTTGGGATGGAGGACAGATGCGGGAGGTGCTCGGGAAGCCCGGCGAATCACGCCCACATGTTCTGGTCGTGCCTGGCACTGGATGGGTTTTGCGAAGACTATGTCCAAGGTGGTGAAAGTCCAGGTCAAGCCAAGTTGGGGGCTCGCATTATTTGGGGTGGCGGACTAGCCGGGAGTGCAGGAGGCGAAAGAGGCCAGTATTCTGGCCTTTACGTCCCTGGTAGCCCAGCGGAGGATCTTGCTCATGTGGAAGGACGTGAAGCCCCCCAGTGTGGAAGCCTGGATAAATGACATGGCAGGGTTCATTAAGCTGGAGGGGATAAAGTTTGCCTTGAGAGGGTCTGCGCAGGGGTTCTTCAGGCGGTGGCAACCGTTCCTAGACTACCTCACGGAGCGTTAGAATGAGGTCGGTCAGCAGCAGCAACCCAGGGAGGGAAGGGGGGGGGGGGGGGGGGGGTTCCTAGGGGTACTTGTAAAAAAAGCATATGGGAGGGTTAATATGTGCGGGAGAAACCCATTGTATGAGTTCTGTATTATGTTTGATTGATATGTTTATGTTGTGTTCTGTTCTCTTTTTCTTTTCTGTTACGGGGGGGGGGGGGGGGGGGGGGGCTTAATTGGTTGAAAATTTGTGTTGGAAAAACTTTGAATAAACATATTTAAAACAAAAAGAAGAAATGTCTCAGGTGATATTCTAGGATTGCAACCAAGACTCCAGTTCAAGGGCCAATCAGAGCAGATAATTATTAGCCTGCAATTGATGTGGATAATAGCATTAGAAAGTGAAAATGCTCCATTCCCTAGCATGGACACGCTTTCCCACTTCCAGTTTGAAAATAAATATTAGCTGCGAGCACCTTGGCAACAGAATAGGTATTTTCTGGATTAAATGGTGACTTCAGATAGTAGGCTTATTCCCCCTCATGAGACCAATCATTCCTTTTCGATCGGTGACCAAAATGGAAATTTGGGAATGGAATTGGAAAGATATCCATAATATAAACTTCAGCCATCAGACTCAAATGAAAAGTCGCCATAATCCCAGTTGGCTGATTGGTGATGATTTCACCAGAGGGTCACCACACCTCGGGCAAGGAGTAAGGTTGGGAAGGCAGAGTTTTGATGAATAACTTCAGCCAGTATGGGAATTTTACTCACGCTGTTGGCCTCACTCTGCATCACGAACCAGATGAAGCTAAACCGCCCACCAGTATCAAATCATACTGTGGCTAATAATCCATTAGGATTATAATTTTAGGCCAAATGCTCTCAGAAGCAGGGAACAGCATGTGCAACACCTCTGAAAGCAAAGCTTCTTGAACCCAAATTCTGTTGGGGTTATGTCCACGGTTGAACAACCCGGGGAGACCCGAGGGAATCAAGTCACCAGAGTGCCACCATCAGTCCTCTCTTGCGATTGAGGACCACAGCAACCTATATCCCACCTGTGGAGAGCTGTGGACAATGAGACACCAATATCAGCAGGTGCAGTGGCAGTTGTTGGCAAGGCACCCACAAGAGGCCAAGGATCATTGTGGGATCCCAACCAGAGAGCATGCTATTTTGGATTTAGCATTGTGTAATGTGATGGGATTAATTAACGATCTTGTAGTAAAGGATCCTCTAGGGAAGAGTGATTATTGCATGCTTGAATTTCAAATTCAGTTTGAAGGCAATAAACTTCAGTCTCACACTAGTGTTCTGGTATTGAACCAAGGTAATTACAGAGGTATGAAGACAGATTTGGCCCTAGTGGACTGGACAGAAAGACTACAAGGAGGTAAAAGATAATATAAAGGCAAAAACTAAGGCATATCACATTGCAATGGTCAGTGGCAGGCTTGGGGATTGGAAAACTTTAAAGGCCAACAAGGGTGACTAAAAAAGCAAAAAAATATATATATTAAGAAATGTAGCTCAAAATATAAAAAGGGATAGCAAAAGTTTTATAAGTATAAAATAGAGACTAGCTAAAGGCAATGTTGGTCTCTTAGGGGACGAGGCTAGGGAGTTAATAATGGGGAACATGGAAATGACAGAGATATTATTTTGCCTCAGTTTTTACGAAGGGACACTAAACACATCACAATAATGCAGATTGTTGAAAAGGAGAAACTTAAAACAATCGTCATCACTAGAGCAAATTAGTGGGGTTAAAGGCAGACAAGTCTGTAGGGCCAGATGGGATAAATTCTAGGAAGTGGCAGCAGAGATAACGGAGGATTTGGGTATAATATTCCAAAATTCCCTAGATGTGGAGAGGTTCCAGTGGATTAGAAAAAGGCTAATTTAGTGCCCCGTTCAAAAAGGAAGAAAGGCAGAAAGTAGAAAACTATAAACCCAATAGTTTGACGTCTGTTGTTGGAAATTGATAGAATCCATTTTTAAGGTAGTAACGAGACATTTGGAAAGTCAAATCGCGATCCATCAGAGTCAGCACTGTTTATGAAGGGCTAAGTGTTTGACTAATTTGCTGGAACTCTTCGAAGATGTAACAAGCAAACTGGATAATGTGGGTCTTGTAGATGTAGTGTATCGGAACTTACAGAAGTCAAGTCATTTAATAAGGTTCCACACAAAAGGTTAACAAACAAGCTAAGATCCCATAGGGTTGGGGGCAATATATTAGTTTGGATAAAAAAAATTGTCTGACCAATTCTGTGGATAAATAGATCATCTTCTGGTGTGCAACAGGGTTCGATCCTTTGTCCCCAACTATTTCCAATCTATATTAATGACTTGGATGCAGAGATAGATTGTACTGTAGCCAAGTTTGCAGACTACACTAAAATAGGTGGGAAAGCAAGATGGAATAAGAAATATACAAATAGATATGGAGAGGTTAGGTGAGTGGGCCAAAATTTGGCAGATGGAATTTATGCATTTTGGTCGGATGAATAAAAAAGCAACTTATCTAAATGAAGAGAAACTTCAAAATGCTTTGGTGCAGAGGGAACTGGGTGTTCTCATACCTGAATCTCAGAAAGTTAGTGTGCAGGTGCAGCAAGTATTAAGGAAGGCAAATGGAATTTTGGCATGTATTACTAATGGAATAGAGCAAAACGGGTTGTTGCAATTGTATAGGGCATTGGTGAGACTGCACCTGGAATACCATGCATAGCTTTAATCCCCTTAATTGAGGCAGGATGTAAATGCATTGGAGGTGGTTCAGAGAAGGTTCACTAGATTGATTCTAGGGACGAAGGATTTGTCTTCTGAAGAAAGATTGAGCAGTTTATGCCTACGCTGGAGTTCAGAAACTACAGACAGTCGCGAACATAGCCCAGCTCATCACACAAATCCGCTTCCCATCCATGGACTCTGTCTACACCTCCCACTGCCTTGGGAAAGCAGGGAGCATAATCATAGACCCCTCCCACAGGAGTTATTGTCTCTTCCAATCTCTTCCATCAGGCAGAAGATACAAAAGTTTGAGAACACACACCAACAGATTCAAAAACAGTTTCTTCCCCGCTGTTACCAGACTCCTGAATGACCCCCTTATGGACTGAACTGATCTCTCTACACAGCTTCTCTACAGTTGTAGCACTATATTCTTCACCCGATGTCTATGTCTTTACACCGTGTATCTATTGTATGTCCTGTTTTTCATGTATGACGCAATCTGCCTGGACTGTATGCAGAACAATACTTTTCACTGCACCTCGGTACATGTGACAAATCAAATATAAAATCAGAAGAATGAGGAGATCTAATGGAGGTATACAAGGTGCCAAAGGGGATTGGCACAGTAGACGTAGACCGGATGTTCCCCTTGTTGGACATTCTAGGACGAGAGGCTAAGGGGTGGCAGAACTAAAACAAAATTGAGGAAGAATTACTTCACTCAAAGGGTTATGAATCTGTGGAATTCTCTACCCCAAGAGTGCAGTGGGCACCAGAACACTAAACAAATTTGACGAGCTAAATAGGTTATTAGTAGCGGGATGAAGGATTATGGGGGGCAAGCTGGAAGGCGGAGATGAGACAGAGATGAGATCAGTCATGATCATATTGAATGGCGGAGCAGACTTGAGGGGCTGAATTGCTCCTAATTCTTATGCTCTGGTGTTCAAAGGTGAATGAAAGCAGGATGGAGATTGTCAAGTGGGGGGAAAAGGCCGGGCTTCCAGCAGCAACTCTCTTATCTGATGACTGGTCCCTCGAGGAATCCTCCCAGAATGGCCACTGACAAATGTGACAGGTTTTGGTGGGCAGCCTTCCACGGGCACGGGAAAGCCATGTTGCTTCCATTTCATCTCTCAGCCACCACTAAATTGTGGCGACTTCAGAGATAATGGGTGTCAATTTAATTTTTTAAAAATCTTTATTATCACAAGGCGGCTTACATTAACACTGCAATGAAGTTACTGTGAAAATCCCCTGGTCGCCACATTCCACCGCCTGTTCGGGTTCACGGAGGGAGAATTCAGAATGTTCAATTCACCTAACAGCAAGTCTTTCGGGACTTGGGGAGGAAACTGAAGCACCCGGAGGAAACCCACGAAGACACAGGGAGAATGTGCAGACTCTGCACAGACAGTGACCCAAGCCGGGAATCGAACCTGGTAGCCTGGAGCAGTGAAGCAACACTTATAGTGTTACCCACTATTGGCTCAGCAAGGAGTTTAATTGACATTCTGCCAGCAGCAGCCAGAAAATCAGTCCTTTCTACCCTCAGACTTGATCAGCGAAGTTTTGCTGCCTGCCGAGAGGATGATGCAGGGTCTCTCACACGGTTAAGTGGGCCTGATCATGTTCCCATCGTGAAGGGCTGCTTTTATTCTAGTCCCCGGCATCACTTGACGTTGGATTAAATCACTATATTTTGGCCACAAGCAGGTTGCATACTCACCAGCAATAAATCTCTAACTCTGGGAAGATCTACAACCAGAATAAATGGAGCAAGTCTGTCAAATACAATACAAGTTTCTACAATATAAATGGGGCAGTGAAATTCACCAAATTTAATTTTAGTTATAGAAGAAAATCAGGTTGAACTCGTAGGCCCAACACAGGCATTTGCTCCCTAAACCCTTGAATCTAATTAAACTGGGGCATAATTTCAGAATCAGAACACTTTAACTATTACAATGCACTTGAAGTTTGTTGCGAATTAAAGACGACAGCATGGGATGATTCTAACACAGGCTACTTATAAAGCAAACTGTAGTTTCCTACTGACTTACTGAAACGAATCATGAAATACCACAATTTCCTGTAAATACAATACCTGCCAAGACCTAGCAACTACATCAGTTCTAGCCAGCCATTTTATGGCTGACACCAGAGCAGGCATTCATTACAAAATCAACCAGAAGTTTATCTAAAGTAGGTTGAATAAAGAACGCAAGTTATTCAATTCATCTTTCAGACATTGTCCCTGACATCATTAACCCTTGAATATGATTTCCTCTCGTACCACATTCCTAAGATCAATCGCTACAGTCCACATCTGAAACCATCTCTCATCATTCAGTCTCTCCAAATTGCACTGTATCTCTATTCCCTAAAGCATTGATTTCAAGTACCTCTGCTCATCTAAATAGCCCCTGATGACAGTGCCTGTTCCTACACAGGCACAAGTACAATTACAAGGTGGGAAATTATGGAATAGGAGGAAAAGTAGTACACTGTATAACTGATTAAAAAGCAAGAACCATAAATTGAAAAGTGTTGCTGAAAAAAAAAGTTAAAGGAAATATGCCATATACATAAATGAGAATCTTACACCTGCCAAACAAACTTATTGAAATACCGAAAAAAAAAAGTAATGGTTAAACCTAGCTGGTTTTGTTTTACATGCAAAGAACTTGTAATCTATACCAAGCTCCACTTCTACACTCAATTGTTCTTTTTAGACTCGCGCAAATTGAGGTATCTTTAAATCCCCAATAGAATTAATTATTTTGATGAGATTTGAAATGAGGCAAGTTAATAAAATGCTATATAACAATAATTTAAATAACTGTTTAAACAATACAGCAGAAACATGTTATTTGAATTAAGTAGCCTGGCTCCTTCCTCCCTCAACAAACTGAGCAGCGATCAAACAAATAATTGCTGCAACATTGTACCGCATCAAGAGCAGCGGCATCATTTCTGTGAATGAAGCTGAATTCTAAATCATCGTATATCAAGGCAGAATTAAAAGAAGCCACTCTCTTAAGTTTTTGAGAAAATCACTTTTTGTGATCCCACTACTGGGCTAAAGTACAATAGTAAAGAGCAGATGCATAAAATACAAATCTGAAGTTTGTATTGTCTATGTAGAGGATGCTGACTCAGATTCATCTAATGTGATAAACGGAGGAAAGATATCATTGCTCTCAAGCAGCTTTAAAAACAAGCAAGGCGATTTCAGGCATCAGTCATTTCAGGCGCAAGGAAAAGTCAATAGAGTTAGGCTCTCTGTGGAGACGCTGAAGACCAGGACATTGTCAAACTATTGAAAGGAACCAATAAAGGTGACCCATGCAAGTTGTTCACCATGAAGAGGATCTCAAATACCAATGGAATTCAACTTAAAAGAGTAAGAAAGGAAGGCAAGCAAAACTAGGATAACTGAATCCTGCTTTTAAGAAAAGCCACTGAAGCAAATAACAATAGTAGCATGCAGGCTGCAAAGCATCAGTATCAAAGGATACCACGGAGTTTAATGGTCTGTTGTTTTCCTGAACACTTGTGCTTATAAAATGTCGCAAGACTTTACCTCAGCACAGCCCACATCTTCCTCCTCAAAATGCTCTGTTAGAGAGTGCATCCTTGAATGTTAATCAGTTCCAAAATAAAACCTCAAGTACTTGCCTTTCTTGGGCAGTCCTCTTCCTTTCCCCATCCGTGACTTCCTGTCCAATATTTTCCCCTTCGGGCTAGTGGGAACAATACTCCGACTATTCTCCCCATTATCACTGAGAGAATCTCCTCGTCCAGAATCTCGAGAAGAGTTTTTCCTCAAACGCCTCTTGGCTTTGGCCTTGAGCCGAGCTTCATGAATGGACGTCTCTCGTGATGTCCAGTTCCCATTGATTTCATTTGGCAGCATAATGGCTTCAGTTTGATCTTCATCTCCAGACAACATGTTACTAGTACTGTTGTCAAGTTCTGAAACAGCAAGTTGAGCCATTAAGTCAACAATGGTGTTCAACATTTAGTAAAAGTACAATATAAAGTGTACTTTTTAAGGCGGAGACTAGCACAGAAAAACAATTTACACCGGTAGCAGTTGACACTTGCACCTGCAAGATCTGTGACAATGGTGAATTTCAACTTAGCAAATGGTACACCCTATTTCAATTGGCCTGAAATATGCACACCTCCGGCGAGTTACATCACACACAGATACTGCCTGCAAACTAGCGTGCAAGCTATTCATCGGGTCTTGTCCAAGATAAATCCAAACACCTACCAAAAAAAACGAAATTGCGCAGAGACTGGAAGGACATGTTGCTCTTACTGAAAATATCAAACTCTTCGGATTTGGGTTATGATGTAAATGGCACTTGAAGTTTGAGTATATGTTTGCCCTCTGCAAGGTCCCACAGCGGTCATCCTTCCATTAAGTCACACAAGTGTACCACAAACTTTGCACACCTTTATCGTACTCAATCTTTCTCTCTTCATTTAAGACACTTTCCTATTTCACCAAACATTGTCACTTGTCCTGTCCTCTGATTAGATTTTTGTGGAACACCATGGGATATTTCCTATCTTAAAGGAATTATCTAAATGCAAGTTGTTAATACCTTTCTTACCAAGAGTATGGTTATTTGAGAGCTCAATACTGCAGCAAAGTACATAAATCTGTCAGAAGGCCTCTCGGCACCATATTGGCTTTACCTAAGGCAGCTCAACTTTCAATGAATTACATATACAGGTGCACACTTAATAAAGTCTAAACATGCAAATGGGTTACCAAAAATAGCATGTGATCTGATAGGTAGACCTCTTTCATGTGCAGCCTCTCCATCAGGATTTATCTTAGTTTTCTTCACTTTAACAGCATTATGGTCAACTTGTGATTTTTTTTCTCTCTCACTCTTTCTAAGCTTCAATTAGGTCACCCCTTTTCCACCACATTCATAGTGCTGAAATCAAAACTCAATCTTCTACTCATTCTACAAACAAACTTGAAAAGTGAAACTTATCAGTTCCTCTTTCCTCCATGATTTTAAAATCCAAGCACCATCAAATGGGCAGCTCTTGCTCTATTCAATTTTGGTAGCATTCTAAACTAATGAGCTTTTGCCTTTCACATCCCTTTCTCTGGTAAAACACACGAGAGGATGCAAACATGACAAATAACTACAGCACAGACATGCAAATTGGTTCCAACACAAAAAAACAATACTTTGGTTTATCCGCTCAAGTTATACATCAATTAAACCACAGGCGGAACATTCAGTACTGAAGTACTTAGTTTAATTTCTACTACCTGCTTTCATCATTCACTCAAAGCAAGCCTGAAGCTGCTTCATAGCTGTTGGTGGTATTTCTCATGACACGAGTTATCTGATCCCATATTATGTTAATATTTAACTTTTCCAGAGTTGCCTCCCTAGACGGAGGATATCAGTTGCACTCTACCGCATGTCTGGCAATGACGACATGTCACAATACGCTCTTAACTATGACAGTAAAGCTTTGGTAGGTTCTTAAATTGGTACGTCAAGGTCTAGTATAAAACAAGGTGCGACAGGGACTATAACCCATGACTTATGTTTTAATTAAAATACTAGAACACTGGGCTAATTATTTTGTTTTTTAAAAAAGCGTGAACAACAAAATTGCAAATTCACAGCCATGAGCACGGAGTTCAGTCTCAGCTCAACTTTTGAAGGACCTTGCTATTCCAGGAGAAACAGTACAGCAGCGGAAATGTGGCAGGAGAAACGCAAGATGAAAGGCAAAGAATCCCTGCAAGAACAATAGCTTAAAAATACTAAGACAACTAGTGCGGTGTGAAAGCAAGGTTCACATGTTCAGCTAAACACGAGAAATGATTTGTAACTGTATACCAGAAAACAGGAGGAGGTCATTAAACCCTTTGAGCCTGCTCTGCCATTCAATATCATGGCTTGTCCTTTATCTCGACTCCATAATCCCACGCTCTTCCCATACCGCTTGACGTCTACAAATCTATTTCTTTCTTAAATACATTCAGCAACTTGGCCTCCACGCGCCTTCTGTGGTGGAGAATTCCACAGATTCACCACCAAGTGAAGAACAAAGAACAAACAAAGTACAAAGAAATGTACAGCACAGGAACAGGCCCTTTGGCCCTCCAAGCCTGTGCCGACCACGCTGCCCGACTAAACTACAATCTTCTACACTTCCTGGGTCCGTATCCCTCTATTCATGTATTTGTCAAGATGCCCCTTAAATGTCACTATCGTCCCTGCTTCCACCGCCTCCTCCGGTAGAGAGTTCCAGGCACCCACTACCCTCTGCGTAAAAAATTTGCCTCGTACATCTACTCTAAACCTTGCCCCTCTCACCTTAAACCTATGCCCCCTAGTAATTGACCCCTCTACCCTGGGGAAAAACCTCTGACTATCCACTCTGTCTATGCCCCTCATAATTTTGTAGACCTCTATCAGGTCGCCCCTCAACCTCCGTCGTTCCAGTGAGAACAAACCGAGTTTATTCAACCGCTCCTCATAGCTAATGCCCTCCATACCAGGCAACATTCTGGTAAATCTCTTCTGCACCCTCTCCAAAGCCTCCACGTCCTTCTGGTAGTGTGGCGACCAGAATTGAACACTATACTCCAAGTGTGGCCTAACTAAGGTTCTATACAGCTGCAACATGACTTGCCAATTCTTATACTCAATGCCCCGGCCAATGAAGGCAAGCATGACGTATGCCTTCTTGACTACCTTCTCCACCTGTGTTGCCCCTTTCAGTGACCTGTGGACCTGTACTCCTAGATCTCTCTGACTTTCAATCCTCTTGAGGGTTCTACCATTCACTGTATATTCCCTACCTGCATTAGACCTTCCAAAATGCATTACCTCACATTTGTCCGGATTAAACTCCATCTGCCATCTCTCCGCCCAAGTCTCCAAACAATCTAAATCCTGCTGTATCCTCTGACAGTCCTCATTGCTATCTGCAATTCCACCAACCTTTGTGTCGTCTGCAATCTTACTAATCAGACCAGTTACATTTTCCGCCAAATCATTTATATATACTGCAAACAGCAAAGGTCCCAGCACTGATCCCTGCGGAACACCACTGGTCACAGCCCTCCAATTAGAAAAGCATCCTTCCATTGCTACTCTCTGCCTTCTATGACCTAGCCAGTTCTGCATCCACCTTGCCAGCTCACCCCTGATCCCGTGTGACTTCACCTTTTGTACTAGTCTACCATGAGGGACCTTGTCAAAGGCCTTACTGAAGTCCATATAGACAACATCTACTGCCCTACCTGCATCAATCATCTTTGTGACCTCCTCGAAAAACTCTATATCAAGTTAGTGAGACACGACCTCCCCTTCACAAAACCATGCTGCCTCTCACTAATACGTCCATTTGCTTCCAAATGAGAGTAGATCCTGTCTCGAAGAATTCTCTCCAGTAATTTCCCTACCACTGAAGTAAGGCTCACCGGCCTGTAGTTCCCTGGATTATCCTTGCTACCATTCTTAAACAGAGGAACAACATTGGCTATTCTCCAGTCCTCCGGGACATCACCTGAAGACAGTGAGGATCCAAAGATTTCTGTCAAGGCCTCAGCAATTTCCTCTCCAGCCTCCTTCAGTATTCTGGGGTAGATCCCATCAGGCCCTGGGGACTTAACTACCTTAATATTTTTTAAGACGCCCAACACCTCGTCTTTTTGGATCTCAATGTGACCCAGGCTATCTACACACCCTTCTCCAGACTCAACATCTACCAATTCCTTTTCTCTGGTGAATACTGATGCAAAGTATTCATTTAGTACCTCACCCATTTCCTCTGGCTCCACACATAGATTCCCTTGCCTATCCTTCAGTGGGCCAACCCTTTCGTTGGCTACCCTCTTGCTTTTTATGTACGTGTAAAAAGCCTTGGGATTGTCATAGAATTTACAGTGCAGAAGGAGGCCATTCGGCCCATCTAGTCTGCACCATCTCTTGGAAAGAGCACCCTACCCAAGGTCAACACCTCCACCCTATCCCCATAACCCAGTAACCCCACCCAACACTAAGGGCAATTTTCGACACTAAGGGCAATTTATCATGGCCAATCCACCTAACCTTCACATCTTTGGACTGTGGGAGGAAACCCACGCACACACGGGGAGGATGTGCAGACTCCACACAGACAGTGACCCAAGCCGGAATCGAACCTGGGACCCTGGAGCTGTGAAGCAATTGTGCTATCCACAATGCTACCGTGCTGCCCATTTTCCTTAACCCTATTTGCTAATGACTTTTCGTGACCCCCTTCTAGCCCTCCTGACTCCTTGCTTAAGTTCCTTCCTACTTTCCTTATATTCCACACAGGCTTCGTCTGTTCCCAGCCTTTTAGCCCTGACAAATGCCTCCTTTTTCTTTTTGACGAGGCCTACAATATCTCTCGTCATCCAAGGTTCCTGAAAATTGCCGTATTTATCCTCGTCATCCAAGGTAACTGAAAATCGCCGTATTTATCCTTCTTCCTCACAGGAACATGCCGGTCCTGAATTCCTTTCAACTGACACTTGAAAGCCTCCCACATGTCAGATGTTGATTTGCCCTCAAACATCCACCCCCAATCTAGGTTCTTCAGTTCCTGCCTAATATTGTTATAATTAGCCTTCCCCCAATTTAGCACATTCATCCTAGGACCACTCTTACCCTTGTCCACCAGCGCTTTAAAACTTACTGAATTGTGGTCACTGTTCCCGAAATGCTTCCTTACTGAAACTTCTACCACCTGGCCTTGCTCATTCCCCAATACCAGGTCCAGTACCACACCCTTCCCTAGTTGGACTGTCTACATATTGTTTTAAGAAGCCCTCCTGGATGCTCCTTACAAACTCTGCCCCGTCTAAGCCCCTGGCACTAAGTGAGTCCCAGTCAATATTGGGGAAGTTGAAGTCTCCCATCACCACAACCCTGTTGTTTTTACTCTTTTCCAAAATCTGTCTACCTATCTGCTCCTCTATCTCCCGCTGGCTGTTGGGAGGCCTGTAGTAAACCCCCAACATTGTGACTGCACCCTTCTTATTCCTGATCTCTACCCATATAGCCTCACTGCCCTCTGAGGTGTCCTCCCGTAGTACAGCTGTGATATTCTCCCTAACCAGTAGCGCAACTCCACCACCCCTTTTACATCCCCCTCTATCCCGCCTGAAACATCTAAATCCTGGAACGTTTAGCTGCCAATCCTGCCCTTCCCTCAACCAGGTCTCTGTAATGGCAACAACATCATAGTTCCAAGTATTAATCCAAGTTCATCTGCCTTACCCGTAATACTTCTTGCATTAAAACATATGCACTTCAGGCCACCAGACCCGGTGTTCAGCAACTTCGCCCCGTCTGCTCTGCCTCAGAGCCACACTGTCCCTATTCCCTAGTTGTCCCTCAACCTTCTGACCTATTGCTCCCGTGCCCACCCCCCTGCCATACTAGTTTCTCATCTCAGTCCAAAATGGCCTTCCCCATACTCTGAGACTGTGGCCCCTTGCTCTAGATCCCCACCAGAGGAAACAACATCCTTGTATCCAGTCCAGTCAGAATTTCAATGAGAAAAAAAAGTATGTTTCAGTATAAATTCCAGTAAGTACAGGCCTAGTCGACACAATCTCTCCTCAGACGACAATCCTGCCATCCCAGAATCAGTCTGGTAAACCTTTGTTGCAGTCCCTCCATAGTAAGTATATCCATTCTTCAGTAAGACCAAAACCACACACATCCAGCTGCAATAAAACATCCTTGATCCTGTACTGAAGTGTTCTTTCAATGAAGGCCAAAATACCATTTGCCACCCTAACTGCTGGTTGTAGCTGCAGGCTTGCTTTCGGTGACTGATGTACAAGGACAGCCAGATGCCTTTGTGCATCAATATTTCCCAATCTATCACTATTTAAATAATACTCTGCCATTCTGTTTTTTCCTTCCGAAGTGGATAACTTACAATTATCCATGTTATACTGCACCTGCCATGTTTTTGCCCACTCACTCAACTTGTCTAAGTCACCTTGAAGCCTCTTAACATCCGCCTCACCACACCTAGTTTCAAGTCGTCAGCAAACTCAGAAATATTACATTTGGTTCCCTGCTCCATATCATTGATGTATATTGTGAATATCTGGAGCCAAAGCACTGACCTCTGCAGGACTCCACAAGCCACCACCCGTCACCTCCAAAAAGATCCATCTTTTCCTACTCTGCTACCCAATTCTCGATCCATGCCAATATATTATCCCCAATTCCATGCTCTTTAACTTTGCACACCAACTCTTTCTAAAAATACACCCGATCCACTGGCTATCCCTCATCTATTCTGCTAGTTATATCCTCAAAAAAACTCCAGTAGGTTTATCAATCATGATTTTGTTTCATAAATCCATGTTGACCTTGTTTAAATCCTCAACTTCAAAATTAAGTGCATTCCCACTCAATTATGGTTTCTACATTTGTGCATGGTTCCACTTTTATATATATGTTAAAACTGATGGTTGAAGACCCAACTTGAATTTTCACTTATGGAGAAATTATTCCTGAAATCAGGATTGCAGTTGCAAAGCTTTCCAGTGTGCATTAACTAAGGCTTCACAATCACCCTTTTATTTTAAAAATGCTAGAAGATCGGTCAGCTGGTAATGAGAAATAAAGGCAATAAGGCCCAGGCCACATTAAACCCAGAGGAATATTTTTTTTAATAGACTGCAAAATGTTTTGTACAAAAAGGATACAAATTCACGTCAATAAAATTCTACAGGGAGTTCATGATCTCAGCTTGGCTTTCAGGAGGATGTGGAGACCCATGTCCAAAAAAGCATATCGCTTTATAAACTCAAGAACTAGAAGTAGTATTTATTTAAATAATTCATTTAATTAAAAAGCCACGGCTTAAACAAAAATCATTAGCTTTCATGACCAATTTTGCAGTAGAATTAGAATATTAGCCAGTTGAGAGTCAAGTAGAATTCTTATTTGGACAGTTCAGAATAGTGATTTGAAGTATTCAAAACAGTTTGAGCAACAGCCAATCAGGATACATAAAATGTAGCCTCTGACCAATAAAAAGTGAATAAAGCTGCATGCAACAGCACGCACCACTGCTACTAAATTCTGAGTGAATAAAAGGCTCTAAAGGTTCTAAATCAAACAACGACAGAAAATTGTCCCCATTTGGGAAATTCTTCCAACACAATTATATAACCATAAGAATTATTTTGAAGCTTTGAAGGAGATTGGAAGCACATCAGTTGCTGCAATAGCAGTTTGAAACAGGAAAACATCCTCCAATTGTAATGCCAGCCACAGATAAATTTTGCAAGTTACTTGACAGTTCAAGTGCATGCATATAAATTTTAATTAAATCTCTAGTCATTATAGACACCAGTCCAGTAACAATCCTTTGAAGAGCTGTCAGGCTGCCATATCCCTGGCTAAGAATACAAGAAAGCCATCAACTTAATGTGCTGCAACACATCTCAAGAATTGCATAATTTAAATGGGACATATCATGCATCTGCTGCAGATCGGTAGCAAAAGCAAAGTGCTCCATTGACAGAAGTTGGAAAGTAGAAGGGAGGGGAAAGAGATACTAAACAAGTACGAGACAGCTGATTGCATCATAACATGTTTAAACAATTTTTTGAGGTGCTAACAGAAATCCACATCATCAGTTGGAATTGCACCATGGATCGGCAGGGTGGCAGTGGTTAGCACGGCTGCCTCACAACCCCAGGGACCCGGTTCGATTCCCACCTTTGGAGACTGTGCTTAGAGTTTGCACATTTTCCCAGTATCTGCACAGGTTATCTCCGGGTGCTCCAGTTTCCTCCCACAGTCCAAAGATGTGCAGGTTAGGTAGATTGGCCATGATCAATTCCCCCTTAGTGTCCAAAGATATAGGTTAGGTTTTAGTGGTTATTGGGATAGGACAGGGGAATGGGCTTGGGTGGAGTCAGACTCCGTGCAGACTTGATGGGTCAAACGACATCCTACTGCACTGTAGGGATAATTCATAAGGCGACAAGAAAATCTTCAAGGCAGAAGTAAAACTGAGCACTGAAAAGTGAATGTCAGCATAACATTTTCTAATATTTATTTTAATCTTTTCTGATGTTAAACAGTGAATATTGCTGGGATCAACTAACATGGAAACCACTAAAGCAAACAATAAGAGACTGCGTCACTGATAAAACTAATGAGGAACTGAAGAATGTTGTGGTATTTGTTAACCTGCTAATGTTGATCACCATTTAATTTTGGGGTCAACGTTAGCAGACAGAAGTAAAATAAATCAGGAACAGAACTCAATACAGCCATGGACCTTTACTGCAGAGGCAGAAACCAAAATAATACTGAGAAGTTTATGGATAAATTTCAAATTGCCCTCAAATGGGACAGCCTGCATTTATATAAACAACTATAACATTTTACAAAAAGGTTCTGGTGTAGCACAGAAATCTAAACAGACATAAATGAGTCACTATTGGGGGGGGGGGTAACAAAAAGCTTGGTCAAAGAGATGAGCTTTAAGGAACATATTAAAGGAGGTGGTAAAGGCAGAGGCAGAAACATTTAGAAAAGAGAACCCAGATCTTGGGGACGAAACAGCTAAAAGTTCAGTGGGTGGCAGTGTTTCTGAAGGGTTACAAAGCCGGAATAGGTTAGAGAGATAGAGAGGGACAAAGCCACAAAGGAATTTAAAGAGTGATTTAAAGGAGTGAGAATGTTACCACAATCCCTCGGGAGTGGAACAGTGTCAATCAGCAAGCTTGGAGTGATGGGGGAAAGAGATGAGATGGGTGAATGGAACTTGGTGCAACGCATTGGGAAAGCTGGGTCCTATGGTTTCTAAGTTTCCAAATGTTTAACTAAAGAATGTCAGAAGCAGGCTGGCAGTGCAGAGGAAAAGTCAAAACATTACACTGTCACACGGACAAGGACAAATTAGCTTTAAAAAACCACCTCATTTTTAAAATGGTTATGAGATCCATCACTCACCCGGTTAGACCCACCAATTGTCCTGCAGTGATAGACAGCAACATTGTTATTGTTACACACACGCTAGGAAACAAGAACTGCAGCAGGAACACAGTGCACCCAATCAGATCCAAAATGGCACAACAGGTTTTTTTTTTTAAATGTCCAATGAACTTTTGTTTTAACAGTAGAATCTCAATCGTATCACTAATAAAAGTGGCAGTCAGTTAGGATAGTTGCAGACTCACGCATAATTTGTGGAGTTGGAAATGCGGTGGAGCTCCATGGAGGCGAGCCCAGTTTACCTATTCCAGTGATTCAGGTCGGCATTAAAGGCTACACAACACTATTCAAAGAGAAAGAGAGCGCAATGTTGTGGAGAACAAACCTACTTCAGTCAGTGCCACACTGACAATTAAGTTATTTATTTGAAAAAAAAAGGTGCATTCGCGCACAATCAGGTGCAGCACGTCAAAGTATCAAGGTGCAAAGTTCTTCAATAGGCGGAGATGCATGCAAATATGAGGTTGCTTTCACTGCCACAGGTGCCAAGTAAACAACTTCCTGAGTTATACACGTAAAGCAGCGACATCACCCGGGTAGCGCAGCAAACGTAGTTTTAAATCGTGAAAGAGAAGTCTATTTAAGTAAAAGCAAGCCAACGGTGGTGGTTGGGGGGGGGGGGGGGGGGGGGGGCTGCATGGAGAAGGAAGCAGCATGCGTTAATAGTTTAAAAATCATTGTGGGGTTAAAACAAGCACAGGGCATGCAATGTACCAGTCGTTTTGAAGCGCATTAAACGAATCACTTGTACACAATATCCTTTAGAGAGCAAAGCCAGTGATCGCTCAAAAGCACGCTTGCAACTTGTTTGAACCCCTCCCCCGGTGTCAACACTGTACACATGGGGAGGGGGAAGTAAACCAAAGAACGGCAATGGCTCCACCGCAGCACGTGCTCAGGCAAAGCGTTTCCCTGGAACTTTAACACCCGGCACTGGAAGGAAGTGTCTACCTTTAGAGGAGATATAGCACATTGAAGAGAGAGAAGAGCCACCAATGCATGCACCGCCCTTAAAGAAAAATAAAGAGTTCACCTGACCGAATTAGGGTTTTAAATAAAACTTTTAAATGCCAAGCCAGGCGTTTACCTTGCATTTACTCCCAAGGTGTTATTTATATATCTGTACACACACACACACACACACACAGGCGTGCTGACCCACACTCACGGTACCTGCTGGAGAGTTGCTGAATTTGGCCTCGGCCTCCGTTGCCATGCCGGCGGCGAAGGGTGGGAGCCGGAGGCTCGCTGTCTGGGAGTCGTGTTCTGAGGGACGTTGCTTCCCCCTGGGCCCCGGGCCTTGCCTTGCTCTCTCTCCCCCACCCCTCTGCCCCCGCGCCTCCAACTCAAACCAAAACAAACCCGTTGTCTCGTTTGAACCGAGCCGCTCGGGAGGAGGAGAGTGAAATGTCAGTGATGCGGGGACATCGGCCTGTCTTTTTTTTTTTTCCCCCTCCTGCCACCCTCCGATGGGTGCGTGTGTGAAGAAAGAAAATTATATTTAACGGGCGGGCTGTTTGGCTGCGAGGCGTTTCATAATCCGCTCCTCGCCCCGACGCCTTCCAGTCGCTTCGATTTGTTTTTCCTCCCGCCCCCCCCCCTCCCGTCACGTGGGTAGCAACAGCATTGTTCATTCGTCACCCTCGCCGCGCGTCCGACCAATCCCCGGCCTCCCCCCCTCCCTGGCCACCAATCAGCTCTGGCTCCCGCCCGCCCGCCCGCCATTTTATTTTTATTTTCTGGCTCGGTGCTGCCACCCAGGCTGGATGACTTCCCAACGCCAGTACTGCAAATGTTGTTATTCCTGGGTTTCCCTGCAGGGCAGAATCAAAATAATAATTGTTTACTGTCACAAGTAGGCTTCAATGAAGTTACACATTCCGGCGCCTGTTCGGTGAGGCCGGTACGGAAATTGAACCCGCGCTGCTGGCATTGTTCTGCATTATAAGCCAGCTATTTAGCCCACTGTGCTCAATCAGCCCCACAATAATCATAGAAGTGACAGCACAGAAGGAGTCTGCACCAGCTCTTGGAAAGAGCAACCGCTTAAGCCCACGCCCCCCCCCCACCCTATCCCCATAATCCAGTAACCTTTGCTAACCTTTTTAGACACTAAGGGGCAATTTAGCGTGGCCAATCCACCTAACCTGCACATCTGAAACCCACGCAGACACGGGGAGAACGTGGTGCACACTCTGCACAGACAGTGATCCAAGCTGGGAATCGAACCTGGGACCCTGGAGATGTGAAGCAACTATGCTAACCACTGTGCTACCATGCTGCCCAAAGGGGGCTGTTATGCCCACCCGAGATCTACGGGGTTGGAGCAATGGGTCTCCCTCTGGCCCAATACGAGCTCCCCCCTCCTAACCCCCTCTAAGGGGGGGGGGGGATCAGGACATTCATGATTGAGGTCTGTATGAAGCTGGCCATGTATTGAACAGATGCAGCAAGACCCGTCTGGGATCTGATGTTTATTGTACATATAATTGCTTTGCAACAAAACCAAGTTTTCTTTTTTTACCAGCTCGGTTCGGACCCGTTTGCGTCTTACCGCAGAGGCCATTCGGCCAGTCGAGTCTGCACCGACCCACCCCAAAGAGCACCCCACCCACCCTCCCGCCCTGTATCCAGTGTTGTTTTTGGTGTTCGATGTCTAGCAAGGAGTTTATCAAACAACTTGTAACTTGTCCAAATCGGGATCTTTATTGAATCACACTTGGTAAATTAGCGACCTGTTACAGAGCAAGTTATCATGGAGTTTCTTTGTACTCCCCTGGAACTACCCCTAGGCTCGACTGTCCACTTGTACGTCTTATAACCATCACCGGTTGTGCCCGCACCTATAGCTGAGTGCCTTATCACATGATCCCTGGCTGGAGACCGCATGGTGGGCCTGTACCGCCACCTGCAGGTTGGAGGTTGCATCACCAGCCATCTACAATATTGCTTACAGGCATATCACCACACCCGGAATCCTGTAACCCCACCTAACCTTTGAACACTAAGGGGCAATTTAGTATGGCCAATCCACCTAACCTACTCATCTTTGTACTGTGTGAGGAAACCGGAGCACCCTGGAGGAAACCAACGCAGACACGGGGAGCACGTGCAAATTCCACACAGACAATCACCCAAGGTCAAAATCAAACCTGGATCTCAGGCGCAGTGAGGCAGCAAGCACCAAACACTATTAGCACTTTACATTCCCTTTATTTCCATTCCCTTTGGCTTTTTGTTCACAGCATCTTTTTCAATCTTCATCTATTGCTGGCCCTCTATCTAGCCCCACTGCTCCCCCCTCCCCTCCCCCCCCCCCCCCACCCCAGCAGGATAAAACTCATCCTATTTCCAGTTTTCTCTAGCTTCGATAAAGAGTCATTCTGGATCGAAACGATAGCTCAGTTCTCTCTCCACAGATGCTGTCAGACCTGCTGAGATTATCCAATATTTTTCTGTTTTTGTTACAGATTGCAGCATCCGCAATAATTTACTTTTATTTCACCATTCACATTTCTTTCATCCTTAGGGCAGCACGGTAGCACAGTGGTTAGCACATTTGCTTCACAGCTCCAGGGTCCGAGGTTCGATTCCCGGCTTGGGTCACTGTCTGTGGAGTCTGCACATTCTCCCCGTGTCTGCCTGGGTTTCCTCCGGGTGCTCCGGTTTTCTCCCACAGTCCAAAGTTGTGCGGGTTAGGGAATTGGCCATGCTAAATTGCCTTTAGTGTCCATGAAGGCTAAGTAGGGGTTACGGGAATCGGGTAGATACGTGGGCTTGAGTAGGGTGCTCTTTGTAAGGGCCGGTGCAGACATGATGGGCCGTGTGGCCTCCTTCTGCACTGTAAAATCTATGATTAACACTCCCTCAGTCTTGTGTCCATGCCGTCTTTGTCAATCTCTCCTTCACTCTGACCAATCCCTGACCGTTCTGCTCGACCTCCTCCAACTATATGATACCTCACATTTCTGCCCCACTTCAATTCTGAAGAAGATTACATAGATACATAGAAGATAGGAACAGGAGGAGGCCTTTTGGCCCTTCGAGCCTGCTCCGCCATTCATCACGATCATGGCTGATCAAAACTCGAAGGTATTGGAAACATTAACTCTCCATGCATGTTTCCGGATTTATCCAGCATATTCTGTTGTTATTGTCAAAGCCCGGGTTGGGGATCTTGGGCTTCGTCTGATAGAGAATGAAAGCAAAGGGTTACTTTGCTAAACACTGGTTAGTCTCTTCTCCAGGAATGCTTTCAATTCTAGGCACTACACTTCAGGAAGATTGTCACAGCCTTGTAGAGGATGCAGAGCAGATTTGCTACAATGGTAGCAGGGATGAGTGACTTCAGTTTTGTGGCAAGACGAAAGAAACTGGAAATATTCTGCAGGTCAGGCAGTTTCTGTGGAGATAAACAGAACAGTTAACATTTCAAGCATTTTCTGTTTTTCTTTCAAATTTCTAGCATATTTCATCTTTGTTTTAATGCATGATTTGATCCCTGGACAAGGTTCTAAACCTTTGGTGGTTACTCACAGATAGATTTCCTACAGAACCGTAGAATTCCAAGAGCGCAGCAAGAGGCCATTCAGCCCATCGAGTCTGCACCGACCCTCTGAGGGGCCCTATCCACATAACCCCACCTAACCTACACATCCTTGGACACCAAGAGCGGGTTTTACCGGCTGTTCACGTCTGTGGGAAATTCCAGTCCCACGCCAGCGCATGGGTTTCCCAGGTGTGCAGTCAAGGGGAAATCCCGTTGACAACAACGGGACTAATAGATCCCGCTGGCTGGCTGCCTCTGCTGCTGAAAACCACGCGGCGGGGTGGTTGGTAAATCCTGCTCGTTTGGGGCAATTTAGCATGGACAATCCACCTAACCTACACATCTTTGGACTGTGGGAGGAAACAGGAGCACCTGGGGGAAACCCACGCAGAGATGGGGAGAACGTACAGACTCCGCACAGACAGTCACCCAAGGCCGGAATTGAACCTGGAAAGCAGCAGCAAGTGCTAACCACTGGTCCAACATGCCACCCTTAGTACTATTGGTTCTTTCTCGCTGGAGGGATCCCCTTGCACTTCAATGTCACGTTGCTTTGAATTTAGGCCAGTTTTGTATTCTAAACCCATGCCTACTAGGAATTGATCTGCATTCATACTGTGTAAACTATAGCTAGCAAAGACAAAAAACTTTCACCCTACCAGTTTAGTCTCAGTTTGAAATTAAGGTCCAACGAGGACCAACAAAGTTCAGGACGCTTTATAGGTCTTTCAAAAATAGTTTAGGTATAAGAGCAAATTATTGCCATGGACCAAGTGCTGGAAAATGAGAATAGAATAGATAGGTGCTTGATGGCTGGCGCAAGCACGATGGGCCGAAGGGCCTGCCTCTGTGCTGTAAAGCTCTATGACTAAAGAAGCGCTGCCCGGAATTCCAAGTGTTAACAAATAGTACTTGAACACACTGACAATAGGTCTCTCCAAAATAATATCCTCAACAGGATTTCTGGAGACACTGAAAAAAGGCCCAAACACTCACAGATATTTCAATAAAAGCAAAATACTGAGGATGCTGGAACCTGAAACAAACAGAAAATGCTGGAAAAATGGCAACATTTGTGGAGGGAGAAAATAGAGTTAATTCACAATATTTCATGGAATCCAAAAGGAGGGATGTTTCACCCGGCTGCACAAAACAACAGCAGGTCACTGCTGGCCCACCCTTGTGCTTCACCCCCTTTCCTCCCCCCCCATCCCTTGTCTTAATTTCACTCTCTCCCCCCCCCCCCCCCCCCCCCCCCCCCCCCCCCACACCCACCTGTTTAACCACACGCCTTGGACATATGTTTGGGTCTCAGTATGGGTTGAATACTGAAATGACAGGCATCGGGTCAGGAATGCTATTTGGTACTCACAACTGACCGGATTTATGCTATTGTTGCCCTGGGGTGAATTTATTTCAGTTCTCATGCCTTCCTCTTCAGGCATGTTATTGCTGACTGCTGCTGAAATCATGCTTGGCTTGGGCCACGGAGGGATTTAGGTCCCACATGTATCCATTACAAAAATAATATGAAGCTCATTCTTTCAAACTGGAAATGCTTCCTGATGGGGATACAATGGCATAGCGTTATTGTCACAGGACTGATAATCCAGATACCCAGGGCAATGCTCTGGGGACCTGGGTTCGATTCCCCCCAACCATAGCAGATGTTGAAATTTGAATTCAATTAAAAGTTTAACGATGACCATGAAACAATTGTCGGAAAAACCCATCTGGTTCATTAATGCCCTGGAGGTAAGGAAATCTGCCATCTTTGGCCTATTCATGACTCCAGAGCCACAGCAATGTGGTTGACTCTCAAATTGCCTAGCAAGTCACTCAGTTCAAGGCAATTAGGGATGGGCAATAAATGCTGGCTCAGCCAGCAATGCCCACATCCCATGAATGAATTTTTAAAATGTGCTTTGGGTGAGACCTGTCCTTCATTTTGTGTTGCTGTTTCTCTTCACATTTTCTTTATGTCAAGCCCGCTTATTGGCCTTGCTGGGAAATAATGAAACTCACCTACTGCAAATAGCCAGATTAGCCAAATTTGTAAATCAGGGGTAAAAGTGGTCCAATAGGATCACCTACATTATGATTCTTTAAATTCATTGGGGCTAGAAAGTGGAAACTGTAACTATGATAATTTGAAATACAACTTAAATTGCTAGAAATACATAACGGGCCTGCTGTCATTCTGGAAAGAGAAAAGACAGATGACTGATTAAGCTTTTTTCCTGTTACATTTTAATTTCATTCATAATGAGTATGCTTATTTCCCAGTTTCAAGTTCTGATTCCTTTAAATAGTGGGAAATCATGATGATTCAATGATGATTTAGACTTATTGTCACGTGTACCGAGGTACAGTGAAAAGTATTGTTCCGCGTACAGTCCAGGCAGATCGTTCCATACATGAAAATCATGCACCTGAATTTCCATTATACATTCCAACCTGGCAGCAGTAGGCAGAAAAACATTTACGTTAAATCCTTGGAATGGCCTAAATGAAATAGGGACCACTAACTCTTTCTGGCCTGTGTGCCATGGCTCAGTTGTAGCATACCCGTAGGTCAGCCGCAAGCTCATAGGTTTAAGTCCCACTCAAGAAACTTGAGCACGGAATCTCGGTTGACAGTTCAGTGCAGCACTGAGGGAGCACTACACACAGAACCTTTGGCTGAGGCACTAAACTGAGGCCCTGTCTACCCTCTCAGATGGATACAAAATATCCAGCGACAATATGTCGAAGTGGGGAGTTTTACTGGGTGTCCTGGCCAATACCTGTTCCACAACCAACATTACTAAAACAGATGATCTCCTCCAGTGCTATTTGTGGGGTCTTGCTGTGCACAAATTGGCTGCCGCATTTCTTACATTTTAACAATTTAAAATGTGCTTTGTTGACTATAATGTTGTTTGGGTCATCCTGATGCCATAGTGAGAGGACATATATAAGTGCAAGTTCTTTCTTTCTTTAGTCTTCTGCAAATGACCATTGGTAGCACAGTGATTAGCCCTGTTGCTTCACAGCGCCAGGGACCCGGGTTCAATTCCCAGCTTGGGTCACTGACTTTGCGGAGTCTGCACACGATCTCCCCGTGTCTGCGTGGATTTCCTCCGGGTGCTCTGGTTTCCTCCCACAAAGTCCCGAAAGACATGCTTGTAGGTGAATTGGACATTCTGAATTCTCCCTCAGTGAACAGACACCAGAGTGTGGCGACTAGGGGCTTTTTACAGTGTGGTAGTAGAGGTATTACGGTACCTGGTATGCTGGAGCACCATTGGTGGAAACTGTATGCTTTCTATTGGTCAAGATGTATGGTAGCTCCGCCCTGCTAGGTGGGGTATGAGAACCCGTGCCGCCCTAGCAGCCTTCATTCTGTACCTGAGCTGCTGGGGGAAACATCTAGCTTACTAAAGCCTTCAGTTGGACTACAACCTCGCTTTAGTGGTCATTGATCGTGTATCAATTGAATAAGCTAGTTTTAAAAAAAGGATGGGGCTCTGAATCAAGCCGGAGTGTCTGCAACTCAGCCCCCACGCGGCGAACCCAGCGGCGATTTTCAAGCATTGGCTGGCGTGTTTTAAAGGATATCTCGGGACGGCCGAAAACACACCCACGGGAGAATAGAAAATGCAAGTCCTGCACTCAAGGGTGAGCCCGGAGATTTACACCCTCATCAAGGCAGCGGAAGACTTTGATGCAGCAATAGAGCTGCTAAAAGGACATTATATTCGCCCGTTAAACCAGGTCTACGCCTGGCACCTGTGAGCAACGAGGTGACAAACCCCTGGGGAATTGCTGGAAGAATTCTACCGTGCACACCTGGGGAAAAACTGCAGCTGCCCGCAAGTTTCGGCGAGCGAACACACTGAACTCTTGGTCCGGGACGCTTTTGTGGCAGGTATGCTATCCCCACAAATCCACCAGCGACTGCTAGAAAAAGACACTCTAGGTCTCAAGGAGGCATGGGCCCTTGCAGGCCACCCTGGATGTGGCCTCCAGAAATGCCCGCGCTTACGTTCCCGACCGCGCGGCAGCCCCCTGGGCAGCTTGGAACCCCTCCGCAGCTGACCCCGAGAAATCTCCCATCCCTCCACAAGCCTGTGCTGCAAGGCGGCCTGGCAACCCCAGGGGGCCCCGCTGCACTTTTGCGGGCAGGCCAAGCACCCCTGCCAGTGCTGCCTGGCCCACGCATCCACCTGCAAGGGATGCGGTAAAAAGGGCCATTTCGTGGGGGTATGCCAGGCCCGTGCAGTGGCCGCGGTCTCCGGTGGCGAATGCGGACCACCACCACAAACCTCTCCACGGTCCCCGTGCGGCCAGCGGTCGCCGCCATCGTCCTACTCCAGGGCCACGTGCGGCCCCCGGGCGCCGCCATCTTGTCCCGCGGAGGGATGGACGCCGCCATTTTGTGCACCCCCAGCCATGTGCGACCAATGGGAGCCGCCATCTTGGATGAACCCCCAGGACCCCAGCTCGGCTGACCACACATTGCCCGAAGAGAACACTCAACTGCTGCGATTAGCCTCGGTGACTCTGGATCAGTCCCAGCCTCGAACACTTTCAACTGCTACAACGACTGTATTTATCAACGGGCACGTCCTGCCTAATCGACTCTGGGAGCACGGAGAGCTTCATACACCTCGACACGGTAAGGCGCTGTTCTCTCCTCGTCCACCCCGTTAATCAAAAAATCTTCCTGGCCTCCCGTTCCCACTCAGTGGAGATAAAGGGGTTTTGTGTAGCAAACCTCACAGTCCAGGGAAGGGAGTTCAAAAATTTCCGTCTCTACATCCTTCCCCACCTCTGCGCGGCTGCACCCCTAGGTTTAGACTTCCAGTGTAACCTCCAAAGTCTAACCTTCAAATTCGGCGGCCCTGTACCCCCCTCACTTTATGCGGCATCGCGACCCTTAAGGTCGACCCGCCTTCCCTGTTTGCGAACCTCAGCCCGGATTGCAAACCTGTCGCCACCAAAAGCAGACGCTACAGTGCCCAGGACCGGATCTTTATTAGGTCAGAGGTCCAAACGCTACTGAGGGAAGGAGTCATTGAAGCCAGTAACAGGCCACGATGCATGCAATCGACGAGTCCCTCCCCTTCCAGGTCGAGAGCGACGTGTCTAACGTAGCTCTGGCGGCCACCCTCAACCAAGCGGGCAGACCCGTGGCCTTCTTCTCACGTACCCTCCATGCTTCCGAAATCCGCCACTCCTCAGTCGAAAAGGAGGCCCAGGCCATAGTAGAAGCTATGCGACATTGGAGGCATTACCTGGCCGGCAGGAGATTCACTCTCCTCACTGACCAACGGTCGGTTGCTTTCATGTTCGATAATGCACAGCGGGGCAAGATAAAAAATGATAAGATCTTGCGGTGGAGGATCGAACTCTCCACCTACAACTGCGAGATCTTGTATTGTCCCGGGAAGCTAAACGAGCCTCCTGACGCCCTGTCCCCACGGCACATGTGCCACCACACAAGTGGACCGCCTCCGAGCCCTCCACGAGGACCTCCGCCACACGGGGGTCACTCGCTTTTTCCATTTTATCAAGACCCGCAACCTGCCTTACTCGAACGAGGAGGTCAGGACAGCCACCTGGGACTGCCAAATCTGCACGGAGTGCAAACCGCACATCTACCAGCCAGAGAAAGCGCATCTGATAAAGGCTTCCCGTCACTTTGAAAGCCTCAGCATGGACTTCAAAGGCCCCCTCCCCTCCACCGACCGCAACACGTACTTCCTGAACGTGATTGACGAGCACTCCCGTTTCCCATTCGCCATCCCCTGCCCCGACATGACCGCAACCACCGTCATCAAGGCCCTCCATAGCATCTTTGCACTGTTCGGGTTCTCCGCTTATGTACAGAGTGATAGGGGGTCCTCCTTTATGAGCGACGAACTGCGTCAATTCTTGCTCAGCAAGGGCATCGCCTCGAGCAGGACGACCAGTTACAACCCCCGGGGTAACTGACAGGTAGAGAGGGAGAACGGAACGGTCTGGAAGACCGCCCTTCTGGCCCTACGGTCCAGGAATCTCCCAGTCTCCGGCTGGCAGGAAGTCCTCCCGGATGCCCTCCACTCCATCTGGTCACTGCTTTGTACCACCACCAACCAGACACCTCACGAACGTTTCCTTGTCTTCCCCAGGAAGTCCTCCTCTGGGACCTCCCTCCCGATCTGGCTGGCAGCACCCGGACCCATCCTGCTCCGAAAACACGTGCGGACGCACAAGTCGGACCCGTTGGTCAAGAGGGTCCATCTTCTCCACGATAACCCCCAGTACGCCTACGTGGCGTATCCCGACGGCCGACAAGATACGGTCTCCCTACGAGACCTGGTGCCCGCCGCAGCCCCATGCACACCCCAGCCACCAGTCCCACCCTCCCCTCCACCAGGGCACCTTACAGGAGGATCGGTCCTTCCGCCGGCCCTGTCTAGGCCCCCCCACCCACCGACGCACCCCGCAGGCGCTCCCTTCCCAGGTCAACCGTTTTCCCCACCAGCGCCGTCTAGGGGTGTCGAAGCTGCCATGGAGATTGAAGCCACGCTCCCGGAGTCACAGATGCCCCAGCCTCCACCGCAGTCACCACCGAAGCTCCGGCGATCACAGAGGACGACCAGGGCCCCTGATCGACTGATTGCTTCATTTTAAATTGTAAACTGTAAATTTAAAACATCAATTGTAAATAGTTATTAGAATTTTAAATAGTTACAAAATGCTGTATGGAGGTATTACGGTACCTCCATAACTAATTCTACCACGTTGCCATGATTGTAGTATCAGGCCACCACCCCAGGTGGTGAATGTGGTAGTAGAGGTATTACGGTACTTGGTATGCTGTAGCACCATTGGTGGAAACTGTATGCTTTCTATTGGTCAAGCTGTATGGTAGCTCCGCCTTGCTAGGCGGGGTATAAGAGCCCGTGCCGCCCCAGCAGCCTTCATTCTATAGCTGAGCTGCTGGGGGAAACATCTAGCTTATTAAAGCCTTCAGTTGGACTACAACCTCACTTTAGTGGTCATTGATCGTGCATCATACAGTATCTTCATTGCAGTGTTAATGTAAGCCAACATGTGACACTGATAAAGATTATTATTATTATCATTGGGGAGTTTTCAAACAGACATTAAGGGCTGGGTTTTATCTGCCCAATGGGATATCTTACTGGTGAGTTCATTTCCTGTTTGCCTACAACAGAATGCGATCTAGTTGATTTTAATGCCATGGCCCACTTTCAATCTCATCAGGTTTAAATTTTATTAACTAAAAAGGGTTAAATTAATTTCTCAGTTTTTTCAACATCCTATTTTGAAATCTAAGCTGAAACATTGCCATATAGGTATCTTATAAATTCCTCATCAATTACTTCATTGTCTATTAGCTATTTCCCAACTAAGTATTGTACTCCGACGGACCCTGCTTGTAGGTTATGAAAATGAAAATAGTGGACGGCCTTTCCATTGAATTTGCAGGATACGGCAGCGACATTTTGTTTGAATTTCTCTAGAAGTTATCTAGATCTTATATCACAAGATGATGAGTCGGAGATAGTACATAAGACTGACTAGTATAGTTGCTATATTCCATACAGCATTCCAACAACATGCTCTAAAACACCATAAAATGAATCATCAGAAAAATGTTTTATACTTTGTTTAGAAGCGCAAGACGAATTAACATTACTTTTATTGAAAATCATCATTCCTTCAGTTCCTGACTGTGACACCATGCCAAAAATGAAGAGTTCAACTTCTTCCCAAGTCTCAAAAAAGGTCTCCAGAGCACGTTTCCTACAGACAGAACCTCTTTAATTCTCATATTCTCTTGATCAATTAGGTACCCTGACAAGCCAGTGCACAACTTGTATTTAAACAGCATCTTCAACATAATTAATGTACTCTATCGAGCTTAGTCGTGGCAGGACAGGACAGCAGAATCATTTTGGGGATGTCCTCAAGACATCTCCGAAGCAGTGTTAATGTAAGCCTACTTATTATTATTAACAGGAGTATTGTCAAACAAAATTTAACAGTGAGCCGCATAAGGAGCTACTGATTAAAAGCTTGGGGTTCACATTTCCAAAGCTTCAAGTTCCTCCTGTAAGGGTAATTTTCCAAATTCATTCTATTCTGCCAGAAGCACATATGGCAATGTGCGGGTGCACTGTGCGTGTGCAATGTGCGTGTGCACTGTGCGTGTGCAGTGTGCATGTGCAATGTGCGTGTGCACTGTGTCTGATGTTCTGAATGTTTAATTTTTGGAAAAATTGTTAGTGAGTGAAATTTTGATCGATACGTCTGGCAGATTAGGCTCCCATTGGAAGCAAAAAGGCGACCCCCGCACCATCATGCTTTTCACAGCCAGTGTTACGTGGAGGAAGTCAGCTGCAAGGCCAAGAAAATCATTACCCCGAAAGGTTAAATTACGAAGAGAGAAATTGTTGCTCTGCCCAAACGCTTGGGTGACTTTATCAAACTTCACATAGAGGGATCCATAACAGCTCCTTGTCCTGCAGCTGGCTGCTTCAGTTAGACAGTTGGATGAATGTACATTCTTGGAATGTCTTAGCAGCCTGATAACAAGTTATCTTCTGAGCAAATGTTGGTCCGAGTGATAAGGAATGAAATGATGTTTCACTAGAAGAAGAAGAACTCGCTTATTCTTCCAAGTAGGCCTCAAATGAAGTTACTGTGAAAAGCCACATTCCGGCGCCTGTTCGGGGAGGCTGGTACGGTAATTGAACCGTGCTGCTGGCCTGCCTTGGTCTGCTTTCAAAGCCAGCGATTTAGCCCTGTGCTAAACCAGTCCCCAGTGCTAAACTAGTGCCAACTGTGAGTGTACCACTGAATAACTGTACTTAGCCATGAAAAATGGAAGCTGTGTCCTTACGCTGATCAATTATTTGACACACTGAAAGGTTAAAACTCATTTGTGAGAGTGGTTTGAATCATTTAAGGTATAACTTGTAAACTGATGTACTATTTGAGTTTTTGGCCCCCAAAGGGGATGGTGCTGATTGGCAATTTGGAGACATATCTGAAAAAAAAAGTAAAGTCAGTATAGGCTACTTTCCCTTTGAGGGGGAGAGCTGACTGGTGGTGATCTAACTTGAGGATCACCACACCTCAGGCGAGGAGCAAGGTTAGGAAGGCAGGGCTTTCATGAATAACCTCAGCTGGTACAGGAATTGAACCCACACTTGTGGCCTTGTTCTGTATCACATACCAGCTGTCCAGCCAACAGAGCTAAACCAGCCATTGGACATGTCTAGTAACCACTGAAGCTGCTAAAAGCATCAAGCCGGACCACCAATGAAAACAGGGGAATGCTACAGTGAAGCTCATAGCTGCAACCTATCAAAATTGAACCACAATTAGAAAATTGAAGGGACAGTTTGATCATATTCCTTCCACACTTTTCCCGATGTCACTTCAAGCTTTGTGGCGTTCTTTAGCTGCAATTTTGCTCTTTAGGAAGGCCAAGAGGTAAAGATTCCTGAGACCAAGACTGAACCAGAAACTAAACTTCTGAGATATAGGAATCTGGATGTGAGGAAGACATAGCAGAGTCACAGGCATCTGTTGGGACGGAACTACAAGACAAACTCCTCAGAAAGACTTTGAGTTATGTATGATAAGATCATCATTAGTTAACATCTGTAAACACCAGTATGCTCCACCTAACTTATGTATACAATCCGTCAGAACACTTCATTCAGGGTTAAAAGCAAGACGTCCCAAAGGACCCAGAGTCCACAAACCTTTCCTTACTTGGACGTTTTGTTCCCGGGAAAAGTCACACCCTTGAGACAGGGTCTTCTGATTTAGTCAGTGATAAGGGACGGGGGTGGGGGGGGGGGGTGACTGTGAGTGAGGCAGGTTTGGCAAGCCAGAAGGTAGGAGTGGAAGAGCCTCAGCCGTTGCAATTGTCCAAGAGATTCTAGGTTCTTGCAATCTGCATAGATGAAAGCAATCGCTGCACTTGAAGATGAGCAAACTGTCTATGGCACAGTGGGACAGGGGGAGTTGATCAGAATGTACTGGTAGAAAGTATAGTTGAGGGGATAGACTCAGTTCTCTGCAGCCGAGAGCGAGAGTCCAGATGGCTGTGTTGCCTGCCTAGTGTCAGGGTTTGCGATGTCCCACCCTAGTGGGAGGGAGGATCCAATGATCATGGTCCACATAGCTACATAGATAGAACGAGGGAAGAGGTTCTGATGTGACAATAAACCTCTAGGAGCTAAAGGTGCTGTTTAGCACACTGGGCTAAATCGCTGGCTTTGAAAGCATACCAAGGCAGGCCAGCAGCATGGTTCAATTCCTGTAACAGCCTCCCCAAGCAGGTGTTGGAATGTGGTGACGAGGGGCTTTTCACAGTAACTTCATTTGAAGTCTACTTGTGACAATATTTCAATTTTCAAATTAAAAAGCAGGACCTCAAAGGTAATAATTTCTGGATTACTCCGTGAGCCGTGAGCAATTGGCATAGGCCACAGGTTTGGGCAGCACGGTAGCATAGCGGTTAGCGCAATTGCTTCACAGCTCCAGGGTCCCAGGTTCGATTCCCAGCTGGGTCACTGTCTGTGCGGAGTCTGCACGTTCTCCCCGTGTGTGCGTGGGTTTCCTCCGGGTGCTCCGGTTTCCTCCCACAGTCCAAAGATGTGCAGGTTAGGTGGATTGGCCGTGATAAATTGCCCTTAGTGTCCAAAATTGCCCTTAGCGTTGGTTGAGTGGGGTTACTGGGTTATGGGGCTAGGGTGGTGTGGGCTTGGGTGGGGTGCTCTTTCCAAGAGCCGGTGCAGACTCGATGGGCCGAATGGCCTCCTTCTGCACTGTAAATTCTATGATTATCTATGATAAATTAGATTAGTGAGTTAAATGCATGGCTCATAGAAATTGTGGGAGAAATGGGTTTCGATTTGTGGGGCACTGTCACTAGTACTGGGGAAAGGGGGAGCTGTACCATATTTACCTGAAACATGCTAGAACCAGTGTCCTGCCAGTGATATAATTAGGGCAGTAGAAAGTGTTTTAAACTAGATAGCGGGGATGAGCAATCAAGTTTGGGAAGGTGTGATAAATTAAGTAGATAAGACACCAGAGCAAGGTCGGAATTGAGGAAATGATTTTCAGAGTGTGGCAAGATGAGACAGAGTGAACAAATCTAAGAGTGCACTAGCAGATACAGCTAGAGGATACAAAAATAGTAAAAAGACAGAACTAAAAGCTCTGTATCTGAATGTATGTCGTATTTGTAGCAAAACAGATGGGTTGACATTGCAAATAGAAATAAATATGTATGATCTGACAGCCATTACCGAAACATGAAGGCAGGATGACAAAGACTAGTACCTGAATATTCAACGGTACATGACAATTAGGAAGGATAGGAAACAGTGAGAAGGTGGAGGGGCAGCTCTGTTAAGGATGCCATTGGTACAATAGAGAGAGATGACTTCAATTCTGGGGATCAAGATGTAGAATCAGTTTGGGTAGAGATGAGAAATAGTAGGGTTAAGAAGTCACTCAGGGAGTAGTTTATAGACTCCTGAACAGTAACCACACCATAGAATGGGATGTGCAGGGAGAAAAAATGGGATTTATTGTGAGAAAGGTATGGCAATAATCATGGGTAATTTTCATTGACATATAAATTGGATGAATAAAATTAGTAAAGGGAATAATAATCTGTTATTGTCACAAGTATGACATTACTGTGAAAAGCCCCTAGTCACCACATTCCAGCACCTGTTTGGGGAGGCCAGTGTGGGAATTGAACCCACACTGCTGGCCTTGTTCTGCATTACAAACCAGTTGTCTAGCCCACTAAGCTGTCTCAATGATGAGTTCATTGAATGGTTTTGGGAGAAATTCTTACAGCAGCACTTTCTAGTGCCAGAGAGCAGGATATCTAGACCTAGTAATGTGCAATGAAACAGGATTAATTAATAACCTCATGGTGAAGGCATCCCTAGGTAGCCATGGTCATAAGTTGATTCAATTTCACATTCAGTTTGGGGGAGAGAGGCGTGGATCTAATACCAGTGTTTAAAATTTAATTAAGGGCAATTATGAAAGCATAAGGAAAATGCTGGCTAAAGTGAACTGGGAAATTAGGTTAAGGAATAGATCAGAAGAGATGTAGTGGCCGCCACTTAAGTAGATATTTTGGAATGCTCAGAAAAGATACATTCCAACGAGAAAGAAGGATTCTAAAGGAAAGACACACCACCTGTTTCTAACTAAGTAAGTTAAAGATAGTATCAAATTGAAAGAAAAAGCATGTAATTCCACGTGTATAGTGGCAGGTCAGTAGATTAAATAATATAATGAATAGCAAAGAATGACTAAAAGATTAATAAGGAGAGAGAAATTAGAGTATGAGAGAAAACTAGCTAGGGATATAAAATAGATACTAAGAGCCTTTAAAAAAGAAAAGACCAAGTTAAGTGAGCATTGGTCCTCTAGAAAATGAACTTGGGGAATTAATAATGGAAGATAAGGAAATGGTGGCATGGAAATTTTGCATCTGTCTTTACTGTAGAGGATACAAAATAACATCCCAGAAATAATTGAGAATCAGGAGGTGAATGGGAGGGAAAAACAAAAAACAATTACAATCACCAGGGAAAGAGTACTAAGAAAATAATGGGAACTAAAAGTTTTCACGTCCCCAAGTCCTGATAGACTTTCCCAAGAGTCTTAAAAGAAGTGGGCGCTGTGGTAGTTAATGCATTGGTTTTATTGTTCCAAAATTCCTAGAATCTGGAGAGGTCCCATCAGATTCAGAAAAGGAGGGAGACAGAAAGCAGGAAATTACAGGCCATTTAGATTAACATTCATCAAAAGGAAATTTTTATAATCTATTATTGAGGAGGTTATCGCGAGATACTTAGAAAATCTCAATGCAACCAGGCAGAGTCAACATGATTTGGTGAAAGGGAAATCCTGTGTGGCTAATTTATTGGAGTTCTTTGAGTAAGTAACACGCAATGTAGATAAAGAGGAACCTGTGGATGTGGTGCAGTTAGATTTCCAGAAGGCATTTGACAAGGTGCCACATCAAATGTTACTATGCAAAATAGGAGCCTATGATGTAGGGGTAACATATGTGTTTTTCAAACTTTTTCTCCTGGGACCCACTTTTACCAACCAGCGGACTTTGGGAGCCATGCCGGCTGACCTTCGTGACACATGCCGGCTGACCTTTGTGACCCGCGCTGGCCGACCTCCGCGACCCATGCCGGCTGACATCCGCGACCCACACCGGCTGACCTTTGCAGTATACCATTATTGCTTACCTTTAATACAACAGGTGTGCCCGCTTTGTCCTCACGATCTCACTTGCTTCATCATTCAATGTTTCATTTCTCCCACGGACTTCAGCTGACGATTTAAGTTCTTACTGCAATCTTTGTAAAAAATCAAGACTTTTGTCCTCAAACTCGTCTTCAAATGCCTTTGAACTTTTGAGGGTTTTAAACTTTCATTTGCCAGTATTTCCATGTTGGCACTGCCAGGGACTGGGCTCGGGTGGGGGGGCTTACTAGGTGGAGGGGGGGGGGGATGAAAGGGTATTCCCGAGGGCCTTCCTGAGGTTGGGGGGAAGATGGGGGTCGAAAATGGGGGGGGGGGGGTTGTTGACAGAGGGTTAGGGAGGGTTATCGGTGCAGCCAGCCAAAATGGTGCCCCAATCTGTGAGGAGCCTTTCCTGCTGAGTTTGCCAGCAGGAAATGACTCAAGTGTGGCCGCAGTGGAAAGAATCTCCACGAGGCCAAATAAAAATGGTTGTTGAATAGTGGGGTGTTTCTCGTGAACCGCCCCACTAAATGCGCCCAAAACCAGACATGGATTTATTCCTGTTGAATCAAGCCCTATATCAATGACTTGGATAAAGGGACCAAAATATGATTGTTTAAATTTGCTGATGACTCAAAGATAGATTCAAAATAAGCTGTGAAGAGGACATCATGATCTGCAAAGGGACATAGATTGGGGAAGTGAGTGAGCAAAAATCTGTCAGACGGAGTACAATGTGGAAAAATGTGAACGTGTCCATTTTGGCAAGAAGAGTTGAAAAGCAACATATTATTTAAACGGAGAGAGATTGCAGAACTTTGAGGTACAGAAGGATCTGGGTGACCTGGTACATGAATTATAAAAAGTTAGTAAGCAGGTACAGCAATTGATTGGGAAAGCAAATGGAATTATTGCAACGGGGATGGAATATAAATATAGCGATATTTAGCTACAGTTGTAAAGGGTATTGGTGAGACCACATCTAAAGTACCATGGACTGGATTTTTAGTTTCTGAGGCGAAGTGCTGGCACCAACGGAGAATTCATGGTGTTTCTCAATGGGAAAATAGGCATGAAACCCTCACCAATTCCGGTAACGGTGAGGGGTTAGCACCAGCGCCACGTGAAACACCCGTGGAACATGCGGAAAACGGCCGGAGAATCGGTGGGACCTGGGCCGCACATAGATTTCATAGAATTTACAGTGCAGAAGGAGGTCATTCGGACAATCGAGTCTGCACCGGCCCTTGGAAAGAGCACCCCACTTAAGCCCACGCCTTCACCCTATCCCCGTAACCCACCAACCTTTTTTGGACACCAAGGGAATTTACCATGGCCAATCCACCTAACCTGCACATCTTTGGACTGTGGTAGGAAACCGGAGCACCCGGAGGAAACCCACGCAGACACGGGCAGAGCCTGCAGACTCCGTACAGTCAGTGACCCAATCTGGGAATTGAACCTGGCACCCTAGAGCTGTGAAGGAACTGTGCTAACCACTGCAGCTGCGCATGCCTACACCCGGACCAGTCGCGCCAGGAAACATGGCGTACCCGCCCACCCCACCCCTCGCCACTCACCCCAGCCCTAGCAGAAACCCCCCCCCCCCCCCCCCCCCCCCCCCCGGCCAGCGACATGGATCTCTGTGCTGGACACTGGCCGCAGCCGGCACGCCAGGCTCCCGACCACTGGGACCACACGTGGCCCACGCCGTTGGGAACTCGGCCCATCGGAGGCGGAGCATCGTGGGTGGGCCGGCGGTTGGCGCTCCGACGAGGTTGCGACTGCATGCGGTATGCGCCCGATGACGCTGATTTGCAGGGGGCAGAGAATCACGAACTGGCGTCAAACCGGTGCCTGCCCCAATTTCGGCGCCGGGAGCCATTCTCCGCCTGATCGCCATTCTCGATTTTGGCGTCAGGCTACGGCGAAACCCGCCCCATGTACAGTTTTGGTCTGGTTATTTAATAAAATATATAAATGCATTAGCAGCAGATCAGAGAAGGTTCGCTCGAATGATACCTGGGATGGGGGGAAGATGGTGCGATTATCTTATGAGGATAGATTGAACAGGCTGGGCCTGTATCCGTTGGAGCTCAGACGAATGAGTGGTAATTTTATTAAAGTGGACTTGACTGTATGGATGATGAAAAGGTGTTTCTCCTTGTGGTAGAGACTAGCACTGGGAGAGAGGAGGGGCACTTTTTTTTTTACAAAATATTTTATTGAAGCATTTGTCATTTTCACAATTTAACATATTGACATTTCTAAAACAACCGCGTGGGTCGAGGCACAAAATACCCCCTAAAATAACAACAAACAATAGACCACGTACCCCACTTCTCCAGCCCTATTCCTAATTACCCGTATACTAAATTCCCTGTCCTTATATAACATCGCCATGCCTCCTATCTTCCTACCCCCAACTTTTTCAAATTCCCCCCTTACTGCTGACATTCAGTTTTTGTTAAAGAAATCGATGAACGGCCGCCAACTCCGGGCGAATCCCTGTATTGATCATCTTAGAACGAACCTGATTTTCTCCAGACTGAGAAACTCTACCATATCGCTGACCCACACTCCTGACTTCGGGGGCTCCGAGTCGCTCCATCTCAGCAAGATCCGTCTCCGGGCCACCAGGGAAGAGAAGGCCAGGATCTCGGCCTCCCTCCCCCACTTTGCCCCCCGATCTTCCGACACCCCAAATATTGCTAATTCTGGACTCGGAGTTACCCTACCTTCCAGGACTTCCGACATAACATCTGCAAATTCCTGCCAGAATTCCCTCAGGTGCTCCGGTTTCCTCCCACAGTCCAAAGATGAGCAGGGTAGGTGGATTGGCCATGATAAATTGCCCTTAGTGTCCAAAATTGCCCTTGGTGTTGGGTGGAGGTGTTGAGTTTGGGTGGGGTGCTCTTTCCAAGAGCCGGTGCAGACTCAGGGGGCCGAATGGCCTCCTTCTGCACTGTAAATTCAATGATAATCTATGATTAATCTAGGACAAAGGTTCGGCACAACATTGTGGGCTGAAGGGCCTGTTCTGTGCTGTATTTTCTATGTTCTATATGAACATGGTTGGCCGAGCTACCCCCATACCGCCCACACCTGTCCTCCACCTCCTCGAAGAACTCACTCATCCGAGCTACCGTCATGTGGGCCCTGTGGACTACCTTGAACTGAATCAAACTGAGTCTAGCACAGGACGAGGATGCATTTACCCTTTTCAAGGCTTTTTCCCACAGTTCAGTTTCCAGCTCCCCTCCTAGCTCCTCTTCCCACTTCCTCTTCACCTCTCTGATAGGGGCCCCTTCCCACTCTAACAATTCCCTGTATATGTCCGAAACCTTCCCACCTGCAACCCCCGTTTGTGACAGCACTTTATCTTGTAGTCCCCTCAGAGGGAGGCGAGGAAAGCTTGGGACCTGCCTCTGTACAAAGTCCCGGACTTGAAGGTACTGAAATCCGTTCCCACGCGGCAAATCAAACTCCTCCTCTAATGTCTCCAAGGTCAGGAATTCTCCTGGTTGAATAGATCCCCAAACCTCTCAATCCCTGCCCGCTGCTATACCTTAAAGCCCCCATCCAGCCCCCCCCGCCCCCCCCGGGACAAACCGGTGATTGTCACAGATCGGTGACCACACTGACGCCCCCTCCAGTCTCATATGCTGCCTCCATTGCCCCCACACCCTCAGGGCTGCCACCACCATAGGACTTGTGGGGTACCGAGCTGGCGAGAACGGCAGGGGCGCCGTCAGTAAAGCCTCCAGACTCGTACCTTTGCAGGATGCCGCCTCCATCCGCTCCCAGACCGACCCCTCCCCCACTACCCACTTCCTGACCATCGATATGTTGGCAGCCCAGTAATAGTTAATAAAGCTCGGGAGAAGTGGGGGGGGGCATTTTTGAAATAAGGGGTCTCCCATTTAAGACGGAGGTGAGGAGGGTTGTCAATCTCTGGGATTCTTTTCGCTGGAGAGCAGTGGAGGTCGGGTAATCGGATATTTTTAAGGGAGGGAGATAGATTCTTGCTAACACGGGAGTCAGAGGTTACTGGGAGTAGGTGAAATGTGGAGTTGAGGCCACAATCAGATCAACCATGATCTTATTGAATGGTGAAGCAGGCTTGAGGGGCAGAATGGCCTACACCTGCTCCTAATCCATTAGTTTCTAAGTTCTTTCTCAATCACCTGAGCTGAGTGGGATCTGTATAGGGCTGCCAACTGTAATTAAATGTGTTCCCAGCAGCTTCACTGCATGACTTGCCCCTGCACTCCAGCCATTAATCAACCAACAGATCCACCTTGTGATGCACTGCTTTCAGTTACCAATTGGAAAGCAAAAATACTCATTGCCCAATTGGATGATGATTGGACCGACAGCCAAACAGCCTTTTTCCCACTTCCAACAAAAATGGCAAAAAAAGAGAATGTTTTAATGTCCCGGTGATTTTTCTTCAGGGTTGCACACAGCAGTGTCCTGGAGATTGATCTTCAATTATGGAGACTGCAGGTCAGTCCTGGAGGGTCGGCAAGCCCGGAACTGTTTCAACAGTTCTGGCAAATAACCAAGAAAAATAATTTGATATATATATATATATACACATACAAGAACTGTGTATTTTAGTAACATGCTACGAATGGGAGCAAAAAAAAATCAATTTAGTGGGAATTCATTGCAAATGAGAACTAAACATTTAGGTTGCAAAATAAGACTGCGTAAGCTTTGGAAACACAAGGGGCGCAATTCTCCCATCGGGTGACTAAGTCCCGACGCCGGAGTGAAAACCGGAGTGTCGCGGAGGCCATTCCCAGTCCCCTATTCTCCCGCCCCCGGGGGGCTAGGAGTGGCGGCGCTTCATTTATGCGCGCTGGGCCTTGGCGCCGCGTAAAAGCGGCGCCGCGTAAATGACGCGACCGGTGCCGCATAAATGATGTCACCCGCACATGCACGGGTTGGCCGGCGCTAACCCGCACATGCGCGGTTGCCATCCTCCCCGTGGCCGCCCCGCAAGAAGATGGCGGATCGATCTTGCGGGGCAGCGGAGGAAAGGGGGTCCTCCTTCAGAGAGGCCGGCCCACCGATCGGTGGGCACCGATCGCGGGCCAGAACCCTTTTGAGCCCCCCCCGGTGCAGGAACACCCCTTGCCTCCCCACAGGCCACCCCCCCAGTGTTCCCGCGCTGTTCCCGCCGGCAGCCACCAGGTGTGGATGGCGCCGGCGGGAACCTGTCGTGTTGAGCAGGCCGCTCGGCCCATTCGGGCCGGAGAATCACCGCTTGCCCATTACCAACGGCAAGCGGCGATTCTCCCAGCGGCCAGCCGTGATTCTAGCCGTGCCGGTTTGGGGGGGGTGGGAGAATCGCGTGCGGGCGTCGGGACGGCGTGGCGGGACTCGCACGGCGCCCGGGCGATTATCCTACCCGGCGTGGGGGGGGGGGCGGGGGGGAGAATTCCGCCCAAGTTATTTGGGAAGTTTGTGAACACTTGCCAGGTCTTTGATTATACTGCCCACTGAAGTGAAGCAACACTTTTAGCAAAATTCTAAAAATAACTCCTGGAAGAAAAACCCTGAAAGCTTCTTTCTCATAGAAATATCGAATGGTTTTTGGCACAGAAGAAGAGCATTAGGCCATCGTATCTGTGCTGGTGTTAATTGGATAAATGGACAAATGTCTGTTGTTTCTCCTCCCATAGCTTGTTGTGATGTGCAGTTGTTTTCTGCACATTGTTAGTTCATTGTTACTTTCAGTCACTGGCTAGCTTATTTACATGGAATTGCAGAGAATGTACCAGTACAACTGATCCATGTCGGCGTTTATGCCACACAACACGCTTCCTCCAACCTCAATTCATTTAACCCTATCAGTATATCTTTTTATTTATTTATTTTTATTTCCTTTCTATGCTATCTGTCTGAACAGCTCCACAAGTGGCCCAACCTGTGTTTGGCAAATATTAGAGAATTTGTATTACTTCCCTTACGGAGTTTCCATTTAAAAATTATTATTTAAAAAATAATAATCTTTATTAGTGTGACAAGTAGGCTTACATTAACACTGTAAAGACGTTACTGTGCAAATCCCCTAGTCGTCACACTCCGGCGCCTGTTCGGGTGCACAGAGGGAGAATTCCGAATGTCCGATTCATCTAACAAGCACGTCTTTCGAGACTTGTGGGAGGAAACCGGAGCACCCGGAGGAAACCCACGCAAACACGGGGAGAATGTGCAAACTTCACACAGTGACCCAGAGCTGGGATCGTACCTGGGACCTCGGCGACGTGAGGCAGCAATGCTAACCACTGCGCCACTGTGCTGCCCCCATTGAAAAATTATTGCTCAAAAGGAATGAATGCATAGTAGGATTCTCCAGTGATATAAATGTCTGTACAATTTATTTAGTTCACATTTTTCGACCTTTAAATTTGTCACTGAACTTTTAGGTTAATATTGGTCTGTGCTCTGCATAATTTAAAATATAGATAAACAGCAGGTTGCTGCCATCACATTTATCTTTATTGAACTTTCGACTATTGTGATGATATGCATCACTGTAAATACACAAGGGGTTAATGCAAATACACTAAGACTAAATAAACACTAGAGCGAGCACCAGAGACATCATGACACACAGACATTCAACCACTAGGTCAGTAAGATAGGACACAACCAATGGGCAGTCAAGACACCCAGAGGTGACCCTACCACAAGGGAGCTACCCATATAAAAGGACAGGGCACACATGCTCTTTCTCTTTCCATAGGCAACACTCAGAGACACAGGAGCAGATCAGGAAGCATCACACCCACCGCATGGATTAGAGCAGACTGGTTAGTTAGACTGAGTTACTATAGCAAGATTAGCAGGAGAGCCTAACCCAGGTAGGAGAATTGTTAACTGTTCGATAAACGTGTTAAATCTATCTCCAAGTCTGAACCTTCCTTTGTCAGAGTATACATCAAGGAAGCAGCTTATGCTACGTGAAGAAGCATAACACAACAACTATAACAGAGGTAAGTCCTGGAGTTAGGGAGTTGCGATTCACTGCCTGCGCTATCTCTCTTGTCACCCACAACCATTGAGCCTAACTGCAGCTGGGAACACCCATAGAGAAGCAAATGAAGGGTCGGAAAAAAAACCAGTTGGCCCATCAAGCTAGTCCCATCTTTGTACATCAAGACCCCACTCGCCCCCACCAACCAATCGTACAAGCTCCTGAGATAGAGTAAAGAATGAAGAATTCTTCTGGGGAAAGTTGGGGGGGGGGGGAGGTTGAACAAGTTCTGGAAATTACAGTGACTGGGAGACACATGAGCGATGGCCCACTTTAGGTAATGAAATGGGCCACAATCATAGATTCATCTCGATCTCCTTGAATGTTTGCAGCTAATCTGCACACTTCACGAGCCAGCAGCTTATTCCTCAGGTCAGCAGCTACATTGGAAAGAAGTACTCATGACATCCAACCTAGCTCTGTGCTTACGTTATTTCTGTTTATATCCTCTGGTCCGTCTGAACCTGTCAACCCTGTTCTTATGGACCAAATCTAATCCTTTCAGTGTGACGACAACCTCAATCTGTTCTCCTTCAAGTCTATGGGCATGATCTCGCTGCGGTGCAGCGTGGCCGGTGAAAGCCGGGAGACCCCGCTCCCGGGATCCACCCGGCTCACAACGCCTTACAAGATTCAACGCAATCTTGTGAGACGTTGCCAAGAGAATCCCGCCCACAATGGCCGGGATTACCTTTTGGCAAATCTGCGCATTAGAGCAAGGCTGTAAACCTTAGTCTAATGTGCAGACCTCAAAGGTACCTGAAGCTTTGTGGGTCAATCCCTTCACCTCGAAGACCTCGGGTGAGCGCCGTTCAGCACTGGTCTCCGCAAACGGGGACCAGACGGAACGGCACACGTGGGGGCTTCACGGTGCATACCTTTTGGGCAGGGTGGTGCCCTGGCACGGCTGGTGCACCTGGGTATCCTGGACGTACCAGCCTGGCACCTTGGCAGTGCCAGCCTGGCACCCTGGAAGTGGCAGCTTGCAGGGGCACTGCCATGGTGCCAGGTTGACACTGCCATAGTGGCTAGCTGGCATTTTTTGCGCATTTTGCCCACCGTGGACATCAGAGGGTTTCTGGGGGGGGGGGGACCTGTGGATCCTGCCATGTTATAATAATAATCTTTATTGTCACAAGTAGACTTACATTAACACTGCAATGAGGTTACTGCGAAAAGCCCCTAGTCGCCACATTTCGGCGCCTGTTCAGTTACACGGAGGGAGAATTCAGAATGTCCAAATTGCCTAGCCTGGGACCCTGGCACTGTGAAGCAACAGTGCTAACCATTGTGCTACCGGGCTGCCCGTGCAGCGGGGGGAGGGGGGCCTGGGGATCCTCCCATGTTGCGTTCGAGCTGTGGGGAATTTAAGTGATTTGATTTGTGGACCCTGGAGATCGGGATGCCATTTAAAAATGGCGTCTCAATCTCTCGCTACAACGGGCAGTTCCGGCGAGCGGAGCTCCCCATTGTAAAAATGGGGCCAGGTGCAGCCTCAGCTGCACGTTTCCCATTTTGGTCCCTTGTTCAACGCGAGTAACGTTGAATAGCCACATGTTTCTTGGCATTGCGAGTGCCGGGAAACAGGCGGCTAAATGCGCCCTCTAGGGAACTTTGTCCCCTTTTGGGAAGATCGCGCCCTATATTTTTCTAGTGTAAAATGTACAAATCTCCAAAATCTACTGATCGACCAGAGTAATTAAGGAACTTCAATCTAGTTAGAAGATTAGTGTAATTCCTCACGAGGTGGAGTTTATTGGTGTCCAGTTAGAGTTTCAGCTTGCAGTTCAGCTTTGAATGTTGTTGCTTACCCTTGCAAGTGCATCCCCTTCCCCATCCATTTACCGTGCCTCTTGGCTACTGGGTCTATCCTTCCAAAGAGTAAGCACATTAGTTCACCTTCTCATGAGGGATCAATAATTTTCATAGTGTTGCCGTTTTTTTCTCCACCCTTTCCTTTGAAAAAAACGCCTGGCTTCTAATCTACCCGCAGGAACCACAATTGAGTCAGCAACGTGCTGTGGGGAATTGCCAATACAGACCCTTGTCCCTCAGTGTCAGAGAGGACTGTGTCGGAGACTGCAGCTTCTCTCCTTCTTCACTTCCCACCTCCAACAAAGACACCGGGCCGGGGAATTGCCGGGGGGAGGCGTGAATCTCGCCCCCACCGGCTGCCGAATTCTCCGGCGCTAGGGTTTTGGCGGGGGCGGGAATTGCGCCCCGCCGGTCGGCGGCCGCTGGCAGCCCCCCCCCCCCCTCCCCCCCCCTGCCGATTCTCCGGCCCGCAATGGGCCGAGTGGCCGCCCATTTTTGGCCGGTCCCGCCGGCGTAAATCAAACCAGGTCCGTACCGGCGGGACCTGGCTCTATACGCGGCCTGCAGAGTCCTCGGGGGGGGGGGGGGGGCGTGGGGGTATCTGGCCCCGGGAGGGTGCCCCCATGGTGGCCTGGCCCGTGATTGGGGCCCACCGATCCGCGGGCGGGCCTGTGCTCTTTCCCTCCGTGCCGGCTGCTGCCAACCTCCGCGATGGCCGGCGCGGGGAAGGACCCCCCAGCGCATGCGCTGGGATGACAGCAACGCATGCTGGCACTCCCGTGCATGCGCCAACTCACGCCAGCCGGCGGAGGCCCTTTGGCGCTGGTTGGCGCGGCGCCAAGCCCTTCCACGCCAGCTGGAGCGGCGCCAACCCTGCCGGCGCCAGCCTAGCCCCTGAAGGTGCGGAGGATTCTCCCCTACCTGCCCCGCCGGGTAGGGGAGAATCCCGCCCAAGATCACACAAAAGAATAAAATTAAGACAAACGATGCCGGAATCTGAAACAAAAACAGAAAATGCTGGACAATCTCAACAGGTCTGACAGCATCTGTGGAGAGAGAACAGAGTTAATGTTTTGAGTCTGGATGACTCTTTGTCAAAGCTAAAGAGAATTGGAAATAGCTTGAGATGTATATTGCTTTGTGTGTGTGTGGTGGGGGGATCCATAGAGCAGTGGAGATGGATAGGGGGCGAGCATTAAGTGGAGATAGGTGGAGAAAGAATATATTACTAGCTTTAGAGATGGGCACAAACTGATGATGGAGACTTTTATGGATCTATTTTATAGACCCCTTGGAGTTTATTATACTAACTTATCATAGGAACAGGAGTAGGCCATTCAGCCCTTTAAGCTTGTTCTGTTATTCAAATACATCAACATCTGTATCCTAACTCCATCTACATACCTTGGTTCTGGAACCATTAATAACCTTACTGAACAAAATGTATATCAATCCCAGTATCAAAGTTTTCAATTGCCCCCACTCTCAACAGGTTTTTGAGGAGTAGGTCCAGAGTTCCAATACCTGTCTTCCTGACATTTTAATTTACAAGTTATGTCCCCTTGTTCTGGACTCCCTGGCCAGGGGGGTAAATTTTCTCCACCTACCCGATGAACTATTTTTAGGATATTGGATTTACACTGAAAAACAGCCCTCAATTATGAATGAGGCTCTGTTAAAAAGTTAACAATATTGTTATAAAATATTCAACAAATGCAAAATTAACAGTAACCTGGGTTATAGGCACATCCTCACCACAGCACAACTAAGACCAGGGCTACTTGATATCCCGCCCCTCCTTGACATAGTCACAGAAACTTTGGGCTCCAAAGCACTGCGCCACAATTGTGATAATGTTTAAGCTTCGGTATTTCTTTGTTAATTTACCGTTTGATAAAGAAAAAAATCAGTAATGTGCAGAAGACCAAAATATCAAATAAGACGGTTTGTGGTTTGACCTTTTAGACTTGACTTCGATTTCCTCTCTATGATGCTGTGCAACTGTCAATAACTTTTTTTTATCACAGTTACTCTGCCGCAGTATTGGTTGAGAGCTATTTTAAAAAAGGAATCCGTTATTACTGGCTCAGAATTGTGTGCAATTTAGGTACATTTTCCTATGAATATGATTCACAATAATTCAAGAACCAAAGACAGCTGAAGTCTTCATTGGGATTTTCCATTCCGGCTCTAAGTCCCATGGCGGGGATGGGAACCGGGAGTGTTTCCCGCCCTAGAGAATGATGGGAATTTAACCGAATTGCACGATGCTGGGTTGACTAATTGCCCGTCAGGGGTTTCCCGATGTATTGCGTGCCGGGGCGGGTCGTCATATCTGGGCGCAATGTTTAAGAGGTGCCCCCAGATCAGCTTCCCTGCCGTGAGCCCACATGAATTGAGGAGATGGTCCGGCGATCACAGAGAGCTCCGGCCCCCTAAATTCAGCCACTCTTCTCTCAATCTGCTGTTCATTGCACTGGAGGCTAAGAGGGACGTCCTGTTCCCCAAAGATGGAAGGAGGAGCCATATGATCAACTCCGCATGGGAGAAAGTCGCCAGGGTGACCTGTGCCCATGGCCTCCATCACAGGGCTGCCCTGCAGTGCCGGAAATGGATGCCAGGGTAAGTGAACCCTCAACTGCACACACTCACCTGTTATGGGCCAGGGATTAGAGAACCCAAAAGTGTATCATGGAGTTCACCTGACCACAACTTTTAATAGATTGTGGTATGGAGAGCACATGGCCCACTCTACAGGTGTGGTACAGCAGAAATGGAAAAGTATTTTTTAAAAGCAAAACAATGTTTATTCTTTGAACTCAAGTTAACCTTTTTAAAACATACAGTGAACATATTAGCAATCATTAATTCAAATACAACCCCCAAAGAATACAACACTAAGTTAAAACACCTTTTACCAGAAGTACATCAGGTTAAAGTCACTACTGTTATAAGTTTTAAATCACCAGGATCAATTTAGTTTTTAGATTACAGAGAGAGAGATTCATACACCTTCTGGCTGTGACTGCAGCTATCCAGCTCTGAAAACAAAACTAAAAGCATCCTGCAGCAAACAGCCTAAAACGAAAGACAGCCCAGCTCCACCCACTCTCTGACATCACTGCAATAATAAACACCCATTTCTTAAAGGTACTCTCACTACAGATATTTATATACACACCCATTTATAAACACCCATTTCTTAAAGGTACTCTCACATGACACACCTCTCTGAATGGGAGATGGGACGTGGGCCTCAGTGGCAAGAACACCATCCATGTAGCCCATGCATAAAAGAGCGCCTCAACGTGTGTTATGGGCCAACTCCAAAATGTATTATGAAGTTCACCTGACCCATAACCTTTATGTTGAATTTGGCTAGGATGAGCACACGAGCCTTCACTTCAGGTGTGATTCATCAGACTTCCTCGGCGCTTTTATCAAAACAAAGTTTATTATAAGAATGTAGTTAACATATATAAAACACAGCAAGAATTTGTTATCAGTTACAAACCTAAAGAAAACACAACAACTACAGTGATCTATGTATATAAAGCTTAATGAATCCCCTTAGTAACTGTTCCAATTCAATACAAACTCCAATAAACCAAAACCCCTTTCAAGGGCGTGGCCCAGCACACTATAATCTCACTTGAATGGGACTGGTCCTTTTCCTGAGATCTCGTCTCCAACCAGCAGATTCAAAACTCCTTCCGGACAGCAACTCTATCTTTAAAGTTTGAATTTATAATAAACTCAAAGTTTCCTCAAGTCACGTTTAGGGCTCTTCAGGGAAGACAAAGCAATTCTTCCAATTGCCTCTGTTAGAGTACAATGTTGGGTGTGGTTCTCATCGACCAATGAATAAACCTTTGAACATCGGCCAGGGGCCAATGCAGATGCTTTATATATCATTTTCTATGACCAGAAAGTACACCACCCCCTCTAGCACCGGGACTGTAATGGCCTTAAAGCTTGTGGACTCTCCCTGTGACGGCACAGCAAATTTAACCGAGTTAAATATATGATAATCCATGGACGGCAGAATTACAAAGCTTCAGATGAAATGAAGCCTTATCAGCTCAGGAAAGATGAGCTTAGTTGCAAAGATGGTGTCATCTTTTGGGGAACGAGAGTGGTCTTCCCCATGGCAGGAAGAGAATTACTGCTTGAAGAATTGCATAGCTGAGTTTATGCAAGACAGTTATTAGAGCCCAGCTGGAATATTGTGCATGGTTGTGGGCGTCATAGTATTGGGAGGATATGAACACATTGGAGAGGGTGCAGGAGAGGTTTACAAGAATAGTCCCAGGGATGAGGAACTTCAGTTATGAGGATAGATTGAGGAGGTTGGGACTGGTCACCTTGGAGAGCAGAAGGCTGGGAGGAGATGTGATAGAGATGTTCAAAATCAGGAGAGGGATGGACAGAGTAAACAGGGAGAAGCTGTTCTCCTTTGTAAAAGGATTGAGAACACAGGTTTAAAGTGATTTGCAAAAGAAGCAAAAGCACAGGGCTAAATCGCTGGCTTTTAAAGCAGACCAAGGCAGGCCAGCAGCACGGTTCAATTCCCGTAACAGCCTCCCCGAACAGGTGCCGGAATGTGGCGACTAGGGACTTTTCACAGTAACTTCATTTCAAGCCTACTTGTGACAATAAGCGATTTTCATTTCATTTTCATTTCATTTCCTCCATGTTGGAGGCAGCTCATGCAGTCGCTTTCTCTCTCCTCGCTTACTTACAGGTGCCAACAGGAAGAGTGGGAGGCCAGAAGGTGAAGTCCTATCGAGCAGAACATCCCGTCCACATTGTACCGAGGAAATTGAAGAGGAAAAAGTGCAACTGTAGAAAAGTCACAGCAGACAGCTGCACCCTCCAGCAGCCCAGACACACACACCTCGGTGAGGACTTAGATCTAGTTCACGCCAGTCTCACATTCAGGTGGTCACCACACAGACAGGTGTTCGTAGCACAAGATGCTGAAGATGCAGCAGGAGGAAGGGGAACATTAGGCAGAGGTGGTGACGCCCTCAACAGAGTGACACATAAATTAAAAATTTATTTTTTACGGGATGTGGGCGTCGCTAGTTAGGCCAGCATTTATTGCCCATCCCTAGTTGCCGTAAGAAGGTGGTGGTGAACTGCCTTCTTGAACCGCTGCAGCCCATAAAAGTGTTGGTATACCCACTGTGCAGTTAGGGAGGGAGTTCCAGGAATTTGACCCCGTGACAGTGACGGAATGGCGATATATTTCAAAGTCAGGATGGTGAGTGACTTGGAGGGAAAGCACCAGCTGGTGGGGTTCCCAGGTATCTGCTGCTTTTGTCCTTCTAGATGGCGGTGGTCGTGGGTTTAGAAGGTGCTGCCCAAGGAACCTTGGTGAGTTACAATGCATCTTGTAGATGGTACATTCGGCAGCCACTGTTCGTCGGTGGTGGAGGGTTGAATGTTTGTGGAGGGGGAGCAATCAAGCGGGCTGCTTTGCCTTGATGGTGTTGAGCTTCTTGAGTGTTGTTGGAGCTGCACAAAACCAGGCAAGTGGAGAATATTCCATCACACTCCTGACTTGTAGCTTGTAGATGGTGGACAGGCTTTGGGGTGTCAGGAGGTGAGTTACTCGCCAGAGGATGCAAAGCCTTTGACCTGCTCTGGTAGACAGAGTATTAATATGGCTTGTCAAGTTCAGTTTCTGATTAATGGTAACCCCCAGGATGTTGATTGTGGGGATTCAGCTATGGTAATATGATTGATTGTCAAAGGGTGTTGGTTCGTTGGATCCTCTCTTGTAGGAGATGGTCATTGCCTGACACTTGTGTAGTGTGAATGGAACTTGCCACATGTCAGCCCAAGCCTGGATATTGTCCAGGTCTTGCTGCATTTGGACATGGACTGCTTCAGTATCTGAGAAGTCATGCATGGTGCTGAAAATTGTACAGTCATCTGCTAACATCTCCACTATCTTATGATGGAAGGCAGGTTATTGATGAAGCATCTGAAGATGGTTGGACTGAGGACACTACCCTGAGGAACTCCTGCAGTGATGTCCCGGAGCTGAGATGATTGACCTTCAACCACCACAATCATCTTCCTTTCTGCCAGATATGACTCCAACCAGTGGAGAGCTTGCCTCCTGATTCCCATTGACTCCAGTTTTGTTGGGGATCCTTGATGCCATACTTGGTCAAATATTGCCTTGATGTCAAGGGCAGTCACTCTCACCTCACCTCTGGCATTCAGCTATTTTGTCCATGCTTGAAACAAGACTGTAATGAGGTCAGGAGCTGAGTGACCCTGGCGGAACCCAAACTGAGTGTCCGTGAGCAGGTTATTGCTGAGTAAGTGCTGCTTTATTGCACTGTTGATGACTCCTTCCATGCTGATGATGGAGAGTAGACTGATAAAGTGATAATTGGCTGGGTTGGATACACACCTGGCAATTTTCCACAATGCTGGGTAGATGCCAGTGTTGTAGCTGTACAGGAACAGCTTCGCTAGGGGTGTGGCAGGTTCTGGAGCACAAATCTTCAGTACTTTTGCTGGAATATTGTCAGTACCTTCAACTGTTTCTTGATATTGTGTGGAGTGAATGGTATTGGCTGAAGACTGACATCTGTGATGCTGGGGACCTCTGGAGGAGACTGTGATGGATCAGCCACTTGGCACTTCTGCCTGAAGATTGTTTTGAAAGGAAATTTCCAATTAAGGGGCAATTTAGCGTGACCAAATCCACCTACCCTGCACATCTTTGGGTTGTGGGGGTGAGACCCAAGCAGACATGGGGAGAATGTGCAAACTCCACACAGTCAGTGACCCGGGGCCGGGATCGAACCCGGGTCCTTGGCGCAGTGAGGCAGCTGTGCTAACCGCTGCACCACATGCTGCCCCTGGCTGAAGATTGTTGCGAATGCTTCAGCCTTGTCTTTTGTACAGATGTACTGAGTCCTCTCCAGTGAGTTGTTTAATTGTCCACCATCATTAACGGCTGGATGTGGCAGACTGCAGGTCTTAGATCTGATGCATTGGAGTCGCTTAGCTCTGTCAGCTACTTATACTGTTTGGCACACAAGTAGTCCTATGTTGTAGCTTCACCAGGTTTACACCTCATTTTTAGGTGTGCCTGGTGTTGCTTCTGCCATGGCCTCCTGCACTCTTCATTGAACTAGGTTTGATCCCCTGAGTTGGTGGTACTGCTGATGGCCCACAGCGCCTCATGGATGCCCAGTCTTGAGTTGTTAGAACTGATCGAAGTCTATCCCATTTAGCACGGTGGTAGTGCCACACAACACGATGGAGGGTACCCTCAATGTGAAAATGGGACTTTGTCTCCACAAGGACTGAGCGGTGGTCACTTCTACAATACTGTCATGGACAGATGCATCTGCAGCAGGCAGGTTGGTGAAGATGAGGTCAAGTATGTTTTCCCCCCTTGTTGGTTCCCTTACCACCTGCCGTAGTCCCGGTTTAGAAGCTATGTCCTTTAGGACCCGGCCACCTTGGTCTGTGGTGGTACTACCGAGCCACTCTTGGTGATGGACATTGAGGTCCCATGTTGGAGTATATTCTGTGCCCGTGCCACCCTCAGTGCTTCCTCGAAGTGGTGTTCAACATGGAGGATTCATCAGCTGATGGTGGCCGGTATATAGTCATCAGCAGGAGGTTTCCTTGTCCTTGTTTAACCTGAAGCCATGAGACTTCATGGGGTCCTGAGTTGATGTTGAGGACTCCCAGGGCAGCTCGCTCCCGACTACTCTCTGATGAAATGGTTTTGACCTGTGCAACGTGGATGTCTCCATGGAGAGGATGGCGAACCCCAAGGAGAACCTCGTCCAGCAAAATGTCAGATTTCTGTTGGAGATGTGTGCAGCCCTGCACTTCATCACTGTAGCCATGGGTGCTGTGGCAATGCGGGAGGGCAGTGGGGCATCTCAACCTCCATTCTGGGGCCCCTCTTCCGCCAGGTGTCATGCAGAGGCTCATGGGCGCCCAAAGGGAAGAGGAGGGGATGTTGGTCACCCTTGGGACCTCCAGTCTGGGTGTGTTCCCGCTGGTGGTGCGGTCGATTTGATGGGGTCAGAATTGCAGTCAGGGCTTCATCTACATCCCATTAATGAGATACAAAATAACTTCACATTGGCCTCTGGCGGGAATGGTGACCTGCCATGAAATGCGGGAATGCATGTACCCACTGCCCTTTCACGCGAGTGGGAAACACGTTTTCCAGCTCCAGCTACACTATCTTTCTGCCCATCATTAAACCCACTGCAGGTGCAATGCAAAATTCTGACCTTGGTTGGACTGAAAAACTTTGAAAGCTTGGGAGCCAATTGCAATGTGTTTTCCATGTCAAATTTGCTCCTGTGTTATTGAATTTGTGTCCGAATACTTTAGCACAAATTTGTAAAACTGTCCATTTCTCAATATTAAATGCAACTGGATACGGATCTTCTTTCTTATCAATTATCTCTAGGTTTCTTGGTATAACCACCCTCAGAATATTGTAAGGGCCCTGCCTGTTGATTCTGTTATTTGCCCTTTCTTTAGTTTTGCCGTCTTCATTTTTGATCCATAGATGCTTACTGGACACATATCTTTAAGTAAAGCAGCAGAGAGAATGAAGAATTCAAGAAATTGCAATATTGTATATGGTGTTGCTAGCTTGGGACAGCAGAACCCATGGGGTTGGGTGGGACTCAGTCCGATGGGTTGGTTGGTGGCCAATGAATTGGTCAAAAGGCTGTGTTCTGCCCAGTAACAGGTGGCGATTGGATCCTGCCTGAGTGGAATGACTTTCAGAGACCCAAGGAAAGCAGAGTTGAGACCTGGACACACAGGTCTCTCCCTTCTCTTTCTCTCTTTCCAGAAAGGCTGTGAGTTGATGTATTTCTGAAACCTCAGAGACCTGAATGAGTCTACAGTGGAAACCATTACAGGATGCAAACAGAGTACCGGATCTGAAATATTACTTTGAAGGAAGGCCTGCTGAAAGACAACCATCTGAAACAAAGACTCTTTTTTGTTTACTTATGACTTTCATCCCTCTCCTCCCTTCTTTGGTTTGGTTTAGCTCATTGGGCTAGACAGCTGGGGTGGGATTCTCCCCTACCCAGTGGGGCGGGGGGTTCCGGCGTAATGGAGTGTCGGGAACCACTCCGGCGTCGGGCGCCCCAAAGGTGCGGAAGTCTCCGCACCTTTAGGGGCCAAGCCCTCACCTTGAGGGGCTAGGCCCGCGCCGGTGTGGTTTGCGCTCCACCGGCTGGCGGGAAAGGCCTTTGGCGCCACGCCAGCCGGGGCCGAAAGGTCTTCGCCGGGTGACGCGGGTCGGCACATGCGCGGGAGCGTCAGCGGCTGCTGACGTCATCCCCGCGCATGCGCAGGGGAGGGGGTCTCTTCCGCCTCTGCCATAGTGAAGACCATGGCGAAGGCGGAAGTAAAAGAGTGCCCCCACGGCACAGGCCCGCCCGCGGATCGGTGGGCCCTGATAGCGGGCCAGGCCACCGTGGGGGCACCGCCGGGGCCAGATCGCCCCGTACCCCCCCAGGAGCCCGGGGCCTGCCCACGCCGCCTTGTCCCACTGTTCAAAAGGTGGTTTAAGCCACGCTGGCGGGACAGGCATTCCAGCAGCGGGACTTCGGCCCATCACGGGCCGGAGAATCGGCGGGGGTGGGCCCGCCGACCGGCGCGGTGCGATTCCCGCCCCCACCGAATCTCTGGTGGCGGAGACTTTGGGACACAGCGGGGGCGGGATTCACGGCAGCCCCCGGCGATTCTCCGACCCGGCGTGGGGTCGGAGAATCCCGCCCCTGGTTTGTAATGCAGAACAAGGCCAGCAGCGTGGGTTCAATTCCCGTACCGGCTGACAATTCTGAATCCTCCCTCTGTGTACCTGAACAAGTTCTGGAATGTGGCAACTAGGGGCTTTTCACAGTAACTTCATTGCAGTGTTAATTATGACAATAAAGATTATTATAATAATTATTATTCTGTGTTTGTCTGTCCAATGCGTGTGTATGTTTGTAGAGGGCAAGTTAAAGTGGGAAGATTAGGAATTACATAATAGTTAACCAGTTGTATTTTCTGCAGATCTCATTACAGTTCTTGTTATAAATAAAAAAGTAATTGTGTTTAAGTTTACAAACCCGGTGACTGTAATTATTGGGCAACCAAGGGCCAAAGACTTTGGGTATTTTTGTAAGAATTATTGGTTAATCAAATTGTGTTGCAACTCCGGGTCAAGTGAGGCTGGAATTGGCCGCGCATTAGCCCAGGGGGTCATAACAGTAATCCACCTTCCCACAGAAGTTGATAACTTCCATTGACTTTCAACAAATGAGAGATTATTTTCAACACTTAGAATCACACCACATCAGGATTCTCAGATGAGGAGCAAAATGACCAACAACAGAAGCCAGCAGCTGTCTAACACTCACAGCAGAGACGGAACCAGCCGAGAAATAACCAGCAGAGATGGAACCAGCAGTGATGGAACCAGCAGACATGGGGATCAGCAGACATGGGACCTGCATGGATGGGGAGCAAGAAGAAGGGTAACCAGCAGGGATGAGGACAAGCAGAGATGGGACCAGTAGGGATGAGCAGCAGCAAGAAGGGGAACCAGCAGAGATGGGACCAACAGAGATGGGACCAGCAGGAATGGGGACAAGAAAAGATGGAATCAGCAGAGAAATTACCAGCAGAGGCATGACCAGCACCAGGTGGGTTGGTGACCAGCAGGGATGGAGACCATTAGGGAGGGGAACCAGCAGAGATGGGATCAGGAGGGAGGGGACCAGCAGAGATGGGGACCAGCAGCGAGGGGGGTGGGGGAGCAGGGAGGGGACAGGTAGGGAGGGGAGAAGCAGCAAGGGTAACCAGCACGGAGGGGACCAGCAAAGAAGGGATCAGCAGAGATGGGAGCAGCAGGAATGGGAACCAGCAGGAATGGGGTCCAGCAGGGAGGGGAATCAGCAAGGATAGGTCAAGCAGAGAGGGGTTGCACGCAGGAGCATTAAACAGGGTTTACACCTGGAAGGTCAGATTCCTTGATATGTCTGGACAACGGTGTTTCAGGAGGGTCAATATATCAGCCATCTGCAGCTTCGTAGGAGATTGTTGGCTGCTGGAACCAAAGGTCAAGCATTACCCATTACATTTTAGAGTCAACACTTCCCTCAACATTTTTGCATGTGGATCCTCCCAGGGCTCTGCCACAAACACATACAGGGCCTCCCAGTTGACCACACAAAAAGGCACAAAACAAGTGACTGATGGGTTGTTCGCCAGGGCTGGGAATTATATCTGATTAGGCCAGTCAGAGTGAGCAGGAATTCAGCTTTGTGACTCAGGCTAGCTTCGCACAGGTGGAAAGTACCATCAACTGCGGTAATCCAGGTGCTCACAGAACAACCAGGAGTATTTGTCAATCAGAAGAACTTCCACTCCATTAATATGCAGCCCACATGCAGCCAGAAGAAAAGATCTACAGGCAAGTTCATGCAAAAATTCCTAGTTGTCTTCAATGATGCTTTTGGCCTGTAGTGGCCAAGATCCCCGATGTTTACCCACCTGGAAGCAGACTTCTGGATGATAAGGGATGCCCACTGCAAACCAGGCTCATGATACCTATCAGGAAACCCAATACTGCCGCCTATCTTCACTGCCATTACTGCCAGGCTGGATTCTCCATTATTGGGACTATGTCCCCATGCTGGTAGAGTTTAAGCCAGAAAAACTTGGATCAAAGGGACACGAATTCCTAGCCCTGCAGGGGGCGCTAGCAAGGACCCGGAGTAGATCTCGCAGCTTTTGCTGCAGATATGGGCCCCCGCATGCGCACGTCGCTGGCCGCGGCGTGCTCCATGGCGGACTTGGACAGTGGAGCTAGACCCACAAAAGAGACCCCCCAATCGGCCGCCGCCCTACCCTCAACCCCCGCACAAGCATTCCCCGGCTGCCTATAAGGCTCCCCCAGCCGCCGATTCGACCGCCCCGACCAGGGCGGCCGCGGACTGAGAGTGCAGCTTCCACGCGAGTATCCCGACTGGAGCACATTAGTTCCACGCCGTCGGGACTTCGGTCTGTCGGGGGCGAAGAATGGCTGAGCGGGCCTCTGGCAATGGCCCCAGGTAGGTCCCAGGCGGCGCGGCGTACGCAGAATCAGTGAACAGGCGCCAGTCCCGATTTCTTGCAGGAACATGGATTCTCCGCTCTGTGCCAGCCGCGATTTCGGGGCGAGGGTGCAGAGAATCCAGCCTCATATCTCCACCAGAGGAACACAGGTGTTTGGAATGTTGTGAAGTTGGGGGAGATAAGGAGGTCCAAGTCTAAGGAGAGATTCGAACATCAGCATGAGAATTTTAAATTTGAGGTGTTGTTGAACTGGGAGCTACTATAAATCAGTGAACTCAGGCAATGGGTGAATGAGAGGGACTCTTGTTTTATATTATATGAGCAAACGTGGCTGTGAAATCTAGTACAGTCAAATAAGCTGTTGCCACTCGCTTTCTAGCCCCACATGTGAAGAATGATCATTGGACTCGGTGACGGAGAGCGTCTGCGACCTGTGGAACATAATCCAGCACCAACCAATGCCAATGTCTTCAGGCAAGAAAATGGCCTTGTGAGTCTCAGCAACAAAACTATCAGGGTGGCCTGGTGGCGCAGTGGTTAGCACTGCTGTCTCACAGCGGCGAGGTCCCAGGTTCGATCCCGGCTCTGGGTCACTGTCCGTGTGGAGTTTGCACATTCTCCCCGTGTCTGCGTGAGTTTCATCCCCACAATCCAAAGATGTGCATGGTAGGCGGTTTGGCCACAATAAATTGGCCCTTAATTGGAAAAAAAAGAATTGGATATTCTAAAAAATGTTTAAAAAGCAAGAAAACGATCAATGTAAATTTTCAAGAAATATTTTATTAAATTCATATCTGTTTGCCAGACACGATTTTCTCAATAATCATGTTTTCTAATTAGTGCTTCTAATAAATTATACAGAATTGACAAAAAACTTATTTTAATTATCTGCTCTTGAATCAAGCAATATGTTATTGAGGCATAAATTAATTACCCATATGAAATGGTCCAAGTAAAATTCTTTCATCAAACCAGTACATTTGATCATGATCGCAGTGACAATTGAAAAGAAGAAACTCCCTGAATATAATTTGCCTGGTCAATGAAAAATGAAGATGTCTTTCTGAAGTACCGCTTCAATTGAAAGGTTCATCTCTCCCTCACACTCTCTCTTTTTCTGTCAGTCCTTCCTTGGCCTGGTGTGGTACTTAGGCTTCACATCCTGGAACATAACCTTAAGAACCAGGCTTTGATTCCATTGGTTATTTGATATTGGAGACTCTGAAGCTTAATCTTAACTGGCTTTTTCAGGATGGATTAGGTTTTTTCGTTTCAAACTGTGGCATGATCCCAACTTCCTCCTCTGTTCCAGGAGTTCGGACCTTTTCACCTTCCTTCATGCTTTCTTCAGCTAACTGCGACAGGTATTTCTGCAACAAAATGAAATGTCTTTTGTAAATAAATATGGACTTGCAAAAAGACTTAAGATTAAACCTCTGCGAGCATGGTGCAAATTACAAAACTAATCATAATTAGATCTCGCAAATTACTGACTACATAATTTTAAATTAATCCCCATGTCATAATATGGGTTCTTTGTGTTGCAGAGGAAGTGGCTCATTGTTGAGATCTTGAGACTTGTGTGCTTAAACATAAAGACATTTATTGGTGGGCAGCCCGGTAGCATAGTGATTAGCACAATGGCTTCACAGCGCTCGGGTCCCAGGTTCGATTCCCGGCTTGGGTCACTGTCTGTGCGGAGTCTGCACATCCTCCCCGTGTCTGCGTGGGTTTCCTCCGGGTGCTCCGGTTTCCTCCCACAGTCCAAAGATGGGCAGAGGTTTGTGGATTGGCTATGCTAAATTCTCCTTGGGAAATTAACATAAACCAACTTAGAAGCATGCTGGGAAATGCCTGACTATAATTCAACACTGCTTTTGGACTAAAATAAGTAGGTCAGGTAACATAAACAAAATACTGCTTAATATTCTGGTCTCGGCCTTATTATGAAAACACATTGTCGTCCGAAAGATAACAAATGTGTACTCGAGTTGTTTTTAGCCAAGCGCAACAACATACGTACTATGTATTTCATCTTACGTACTTTCCAAGGTCTATTTAATATAAACATGCCTGTTTACTTCAAGCTGTTATTTCAGACTATAAAAATATGCTTCCTTCAATCGAATCTCAGAGTGCAATGCACTGGCTATGCAGCTAGAACACTCTCCACAAATATATTTGTGTAAATAAATTTCCTTAAATCGAACCTCGCGGAATTTGTCTTTATTATGATTTCCACGACACTCCTTAGTGTCCAAAAAAGGTAAGGTAAGGTAAGGTGGAGCTACGGGGATAGGGTGGAAGTGTGGGGATAGGTGGAGGTATGGGCTTTGGTAGGGTGCTCTTTCCAAGGGCTCGTGCAGACCTGATGGGCCGAATGACCTCTTTCTGCACTGTTAATTCTGTGATAGGCTTTAAATATTTACAGTTCCAAGGTATGGTCACTCATGGTGGTCCTCTACACTGCAGGCTAGCTGCTTACAGATCTCTCACCATGTGACTGCATACATCACACGGGGGGGTACGACCTTTCAGTCTCATGTTAACCCTTGTTCTGCCAAGCATCTTACAGTTATAATGCATGCAGTAACATGTCATCACATCCCAGACATTTGAAATTCTGATCGGCAATAGCTTTGTCATTAGAAGACAATATTGAAAAACTTTAAATATCTATCTTGAACATTTATGTGGCATTCCTATCTCCTCTCTGTTGTGTCATAAGCATCACCTCTGCCTACTCTTTGAACTTGTCAAACCATCCAGAGAACGATGATAAAAGGTACTGACAAAATAGGCGTAGAGCAGATGTTTCCTCTTGTGGGGCAATCTAGAACTAGAGGCCAAAGTGTTAGGATAAGGGGCAGCAGATTTAAAACAGAGTTGAGGAGAAGTCATTTCTCTCAAAGGATCGTGAATCTGTGGAATTCACCACTCCAGTGTGCAGTGGATGCCAGGAAATTGAGTAAAGGAGGAGCTAGACAGGTTTTTAATTAGCAATGGGTTGAAGGGTTATGGAGAATGGGCAGGAAAGTGGAGTTGAGGCCGAGTGGCGATCAGCCATGATCGTACTGAATGGCAGAGCGGGATCGAGGGGCTGAATTGCCGACTCCTGCTCCGAGTTCTTATTTTTTAATGTAAAACAATGTACAGCATCCCAATTTTGGAAATTAAATTTAAAGTATATTTTAAGGATTTTAAAAATAAGGAAGGACTTCCACTAATGTAGCACCTTTTACAAGCCGAGGATGTCCTGAAGCACTTTACAGCCGTCGATTTACTTTTGAAGTCTAATCACTGATGATAATGTAAGACATTTTCATTTGGCCATATACTTTAAAAAGTGGACTTGTTGCTCAAGCTTGCAGTCCAGCACTATTAGACTGATTTCTAAAACAGTATAGATTGCTGTAGGTTACCACAGCTCAGCAAAAGCATTGGCATCAATCCTGCACTGGAAAGTAGAATGTCTGGCATGGTGCAAATCCTTTACACATCTTCTGGGAAGGTCTTATTCCTCCCTCAATGTTTCCGACATGACATGGCGCCACCACAACACTGGTTCATCACCTTGATGTCAAACTACATTTTGTGGATTTGGCTGGTGATTTCACAGCCCTACTCTTCTGGGTAGGTCATCACAACTATATTGATAAATGCCATACAGCACCCTAAACTATTTCTGTCTGTATAGTACAGGACTTACATAGAACTCCTTTACCGAGGCAATACAATATTCTAGAAACTAGTCTTTCTAATGAAATAGGAAACGAAAGAATAATCGTGAATAGCGTCAATCAACAATGAGAATAAAGGGCACCGTGTGATGTGAGCGCGGGAGCGGTTACATTTTGCGAGCTCCGCCCCTGCTCATCCTTTAATGTTTTATCCTGGTGCACATTTCGTATCTGCTTTCTTTTGGGTTACATGGCTTGCACTATGTCCCTGGAGGTTCCTGATTGGCGTCTTTGCAAGAAAAGCCAAGATAAATAGTAAAAGTTATTGTTTGTTCATGGCGGTCGGAATGGGCGGGGTGGGCACCAGCTTGTAGTGGCTAAGCGGACTCTCACTTTGGCAGTGCTGTGTCCATCCAGGTGATGGCCGCCATTCAAAATATTGTCCTGGATGAAAATCTAGGCTCTGCGATGCAGGTCGCCCGAGCTCACTTTGAGGAATTGCAGGGTACCATTGGGAGATTAGTGAAGGTTCATGTGGGAGTCCTTGCACTCGAAAGAGCACTTTCCCTGGTGAGGGCCCGCCTTTGTGCCTTCAAGATCCTGCTGCCTGATGTGTCGTGTACCCTGACGGGTTCGTGAGGAAGGGGCCAGGCAAAGTGTGTTTGTGGGCTCGGTCCCTGGCGAGGGGTGAGAGGTGAGTTCCCGACTGAGTTCGAAAATGGGCTCCCATGTTTTGGTAATTTTGTTTCGGAGGCTGGATTCACAACAAATCCGATCTTCGAGGCCAGGGGCTGGTAGGTCCACCAATCGCTGGTCCTATTCTCGATGCTTGTTGTGGGAAGTTGGAGATGGCTGAGGGGGTCGAGTCATTCCCCTTCCCGGCCAGGGCCTAGGCTTTGGACCTCTTGGTCGTCGGAGGGATGGCAGGATGGAAGTGATGGTGCCTTGTATTTCGATAGTTGGAATCCTTGAGAGATCCTGAAGATTGCTCGCTGATCCTGGCTCATCCTTTATCTTCACGTGCAATGTGGATGGTGTCTTTATTCTGCAATGTACCCGGCAATCCTTCTATAATCCTGGACATTACACCATTGTGACTGTTGATTATTTAATATTTAAGGTTGTCTTTTCTTCTGCAAGGGAGTGCGGGATGTGAGTGTGAGGGTGTGTGTGGTTTAGCAAAATCATACTGAGTCGATTATGTGAAGTGTGATCTGTGTACAGTTTTACTCCTTTTTTGTTATTATGTCTTGTTATCCTTATGGTTGTGGTAGGGAGTGCTCTGTTTTTATTACCCCACTGTCTTGTTTATAAGAAGGGTGAGTGGAGCCAGAGTGGGGTGAAGGGTGGTTGGTTGGCGTTGGTAGGGTTAGTTCAGTCCTCACTGAGATTGAGGACAGCCCGTCAGTTAGTTAATCCGTGCCGGGTTTTTTTTTGGATTCACGTGTTATTTGTTTTCTTAATTTTGAGGTATTTGAATTCAAGAATCTATGCCTATATCCTTTGATGGCTTGGGCAATTATATTATTCTGGGGAGCTCTTTTGAGCTACCAGAACACTACGATTTAATACAGGGGAAAGCTGAGGAGAGACAGGCTAATTGTTGTTGGGGTGGTGGGTAGGGATTTGCTCTTGGTATCCTTTCTGTGATGATGGTCATTCTGAGTCAGTTCGTGTGTCTCTTCCCTGGGGGGCTTCTTTCTTTCTCACTTCATCTGAGTATTCCTGGCTGGATTCGGTGGTTTCGGGGACGTTCCTCTGGTTGTACTGGGGGGGTGGGGGGGAGGGAATCGGCGCTCCCTCCGAGGACGCTCAATTGTTGGGGATCTTAACATTTCTTCTTCTTCTTGAGTGGGGTCCCCCCCCGCCTCCCCCGATTTGGGGCTGGAGTGATCATCCTTTTCTTCTGAGTATTAGTGGGGCCGGTGCATTGCCCTGGATGGGGTGGGAGAGGTACAGGTTTGGCTGGGGGTGGGGGCGGCAGATTTTTGGGTTGTGTTGGAGGCCCTGTGGGTGTAGTTTCCTGGTGTGTCGGGATGTGCTGCTCGAGGCCAGGTCTGGCACTGTGGCTAGTATCGTGTTGCTTCTGGGGGCTTGGCTGTCCCTTTCGAGGGTGCTTATTGGGGGCATCCTGGGCGGTGAAGTTTTGCTTTTTTGGTGCACAGAAGCCTGGTGATGAATCAAGTTCTATGCTTGGTAGATATCCTGGTGTTCCCCGGGGGGGTGGGAGATCTTTTGGTTGATTGAGCGACCTATTCTCCTCTTTCATTGGCGTTCGCCTTTTCTTGAAAGGCTCTGAAGATTTAATCATAATCTTAACGTGTTGCTGCTGGTTCTCTCTATGTAATAGTGCGGACTGATGTTGGTTCGAACTGGGGTTTTCGTATAGTTTCTTTATTTTCGTAAGGGTGGGTATGAAGAATCCGTGCTTGGCTCCTACATGGGTACTGATGGGTGTGGTATCCGAGGAGAAGAGGCTTTGGTGGGTTGTTGGTGCCTTTTGGTGCTGCTGGAGATGGGAGAAACATGTATGTTGGTGTACACCCAAACATGGCACGGAAGATTTGACAATATTTCTTGTAGTAATTGGGGGCTGACGCGACGTGGGAGGGTGCGCACCATGTTTTCCATGGCCTTATTCTGTTTCACCCTTGGTTTCTGGTGGGCTGTGTGAGTGCCCATTTATGTCTGTTGATTGTATCAAGCCAGTGGTGGTGATGTTCTCCTGTCTCTCTCCCTACTCATGTATGCTGAGCGTTCTTTTTTCTTGATCTTTGCTGATGGCGATGTATTATTTTGTTGCATTATCCTTGAAAATGTAAAACCTAAATAAATATACGTTAAAAAAACCCAATGAGAATAACGTTTTCAAAAACCTATACACCTGTTCCCAATGAGTGTAATTGTATGGCTCCATCACGGTGGGACGGGACTGCTGAGCCATTCAAAAGTCTATTGACTTTGGCCGGCCAGCAGGATAAAACATGTGCAAGGCTGGATCTTCCGTAAAGTTCCGCCAAGTATTACTAACTTGGACTGTGGATCCCCTGTAATGCTCGAGCGGTGAGTAGGACGTTAGTAGGAGGTGATGAAACTTGGATGCCAACTATGTATTAACTTGCAGACATCTTTTCAATTCTAAATGAACTGAACCTCAAATTGCAAGGGAAGGATGATGAAGAAATAGATGCTTTCCAAAAGTCATTGAAAGTTTGGCAGGTGCGAGTACAAAGACAAAACTGTGACACGTTCCCCACTGGGGCTAGCCTAGTTGTTCTTGTAGAGAGCCAACGTGGACACAGTGAGCTGAATGGTCTCCTTCTGAGTTGCACCCATCTATGGTTCAATGATAAAGTCAAGTTTACCAGATTGCAATCGATCTGTAGGTAGAATGGACATTGGTACCCCCCCCCCCCCCACCACCACCACCCCCACCCCGCCCCACCACCCCACTCCCCTCCCCGGCCTTACACAATTCAGCAGAAAATGTCTCTTCCTTCCATGTGGGGGGGGGAAATGACTTATTTGGATAAGGGGCTACATTCAGTTCGACACTGCTGACTAGTGTCAGCTAGTCCAGGTGACGTTAGTGCGCTTTGAGACTCACACCTGTTGTTTTCTGATTAGGGGTCAAGTAGGCCAACGTTTTAAACATGGCGGTTGTCTTTATTAGAGGACTGTTAACCATCTATTTATATTTCAACATGCGCCAACTGTATCTCAGTTATGTAAGTAGAGGGCATGATAAAGTCAGCAATCTTTCACCTCCCACAGTGCTGTTTCTGCTCCCTGTGGATATACACCATTAGATTCAAGCCCTTTATTTGACCTTTTGTTATTGTTAATGTAACACCCTCAAGGGATAACCAGTGAGATATTCAATTTTAGTGCACCAACTGCTTCCTGCACTGGACTGTCCCCAAGAAGCTGTCATCTAGTTAGCCTTCTCCTTTTGGATTTGTGTCAGCTACTTTTTGCTCTGACCATAGAACAAGCACATTCCAAATTTAATGAGCAACCCTATATCTTGTCAATTATTTCAGGCTGTGCTGCTGTTTCACTTGAGGTATGGATGTACTAACCTGTCAGGGATTTCCAGTACAGCTGAAAGGCCAGTGGTATTCTAAAACCAGCTGAAACCTCCTGATCTTTTTAAAGCACAGTTTGTCATGTGTTTCAAATCTTACTGCAAGGACAAGGGGAGGCAGCAGTAAGTAAAGGATGCAATTCTAACAGGGCTGTGGAAGCAGAGTAACCAGGGCTATAAAAATCACAGTCCCAAATATCAGCATTTGCAGTTAATTAATCTAATTTTATTTGAAAAAGAAATTTCCAATTAGGGGGCAATTTAGCGTATCCAATCCACCCACCCTGCACATCTTTGGGTTGTGGGGGTGAGACCCACGCAGACACGAGGAAAATGTGCAAACTCCACACGGACAGTGACCCAGGGCCGCGATCGAACCCAGGACCTCGGCGCTGTGAGGCAGCAGGGCTAACCACTGCGCCACCGTGCTATCCGTTAATTCTTTTTATATAAGAAACACATTTGTTTCATGAACAAGAAAAGAAAACAAGATGCTTGATCCAGTCACTTCCGCATCTTTCAATTTGGTGGATTGCGTTAACTCATTTATTTTAAATGTATACGTCTGCTATTATTACTATCAATAAGGTTTGAAAGAAAATAAATTATTTGAAATTCATGTTATGTCTTCTGGTTCAAATGAGAAATAATCACGCTTGTTTGAGTTCCATCCAGTGTACTTCTTGCTGTCACCATGTGACCAGTAGACTGAATAGACTGTTACATTTCTGTAACTTCCTGGTTCCTCAGCGTTAGGTTTGGGGGTACCCCAAAGATGTGCTGGGGAAGTCCCTCTTGGAAGTTCCCAGGTAAGGGCTTACCCAGCCATTGCCCAGAAGAACTAACTTCCCCTGGACAATTGAGCAGCTGGCGACCGTCCCACAAAGTGATTTAAATCGCCAACTTCGGATAGTTCTGCTAGTTTTACATTCACAGTTAATCTGAAAGAGTTGGGAGAAATAAAAGTGCTTCTGAATTTAGTGCAACTATTTCAAACAACCGGACCGAGCCCACGCGGGGCTCGCGCCCTCCCACATTCCGGACCTCCCAGTGGAACTCCCCCCCCCCCCCCCCACAATATTTAGCACCTCCCCATCGACAGGGCATTACACAATCCCTCTCCCACGACCAAATCCCCGATCTGATCGGACTTAATCATCAATAACCTGACCATTCCCCTCCCACCTGAGCCCCTCCCGACACAAACTGCCCCCTCCCCGATTCCGGCACCCTCCCCGACATCTGAAGCACATACCCTCTGATGTGTGATTTACCTCGCGATGTCCAAATCCCCCCATGTTCGACTCCCTCCTCTGATGTCTAAACACCCCACCCACCCCATGTCCGACTCCCCTTTGATGTCTGACTTCCCCTCACCCCAATATCTAGCCCCCCCACACTGATGTCTGACTTCCCCTCACCCCAATATCTAGCTCCCCCCACACTGATGTGTGACTTCCCCTCACCCCAATATCTAGCTCCCCCCCCACACTGATGTGTGACTTCCCCTCACCCCAATATCTAGCTCACCCCCCACACTGATGTGTGACTTCCCCTCACCCCAATATCTAGCTCACCCCCCCACACTGATGTGTGACTTCCCCTCACCCCAATATCTAGTTCCCCCCCCACACTGATGTGTGACTTCCCCCCTCCCCGATGTCCTACTTGTCCCCACCTCTGTCTGATTTCCCCCAATGCCCGACTCTCCACATCCCATTTGCTTACCTTCGTCACTTACCTTCTCCCTGGCCTATTTTCAATGTGACATTTAAACTCACCTGCCTTACGGCAGCAAGTGGTGTAAAAAAGGAGGCGTGTCCTCCTGTGCACCACTTTTACACTTCACCGCTGGAGCCGGGAACCGCTTCAGCATTTTCGCGCAGTTAAGTCTCAACAGAGTGGCAATCCACCACCTATTGCTCGTCTGAAAAAGTTACAACCCCTTCTTGTTTGGTATTTGACTGCAGTGTAGCAGTGAATATGGGTGTCACATCTCAGGCTGAATGAACATCACTCAAAGTCACAGATTTAACTGCAAGAACAACATTATTTAATCTGCCATACGGACTAACTCCCCAACCTGTGTTACCAGCCCAGTTGATGTTATAACTGGATGGGAAGATCCCAGAATGGAACCCTGGCTCAATAGACTGTGACCGTTACTTTTTATTAATAAAACGGGGAAGAACAGAGTCACTGGACTGCTAATTAGTTTTAACAATAAGAAAAAACATTTATTAAAGATGAAAAATTGGATTATTATGCTACACTCCTTTAACATCCCTCTTAATTCAACCAATTACAAAGGTTTTAGGAGTAACAGGTTACAAAGTATATTCTGCAATGGTCTCATTAATGCAAAGTCCCTTTCCGCATACAAGGGGCGGGATTCTCCAACCCCCCGCCGGGTCGGAGAATCGCCGGGGGTCGGCGTGAATCCCGCCCCCGCCGTCCTCCGAATTCTCCAGCCCCTCAAAAATCGCCCCGGCGTGAATAGCTCCGCCCTCCTCGGAGAATGGCGGGGACCGGCGCGACTCAATGGGCCCCGGGGACGCCCAAATTCTCCGGCCCACGATGGGCCGAAGTCCCGCCCGTTTTTTGCCAGTCCCGCCGGCGTAAATTGGAGTAGGTCCTTACCGGCGGGACCTGGTGGCGCGGGCAGTCTCCGGAGTTCTCGGGGGGCGTGGGGGGATCTTGCCCCGGAAGGTCTCCAATGCGGAGACGAACCCTCCCGCGCATGCATCGGGATGACGCCAGCACACGCTGGCCCTCCCACGCATGCGCCAACTCGCGCCGGCCGGCGGAAGCCCTTCAGCGCCGGTTGGCGTGGCACCAAGCCCCTTCCCTGCCGGCCGGCGGGGTGCAAATCACTCCGGGGCGGGCCTAGCCCCTGAAGGAGCGGAGGATTCCGCACCTTTGGGGCAGCCAAACGCCGGAGTGGTTCACGCCACTCCTTGGCGCCGGGTCCCACCGCCCCGCCGGGTAGGAGAGAATCCCGCCCCAGATGACAGTGGGCAAATATATGCACTCCGCTCTGAATCCAAGTCTGTAATTTCGCCTCAGAATCCCCCGAGGTGAATGTCACATGGGAGTTTCCAAACTCCACTCCCCAAAACCTGCTTTAAAATCTTCTCTCACAATAATGCTTTTCCTTAGCTTTGCATTCCGAAATCCAGTCCGGGTTTTAGAAATGATTCTTTTAAACAAAGCTTCTGCTCTGCTTTTAATAGAAAATCTAGTCCAGGATTTTACACCAACCCCATTTAGGAATTCTTTGTCTGGACTGCTGTGCAGACTGATCACTATTGCTTTAACTGCCGATTCCTGGACTGCATTAAAATTACATCAAATGTTTCAGCGACCTCTGAAGTTTGCTGTCCCACTTTAAATCTAGTTACTGCAATTATCCCTTTGGAATCATAGAATCCCTGTAAAAGTAGGCCATTATGCCCATTGAGTCTGCACTCTCTGAAAGAGCACCCCACCTACGCCCCATCCCCATAACCCCACCCAATCGGCACATCTTTGGAAACTGCAGGGCAATTTAACGTGGCCAATCTACCTACCCTGCTCATCTTTGGACTGTGGGAGGAAACTGGAGCACCCGAAAGAAACCCACGCAGAGATGGGGAGAACGTACAAACTCTACACAGTCACCCAAGGCCAGAATTGAACCCAGATCCCTGGCTGTGAGGCAGCAGTGAAACCCACTGTGCCACCATGCCGCCCCTGTGAGCCATACCTTGGTCTCTGCACACCTTTTAAAAAATAACTTTAGAGTACCCAATTAATTCTTTCCAATTAAGAGGCAATTTAGCGTGGCCAATCCACCTACATTGCACATCTTTGGGTTGTGGGGGCGAAACCCACGCAAACATATGAGAATGTGCAAACTCCACAGTGACCCAAGGCCGGGATCGAATGTGGGACCTCGGCACCATGAGGCAGCAGTGCTAACCACTGCACCACCGTGCTGCCACGGATCTCTGCACACTTAACTCCAGACGTCTTGGACACTTCTCTTCATTCCTCTAGTTTCCTTAACTAGCTGGACCTATTTCCGGTATCTGTTTTCTTAACCATTACACCATAGTATGGCTTTCCTTCTAGCAAAACTGAGAGAGATGTTCCCTCTTTTGCCTTCTAAAACCAACTGCTTCTAGCAGCGCTGTGAAAGCTGCCTTCTCTCTCACTACCTATCTTCAACTGCAATCAATTTAGTAAACTAAAACGTAAACGCTTCTCTACCTTATATGGCCCCAGTTGTTAAGCAATAGCCATGTGCTTATACCTTTTCTTTATTCTTCACTCATAACCCTCTCTAAGCACAATACAAACACAGTTGGAACTTAACCAACCCCCACACATACAAACACCTTTGCTCAACGTGAATCTAGCCTTCCAGGGACAGAAACGTTAAATTAAACTCACTTAAAACTATACCTTATTTCTAATGTTTACCAATACAACAATAAATTCCTTAAAATTACCTTTGTTTTCCTAAAATATGTGATTTTAAACCTTCTAGAACTGGTGACCCCATATGTATTACAGCCTGTACTTTACAGTATCTTACTCGAGTAACATATTGTATCGAATACAATCACACACAATCAGATGTCATTATGACATCTGTCCCTTATTAGACCAAAACCATGATTTTTTGGTTTGTTACATGTAGCTTGATAACCCTTACTCAACATACTGCAATAAATTTAGCAACCAAACGTAACAAATCATTATTTTCCTAACTCACTGGGTAAATTAATTTCTTCTAATACGAATGCCAGGTAAGTTCAGTGAATTACAGTCCAATAGAATTTCATTTTTTTGTTCGGTCTCTCACTTTAGTTCTCTATCGCAATTTAATTGTGATAAATATCAGTATGTAATTCAATGCTCCTCTATGTCTCTGTTGTTTCGGTGGTTTCCTCTCACACCATGGTCCGCCTGCTGTCTCAGGAACTCTAGTCATCACATCAGGATTAGAAGTTATGTCATCTCCTTGGGAACTGATATTTTTCCCTCTGAATAGCAATCTGTCTGTCTGCCAACAGTATCACTGGCCTGCACTCCTGAATTGCTGGATGCCAGCTTCGTCTCAGCTCCTCCGCCTGATTCATCTGCTGCTGCGTCTTCGTCACCATGGTACATTTTGATGCATGAAGCATTTCTGTCATACAGTACTCCTTCTGGTGATGGCACAGTTACACTGGTGTGAATTCTCCGTCCCGGGATGCCCGAAGCACGTTTCCCGATGGGATGGAGAATCAGGCACTGGGGAAATCGGGCGCAGCTCCGTTTACGATGCTCTGAACCCCCAATGGCGGCGGGATCGGGGTTTGTGCCCGCACGCCAGCGGGAGAATGCAAATGATTGCCAATGGGTCTTAAAAATCTATTTGAATCCACTTAGCGGGCGGGGCATTCTATTCTCCAGCCCCCCACCCCCCCATGATTCTCCAGTCCTCTTGGCTGGGAATCACATGGGCAGGAATCACTACAGGTCTCACCAAATGTAAGCCCGACGTGCTGGACATTGTGGTGGGCCAAGAGTGTAACTCCTTAGGGAGTCTCTGGGGGGTGGTCTGTCTATTCAGGGTGACCATGTGGGGGTGTCTCCCTAGTTAGGGAGTTCCTGGGGGGAGGGCGGGTTGGGTCACCCAAGTACTTGGGAGAAGGGGGGGCCAACCAGAAAATCCAGGGATGGGGGTCTGCTTTGAGATGCGGGTGGGGGGGGGGGCTGATTTACAGTGAAGGGGGGGGGGGTTGGCTGGCGGCAGAACTTTGCTATTAGGCCGCCCGCTGAAATGGTGGTTCGATAGAAGGATTCCCTCGAGAATCCCTCCCCATGACGAGGGATAGTGAATTGCTTCCTGGTTTGCGCACCCAGCGGGAATGTAAATCGGTAGCAATTCTCCGCCGGCAGGAGAACATAGGGCGGGATCCTCCGTCCCGCCAGCCGGCCAATGGGGTTTCCCATTGTGGGCACCCCCACGCCGTTGGGAAAACGCGCGGGCGTGAGTGCGATGCCGGCGAAACGGAGAATCCAGTCCATAGTCTCCCAAACAGAGAATCTCGCCTACTGTTTCCCTTCTTGGCAATGACAATATGATGTGGTGTAAGATGCTATTTCCCTGAACTCTCCTATCTCAGTAGTGCTTCATTTCCTGGTATCACATCACACTGTGTCTAGCTCCCCTTCCGTGGCCTGCATAAAACTTTGCAGCACCCTTTTCTGCATCATGGTCTTGAACGTCCTGATCAACACTGATGTCCCTCAGCTCTGCCACCTTGCTACGTACATTTTATCCAAATAACAGCTCAACTGGGCCCGTTCCCGTCGGGGTGTGTGGAGTTTCTCTATACATGGCCACATATGACAGCAATGCCTCCTTCCAAACTATGCTCTGAACAATCCTCATTCCGTTTTTCGAAGGAATGATTTTGTTGTTCCACATTCCCAAGTTCCTGTGAACATTTAGGGGGTCACTCTCTGATGGCGAATGCCTGTGATGCGCATGTAATTTGCAACCATTTGTAAAATGAATTGTGGCCCATTTTCTGAATGCAGAGTAGACCGTGCCTCAAAGATATTTCAGTTACTCACTGCAGACAATGTTTTCTCTGCTGTTGTAGACTTCATCACAACATACTCATAGAAACAGCTGTAATAGTCATCACCACTAATATGGACTCTCCTGATGGAAGGAGGCCTAAGGTGTATGCATCCTCCCATGGTCCAGCCAGTAGGTGCACTGCGGACTTGTTCTGATAGATTTGGTCGACTGACAAGTTGACATTCGTGACATAGTTTGACAAACTTCTCCACAAGTTTCTCCACCCCTGGCCATCATTCTTTGGTTTATAAGTTTGGCTTCATACCAACCACTTCCAAGTGACCCTCATGAGCTAGCCTCACTCATCTAGACCCAAGCATTCATGGCACTACCAGTCTGCTTCCTCGGAGAACACACTTCCCAATTATGCACAGTTCACCTTGTATAGCAATGTATGCCCTGAATGGACAAGTGGTTCACGTGCCTCTGCTATTGCTTCTTTCTTGTCTTTAGTTGGATTGATTCTACCAATTGTGGGTTAATGGCCCATGAATGTTAGCTCTCACAGCTGGAAAGCATTTGTCTGTATTTACCGCAGGTCTTGCTAAATGCAATCCAGCCAATACTAATTTCGGCCTCTTTTATTGTCTCTCTCTATTGGTCCTATGAATAATGATGTCATCTGAGATGTTGGCTGTTCCTTGTATCACCTTATGAATTTTGTGTTGGTAAATCTCTGGTGAACATTGATGCCAAATACCAATCTCTTGCATTGGTAAAGTCCACAATGAGTGACAAAATGTTGTGACTTCCATTGAAACAGTATGAACTTCCAGCTGGTGGCATCTCAAATTTAATTTGGAAAATACCTTGCTTGTTGACAACTCTTTTGTCCACAGTGGGAATTGTGTGATGTTCTCTCACTACCATTTGCTTTTAGGCACTAACCCAGGGGTGTTGCTTTTTCATCTGGCTCTATGTTCTCTTGGTCAATCCAGCTCTCATATCATAATGCTCATTTGGAGAGCCGGTGCAGACTCGATGGGCTGAATAGATTCGTTCTGTAGCAATTCTGAGATTCTGTGATATCATAGATCATAGAATTTTACAGTGCAGAAGGAGGCCATTCGACCCATCGAGTCTGCACCGGCTCTTGGAAAGAGCACCCTACCCAAGGTCCATACCTCCACCCTATCCCCATAACCCAGTAACCCCACCCAACACTAAGGGCAATTTTGGACACTAAGGGCAATTTATCATGGCCAATCCACCTAACCTGCACATCTTTGGACTGTGGGAGGAAGCCGGAGCACCCGGAGGAAACCTACGCACACACGGGGAGGATGTGCAGACTCCGCACAGACAGTGACCCAAGCTGGAATCGAACCTGGGACCCTGGAGCTGTGAAGCAATTGTGATATCCACAATGCTACCGTGCTGCCCGTAAACGAGAGGGCAGCACGGTGGCGCAGTGAATTAGCTCTGCTGCCTCACGGCGCCGAGGTCCCAGGTTCGATCCCGGCTCTGGGTCACTGTCCACGTGGAGTTTGCACATCCGTGTTTGCGTGGGTTTCGCCCCCACAACCCAAAGATGTGCAGGGTAGGTGAATTGACCATGCTAAATTGCCCCTTAATTGGAAAAAATGAATTGGGTTGTAGTACCCTCAATAACGACACGAGAGTGTAGAATGGTAAATGAAGGCTTTAATAAGCAGAGAACTAGTCAGTGACCGAGACGTGTTATTCCTGAGTGCCACCTACAGGGCGTCACCTTATATACGGCTCCCTGGTGGGTGGAGCCGGAGGCGGAGTCCCCCAGGGTCTTAAAGGGGCATCACCTACATGGTGTTAAGGGTACAGTAACCATTCATCACATGGGTATTTTAAATTCATGAAAAAACAAAAGTTAAACTAGATAAATCTGCACACATTCAGTAAGTGCCCTGCCTGTCTCTGGGCTGCCTTGAGGTCTGGGACAAGAACATATTCAGGAATGGGATGGGCTACTCTTGTATTATGATTATGGATTGTGAAGGCGTGGTGGGTGTTATTGTCGGTGCACGTTGCAATAATTTTCTGGAGAGGGGAGCGATGGTATAAGGAGATACCTGAAAATTAAATCCCATTGGAAAATAAATGACACGCTTTCAGTGCTCATAGCCCCTTTAGTGAAGGCAAAACTCACCACTGCTACAAACTATGCTTTCATGAAGTTTCTTCCCTACAATAAAAGTGATCCACTCCCGGGTTTACTTGCAGTTAATGTTATCCCAAACCTATATCCCACTGCACTTTCAGTCTAACTCGTTTTCACATATCATAAGGTTTATTTTTAAGACTCTAGCTCTTGTTTATTTAAGCACTGCAGCAGCCTTTTCAAAGCATTTGGTTTGCTGTTGCTGGGCTGGCATGTACACCTTTGATGTATGAATAAGCAGAACAGAAATAAACCATTTCATACTTTTTTGATGCAAGAATCAATTGAAAGGTACAAGAAATTGCCGGCATATTTTAAACATTGGCACAAAGCTGATGGACTTCAGAGGCGTTCTCCCAGGTTACTGATGTCTTTGTTCTTAGATTGAAGCTGATTCCATCAAATCAATAACAGCTACAAAAACAACCCTAGAATTCTCCGTCCTTGCACACCGGCGGGGTTGTCCGGGCCCGGGATTCTCCGGACCCGCTGCAGTGAATTGGAATTTTGGCTGAGCGCCAAATTCTCCCTTCTCGCGAGCAGCGGTAGTGGGTGGACTGGGATCGGAGGATCCTGGCTCCTATATTTACAAGTTGGTTTGCACCTTTTCCTCTCTCTCCCCTGACCAGCTCTGTTTTGCCTGCAGCCTGTGAACACCTCAGAAGCCAATCGCAAAAGAACTCAAGCTGACCTTTTTTGTCATTTTCTCACATTTGATTTTAGTTTTTATTATTATTAATTCACATAGCCCTTCAGGCCCTCTTCAATTTCTTCTTTTAAAATAAATGTAGAGCACCCAATTCTTTTTTTCTCCAATTAAGGGGCAATTTAGCGTGGCCAATTCACCTAACCTGCACATCTTTGGGTTGTGGGTGAGACCCACGCAAACACGGGGAGAATGTGCAAATTCCACACGGACAGTGACCTGGGGCCGGGATCGAACCCGGGTCCTCGGCTGATCCCCCTGATAAATAAGAGCTCAGGTCCTGACGCAGCACAGCACTCATGGAAGGACCATAAGCCGAAGGGCAATAGACCATTCAACTGACAAGCAGACAACAAGGGGAACCGACGCAGCCTAAAACCTGAGTAAGGTTAATCATTCCGGTCCCAGTCAAAGGGGAGAGCCATCAAGATGCTCCTCAATAGGAGACCCTGAGAGGGAGGGCTGACCCCTCCTCTCCCCTGGCACCAGGCAACCTGCCCCATCCACCAGGACCGCCCAGGAGAAAAGCCAACTCCACCTTAAAATTAACATTCAAAGTGGATCCACTACTAAATATCCCGGACATCGGAACCCAGCTGGCTTCAACGTGGCCAGGATTGAGCTGCTTCTCTAAGTATCTCAGGGAAAAAGCAAAGGCTACGTGAGAAAGGCATTGGAGACGTCAACCTCCAAGACATCCCAGAAGAAAAAGCAAGAACCATCAGAGCTAATCACACGGATAACAGGGAAACAGCATCCGACCCAAACCCCACACCTCTCAGGTAATTGCCTGCCCCATGCGCCTCACCTACCCCAGGGGAAAAAAACAGGGTATCTATTCAGTGCAGTGCTCAGTCCATCTAAGTCCCCCAAAACCCAAGGGGCCGAACCCAGCCCAGCAGACCCTCCCCCAAGGCGCCCACAGAGGAGAGTACTCCCGATCTCTGGGGACAACAGGATACTGACCACGGCGCCAAGCCAGGCCTAGCCCGTACTAAAAAGAGAGCACAGAAAATTATGTCGGCAGGACCTCTCACACAACCGCAAACCTATACCGCTCTGAGCCTACACTGATCCAACCTATCTAGGGCAGGGCACCACTCCCATTCACACAAGGAGAGGAAGGATAAATTCCAGCCCTAGCCAGGAAGAAGGAGAGACGTCAAGACACCCTTCAACTGGGGACCCTTGGAGGGAGGGTTGGTCCCCAACCCCCAAGAGCGCCCCCCCCCCAATTCCACCAGGCCAGCAAAACCAGGACCAGGCCCACTCAGACGAGAGAGGAAATACGAGACCCCTAAGGAGGGAACACACAAACCAAGCCAATTCACGGAAACTACCGTCATACAAAGGATAGCTAGGCCCACCCTTATCCCCCATCCTCAACCATGGATACCGATTCCACTTCAGCCTGCTCCGATATCAGATAAGACACTCTGTCAGCTGCAATAGTACCAAAACAAGCTGAAGAGAGAGACCCATGCAGGGGAAGAAGAAAGAAATGAAAAATGATTAGGATTAAAACTATGCACAAATCCCATTTTCCATATTCGGCTAAACATGAACTTGCTAAATCAGGATAACCAGCGGTACAGGCAGACACACTCATATTACACACTGCCCTGTCGGAAAAAAGGCAGCATCATCAACAGGGTACAATGTCCAGCATGACAACTGAATTGCAGGGCAGTCCTCAGGATAAAATCATCTTCCCGGACACAGAAAGAAAGCAAAAGCTGAGGACAGAACAATGGGCACTTTTCAGGATATTTCAAGAATTTCAACTTGAAGCAGGAGACACCATGTGGTAGTCACCACTGATGTACATATTAGGTGCTTTCCGGTAAGGCCCTGTACTACAGGTACGGAGGTAGTTCCCTGCCTGCTGGCTCCGCCCAGTAGGCGGAGTATAAATATGTGTGCTCCTCGTACAGCAGCTATTTCGCCAGCTGCTGTAGGAGGCCACACATCTTAGTGTAATAAAGCCTCGATTGCATCCAACTCTCGTCTTTGTGTAACTGACCGTGCATCAATTTATTACACTAAAGTTTTCAGAAGATGGACCTCCCCATCAAGCCGGATCGCCTGCAGCTGGATCCGCAATCAGAAACGCCAAAAAGGACTTTGAACATTGGCTAGCCTGTTTCAAAGCTTACATCAGGTCTGCACCAGACCCAATTCCGGAAGCTCAGAAGATTCAGATCCTCTACAAGCGGCTGAGCTCCAACGTCTTTCCGCTTATCCAGGACGCGCCGACCTACGAAGCTGCCATGGCGCTACTGAAGGAAAACTACGCTCAGCGGACTAACACGCTCTCCGCCAGACACATCCTCTCCACTCGTAGTCAACTTCCTGGTGAGTCAGTGGAAGATTTCTGGCGTGCTCTAATTCCCCTAGTCAGAGACTGTGACTGTCAGGCCGTCACGGCCACGGAACACTCGAACTTGCTCATGAGAGACGCTTTTGTTACGGGGATAGGGTCGGATTACATCAGCCAGCGCCTCTTAGAAGGGGCCACGCTCGACCTTGTGGCAACCAAAAAGCTAGCGCTCTTGCTGACGGTCACTTCGCACAACATCCAGGCCGACACCCCTGGCCGCGCGGCCCACCCCTCCTACGCATCGTGGACTCCGCAGACGGCCGCCCCATCGGGGACCCCACTCAGCCAACCCCACGCCTGTGCCACACGGCAGCCAACCAACCCCGGGGGCCCCAAAAGTTACTTCTGTGGACAGCCAAAACACCCCCGACAACGCTGCCCGGCCCGGAGCGCCGTTTGCAAGGCCTGCGGCAAGAAGGGACACTTCGCTGCGGTGTGCAGTCGCCGCTATTGTACCGACCCCCCCCCCCACGTACGGCCAGTGGGCACTGCCATCTTCCTCTCCCCAGACCACATGCGGCCCGTGGGTGCCGCCATCCTATTGGAGCCCCACCGTGTGCGGCCCGTGGGCGCCGCCATCTTGTTCGACCCCCACCACGTGCAGCCCATGGGCGCCGCCATCTTGCCCTCCCCAGGATCATCAGGCGCCGCCATCTTGTTTCCCCCACGACACATGCAGCCCGTGGGCGCCGCCATCTTGTTCGACCCCCACCACATGTGGCCCGTGGGCGCTGCCATCGTACCAGGACCCATGCCCCCCCGAGCACCCCATTGTCTGCCACCATCGACGACCAGCCGCGTCTCGCCTCGGTCACGATTGACCAGTCCCGCCCACGCAACCTAGCAATGGCCTCTACCAACGTGAAAATCGATGGGCATGAGATCTGCCTGCTGGACTCCGGGAGCACCGAGAGCTTCATCCATCCCGATACGGTAAGGCGCTGCTCCCTCGCGGTACACCCCACCAACCAGAGAATCTCCCTGGCCTCCAGGTCCGACTCCGTGGCGATCCGGGGGTACTGCATAGCCACTCTCACTGTCCAGGGCGTGGAGATCAGCGGCTTCCGCCTCTATGTCCTCTCCAACCTCTGCGCTGCCTTGCTACTCGGCCTGGACTTCCAGTGCAACCTCCAGAGCCTAACATTGAAATTCGGCGGGCCTCTACCACCCCTTACAGTGTGCGGCCTCGCGACCCTAAAGGTCGACTCACCTTCCCTATTTGCAAACTTAACCCCAGATTGCAAACTCGTCGCCACCAGGAGCAGACGGTACAGCGCCCAGGACAGGACCTTCATCAGGTCCGAAGTCCAGCGACTGCTTCAGGAAGGCATCATCGAGGCCAGCAACAGCCCCTGGAGAGCCCAAGTGGTAGTGGTGAAAACTGGGGAGAAGCACAGAATGGTCGTGGACTACAGCCAGTCCATCAATCGGTACACGCAGCTCGGCACGTACCCCCTCCCACGCATATCTGACATGGTCAATCAGATTGCACCGGGTCTTCTCAACTGTCAACCTAAAATCCATCTACCACCAGCTCCCATCCGTAAGGCGGACCACCCATACACTGCCTTCGAGGCAGATGGCCGCCTTTATCACTTTGTTAGGGTTCTCTTTGGCGTCACCAACAGGGTCTCGGTTTTCCAACGGGAAATGGACCGAATGGTTGACTGGTACGGGCTGCGGGCCACTTTCCCGTACCTAGATAATGTCACCATCTGCGGCCACGATCAGCAGGACCATGATGCCAACCTTGCCAAATTCCTCCACATCGCCACTCTCCTCAACCTCACTTACAACAAAGAGAAGTGCGTGTTCAGCACAAACTGCTTAGCCATCCTCGGCTATTTGGTCCAGAACGGAGTTCTGGGGCCCGATCCTGACTGCATGCGCCCCCTCATGGAACTCCCCCTCCCCCACTACCCCAAGGCCCTCAAACGTTGCCTGGGGTTCTTTTCTTACTACACCCAGTGGGTCCCAAATTATGCGGACAAGGCCCGCCCACTCATTCAATCCACTCTTTTTCCCCTAACGGCCGAGGCTCACCAGGCCTTCAACCGTATTAAGGCTGACATCGCCAAGGCCGCGATGTACGCAGTCGACGAGACGTTACCATTTCAAGTCGAGTGCGATGCATCAGACGTCGCTCTAGCCGCCACCCTCAACCAGGCGGGCAGGCCCGTGGCATTCTTTTCACGAACCCTTCATGCCTCCGAAATTCGGCATTCCTCCGTCGAAAAAGAGGCCCAAGCCATCGTTGAAGCTGTGCGGCATTGGAGGCATTACCTGGCCGGCAGGAGATTCGCTCTCCTCACTGACCAACGGTTGGTAGCCTTCATGTTTAACACACAGCGGGGTAAGATCAAGAACGATAAAATCTTGAGGTGGAGGATCGAGCTCTCCACCTACAACTACGAGATTTTGTATCGCCCCGGTAAGCTCAACGAGCCCCCCAATGCCCTGTCCCGAGGTACATGTGCCAGCGCACAAGTGGACCAATTCCGGACTCTGCACGACAACCTTTGTCACCCGGGGGGGTCACACGTTTTTACCATTTCATCAAGACCTGCAATTTGCCCTACTCCGTCGACGAAGTCAGGGCAATCACCAGAGACTGCCAGGTCTGCGCGGAGTGCAAACTGCAATTCTACCAGCCAGACCGTGTGCGCCTGGCGAAGGCCTCCCGCCCCTTTGAACGCCTCAGCGTGGACTTCAAAGGGCCCCTCCCCTCCACCGACCGTAACACGATGAAGAGGATTTTGGCACGCTCCCGGAGTTACCGAAGACCAGACCGACACCGGAATCGCCTCCATCACTGCGGCGCTCCCAACGGCAGATCAAGGCTCCGGACCGACTGAACCTGTAACTTGATCGGGACTCTTAAAAAAAACATCCTTCTGTATAACTCTCCTCCACCCCGCTGGACTCAATTTTGTTTCTGTACTTTAAAACATCTACTTGTATATAGTTCTCCACCACCCCCACCGGACTCAATTTTAACAGGGAGTGAATGTGGTAGTCACCACTGATGTATATATTAGGTGCTTTGTGGTAAGGCCCTGTACTACAGGTACGGGGGTAGTTCCCTGTCTGCTGGCTCCGCCCAGTAGGCGGAGTATAAATATGTGTGCTCCTTGTACAGCAGCCATTTCGCCAGCCGCTGTAGGAGGCCACACATCTCAGTGTAATAAACCCTCGATTGCATCCAACTCTCGTCTTTGTGTAATTGATCGTTAATCACACCATTACTTCCACCACACGGTCTCATCAACACCCAGGCGGACCAGAGCCTAGGCTCCAGTGGCGGAGAGCTGACTCGACCAGCATGGCCATCTCCAACCCATCAGGATGAGCATCAGGAATAGGACAATACAGGACCAGTGATCAGTAGGCCAAACTGACTCCTGGCCTCGAAGACTGGATACAATGTGCCCCATCCAATCTGAAAGTCTCTAAATCGAGATTACGGAAACATGGCAGATAGCATTCAAACTCACTCGGGATCCCTTCCACCACCTCTCACCAGACTCAGCAGTGTGCCTCTCTCAGTCCCCCTCTCCCTCGCCCAAATCCATCAGCAGAGATGATAAGCCATACAGCAGGATCAAAACCGTATGGAGATGTGCTTTCTCAAGTGCAAGAAGCTCCTCGTGCACCTGCAACACTTTAATGATTCTTGGAAATGAGACTTTCAGCCAGGACGACATCTCCGCTAGCAGCCATTATCCACTGCACACAGCACCGGCAAGATGGGGGCCCGCTCAATAGCAGCTATGCCACTGAAGGCAGGGCCCCAGCCCACTCCGACTGCCATGGACAAATGAGGATTTGTAGCATTTTATCTTGGCTTTTTCTTGGAAGAACAGCGACCAAACACTTGCTGAGACATAGCACAGGCTATGCATCCCAAGAAGAGGCAACTACGAAACGTACAACAGGATGAAAAGACGGATTAAAAGATGAGCAGAGCCGGAGCCTATGAACATGCAGCCACTCCCGTGCTCGCATCAAGTGGCCCTCCCATGAGCTGCCTTCTTGAACTGCTGCTGTCTATGTAGTGCACGTGCAAGCACAGAGCTGTGTCGGAGGAGGTTCCAGTTTGACCCAGCAACAGTGAAGGAACGCTGATACATTTCCAAGTCAGGATGATGTGAGAATTGGAGAGGAACTTGAAGGCGGAGGTGTTCCCATGTATCTGCTCCCCTTGGCCTTCTAGATCTGGCTTTTTCCAAGTGCGGGTCGTGGCACGTGGGTGGATCGCGAGCGGGTGTCAGAAGGGTTGCGGAGTTAAGAGTCGCGCTCTGCACTTTTGTCAAACAGGGAAGTGGGGGGGAGGGGGTCAGATACATGGACACACTGACCCATCCTTCAAACAATCCAGTGAAAGTGAATGAGAGACAGAACTGTGACAGAAGAGATGGGGAAAATATCGAAGCAAAGGATAGTCACTGAGTTCACTTATTCAACCATGTCTCTTGTGTTGGCTGTGTGCCGCCTCGCTCGCTGCCCTTAGCCTCACTCCTGACTCGTTGCAACTGCTCAGTAAGTTGCTGTCACCAGAATCCATTCACCTGGTGTTTTATTTTGACCCACACCAAAGTACTGGCCCCTCAGCACTTTGAACCATAACAGAGGTGGAGCCCAGAAATACTCCTTAGTGACACAGCGTCCCCGATCTGCGACCTCCGCCTCGCAGAAAGATAATGGCGGCAGGTGCATGGCAACGTTAGGATTTCCCTCTAAACCTCACGTTTATTCCTAACTCTACTTTTGGATTGGCGGCAGGAAGGAGAATGTTTTGAGCACTGAAATAGAAAGGTGAGAGGCTCTGCATTTTTAAAAAGTATTCATTTGCAAATATTTGATAACCTGTAATGGGTTTTCTGATATCTGAGAGTACAATCTTTCAACCTTCACAAAAACATGCCTCTTTGGTTTCTCGCAATTGCTAGGGATGTGGAAATGCACAGATCCCCTCAAGTTTTGTTTGATTATCGTTGGAAGGCATGAGGAAATTTTGAAGAACTTTCCCTACGGAATTTAACTTTGAGTCAATCATGAAGTAGTGTTTCTGAATCTTCCTTCGTAGCAGTTTTTGCACTAATAATAACATAAGACTAATATACCAGGAGCTACTGCATGGTGGCTATGAACAGGAAAACCGGATAATTTTGTTTCTGTCCCTTGGTTGGGGCAAGAAACCTTTAGTGTCCCAAACACTGCCTTGACTCAGGATAGACTGGGCAAACGAACATGGCGTGGGTCCCGAAGGTCGGCCAGTTGGCAAAAGTGGGTCCCGGGGAAAAGAGGTTTGAATAACACTGTTCTAGATGGTCGTGGGTTTGGAAGGTGCTGTCGAAGGGCCATGGTAAGGTACAGCAAAGCATCTTGTAGATAGTGCACATTGGTGCCACTATGCATCAGACACGGAGGGAGTGAATATTGAAGGTGTATTAATCAAGTGGGCTGCTTTGCCCTGGATGGTATTGAGCTACTTGAGTGTTATTGGGGCTGCACTCATCCAGGCAAGTGGAGAGCATTCCTTTACACTCCTGACTTGTGCCTCGTAGATGCTGGACAGGTTTGCAGAGTCAGAAGGTGAGTTACTGTCTGCAGAATTCCCAGCCTCTGACCTGCTCTTCTAGCCACAGTATTTATATGGCTAGTACAGTTCAGTTTCTCGTCAATGGTAACCTCCAGGATGTTGATAGTGAGGGATTCAGCGATGGTAATGCATTGAATGTCAAAGGGAGATGGCTAGATTCTCTCTGGTTGCGGATGGTCATTGCTTGGCACTTGTGAGGCGTCAACGTTACTTCTTCCACTTTCCTTCTCACTTTTCTATAATCTGCCCTAACTAAATCTGGTCTTCCAATTTTTATGTTGACAATTTTCCTCTCACTTCGTCAACTCTTCAACCGTATCATGTTATACTTACTACTTCCATGATACTCACATTTAGCACACCAACGTAGGCAAAATTAATTTGGTTTTAAGCTCCAAGCTTTTGAAAGAAAAATATAAATTTCTTCTTTTAAATAAATTTAGAGTATCCAATTCATTTTTTCCAATTTTTTCCTCCTGCGGCAGAGCAGCGACGCTGATTCGCTGTTGCGGGGAGTGATTTTCCTCAGGCGACTAGAAGGAGCTCTCAGTGAGGATAGACTGTGGGGACAAGTTGAGGCAAGTATCCTGCAGAGGGTGGCAGAGCGGCGACGCTGATTGGCTGTTGCGGGGAGTGATTTGCCTCAGGCGCAGTCACTGCGACTAGAAGGAGCTCTCAGTGAGGATAGACTGTGGGGACAAGTTGAGGCAAGTATCCTGCAGAGGGCAGCAGAGCGGCGACGCTGATTGGCTGTTGCGGGGAGTGAATTGTGGAAAGCAGCTGTCGGGTGAGTTTCTAGAACTAATATATTTCAGGCAGTGGCTAAACCCGAGACACTACACAGGTAGTGTCTCCCAGCCATCCTCCTCCTCTATCCAAAAAAAAGACTGTGTGGTGAGTTGGTGAGGTAAGCTTTTCTTTCCTTTTCTTCTCTCCACCCTTCCACCACCTCTAACCTGCGGGGAGTGTGAAAATCAGGTAAGCCTTTATTTTGCTTTGTTTTTTTCTCTCTGTCATTGTCAAGTGGATAAATGGAATGGATGGCAGAGAGGGCAGTGCAATGTTCCTCCTGCAGGATGTTCGAGATGAGGGACACCGTCAGTGGCCCTGCTGAGTTCACCTGCGGGAAGCGCACCCATCTCCATCTCCTCAAAGACGGTGTTAGGGAACTGGAGCTGGAGCTGGATGAACTGAAGGTCATTCAGGAGGCAGAGTCGGTTATAGATAGAAGCTACAGGGATGTAGTTACTCCTAAGAATGAAGGTAGCTGGGTGACTTTTAAAAGGAGGGGAAAGAAGCAGTCAGTGCAAGGATCCCCTGTGGTTGTTCCCCTCAATAACAGGTATACCGTTTTGGATACTGTTGGGGGGGGGGGGGGGCGACCTACCAGAGGTAAGCCACGGTGACCAGGTCTCTGGCACTGAATCTATCCCTGTGGCTCAGAAGGGAAAGGGGAGAGCAGGAGAGCATTAGTTATTGGAGACTCTATAGTTAGAGGTACAGGTAGGCGGTTCTGTGGAATCGATAGAGGCTCACGGTTGGTGTATTGCCTCCCAGGTGCCAAAGTTCGTGACGTCTTTGATCGTGTTTTCAGGATCATTAAGGGGGAGGGAGAGCAGCCACAAGTCATGGTACACATCGGTTCCAACGACATAGGTAGGAAAAGGGACGGGCATGTAAAACAGGAATTCAGGGAGCTAGGATGGAAGCTGAGAGCCATGACAGACCGTGTTGTCATCTCTGGTTTGCTGCCAGTGCCACGTGCTAGCGAGGTGAGGAACAGGGAGAGAGTGCAGTTAAACACGTGGCTACAGGGATGGTGTAGGAGGGAGGGGTTCAGTTACTTGGATAATTGGAGCACATTCTGGGAAAGGTGGGACCTGTACAAACAGGATGGGTTACACCTGAACCAGAGGGGCACCAATATTCTGGGAGGGGAATTTGCTACAGCTCTTCGAGGGGGGGTTTAAACTAATTTGGCAGGGGGATGGGAAACTGATTTGTGGACCAGGAGATAGTGTTGCTACAGTTCAGGAAGTTGAGGGTAGTGCAGTACCGAGGAAGGTACCAAGGTCACATGAGTGCACCTGCAGGCATGAAGGTGGTTTGAAGTGTGTCTACTTCAATGCGAGGAGCATCAGGAATAAGGTTGGTGAGCTTGAAACATGGATTGGTACCTGGGACTACGATGTTGTGGCTATTACGGAAATGTGGATAGAACAGGGGCAGGAATGGTTGTTGAAGGTTCCGGGGTTTAGATGTTTCAGTAAGATTAGGTGATGCGACCATCAATTCACACGAGACAGAGTTGAAGTGAACAGTGGCTTTAATCAACTAGAACAGTGCCTGCCTGAGACTGCTCTGCAATGAGAGAGCCGCCTACAGGGCAGCTGCTCTTTATACCTCCCCTCAAGGGGGCGGAGCCAGGGGCGGAGCCCACAAGGGGACCAACATGATACAATCAGTGTAGTACAGTACAATGATCCATAGGTGGAGCCCACATGGGCAACAGCGTGCTACAATGTAGTACAGTGGTGAATGGTTACTATAATACGTTCATCACATTAGAGAAGGTGGTAAAAGAGGTGGAGGAGTAGCATTGTTAATCAAGGATAGTATAATGGCTGCAGAAAGGCTGTTTGAGGAGGATCTGTCCACTGAGGTAGTGTGGGCTGAAGTTAGGAGAAATAGGAAAGGAGCGGTCACTTTGTTAGGAGTTTTCTATAGGCCCCCAAACAGTAACAGAGATGTGGAGGAAAAGATTGCAATGCAGATTTTGGATAGGTGCGGTAGTCACAGGGTAGTTGTCATGGGTGACTTTAACTTTCCAAATATTGATTGGAACCACTGTAATTCGAATAGTTTGTGTGGTGAATGTATAATTACTGATAATTCACCAGTGCACTGTATTATGTTATGTTATGTTATTAACCCTGTGGGCTCCACCTATGGGCCATTGTGTGGCTTCACACACAGGGGGATATGTTGGGGCATGTACAGGCTCCGCCCATGGCTCTTCCCTTTAGAGGAAGTATAAGAGCAGTTGACCTGCGGGGCCGCCTTCAGTATTGTACCGGTCGCAGGCAGGCACAGTCCTAAGCTGATTAAAACCACGGTTTACTTCACACGTGCCTTCGAGTGAATTGCATCAATTTAATCAGCTTAAAATACTACTGTGGAATCAGCCCTCAAACCTGACAGACTGGAACTCGATTCACAGGCCGCAGAGGTGAAATAAATTTTTTCGCATTGGCTTCGATGCTTCAAGGCCTATCTCGCCGCGTCGTCTACGCCATCCGTCACTGACGAACAGAAGCTGAGCCTCCTCCACGCACGGGTGAGCCATCGCATTTCTGTCCATCTCGACGAAGCCGCTTCCTATACAGAGGCCCTCGCACTACTCGAACGCCTCTGTGTGCGGCCTGTGAATGAGGTCTACGCGCGACACATCTTCGCCACTCGCCGCCTGCGCCCCGGGGAGTCTCTAGAGATTACCTACGCGACCTCAAAGCCCTCGCGCGCAACTGTAACTACAAGGCCGTTACGGCCATTCAGCACATGAAGCTCGCCGTCCGAGACGTTTACGTGGCGGGGGTCCGATCGAACTATGTGAGACAGCGCCAGGTCGGAAAAGGGGCCCAGGACCTGGACGACGTGTAAAACTGGCTACCTCTCTGGAGGCCGCTTTTCAGAGCCTTACTGCGTTCCCCGCCGACCACTCGACCCCCTCGTGGGTCCCCGACCAGAGATTACCCCAGGCCTGTGCCGCGCGGCCGCCCGCCCATCATGGGGGGCTACCCTGCTATTTTTGCGGCCAGTCTCAACATCCCCGACAGCACTACCCGGCCCGCAACGCAAATTGCAGCAGCTGCAGGCGAAAAGGACACTTCGCCAAGGTCTGCCTGGCCAGGTCTAAAAACTCGAACCCACAGACCCGATCCACAGACTCACAGGCCCGCAGACCCCGCAATGTGGCAGCGTGTCTGCCTCCTCCTCCTCCACATAACACGTGCGACTCACGGGGGCCGCCATCTTGGCCATCCTCCCCACGCGGCCGGCCACGTGCGATCAACGGGGGCCGCCATCTTGGCCACCATCTGCTACGCCGCTCGACGCGTACGCCCTGCACGGACAGCCATCGCGGGGCCACCCGAGCACCTCCGATCATGCCGCCGACTCCGCGCAGTCACCTTGGACCGGTCGCGACCCAAGCACCTCCGGAGCTCCATGATGGCCGTCCATGACACCTTACCTTTTCGACTCCGGGTGCACAGAGAGCTTTATTCACCCGGATCTGGTAAGACGCTGCTCGCTCACAATATTCCCGATGCAACAAACTATCTCCTTCGCCTCTGGGTCGCTCCCAGTACAAATCCAAGGGTGCACTACTGCAACCCTAGCGATACAGGGCGCTGAGTATACTAATTTTTAACTATATGTGCTCCCAGACCTCTGCTCCCCTCTCCTTTTGGGACTCGACTTCCAGTGCAACCTCAGGAGCCTAACTCTTAGGTTCTGGGGACCCCAGCCCCCGCTCACCATATGCAGCCTCGTGACCCTAAAAATGAACCCCCCAACTCTCTTCGCAAATCTTACCGCCGATTGCAAGCCAGTAGCCACCAGAATCAGGCGGTATAATATGCAGGACAGGGCGTTCATTAGGTCCGAGGTCCAGCGTATCTTGCGGGAGGGGGTCAAAGAAGCCAGCAATAGCCCCTGGAGAGCTCAGGTGATGGTCGTCAAGACCGGGGAAAAGTTCCAGATGGTGGCTGATTACAGCCAGACCATTAACCGGTTTACGCAACTCGATGCGTACCCCCTTCCCGGGATTGCAGACATGGTAAATCAGATCGCGCACTACCGCGTGTTCTCCACGGTGAAACTGAAGTCTGCATACCACCAGCTCCCAATCCGCCCGGAGGACCACCACTACACGGCGTTTGAGGCAGACGGCCGCCTTTTCCATTTCCTCTGGGTCCCCTTTGGCGTCACGAACGGGGTTTCGGTGTTCCAACGAGCGATGGACCGAATGGTGGGCCAGTACGGGCTGCGGGCCACGTTTCCGTATTGGACGATGTCACCATCTGCGGCCATGATCAGCAGGACCACGACGCCAACCTCCACCGATTTCTCCAAACCGCCCAAAACCTCAACCTCACCGACAACAAGGAGAAATGTGTTTTCCGCACAACCAGGCTAGCCATCCTCGGCTACGTCGTGGAAAACGGGGTCCTAGGGCCCGACCCTGACCGTATGCGCCCCCTCCTACAATTCCCTCTCCCTCACTGCCCCAAGACCCTGAGCCTTGGACTTTTCTCCTATTACGCCCAGTGGGTCCCCCAGTATGCGGACAAAGCCCGCCCACTATTTAAAGCCACCCTCTTTTCACTGGCAGTCGAGGCCTGCCAGGCCTTCAACTGCATCAAGGTGGACATCGCCAAAGCCGCGATGCGCGCGGTGGACGAGTCCGTCCCCTTCCAGGTGGAGAGCGACGCCTCAGAGGTCGCTCTCGCCGCCACCCTCAACCAAACAGGCAGACCGGTAGCGTTCTTTTCACGCACCCTCACCACCTCTGAAATTCGACACTCCTCGGTCGAAAAAGAAGCCCAAGCCATCGTGGAAGCCGTGCGGCACTGGAGGCACTACCTCGCTGGTAGACGTTTACCCTCGTCACCGACCAACGATCGGTTGCCTTCATGTTTTGCAATACACAGCGGGGCAAGATCAAGAATGATAAGATCTTGAGGTGGAGGATCGAACTCTCCACCTTTAAAAACAACGATATAGTATATCATCCTGGGAAGCTTAACGAGCCCCCAGATGCCGTGTCCCACGGCACATGCGCCAGAGCGCAAGATGACCGACTACAGGCTATCCACGATGACCTCTGCCACCGGGGGTCACCCGGTTCGCCCATTACAACAAGGCCCGCAACCTGCCCTACTCCACCGAGGGGGTCAGAGTTATAACCAGAGACTGCCAAATTTGTGTGGAGTGTAAACCGCACTTCTATCGACCAGATAAGGCCCACCTGTTGAAGGCATCCCGACCCTATGAACACCTCAGCATCGATTTCAAAGGGCCCCTCCCCTCCAATAACCGCAACACGTACTTCCTTAACATCATAGATGAGTTCTCCCGCTTCCCGTTTGCCGTCCCCTGCCCCGATATGACCACCCCCACTATCACTAAAGCACTGCATAGTGTCTTCACCCTGTTTGGTTTCCCCAGTTATGTCCACAGCGACAGGGGCTCGTCGCGACAAACTGCGTCAGTACCTGCTCAGTAAGGGCATCGCCTCAAGCAGGACTACCAGTTATAACCCCAGGGGAAACGGGCAGGTGGAGAGGGAGAACGCGACGGTCTGGAAGACCGTCCTACAGACCCTGCGGTCCAGGAATCTCCCTGTTTCTCACTGGCAGGAGGTCCTCCCTGATGCGCTCCACGCCATTAGGTCCCTCCTTTGCACAGCCACAAACCAGACTCCTCATGACTGCTTGTTTATTTTCCCTAGGGGAGCTACCTCAGGGGCCTCGCTTCCGTCCTGGCTGATGACACCGGGTCCAGTCCTCCTCCGAAAGCACGTTCGGAGCCATAGGACCGACCCCCTGGTCGAGAGGGTCCAGCTCCTGCACTCCAACCCACACTAAGCATACGTCGAACACCCCAATGGCCGGCAAGAATACCGTCTCCCCCCGGGACCTGGCGTCCGCAGTCTCCACCACCACTACCACTACTGCATCCCCCGTCCAACCTCCCATGTTCAGCGCCCCCACCCCGATATGGTTCACGCGCTCCCTCCCACCCACCGCACCGGTCCACAGGAATGAAGCTCCGAGAGCCGCTCCCGGAGTCCACGCACCGGACCCACTCCACAGCCACGGAAGCGGCTGCAACACCAGTGCTTCGGCGGTCGCAACATATGATCCGGGCACTGGACCGACTGAATCTATGAGCCCGTCACCCCCGCCATAATTCATTTTTTTAAACAGGGAGTGAATGTGGTGAATGTATAATTACTGATAATTCACCAGTGCACTGTATTTTGTTATGTTATGTTATGAACCCTGTGGGCTCCACCTATGGGCCATTGTGTGGCTTCACCCACAGGGGGATATGTCGGGCATGTACAGGCTCCGCCCATGGCTCCTCCCCTTTAGAGGAAGTATAAGAGCAGCTGACCTGTATTCAGTATTGTACCCGTCGCAGGCTGGCACAGTTCTAAGCTGATTAAAACCACGGTTTACTTCTCCACGTGTCTTCGAGTGAATTGATGGTCGCATCAGTTTGGATGGGACTGTTTTTATCCAGTGTGTGCAGGAGAGTTTCCTCACACAATATGTGGATATACCGACAAGAGGCGGGGCCACATTGGATTTGGTACTGGGTAATGAACCGGACCAAGTGTTAGATTTGGTTGTGGGAGAGCACTTTGGAGATAGTGACCACAATTCGGTGACTTTCACTATAGCAATGGAGAGGGATAGGAACATACGGCAGGATAAGGTTTATAACTGGGGGAAGGGTAATTACAATGCGATTAGACAAGAATTGGGGAGCATAAGATGGAAACAAGAACTGTCAGGGATAGGCACAATTGAGATGTGGAGCTTGTTCAAGGAGCAAATACTGCGTGTCCTTGATATGTATGTCCCTGTCGGGCAGGGAGGAAATGGTTGAGTGAGGGAACCATGGTTTACAAAAGAGGTTGAATGTCTTGTCAAGAGGAAGAAGGGGGCTTATGTAAGGATGAGAAAAAAAGGTTCAGTTAGGGCGCTTGAGGGATACAAGATAGCTAGGAAGGAGCTCAAGAAAGGGCTTAGGAGAGCTAGGAGGGGGCGTGAGAACTCCTTGGCGGGTAGGATCAAGGAAAACTCCAAGGCTTTTTACACTAATGTGAGGAATAAAAGAATGACCAAGGTGAAGTTAGGGCCGGTCAAGGACAGTAGTGGGAACGTGTGCATGGAGTCTGAAGATATAGGAGAGGCCCTAAATGAATACTTTTCTTCAGTGTTCACAAAGGAGAGGGGCCAAGTTGTTGAGGAGGATAGTGCGATACAGGCTGGTAGGCTGGAGGAGGTAGATATTCGGAAGGAAGATGTGTTAGAAATTTTGAGAAGCCTGAGGATAGATAAGTCCCCTGGGCCTGATGGGATATAGCCTAGGATTCTTTAGGAGGCGAGGGATGAGATTGCAGAGCCTTTGGCTTTGATCTTTATGTCCTCACTGTCTACAGGAATAGTGCCAGAAGACTGGAGCGAGGCAAATGGTGTCCCCTTGTTCAAGAAAGGGAATAGGTATAACCCTGGGAATTATAGGCTGGTTAGTCTCACTTCGGTCATAGGTAAATTATTGGAAAGGGTCCTGAGGGATAGGATTTGTGATCATTTGTAAAGATACAGCTTAATCCAGGATAGTCAGCACGGATTTGTGAGGGGTAAGTCTTGCCTCACAAGTTTGATTATATTCTTTGAGGAGGTAACTAAGTACATAGATGAAGGTAGAGCAATTGATGTTGTCGTATACATGGATTTTAGTAAGGCGTTTGATAAGGTGCCCCATGGTCGGCTCATGCAGAAAGTAAGGTGGCATGGCATAGAGGGAAATTTGGCTGATTGGATCAGTAACTGGCTATCACATAGAAGACAGAGGGTGGTGGTAGATGGTCAATTTTCATCCTGGAGTCCAGTCACCAGCGGTGTACCACAGGGATCAGTGCTGGGTCCTCTGCTGTTTGTGATTTTTATCAATGACTTGGATGATGGAGTTGAAGATTGGGTTAGTAAGATTGGTGGAGTAGTGGATAATGTGGAGGGCTGTTGTAGGCTGCAAAGAGACATTGATAGGATGCAGAGCTGGGCTGAAAAGTGACAGATGGAGTTTAACCTTGATAAGTGTGAGGTGATTCATTTTGGTAGGACAAATTTGAATGCGGATTACAGGGTTAACGGCAGGGTTCTGAAGAATGTGGAGGAGCAGATAGATCTCGGAGTTCATGTCCATAGATCTCTGAAAGTTGCCACCTAAGTAGATGGAGCCGTGAAGAAAGCCTATAGTGTGTTCGCATTTATTAACAGGGGGATTGAGTTTAAGAGCCGTGAGGTTATGCTGCAACTGTACAAGACCTTGGTCAGACCACATTTGGAGTATTGTGTGCAGTTCTGGTCACCTCATTATAGGAAGGATGTGGAAGCATTGGAAAGGGTGCAAAGGAGATTTACCAGGATGCTGCCTGGATTGGAGGGTAGGTCTTATGAGGAAAGGTTGAGGGAGCTAGGGCTTTTCTCAGTGGAGCGAAGGAGGATGAGAGGTGACTTAATTGAGGTGTATAAGATGATGAAAGGGATAGATAGAGTGGACGTTCAGCGACTTTTTCCTCGGGTGGATGTAGCTGTTACAAGGGGGCATAACTATAAGGTTCATGGTGGGAGATATAGGAGGGATAGTGATGTCAGAGGTAGGTTCTTTACTCAGAGAGTGGTTGGGGCGTGGAATGCACTCCCAGCTATGGTAGTGGAGTCGGACACTTTAGGAACTTTCAAGCGGGTATTGGATAGGCATATGGAGTGCACTAGAATGATTGGGAGTAGGTTGATTTGATCTTAGTTTCAGACTAGTTCGGCACAACATCGTGGGCCGAAGGGCCTGTACTGTGCTGTACAGTTCTATGTTCTACAATTTAGGGGCAATTTAGCATGGCCAATCCACCTACCCTGCACATCTTCGCAAACACGGGGAGAATGTGCAAACTCCACACGGACAGTGACCCAGAGCCGGGATTGAACCTGGGACCTCGGTGCCATGAGGCAGCAGTGCTAACCAATGTACCACCGTGCTGTCCTGAAAAATATAAATTTCTGACTGCGTGATCAACAAGCCGAACATTTATTCTGCAAGCTAAAATTTTATTCACCATTTATCCTCACATGGATTCTTTAGATCTGAAGTATAAACCTATCAGATCAAAGTGTCCAGATAGAAGTAGAAAGTATTTACACTTAGTGTTCATTTCCTTTGAAATATGTCCTTATAAATACAGAACCGAAAAGTTCTGAAGACTTTGCATGGTAGCATATGTTTTTTGTTTAACTTAAAAATTAAAGTTTTGATGTAAAGCTCTCCATTAATCTGGTCTAAGGTTTCTTTGATCTTAGATTCCATCTTCACGGTGCTGTTAATCCAAGAGCCCAAGGAAGGCGGCGAAAGGGAAAATTTACCCCAAAGTAAGAATGATGATCATAAACTGCATTAGCGACAGTAAGTGTTTTATATGGAGGAGGGAGGAAAGTTGGCAATGTCCAAACTATAAAGCAGGAATGGGAGACTCACATGGAATCACAGATCAAGTGATGCTGGAAGGACATATGACGATATATAAGAAATCATGTTGAACATGAATGATTGTTGCCTGTCAAATACCCCTTAGCATTCTGGCTAAGTTTGCCGATGATACAAAGATAGGTGGAGGGGCAGGTAGTATGGAGGAGGTGGGGAGGCTGCAGAAAGATTTAGACAGTTTAGGAGAGTGGTCCAAGAAATGGCTGATGAAATTCAACGTGGGCAAGTGCGAGGTCTTGCACTTTGGAAAAAAGAATAGAGGCATGGACTATTTTCTAAACGGTGACAAAATTCATAATGCTGAAGTGCAAAGGGATTTGGGAGTCCTAGTCCAGGATTCTCTAAAGGTAAACTTGCAGGTTGAGTCCGTAATTAAGAAAGCAAATGCAATGTTGTCATTTATCTCAAGAGGCTTGGAATATAAAAGCAGGGATGTACTTCTGAAGCTTTATAAAGCATTGGTTAGGCCCCATTTAGAATACCGTGAGTAATTTTGGGCCCCACACCTCAGGAAGGACATACTGGCATTGGAGCGGGTCCAGCGGAGATTCACATGGATGATCCCAGGAATGGTAGGCCTAACATATGATGAACGTCTGAGGATCCTGGGATTATATTCATTGGAGTTTAGGAGGTTGAGGGGAGATCTAATGGAAACTTACAAGATAATGAATGGCTTAGATAGGGTGGACGTAGGGAAGTTGTTTCCATTAGCAGGGGAGACTAGGACCCGGGGGCACAGCCTTAGAATAAAAGGGAGTCACGTTAGAACAGAGATGAGGAGAAATTTCTTCAGCCAGAGAGTGGTGGGTCTGTGGAATTCATTGCCACAGAGGGCGGTGGAGGCCGGGACGTTGAGTGTCTTTAAGACAGAAGTTGATAAATTCTTTATTTCTCGAGGAATTAAGGGCTATGGAGAGAGAGCGGGTAAATGGAGTTGAAATCAGCCATGATTGAATGATGGAGTGGACTCGATGGGCCGAATGGCCTTACTTCCGCTCCTATGTCTTATGGTCTTATGTTGCCGTTGACTGATGACAAAGTAAATCCCAAATGTCAATTGAGTTTTGCTTGAGTGCCTGAGCATAGTTAACCCTAAATGTTCCAACATGTGGTGTGGGGAAAGAATTGGGTGGATCCAACATGTGAAAAACCCACAAATATTAGTAAGTAGGAGCAGTGGTATTGTCACCGGACTAGTAATCCAGAGAGGGACAATGAGCAGCAAGACTGGTCCATTGCAATCTCTTTTGTTACAGCCCTGATGGTGTCTCACTCTTGTAAGACCTTCTTAAATGTACTTTACCAGGTCTTCTTTGGCTGACCCCGTCTTCTTCTTCCATCTGTTGGTGTCCATTTTACTGCCAATCTGGCAGGGCATAGATCCGGTAGGCAAAATACTTGGTCCGCCAACCTCAGTCATCTGTCCGTCACGATGTCCCACACATAGCGTGATGCATCTCACCAGTCCTCTGTAATACTTCTTCATTTGCGATGGTGTCTCTTCATGTACTGCTCAGGGTCTTACGTAGGCAGCTCTGGTGAAAGACATCCAACTTGCGTGACACCTTCCATGCCTCGCTGACGTAGATTACAGATTGGCCTTGATAGCGAGAGGATTTGAGTATAGGAATAGGGATGTTTTGCTGTAATTTTATAGGGTATTGGCGAGGTCACACCTGGAGTATTGTGGGCAGTTTTGGTGTCCTTATGTGAGGAAGGATGTTCTTGCTATGGAGGGAGTTCAGCGAAGGTTTACCAGGCTGATTCCTGTGATGGTGGGACTGCCATATGAGGAAAGATTAAGTCGGGTCGGATTATAATTCATCAGCGTTCAGAACAGAGAGAGGAGGATCGCATAGAAACTGAGAAAATTCTGACAGGATGAGACAGGATTGATTCTGAAAGAATGTTCCTGAGGGTGGGGGAGTCCGGAACTAGGGGCTCATAGTTTGAGGACATGGGGTAAACCTTTTAGGACTGATGTGAGGAGACATTTCTTCACCCACAGAGTGGTGAATCTGTGGAATTCACTACCACAGAAAGTAGTTGAGGCGAAAACATTGTGTAATTTCAAGAAGGAATTAGATATAGCTCGTGGGGCTAAAGGGATCAAGGGATATGGAGGGAAGGAAGGATCAGGGTGTTGAGCTCGATGGTCAGTCATGATCGTAATGAATGGCGGAGCTGGCTCGAAGGGCCACCATCCCAACTCGGCTCACCACCATCTTCGCAACGAAATTAGGGATGAGCAATAAATGCCAACGTAGCTGCCCACATCCCGGGAAGCAAATCAAATCAGGTAGTTCTTTTCTCACTTACCTGCAGATTCTTATAATGTACAGTACTCCGGCAGTGGCTGGTCTTCGCTGCTTCCTCAGTAATGTAAAAGAGGCCACAGAGCTTGCAGTAAAACCCTGTTCTCGCCTCCACAAACTCAACACCTGAAAAATGAGAGCGCCCCAGTTAGGGAACATATCTGCTCAATCAGCACCGATTGACAGGCAATTGCTGAGGCCTTTCTGAACTGTGAAATGCACAAGCCCAAATAGCAACATTTCAATTTTTTTTTCTTTGAAGTTCTACAGATTGAAGCTTTTCTTACTTTATTCTCTCTACTGTTCGGCTTTTCAGATTAATATGAAACATATTTTGAATAGAACTTTACTGGGAGCTCCCTTGGTAAATGAGGTCTCCACGTCTCAAAGGACCCTGATTCATTTCTTGCTTAATGCAATTGGTTGATCCGGACAGTTGGGCTGAATGCCCAGTTTCTGGACTGTATATTCTATCTGATTTGATGTAAATTGGCACTAAATTGCTCCATATGTTCAGAGACTCTTAAGAATATAGCTGGTTTGGGAAAATGTTAAAATATGTTCTGATACATGTCAGCACACACCATTCACACTCTCCTCCTCCGACCCACACAAATCTTCAAAACCCTTCAGTTTTGGGCCAGCGTTAACCAAAACCCTTCCTTCTTGGAGGACAAGCTAGTACGCAATAAGAAAAGGATAGATTTATATAGGAATAGGAACACCATCATATCAATGGCTGTCTGCTCGGAAGAGGCAGCTATTGATGTAGCGAGCAGAGGGTGGATCCGAAATATTGGCTGGAATTCTCCGGCTGTTGCGATTCACTTTTTCTGCCCGCAGCGTACCACCGCCCACGGGTTTTCCAGCAGCGTGGAGTGGCTTCACGCATTGACAAGCAGCAGGGGTTGAGAATCCTACCGCCAGCCAATGGCGCGGCTCCGCGAAACACGTGGCTGCGGGACTGGAGAATTCAGTCCATTGTAAGTTGTGAAGACGGTCATTTGGTCCACCTTCCCCTCCCCTTCTCTTCTCACTGACCCCGCTCGCACACTCTGCAATGACATCTAAATCTGCCGGGCTTATTTTCCCAGAGGACAACATGGATTCATTAGTTGAATTTCTTCCTCCTCCGCCCCCGCCCCCCATCTCTGAAATGTGAACTTCTCCATTTAATTCCCCTTTTGACATTCTGCTTTGGCTCTGGATCTCAAGGATGACATTAGGCAAGAGGACCAAGAGGAGGCCTTGTGCCGCAGTGGGTAGCATCCCTGCCTCTGAGCCAGGAGCTCGAGGTTCGAGTCCCAGCCCAGGACTTGGTGGTCAAGGAAGGTGTGTTCATGACGCGGCCAAAGCAGGTTGAGTGTCAACCTGCAAAATCTTTCCAAGGCGCCAACGGCCAGCAGTAAGAGCAGGAGAGACTCCTGGTCGGACATGCTTGATGGGAGTAGAACTCCTCAAGCTCTCAGTCCCTGGTGACAGATTAGCAACCTGTTCCAGGAGTAACGAGCTTTGGAAACGGATGCAAGTCTGCTTTAGCGCACTATTGGGTGTGGGGAAGAGAAAAAGGTGGACTGTGAACTTGTAAATATTTAGTTTGCCAAAACAAATGCTGACAGCTGCACTAAACTAAAGGTAACTGTTAACCGCTCCTGCAGTGAACAACAGTCACAAAAAAAAATCTGCGATGAAACAAGACACAGCAGCAGCAGCACTTACCTAAGGGGATGCTAAGATTGCAGAAGACGTTCTGCTCCCACGGTGAGTGAGATTGTTGTATATTTGGTAGTTGTTGATTGTTTCCGGTTGATTCTGGGAGTGACTGGCTTGAGTTCTCTAAATGATAAAGAAAAAAGAATCAGGAGAGACAATATCCATTCGATCGGGGAATGGTGAAAAATGGCAGCACATAAAAAGGGGCCTGCCACAAGAGAACACACAATTTAATTAACTTTTTCAAATGAACTGTAATCAAATTATCTGGTATGTTCATAATTGATGACCATTGGCAGGATAAAATTATTACAATTAGTAAGTACTGATCAAAGTCATTTGAAAGTAACTGGATTCTAATTAGATTCTTTCTGTGACATAATGGTCCAATTATCCGGGACATGTCATTCTTTGCTTTCACACGGTGTCATGTTTGATTAATTGAATGACAATTCAAAGTGCTAATCTCTCCTGGTTGAAATCTCCACTGTTCATGGAACCGTTACGTTATTCCCAGCAGGAAATCATTTGGAATGCTATGGGCCCGACAACACAACAGCGTGAAAAACGTGTGCTCAAGAACCGGCCACCCCTCTCGCCAAACTGTTCCATTCCAGCCAAATCCGTAGCATTAACCCGATAACATTGCCCAGATATGACCTGTCTCCAGAAAGCTGGACCAATCCAATCCAATTCATTACCGGCCGATCAGTCTCCCCTCAATCATCAGAACAGTGATTGGGAGGGACCATCAACAATCTTATCAAACGCCGCATACTCAGCAATAAGTTGCTCATAAATGCTCAGTTTGGGCTTCACCAGCAATGCTCAGCTCCAGACATCATTAAAGCCTTTGTTCAAACATTGCCAGAAGAGTTGAATTCCAGGAGTGAGGTGAGAATGACTACCATTCACATCAACTCTGAGTGTCTGAGCCCCAGTAAGATTGAAGTCACTGGGAAAACTCTCCACTGGTTGGAGTTATACCTAGCAAACAGAAAGATGGTTTAGCTTTCTGGAGGTCAATCATCTTAGTCTCAGGACATTGCTGCAGGAGCTTTTTGTTGTAGTGTCCTAGATCCTTCAGTTACTTCATCATTAACTTTCCTTCCATCACGAGGTCAGAAGTGGGGATGATCACTGATGATAGCACAGTGATCAGTTTAATTTGCAGCTGCTCAGATAACGGAGTGGCAAGTGACTCTTGCTTCACACCATCCCCAACAATAATAATAATAATAATAATCGCTTATTGTCACAAGTAGGCTTCAATGAAGTTACTGTGAAAAGCCCCTAGTCGCCACATTCCGGGAGGCCTGTATGGGAATTGAACCTGCGCTGCTGGCATTGTTCTGCATTACAAGCCAGCTGTTTAACCCACTGTGCTAAACCAGCCCTAAACCCCCCTTCGCCCTCCACGCATCAGAGAACAGGAGTTTATAAAACAAAAAGTTGATTGCATTAAACTTGCATTCGCATTTTGCCATCTGTCTTCCCAAAGATTAAAAAGTCTGCACAGAAATGCAGGTATAAGAGATGAAGAATACACCAAACTTACGGAAGAGATAAACGATAGATGTGACACATGTAAGAAATATAGAAGAACACCACAGCAACCCACAGTGACAATGTCCTTAGTGACAGATTTTAATGAACTTGAGGCAATGGATCTTAAGATGCAGGATCAAGAAAATAATATTTTCATTTTACACGTCGAAGGCTTGGCAATGAGGTTTAGTCATTCGACAATTATACATAGTGAAGAAAAGTAAATAATTGTGGAATAGATAATCGAAAAATGGATAGCGACCAGGCTGGGGCCATCGGCAAAGTTTCTCACTGATAATAGAGGGAGCGAGGAGTGGATTTGCTCATGCTGAATTTTGGGATATCTGTGAGAACATGAACATAATTGTTATGACTACACCAGCAGAAAGCCCATTCAGTAACGGGGTTTGTGTGGGAAATCGTGCTGTGATAGATTAAATGCTTTGTAAAATTTCGACGATAGGCCAAACTGTAAAATAACTCTGGCTTTAGCATGGGTCTCCATGTCAAGAATTCACTACACATGGTTGGGGTTACAGTCCATATCGGTTGGTGTTTGGAAGAAATCCCCAAATTCTTTCAGTCGTGAGTGATTACCCTCCAGTTTGGGAGGGGCTATGATTAGCTTTACCCTTTCTGAGCATTTGAATGCACTGCACGTGGGCAAGAGATCATTCCTTAAAGCAGCAATCTCATAAAGAATTTGGAGAGATTTCAGGCAAAAAACGTGCCGCCATGGGAAACTAGTTTCAAATAGGGAGACGTGGCATACCATAAAAGAGATGGATTTTGTGGTGAACCACTGTACACCTGTATTAGGGGATGTAAGGTAGGACCTGTACTACAGGTTCACCGGCAGCCCCTATCGGCTGGCTCTGCCCAGTGGGAGGAGTATAAATATGCGTGTCCTCCATTCAGCTGCCATTTCGCCAGCTGCAGCGGGAGGCCACGCATCTGACTGCAATAAAGCCACAGTTGTACCCAACTTTAGTCTTTGTGCAATTGATCGTGCATCAATTTATTGCAGTCAGATGTGTGGCCTCCTGCTGCAGCTGGCGAAATGGCAACTGAATTAATGTAGGCCTCGAAGCAAGCTAGCCAGTGATTAATGTCCTTTCTGGCGTCGGTCGATTGCGGATCCAGCTGCAGGCAATCTGGTTTGATACGGGACCTGGCACCGGGGAGAACGGGATGTTTTGGAGGGCCGTCCAGCTGGCCCTACGGTCCAGGAACCTTCCAGCCTCTCGCTGGCAGGAGGTCCTCACATATGCACTGCACTCCATCCGGTCACTACTGTGCACTGCTACTAATAACACACCCCATGAACGTCTTTTTACCTTCCCCAGGAAGTCCACATCCGGGGTGTCGCTCCAGACTTGGCTCGCAGCTCCAGGACCGGTCCTGCTCCGTAGGCACGTCCGACTCCACAAGGCGGACCCGTTGGTGGATAGGGTACTCTTGCTCCACGCCAACCCCCAGTATGCCTATGTTGCATTCCCCGACGGCCGCCAAGATACTGTCTCCCTCAGGGACCTGGCACCGTCAGGTTCCAACTGAACATACTCCCCCGCCCCAGTGTCATCCTCCACTTCCCCGGCACTTCCATCATTGTCCCCACCAGGCCCATCCCTCCTTCCCCTGCCCATGCAAGAGGACGAGGAAGATTTCGGCACGCTCCCGGAGTCATCTAAGAGCAGGCCAGCACCGCCGTCGCCGCCACCGTTACGTCGCTCCCAGCGGAACTTCAAGGCTCCAGACAGATTGAACCTTTAACTGGACCTTCAAAGTGGACAATTTTTTTTTTTCTTCTCTCTCTTCATGTTGTTTCTACGACACTGTAACTAATGTTCAACACTGTATGTAGTTCCACATCACCCCCACCGGACTAATTTTTAACAGGGGATGAATGTGGTGAATCACTGTACACTTGTATTAGGGGACGTAAGGTAGGACCTGTACTACAGGTTCGCCGGTAGCCCCTGCCCAGTGGGAGGAGTATAAATATGCATGTCCTCCATTCAGCTGCCATTTCGCCAGCTGCAGCAGGAAGCCAGGCATCTGACTGCAATAAAGCCACAGTTGTACCCAACTTTAGTCTTTGTGCAATTGATCGTGCATCAGATTTAATGAGTGGAAAGGTCCAGGAAAGGATATAGGTACAGATGGTAAAGCAATCATTTCGCAGCATGGAAACCAGACTGTTCAGGTACAATCATCAAGATTAGTGGGCACAAATTACAAGTTTACAGATCCAAAGGGGGTTACTAAAAGTGCTGAGGAACCAGGTACTTCTCATACAGATATGTTACAGAATTATGAGGACCAGATCGCAGAAAGTGACAAGGTAGCTGAAGAGGGCATAGTAATTCTGATAAACTGGATGAGGCTGTTTGTCCCAAAGGACAACTGCCAAAAGTTGACACTAAAGTGACATACTTGCCAGAAGGGGACAGTCAGCAGAAGGACTCAACTATCATTGATAGAGTAAGAAAGGTCACCGGAAAGTATAAAAACTGGTTGAATGTACAAGGTAAAGGGAAGGAGGTTGGGAACATGAAGTACAAAAATGGAGAGCACAGAAAAGTAGTGTCAGTTTGGATAGTAGGTCTGGTAGTGAACATGCCTTTAGGAAGAGATCAGGAACTGTTGAAAGAACATCTCATAATAGGAAGGGGAGGGCAGCACGATGGTGCAGTGGGTTAGCCCTGCTGCCTCATGGTGCCGAGGTCGCAGGTTCGATCCCGGCTCTGGGTCACTGTCCGTGTTGAGTTTGCACATTCTCCCCATGTTTGTGTGGGTTTCGCCCCCACAACGCAAAGATGTGCAGGCTAGTTGGATTGGCCACGCTAAATTGCACCTTAATTGGAAAAAATTAATTGGGTACTCTCAATTTTTTTTATTTAAAAAAAAAATAATAGGAAGGAGAGATCACGCAGTAGTAGTCAGGAAAAAGATAGAAGTCAGGATAGAAGGCGCAGCTTAACAAGGTCACGAAATATGGTACAGACTAGGAAGGCTCCAGGGAGCAGAAGCCCATATGATCGAGAGGTATTAGTGACTTCCAACAAATCAGATGATAAATTAATAAAAGATGCAAAACAGCACGAACGACAAAGTTGCAAAGAATTTGGGGTGTACACGGAGGTGCCAGATAGGAGACACAGGGGGCACGATTCTCCGCTCCCGCGACTAAGTGCCCACGACGTCATGAACGCCGTTGAGGTTCACGATTGCGCGAAACGGCCCCGATCTCGACCGATTCAGGGCCCGAAAATGGGCTAGGATCAGGGCCGCGAGACCTCGGGGGGGCATGTCGCGAAAGCTGCGTCGTCAGCGCGCGCCGGGCATTGGGGCCGCGTAAAAGCGGCGCCGCGTAAATGACGCTAATGGCGTCACCCGCGCATGCGTGGTTGCCATCCTCCCCGAGGCCACCCCGCAAGAAGATGTCGGATGGATCTTGCGGGGCGCGGAGGAAAGGAGGTCCTCCTTCAGAGAGGCTGGCCCGCCGATCGGTGGGCACCGATCACGGGCCAGACCCCATTTGAGGCCCCCCCCCCGTTGAAAGAACCCCCTCGCACCCCCACAGGCCGTACCCCCAGAGTTCCCGCGCTGTTCCCGCCGGCAGCGACCAGGTGTGGATGGCGCCGGCGGGAAGCCGGCGTTTTGGGCAGTCCGCTCGGCCCATCGGAATCGCCATTTTGGGTGTCCTGGGCGATTCTCCGGCCTGCGCCGCGCAGAACTCGACGGGGCCGTTCTCGCCGCTTGGGTGAATCGCGGGAGGGCGTCGGACCGGCGTGGCGGGGAAAAATGGCGCGCCAGGCGATTCTCCCAACAGGCGCGGGAGCGGAGAATCGCGCCCCAAGTTCTATCTCATAGATGGATATGCACGGAGAAGGTGTTTCCTGATGGAACTTGTAAGGTCAAAGCCAGGCGGGTGGCACAAGGTTTTGAAGAAAACTTGGTTGAGCAAGATGTAAGGGTAGATTCACCGACAGCAGGAAAGGTTATTTTGAAGATATTTTTGGCTCTGTTAGCTGCAATGCTAGGGAAGTCGACAGATATTAAAGCTGCTTTTTTACAGCAACATCAGCTTTAAAGAGAAATTTTTCTTTGTCCTTGGAAAGAGGTGCCGAACACAGAACGGGTACTCTGGAATTTAAATAAATGTGTGTGTGGGTGAATGACGCTTCCAGAATTTGGTATTTCTCAGTGAGGTCAGTTTTGTAGAAGTTAGGTTGTCTTCAGTTGAAATCAAACCATAGATTATCATAGAATTTACAGTGCAGAAGGAGGCCATTCGGCCCATCGAGTCTGCACCGGTCTTGGAAAGAGCATCCTAACCAAGGTCCACACCTCCACCCTATCCCCATAACCCAGTACCCCACCCAACACTAAGGGCAATTTTGGACACTATGGGCAATTTATCATGGCCAATCCACCTAACCTGCACATCTTTGGACTGTGGGAGGAAACCGGAGCACCCGGAGGAAACCCACACACACACGGGGAGGATGTGCAGACTCCGCACAGACAGTGACCCAAGCCGGAATCGAACCTGGGACCCTGGAGCTGTGAAGCAATTGTGCTATCCACAATGCTACCATGCTGCACTGCAATGTTTTATTGGCACCATGGAGGGAAACATTCGGCCATCGTCATGGTGCATGGAGATCACTTTTTGTGGGACGGCGGTAGCGATTTTGAAAATATTGTTATTCATGAGCTTAGAACGAAGTTCAAGATTGGAAGTCAGGCCTCTGGTGTATTCAAATGCATCGGGTTAGAAATCAGGGAGAGTGGCTCGTATGTCATCAGCAGCCTTACTTGGAGAATATTAAGCCCCATAGCAATTACTCATGGTAGGCATCACAAAGGATATGGCAAACAAAACATTGGCAAAATTTTAATAGAATTGTTTTTTTAAATTTCCATCTTTCGGTGATATTAGACAATTGAAACTGATTGTTTATTGTGCCGCATGTTATGCTAATCTCCGTGATGGCTTTTCGAGTACGGGAGAATTTATAATTTTTCTCCTGGGGGAGAAAAGTAAATGTTGCCCTTTGACATGGGAAACTAAAAAGATACGAAGAGTGGTAAAAAGTACATTGGCAGTGGAAACACGTGCCCTCCCGGAGGTACTAGATATGGCATTTTTTATATCCAGGATCCTGACTGATATTTTAAATGGTACAGGGCATTTACGAAAAATACCTATAGAGTGTCACATAGACAATTGGGAGAATGTCCATTCTATAAAATGCGTCAATGAAAAGTGACTATGGATTGACATAGCAAGCCTAAAACAGATTCGAGAGAACAGAGAAATTCACAAGATAGTAGTTACCAATTATCTGACTGTTTGATGAAAAGCCTAAAGATATATGTGATTTAACATGAAAGGGAAAATAGGGTGCATTTACTGAATTAAAAAATATATGTACATTTGTGTTCTGGCATATTGTAACTTACGTCAAAATGTTTCTTTTAAGGGGGGAATAGGAAAGAGTTAATGTTTCCTAATACTGAAGTTGGCATTAGGGTTTTAATTGCTTAATACATTGCTCTAATTGTTTAATAGACTGCACCAATACTTTAAGGGGATGCAGGTAGCATTGTTTTGTTGTTGGTGAAGTGATTACTGAATGCAATAAACTTGGAGTTGAAGAAGTCAAGACTTGCTTCCTATAGAGTTACCATCGGGGTTTAACACCAGTATCCCATCAGAAACATATGTAAGAGCTTATTGACAAACCAGAAAATACTGATAATATGCATGATGAGACAAAACGGTGGTGAATACATGTTACACACCAAAGGTCTCGTGGAAAACAGAGACAATGCCATCTTCCTATCCAAAGTGTTTACAAAGATTTAAATTATTATTCCCAAGAAAATTGGTAACTATTTGACACAGTGGCAAATGCCAACATACCATCTCTGAGGATTCTAAAAAAATGTATCCACAGAGGTGGAAGTTCTTGGTGAAACCTAATACTATAAAACTTTCAGCACACAACGGTTCACTGATCCCAGGTGCAGGATTCATAGTCCTGGAGTGTAAGTACAATCGATCCTCCTGGTGTTACAGATGTTCGACATCATGGAAACTAAAAGCTCAGCAATTACAGGTCTACCAACTAGTTGGGACCCCACACTAGTAACAGCCCATGGAATCAGTCAGACTTTACAAGGTAGATATACCTCAGAAACTAGCCCTATCACATCAGTTCATGATCTAAGATCAAAATATTGAGAATGTTTCGACAACATTGGCAATTTGCAAGGGAACTGCAACATTACACTTGCAGGGGAATACAAGTCCATCAACTGATCTACCACATAAGCACTGCATCTACATACAAGTCAAATTGAAGGTCAAACCAGACAAAATGAAGAAAGACGGAATAATTAGAAGAGTACAAGAACATTCAAATTAGTGCAGCTCAATCACATGTGTCATAAAGAAGAAAGGGATCATCCAGGATCCCATGGAAGCTACATGGCAACCAACTGAGGTTGCAATGTTCAGAACCAAGGTCCCATAAAGTTATTACATACAAAGCTGCAATGGTGGGGCGTAAACAATGTTACAACTGGTCCCTGACGAGGTCCCTCAATCTTTACCGTTCACCTACCTGTGGGAACTATCTCAGCAAGAGCCCCAATTCATTAAATTCTGGACTGGACAGCCTCAATTTATATGCCGCTCCCCCCCCCGCCCCCGGGGGTGAAGAAGGATGAACCTGCTCCCTTTCTTTATTCAACCCCCGCGGTTGGTCACAACAATATCAATTTAAAAAGGATCCCTCCCCTCGTGGCGACCTTTTCCCAGTCCAAATATATTTCTGTTTTAAAAGGGGCCAATTTAACCAGGTTTTCTTGAGTTAAAGAAAGAGTGAGTTTATTAGCTACAAAAACACAAGAAAAGATAATAAAATGCACGCACATACATGCAGACAGATTAGAAATGAGAAGTGAGTTCAAAAATAAATTTAAAAAAAAGAAATTAATAAATCTTTGACTTGTCCATGAGGAGTAGGTGGTGAGCCGTTGCAGTCATTTAGATCCATGATTTCCATGGCACTGACTTCAGAGGTTGAATGGTTGGTTTCATGATTCCTGGCTCTGCAGTTAATCTAAAAGAACTTAGCCTAGTTCCTTTTCCATTGTGGCTTTGCTGACTTGACCTGCTTCCCACAATCAGAAAGGGGGCAAAGCTTTTTCACCTGCCAGAGTCAGCTGTCTTTCCTTGTTTTTCTGTCACATCCAGCACTAATCCACACTGATCAGGCTTGCAGTTGACGTTTTATCCCAGTCCCCTGGGTATTCCTGGAAAAACCTCACAAACAGGTCTGGGAAATAACTTGCATAATGTGATTCCTGCTGATTTGATATTCAGCTTCTATTATCCCCACAGGAGATGACAGTTCAGTTTGTATTGTGTCTTATTTGGTATGTCCCTATCTGAAAAAGAGTGTGATATTCCATTGCCTCTCTCTCAGGACTTACCATCATCCACACAGGAACTTATCAAACAGTCACTGAATGTACATTATCAGCCATCTTTGGCTTGTATGGCCATCTTTAAAAACCATAAAAGTTCAATATATCCATACGTAATTCGGGTTTAGATCCATTGTCATGTCACAAGGACAAATCAGATACATTCCTGCTCTTCAGCCACTGTGCAGTCCTATTGTATCTAAGATAACACCCAAAGTGCCACCAGGAATAATATCCAAGAATGACATTCCCACATATTACTGTGAGCAATTAAAGAAACCTCCAGACAAGGTTACCATCACAAGATCTGGGCAAAACGGCAGAATAACTCCACTGTTTAGAGACTCAAAGATTAATCAGTACTACGCGCATATGTAATGGTAACAAAGCATGTATTGCCATAAGATATGCTTCTTTAGAAGTGGGAAAATATTTTTAAAAAGAAAGGGAGATGTTGTAATATGCCTTTAAGGGATATTAGCATGATGTCACTAGAAGGGAAATGTGTCATGTGATCCAGTCTCAGTTTCACTTTTGCTTTGAACAGAGCATACACACACACAGTTCTGTTAGGCAGTGGGCAGTCGAGTGGGTCGCCCGTCCTGACTGTCAACCACTTTTCCAAGGCTATGTCCGCTGTCAGGGGTCTCTGGAAAGGGAGCACATGTTGTCCCCTGGCACAATGAGGCATTCTGTGCCCGGTGGGAAATGCAGGGACCTGGGATGTTTTATCCATATAATAATAATCATATTATTTTAACCTATTTTAAGTTTCCTTTGAAATTCTGTTTACTTTGATGCAGTATCCTTAAGGTCTGACTTTTAATGTATCCCTCAATTTGTTGAATCCGTTTATTTGATTAGTCTAAAAGAAACACAAACAGCTCTGATGCTTTCAACTTTTATACCTCTGTATAACTTCTCATATACCTAGTCTTAATAAATGAACACACAATGTGTTTACCCAATCACTTTTGATTGACTGGGTTCCTTGTGTCCTGGACAGGAAATAAGCCCAAAGTTACTATGTCATTATAATAACTTGACACCCAGCAGCCCCTGTGGCTGCCTCCAAACTTCTTGCTGCGTCGACATGTCGGACTACAGCCCGGACCCACCCTCCAATAATGAAGATACCGCCTCAGAATTTTCCCCAATCCCACTACTCGCCTCGAGGATGAAAATCCAAGCCAAAGTGAGGAAAAGCCTTTTATACAACATTTAAGGTTTGGGATGCACTCACCGATTGGCAGGTGGGTGCAGATTTAATTGTAACCATCAAAAGGGAATTGAATAAATACCTGAAGGACCAAAACCGCTGAGGTCTGGGAAAAACGTGAAGGGGAGTGACCAACTGGATGGAAAAACTGGCGCAGACTTGAGGGGCTGAATGACCTCCTCCTCTGCTGTCGTATGAGATGGTTTTATGAATTTAAGTTAAGGGACCAAAAGAGATGGGTTTAAAGATAGTTCATACAGGGCATGAAAGAGGTGGAGGTATTGGGAATGGAACTCTACAGTACAGGATAGTTGAAGTCAGCAACACCAATTGGAAGGTGAAGGAAGGGAGAGGTGGTGTGTAGGCCGAAGGGATAAGATTCAGAGGGGAGGACAGCTTCTCAGGGGTTTAAAGCAGTGAAGGAAGTTCCCTACACAAGAAAGGGGAAGGCCATGAAGGAATTCAAACACAGGTAGAAGATTTTCAATTTGAGGTGTCGGGGGAACCTGGGACCAGTGTGGCTCAAGGATAGGACTGAGCATGGTTGCTGCAGGATAGGTTTTAAGCTTCAGATTATTGGAAGAGCCTAAAATCAAAGGAGGCTGGCCAGGAAATCATTAAAATAGCCAAGTCCGGATATAATCAAGGCATGAAAAAGGGTTTCAGTTGAAGATATGAAGAATTCAGACAGAAGTGAGTCAAGTCACAGAGGTGGAAATAAACAGTTTTGATCCTATAGAGGATATAGGGCTGGAAGTTCACCCAAGGGTCGAATTGGGCACCTGAGATTGGCAACATTCTGGTTCAGCCTTAGTCAGGCTGATGTTTTCCCAGTGTGCAATTAACTAAAATCACCAATTTGAGGAGAACTTGTCATTTTCCATCATTTGGTTTCATTGTAAATTCCCTTGGAAAAAATCCATCTCGTTGAATGAGGTGTAACTGGATTTTTAACAGCATGCTAAGTTTATAATTACTGCTAACAGCCTCATTGGCCCTGAAAAACTATTTTTTTTATTCGTGCACTGTCACATTTTACTATTATGGTAAAAATGATCCATATTTTAAGAGTATGTTTCAAGTTCTTTTGATGTTTTTTTCCGCTTTTACCTTAATCCCATGAGTACGTCCTAAACATTTATGTCACTCTCCATAAAAATTACTTAGGAATGAAGGACAATTAGTGCTTTTTACTTCCTGGTTTGTGGTTTGTGAGAATACTTCAACGTGATTGGCTGCTTACCTTGCCTGAGGATATCACTGTTGCTGGATGTCTAGAAATTCCCTTGTCTTGATGCCAGACTAAAACTGATGTCGGAAATCTGTGCCACACAGACTGCTAGATCTTTGTGGCAATTTTCTTTGAGGTAAGGGGTTAGTGCTTTCACTTCAACTCTGACTGCGAAATATGGGCCTTCATGATTACAAATATAAGCCCCAAGACTGGGATTCAAACATTAGTCAAAAGTCGAATAAAAAGGCATCATATTGACTGTGCCAAACTTGTCAGCATTTAGAGTGCCCAATATTGAATATTATACGACATACTAATTTTTATAAACAAGGACTACAGGAATGCAGCAAGAACACGTTTTGTTTGCTAAATAAATGCAATATTTTTGAGTGGAACAAAAGAACTATAAGCAAAAAGCAAGATACAAAATTCTGTTAAGAGAGATAAACATTAAGTACCTTTACTAAATGCTTCTGAGGACACTTTCTTGAGTTCATCTGTTTCTGAACTTTTACTGCAGCTTGGCCCTGGTTGGTCAGTTTTCTGGGTTTCTGGTATTTCCTCTGAAAAATGTTCTTCCTGAAACTTCTCATCAGTTTTGTAAGACACAGGAGGTGCGCTCTGGTTCTCTGTATCCAGATGCCCAGTGGATTCAGCGTCACTCAACACCTTGCTCATTTCACAATTTTTACAATTCGCAGGACTTATGGGTTGGTTAACAGACGTTCTCAGGTTCTGTTCAGTCTCATTCATTGAAGTAGATGTCATTTGAGAATGACTCGTAGATTCCACTCGGTCATTGCCTGCAGACGGAGTTGGACTCATTACTCTTAGCTCCTCGGGTGAAGGGCTACGATGATTGTCACTGGGATGTGCGCAGTTAGGAATTGTCTCTTTTGTTATCAAGTCTTCATTGCTTGTTTCCATTTTTCCATCCTGTTCAGCTTGAATGCAGTCATTCTCCTTGTTCTCAGGCAAGACCACTTGTATCTCCATCGAATGCTCTTCCTCTTCTCCAACCTCATCCACAGTTACAAACTCTTCCATGTTGCCAGAATACCAAGCTTCTCCTTCAGCTTCACTTCCACTTTCCCAAGTTGCGCTCTATACAAGAGTGTGAATGTTGACAAAGATATCATTAAATGTAAAGGTCAGGTCAAGAAGTCTACTGTGTTGGAGCACTAATACACTATCCAGTGGTGGGATGTAGGTATCGTTCCATGATTCTTCACCATGATTGACTTCCTGATCTCAACTTCATCTAGTCCCCACTGAAGAGTGACCATCCCTATGTTACATTCTCATGCCACTAGAAGCCCGGATCAGAGCGGCCATGGTGGAAGTCTGACAGTAGGTGGTCAGGACATCCACTTAGCCAAACACGGCTTATGATGTAGGGAGACTAAGAATCATGGGACAAAAAAGTAAAATCAAACATCTCATAAGAACGCTGTTTAGCCAATAGTGTTGGTACCAGTTGTTTGAAAGAATGAGCAAATATTTCCACTCCCCTGCTCTTAACCCAAAACCCTGCAAATTTCTCCTTTGGGGGAGGCAGTGGTGTAGTGGTATTGCCACTGGACTGTTAACCCAGAGACCCAGGGTAATGCTCTGGGGACCCAGGTTCAAACACTACGAAGGCAGATGGCGGAATTTAAATTCAATAATAAATCTCTGATCAGAAGTCTAATGGGTAAACATGAAATAAATCATTGTTGATTGTCTTAAGAACCCATTTAGTTCACTAATGTCCTTTAGGGAAGGACTTTTGTGGTCCTTATCTGGTCAAGTGACTCCAGATCCACTGCAAAGTGGTTGCCTCTTAGAAAACTGTCCGAAATGACCGAGCAAGCCACTCAGTTTAAGGGCACTTAAGGATGGACAATAAATCCTGGCTCAGTCAGCGACAGCCACATCCCATCGATGAATAAAAAAAGAGTATCCATCCAATTCTGAAAGATGAGGGGTAAAAAAAAAAACTCAGCTTCAAAAATATCCAAAGAATATCCTTAGAAATATGTCTCTAGTGGCTTAATTAAACAGCTGGCATCATTAAATCTAAAACAAAAATATTTGAGCTTTGTTTGTTAATCAATGTTTTGCGAAAATGTAATCTATTTTTTCCAACTTGTAACATCATAGGGATCCAAATGTGATTAACATTTGAATTGTATAAATAAAGTCATATTGGCTATCCTTGCAAATAGACAAACCCCCAAACTGAACCTCTATCCTTAGGGGGATAATATTGTCAATAAATAGCCTACACGCTGCATTGCAAATTTAAACAATCTCAATCTTTATACTTAAAGAGTGCGGCCTGTATTTGAACACCAAGGCTGTCCTAGAGGTATAAATGCTCCCAGTCTTGAGCTCGATCTATGGTTTGCTCTTATTTGTATCTCATTTTAGGATTTGATCATCCTCAGTTGTGTAAATAAACTCTGGGCTATTATTAATCAATTTTGCTGAGGAATATTCGAACTGTACATTTCCTTTTTTTCAATCCCTCCTCGATTTATATTCCTTCTCCTGTGTTTTACTGGATCACTTGATTTTACTGAACCAGGAAGATAGGGAAACCACCTGATGTCAGACATCTGTTGAAGTTGCTCGCAGTCTCCACACAGGAGAGGTATAACACCAGCCTGGGTCGACTCCCCCTCTAAGTTCCTCAACCTTTCTGCAAATGGTCTGGTCCCTGGTCATTTCTTCCTGGTTGTGATCAGGAATCAAGAGCATGATTTCATAGATTTCAAAGAATTTACAGTGCAGAAAGAGGCCATTTGGCCCATCGGGTCTTGGTAAGAGCACCCTTCCCACGCCTACACCTCTACCCTATTCCCATAACCCAGCAACCCCACATAACCTTTCTGGACACAAAGGGTAATTTAGCATGGCCAATCCAGCTACCCTGCACATCTTTGGACTGTGAGAAGAAACCGGAGCACCCGGAGGAAACCCATGCAGACACGGGGAGAGTGTGCAAACTCCGCACAGACAGTGACCCAAGCGGGAATCGAACCCGGGACCCTGGAGCTGTGAAGCACCAGTGTTAACCACTGTGCTACCGTCTCAATGTCCTACTGTCAACAGCTTATTGTGCACTAGAACGCCAATACCCTGCCTTAGAATGCCTTGTCTTTGATTGTTGGATAGTCTTGTCACAGGGTTAACCAGTAGAGCAATCACTGGGACATACCTGTTCTTTTATGTTCCTTTCTAGCTCTGGTTCTGACGATCCTCTGCTGCTGTGGGGCGATGAGGATTGTTTCCAAGAACACTGACCGTCTTCTTCATTGACCTGTCATCACAATGAGGGTGATTTTGAAGTATCATGCCTTGAACTGAGCAAGAATAAAATGTTTGCCAATGATAAATGAGTTTCTCTGCCTGTTAGCTGCAAGAGAGCTGCACCAAATTAGTTTGGGCCATCTCTACCTTGTTCCCAGCAGGTACATAATTACCACAGAATAACTGGTACGGGAAATGGGGGAAAGGACACAGCCCTGAAGATGGTTCTGAAGGATATTACTGAGGAAGAGAAAGAAAAAAATTGTTTTGCACCTAACGATGCGATGTTTGATCCAGGAATGTTTGATGTGCACGGATACTGGGGGCCTGAAAGAAGAAATGTTTTCATTTCCCCTGTTATCTTCCATCGACCTGATTGGTATATAATTTGCAAAGAAAATATAGTTTTCTATAATAACGTGATTGAAAATATATTTAAAACTTCCAGATATGTGCATGAAGCTGAGAATAATATTGAAAGGATGTTGTAACTTTTTACAGATATGTTAATCTTGTACCTATTGCACTTTGGTTAAATATCAAATCGGCAGAAACTTAGGCGAATATACAATGCAGAAGGAGGCCATCCGACCCACTTAAGCCCTCACTTCCACCCTATCCCTGTAACCCAATAACCCCTCCTAACCTTTTTGGTTACTCAGGGCAATTTATCATGGCCAATCCACCTAACCTGCACGTCTTTGGACTGTGGGAGGAAAACGGAGCATCCGGAGAAAACCCACGCAGACACGGGGAGAACGTGCAGACTCCGCACAGACAGTGACCCAGCGGGGAATCGAACCTGGGACCCTGGCGCTGTGAAGCCACAGTGCTAGCCACGTGTGCTACCGTGCTGCCCTAACTATTAAAGATGGATGAGTTAAAAGTCAGAATCCGGATCAAATCCCACCTCCAAACCATCCATGCTTAACAGAGGTGAGAAGGCAGGTGGGCTATCAACCCGCTCCAAGGAAGTGGGGGGTGGGGGGGTTGGCATTTTAGATATTATAATAAGTTGCAATCTTTAATTTAACTGTGGACAGCTGATTTTCCTAATTCTCCGTAAACAAGGCAGCTACTCTTAGGGCAGGACTGCTACCTGAAGGAGCCAGCTGCCTTTACACCTTCCTGCTGAATTCAGCAGGCCTACCTGAGAAGACTCCGATGGCTCTGCACCCAATTGATCAATCGTGTCCTGGTATTAAGTTTCCCATCTTTGTTTTTAAATCCCTCCGTGGCCTCGCCCCCTCCCTCTCTCTCTGTAATCGCCAGCCCCTCAACCCCTCCAGCACGCCTCTGATTCTGGCCTCCTGAGCACCGCTGATTTGAATTGCTCCACCTTCGGGTGCCTCAGCCCTAAGCTCTGCGAATTCATCCCTAAACCTCGCTTCTCTGCCTCACTTTCCTCTTTTAAGACGCCCTTTAAAATCTGTATCTTTGACCAATCGGACCTACCAGCTCCTTTTGTGGCTCGTTACGATACTTTCTTAAAATTCACGTTTGTAGGATGTGGCTTGGTTGGCGCGGTTGGCATTTGTTGCCCATCCCTAATTGCCCTTGAGAAGGGGAGAGTGAGCTGCCTTCTTGAACTGCTGTAGTTCCATGGTGTAGGTACACCTACTGTGCTGTTAGGGAGGGAGTTCTAGGATTTTGACCCAGCGACAATGAAGGAACGGCAATATAGTTCGGAGTCAGGATGGTGAGTAGCTTGTAGAGGAGTTACCACGTGGTGCTGTTCCCATGTATCTGCTGCTCTTGTCCTGGATGGTAGTGGATTTAGCAGGTGCTGTTGAAGAAACCGTGGTGAGTTCCTACAGTGCATCTTGTAGATGGCACTCACGGTTGCTACTGTGCGTTGGCGGTGGAGGTAGTGAATGTTTGTGGGAGGGGTGCCAATCAAGCGGGCTGCTGTGTCCTAGGTGGTGTGGAGTTTCTTGAATATTGTTGGAGCCGCACTCAGCCAGGCAAGTGGGGAGTATTCCATCACACTTGTGACTTATACTTTATAGGTGGTGGTCAGGCTTTGGGGCGTCAGGAGGTGAGTTACTCGACACAGGATTCCTAGCCTCTGATCAGCTTTTGCAGCCATGGTATCTATATGGCTAGTCTAGTTCAGTTTCTGGTCAATGGTATCCCCAGGATGTTGATGGGAGATTCAGTGATGGTTATGCCATTGAATGTCAAGGGGCAATGGTGGATTCTCTCTTATTGGAGATGGTCATTGCCTGGCCACTTGTGTGGCGGGAATATTTCTTGTCACTTGTCAGCCCAAGCCTGGATATTGTCCAGGTCTTGCTGAATTTTCACCTGGACTGCTTCAGTGTCTGAGGAGTCACGAATGGTGCTGAACATTGTGCAATCATCATGTGCAATGTGCAAACTCCACACGGACAGTGACCCAGAGCCGGGATTGAACCTGGGACCTCAGCGCCGTGAGGCCGCAGTGCTAACCCACTGCGCCACCATGCTGCCCTGAGCTATACAATTATAAGTTGTTGTTATTGTTGTCGCAAACCCCCACCCCAGACCTTCCTCAGGAAGCTTTCGACCTTGGCCTCTAAGCCACTTAGGCCTCTGACCTCCTAACATCACTGCCCCAGGCCTCCCAGTCCTCTAGCTCCTAGGAATTTGGTCCTCCCACTAATCCCAAGCCACTGACCTCTCCTTCCCAAGCCTCTGATCCTTTCCAAGGCCTCTGATTCCCTTCCCTTCCCTGGTCTCTGATTTCCATCTCTCCAGGCCTCTGATCTAACCCCCCCCGTGTCATCAGCTTCCCTGGGATCACGATGCGCCCCTCCTTGCTACTTCACTGGGATTGAAACCCCTTGATCCATGTTCAATCGACCACCCCCATGCCCCTGGAATATTCACTGATGTAGTCCCCACCTGACTGGGAGCCAAGGCTCCGGCTAAATTCCAGGTGGGAGATGGCTCAGTGACCTGACCTCCAAGCTCTGCCTGCCTTCCCAACACACCATGGCCCACCTCTGATGCGTCAGGAAAGCTAAATCCAAGTATAACAGTCTACCATGACATTACTTATCTCAGAGGGTCATCCAAGATCTTAAATAAAAGTAAACTAAGTCTGATACCTTTGGCAATGAAACTTGTAACTTATGAACTACTGTATCTGAAAAAGTTTTACTGAGCAATGGGTGACAAGACATCAAAGGACTTAATTAGATGTAGAGCATGAGGTGACATCCCGGGGTTGTGTAAGGCGTTGTACAAATAAAGCTCTTTCTTCAAAATCTCTGATAAAAAATCTACTTCAAATAGGACTTTACAAGAACAGTGGTCGGTGACAATGAGAGATGTGATTCCATGATTATGATCATGGCCATAATATTTCATTCTCACCTCACTATCAGATGTTTCATCTTCCTGCTCACTCCTTTCATCTTGTCCAAGAACTGCATGGAACGTGTCTGTCAGAATTGGAGATGTCAGACTATCATGTTCACCCTTGTCCTCAATCCGATCTTGGCTACCTGAGGATCTTCTCCGACCTGCTCGCTGGTGGACCTCACTATCTTTCCTTTTAGTCCGCAGTGAATGTTGACTCTTTATTGAATTAAGCTTTTGTTCTTTCTTATACTCCTCTTCTTTTTGGATCTTGTACTTAGACTGGGATGGAATCGGGCTTTGAAGGCTAGGTTTTGCATATTTATCTTTATGCCCTTGATAGTCATCTCCTCTGTCCTCCAGGGACTTGGGGCTCGATCGTCCACTTGGTTTAAAGTATTGCTTTCTGTCATAGCTCCACTTGTCAGCTCCATCACGATTCAGCTCGCAATAATTCTTTCCTGTGGATTCTTTTTCCTCCTCTCTTCTTTTATGAGAAAGGTAGTCCTGTGATCCTTTTCTTTCCATTCCATTATTCCGCTCTCCTTTGCTGATTACTATTGGGCTCATATTTCTCCTCCTGGGGCTCGTTGAGGAACGTTGGGAAGAACTGCAGGAAGTCAAGCTTGGGCTATGTGGTTCCATTCTAGGGCTCAGTGACCGAGTCAGGGGACTGCGGGACCTGGGCCTTTCCAATCTGTAACGAGAAATGTTCCCATTGTATAAAACAACACTCAGTGAAAAGATATCAGTAATAGCTCTCAGTACTTTACTTTCCATGATGTGGAGATGCCGGCGTTGGACTGGGGTGGGCTCAGTAAGAAGCCTTACAACACCAGATTAAAGTCCAACAGGTTTGTTTGGAGTCACTAGCTTTCGGAGCACAGCTCCTTCATCAGGTGAGTGAAGAGGTGGGTCCCACAAACTCAAATATAGACAAAGTCAATGATGCAAGATAATACTTTGAATTCAAGACTTTGCAGGTAATTAAGTCTTTACTGGTCCTGTGATTATCCCTCTCTCCAGTCTCACCATCTGGACCTGCATCATTGACTTTGTTTATCTATGTGTTTGTAGAACCCACCTCTTCACTCACCTGATGAAGGAGCTGCGCTCCGAAAGTCCAACGAACCTGTTGGACTTTAACCTGGTGTTGGAAGACTTTGTACTGTAGTTTACTATCTTTCTGGTTTTCTGAATGTCATTCAAAATGGGAATTCTGGTACAGTATTGAAAGATCTTAACAAGGGCACTCCGTGAAAGGAACTGGGTCATTCTCAATCTATTTCTATTGTTTGCAGTTCCAGTGTAGGAAATTTCACAGGGTTTAGTCCGGGTTCACACTGATTCAGTCTTCTCATTCAGACAATAAGAACGATTTATCAAGGGGCCATAGTGGTGGGATTCTCCCCTACCCAGCGGGGCGGGTGGTCCCGGCGGGATGGAGTGGGGCCGGAGTGGTTGGCGCGCCGCCAGATGGGGGCAAAGGCCTTTGGCGCCATGCCAGCCGGGGCCGAAAGGACTTTGCCGGGCGGCGGAAGTCCACGCATGCGCGGGAGCGTCAGCGGCTGCTGACATCACCCCGCGCATGCGCAGGGGGTGTATGGGTGGGAGGGAAAAGAGTGCCCCCATGGCATAGGCCCGCCCGCGGATCGGTGGGCCCTGATCATGGGCCAGGCCACTGTGGGGGCACATCCCGGGGCCACATCGCCCCGAGCCCCCCCCAGGACCCTGGAGCCCGCCCGCGCCACCTAGTCCCGCCGGGAAGAGAGGTGGTTTGATCCTCGCCGGCGGGACAGGCATTCCAGCAGTGGGACTTCGGCCCATCGTGGGCCAGAGAATCGCCGGGGGGTGGGGGGGGGGGGGGGGGGGGGCTCACCAACCGGCACGGCGCGATTCCTGCCCCCGCCGAATATCCGGTGCCGGAGAATTTGGCAACCGGCGGCGGTGGGATTCACGCCAGCCCCCAGCGATTCTCCGACTCGGCGGAGAATCCCACCCTTCATTACATGACTGGAATTCCTCTGCAGAGATTTAAGGACCGACTCCAGCCTGGTTGTTCAGTGGGATTCTGGGTGCTGCACTGTCAAAGTGAGACCAGGGGTAGGATTTTCTACAATCGTCTCTCACCCTCTGACTTAATTTCCCTTGGCGAATTGGCCTCAGCAACACCATAACTATTGACTGGAATGTGAAAAGTATATTCCCAACTTCTGAAAAATGCACCCAATAAAGCTAAAAAAGAGATCAGGATTTTCTGGGGGCAGATCGTGCTTTCGAGTAACCTGAAGAAACAAATCCAGTTCATAACAAACCAATGGCTAAATTTAACAACAAGTCCATTGGAAGTTATGTAGTGGAGCACATCACAGTTCCGTCCATTGGCACATGTGTTGAGTGACCTAACTAGTGGGCACTCAGAGAACATAGCGAGAAGCAAGAAATGAAAAGAGAATAGAAAGACTTCCATTTGTGCAGTGCCTTCACAATCTCGCTATGTCCTGCACTTTACAGCCAACAAAGCATTTGTAGCCACTGTTGAGATGTAAGAAAGCGGCAGCCAATTTGTGCGCAGTTCGATCCCACACACAGCAATGTGATAATGATCAGAGAATCTGTTATTTTGCAAAATGCTCATCCTGACCCCTCACAAATCTTGCTACCAACGGGTTATACTTTTGTTTCTAAGACTGACTCCCCGTCCCTGTGCCCCAAGCCCCTCCTCAGTCCAATTGGAAAAAATAAATTTGGAGCACCCGATTCATTTTGTTTCAATTAAGGGGCAATTTAGCGTGGCCAATCCATCTACCCTGCACATCTTTGGGTTGTGGGGGCGAAACACACTCAAACACGGGAGAATGTGCAAACTCCACATGGACAGTGACCCAGAGCCGGGATCGGCGCCATGAAGCAGCAGTGCTAACCACTGCACCATCGTGCTGCCCCTCTCCTCAGTCCTTTAAGCTATCACTTCAAGTTCGACTCTTCCAAGATAGCACCAGATTTCGACCCCCCCCCCCCACCCATTGCAATCGGGGCCATCAATCAAAGATCTCCAATCAGATGGAAATGACTCAATGGTACAATCTTCTCATCAAGGAGATCAACAGGCGACATAATCATATCATCAACTCCCTTCCCAATAACCGCACAATACACCCCTGTATATTTTTATTCGGATATGAATTTAATTTGCCAGCATGGTTACATTTTAAACGAATGGGGCAGGATTGTCCATCCTACCAGACTTGTCCGGCGGTGTGAGTGAGCTGCCAGCGAAGAGGAGGGTCCTGCCAACGGAGAATCCCGCTCATGATTTGAACAGGCAAAATGACCGCAGTTAGTATTTTATTAATACATGACATTACCTGTCCCAGTCTTTGTGCATCTCCCTCTCCTTTTGAGAATTAATATCATTGATTATTGAGTCAACGTTCTTTCCTGGTTTCTAAGGAGAATTCAAAGAATGCAAATTAAAATGTGCTGTCTCGCTCTATTATGGATAAAACCCTGATTGCTCCTGACGGCCACAGCAGATTAAATAGGTGATCAGGCTACAGATTCAGTCTTAGTTTTTGCGCAATCATGTTCTTTAGTACTGAAGTTCACTCTAAAGGAAGCTAAAGTAATAATTATTCCCACTGTGAGGTGTGAAATGCTAACCGATGTCTTTCTTAAATCCATCATACAAATGGTCATTAGACTGAAGGCTGCTGCTGTCAAGCATGTAACATTTGGTACCAAGAGCTAATCAGCACCAGCGTGAAAATTGCATGGGTTTTCGGTATACCTAAACTAGCAGTGGGGAGTTAACATGCAACAAGTTTATTACAAGACAGCCACACACATAAGGAGCATGGGAATAGGAATAGCCCATTCAGCACTTCAAGTCTGTTTTACTATTCAATTAAATCATGGCTGATTTGTACCTTAGCTCCATTTACTTGCCTGTGGTTCTATAATCCCTTAATATCCCTGCATAACAAAAAAAAACTCAATCGCAGTTTCGGCATTTTGATCTACAGTGAATAGGGGGAGCGAGTTTCAGCTATCCACTGCTCAAAGGAATATAAGCCTCGCCTAGTCAACCTATCTTCATAATTGAACCTTTTTAGCTATAGTATCATGCTGGTGAATCTTCGTTGCACCTGCTCAATGGTCAATATATCCTTCTACCTAGACAGTTTTACAATGGACTGCCATCAACATTGTACAATGGAAACTGAAAAATAAATCAGTACATTGCACTAATTTATGTTCACTGCGACGCTGCTGTCTCTTATTTATGATGCCACCAAGGCATACCATTCCAATTTAAACCTATTAGTAGTGCTGTACAGAACAATCAAATGTAGTTTTCACCAGAAAGAATACTGTTTACACTGATACCTACAGAACATAGCCTGAGGTTAATGTACTGGCATATCCCCTATTCTACCATTATCACCAAGCCAGGGAATCAATCCTTGTTTAATGAAAAGTGCAGGAGGGCATGCAAGGAGCAACCAGGCATGCCTAAAAATGGGGTGTCAACCTGGTGACGCAGCAACATGGGACCACTTGCACTCCAAACAATGGAAACAGCATGTGATAGACAGGGTTAAGCAATTCTACAACCAACGGATCAGATCTAAGCTGTGCAGTCCTGCCACATCCAGCCATGAATGGTGGTGGACAACTAAACAACTCACTGGAGGAGGAGGCTCCACAAATATCCCCATCCTCAATGATGGGGGAGCCCAGCACATCAGTGCAGAAAATAAGGCTGAAGCATTTGCTACTGCGAGCAGATGATCCATCTCGGCCTCCTCCAAAGGTCCCCAGCATCACAGATTAATTCACCCCATGTGATATTAAGAACCAGCTGAAGGTAGTGGATACTGCAAAGGCTATGGGCCCTGACAATATTCTGGCAATGGTACTGAAGTCTTGTAGCATCCTAGATTGGTCCCACAACTGTATATTTATAAATAGTTTTAAGAGCCAATAAAGACTTACAGTTAACCTATGTATGACAACAAAGACTTCTTCAGACCTACCAAACTGTGGCCAACACCATACAAGAAGTCCCTTCCTTTTGGAGCTGTAGGTACACATCGGTTGCGCACACCCCCATCCCTGAGATATATTATCCCTCCCTTTGTACCTCCACCGTTGGTCTCCAAAATCTGACATCCCAATCCCCTTCCCAGCCCCTGCTCCCAGGTCCCTGATTCCTCCAGGCCCAAAAAGTGGCAACTTGTCTCATCCTGGCGTCCATGGCACTTCTTCCCGGGGACTTCCTTGTAGTCCCAACAGTGGCCACTATTTGCGTCTGGCACTGCTGGGACTATTCAGGCGCTGGCTAATCAGAATTCTTTTCTACTAGGGAGAGCGAGCAATAGGCTTCTGTCGCAGCGAATCTCGGAGACCACCTGGCTTTTTCGTCTGAGGTTTCGCAAAATCTCGGTGACCACATGATTCCCCGTCCAATAGAGTAGGAGCACGCGCGGATCAAAAGTGAGTGCGAGCTTTAATACCAGCAGTCAAGGCCTGGTCTAGGAGATTGTACGAGTTATAGTTTGCTGTGGCTCTGTCCTGTAAATAGTTGCATGTAAATCATTTCTTTGCTTGTAAATAATTAGTTGCTGCTTTTATCCACTGATGATCGCCCCGTATTTTCATTATCACATTGGCGATGAGGAGAAAAGTAATTGATGCTTCAATAGCAAGGACAAGAAAAGAAGACCTTCCCATACTGATTCAAAGCTATTTCAATATACTGCGAAATAAGTACAATTGGGCCGTTTTTTGGTAAGCTCGAACCTTTTGATGTGAACAAAGAAGATTTGGTACAATACGTAGACCCTATGCTTTATTTTTTTTAGAGCAAATAAAATAGAGGTGGAAGAAGGGGCAGAGCATTGTTTTGCTCACAGCTTGCAGCACCCAGACATTCAGTGTACGAAGAGGTTTAACCTACCCTAAAGTCCCTGATTGAAAATCATTTACCAAACTCAGAGTTAGTTAGGAATCATTATTAATCAAAACCCTCAATCATTCTTCAGAGGTACAAATGTTTTTTACAGGAGAATCTGTTGCTGTCTTTGTGGCCAGAATAAGGAAACTGGCAAAATATTGCGAATTTGGAGCAACTCTGAATGATATGCTAAGGGATAGACTATTGTGCAAGATAAATGACGTGGTTATCCAAAAGAAATTGCTGGCAGAATCAGAGTTAGACTTTAAAAAGTTTATGGAAATAGCCTTTTCCATGGAAGGTTCAGAATTTCAAAGCGTACCTGGAGGTGAGGTCTACTAGTTGAGGAGAGGGACCGTGAGCTACAGCATCAGCGGGGTTGAAGGTTCCTGTTCAAACAATGGAAGGATGACCGACAGAGGAAACTGAGGTAAAGCCCGTTGTTTCCATCAACATCAAATTTCAATGGGCATTTCGGATTGCAGGTTGCAGGATGCAGATTGTTTCAGGTGCGGTAGGAGAGGTCACTTAAGGCATAGATGTAAGAGCAAGCAGAGCCTACCCAGCCCAGGAAGGGGGTAATAGCCAGTGTTGGTCCATAGTATCGGGGAGTACCAATCACCTGTGTTGACATTGAACCATACTGAGGTAGGCAAAATGACTCTAATAACCGTGGTATTGCTAGTAACTGAACATGCTTTGAAGATGGAAGTAGACACCGTACTTCAACAACCATCATAGGGGAACAAAGTTACCATTGCTTACAAGACGTGGTCCAACTATAGAAGCTGGAGAACACCACAGCCCAGCGAGTCACTTATATGAGAGAGTCTTTTAAAATGAAGGGGACCAAGATGGTAGCTTAAAGACCGCAATCAGTTCAGCTCCTGCTCATTGTCGTGTTGGGACAAGGACCAAGATTAATAAGGCGTGACTCACTCCAACATATTAAATTAAATCACAGTAGCACAGTGGTTAGCACTGTTGTTTCACAGCACCAGGGTCGCAGGTTCGATTCCCGGTGTGGGTCACTGTCTGTGCGGAGTCTGCATGTTCTCCCCGTGACTGCGTGGGTTTCCTCCGGGTGCTCTGGCTTCCTCCCACAAGTCCTGAAAGACCTGCTTGTTAGGTGATTTGGACATTCTGAATTCTCCCTCTGCGTATCCGAACAGGCGCCGGAATGCGCCGACTAGGGGCTTTTCACAGTAACTTCATTGCAGTGTTAATGTAAGCCTACTTGTGACACTAATAAAGATTATTATTATTAGAAACTGGATAGAAATATTTAAACCGAGTGAGGGAGGCTGATACGAAGTCATCCGGAAATATCCAAGGTTTTCCAAGAAGAACAATGGAAGACGAAGGTGCTCCAAGCTCGGGGCAGCACGGTAGCATTGTGGATAGCACAATTGCTTCACAGCTCCAGGGTCCCTGGTTCTATTCCAGCTTGGGTCACTGTCTGTGCGGAGTCTGCACGTCCTCCCCGTGTGTGCGTGGGTTTCCTCCGGGTGCTCCGGTTTCCTCCCACAGTCCAAAGATGTGCAGGTTAGGTGGATTGGCCGTGATAAATTGCCCTTAGTGTCCAAAATTGCCCTTAGTGTTGGGAGGGGTTGCTGGGTTGTGGGGATAGGGTGGAGGTGTTGACCTTGGGTAGGGTGCTCTTTCCAAGAGCCGGTGCAGACTCGATGGGCCGAATGGCCTCCTTCTGCACTGTAAATTCTATGATAATCTATGAAGCTAGGAAAAATGTGGACCCTGAAGATATTAGGCTGGACCTTTCACTGCCCGCCTCTGGTAGTGGAGTTCCCGATGCAGCGGAGACTCCAGTCTCGTCAAATAAAGGTGAGGCTCCGGTCCCCCGTTTGCGGTAGCATCGAGGTTCATCAGCAGGAGGATGCAAAATAGGTCACATTGACCCATGTACATTCTATCAACAGACTGAGCACATTCTCCAAGTCCGCATAGTCCTCTGGGCCGGGATTCACATGGGCGAGAATTGGGGCAGCTATTTCCCAGTGTGGCCCAGGGAAAGGGGTTTAAACCCCACTGCTGTGATTTTTGCTTTCTGGGTATTGACAGGTGCTGCTTCCTCTGCCTGAGTCAGCAGGTATATTGCTCAGGTAAGTTTTAAAGCAGAGATTTTTTTCACTGTCTCGGTCTGGGGGGCGCTCTAGTTTCCAGGCAGGGGTCTCTGAAATGAGTGGGGTCTCTGATGTGGGGGTTTTCTAATGGGGGGGCTCCGGTGGGGGTCTGTCTTATGGGGTATTTCTGGTGGGGGTCTCTTTTGTAGAGGGTCTCTCTAATGGGGGCTCTCTGGTGGGGGTTTCTGTAATAGGTGTCTCTCTTATTGAGGTTTCGGTAATGGGGAGATCTCTGGTGGGAGCTCTCTCTTATGGGGGGGGTCGCTTATGGGGGTCTGTGTAATGGAGTGTCGCTGGTGGGGTCTCTATAATCGGGTGGAAATGGTCCTGGCTCCGAGATCATTGTGACTTAGGCTGGGCCAGTATCGTACATGGTAAGAAACCAGGATAAGATCCTGGAAAACATTTAGCCCATTTGAGGAAAAAAGAGCCTCTGAAAATGCAGGTGGCATCACCAACCTCACACATGTCTGCCATTACAACTGATCAAAGTACTGAGGGGACTGGACAGGCTGTTGTAAACACAGAGCCCGTTGCGGCGGGTGTTGAGAGGTGTCAGCTGAGGAGGTACTTGTACCAGGAGAAGTCAATGGAGAGGCTGTCCTGATCAAGACAACTGCTGAGGAGAAATCCCAACCAATGATACGTCATTGCTCTCAACATAAACGGAACTCCCCCGATCGACTGGGGTACTGATTTTGAGATTTTCAGGCACTCGGGGACCTGAAGGGGGAAGGATGTCACAGAGCACCTCGGAGACCCCGTGACTCCCCGTCCAATGGAATGGGAGTGAGCACGGATCAAAGATGAGCGCGGGCTTTAATACCTGCAGTCAAAGCTTGCACCAGGAGGTTGGCGGAGTTTGACAAAGAGTCGAAACGTCAGCTCCTTTCTCTCCCTACAGATGCTGCCAGACCTGCTGAGATTTTCCAGCATTTTCTCTTTCGTTTCAGATTCCAGTAATTTGCTTTTATTAGGTTGTCGGAGTGGTGCTCTGCTCTGGCTGTGCCTTGTAAATAGGTGCCCATAAATAGTTTTTCTGCTTGTAAATAAACGGTTGTCGCCTTTACCCACTGGCGGTCACCCAGAGTTCTCGTGACCACAGCCTCCCATCCCTGTACCCCTGTAAAATCCAGCCCATGATTAACTTGAATGCTGGAACAGATCCTAGAGGCCAATTGACCCACTCCTTCTCCTAATTGCTCAAACTTAACACCACACCAACTGGGCTTGCTCCAATCTCATTGCACAGAGCAGTTGCGTCAAAACGCTGATTCATAAACCAAGGCTTTAAAAGTGATCTGCCACCAGGGAGAATCAATTATAGCTTGGTCGCTATCATTGAGTTACCCTGCCCTTTCTGCTACTCAAACTGCTTGGTTCGCAGTTGCACTAATCAAGGAATCGCTTTGCGCAGTAATACAACCACGGGAAGTCAACAGGATGCCGTTATTTATTCTGGGGATTGTGATGGTGGAGCGCGAATAGGAAGGGTGGCACTGTAACTGGGCAAATCACACTGGAAAAGATTTGCTCAGCTGATTATTTTCTGATTTAAGAGAGTGAGTTTATAAAGAGAGTGATAGGGCGCGCTCTGACTGGGTGCGACAGATTACCCTCCTGCCCAAATTAGACCCAAGTGCAGAATTTGATCTGAGGCATGGATTCCCACAGGGATACTGCCACAGTTGTTTTTTTTAATGTGTAACAGGTGGCAGAGTAACACAGTGAAAGGGCATTACCTTCCTCTCTAGACGGCAGCAAGTTCAAATTCTATTGAATTGATTTGTAGCAATGGATGAGCAACATGTCCCAATCTGATGAACTGCAGAAGGAGATGACATGGACCTTCTATCATATAATTCAGAGACATCATTAGCAGCTGTCTTCCTACACTCCATATACACTTGTCCACCCACTTATCATCCTCTTTACGTGCCCGTATTGGTCTATATTTTGTCTACTTCTGCTGATTTCAAGGGTGAATCTCTGGTGAGACAGGACTGAACAGAACTGCTACTTATTGCAGAGATGTTCCCCAGACATCAGCCCATCTTCTGGTTTTTGAATCATTTGAACATCGTATAGGGGGAAGTTGGGGGGTGGGGGGGGGGGGGGGGGGGGGGGGGGGTGCGGGGTGCCCTGACCTTTGCAGTGGAGTCCCATTGAAGTACAAGTTTGTTGCAGTGCTAGAGAACAGTACTGTCTCCATTTTGGCAAGACAATAGATAATTTACCCTTTAGGCATGTACATTCCATCACTCGATAAACCATTGTGCAACCCCCAACATGCAAAAAATCTTTTATGACTTCCTGAATCGCCATTGAAACACGGGGGCCGGGATTCTCCGAGCCCGCGCCAGGTAGGAGAATTGCCGGGGGGGGGGGGGGCACACGAATCCTGCCACGCTACTCTGGCGACCGGAAAATCGGCACCTATTGCGCCGGCGCAGTCAACGCGGCGCCGGTCGGGGGCTGTTGAAAGCGTGCCTCGCGGTGATTCTGCATGCTCGACGGGCCGAGTGCCGGCGAGTTCCACTGAGTGCCGCCGGCGTTGTTTGCGTGTGGTCCTACCCGACGGGACTTTGCCGTTCTGGCTGCAGGGACTGTCCCGGTGGTGGGGGGGGGGGGGGAGCCGACTTCGTGGGGGCCCTCCACGGTGGCCAGGCCCGCGATCGGGGGCAACCAATCAGCGGGCTTGCTTATTCCGGGGAGGGCCTATGTTCCTCTGCGCAGGCCCCTGTAGGGCTCCGCTATGTTGCCCGCGGGACGGCGCGGAGACAACTGTGGCGCGCATGTACGGACCCGCGCCGGCCGTGGCGGGCTGGGTTTCGGCGCCGGAGCTGCGCACAGCACTCTGGCGGTGTTCTAGCCCCTGAGGACGGCCCGTTGCCACCGCCGTCATTCGTGCCGGTTTTGATGCCGGCGTCAATACTTTGGGAGAATCCCGGCCGGGATGTCTGGCACTAACAGGTATGAACTTGCAGCCAGTTTCTGAAGCTGAATGTCTTGGGAAATAATTTGAAGGATATATTTCTTTGATTTGCATCAATTTTACACAATGTATTTTGCAGTATGTTGTCCACTGGCTTATCATCAACTGGCACATTGTCCACTAATGTGTTGGACACTGGCATACTGTCCACTGGCACATTATCTACTAGTGTGTTGTACACTGGCATATTGTCCAGTGGCACAATGTGATGAATGGTTACTGTATTACTGTACCCTTATCATCATGTAAGGTGATGTCCCCTTTAAGACCGGGCTTGGAACCCTGGGGGACTCCGCACACCTGGGAACCGTATATAAGGGGCCGCCTTGTGGGTGGCACCCAGTTAGCACCCATCTCAGCACCAGGCTGGTTCTTAGCTTATAGAAGCCTTCTTTACCGTTTTACTCTCTAAGCGTCGTTATTGAGGGTACACCAATTTAATAAGCTAAACTACACCAGGATGGACGCAGGCCTAAAACCAGAGAAGCTCAATCTGGAAGCACAGACACCGGAGGCAAAATAAAATTTTAAATACTGGCTCCGATGCTTCGAGGCCTATCTGGACTCCTCAGAGACTCCCATCCTGGGGCCACGCAAGCTGCGCCTACTCCACGCCCGGTGAGTCACAGAATCTCCACCACGCTCGAAAAGGCGACTACCTACGAAGAGGCGGTCGAGTTGGTACGCAAGTGGTTTGTCAAATCCATCAACGAGGTACATGCCCGGCATCTGCTCTCTACCTGCCGGCAGCGCTCGGGGGAATCACTAGACGAATTTGTCGAAAAACTCACTGCACTCGCCGGGGACTGTCACCATCAGGATGTGACGGGGGAAGTCCATATGAACCTGCACATCAGAGACGCTTTCGTGTCCGGCATCCGCTCGACCTACATCCGGCAGCGGTTACTCAAAAACAGGGCAAAAGATCTCCAGGCAATGCTATTGCTCGCCTCCTCGCTGGAAGTGGCCCGACATACTTTGGGCACGTACTCCACGGACCCTGCGAGCCCCCCTCGGACTTCCCCAGACTCGGCCACATTACGGGCCTGCGCCCCGCCCAGACCGGGGGCACACCGTGCTACTTCTGCGGGCAGGGCCAGCATCCACGCCCACGCTGCCCAGCCCGCTCCGCCATCTGCAGCGACTGCGGGAAAAAGGGGCATTTTGCGAGGGTCTGACTGGCCAGGCCCAAGGGCCAGAAACACAAAGAACAGCAGGCCTGAAAATCAGGCTCACAGGCCCGCAAGCCTCACAATGCTGCTGCGCATCGACCCAACACGCCCCCTTCTGACACGCCATCCGCCTTGTGCGAATCATGGGGGCGGCCATCTTCTCGACCCGACACGTGCGACCGACGGCGGCGGCCATTTCACGAATCCGACTCGGCTGAGGACTCGGACTACCCGCGAGTGGGAGCGATTACCCTCGACCAAACGCGGCAAAAATATCTGCAGAACTCGATGATGAAGGTCCAGGTTAACGGGCGCGACACTCCATGCCTTTCCGACTCCGGGAGCACGGAGAGCTTTATTCATCCAGAAACGGTAAGGCGCTGCTCCTTGTGCACCCATCCCGCGTCCCAAACCATAGCCCTCGCATCCGGGTCCCACTCGGTACAAATCAAGGGGTACTGTATTGCGGATCTCTCGATCCAGGGCGCCGAATACACCCGTTTAAAACTGTATATCCTCCCTCACCTCTGCGCCCCCCCTGCTGCTCAGACTGGATCTCCAGTGCGGCCACCGAAGCCTGACACTGAAGTTCAGTGGACCCTTGCCCCCCCTCACGGTATGCAGCCTTGCGTCACTGAAAGTCGCACCCCCCTCTCTATTCGCTCACCCCCGACTGTAAGCCCGTCGCCACCAGGAGCCGACGGTACAGTGCCCAAGACATGACTTTTATCAAGTCAGAGGTCCAGCGTTTGCTGGGAGAGGGGGTCATCGAGGCTAGCAACAGCCCCTGGAGAGCACAAGTGGTGGTAGTTCGGTCCGGGGAAAAGAAACGAATGGTCGTGGATTATAGCCAGACCATAAACCACTTCACGCAGCTCGATGCATACCCCCTTCCTCGCATAGCAGAAATGGTAAATCGGATCGCTCAATATCGGGTATTTTCCAAGGGCGATCTCAAATCTGCCTACCACCAGCTCCCTATCCGACCCAAAGACCGCCCCTATACTGACTTCGAAGCAGCCGGCCGGCTCTTCCATTTCCTCAGGGTCCCCTTCGGCGTCACAAATGGAGTCTCCGTCTTCCAAAGGGCGATGGACCAAATGGTGGGCCAGTACGGTTTGCGGGCTACATACCCGTACTTGGACAATGTCACCAGCTGCGGCCATGACCAGTAGGATCATGACGCGAACCTCGAAATGTTCCTCCAGACCACCCAAGTCCTCAACCTGACCTATAACGAGGAAAGATGCGTTTTCCACACAACCCGGCTAGCCATCCTCGGCTATGTCGTGGAAAACGGGGTCCGAGGACCCGACCCCGACCGCATGCGCCCCCTAAAGGAACTTCCCCTCCCCCGCAGCCTCAAGGCCCTCAAACGGTGCTTGGGGCTCTTCTCCTATTACGCCCAGTGGGTCCCCAAATATGCGGACAAAGCCCGCCCACTCACAAAGACCACGATATTTCCCCTGTCGGCTGAGGCCTGATCGACCTTCAACCGCACCAAGGCCGACATCATCAAGGCCGCTATGCACGCGGTGGATGAAACTAGCCCCTTCCAGGTATAGAGCGATGTGTCAGACATCGCCCTGGCTGCTACCCTCAACAGGCAGGCAGACCAGTAGCGTTCTTCTCCCGGACCCTCACCGCCTCCGAGATTCGGCACTCTGCAGTCGAGAAGGAGGCACAAGCCATTGTGGAGGCTGTGTGGCACTGGAGGCACTACCTAGCCGGTAGGAGGTTCACCCTCGTCACCGACCAACGGTCGGTAGCCTTTATGTTCGATAACGCACAACGGGGCAAAATAAAAAACGATAAAATTTTAAGGTGGAGGATCGAACTCACCACCTACATGTACGATATCAAGTATCGTCCAGGGGAGCTCAACGAGTCCCCAGATGCCCTGTCCTGCGGCACATGCGCCAACGCGCAGGAGGACCGCCTGCAAGCCATCCACAATGACCTCTGTCACCCGGGGGTTACCTGGCTCATCCACTTTATCAAGTCCCGTAACCTGCCTTACTCAACCAAGGAGGTCAAGGCCATGACCAGGGCCTGCCAGATCTGCGCGGAGTGCAAACCACACTTCTACCGGCCAGACAAGGCTCGACTCGTTAAGGCCTCGGGGCCCTTTGAGCGACTAAGCGTGGACTTCAAGGGCCCCCTCCCGTCCACCAACCGCAATGCCTATTTCCTCACCGTTATCGACGAGTTCTCCCGCTTCCCATTCGCAATCCCCTGCCCGGACATGACCTCAGCCACTGTGATAAAGGCACTGCACAGCATCTTCACCCTGTTTGGTTTCCCCGCTTATATCCACAGCGACTGGGGTACATCTTTCGTGAGCGATGAACTGCGTCAGTATCTGCTCAGCAAAGGCATCGCCTCGAGCAGAACGACCAGTTATAACCCGCGGGGAAACAGGCAGGTGGATGGGAGAACGCGACAGTTTGGAAGGCTGTTCTTCTGGGCCTACAGTCGAGAAGTCTCCCAACCACCCGCTGGCAGGAGGTCCTACCCAACGTCCTGCACTCCATTAGGTCGCTCCTCTGCAGGGCCACAAATGAGACCCCTCACAGCCGATTGTTTGTCTTCCCCAGGAAGTCCACCTCCGGGGTCTCGCTTCCACCTTGGCTGATGGCTCCAGGACCTGTTCTTCTCCGGAGGCAGGCGAGGAGCCATAAAACGGACCGCCTGGTCGAGAGGATCCGATTACCCCAGTTACGCCTACGTGAGTACTCCGACGACAGGCAAGATATGGTTTCCCTCCGGGATCTGGCACCCGCTGGTTCCCCCACTACAGACGCTCTTTCCCTCACGCTCCCCTGTGGGATCCGGCACCCACAACCAACCCACCGCCACCCCCCCCCCCCCCCCCCCCCGCCCCGGTCCCACTCCCCGTTGGTGGACACTGACCGCGCGCGCCCCCTAGCGCCCCCCCCCCCTCTACACACCCCGCCACGCCGGCACCGCTCCCCCCAACCCCAGCTATTTCCCCTGCGCCCGGATCCCCTACCCCGACCCGGACCAAGGCTCCGACCAATGTGCTCCCGGACGTACCCTCAACTAAGATGTCCGTGTCCGCCGCACCACCCCCCGAGCTGAGGAGGTCGATGAGGACGATCAGGCCGCCGAAACGAATGGACTTATGATGGCACTTCACCCCTGCTGGACCTTTTTTAAAAAACAGGGGGTGAATGTGATGAACGGTTACTGTATTACTGTACCCTTATCATCATGTAAGGTGATGCCCCCTTTAAGACTGGGCTTGGAACCCTGGGGGACGCCGCCTCCGGCTCCGCCCACCTGGGAGCCATAGATAAGGTGCCGCCTAGTAAGCACCCGTCTCTGCACCAGGCTAGTTCTTAGCTTATTAAAGTCTTCTTTACCGTTTTACTCTCTAAGCGTCGTTATTGAGGGTACACACACATTGACCAGTAGTGTGTTGTACACTGGCATCTTGTCCAGTGGCACATTATCCACTCATGTATTGTCCACTGATTTGTCTCCTGGCTGTACTAGCAAGCATCAATGTGGGGGAGACAGTGAAATTGGGGTATGGGCCTCACAACAAGGTGGGTGCGCTGTGGGGCATGATTCCGAGCATTCATTTTCACAAAAAAATAGCCAACAAGGGCAGGCAAGAACATCTAACTACCGTATCACATTCTATTGAAATTCATTCTGTTTTAGGATGTCAAATGTAGCATTCCTGACTTTCCTTAGTCTTCTCTTCTTCCTGTAATCCACAGGCTGTTAAAAGCCAGCTCATCTCCACATGCCCACCAGTTTTTGATCAATTTCTTCTGCGCCACTGAGCTGTTTATTTCTATTTGCTTTGTAATGACCTTATCGCGTCTTTCGATATAACCTTACCTTCAGCTTGAGTTCCTTGTATTGTTTGGACATGCGCACCAGTAGCTGTTGCTCGTTAATGGCAGGAAGCTTTTGCTGATAGAATTGCACCATGGCCTGCGCTGCCTCAGGATATGCCATCTCCAAGAAGGCCTGCGAAACAATCAAAGATAATCAGTCTGTACCTGGTGAAGGTGGTGCTCTGAATTAGAATTCTGTGCTTTGATGTGCTGATGTGCTATGCCATGTGAATTCCCAGTGTTAGGAAAACAAAGGTAGTTTTAAGGCATTTATATTTGTAATCGTAAAGATTGGAAATAATGTTTTACGTTTGTTTAAGTTAATGTTTCTGTGCCTGGAAGAGTAAAACCTTTTGTTTGATTCATGCTGTGCAAAGGTATTTGTGTTCACGACCCTCAGAAGTTTCTTGCAGTCTTGGGCCGAGCAGTTGCCATACCAGGCTGTGATGCAGCCAGACAGGATGCTTTCTATGGTGCATCTGTAAAAGTTGGTAAGAGTTAATGTGGACATGCCGAATTTCCTTAGTTTCCTGAGGAAGTATAGGCTTTCTTGGTGGTAGCGTCGACGTGGATGGATCAAGACAGATTTTTGGAGATGTGCACCCCTAGGAATTTGAAACTGCTAACCATCTCCAACTCGGCCCCGTTGATGCTGACAGGGGTGTGTACAGTACTTTGCTTTCTGAAGTCAATGACCAGCTCTTCAGTTTTGCTGGCATTGAGGGATAGATTGTTGTCGCTGCAACACTCCACTAGGTTCTCTATCTCCCTCCCGTATTTTGACGTCGTTATTCGAGATCCAGCCCACTATGGTCATATCGTCAGCAAACTTGTAGATGGAGTTGGAACCAAATTTTGCCATTTTGTATTTAAGGTACAGCTATATAAGTACATGAGGGGGAAAGGAATAGAGGGTTAAGCTGATAGGATTGAATGAAATAGGTTGGAAGGAGGTTCATGTGGAACGGAACTTTTAAACTGAATGACCTCTTTCTGTGCTGTCAATTCTATGAAGTTTTATTTGCTTTACTTCTAACTAAATGTTGTTAGCTCCAAACTTAAGCCTTTGTTTGGTTTTGTGGGAATGCTTGACAAGCACTATGCTACTGGGGATTAGGGAAGGTAGGCTTGTGATTCACAGCGGCCAAAACCATTTTCGTACCTGTTTTGTGGCCCTCATGAGGATGTAGTTGGTGACTTTTCCAAAGGGAAGTCCAAGGTTGATGACGTCACTCTCAGCGCAGCTTCCCTCAGGAAGGTTACAGATGTGAACAACTCGGCTCGGTCCAGGCTTCCACTGTGGGAACAGCTGGGAATAAAGAATATTAGCTTCACAGCACTGGGGAATACTATTGGGTTAGAAAGTCAGATGGCAGACACAAAGGCCCAAACCTGTAACGTACTCACTATTCTACTGGGTAACCCCAGAACGGTGTACACCCAGTATTTACCCACTTGCTGCTGCACTCTTTTTTGGGAGTTCAAATCATGAGGGGTCGCGGCTGAGCAGATAGGGAGGAGCCCAACTGCAAGGAGCAGGAACGAGACGGTGCCAATTTGTGTTGATTGAAGCAATGGGAAACACTATCCAATATAACCAGTGGCTGGGACCCGGAGTGCACTGGCTGAGGGTGTGGTGGAGGCAGGTTTAATTCAGAAGAGGGTTGGGTAATTTTCTGAAGAGAAAAATGTTGCAGGGCTATGGAGGAAATGCAGAGGAGTGGGACTTGATGAGTTACTCTTGCAGAGTACCAGCACATATATGAGGAGCTGAACGGTTTCCATCGGCGCTGCAACCATTCGATGAGCCTATAATTAATTCCATGATTCATCTCCATATCTGTTAACCTTGGGCAGAGTCTTCTCTGCTTTAAAACATTTCAGACATTGGGTGCGTTTATTTAAAAGGGCAATCAGCCCTCAAGTATATTATTAGCGATGCAGTATTAGGGGAGGTTCATAGATCCCGCACTATGCCAGGAATCCAGCATGGGTTTGGAGATATTCTCCCAGTGGCAGATTAGAGGGGTCTCAGATGCTACTGTTCATGCCTCCAACATGGCACAGTCATGGCTGAACGCTCCTGCGGGAGGGGATTTCCATTCCCACGATAATGGCCCTACAGGCTCTGGGCCTTCATTTTCATCCAGCCCTCATCAGCCTTTTGGCAGCAGCTGTTAAGTACCCACATCCCTGTTCGCATTAGATGTGCACTTCTTGGCTGAGCAGCAGATTCGGAGATCCCTCTAATCTCCGTCGCTCTGCGCATCTGGAGGCCAAATGCCCTGTTAAATACCATAATTGCCGACTTGCCGCAGACGGTGGGGAATTTGCTGCCGCAACGAGCCACCTCTGGGAAAATCCCCTGCAGGCAGGATGGTGTCAGGAAGCAGGCCCACATGCCTGAGTCTGATTTTCCTCTTCCAAAGTTGCCTCCATGAGGCCGGAAAGCTTCCCCTTTCTGGCTGCATTCACATTCCCACAGTGGTGAAATTTGTAACTGTGGGTAAGGACACCCTTCGCTCAAGGATTGCAGCAGTTCTCATTCGGAGAGCCGTCACAGAAAGGATGACCCTAATGAATCCATAGAATTCCTACAGTGCAGAAACAGGATATTTGGCCCACTGAGCCTGCACCGACCCTCTGAAATAGAACCCTACCTAGGCCCACTCCCCCACCCTAACCCCGTACCCTTATCTAACCAACACATCTTTGGACACTAAGGGGCAATTTAGCCTGGCCAATCCACCTAACCTGCACATCTTTCGACTGTGGGAGGAAACCAAAGCACCCAAAGAACAAAGAACAAAGAAATGTACAGCACAGGAACAGGCCCTTCGGCCCTCCAAGCCCGTGCCGACCTTGCTGCCCGACTAAACTACAATCTTCTACACTTCCTGGGTCCGTATCCTTCTATTCCCATCCTATTCATGTATTTGTCAAGATGCCCCTTAAATGTCCCTATCGTCCCTGCTTCCACCACCTCCTCCGGTAGCGAGTTCCAGGCACCCACTACCCTCTGCGTAAAAAAACTTGCCTAGTACATCTACTCTAAACCTTGCCCCTCTCACCTTAAACCTATGCCCCCTAGTAATTGACCCCTCTACCCTGGGGAAAAGCCTCTGACTATCCACTCTGTCTATGCCCCTCATAATTTTGTATACCTCTATCAGGTCTCCCCTCAACCTCCTTCGTTCCAGTGAGAACAAACCGAGTTTATTCAACCGCTCCTCATAGCTAATGCCCTCCATACCAGGCAACATTCTGGTAAATCTCTTCTGCACCCTCTCTAAAGCCTCCACATCCTTCTGGTAGTGTGGCGACCAGAATTGAACACTATACTCCAAGTGTGGCCTAACTAAGGTTCTATACAGCTGCAACATGACTTGCCAATTCTTATACTCAATGCCCCGGCCAATGAAGGCAAGCATGCCGTATGCCTTCTTGACTACCTTCTCCACCTGTGTTGCCCCTTTCAATGACCTGTGGACCTGTACTCCTAGATCTCTTTGACTTTCAATACTCTTGAGGGTTCTACCATTCACTGTATATTCCCTACCTGCATTAGACCTTCCAAAATGCATTACCTCACATTTGTCCGGATTAAACTCCATCTGCCATCTCTCCGCCCAAGTCTCCAGACAATCTAAATCCTGCTGTATCCTCCGACAGTCCTCATCGCTATCCGCAATTCCACCAACCTTTGTGTCGTCTGCAAACTTACTAATCAGGCCAGTTACATTTTCCTCCAAATCATTTATATATACTACAAAGAGCAAAGGTCCCAGCACTGATCCCTGTGGAACACCACTGGTCACAGCCCTCCAATGAGAAAAGCATCCCTCCATTGCTACTCTCTGCCTTCTATGGCCTAGCCAGTTCTGTATCCACCTTGCCAGCTCACCCCTGATCCCGTGTGACTTCACCTTTTGTACTAGTCTACCATGAGGGACCTTGTCAAAGGCCTTACTGAAGTCCATATAGACAACATCCACTGCCCTACCTGCATCAATCATCTTAGTGACCTCCTCGAAAAACTCTATCAAGTTAGTGAGACACGACCTCCCCTTCACAAAACCGTGCTGCCTCTCACTAATACGTCCATTTGCTTCCAAATGGGAGTAGATCCTATCTCGAAGAATTCTCTCCAGTAATTTCCCTACCACTGAAGTAAGGCTCACCGGCCTGTAGTTCCCGGGATTATCCTTGCTACCCTTCTTAAACAGAGGAACAACATTGTCTATTCTCCAGTCCTCCGGGACATCCCCTGAAGACAGCGAGGATCCAAAGATTTCTGTCAAGGCCTCAGCAATTTCCTCTCCAGCCTCCTTCAGTATTCTGGGGTAGATCCCATCAGGCCCTGGGGACTTATCTACCTTAATATTTTTTAAGACACCCAACACCTCGTCTTTTTGGATCACAATGTGACCCAGGCTATCTACACCCCCTTCTCCAGACTCAACATCTACCAATTCCTTCTCTTTGGTGAATACTGATGCAAAGTATTCATTTAGTACCTCGCCCATTTCCTCTGGCTCCACACATAGATTCCCTTGCCTATCCTTCAGTGGGCCAACCCTTTCCCTGGCTACCCTCTTGCTTTTTATGTACGTGTAAAAAGCCTTGGGATTTTCCTTAACCCTATTTGCCAATGACTTTTCGTGACCCCTTCTAGCCCTCCTGACTCCTTGCTTAAGTTCCTTCCTACTTTCCTTATATTCCACGCAAGCTTCGTCTGTTCCCAGCCTTTTAGCCCTGACAAATGCCTCCTTTTTCTTTTTGACGAGGCCTACAATATCACTCGTCATCCAAGGTTCCCGAAAATTGCCGTATTTATCTTTCTTCCTCACAGGAACATGCCGGTCCTGTATTCCTTTCAACTGCCACTTGAAAGCCTCCCACATGTCAGATGTTGATTTGCCCTCAAACATCCGCCCCCAATCTATGTTCTTCAGTTCCCGCCTAATATTATTATAATTAGCCTTCCCCCAATTTAGCACATTCATCCTCGGACCACTCTTATCCTTGTCCACCAGTACTTTAAAACTTACTGAATTGTGGTCACTGTTACCGAAATGCTCCCCTACTGAAACATCTACCACCTGGCCGGGCTCATTCCCCAATACCAGGTCCAGTACCGCCCCTTCCCTAGTTGGACTGTCTACATATTGTTTTAAGAAGCCCTCCTGGATGCTCCTTACAAACTCCGCCCCGTCTAAGCCCCTGGCACTAAGTGAGTCCCAGTCAATATTGGGGAAGTTGAAGTCTCCCATCACCACAACCCTGTTGTTTTTACTCTTCTCCAAAATCTGTCTACCTATCTGCTCCTCTATCTCCCGCTGGTTGTTGGGAGGCCTGTAGTATACCCCCAACATTGTGACTGCACCTTTCTTATTCCTGATCTCTACCCATATAGCCTCACTGCCCTCTGAGGTGTCCTCTCGCAGTACAGCTGTGATATTCTCCCGAACAAGTAGCGCAACTCCGCCTCCCCTTTTACATCCCCCTCTATCCCGCCTGAAACATCCAAATCCTGGAACGTTTAGCTGCCAATCCTGCCCTTCCCTCAACCAGGTCTCTGTAATGGCAACAACATCATAGTTCCAAGTACTAATCCAAGCTCTAAGTTCATCTGCCTTACCCGTAATACTCCTTGCATTAAAACATATGCACTTCAGGCCACCAGACCCGCTGTGTTCAGCAACTTCTCCCTGTCTGCTCTGCCTCAGAGCCACACTGTCCCTATTCCCTAGTTCTCCCTCAATGCTCTCACCTTCTGACCTATTGCTCCCGTGCCCACCCCCCTGCCATACTAGTTTAAACCCGCAGGAAATCCACACAGAGACAGGGAAAAGATGCAAACTCCACACAGTTACCCAAGGCCGGAATTGAACCCGGGTCCCTGGCGCTGTGAGACAGCAGTGCTATCCACTGTGCCACCGTGCCGCCTTTGTGCTGTAACAGTTTTGTGATTTCATGTAATGGTCCACCACCAACCTCCCAGGGGATGATGGTAGTACTGTGGATCAGGCAGGCTAGGAGAGTGGGCAAAGAAGTGGCAGATGGAATACAATGTGGAAAAATGTAAGGTTATGCACTTTGGTAGGAATGATAGAGGCATAGACTATTTTCCAAATGGGAAAAGGCTTAAGAAATCAGAAGCACAAAGGGACTTGGGAGGCCTTGTTCAAAATACTCTTAAGGTTAAAGGGCAGGTTCAGTCGGCAGCGAGGAAGGCAAATGCAATGTTAGCATTCATGTCGGGAGGTCTAGAATACAAGGCCAGGGATGTACTTCTGAGGCTGTATAAGGCTCTGTTCAGACCCCATTTGGAGTATTGTGAGCAGTTTTGGGCCCCGTGCCTAAGGAAGGATGTGCTGGCCTTGGAAAGGGTCCAGAGGAGGTTCACAAGAATGATCCTTGGAATGAAGAGCTTGTCATATGAGGCGCGGGCTGCACCCGTTGGGAGTTTAAAAGGATGAGGGGGGATCTTATTGAACCCTACAAGATACTGTCAGGTGGATGTACCTTTAAGAAATGGGTGTTTATCAAATAGCTGCAGTGATGTCAGTGTGTGGGTGGAGCTGGGCTGCCTGTCTTTCACTTTTGTTTTGAGCTGGGAGCTGCAGTGTGTTTTGGTTTTGTTTTCGGAGGTGGAGAGTTGCATTCAAAGCAAGCAGCTGTGTAATGATCTCTCTCTGTGTAGGCTAAAGAATGTCTCCAGATCATTGATGATTTCAAAGTAATACCTGTTTCTGTAGAGCATTTAAACCTGCTGTCTTTATTTAAAAAAAGGGTTTAACTTATGGATGTTGTTTGGGAAGTTATTACGGGTTATCTATAGAGTATTGTATCTGTGGAGTTACGTGTGTTGGTAGTTGATAAACTGTTTACTGTGCGTTTATAAAATATTAACGGGATTCATAGAATAAACATTGTTTTGTTTTAAACATACTTTAGCTCTCTGTTGCATCACACCTGTAAAGTGGGCCATTGTGCTCCCCATAACCAAAATCTATTAAAAGTTGTGGGTCAGGTGAACTCCATGATATACTTTTGGTGTTCTCTAAATCCTGGCCCATAATAATACTGAGGCTTGGATAGAGTGGACGTGGAGAGGATGTTTCCACTAATAGGAAAAACTAGAACCTGAGGTCATAGCCTCAGACTGAAGGGACAATCCTTTAAAACAGGGGGAATTTCTTCAGCCAGAGGGTGGTGAATTTGTGGAACACTTTGCCGCAGAAGGCTGTGGAGGTAGATCACTGAGTGGCTTTAAGACAGAGATAGATAGGTTCTTGATTAATAAGGGGATCAGGGGTTATGGGGAGAAGGCAGGAGAATGGGGATGAGAAAAGTATCAGCCATGATTGAATGGCGGAGCAGACTCGATGGGCCGAGTGGCCTAATTTTGCTCCTATGTCTTATGGGGACAAACAAAGAATGCATTCTTGCTAGCCTTTCCCACATCCTGAGAACAACTTTATTTTGAATTGAAAATTATTTTTCCAAGGGGCTAAAACAAAGAATCTTCACTTGAGTTGGGAATGGGATGTGAAATGTTTGCAGTTCAGTGTAAATAAAAGAAAGGAAGGGGAAAGGAAAATAAATCTGGTGAGTGCGGAGATGAAAAATAATGTAACTTTTATTTGTTTAATGGCGTTGGAAAAGCTGCGTCAAGTACCTTAGGAGAATTTACAATGTTAGAGGCAATATAGGAGATTGATCTTTGTATTTATTTCCCATTTCTATCTCCCCTGAGGAGACGGTGCTTCATACTATTTGCTAGGCCTCTTCATAGGGGATTCAGGGGTGAAATTGGCCTGTACTCCAGCAGCTCCAGATAGGCTCGGAGTGAATTGGAGGCCAATTAATAGCATGCCTGTTCATCTTTCCACCGCAGTTCGCAGAACAATAGTTCAAACTCTTTGGAGACTCATTTCCTTGTCTTCCTGTTGCTTTTAATTGATTTGAACGTAGAAATCTTGACAATATTATCCAAGTGAATGGAAAATAAAATCTGGCGCAGTTCTGCCGATTCACGGGTTCCCCCGAGAAGCTTGGACTTGAGGTGACATTGAGATGAGACTGGTAGAGATGGCAGGTTCACAGACTTTTATGGAGAGGAATATTCCTGTCCTGCCTTTCCTGGGACTAGAAGTTCTTGCCCAAGGTTAGCGGACATTTTGCTTGGCTGCCCCATTCTCCGCCCCTGCCTGCGACGGTTCCTTCAGCAGGCGGGACCAGAAGATTTGGGCCCACCCTGATTATTGCATTTGATAGACCAGTGGTGACCAGATTTATTGAATTCAACATCACAGGATTGCCAGCCTCGCCCTGTAACCGACACACTCCCACATCCTCCACATGAATGTATCTGGGAAGTTCAAAGGCAAACGTTATAGGACAGGTGAGGTACCCTCAATAATGACACTTCGAGATTAAACTGTAAAGAAGGCTTTATTAGACTAATAACTATGCCAGAGCTAGAGATGAGAGCTGACTGTTACACAGACCATGAGGCAGCCCTTTATGTATGGCTCCCAGATGGGCGGAGCCAGAGGCGGAGTCCCCAGGGTTCCAAGCCCGGTCTTAAAGGGGACATCACCTTACATGATGATAAGGCAGTAATTGTTCATCACATTCACCCCCTGTTTAAAAAAGAGCCTGGCGGGGGTGGTGTGCCATCATAGGTCCATCCGGCTCGGTGCCGGATCGTCCTCCTCAATTCGGGCGGTGGTGCGGCAGGCACGGACGTCCCGGTTGAGGGCACATCTGGGAGCACAGCGGTCGGAGCTTCAGCCTGGGTCGGGGCAGGGGAAGTAGGCAGGGCCGGGGGTAGCGGTGCCGGCGCCGGCGGGGTGTGTAAAGGGGGCAAGGGGGGGCGCACGGTTAGGGCTCACCAACGGGTGGTAGGGCCGGAAGGGGGTGTGTTGTAGGGGGCGACGGATCCTGCAGGGGAGCAGCGCGGGAAGGGGCGTCTGTGGTGGAGGATCCAGCGGGTGCCAGATCCCGGAGGGAAACCGTATCTTGCCTGCCGTCGGAGTACTCCACGTAGGCGTAACTGGGGTTGGCGTGGAGCAGTCGAACCTTTTCAACTAGGGGGTCCGTTTTATGGCTCCTCGCGTGCCTCCGGAGAAGACCAGGTCCCGGAGCCATCAGCCAAGGTGGAAGCGAGACCCTGGAGGTAGACTTCCTGGGGAAGAGAAACAATCGGTTGTGAGGGGTCTCATTCGTGGCCGTGCAGAGGAGCGACCTAATGGAGTGTAGGGCATCGGGTAGGACCTCCTGCCAGCGGGTGGTTGGGAGATTTCTCGACCGCAGGGCCAGAAGGACAGCCTTCCACACTGTCGCGTTCTCCCTCTCCACCTGCCCGTTTCCCCGCGGGTTATAACTGGTCGTTCTGCTCGAGGTGATGCCTTTGCTGAGCAGATACTGATGCAGTTCATCGCTCATGAACGATGTACCCCGGTCACTGTGGATATAAGCGGGGAAACCGAACAGGGTGAAGATGCTGTGCAGTGCCTTAATCACCATGGCTGAGGTCATGTCGGTGCAGGGAATGGCGAATGGGAAACGGGAGAACTCATCCATCACGGTGAGGAAATAGGCATAACGGTTGGTCGACGGGAGGGGCCCCTTGAAGTCCACGCTCAGTCGCTCAAAGGGGCCTGAGGCCTTCACGAGCCGAACCTTGTCTGGCCGATAGAAGTGCGGTTTGCACTCCGCACAGACTTGGCAGGCCCTGACCATGGCCTTGACCTCCTTGGTTGAGTAAGGTAGGTTGCGGGACTTGATGAAATGGACGAGCCGGGTAACCCCCGGGTGGCAGAGGTAATTGTGGATGGCTTGCAGGCGGTCCTCCTGCGCGTTGGCGCATGTGCTGCGGGTCAGGGCATCTGGGGGCTCGTTGAGCTCCCCTGGACGATACTTGATATCGTACGAGTAGGTGGAGAGTTCGATCCTCCACCTCAAAATTTTATCGTTTTTTATTTTGCCCCGTTGCATGTTATCGAACATATAGGCGACCGACTGTTGGTCGGTGACAAGGGTAAACCTCCTACCGGCTAGGTAGTGTCTCCAGCGCCGTACAGCCTCCACAATGGCTTGTGCCTCCTTTTCGACTGCAGAGTGTCGAACCTCGGAGGCGGTGAGGGTTCGGGAGAAGAACGCTACTGGTCTGCCTCCTTGATTGAGGGTAGCAGCCAGGGCGATGCCTGATGCATCGCTCTCTACCTGGAAAGGGATGGTTTCGTCCACCGCGTGCATGGCGGCCTTGATGATGTCGGCCTTGATGCAGTTGAAGGCCAATTGAGCCTCGGCCGAGAGGGGAAAAGTGGTGGTCTTTAGGAGTGGGCGGGCTTTGTCCGCATACTTGGGGACCCACTGGGCGTAATAGGAGAAAAGCCCCAAGCACCGTTTGAGGGCCTTGAGGCTGCGGGGGAGAGGGAGTTCCTTAAGGGGGCGCATGCGGTCGGGGTCGGGACCTAGGACCCCGTCTTCCACGACATAGCCGAGGATGGCCAGCCGGGTGGTGTGGAAAACACATTTGCCCTCGTTATAGGTCAGGTTAAGGGCTCGGGCGGTCTGGAGGAACTTTTTGAGGTTAGCGTCATGGTCCTGCTGATCATGGCCGCAGATGGTGACATTGTCCAAGTACGGGTATGTAGCCGCAAACCGTACTGGTCCACCATTTGGTCCATCGCCCTTTGACAGGCGGAGACACCATTTGTGACACCAAAGGGGACCCTGAGGAAGTGGAAGAGCCGGCCGGCTGCTTCGAAGGCAGTATAGGGGCGGTCTTTTGGTCGGCTGGGGAGCTGGTGGTAGGCGGATTTGAGGTCGACCGTGGAAAAGACTCGGTATTGGGCGATCCGATTTACCATTTCCGCGATGCGAGGAAGGGGGTACGCATCAAGCTGCGTGAATCGGTTTATGGTCTGGCTATAATCCACAACCATCCGTTTCTTCTCCCCAGACTGGACTACCACCACTTGCGCTCTCCAAGGGCTGTTGCTAGCCTCGATGACCCCCTCTCCCAGTAAACGCTGGACCTCTGACTTGATAAAAGCCATATCTTGGGCACTGTAGCGCGGCTCCTGGTGGCGGCGGGCTTACAGTCAGGAGTGAGGCTCGCAAATAGCGAGGGGGGTGCGACTTTCAGTGTCGCAAGGCAGCACACCGTGAGTGGGGGGCAAGGGTCCGCCGAACTTCAGTGTCAGCCTTCGGTGGCTGCACTGGAAATCCAGTCCGAGCAGCAGCTGGGGAACAGATGTGAGGGAGGCTATAAAATTTGAAACGGGTGTATTTGGCGCCCTGGATCGAGAGATCCACAATACAGTACCCCGTGATTTGTACCGAGTGGGACCCAGATGCGAGGCTATGGTTTGGGATGCGGGATGGGTGCGTAGGGAGCAGCGCCTTACGGTTTCAGGGTGGATAAAGCTCTCCGTGCTCCCGGAGTCGAAGAGGCATGCAGTGTCGTGCCCGTTGACCTGGACCTGCATCATGGAGTTCTGCAGGTGTTTTGGCCGGGTTTGATCGAGGGTGATCGCACCCAGTCGCGGGTAGTCGGAGTCCTCAGCCGAATCGGACTCGTAAAATGGCCGCCGCCGCCGGCTGCGCGTGTCGGGTCGAGAAGATGGCCGCCGACAAGATGGCCGCTCCCATGATTCGCACAAGGATGATGACGCGTCAGAAGAGGGCATGTCGGGTCGGTGCGCAGCAGCATTGCGAGGCCTGTGGGCCCGAGAGCCTGATTTTCGGGCCGGCAGTTCTTTGTTTTTCTGGCCCCTGGGTCTGGCCAGGCAGACCCTCGCAAAGTGCCCTTTCTTCCCGCAGTCGCTGCAGATCGTGGAGCGGGCTGGGCAGCGTGGGTGCTGGCCCTGCCTGCAGAAGTAGCATGGTGTGCCCACATGGTGAGCGGGTCGCCGCGTGGCGCAGGCCTGTAATACGGTTGAGTCTGAGGAAGTCCGGCGGGGGCTGGCAGAGTCCGTGGGGTACGTACCCAAGTTATGTCGGGCCACTGCCAGCGAGGAGGCGAGCGTTAGCGTCTCCTGGAGGTCGTTTGCCCCATTTTCGAGCAGCCGCTGCCGGATGTACGTCGAGCGGATGCCGGACACGAAACGTCCCTGATGTGCAGGTTCATATGGACTTCCCCTGTCACATCCTGATGGTCACAGTCCCTGGCAAGCGCGGTGAGTTTTTCAACAAACTCGTCGAGCGATTCCCCCGAGCGCTGCCGGCAGGTAGAGAGCAGATGCCGGGCGTGCACCTCATTGATGGGTTTGACAAATCGCTTGCGGAGCAACTCGATCGCCTCATCATAAGTCGTCGCCTTTTCGAGCGTGGCGGAGATTCTGTGACTCACCCGGGCGTGGAGTAGAGGCAGCTTGCGTGGCCCCAGGGTGGGAGTCTCTGCGGAGTCCAGGTAGGCCTCGAAGCACCGTAGCCAGTATTAAAAAATTTCCTTCGCCTCCGGCGTTCGTGCATCCAGATTGAGCTTCTCTGGTTTTAGGCCTGCATCCATCCTGAATCTAGTTTAGTCTAATAAATTGAGGTACCCTCAATAATGACGCTTAGAGATTAAACTGTAAAGAAGGCTTTATTAGACTAATAATTATGCTAGAGCTAGAGACGAGAGCTGACTGTTACACAGACCATGAGGCAGCCCTTTATGTATGGATCCCAGATGGGCGGAGCCAGAGGCGGAATCCCCAGGGTTCCAAGCCCGGTCTTAAAGGGGACATCACCTTACATGATGATAAGGCAGTAACCGTTCATCACAACAGGTCCAAAACCTTTACCTACAGATGCTAAATAAGAGCAGTGGGACTAAGCATTTGTGAAGTATAATGGTATCTGAGGTGTTTCTCATTCAACTTGACAAAAGGTTTGGAATCTGTGAGTCAATTTTGAAACTTTTTAATGAAGCTTTTGTACATCGCATCCAATGAAGATTCCAGCAACAGGTTCCAGCTTTTTGTACAATTGCTGCAGATTTAATGTCTTCTCTAGACAAAACAAAAGGTAGTTTCTGAATAACAGCAAGGGTCCCTCCACGTTACTCATTGTTTACCAAAATCTATCTTTGGCATGTACATGGGAGCCTCCCAGAAAATATTATTTTCTTGGATCAAGAGTATCCAACCCTTGCCCAGTTTCCCTCACAATCGGAGGAAACACAATCTGTGCCAAGGAAGAATGAGTAAGCCTACGTAATGTGAGTGCGGAAGTGCTCCAGGTTTATTTCTGATGCTGAGACCTTGCAGGAACATACATCACCACTTTAGAAAAAAGACATGGGGCTTTCTAATTCTTACTGAACCGTGAGCTCTTTGTTGACAGCAATTGGTCTTTTGTTGACCAAATCTTTCCAACGACTAGTTTAGACTTTGGCAACGTTTTTTACTTGAAGAGACTTTTTTTTTTAATGCTAAAATAAAATCTATTGGGAGCCGCAAGATGAATATTTGATATTTCGCAACCCAATACTTGGCGAATTACCAAGAGGCTCTGGAAGAATGTATAATTTCTTACATAATAAAGGAAGTACATATATTGTGTTTATAGGCACGATCTAACCAATAAAAACCAGAATCCATTCTGGGCGGGATTAGCGGGGTCGTCCCCGGCACGCTATCTAACGGCACTCTGTTTTTTCAGGCCTCAGTGGAAAATGCCCGCTGAGGCCCCACTCAGCCGCATTTCCTGCAGAGAGGCTCTGACGAGTGGAGGTCCTCGGTGCAGGAAGAGATTGGGGTGCCTATATAAATGGTTCCTTGATCTCTCGACCCCCGATGCAGACCCCGGATACCCCAACACCCCAACTCACCTGTTGGGGGTCCTCAAGGCTCCTGCATCTCCCATGGGCATGGCACCCCCAAGCCTGATCCCTGGATGGTACTGCCAGGGTGCTCAGGTGACACTACCATGGTGCCAGGCTGGCAGTGCCAAGGTCCCCGGGTGGCAACAACAGTGCCAGAATGCCAAACAGCCCAGATACCAACCACTCGGGTGCCTCTGATTGCCTGGGAGACCCCCAAGTGCCATTCCGCCTGGTCCCCGTTTGTAGGGATCAGTGGTGAACGGCGTCCGGCTGGGGTCTCCTCGGTGAGGTCTCCACGAGCCGGTTCAATCTGGGTCGGCAGGGTTAAGTAAGTTTCTAAACTCACTTAACTCTGCGAGTCTGGGTCCCGCCCATTAGATCCCACGAAGCGCAACGACTGTTGGGAATCCCAGGAGAGACCACTCGATGGACCTTTTGGCTGCGTGCCATCCCGATTCCAACGGGACGGGACGATAAATCACGCCCATTGTATCTGCATGTACCTATTATCATGTACCCCCTGTAGAAAATCCAGGCACTCATCATTTTATGTCTCACCTTATCTCTGCCAGCAATTATCAAAGTACAGAACTCATCATGGGAAAAGACCACATGGAGGAACAGAACTATTCCACTGAGAGTCTATGTACCGTTATTTTATCCTGGCCTTCCCTTCCACATTAGACGTTGATCTCCTATTTCAACAATCACTTGGGGTGGAATTTTCTCACATGTTTACAGAGCACGGCAGTGGGCAGGAAACAGAGTGGGATCTGCCCACCGTATTGTCAGGCACACGGAGAAGCAAAAGCAAAGGGACGACCCCACCTTGTCATACTGGTGGGGCAGGCACTTTCAAAGTGAACCCCAATACAAAAAAAATAAAAAGAGAACATCGCCCCCAGAACACTATCCCCCCCCCACCCCCCCTCCCCCACAATCACCCCAGACAGTCCACAGAACACCACCATTCCTCCCTCCCACAGAGAACACAACTCTCCCCATGCCGCCAAAGAACCCCCCCCCCCCAATGGAGCCCTCCCACGTGAGAACATCCCCCCCCATCACACAACGCCCCCCCCCCCCACCCCCCGCCGCCACGGAACCCAATACCCCCCCCACAGGAATACACCCCAACCCCCCATAGAACCCCCTGCCATTTGAACCAACCCCATAGAACTGCCCCCCCCCTCCCCCACACACACAGAACAACCCCCTCCATAGAAGCTGCCCCTCACCCCACGGAACACCCACCCACGAAACACCCCCACCACAAAGACACCTCCCTGGTACTGCCCGGGCATAACCCTCTCCCCAGGAGCTGAACTCTCACCTGAAGTCCCTTGGCAGGTTCTGCTCGCCAGGTGCCCGCAGTGAGAGGCCTGTTGTGATTCATGTCAATGTTCCCTCATTGAATGGACAATCTAAAGGTCTAACTGGGGAGGGGTGGGGTGGTAGGTGGGGGGATGTCAGCAGGGGGGAGGAAGGTGGTCGGGGCTATTAGGCGTAAAGGTCTGATATCTATATTTGAATATATTCAGGTGGGCAGCCCGGCAGTCAATATGTGGATTCCCATCTCACTATTAGTGGGAGGTGGGAACAGCCTGAACGGGAAATCCCACGCGTAAACTGCATTTTGGGACTTGCACAGGATTTTCCGCTTCTGAAATCCGAAGATTGATTCCAGGATTCCATAAGGACAGGGGGAGTCCACACCGAGTAAAAGTAAGAACAAAGTTTTATTTACAATCGATACATATAAACTTCCCGGTTGACCCCTACTGGCTACCTGCCTAGTCGGTGTCTTACTGGCTGACCTTATATACACTGGGTAATTGAGATACCCCGTCCCTAGCGGGGGGTTCTTGTACTCACAAGGAGCACAGAGAAGACAAGCATTCCCATCCCGTACGTCCCGTGTGATATATTACACGGGAACACATTTGTCACAACTCTATTCATTACTAAAAAAATGTTATACTGCTACAGTACTGTTTTTTCTCCCCCTTAACCCCTGTGTAGCAGCTTGACACATGTTTCTACAGTACAGGTGAGCAGTGTTAGTAGCAGAGCCGCTGTAATGGTTCTGGTTCTGGGTTAACAATTACCCAGAGGTCACAAGTTCAAATCCCACCATGGTAAATGGAATTCAGTAATGTCAGCTCGTACCATAACCTGGAAAACTGTTCTGTTGTCACAAACATCCAACTGGTTCAATAATGTCCTTTAATAAATGGGACTAGTCATCCCATACGCATTCTAAATGATTGCATTTTTAATACCCTCTGATGTCACCCAGCAAGCCATCGAATTGTGAAACATAAATCCAACTTTGGTGGATAGGCAACAAGTACAACCTAGCCAGCATTGCACAAATCTGAGAATACCATGGGGAATTGTATAACTGTTAAGAATGCACCTACCTTTGGCCCAGAAGGTGCTGAAGAGAATCCTTGACTTGGTTGGGCAAATGTCATCAATTGAGATTGGCTGCTATCTGATGGAAGGTCTGAAAGATAATGGACAATAACTTTTTAAAAATGAATGAGTGTTAGTAGGCAGATATACAATGCTAGCCTTGCTCCAGAGTTGTATAGTGGTATGCTTGCAAACAATAAAAGACCATTTTTTATTGTATGAATTAACTGAAACAAGACCAATTGCAGTGGCAGAGAGTCATTACCATTGGGGCTTGTGGCGGGTTTGGGGGGGGGAGGGGAGATTTTCGGCAGCGAGATCTCATTCTCGGATTTCTCTCCCCCCCCCCCCCCCGCCGCAACGAGGTTCCCACCCTTAAATAAATTCAAATGCATCTAAATAGCTTCCCCGCCATATGTTCCTCCCAGGTAGGGAAATCCCCCCCCCCCTCCCACCCCTCACTGACGTAAGGTTCACAACAGCTTAAGCAAAATGTGAAGCTGGGAGAGGGGAACCTGCCAGAGGTACAAAGGTAAGTATAGCGTGTGCGTGAGCCTGTGTGTGTGTGCGTGTTCATATGTACGTGTGTATATGTGGGGCAGGGGGGGGGCTCAGATTCTTGTGAAGTGTGGGGGTTTGCCCCATTGTTTTGGGGAGGGGGGCCTTATCCGGGGGGGGGGGGGGGGGGGGGGGGGGGGGGGAAGGGGGTTGGTGGGGGGTGGGGCGGAGTTTATTTATAATGCAGATCGGGGCACCCTTTAAAGATGCCCTGATCTCTGTGGAGCTGACCTTGCCAGCTCTATCAGGCCCAGCTCTGCCACTGTGACGGCACATTGCACGCCTGCAGATTTTATGTGCACAGAGTTGACAGAGAACCTGGAGAGAAAACCCGGCTGCGCAGCTGGAGAGCTACATGCCGGTTATCTTGCTGAAATTGACATTCTGAAAAAGTATCAGCAGATTCCACCCACGGCGTGCGATTCCTGCCCGATAAACCCAAAATGACCAGTTTCCCCCTTTCCCATCCTTTTCAGGAGCAGGATTCTGGAGAGACCAACCAGTTCTCCACAGGGCAGGGAGGGATTGATGTGAGCACCCACGCTGACAAGTTTAAAATGTGAATGGAGATCCATGCAGCATCACACTCAACCCAGATAACACTACCTGCACCAGCTATTCCCTAACCCTGGGTTTTAAATGTAATATCCCTCACATCATCGTTTAACCAGATAATTTCAACACTGCACAAGCCTGGGTTATTGAGCTACAGATGGGTGACTTAATGGGACTGTCTTGCCCGACTGAAATTTCATCCTCTCCACCCCATCCACTTACAACCAATAACATGTTTTCCACATTTCTCTCCAGCATCAACACTATTGAGGATTTATTGCTAAATTCAACACAAAATGATAACTACCACTCGTCAGTTAGCACCACTAACATTGCAAATTGTGTTTAACTTTGATTGCTGACACAACATTCAATTTTTTCCGATACCAAAAGCACATAGTGGATTTAGATTGATTACCGGACGGATTCAAAGCCATACTGGCTCCGCATGAGTTGACACCTCCATTCGTTGATCTTGTAAAATTAGTTGACCCGATGCCTGAACTAGGATTAAAATCAGAATGAACAATAAGAATAAAGTCAGAACAGCACAGGCTAAATAGCAGAAAAACCTAGATCCTCTCAAATAACTTCTTCACTGGCTCAGTTACCTCAGAAGCTGTAAAGACTCGTTGCACCGAATTTCATGTATTTTACTGCGGAAGAGCAGGCTCTCTTCCTGCACTGTCGTAAGGGAGATGCATATGGATAAAATATAGTTATTGCCTATAGAAACAGCATCGACGCCTCAATAGCAATCTAATCATAGTAAAGCACTTTGAGGAGATCCTGGGATGTAATAGGTATTGTGGAAAGGCAACTATTTTATTGCTGCTTATTTTCAAGAATTAGCATAATTTCTAGAACTGAAATTGTTCACATTAATTCGTTACGTTAGATGTTCTTTTAATAATAATCTTTATTGTCACAAGTAAGCTAACATTAACACTGCAATGAAGTTACTGTGAGAAGCCCCTAGTCGCCCCATTCCGGCGCCTGTTCGGGGACACAGAGGGAGAATTCAGAATGTCCACATTACCTAATTCTGTGTGAATCTAAATTCTAACATTTTTGGATAAACCAGAAGATCAATTAACCAGTACAACGTGCCTTACTGTCTATGGTATGTCAGGGCTACATGGTGATCATGTAGACTTTTCCAGAACAACTTGAACTGCGCGAATGGGCCTGCGTACCTACTTTTCAACCCTTTCCTCATTGAATCAAAGGTCCTCTGGTTAAAAACTTAAGTTAGATGTGGGCCTAAATTGTGTGGTGTTGTTGGGGGGGGGGGGGGGGGAGTTGGCTGCTGTCCATTACTGTTTTGATGTACAGTGAAGATACAGAAATTTTCTACACCCCACATTGTTAATCATGATACTATAGAGAGATTGGAGCTACAAAATGTACCTCAAAGAAGTTGCGGAATGGTTTTGAAGCTCTTCTCCCAAAGAAAGGGAAGGAATACGGAAGGCGAGTAACTAAAATCCGCACTTAGTAATGTTTAGAGAGCAGCGAGGGGGGAATAGGTTACAAACTTACAAAAGTGATGGAAGAACAAGAGAAAAGTCATCAAATTATTATGGCACAAAAGGTGGGTGGGAGGTTCTGCAGCCCCCCCCCCCCCCACCCCCCACCCCCTCCCCCTCCACAGGGGGCATGTTTTCCGGCAATGGAGGTGTTTCGTCATTGGCTTCCATTGGGATCTTCTGGTTCCGCTGCTGTCTGTGGCGTTTTATGTGGTTTGCTCGTTCCGCTGCCGGGAAACATGTTGGGGGGGAGGGGGGGGGGGGTTCCTTCAGCAGAACCAGAAGATGCCACTGGTGTGAAGGGCCGGAAATTCCTGCCTGTGTCGGCTCTCTGTGGAGCAATTCAATCAGTCCCATTCCCCCATTCTATCCCCACAGCCTTTGCTTCCAGGTGTCCATCCAATTCCCATTTGAAATTATTCATCCTCTCTGCTCCCACTTGGGTCCATCCACATTTGAGTTAAGTTTTGACCAGAGGGCTATTGATTCACTACGAAAAGGGTTGAAGCTTTTCCTCCCATCCCCTCCCCTGCAGCCCCTGCCCCAAACCTTAAATCTAATCCTTGCACCACCAGCTAACAGGAACAATTTTCCCCCTGTCTACCTTATCTTAAACCTGTCGTAATCCTGCACATCTCCATCAAATCTCTCCTCAATCTCCTTTTCTACAAGTAGAACAAACCAGCTTCACTGACCTAACCTTGTGCCGAAAATCCCTGGAACCATTTCCTCTGCACTCTCGCCTTCCTAAAGTGTAGTAGCCAGAACTCGACGTGATTCTGCAGTTGGGGCCTAAGAAGATTTTGTAAAGATTGAGTTTAACCTCCCCGCATTTGTACTCAATCTCTCTGTTTATGAAGCCCAAGATCCCATAGATTTTTGCAAACTACTCCCTCAATATGTCCTGCCACCGTCAAAGATATGTGCACCTGTACCCCCAGATCGCTATGACCCTGTAGCTCTTTAGAACTGTGCCATTTTGCCATTGTTGCCGTCTCCTCACATTTATATAGAACATACAGTGCAGAAGGAAGCCATTCGGCCCATCGAGTCTGCACCGACCCACTTAAGCCCTCATTTTCACCCTATCCCTGTAACCCAATAACCCCTCCCAACCTTTTTGGACACTAAGGGCAATTTAGCATGGCCAATCCACCTAACCTGCACGTCTTTGGACTGTGGGAGGAAACCGGAGCACCCGGAGGAAACCCACGCAGACACGGGGAGAACGTGCAGACTCTGCACAGACAGTGACCCAGCGGGGGATCGAACCTGGGGACCCTGGCGCTGAGAAGCCACAGTACTAGCCTCTTGTGCTACCATGCTGCCTTTCTCAGTATTGCCCCCATTCTGCTAGCCTGTCTGTGTCCTGTTGCACTCGATTCATATCGTCTTTGTTGTCTGACGCCCCTCCAAGTTTGAAAGCATCGACAAATGTTGTTCCTCTGAGGGATCAATGGAACAAAAAGCTTTTGTGTTTGCAGTCACTCATGAATAAAACACTGAACAGAACAGGAACTTCTCAAACACGGAGCTGAAGGGATTACCGAGCACGACATTCTGATCAGCTGGGCGTGTCATCGTACAGGATGACCAATACAAGCAGCTTGACTAAGATGGACACAAACCAAAGGCTCACCATGGTGATGGGCGATCTGAAGGATAATCTAGAATTGCAACACATGGAGATCTGTTCCTGAGTCAGAATGGATCACAAGAAAAAAAAAATGTATTTATTTATTTATTTAAGGAAGCTAATACAGATGAAGCACCTACCTTTCTGAGAAGAGAGCACAGTTTTGTATGTGATGCTTTCCATTCACATGGTGTTCCCAATCCTGCCAATGCAAAGGAGAAGCAAATGCATAAGATTGTTGATTCTATGCGATTGTGTGGATCAGGAATGCACTGCCAGAGCGATTGGGAGGGAGGGAGGTTCAATCAACGCATTTGAGAGGGAATTGGATTATTACCTGAAGAGGAAGAGTGGGAGAAGGTGGGGGTGTGGTACTAGCTAAATTGCTTCTGCGGAGAGCTGGCATGGACATGATGGGGCGAATGGCCTCCTTCAGTGACAATTCTGTGATTCGATGCCCAACATGTGGCCCAACTTTGGCGTTCTGTTACTGAAGAAACACTAGACTAATTTTCTGTCCCAATCATTTTTAAGGACAATTAGCGAGCAGCACACCAGGTACGCACTCTGCTGGAGCCAAGCAATCAGCAAGCAAACTTTCTTTTGGGAATGATTCACCTATTTCACACACACCAACGATCCACAAAACAAAGAGGGAAATGTGGGCACATGTAAAATGGCAGGAATAGGCTACACAGAATGCCTCTATTACCAAAGCAAGATTACATTGCTTTACAACTTGAGGGCTTGGCTTTACTCACAGCAGTAAAAATTGTTAGCTGTGGTGGGGAAAGACATCATTTGCAATAGCAGCTTTAAAGAGGCTGGTGCTGACAGACACAAGCCACTGTGGAATTCTGGAGGTCTGTCTTGTTTTGGAAACAGCAAAAGGATGACAAATTCTGCCTCCAAGTAGACCCCCCCCCCACCGGGACAATTACCTGCCCTTGATCTTTTCATTGAGAACTGTCGACGGGACATCGGCCGTCAGGTCTAACCCCGACTTTGTCATCAAACCTGCCGACAAGGGGGGTGCTGTTGTCGTCTGGCGCACTGACCTCTACCTCGCAGAGGCTGAGCGCTAACTCTCAGATACTTCGTCTTACCTACCCCTTTGCCCCACCGAACCTATTTCCTCAATGGGTACCCGCACGGGTCCTAGCTATGCTTGCCTTTTTATGGGGTATCTGGAACAATCCTTGTTCCAGGCCTATCCGGGCCCCCTCCCACAACTCCTTTACCGATTGGGAAGTACTTGGAAGTGCATGGTAAAATAGGACTGAGTCAACGTGGCTTCGTCCAGGGGAGGTCATGCCTGAGCTGAACTCCTCAATATAGGAAATTAAGATAAGTGTGGCCTCGGTGGGGCTTTCCTCGCTGAGACCTGAAAAAAGAACAGAGACCCGTTTAATGGCGGGGTTGCTCTTGGCGCTGCGATCACCAGCAAGCACCCTGCAAAACGCACCCACACGGGACTCTAGTTTTCCCCCATTAAATCGCCCATTATGTTTTTGGTGCTTGTTCCAATTAAAACTTTGGCATCTTTATTTCTCAATAAAATCACAACCTATACTCAATAGAAATATTATTGGGATATACAGTAGCAGTACCATATGAACACTGTGCCTACAAGAACAGGTCAGAGGCTGGGAATTATGTGGTGTTGGACACCAAGGGACAACTTAGCGTGGCCAATCCACTTCACGTCCACTTCTTTGGATTGTGGGAAGAAACCGGAGCACCCGGAGGAAACCCACGCAAACACGGGAGGGTAACATGCAAACTCCACACAGACTGTCACCCAAGGCTAGAATCAAACCCGGGTCCCTGGTGCTGTGAGGCAGCAGTGCTAACCACTGTGCCACCGTGCATGGGAACACCACCATCTGCAAGATCCCCTTCAAGAAGCACACCATCCTGACTTGGGAATGTAACGTCGTCCCTTAACTGTTGCTGGGGCAAAATCTTAGACTCCCTTCCTATCAGTGGATGTTGCTGCACCACATGGACTGCAGTAGTTCAAGAAGGTGGGTCACCATCATCCCTCAAGGGCAATTAGGGATGAGCAGTAAAGGTTGGCCTAGCCAGCAAAGCTCCCATCCCGTGAAACATTAAAGAAAATACACAGGGCGCGATTCAACTAATTGGGAACAAAATCCCATAGCGAGCAGGTTTAGCCACATTCGTCCCAGCGCTCGCCTGGTTCCCTGTTTGTGGAGACCAGTGGTGAACAGCCCACACCCTCGGTCTCCAAGGGAATGAATCTCAAAGCCTCAGGTACCTCGGGAATCTGCACATTAGAGTGAGACTAGCTGTCTCTAATATGCAGATTTGCCAAAAACGTGATCCCGCCCACATTGGGCGGTATTTACATCGCAACGTCTCGCGAGATCGCGTTGGATCTCGTGAGGAGTTATGAGCCGGGTAGATCCCGGGAGCGGGAACTCCGGGTTTTTATCGGCCAGTAGTTCAAGCTCGCCGAGCTGGTTTATCGGGCACAGTGTGGCCGCTGAATCGCGCCCACGGTGACCCTGCTCATGAAATTGTTTGGGGTAAAATCGTGCCGTTGACTAATTTACTGACTCTTTACTTTAATACATTGAGAAATCATTTGAGCTTTGCAGATGGTGGGGGCTGGAACAGTTAGAAATTAGCTGGAAAATTCTGGAAACTATAGTAGTTGGCAAATTGGTTATTAACTAATGTGGATCACATTTCTAACCATATTGTAAAATCATAAAAACAGACATTGAGCAAATTACTGGAATGATAGCTGAAATGGGCACGGATGATTTAAAAAATATCTATTTTTATTCTCCTTTTTCACATTTTCTCCCAAATTTACACCCACCAACAATAAACAATAAGCAGTAATGAATATAATGTCAATCCTCCATATCAACAACAACAATCACATCCTCCCACTAAACCCCCGCATGTTAACATAAATAAATAACAACAAGGAATCAGGAATCACCCATAGTCACCATTAACACATACAGTCCCCCTCCCCCAAACCTCCAAACCCAACCCCCCACTAATGTTCGATGTTATCCAATTCTTGAAAGTGCATAATGTATCACGCCCATGAATTGTAGAACCCCTCCATCCATCCCTCCAGTTCAAACTTCACCTTCTCAAGAGTCAACAATTCCAACAGATCCCCCCGCCACGCCAGGGCACAGGGTGGAGAGGTTGCTCTCAATCCCAACAGGATCTGCCTTTGGGCGATCAACGAGGCGAAGGCTACAACATCTGCCTCCGCACCCGTTTCCAGCCCCGGCTGGTCCGACACCCCGAATATGGCCTCCCGAGGGCCCGGGTCCAGTTTCACGTGCACCACTTTAGAGATTACCCTAAAATCTCCTTCCAGTAATCCTCCATCTTTGGACAGGACCAAAACATATGAACGTGGTTTGCGCCCCCCCCCCCCCCCCCCCCCCCACAACGTTCACACACATCGTCTAGGGCATGGGTGATTTTTGGTGAGCTGGTGAGGTTATATGGACTCGATATGGAGTGAGAGTTCCAGATTCCTTTTGTTCTCATGTCAGCCATTTTGTTCCTTTGGCCCTGTGCATATAGCAGATAACAAAACGGCCACAGGTCGTCAATATGTGAACATTTATTGATCCGCAGGCTTTGTGAAAACACAAAACTGGTCAACATCACTAACACAAAGCCAGGCTTCTGCAGTTATTTCTAATTACAATTTAGTCTAATCTGGTCGCTGAAGAAAACAACATGGCCAAATGTGTGTAACGCTGAGGCCTGCGGACACAGCCAAGTAATTCTGTCATTGTTTACACGGACAATGGTTCTGATCTCAACGAACATTAAAATGTGTTTTATGCTGGAATATGAGACAAAGGCCAAAGAAACCAAGTATTTTAGGATGTAATGAATTTTGAGAACCAGGAAAACGCCAGACGATCTCACTTCCCATTCCTACCTTTACACTTTCTCGCCCTGTTCCACTTTTCTCTGTTCAAAACACAATGTTTTACTTCAATTTACTTCAGCGATTTAGTTCAAAGGCCTCCTCAGGTTCCACCTGACTTCCCTTCTCACTCACGACTCTGAAGTTTTTAACTTGTGATGTCAGATATTTGAACACGAGCCATTTACTTTCTTCACTTTGCCAATTGCTTTCCTGATCCAATTTCATCATAAAACTGTCACCAGTAAGTGGATTCAGACCTAAATTGATTACAGTCATGATGAACTTTTAAAGACGTATCTCCACAGGTCTTTCTCACTTCCTCAGAAACTCTTGTTTCGTTACATAGAAGTAGCTATCCCACTGGGTGTAATGGAAACTTAAAACCTTAGTTGTCCCTGAGCTGCTGGGAAACTGAGAGAACATTACCCCAAGGTCAATCCCGCACGGGGCCTAGGGGGTGGGAATGCCTGCTTCCCTGTGGTCCTTGCGGAGTATGAGCTCCCACACTAGCGGCGGGCTATCTAGACAATAGAGGGGCTGGTTTAGCACAGTGGGCTAAACAGCTGACTTATAATGCAGAACAAGGCCAGCAGTGCAGGTTCAATTCCCATACTGGCCTCCCCGAACAGGCGCCGGAATGTGGCGATTAGGGGCTTACATAAATACATAGATACATAGAAGTTAGAAGCAGGAAGAGGCCTTTTGGCCCTTCGAGCCTGCTCCGCCATTCATCACGATCATGGCTGATCATCCAACTCAATTGCCTAATCCTACTTTCTCCCTGAAATGAAATGAAAATTGCTTATTGTCACAAGTAGGCTTCAAATGAAGTTACTGTGAAAAGCCCCTAGTCGCCACATTCCGGCACCTGTTCGGGGAGGCTGGTACGAGAATCGAACCGTGCTGCTGGTCTGCTTTAAAAGCCAGCAATTTAGCCCAGTGTGCTAAACCAGCTACTATAGCCTTTGACCCCATTCTCCCCAAGTGCTATATCCAGCCGCCTCTTGAATATATTCAAAGTTTTAGCATCAACTACCTCCAGTGGTAATGAAATCCACAGGCTTACCACTCTTTGTGTGAAGAAATGTCTCCTTATCTCTGTCTGAAATGGTTTACCCTGAATCCTCAGGCTTTGACCCCTGGTTCTGGACACACCCATCATTGGTAACATCTTCCCTGCATCTACCCTGTCTAGTCCTGTTAGAATTTTATGAGTATCTATGAGATCCCCCCTCATTCTTCTGAACTCCAACGAGAACAATCCCAAACTAGTCAATCTCTCCTCATAGGGCAGTGTCGCCATCCCTGGAATTAGTCTGGTAAACCTTTACTGCACGCCCTCGAGAGCAAGAACATCCTTCCTCAGAGAAGGAGACCAAAACTGCACACAATACTCCAAGTGTGGCCTCACCAAGGCCCTGTACAATTGCAGCAACACATCCCTGCTTCTATACTCGAAACCTCTCGCAATGAAGGTCAACATATACCATTAGCCTTCTTTACCGCCTGCTGCACCTGCATGCTTACCTTCAGCAAATGGTGCACAAGGACACCCAGGTCCCGCTGCACACTCCCCTCTCCCAATTTACAACCATTCAGGTAGTAATCTGCCTTCCTGTTTTTGCTTCCAAAATGAATAACCTCACTTATCCAAATTATACTGCATCTGCCATTGGTTTGCCCACTCGCCCAACCTGTCCAGATCTTGCTGTAGGATCCCTGAATCCTTGTCACAATTCACCCTCCCACCTAATTTGGTATCATCTGCAAACCTTGAGATGTTACATTTTGTTCCCTCATCCAAATCATTAATATATATTGCGAATAGCTGGGGTCCCAGCACCGTTCCCTGTGGTACCCCACTGGTTGCTGCCTGTCAATTTCAAAAGGACCCATTAATCCCTACTCTTTGTTTCCTCTCTGCCAACCAGTTTTCTACCCACCTCAATACATTTCCCCCAATCCCATGCGCTTTAATTTTGCACAATAATCTCCTATGCGGGACTTTGTCAAACACCTGCTAAAGTCCAAATATACCACATCGACTGGCTCCCCCTTGTCGACTGTACTGGTTACCTCTTCAAAGAATTCCAACAGCTTCGTCAAGCACGATTTTCTCTTCATAAATACATGCTGACTCTGACGAATTCTGCCACTGCTTTCTAAATGTTCCGGTATAAAGTCCTTGATAATGGATTCAAGAGTGCAGGAGGCGAAAGAGGCCGGTGTTCTGGCCTTTGCATCCCTGGTAGCCCGACGAAGGATTCTTCTTCAGTGGAAGGATGCGAGGCCCCCAAGCATGGAATCCTGGATCAGCGATATGGCGGGGTTTATTAAATTGGAGAGGGTGAAATTTGCTTTAAGGGGATCGGTGCAAGGGTTCTTCAGGCGGTGGCAACCGTTCTTGGACTTCCTGGCAGAACGGTGGACGGTGGTCAGCAGCGGCGGAGGCCCGGGGGGGGGGTTCTATTTTATTTTTGTTTGTCTGTGCTGGGGGATCTGAGGGGGTGTACATGTTTGCTGTGTGTTTCGGCGGGTGTTAATATATTGTTTGTGTGTGGGGGGGAGGGGAGCACTGGGTAGTTTTGTTTTGTTTTGTATTTGGTTTTGTTGGGTTCCTTTTGCATTTTGTTGTTGATGTTTTGTGAAAACTTTAATAAAAATTATTTTTAAAAAATATATAATGGATTCAAGCATTTTCCCCACTACCGATGTTAGGCTTTCTGGTTTATAATTCCCTGCTTTCTCTCTATCTCCCTTTTTGAATATCGGAGTGACGTGAGCTACCCTCCAATCTGCAGGGACAGTTCCAGAGTCTATAGAATCCCGGAAGATGACCACCAATGCATCCACTATTTCCAGAGCCACCTCCTTAAGCACTCTGGGATGCAGATTCTCAGGCCCTAGGGATTTATCCGCCTTCAATCCCATCAGTTTTCCCAGCACCATTTCTCTACTATATGTTAATCACCCTCAGTTCTTCCCTCTCACTAAACCTTTCATTCTCCAACATTTCTGGGATATGATTTGTGTCATCATTTGTGATGTACTTCCCCGGAGCGGAGAAACTACGTCATCTTCTTCACAGCCTTCAACACGTCATTGATGACGATGAACATCTTGCCAAGGTCATCCCCACACCCCCACTACTTGCCTTCAAACAACCGCGCAACCTCAAACGAACCATTGTTTGCAGCAAACTACCCAGTCTTCAGAACAGTGACCACGACACCACACAACCCTGCCATGGCAATCTCTGCAAGACGTGCCAGATCATCGACATGGATACCACTATTACACGTGAGAACACCACCCACCAGGTACGCGGTACATACTCGTGCGACTCGGCCAATGTTGTCTACCTCATACGCTGCAGGAAAGGATGTCCCGAAGCGTGGTACATTGGCGAGACCATGCAGATGCTGCGAAAACGAATGAACGGCCATCGTGCAACAATCACCAGGCAGGAATGTTCCCTTCCAGTCGGGGAACACTTCAGCAGTCAAGCGCATTCAGCCTCTGATCTCCGGGTAAGCGTTCTCCAAGGCGGCCTTCAGGACGCGCGACAACGCAGAATCGCCGAGCAGAAACTTATAGCCAAGTTCCGCACACATGAGTGCGGCCTCAACCGGGACCTGGGATTCATGTCGCATTACATTCATCCCCCACCATCTGGCCTGCGAAATCCTACCAACTGTCCTGGCTTGATACAATTCACACCTCTTTAACCTGGGGTTACCCCATCTCTGGATCTGTAAAGATTTAATCACCTGCTAATGGTCGCATTCCTAGCATTTTTTGGCATCTTTGAATTTGTCTATATATGTGTTTCTGGAACATACCTCATCATTCACCTGAGGAAGGAGCAGCGCTCTGAAAGCTAGTGACATCGAAACAAACCTGTTGGACTTTAACCTGGTGTTGTAAGACTTCGTACTGTGCTCACCCCAGTCCAACGCCGGCATCTCCACATCATCATTTGTGAAGACAGAACCAAAGTATGTATTCAATTACTCAGCCATTTCTTTGTCCCTTATTATGCATTCCCCTGTTTCTGTCTGCAGTGGGCGTACATTTCTCTTTACCAATCTCTCTCTCTTCACATATCTGTAGAAACTCTTAGTGTCAGTCTTTATGTTCCCTGCAAGCTTCCTTTCGTACTGTACTTTCCCTTCTTAATCAATCCCTTCGTCCTTCTTTGCTGAATTCTAAACTGCTCTCAATCCTCAGAACTATTCTTCTTCTTGGCCAATCTGTATGCTTCTTCCTGGATCGGATACTATTTCTAATTTCCTTTGTAAGTTATGGATTGGCCCTCTTACCCTCTTTGCTTTTGTGCCAGACAGGAATGAACAGTTGCTGTCGTTCCTCCATGCGTTTCTTGAATGTTTGCCATTATATATCCACTGTCATCCCTTTAAGTAACTCTCCACGATCTATCAAGGCCAACTCACACCTCATATCCTCATAGTACCCTTTATTAAGATTCAGCACCCAAGTCTCCGAATCAACTACTTCACTCTCCACCTTGATAACAAATTCTATCATGTAATAGTCGCTCACCCCCAAGGGGTCTCGTACAGCCAGATTGGCAATAATTCCCTTCTCATTTCACAGTACCCAGTCTAAGATGGCCTGCTCTCTAGTTGGTTCTTCCACATATTGGTCAAGAAAACCATCCCATATACACTCCAGGAATTCATCCTCTACTGCATTGTGGCTAATTTGATTTGCCCAATTTATGTGCAGATTGAAATCACCCATGATCACCGATATCCCCTTATTACATGCATCACTACTTTCTTGTTTAATGCCATTCCCAACCTCACCACTGCAGTTTGGGGGTCTATATATGACACCCACTAATGTTTTTTTGTCCCTTGGTATTTCTCAACTCTACCCATACAGATTCCACATTGTCAGAGCTAATATCCTTTCTCGCTATGGTGTTAATTTCCTCTTTAATCAGCAGTGCCATGCCACCACCTTTTCATTTATGCCTGTCCTTCCTAAACACTGAGAACCCGGGGACATTCAGTTCCCATCCCTGGTCACCCTGCAGCCATGTCTGCAAAATCCCAATTATATCATACCCATTTATATCTATCTGCGCGATTAGTTCATCCACTTTATTGCAAATGCTCCGTGCATAAAGGCACAGAGCCTTTAAGTTTGTCTTTTTCACAATGCTTGTCTTGCTCCCAATATTTTTCTCTACTGCCCTGTTTGAATTTTGTCCTTGGTTTGATCACCTATCACTTTTCTTATTCACTTTTCTACCTTTTGCTTTTGTCCTTGCTCCCTCTTTCTCTGACTCCTTGTGTAGGTTCCCACCCCCCTGGCATATTAGTTTAAACCCTCCCCAACCGTTCTAGCCAGTAGCCCCCCTAGGACATCAGTTCCAGTTGTGCCCAGGTGTAACCCGTCCAGTTTGTACAGGTCCCACCTCCCCCAGAACCGGTCCCAATGCCCCAGGAATCTGAAACCTTCCCCCGACACCATCTCTTCAGCCACGTATTCATCCTATATATCCTGTCATTTCTACTCTGACTAGCACGTGGCACCGGTAGTAATCCTGAGATCACTACCTTCGAGGTCCAATTTCTTAACTTCCTTCCCAGCTCCCTGTATTCAGCCTTTAGGACCTCATCCCTTTTTTTACCTATGTTGTTTCGACCGAAGTGTACCACGACCACTGGCTGTTCACCCTCCCCCTCCAAAATGTCCTGTACCCGCTCCGAGACATCCTTGACCCGAGCACCAGGGAGGCAACATACCATCCTGGAGTCTCGTTTGCGGCCACAGAAACGCCTGTCTATTCCCCTTACAATTGAATCCCCTATAACTATTGCACTGTCACACTTATTACTCCTCCCCTCTGCAGCAGAACCAACCATGGTGCCACAAGTTTGGCTGTTGCTGTTTCCCCTGAGACGCCATTCTCCTCAACAGTATCCAAAACGGTATATCTGTTCTGCAGGGGAATGGTCACAGGAGACTCCTGCGCTACCTGCCTCGCTCTCCTGCTCTGTCTGGTGGTCACACATTCCCTTCCTGCCTGCGGAGCCTGAGCCTGCGGTGTGACCACCTCTCTATACGTGCTATCCACGATACTCTCTGACTCGCAGATGCTCCACAGTGTCTCCAGCCGCCGCTCCAGCTCTGAAACTCGAGCTTCCAGGAGCTGTAACCGGAGACACTTCCTGCACACCTGCTGACCCTGGGAACTGGAACTGACCCCAGCCTGCCACATGGAGCAAGAGGAGCAGACCACGCCTTGGAGCTGTCCTGTCATGATTTATTCCAAAGAACAAGGAAATGTACAGCACAGGAACAGGCCCTTCGGCCCTCCAAGCCCGTGCAGACCATGCTGCCCGACTAAACTACAATCTTCTACACTTCCTGGGTCCGTATCCCTCTATTCCCATCCTATTCATATATTTGTCAAGATGCCCCTTAAATGTCACTATCGTCCCTGCTTCCACCACCTCCTCCGGTAGAGAGTTCCAGGCACCCACTACCCTCTGTGTAAACAACTTGCCTCGTACATCTACTCTAAACCTTGCCCCTCTCACCTTAAACCTATGCCCCCTAGTAATTGACCCCTCTACCCTGGGGAAAAGCCTCTGACTATCCACTCTGTCTATGCCCCTCATAATTTTGTAGACCTCTATCAGTTCACCCTTCAACCTCTGTCGTTCCAGTGAGAACAAACCGAGTTTATTCAACCGCTCCTCATAGCTAATGCCCTCCATACCAGGCAACATTCTGGTAAATCTCTTCTGCACCCTCTCTAAAGCCTCCGCATCCTTCTGGTAGTGTGGCGACCAGAATTGAACACTATACTCCAAGTGTGGCCTAACTAAGGTTCTATACAGCTGCAACATGACTTGCCAATTCTTATACTCAATGCCCCGGCCAATGAAGGCAAACATGCCGTATGCCTTCTTGACTAGCTTCTCCACGTGTGTTGCCCCTTTCAGTGACCTGTGGACCTGTACTCCTAGATCTCTCTGACTTTCAATACTCTTGAGGATTCTACCATTCACTGTATATTCCCTACCTGCATTAGACCTTCCAAAATGCATTACCTCACATTTGTCCGGATTAAACGCCATCTGCCATCTCTCCGCCCAAGTCTCCAAACAATCTAAACCCTGCTGTATCCTCTGACAGTCCTCATCGCTATCCGCAATTCCACCAACCTTTGTGTCGTCTGCAAACTTACTAATCAGACCAGTTACATTTTCCTCCAAATCATTTATATATACTACAAACAGCAAAGGTCCCAGCACTGATCCCTGCGGAACACCACTGGCCACAGCCCTCCAATTAGAAAAGCATCCTTCCATTGCTACTCTCTGCCTTCTATGACCTAGCCAGTTCTGTATCCACCTTGCCAGCTCACCCCTGATCCCGTGTGACTTCACCTTTTGTACTAGTCTACCATGAGGGACCTTGTCAAAGGCCTTACTGAAGTCCATATAGACAACATCCACTGCCCTACCTGCATCAATCATCTTTGTGACCTCCTCGAAAAACTCTATATCAAGTTAGTGAGACACGACCTCCCCTTCACAAAACCGTGCTGCCTCTCACTAATACGTCCATTTGCTTCCAAATGGGAGTAGATCCTGTCTCGAAGAATTCTCTCCAGTAATTTCCCTACCACTGAAGTAAGGCTCACCGGCCTGTAGTTCCCGGGATTATCCTTGCTACCCTTCTTAAACAGAGGAACAACATTGGCTATTCTCCAGTCCTCCGGGACATCCCCCGAAGACAGCGAGGATCCAAAGATTTCCGTCAAGGCCTCAGCAATTTCCTCTCCAGCCTCCTTCAGTATTCTGGGGTAGATTCCATCAGGCCCTGGGGACTTATCTATCTTAATATTTTTTAAGACACCCAACACCTCGTCTTTTTGGATCTCAATGTGACCCAGGCTAGCTACACTCCCTTCTCCAGACTCAACATCCACCAATTCCTTCTCTTTGGTGAATTTATTCCTTTAAATTAAACCTTTGAAATTAAACTTTAGAAGGATGTACTGTTTTCACAGTAACTTCATTGAAGCTGACTTCTGACAATAAGTGATTATTATAATTATTATTATTATAAGGTCGGCCAATAAGGCACTGACCTGAGAGGGGACTATGGGGGACTGTAAATATATTGGGCGAAATTCTCCCCCAACGGCGCCAATCAGACGGGCATCGCGCCAGCCCAAAGGTGCGGAATGCTCCGCATCTTTGGGGGCCTAGCCCCAACATTGAGGGGCTAGGCCGGCGCCGGAGGGATATCCGCCCCGCCAGCTGGCGGAAATGGCGTTTGGTGCCCCGCCAGCTGGCGCGGAAATGCGGCGCATGCGCAGGAGCGTCAGCGGCCGCCGACAGTTTCCCGCGCATGCGCAGTGGGGAGAGTCTCTTCTGCCTCCGCCATGGTGGAGGCCGTGGCGGAAGGGAAAGAGTGCCCCCACGGCACAGGCCCGCCCGCGGATCGGTGGGCCCCGATCGTGGGCCAGGCCACCGTGGGGGCACCCCCCGGGGTCAGATCGCCCCGCGCGCCCCCCAGGACCCCGGAGCCCGCCCACGCCGCCTGGTCCCGCCGGTAAATACCAGCTTTGATTTACGCCGGCGGGACAGGCAATTTCTGGGCGGGACTTCGGCCCATCCGGGCCGGAGAATTGAGCGGGGGGTCCCGCCAACCAGCGCGGCCCGATTCCCGCCCCCGCCCAATCTCCGGTACCGGAGACTTCGGCGGGGGCGGGATTCACGGCGGCCAACGGCCATTCTCCGACCCGGCGGGGGGTCGGAGAATGACGCCCAGAATTTGTAAATAAAACTTTCTTCTTATTTCTGCTCGGTTTACCTGCGTCCTTGTTAAAGACAGCAAATATTCTGGATTATGCTTGGTAACCTTTGCACATTCGAGAATATTTATGCAGACCGCTGCAGATTAAAGGATGTAAGCCATAGTGAGGTTAATTAATGGCACACAATGCATACTCATCAAAAGTAAAGCGCACCCGAGTAGCATAGATTCTGTCTCAATGAGTTCAGAATGCTGAGAAGATCCCCATGGGAATGAAACACACTCGAATTAAAGCCACGCATTCCATGCACCAGGGCCCATCCCCATCTCACCCAACAAGATTTGCTACAGTCGCGCTAGAAAACCCACCTTTAGGTTGAAGACTTTCTTGTCACATATTGAGCAGATGTGCGGCAGCTGTGATGGCACCGAGCCATGGAAGTCATTAAGTTCATGCGGCTGGATCTGTCTTTCTGGTAGATTGAAGTGGAAGGGGCCCTGTGGCTGATTGCCACTTTGATTGAACTGCGGGCCCGTGAAGTTCTGATTATTGTTGTTGAACCTGTTGAAAGGTGGGGGGCCTCCAATGTTGACCCTTCCCTCAGATGTTGGCTCCTCTGGGTTATAGAGCTCATTTCTCACCTGCAGCTGTTGACTTTTCGGTGGCACATATTCTGTGACTGGGCTGCAAACTCCGGCCTATTGGGTTGCAAGAACGGTGAGGAACCTTGCCACTGCTCAGGTGCCCAGGTACCCTGATTACCACCTCCAGTTGGGTTGACTTGATGGAGGCCCTCGGACTGCTGTGGGAAGCCACAAGCAATCATTTGTGCCGAGTAATGGGGCGGCTGCATTCCACATACCGGCTGTCCTTGGTGATTCTGGAAATCCCGCTGGAAAGCCAGTCTGGTTCAAAATATGCTGTCCTTTAACTGGATTCTCCGAGGCAAGGTTGGCAGAAAGTACGCTGGACATGTCCCCGCTAAAGGCAAACTGTCTGAAATCCTGGGTGGTGAGCACCTCGTCATGCATATACGCGTGGCTATTAGGAACATGAGGCTTGTTGAAAAGTCTCCGGGATATCCCGAAAATCCGCCCGGAGGATGTGACGAGACGGCTTTGCTCAGATTCAAAACTGCTGCTGAATGCGTGGACGGCTGCGATACTATCCCCGCAAAAGGATTCAATCCGATTGGACCTGTGTTTTGAGGCTGTAAGCTTCCGCCTTGGCTGATGCCTCCCCCGACCAAAGGAGGTAGTCCCGGGTTTTGCGAAGGATAAGGGTAGTCCACTAGGTGGCATGCCAGGGCCTGAAATACAAGGCCCGAGCTGCGCAGCTCCTGGTTGTCCATGAGTGGCATTGATCAGTGCGGGAGTCCTTAATGTGTTAAACAGAGGCTGGGCCATAGCAACTTTGCTGAGGACCTGACTCAGGACAGTCGCAGCGGCTGTATTGTTGTTCACAGCGGACTGAGCGAATTTCAACCGCTGAAGAGTGAGCTGAGCTTGGAGCTGTGCGAGCTGGATGCTGGCCGCAGATGGCAGGATGGGGTTTGGACTCCCTGCGCTTAACTGGGTGCTGATGGAAAAAGGGTTCCTATCCAAGGCCTTCGCAGAACTGCAAGTAAAAGACAATCCAGTTAGCAACAATCAAAAAAAAAAGACAACCCCAGTCTGGATTAGAGCCACATCTCTGGTCGAGTTGAATCCTGGGAGTCATTACCAGTGTGCAGTCAAGGAGCACAAAGTATCACATAATCAAAGGCCTTGTAAAACTCTACGCTTTGAAGGCAAACGCTGCCAAACCAGTTTATTGCAGAGGATGAAGCTGACAGGCACCTGGCAGCTCACTCAGGCAGCAGAAGTGTCAGCCACTGTGTGTAATGCTCTATATCAAAACTAACGATTTAATATATGAGATACATCTGACATGAATCATCTTGGATTGATCTTGCTGGGGCCGCTTAACGCTTAGGGAGATGGTCCTGATCTTGAGAAGCAGCCAGGCCAAGAAATTTCAAAGCGTTCGATTCGGCAACAACTTAATAAAAGTTAGTAGACCTTACCGTGTTTTTAAAAAATACAAATCTCACGGTCGTGTTTGAACTTGGAGCTGCAAAGCCACGAATAGAGGCTGTAGTTACCCAGAGTTAAGACAAAGGGGCCAACCACCTTTGAAAACAGCAGTGCTCGAATGAACCGAAAAGCCGGATTTGGCACAGCTGGCTGAAGGCAGTGTTTAGGTTTCACGTAAGCCTCCCCCCTCCATTCCTCTTGCCCTATCGCCATCACCATTTATTCCTTTTCCGACTTGTATAATCTAGTTTCTCCACAAATGTATCAATCCTTGTGAAAGCAGTTTCCCGCGATCTAACCACTCTCTGGGTGATGGAGTATTCCTGAATTTCCTACTGGACTTGGTAGTGATTATTTATGGTCGCTAGTCCGAATCTCCCCACGCTCTGTAGGTGGAGCCATCTCCTCTTGGCATACCTAACTCTTCATCACTTGAAAAGCACTGTTATGACACTCCTCGGCATTCCCTTTACCCCTTTTTAAAATAAATTTAGAGTACCCAATTCATCTCTTATTCAATTAAGGGGCAATTTAGCGTGCCAATCCATGTGGGGGTAGGACCCACGCAGACACGGGGAGAACGTGCAACAACCATACGGCCAATGAACCAGGGCCGGGATCGAACCCGGGTCCTTGTGTCATGAGGCAGCACTGCACCACTGTGCCACCCTAGCCTTCGCTTTTGCAGAGGAATAATCACCAGCCTGTTCAATCTTTCCTGATGGTGAGAACCTCTCAGTTGTGGCATCAGCCGTGTAAATTGGTGTTGCACTGGCTCCCATTCCTCAATGCCATTTTTGCTATGTGGAGATTGGATCAGTACACTGAACTTCAAAAAAAGTGGTCTAATGTGGGTTGCGTACAAGTTTAGCAAAATCTCCCAGTTTTTCAATTCTATTCCTTTCAAAATGAATCCCGTCTTTCGTGTGATTTACACAGAAACATAGAAGAGAGGAGCAGGAGGAGGCCATTCGGCCCTTCGAGCCTGCTCCACCATTCGTCACAATCATGGCTGATCGTCCAACACAATAGCCCAATCCCGTAGGTTTGGGTTCGGGGGAGGGTTTATTAGTTGGGTTAAGCTCCTTTACAGAGCCCCGGTGGCGAGTGTGGTGACGAATCGGCGGAGGTCGGAGTATTTTCGGCTGTACCGTGGGACGAGGCAGGGGTGCCCCCTGTTGTTTGCATTGGCGATTGAACCCTTGGCCATATCATTGAGAGAGTCTAGGAAATGGAGGGGGGTGGTCCGAGGGGGAGAAGAGCATCGAGTGTCGCTTTATGCGGATGACATTTTGCTGTATGTGGCGGATCCAGTGGAGGGGATGGTGGAGGTCATGCAGACTTTAAGGGAGTTTGGGGATTTTTCAGGTTATAAGCTCAATGTAGGGAAGAGTGAGCTTTTTGTAGTACAGGCAAGGGGACCAAGAAAGGGGATAGGTCAGCTACCGCTGAGGAGGGCGGAGGGGAGCTTTCGGTACCTGGGGATCCAGATAGCCAGGAGTTGGGGGGCCCTACATAAACTGAATCTGACGAGGTTGGTGGAGCAAATGGAGGAGGTCTTCAAAAGATGGGACATGTTACCGCTCTCGCTAGCGGGTAGAGTGCAGTCGGTCAAAATGGTGGTCCTTCCCGAGATTTCTCTTTGTGTTTCAGTGCCTTCCCATCGTGATCACCAAGGCCTTTTTTAAGAGAGTAGGCAGGAGCATTATGGGGTTTGTGTGGGCGAATAGGACCCCGAGGGTAAGGGAGAGGGTTTTCTGGAACGCAGCAGGGACCGAGGAGGGCTGGCGCTGCCGAACCTAGGGAGCTACTACTGGGCAGCAAATGTGGTGATGATCCGTAAGTGGGTGATGGAGGGAGAAGGGGCGGCATGGAAGAGGATGGAGATGGCGTCCTGTAAAGGAATGAGCTTGAGGGCGCTGGTGACGGCACCGCTGCCGCTCTCGCCGTCAAAGTACACCACGAGCCCGGTGGTGGCGGCAATGCTAAAGATCTGGGGCCAGTGGAGACGGCACAGGGGTGCAATGGGAGCCTCGGTGTGGTCCCTGATCAGGGGTAACCACCGGTTTGTCCCGGGGAGGATGGACGGGGGGTTTCAGAGCTGGCATCAGGCGGGGATTAGAAGAATGGGGGACCTGTTCATTGATGGGACGTTTGCGAGCCTAGGAGCACTAGAGGAGAAGTTTGAGATACCCCCGGGCAATGCTTTTAGATATATGCAGGTGAGGGGCATTTGTGAGGCGGCAGGTGAGGGAATTCCCGTTGCTCCCCGGCACAAGAAATTCAAGACAGGGTGATCTCAGGTGTATGGGTCGGGGAGGGCAAGATGTCGGCAATATACCAAGAGATGAAAGAAGAGGGGGAAGTGCTGGTAGAGGAGCTGAAGGGTAAATGGGAGGAGGAGCTGGGGGAGGAGATTGAGGAGGGGTTATGGGCTGATGCCCTAGGTAGGGTTAATTCCTCCTCCTCGTGTGCCAGGCTCAGCCTGATACAATTTAAGGTGGTTCATAGAGCTCACTTGACAGGGGCGAAGTTGAGTAGAGGACAGATGTGGAAGGTGCTCAGGGAGTCCGGCGAACCATGTCCATATGTTTTGTCATGCCCGGCACTGGAGGGTTCGGGAGGGGGGGTGGCGGGAACAATATCTAAGGGTGGTGAAAGTCCGGGTCAAGCCAAGCTGGGGGCTAGCAATATTCGGAGTAGTGGATGAGCCGGGAGTGCAGGAGGCGAAAGAGGCCGGCATTCTGGCCTTTGCGTCCCTAGTAGCCCGGCGAAGGATCTTACTAATGTGGAAGGAGGCGAAGCCCCCCAGCGTGGAGGCCTGGATAAACGACATGACTGGGTTCATTAAGCTGGAGAGGATAAAGTTTGCCTTGAGAGGGTCTGGGCAGGGGCTCTACAGGCGGTGGCAACCGTTCCTAGACTATCTCGCGGAGCGTTACAGGAAGGTCGGTCAGCAGCAGCAGCAACCTGGGGGGGGGGAGGGACATCCTGGGAAGGGGGGGGGGAGGGGAGGGAGGGGGGAAGGGGGGTTTGCCTAGGGGGGGTTTGGGCAAGAGAACACATGAAAGATTTGGGAAACTGGCATGTACGGGAGAGAGCCAGTGTACAAAGCTCTGTAACATATCGTTCTACCATGTATATATCTTGCTATGTGCGTTTTCTTTCTATTTTGTTACTAGGGGGGGGGGGGGGTTATTGTTTGTAAGGGTGAAAAATTGTGTTAAAAAACTTTAATAAACATTTAAAAAAAAAAAACAATAGCCCAATCCTGCTTTCTCCCCCATAGTCTTTGACCCCATTCTCCCCAAGTGCTATATCCAGCCGCCTCTTGAATATATTCAATGTCTTGTCCTCAACTACTTCCTGTGATAATGAATTGCACAGGCTCACCACTCTTTGGGTGAAGAAATGTCCTCCTCATCTCTGTCCTAAATGGTTTACCCCTGAATCCTCAGACTGTGACCCCTGGTTCTGGCCACATCCACCATCGGGAACATCCTTCCCTGCAACTACCCTGTCTAATTCCTGTTAGAATTTTATAAGTCTCTTTGAGATCCCCCCTCATTCTTCTGAACTCCAGAGAAATAATCCTAACCTAGTCAATCTCGCCTCATACGTCAGTCCCCCGCCATCCCTGGAATCAGTCTGGTAAACCTTCGCTGCACTCCCTCGAGAGCAAGAACATCCTTCCTCAGAAAAGGGAGACCAAAAACTGTACACAATATTCTAGGTGTGGCCTCACCATGACCCCTGTATTATTGCAATAACACATCCCTGCTCCTGTATTCAAAACCTCTCTCAATGAAGGCCAACATACCATTAGCCTTCTTTACCGCCTGCTGCACCTGCATGCTTACCTTCAGCGACTGGTGCACAAGGACACCCAGCTGCACACTCCCCCTCTCCCAATTTATAGCCATTCAGGTACTACTCTGCGTGGCACGGTAGCATTGTGGATAGCACAATTGCTTCACAGCTCCAGGGTCCCAGGTTCGATTCCCGGCTTGGGTCACTGTCTGTGCGGAGTCTGCACGTTCTCCCCCGTGTCTGCGTGGGTTTCCTCCGGGTGCTCCGGTTTCCTCCCACAGTCCAAAGATGTGCAGGTTGGGCGGATTGGCCATGATAAATTGCCCTTAGTGTCCAAAAAGGTTAGGTTGCGGTTACTGGGTTACAGGGGATAGGGTGGAGGTGTGGGCTTAGGTAGGGCTTTCTTTCCAAGGGCCGCTGCAAACTCGATGGGTAGAATGGCCTCCTGCACACTGTAAATTCTATGATTCTTGTTTTTGCTTCCAAAGTGAATAACCTCACATTTCTCCAAACTGCATCTGCCATTGATTTGCCCACCCACCCAACCTCTCCAGATAATGCAGAAGGATCTATACATCCTCTTCACACCCACCCACCCAACTTTGTATCATCTGCAAACTTTGAGATGTTACATTTTGTTCCCTCGTCCCAATCATTAATATTTATTGTGAATAGCTGGGGTCCCAATCCCGATCTCTATGGCACCTCATTAGCTACTGCCTGCAAATTTGAAAAGGACCCGTTAATTCCTACTCATTGTTTCTCCTTCTGCCAACCGGTTTTCTATCTACCTCAATACACTTCCCCAATCCCATGCGCTTTAATCTTGTACGATAATCTCTTAAACGTGTCAAACGCATTCTGAAAGTCCGAATATACCACATCGACTGGCTCTCCCTTGTCAACTCTACTGGTTACGTCTTCAAAGAATTACAAGAATTTGTCAAGCATGATTTCCCCTTCATAAATCCATGCAGACTCTGACTGATCCTGCCACTGTTTTCTAAATGCAACCGCTATAAAGTCCTTGGATAATGGATTTGAGAATATTCCACATGACCGACATCAGGTTTACTGGCCTATAATTCCCTGTTTTCTCTCTGCCTCCCTTTTTGAATATTGGACTGACATTAGCTACCCTCCAATCTGCAGGGACTGCTCCAGAGTCTATAGAGTCCTTGAAGATGACTGTCAACGCATCCACTATTTCTAGAGCCACTTCCTTAAGTACTCTGGGATGTAGATTATCAGGCCCTAGGGATTTATCATGCCTTCAATCCCCATCAATTTCCCCAACACTATTTCTCCCTCAATTCTCCCCTCTCACTAAATCTTGTGGCCGGGATTCTCCGATCCCGCAGCCAAGTTCTGATGCCAGCGTCAAAAGCGCCGCGAGCCACTCCGGCGTCAACGGGCCTCCAGGCCCAGGTATTCACCCCTCTTCCCAGGGGCTAGTATGGTGCCGGAGGTGGTTCCGCTGCTCACAGCCGGCGTGCCACGGCCAGCGCGTGTTCGCGCATGCCCGTCTCCGCTGTCGGCCCCCGGGCAAAATGGCGGAACCCTACAGGGGCCTGGCGTGGAGGAACATAGGCCCCCCACGGAAATAGCCCGCCCGCCAGATCGGTAGGCCCCGATCTCGGGCACGGCCACCGTGGAGGCCCCCTCTCCCGGGTCGGTATCCTCCCCCCCCCCCCCCCCCCCCCACCAGGACAGCCCCCGCTGCTAGAACTCCGAGGTCCTGCCGGATAGGGCCATATGGAACCTACGCCGGCGGGACTCGGCCGACTCGGCAGGCAGGCACTTGGCCCGTCGAGGCGCGGAGAAATGCCGGGAGGGTTGGGGGGTGCTTTCAACACGGCCCCCAACCGGTGCGGCGGCGTCCCGCAGAATTGGCGCCGGAGAATCGACGGGCCGGAGTGGTGCGGTGCGGGTCTCGCGCCCCCGCCGGGTAAGACCACACGTGGATGGCGCCGGCAGGAATCGGATATTTTTATGCGGCCACTCGGCCCATCCCGGGAGGAGAATCGCCAGGCGACGATTCTCTGCTCTCCGGAGAATCGGCAGACCGGCGTCGCGCGATTCCCACCCGGCCCGGCGATTCTGCGGCCCGGCGTGGGCTGAGAGAATCCTGCCCCTGATTTATGTCCTCTCTTGTGAAGACAGAAAGTATGTATTCAGTTGCTAAGCCATTTCGTTGTCCCTGTTATACATTTCTCCGTTTCTGTCTGTAAGGGACTTGCATTTGTCTTCACCAATCTCTTTCTCTTCACGTACTTATAGAAACTCTTAGTGTCACTCTTCATGTTCCCTGCAAGCTTACTTTTGTACTGTAGTTTTCCCTTCTTAATCAATCCCTTCGTCCTTCTTTGCTGAATTCTAAACTGCTCCCAATCCTCAGACCTATTATTTTTCTTGGCCAATCTCTATGCTTCCTCCTTGGATTGGATATTATCTCTAATTTCCTTCGTAAGCCATGGATTGGTCCTCTTACCCATTTTGCTTTTTTGCCAGACAGGAATGAACAGTTGCAGCAGTTCCTCCATGCGTTCCTTGAATGTTTGCCATTTATTTTCTGGCCTTATTAAATTGCGTTGCTACTACTAATGCTTTGTTAATCTGTACCCTTGGATTATTTGCCCCATTCAGGCTCTCAGTTGCCAAATGGTATGGGATATTCCTTACCGCTACAAAAGGCACCACCTCACACTTACTTACATTAAATTCATTTGCTATTCATGCATCCACCCTGCAGTCTTATCAAATCTTTTAAAAATTTGTGTTATTTATTCATTCACAGGACATGGCATCATTGGCTAAATCAGCATTGACTGACCAGGCATAATTACCCTTGAGAAGATGGTGGTGTGACCTAACAATGAGGAAGAAATGGTATTACAGTTCCAAAACCGGACGATGTGTGACTTGGAGGGAAACTTGCAGATGGTGGTGTTCCCACATGCCCGCTGCTCTTGGCCTTCTCAATGGTCGAGGTGGTGAGTCTGAGAGGGGACGTCAAAGAAATCTTGGTGAGTTCCTGCAATCGATCTTGTGGGCGGTACACACTGCAGCCACATTTTGCCAGTAGTAGAGGGAGCACGTGGTTATGAGGGCATTAGCTATGAGGAGCGGTTGAATCAACTCGGTTTGTTCTCACTGGAACAACGGAGGTTGAGGGGCGACCTGATAAAGGTCTACAAAATTATGAAGGGCATAGACAGAGTGGATAGTCAGAGGCTTTTCCCCAGGGTAGAGGGGTCAATTACTAGGGGGCATAGGTTTAAGGTGCGAGGGGCAAGGTTTAGAGTAGATGTACGAGGCAAGTTTTTTACACAGAGGATAGTGGGTGCCTTGAACTCGCTGCCGGAGGAGGTGGTGGAAGCCGGGACGATAGTGACATTTAAGGGGCATTCTGACAAATACATGAATAGGATGGGAATAGAGGGATATGAACCCAGGAAGTGTAGAAGATTGTAGTTTAGTCGGGCAGCATGGTCGGCACGGGCTTGGAGGGACGAAGGGCCTGTTCCTATGCTGTACTTTTCTTTGTTCTTTGTTAATGGGTGGATGGGGTACCGATCAACTTGACTGTTTTGTCTTGGATGTTCAAGCTTCGAGTGGCACTTATACGGACAAATGGAGAGCATTCCGTCACACTTCTGACTTGTGTCTTGTAGACGGACAGGCTTGTAGATGGGGAGTCAGAAGGTGAGACCCATTTCTAACCTGTTCCTGTAGTCAAAGTATTTAAGTGGTTTGTCAAGCTTTGTAAATGAATGACCTCCAGCCAATTTCGCATACAAGCCTTCCGATTGGGAGGCCCTATTTACCATCAATTTATAGTTGCCACAAAGTCAATCCGTTTTGTCCGGTTTAAGGACGGGGACTACCGATGCTGCCCAATTAGCGGATTTTATTGGCCGAATGCTCCTTAGGCCCTCTAGACATCTGAGCTCTGCTTCAACCTTCGGCAGTAGCACGTAGGGAACCGGATGGGGCTGAAAATATTTAGGCTCCGCTTCAGGGTGGACATGAATTTTCGCCAAGGCTCCCTTGATTTTCCCCAGTCCGGTTTGAAAAACTTTGGCCTCTTTCCCCAACACCTCACAGAGGCCTGCAGCGCTCATCTGAAAGATCCGCTGCCAATCTAGGCGAAGGCGTGGCAGCCAATCATGGCCTAACAGACTAGGGCCTTGTCCTTTCACTACAATCAACGTTAGCCTTATAGACTGCTGCCCATAAATCACCAGGATCATCGTGGTCCCCGCTATGGTAAGTGGCTCCCCGGTGTAGTCTTACCTCCATATCACATAAAGTCAACTGCTGTATGTTCAAACATTTGTTTACCTATGACCGAGACAGCGGCTGCAGTGTCCAATTCCATTACAAGAGGGTGACGTTTACCTGCACGGTGATCTGAATGGGGGCACCTTTGGGTGCTGTGATGCAGTTCAGCTGCATGCATTCGTCATCGGGCTGTTCCAAGTGAAAAGTTCGGGCTCTGGGTTGTGGTCTACCTCGGGTGGGGCGGTGGGTTTGTTGGCTGCTCTGTTGCTTTTGCTGCCTGCAGTTTCTCCGGCTGCACGCACCACCTCGTCTCTTCAGATTCTGGGGGGGCATATCTGGCCTAGTTCATGTGATTTGAGATCTGTGGTCCTGGCCTCGGCGGTATTGCCGCAAGGCGGGGTTCCGGGGGTTCCGATTCTCGGGGGTGGGGGGGGGGCTGAAGGCCAGGAGGGGCCACATCGCACACTGTTCACTTTCATCCGTTGGAGTTCCTGTACTCCCTTTCCTGCACTCTCTCACGAAAGAGACATTTCTACAGCCTTCCTAAGTTTTAACAATGGCTCAGCCAGTAACTTTTGTCGGGTCGCCATATTGTTCAATCCACAAATCAATCGGTCCCGTAGATTGTGGGAAGATAAAGGCCATAATCACAAAACTCAGCTAGTTTCCTTAAATGCTTTAAGGACTCGGTAACGGACTCCCCTGGGGCCCTCTCAGCCGTGTTAGGCACGATGGCCGACGGCTTGGGGCCATAATTGCCACTGGTGCTACCAGCTTTTCAAAGATCTTGGAGTCCAGGGCTGTGGAGTACGTGAGGTTTTTTTTTATCACACTGAAGGTGGGGCAGTCAAGATTATTACTGTTTGTCACTCATCATCACTTATAGTGTTAACCCTGAAAAAGTAGCGTCCAATCTTCCACACTACCATCAAACACATCAACTCTCCCAAAGAGCGGCATTTTTAAATCAGTGCAAACCTTATCCTGGTAGTGCGATAGGAGGTGACCGTTCTTCCAACAGTTAGCAGCACGACTGTAGCTCCACTTTTACCCTCATCGCCAACCTAGTGGCCACAATGGAGTCCAAAACGAGAAGCGTAGAGAAATGTATTTCATTGCAAAGTAAACTATCTACTTTAGATCCCAGCAAGGACATCTCACACTCGGCTCCCATCCGGGCCTGCTTTTATGCTAGACTCCATTACTCTGTTGATGGGCCCCGCATCAGCTCATATTTCACAAGGCTCACGGGGATACTAATTAATCCGTCCCCCGAGGTCTCGTGTGGGTTACAATGCCTCTTTCTCTTATCCCACCCTGCTCAGACCATAGGTAGGATCGCTCCAGTAACCGGGGTGGACCAAGAACATGGAGGTGCATCATGGAGAATTGGGCTAGTTTGAAATGGTATCGTGATAATGTCTGAATATCTGAAACCAACATGAGGAAAATTAATCCAACCCAATATCTTCACATTTCACATTGCTTCAACCCAGCCTAGTTAGGAAGCTTAATCAATTTTCCAACAGTGGAAAGGGAAAGAACAAATGTGAAGATGGCTTGGTCCTAAGATGATTCACAGACCACATCGATGTCCTAGCACACTTTCAAATTGACCTCTTGGTACTTTGCAATTGTATACATTTCTTTTCTTCATCGAACACACGGCAGGCGGGACCGTCAATCACTAGGCGGATCACAAAGTGCTAATTCGGAATGGTGCTATAGTCACAAGCCCTGTCGTCGCGTAGACCCTTGCCAATATTTTGCAGAGCCACCAGCTGTTGCTCCTCCAGTGCCAGAGGGTATCTGATCCCATGATCAATCCGTGCATCCTACCCCACCCCTCATCCAGATTTACCCTGATTCAGGCAGAATGCAACTCCCAGAAGTGTACTTCTTTTAAGTATATTAATAGGGGTCATCAGAATCAAAACTCAGCACTTTTGTCTGGCATGAGTGCTCATTACAGGATGCTGCTCACTACAAGCAGTTTCTAATTTAATAATCTTTTATTGCCACAAGTAGGCTTACCTTAACACATCAATGAAGTTACTGTGAAAAGCCCCGAGTCACCACACTCCGGCGTCTGTTCAGGTATACTGAGGGAGAATTCAGAATATCCAAATTACCTAACAACACGTCTTTCGGGACTGTGGGAGGAAACCGGAGCACCCGGAGGAAACCCACGCAGACCCACGTGCAGACACCGCACAGGCAGTGATCCAAGCCGGGAATCGAACCTAGGAACCTGCCGCTGTGAAGCGACTGTGCTAACCACTGTGCTACTGTGCCGCCCATGTCCGTTGAGTTATCTTACCCACCTAACAGAGTGCGAAATTACCGTTGTGTCTAGCTTTGTTAATCATTTGCACGTCGCAACTCCATTTTTACTACTGCAAACCATATTGTTAAGAAAGTAGATCTTTCATACTCTTGATATTTGGGGTGTTTTATAAGGCCTAAGAGCAGATCCCATGGCACAGTAGGTAGTGTCCCTGTCTCTGAGCCACAAGCTCCGGGTTTGAGCCCCACGAAGTGATGGCCATTGAAGGTGCAATCATAATGTGACCAAACAGGTTACAATATCAACCGGCCAATCCTTCCAACACACCCCAGCGGCAGGTGGTAAGTATGGGAGAGATTCCTGATCAGCCATGTGATGGGAAGAAGGTTGGAGGCTACTATCTGTAAAAGTGACAGTTGGACTGGCTGAGTGAACGATAACCTGCCGTACAGACGAACTGGAATATGCCTTTGGTTGTACGTAACTACTGTGGCCTCCATATGCAATTTTCACTTCAAACGGTGGGTCATTTACTCAGCAGAGTTGCGCACATTTTGTCAGATATTGGCAGGAAATCCACGCTTCTTAATTAATTTTTCTCCTTCACTGGGATTGAACCTGATTACACCTCCAGGGAGGGCCCGGGAACGCCGCACACTGTTTGGCACAAATCCCGTTTCAGGCTCTCCTGGAATTTCCGCGATATTTGTAAAAGGACTTTGAACTTGTAGCGGTCACATGGTGAGACAGCCATGATTTTGCCTGCTTTTAAAACAGCACAAAGCTGTTCTGCAGGCAGAGAAATCCATCAGAGGACTACCATCCAGCTGCAGAACATCCAAGCAGCCAATGTAAGAGACAGCAATACCTAGAAAGTGGGAAAGGGACTCTCTCCAACCTGTGTTCAACTGAGAATGAACCTCCTACAAAGTCAACTGCAAGAAGCTTCACCGCTTACTGAGAATCCTCTGCTTTTGTTATTGAACAGTACGAAGTCTTACAACACCAGGTTAAAGTCCAACAGGTTTGTTTCGATGTCACTTGCTTTCGGAGCGCTGCTTTCGGCACTACTTGCCTTCAAACAACCGCGCAACCTCAAACAAACCATTGTTTGCAGCAAACTACCCAGTCTTCAGAACAGTGACCACGACACCACACAACCCTGCCATGGCAATCTCTGCAAGACGTGCCAGATCATTGACATGGATACCACCATTACACGTGAGGACACCACCCACCAGGTACGCGGTACATACTCGTGCGACTCGGCCAACGTTGTCTACCTTATACGCTGCAGGAAAGGATGTCCTGAAGCGTGGTACATTGGCGAGACCATGCAGATGCTGCGACAACGAATGAACGGACATCGCGCAACAATCACCAGGCAGGAATGTTCCCTTCCAGTCGGGGAACACTTCAGCAGTCAAGGGCATTCAGCCTCTGATCTCCGGGTAAGCGTTCTCCAAGGCGGCCTTCAGGACGTGCGACAACGCAGAATCGCCGAGCAGAAATTTATAGCCAAGTTCCGTACACATGAGTGCGGCCTCAACCGGGACCTGGGATTCATGTCGCATTACATTCATCCCCCACCATCTGGCCTGCAAAATCCTACCAACTGTCCTGGCTTGACACAATTCACACCTCTTTAACCTGGGGTTACCCCACCTCTGGATCTGTAAAGATTTAATCACCTGCTAATGGTCGCATTCCAAGCATTGTTTGGCATCTTTGAATTTGTCTATATATATGTTTCTGGAACATACCTCTTCATTCACCTGAGGAAGGAGCAGCGCTCCGAAAGCTAGTGACATCGAAACAAACCTGTTGGACTTTAACCTGGTGTTGTAAGACTTCGTACTGTGCTCACCCCAGTCCAACGCCGGCATCGCCACATCTTTGTTATTGAAAATATGGAAAGATGTGTCATTTGAAACATGGACGTCTGGCAATATCTGGTCTGAGAGATACAGGAGAGGATACAGGGAAAGATCCCACAAAGGGTTAACAGCAGCTGCAAAGAGCAGGATTGTAAAATGCAGATTCTTTCTCTCAAGCAGGCTTAGCAAACACACAGGATTTTGAATGAAGCCAAAAACAATGGCTCACACCTTCATTGAACGTAACTATCTTAGTAAGCAGCTGGAAAAGCATGGATGATAGTTTCAGTTGAGCTAGGTGATAAATGTAAATCTTTGAAGTTATAACCAAGTGGATGTTTAGCATACAGTTAAAAACAATGGTTTCCGCACCTTCATTGAAATTAACTATCTTAGTAAGCAGCTGGAAAGGAAAGGATGAGGTTCAGTTGAATTTGGTGATAATTCTAGGTGTGAAATTTTGCTAATACCAGGTAAATTAAAGAAAACTGGAGACCATCAGTCTACAAGAAACATAATTCAAAGCCAAAATCAAAGTCAAAATTATGAGCTGAGGACACAATTGGAAAATAAAACTATAGAAATGACAGGAACCAAACCAAAATTCACACCTTTTAAATATCACAAAGGAACTTTGAACATCGCAAAGGAAACAATGTAATCAGAGGCCTGAAAGGTGAGGTTATGTCAAAATGAATATTTAGTTGTATTAGAATGTTTAGATCAAAGATATGGGCAGCACGGTAGCATTGTGGATAGCACAATTGCTGCACAGCTCCAGGGTCCCAGGTTCGATTCCGGCTTGGGTCACTGTCTGCGCGGAGTCTGCACATCCTCCCCGTGTCTGCGTGGGTTTCCTCTGGGTGTTCCGGTTTCCTCCCACAGTCCAAAGATGTGCAGGTTAGGTGGATTGGCCATGATAAATTGCCCTTAGTGTCCAAAATTGCCCTTAGTGGTGGGTGGGGTTACTGGGTTATGGGGATAGGGTGGAGGTGTTGACCTTGGGTAGAGTGCTCTTTCCAAGAGCCGGTGCAGACTCGATGGGCCGACTGGCCTCCTTCTGCACTGTAAATTCTATGATCATTTTTACAATCAAAGAGTTACTTTACAGTAAAGTCATAAAAACTAGGTAACTGTCAGAAAAATATATAAACCCGAAGAAAGGGGACAGCAGCCAGAACCAGAACTCAGAGAAAAGCAGAGAGGCGGAGAAGCAGAGAAGGAACAAGCAGCTCAGAGTCAGATTACAGTCAGCTCGGCCATGGGAAAGGGACAGGGCAAAGCAGCCGAGCTAAAACAGCTAATACATCTAAGGAAGACTAGAATTTAAAGAGGAGGCAGAGTCAGCTCAGAGTCAGCTCAGAGATAGCCAGCAGAGCCAGCTCTCACAGCTCGGTACATGGGAAAGATAGGACACAGCAACTGAGCCCATCAGCGAACACATCTAAAGAAGATCAGATTTTAAAAAGAAGATTGATTGTCAAGTTGGGCCTGAAGGTCCCTTCAACCAACCAGAAGGATTCAGAAGCAAGATCTTTTTACTTTTCTGTAAAGACAGTGATTGCATCTTTTAAAAAGAAAAAAATATATAATAAAATGACTTAAAAGTTTTAACCTGAAACAGTGGTTATTAGCCTACTTTACTTACTTAGCAATGCAGGACCCAGGATATCAATGCTACTGAGGGGTAAGTAGGTAAACTTCTTCGGTGAAGGTATGGGTTATACCGGGGGATAACTTGAAAATATAGTTTGACCTGAATAGCACCCACTGAAGCCTGCATCGGAGTCGGGGAGTGAGAATCCCTGTTCACCATTTAGAATATCGACACTTTTTTGGTTTTGGGGGTCTTCTAAGAATAGTGGTGAGTTTTTAACTTCACTTTACAAAACCTTCATTTCAACCAAAGCATCAACTCATCAAAGAAACTATAGGCCTGCGTGCAAGACACTGAGACAATCATAAATTGCAATTGTATTGTTTTTTTTCTCCCTCGTCTGTATCTTTGTATGCTTGGTAGCGTGGGTGAATGGAGTGAGTGAGATGTCAAGTCTTTAAGTCTGCACGTTCTCCCCGTGTCTATGTGGGTTTCCTCCGGGTGCTCCGGTTTCCTCCCACAAGTCCCGAAAGACGAGCTTATTAGGTAATTTGGACATTCTGAATTCTCTCTCTGTGTTCCCGAACAGGCACCGGAGTGTGGCGACTAGGGGCTTTTCACAGTAACTTCATTGCAGTGTTAATGTAAGCCTACTTGTGACACTAAAGATTGTTATTATTATTATTTAAGTTCACAAAACGTTTGCCGCTGGAAGTATTTAAATTTTCACAATCCCTTTGATGGTATGAAAATACCTACCCCTCATATGCAAAACACACTGATCATGGGCAGGAAGAAAATACATAAATTCTGTCTGCGGCAGTATGTAATATAAACCTATTGAGGGAATCTTTGACGTCTGGGACAGGTTGGAGGAGGTAGGTTGGGACCACTGCTTGGGTGGATGATAAAATCCAACACAAACTTGTTGGAATTTTTGGCCTGTTTCTGTGCTGTCATTTCTATGTAAATTCTATGTAATTTGACTCCGTTCTCAGTCCATTGCCATCTCACTGTATCGCACATGAACAACAGTTGTCTGTGAGCAGTGCCATTGCTCCTTTATTTAACCATTGACATTTATAAAGCACATAAGCTTTGAAACTTGATCTTGTATGCTTTCTGTGAGAGCTCACTAATTGGCAGCGCTGGTGAAAATAAGCCACATCCATCATAAGTATCCTTTTGAAAACAATGGCTGCACAAGAGGTTTGAATTTGCAACACTCATCTGCATTTAATGCCTCCTCTTCACAGTTCTAAGAAATCTTGTTCACTAATAATATAAAGTTTACACTTGCGCTTTAAGAAATCATTCAGTCATATAAACATAACAGACAGAATCATTTTGCAGCGAGTTCAAGTTAGAAATATATCTGTCTGGAGGGTGTGCCATTGGGTGATCCAAATCAGTATGTCTAACATTTTGTCCAAGGCCTGTTTTAAGTTGGTTCATTGCAGCCAGAATAACAGTTGGTGTCTCAATTCAATGTCCAGAGACTGGGGGAACTAAATTAGCCAAAGATGTTGATGGCTGTCCAGTGACTCTTGGTGCAAATATACGTTGGGCAAAAGCAATAACTGGCTCAGTTGCGAAGCATGGAAATAGCCCACCGACATTCACCATCCACACTCACACATGAAGAAGGACGCTGGAAAGGTACCAAACGCCTGACAACATCTGCGGACCTAACTTATTATATTCAGGAAAGAATGAGAGAAAATTGGAATACTGATTAAAGTTTTTTGGGATTCATTCTTGGGATGTGGGCATCACTGACAAGGCTACCATTCATTCTCCATCCCTGGCCACTCTTGAAATGAGTGACTCACTGTGCCACTTTGGAGGGCTGTTAAGAGTCAAACATATTGGGCTGGATTCTCTGCCCCGACCCGCCGACGGGATTCTCCGCTATGCCAGTCGGTCAATGGGGGTTCCCATTGTTGGGCAGCCCCCCGCCGTCGGGAAACCCCCGGGCGCCTGCAAAACGGAGAATCACGCCGGCGGAGAATCCCGCCCATTGTTTTGGCTCTGGAGTCACATATCGGCCAGGCCAGGTCAGACTGGCCGATTTTCTGCCCGGAAGGTCATTAGTGAACCAGATGGTTTCATGATTACTATTAATGAGGCAACACTATTGCAGGTGTACTGATTAATAGAATTTTAAACTTCACGAGCCGCCACAGTGGGTCTTGAGCTAATTTTAGAAGTGTCATTTTGGGTGGGATTGAATCATAGCATCCCTGCACTGCAGAAGGAGGCCATTTGGCCCATCGGGCCTGCACCGACCCACTGAAAGCGTACCCTATCTCTGGCCCTACTCTGTAATCCCACCCAACCTTTTGAACATGAAGGGGCAATTTAGCGTGACCAATCCACCTAACCTGCACATCGTTGGATTGTGAGACGAAACCGGAACACCTGGAGGAAACTCACGCACACACTGGGAGAACGTGCAAACTCCACACAGTCACCCGAGACCAGAATTGAACCCAGGTCCCTGGCGCTGTGAGGCAGCAGTGCTAACCACCGTGCCACCGTGCTGCCCGGTGTTTGGCAGAGTGTTACCCATCAGCTTTTTGGGTGGGATCCAGATCAGTATTCACCCACACTTAGTCGTTTTTTGGGGACTTGGGGAGTTTTTCCCCAGTCCAGCTCACAATTCGAAATTTCTTGAGCGGTGAGGAGCTGAATTCGCCGGCAAGACCAGTTCCTCAGATATCAGGGAGCCATTTTGAAAGAGTGTTTCAATCTCCAAGTGAGCCTGAGGGGGCCCCCACATCCTTCACGCATGGGCCGTGATACCCCTGTCAACATTGGCATTACCCCCTTCCCCCCAAGTGAGGACACCCCGCTATGGGATCGCTATGGGCCCCCCTGTTTCAGCCATCCCATCAACCTTTTGGGCCCCCTCCCCTTTCACGACTCCCCAACCCCCACCTTCACCCCCACCGTGGTGGTAGAATGGCACCCATGCCTCCCAAAGTTTAATCCGGGGATCTGGGGACTGCTAGTCCAGGAATATTACCACTGTGTGGTCATCCCCGCTACATCACACTTCATTAGAAAGGGAGAAAAATATGCATACAAAATGGAAGATCAGTTGTGGTACTCTCCACAAGGTAGGTCAGCGACTAGCATGTTTCTGATGAATAGGAGCCATGACATCTGGCAACACAAACCCTATTGCTCCAAAGGGTGGCTTACGTGGCTGAGACCTTTAATAACACAAGGCCCACTCTTTTTAAATAGGCTGAAGTTTCTCTGCAGATGATCAATTACTAAAAGAGAAGTTAAAATATCCCAACAGCAAATATCAGGCTTTTTTAAAAGTAGGACACTGACATTGTGATCAAATGTTTGATGCCTGCAGTGCAGCACCTTAAGTATGATGGATGTATCTGCTTCAGCAAACCTGGGACTGAAAGGTCATGAACTATGCTTGGTCTGGAATAGTTTTATCTGATGATAATGTAGCCCTATTTGCAATACATGTTCAATGCTGATACCAAGTACCTTGTTAGGAATCTTCTAGATCGACTGATTTTCCCTGTGTGATGAATATAAGCATTTCAGATATATTATATTATATGTATATGGAAATGGTGAAAAGCCTGGGTTAGTGTGTATGATTGCTGTAGTTATGTTTTTTAAAAATCCTGGTTGGCAAGACAACATTTTGGGAGGGATTCTCCGGTGTCTGTCGCCGAAATCGTGTTCGGCGATCGGCCGGAGAATCCCCGTTTGAGCCGAACTCGGAGGCGGCGTCGCTTTCGCGATGCTCTGCCTCCTCCAAAGTGGCGTACTCTAGGAGTATGCCGCAGGCCGCATTGACGGCCTCAAGACGTTACCTCAGCCCTCCTCCCGATGCTCCGCCCCCGACCGGCCGAGTTCCCGACGGCGTGGGTCTCTCATGCTATTGTTTTGTCGGGAACTCGGCGTGGCGGCTGCGGACTCAGTCCAGCGTCGCCACAGTTGGGGGAGAGCCGATCCGCGGGCAGGGAAGGCTTTGGCAGGGGCTGGGGGCACTGTTGGGGGGGTGGTCCGGGGGTCGTGAGCCTGGCCAAATGGGGGGCACTATTTGGCAGGCTGGATCCGCGCGCGGCCACCGCCATATTGCGCGGCGGGTCGGCTGCAGGCCGCCACCGTGCGCATCGTGGCCGCGGTCCTGGCAATTCTCCGGCTGTATCGGCAAATAGAGCCGGGTGCTCTACGCTGCGTGCTTGCTAGTCCCCCACCAAAAAGAAGATCGGTGGCCATTTTGTGCTGATATTCCGGTTGTAAAATGCCACTGTTCCCACACCGGCATCAGGACAGAGCATGAATATCGGAGAATCCAACCCTTTGGCTACGGAGGTGTAATTAAAGCATCATAAAATTGAAATCATTCCAGCCATGTATGTTATTTACCTGGGCTAGTGGAATTTTGTTTATATAAAGAAGGTTCCCTGGGGAGTCGATAATTAGAGACATTTGTTTAGCTTAAGTAAGATGATATAGTTATTGGCAGGCACCAGGGGCTGAAAGTATCAGGTCTTGAGTTTTGGAGTTCAGTTTTGAGATGCCTGTGAACAGCCTAGCAGTTTCTCTCAAAGCACTTTAGTTACAAAGATTTTGCTTTGTGAACAGAGCAACAGTTTCTGAAAACGCTGGCAGGTTAAACATTAGTTTGACACAGGTATGAATCTGCAAGCTGGTTTCCTGAAGGATCTCTCTCTCAAAGTGGTTTGTGCAAGACATCTCTTTACAACAAGTATTCCTGGGTTGGCTAACTGCATTTAAACGTGGATTTTGACCTGAGATGGGTTTTGCTTGAGTGGAAATAAAATATAGGAGTTAGCAATTAGTGTTTCATTGTCATTGTTAAGCATTGTTTAACTGGTAATTGTAAGCTATTTTCTTGATGATATAAAAAATTAGTTTTAAGGCTATGTTAATCATGAAGTTTGTTCTAATATACCATGGGCGGGATTCTCCAATAATGGGGCTATGTGCCCACGCCGGCGTGAAAACCAGCGGCAACCACTCCGGCGTCAACGGCCCCTGAAAGTGAGGAATTCTCCCCTTTCTAGGGGGCTAGGTTGCCGCCGGTGTGGTTCCCACAGCCCCAGCCGGTGCCGAACGGCCCGCCCGAGTTCGCGCTTGTGCAGAAGGGCCGGCGTATTTTCTCGCATGCGCGGAACGGCCAGCATATTTCCGCGCATGCGCCTGGTTCCCTTCTCTGCGCTGGCTCCCGGGCATAATGGTGGAGCCCGACAGGGAAACAGCCCACCCGCCGATAGATAGGCCCCGATCGCGCCTCACCTCCAGGACGGCCCCTGCACACTTATCTTCCAAGTCCCGCCATGTGGGAGGTGAGTAATCCACGCCGGTGGGACTCGGCCAAACTCGTTGGCCACTCGGCCCATCAGAGGCCGGAGAATCGCTGGGGGGGGGGGGGCCTCTGTCAATGGCCCCTGACCAGCGCAGCGCGAATACCGCGGGCACCTGAAAAACGGCGCCGGAGAATAGGGAAGCCAGCGTCGGGTGGGCAGGGTGGGATTCGCGCCTCCTCCCTGGGATTCTCCGACCCGGCGCAGGGTCGGAGAATCCCCGGCCCATATCCCCATTTGTGTGGAATTACTCCTGGAGTGAAGCATCCTTTCCTCACAGTCTTACAAATTAAATTAAATCTGAGGGTTTCCGTCAGGTATCCTAGCAACTGTCGGGATCTGGGTCTTGGATCGTAATACAAATATGCCAATTTTTAAATTGTTCCCAATTCATCTTCACTGACCCTCAATGGAAAATGAACAAACTTGCCCACTCACATTATTTCCAAAGAGTGCGAGTTGAATTCAAACATATTTTGATAAAAACATTTTTTAAACAGTACGCTAAACTGATATGAATTTGAGAGAGATCTTACTGAGTTCTTGAAAGAACAAATCGCAACACCCCGCCAACGAAATCTCTATCCACCCGCCATTGCTGGATTTACCCCGATTTAATCTTCTTGGACAAAAACAAGAAAATAAAAGTGATAATGAAAAATGACTGTTTGGCCTTGTGGTTCTCAAAATAATCACAGCTTTTGGTGCAGACGCTGGGGTTTATATCAAGTATAATTTTCACATCTGCGTGTATAGCAGAATGATACAAGGCTGCAATGCTACTCAGACAGTAGTGCAGTCGGGAGCGATGCAGCGTCGGATATACAGGTATACTTGCACAGCTTCTTCGCTCCTGTTTCACTTTGCACACTAGGATGTACACGAGGATAGTCTGGCTGACAAGATTAGAGGGATTGGAACTTGGGGCAGATGTGACAACAGCCCATTCACGTTGGGAATAAAACACAACACTTAATAAACGCGAAGATTGAGCACTCAAAAGCAACATGAAATATTGTAACTCCCCACGAGAGTATTTTGTCATGATTTTGCATCAGGAGGACCAAGTTTTTGATTTTAAAAATCATTGTGCCAGCGGTGGGCAATGCTGTTCAGATCTCCGCGGTACGCTAGACATCAGCATTCAGAACACGAGGACTTTGGTTGAAATGACGAGATGTTATCTTACTGATCTCACAAATAAATGCATTGTGGTAGCGTGGCCCCTTTAAGGGACAATCATTTGCGGGCCACATGACCTGCCTGGGGCCTACCGCACAGAGCGTGTGAACCCTAGCCAATGGGAAGAAAACAAGGGGCCTGGGGAGAGGGGCCCGGTGAGCATGAACCCAGGGGTCAAGGAGTAAAGACCTGTATTAAAAAACCTCTGTGCCTGTACATAGTTTAACCTCACTGTTGTTCTAATAAATAGGTGACAAAAGTAAATTGGGCAAAGGTTGCGGAATACAAAATTCGAGGTGGAAGGGGTTGTGCCAGAAATCTCCAAGGAAGGGAAGAGAAGTGGGCCGGAATTCTCCGTATGGGAGACTGTGGGCAGGATTCTCCTTGTGGGAGACTGTGGGCAGGAGTGCAAATCCGGGAGTGGTTCACAATTGTTTACCATGCAAATTTATGCATGGCGGGGATTGCGAGGGATTGCGAGGGATTCCCATGAATCCCGCTATTGGGCCGCCATTTTGAGCGGGTGGCCCGATAGCGAGGTCAGGGGCGAAATTCTCCTACCCGCCCCATTTCTGCCCCGACCGGCCGGCGGGAGTCTCCGTAACACCGGCCGGTCAATGGGGTTTCTCATTGTGGGGCAGCCCCACGCCGTCGGGAAACCCCCAGGCGCCGGCAAAACGGAGACTCCCGCCGGGTCGGAGAATGGCCGATGGCCGCCGTGAATCCCGCCCCCGCCCCTGCCGAAGTCTCCGGTACCGGAGATTGGGCGGGGGCGGGAATTGGGCCGCGCCGGTTGGCGGGACCCCCGCTCAATTCTCCAGCCCGGATGGGCTGAAGTCCCACCCAGAAATTGCCTGTCCCGCCGGCGTAAATCAAACCTGGTATTTACCGGCGGGACCAGGCGGCGTGGGCGGGCTCCGGGGTCCTGGGGGGGGGCGCGGGGCGATCTGACCCCGGGGACCTCGGAGCCCACCCACGCCGCCTGTGCCGTGGGGGCACACTTTCCCTTCCGCCTCCGCCACGGCCTCCACCATGGCGGAGGCGGAAGAGACTCTCCCCACTGCGCATGCGCGGGAAACTGTCGGCGGCCGCTGACGCTCCCGCGCATGCGCCGGGAAACTGTCAGCGGCCGCTGACGCTCCCGCGCATGCGCCGCATTTCCACGCCAGCTGGCGGGGCAACAAACGCCATTTCTGCCAGCTGGCGGGGCGGAAATCCCTCCGGCGTCGGCCAAGCCCCTCAATGTTGGGGCTAGGCCACCAAAGATGCGGAGCATTCCGCACCTTTGGGCCGGCGCGATGCCCGTCTGATTGGCGCCAGTCGGCGGACATCGCGCCGTTGGTGGAGAATTTCGTCCCCGATGTCTGGGCCTCCCCCGCAAAACAATTCAGCCCACACCTGGTATTTTCTGGGGCACCCCCTCACCTACTCCCCGCAGTGCAAGGGTGAGCCAACCACCGCGTCCCCGCCCCCCCGTCGACACCCCCCCACCGCACCGACCCAGCCTGATCCCGTTTTTTTTGCCAGACATTGCATTCTCCGCCGCATCAGAAACTTTGCTATCGCCCCGAGCATTGGAGAATCCAGCTACTGGTCTCTGCAGTAACAGTGAATGAGAAATGATGCCACCAATAGGAAAACCCGATTCTTTTGACCAGGAGGCCGAAAACCCTGGCCAATACATTGAGAGGCTTTGATACTTTTTCACTGTTAATAAGATTACCGGGGAAGACAAACTAAAGGTCACCCTGTTTATGAAATGCGGACCCCAGTCTTATAACCTGATTAGAAATTCAACATCCCCAGATGCTCCAGACACCAAGTTATTCAGTCGATGCGAGTGAAGGAGCATTACAACCCCAGACGTTCCATCGTACTGCAACGGTATAAATTTAACTCGACCATCATGGACTCAGGGGAGACCATTTCAGCATTTGTAGCCAGGCTCCGTCAAATGGCTGAACAGTGCGCAATCGACTCTCCATTAACTGAAATGTTATACGATCGCCTGCTTTGTGATATTAACAATCTCAACGTCCAAAGAAAACTATCAGCTGAACTGAAAGTATCCCTGGATAAAGCAATAGAGGCTGTTCAAGCCACAGAATGTGACAAAAAAGGCACTGCCAGGGTGCCCGATGCCAGGGTGAGTGCCAGGGAACTGCCCTGTCCTGACTCCGACCACTCAGGGTCTCCGATGGCCTCCAGGACCCCCAAGTGGCCATCACAACTGGTCGCCGCTTATGGAGACCTGTACTAATGGGCGCCCCATTGAGGTCTCGCTGGTAACTCCCGGGCGCCAGGTGAATGCGGCGTGAAGATGGCCGCACATATTTAAATGAGCCTAATGGATTATTTAATATGATTATCTGGCTCACACCCAGGTCAGGTGACTCACGCGTGGCTTTGCGCCGGGTGTGTCGCTGTGGTAGAATCGTGCCCCATGTTTCCCCAAACAGCTCCAGTGCGTGCAGGAAGGCAACTTCTGAGTGGAACGGCTGCTTGACAAGGACCCCGAGTGACGGCACAGAGGAAGATGAACCAAGATCCCAGCAGCAGGATCGTGGGCAGACGCAAAGAACAGAAACGGGCCATCAGCCCAGGAATTTTGACGAATTTTGCAGATTTGCAGAGACCACCCTCAAGAGATGCGCCGTTGCAAAGATTTTGTTGGCTTCAATGTATACATTCTGGGGTCGGTGGGACCTCTACAAATGGGATGGTCTACACCTGGACCCGAGGGGTACCAATATCCTGGGGGGGAAATTTGCTAATGCTCTTCGGGAGGGTTTAAACTAGTTCAGCAGGGGCTTGGGAACCTGAATTGTAGCTCCAGTATACAGGAGGTTGAAAGTAGTGAGGTCATGAGTAAGGTTTCAAAGTTGCAGGAGTGTACCGGCAGGCAGGAAGGTGGTTTAAAGTGTGTCTTCTTCAATGCCAGGAGCATCCGGAATAAGGTGGGTGAACTTGCGGCATGAGTTGGTACCTGGGACTTCGATGTTGTGGCCATTTCGGAGACATGGATAGAGCAGGGACAGGAATGGTTGTTGCAGGTGCCGGGGTTTAGATATTTCAGTAAGCTCAGGGAAGGTGGTAAGAGAGGGGGGAGGGTGGCATTGTTAGTCAAGGACAGTATTACGGTGGCAGAAAGGACGTTTGATGAGGATTCGTCCACTGAGGTAGTATGGGCTGAGGTTAGAAACAAAGAAGGAGAGGTCATCCTGTTAGGGGTTTTCTATAGGCCTCCGAAAAGTTCCAGAGATGTAGAGGAAAGGATTGCAAAGATGATTCTGGATAGGAGCAAAAGCAACAGGGTAGTTGTTATGGGGGACTTTAACTTTCCAAATATTGACTGGAAACGCTATAGTTCGAGTACTTTAGATGGGTCTGTTTTTGGCCAATGTGTGCAGGAGGGTTTCCTGACACAGTATGTAGATAGGCCAACGAGAGGAGAGGCCATATTGGATTTGGTACTGGGTAATGAACCAGGACAGGTGTTAGATTTGGGGGTAGGTGAGCACTTTGGTGATAGTGCCCACAATTCCATTACGTTTACTTTAGTGATGGAAAGGGATAGGTATATACCGCAGGGCAAGACTTATATCTGGGGGAAAGGCAATTATGATTGCCTTTCCCCCTAAAAATTGCCCTTAGTGTTGGGTGGGGTTACTGGGTATGGGGATAGGGTGGCGGTGTTGACCTTGGGTAGGGTGCTCTTTCCAAGAGCCGGTGCAGACTCGATGGGCCGAATGGCCTCCTTCTGCACTGTAAAGTCTATGATAATCTATGATGATGCGATGAGGCAAGGCTTAGGATGCATCGGATGGAGAGGAAAACTGCAGGGGATGGGCACAATGGAAATGTGGAGCTTGTTCAAGGAACAGCTACAGCGTGTCCTTGATAAGAATGTACCTGTCAGGCAGGGAGGAAGTGGTTGAGCAAGGGAACCGTGGTTTACTAAAGCAGTCGAAACACTTGTCAAGAGGAAGAAGGAGGCTAATGTAAAGATGAGACATGAAGGTTCAGTTAGGGCACTCGAGAGTTACAAGTTAGCTAGGAAAGACCTAAAGAGAGAGCTAAGAAGAGCCAGGAGGGGACATGAGAAGTCTTTGGCAGGTAGGATCAAGGATAACCCTAAATCTTTCTACAGATATGTCAGGAATAAACGAATGACTAGGGTAAGAGTAGAGCCAGTCAAGGACAGTAGTGGGAAGTTGTGCTTGGCGTCCGAGGAGATAGGAGAGGTGCTAAATGAATATTTTTCATCAGTATTCACACAGGAAAAAGACAATGTTGTCGAGGAGAATACTGGGATTCAGGCTACTAGACTAGAAGGGCTTGAGGTTCATAAGGAGGAGGTGTTAGCAATTCTAGAAAGTGTGAAAACAGATAAGTCCCCTGGGCCGGATGGGATTTATCCTAGGATTCTCTGGGAAGCTAGGGAGGAGATTGCTGAGCCTTTGGCTTTGATCTTTAAGTCATCTTTGTCTACAGGAATAGTGCCAGAAGACTGGAGGATAGCAAGTGTTGTCCCCTTGTTCAAGAAGGGGAGTAGAGACAACCCCGGTAACTATAGACCAGTGAGCCTTACTTCTGTTGTGGACAAAATCTTGGAAAGGTTTATAAGAGATAGGATGTATAATCATCTAGAAAGGAATAATTTGATTAGAGATAGTCAACACGGTTTTGTGAAGGGTAGGTCGTGCCTCACAAGCCTTATTGAGTTCTTTGAGAAGGTGACCAAACAGGTGGATGAGGGTAAAGCAGTTGATGTGGTGTATATGGACTTCAGTAAAGCATTTGATAAGGTTCCCCACGGTAGGCTACTGCAGAAAATACGGAGGCATGGGATTCAGGGTGATTTAGCAGTTTGGATCAGAAATTGACTAGCTGGAAGAAGACAAGTGGTTGATGGGAAATGTATAGACTGGAGTCAAGTTACTAGTGGTGTACCACAAGGATCTGTTTTGGGGCCACTGCTGTTTGTCATTTTTATAAATGGCCTGGAGGAGGGCGTAGAGGGATGGGTGAGTAAATTTGCAGATGACACTAAAGTCGGTGGAGTTGTGGACAGTGAGGAAGGATGTTACAAGTTACAGAGGGACATAGATAAGCTGCACGCTGGGCTGAGAGGTGGCAAATAGAGTTTAATGCAGAAAAGTGTGAGGAGAATCATTTTGGAAGGAATAACAGGAAGACAGAGTACTGGGCTAATGGTAAGATTCTTGGCAGTGTGGATGAGCAGAGAGATCTCGGTGTCCATGTACATAGATCCCTGAAAGTTGCCACTCAGGTTGAGAGGGTTGTTAAGAAGGCGTATGGTGTGTTAGCTTTTATTGGTAGCGGGATTGAGTTTCGGAGCCATGAGGTCATGTTGCAGCTGTACAAAACTCTGGTGCGGCCGCATTTGGAGTATTGCGTGCAATTCTGGTCGCCGCATTATAGGAAGGATGTGGAAGCATTGGAAAGGGTGCAGAGGAGATTTACCAGAATGTTGCCTGGTATGGAGGGAAGATCTTATGAGGAAAGGCTGAGGGACTTGAGGCTGTTTTCGTTAGAGAGAAGAAGGTTAAGAGATGACTTAATTGAGGCACACAAGATGATCAGAGGATTGGATAGGGTGGACAGTGAGAGCCTTTTTCCTCGGATGGTGATGTCTTGCACAAGGGGACAGAGCTTTAAATTGAGGGGAGATAGATATAGGGCAGATGTCAGAGGTAGGTTCTTTACTCAGAGAGTAGTAAGGGCGTGGAATGCCCTGCCTGCAACAGTCGTGGACTCACCAACACTAAGGGCATTCAAATGGTCATTGGATAGACATATGGACGATAAGGGAATAGTGTAGATGGGCTTTAGTGTGGTTTCACAGGTCGGCGCAACATCGAGGGCCAAAGGGCCTGTACTGCGTTGTAATGTTCTATGTTCTATACAGTTCAACCTCATTGTTGTTCTAATAAATCACTTTGCGATTCAAGCTGCCTCCTCGTTGATACCTCACACTATTACAGATATGGTAGAACACCGACTAGAAATGTTGGGTATTTGTGCTTGAGCTCTGGTGATGGGTTAATGGATGTCAGCCATGAGGCGATGATAGGGTTGCTAAGTCTGCTTGGACAGAACCTTGGAGGTTAGATCGATCATGTGACATTTGATCCCATGACGGCTGACCAGGTGACATTTGCCCACAGTTTGAAAATATTCTTTCATTTACCTTATACAGGGCAATAGTTGTGTCTTTACAGAAGCCTAACAGTAGCTAAAGGGTACACGTTTTATACCCCTTGCTACCTCTATCACCTTCACTCCACACTCACTTCCATTTCATAGTGTTGATCTGATAGTGAACCAATGCCCTGGAAATAGGGTTGCCAATCCTGTAGGATTAGTCTGGAGTCTCCGGGAAAGGAAGATAAATCTCGAGGACGCCGCTGTTTGCAATCCTGGAGAAAAATCAGCAGGGCATTATAAATGAATGTGATTTTAAAGTTTTCTTTGAGCATTTCTCTTTACCAGCTACTAAAATTGAAAATGGGCTAAAATGCTTTCCATTATATTTATTCATTCAAGGAATGTGGGCTTCATTGGTTAGTCCAGCATTTATTGTCCATCCCCAATTGCCCTTCAGAAGGAGGTTGTGAGCTGTCTTCTTGTGAGATTTACCAGGATGTCCCTGGGCTGGAGAGTTTTACTTATGAAGAGAGATTGGATGGACTTGGATTGTTTTCCATGGAGCAGTGGAGACTAAGGGTGGGCGCACAACCCCTACAGTGCAGAAGGAGGCCATTCGGCCTATCGAGTCTACCCCATTATCCCCTTAATCTAACCTACACATCTTTTTGGACACTAAGGACAATTTAGCATGGCCAATCCACCTAACCAGCACATCTTTGGACTGTGGGAGGAAACCGGAGCACCAGGAGGAAACTCACACAGAGGTCCAAGGCCGGATTTGAACCCGGGTCCCTGCTGCTGTGAGGCAGCAGTGCTAACCACTGTGCCACCATAGTTGCCCATGATTGAGATGTACAAAATTATGAGGGGCATAGATAGAGTGGAGGGATTAATGGCCGGGGGGGGGGGGGGGGGGGGGGATACATTTAAAGTAAGGGGCAGGAGGTTTAGAGGGGATGTGAAGAAAAACTGTTTTACCCAGAGGGTGGTAGGAGTTTGGAACTCACTACCTGAAAGGGCGGTGGAGGCAGAGACCCTCATAACATTTAAGGAGTATTTTGTGGGGCGGCATGTGGTTGGCACTGCTGCCTCACACTGCCGAAGACCCGGGCTTGTGTAGTTTGCACATTCTCCCCGTGTCTGCGTGGGTCTCACCCCCACAACCCAAAGATGTGCAGGTCAGGTGGATTGACCACTCCAAATTACCCCTTCATTGGAAAGAAACTGAAATGAGTCCTCTAAATTTTCGATGTTCACCTGCTGTCCTAAGACATAAAGGCCAATTTCTAGGAAATGAGATTGGAATAGGTAGCTGGTTGCTTTTGACTGGTGCGCATTCGATGGGCCGAAGGGCCTTTTCTGTGCTGTATGTTTCTATGACTATGATAGTGAGTGGCTTGGAGGGAAACGTCTAGGTGGTGGTGCTCCCAGGTATCTACTGCTCTTGTTCTTCTCGATGGTAGTGGTTGTGGTCGAAGGAGCGTTGGTAAGTCCCTGCAGTGCATCTTGTAGATGGTACACTCTGCTGCCACTGTGCGTCAGTGGTGGAGGGAGTGAGTGTTTCTGGGAAAGGTAGCAATCAAGTGGGCAGCTTTGTCCTGGATGGTGTCGAGTTTCTTGAGTGTTTCGGGAGTTGCACCCACCCAGGCAAGTGGCATAGGGAGGCAGTGTTTCACAAGGATGGATATATTGGCTGACAAATGGCTGAAGCAAGGGAGCAAGTCATGTGATGATACCTCCAGGAACACATTTACTCATAATTGGCAGCCCTATCTGGAAATTGGCTCTTTTCGGAGCCGGGCACCATGGCTGGAATTGTACAGTCCTCGCGCCAGCCCCAGAGGGGAGTGGGGGGGGGGGGGGGGGGGGGGAATTCTGCCCCATGCTCAGCATCTCCAGGCGAGTAGGGATAAAGGTCAAATTACAAAGCAAATACATCAGTCAACTGAAACTGCTTTGATATCTTTCATTCACGACACAGTAGAAAATGAGTAGCCTTTAACTGCCCTTGCCTTTTTTTCCCTAAAAATACCACAGTGCAAAAGAAAAGACACTCAGTTGCTGGGGCCACAACCCTGAAGAGGTAAATGCAACATCAACTGCAAAGTGTACACAGCTGTCATGCGATCGAATGTCACATGGTCGAATGTCATGCGATCGGACATCCAGGAATACGATCAATCTTGGGCCTGACACTGTCTCTCGGCTGACGCCGGTTTACTCAGCACCAGGGATCAAGCACACATGCCCAACATTCCTAGTCAATCTTCCAACACATCTCTCAGCCGGGGTCTGAAATGACTGATAATTGCTCCGTAATGAATCTCAGTGTCAAGTGGCTAAGCTTGTCTTCATGAATTTGTAGCTAACATTAAACAGTAGCTCTTAACTCAGCACCGATCACCACTGACATTCCACCCATGCAAAGGTAATCAGCAAATGATCCCATGCTGTAATAGGGACCCATCACCCACACCAAATATGGCACCTCCTGGACCTTGTCTCTGGGAGACTAAGTAACTTTAGAGAAACCCCATCACTGTTCTCGTACGGCAGCAGTTCCCCTTGAGGTATGCGTCCTTCCCTCGTTTCTATCAGGTTTCATCAGGGTTTAGAAATGAAGTAATACCTGGTTGGGTTCCAGAGAAAAAGACTGTCCAAGATAAAAAGAAAGCAATCTTTCACCAGGTACCTTCACCCGCACTTTTCCAATCTTTTGGAAGGTAAACCGAAACGTTTTGGAATTACAAAGCAGGCTGAGGTTGTACAAGATGCACAAAGCAACGGTAGCGTTCAATATCTTTGCCAGGCTGTCTGATGTTACATCTAATCCTTCCCTCCCTCCTTCAGAAGCAACAGATGGAGATATACCCTCAGGCCCTACTTGAGCAGTGCCTATTTTCACTTCCCTCTTCCAATGCCCACAGACAATCAGTACTTAAGGGTTAACTGTAAACATCGATGACGCTGTTTCTGGCCAGAATGGAGGTGACTGGGGAAATTCCTGTCTCCGCTGGTGGAGATCGGTACGAATCGCCGCCTGGGTGAGGCCTCGTTGGTGCAGCCAGTGACTCTGGGGCACAGGGTGAATGCACGTCAAGATGGCCATGCATATTTAAATCATGTCAGTCCTGCCCGCTGAGGGTGACTAGGATTGATTTAATACACAAAACCTCTGTTTGGTAACTATCTTTCACTCACAGCTTTTTTGTTGGGGGGAATCACACTGTATTTATTGAGATCAAAATGGCGCCTGATAGCAGGAATCCCTCGCAATCTGTGCAGTGCATAAAGTTGCATAGCGAAGGATTAGGCATCGCTCCCTGATTTATTTTTCCAGTGGGAGAGTAAATCAGGAGCAATTCAGCTCCAGCGGGAGAACCTAATCTCCCAATCTGAGAATTTTTCCCACTGTCAGTAGATACTCTGGTAAGAGTTTGTCCTGAATTTCCATCCACGCGTCAAGTGCACAGAGTTGGGAAAATTCCTGGTTCCGCGAGTCCAGCTTCTAAAAACTGGGATTAGAAATTGGGGTGGGGTCTCCAGAGGTCATGAGGAGAATTCTGGAAGGTCTGCCCAGGGGCTCCAACATGATGACCAAAAATGTACTATCAAGCGTAAAACAGAACAGATACCTCCAGCACTCATCTCTCACTCCCCACACACTCCTCATGCCTCATCCATGCTATCCCATATCCAGTGCCTCCGCGTTCCCCTCATACTTTCCATGCCAACCTATGCTCCACCACTCTCCCCTCATGGCCCTTTATCGACTCTACGCTAAGTCAGTGCCAATTCATGCCAAACTATGCCGTCCAATCCCACCATCCTTTGCTATTGCAGCTAATATACCAGCTCAGGCAGACCTCAGGACCCATGCAGAGATGAGAAAAAATAATTCTATAAAATTAAGTTCTAAGTGACAGCTGAATTGCACCAGTATTATGATCCCTTGTGCATGGCATGGAATATGAGGGATTCCCAGGGAATCCTGCCATCGGGTCGTTATCTTGCCCGATAGCTGGGTCGGCAGACGGCACCACCAACCTGCACCACAAAGTGTCTCAGACCCTTCCCCCCACCATAAATCAGCCCGACCCCCACCACTGCAAGGCAGCCCCGACCCCCAGGTTCCCTGGATGCCACCCTCCCCACCCAAGTACAGGGGTGACCTGACCCACCTCTCCCCAGCCCTGTAATAAGAGGGCCGCCAGGGATCCCTGTAATAAGGGTACCCCCCTGGGAGCCCTGTAATAGAACATACAACATAGAACATACAGTGCAGGAGGAGGCCATTCAGCCCATCGAGTCTGCACCGACCCACTTAAGCCCTCACTTCCGCCGTATCCCCGTAACCCAATAACCCCTCCTGACCTTTTTTGGTCACTAAGGGCAATTTATCATGGCCAATCCACCTAACCTGCACATCTTTGGACTGTGGGAGGAAACCGGAGCACCCAGAGGAAACCCACGCAGACACGGGGAGAACGTGCAGACTCTGCACAGACAGTGACCCAGCGGGGAATCGAACCTGGGACCCTGGCACTGTGAAGGCACAGTGCTATCCACTTGTGATACCGTGCTGCCCCATATAGGGCAACCCCCCTCAGAGACCCCTGTAAAGGGGTCCCCTCACAGATACTCCTGTAATAGGGGGTCCCCACAGAGGTAGGTGCAGTGAAATCACACGCTTGAGTGATTCAAATGCACTCAGTGCAACTTACATCTCTTTGATGTGGTCAGTGTTTACAAACATTGTGGCCATGTTTGCAAACATTGTGGTCTTTGATATGGACATGTTTACAAACATTGCGGTTTCACCACTTTAGCCACTGGAACATGAAAGGATACGATTGGATCAATGCTCCAGATGGATTTACGAGCTCTTAATCACAAACCACTACTCAAAAGCTATGAATGGATCTGTAGGAACCAGATGCAGATACAGCTGCTCTCTTTTGAGGAATGGACATGTGGAGCTGTAAGTATTACAGCTATAATGCTTCCCACTGCCCCGGTCTGACCTGCTCTCTAGCTTCCAGGCAGAGGTCCCTTTTCTGGGTGGGAGGGTCTGTTTGGGGGGGGGGGGGGTCAGTGTGTGGTGGAGGGTGTCTGTGGGGGAAGGGGGGGGGGGGGTTGGAGCATGGCACTTTGGTCAACGACCCCGATTTTGCCCCGACATCTTATTCTCTTCCCATCAGGGAACGCATTCCGGGCGTCCCGGGACAGAGAATCCAGCCTTAAGTGTCTATTTCACACTTCATTACATTTTAAAAACACTCTAATTCATAAAAACTTACTTACTCCAATACAGTCCTTCGGGTACATAAAGTCTGATAACCACAAACATTTAATTCAAGTGCACACTGACTTACAGCAAGGAACATTGGAATTCATAGTCCCACTTCAAAAAGTCTATAACCTCATGTAGTTGTCAATCCAACTGTGAAATGGAATTGACAACTGACAATGGATGGTTGTGAAATCAGTCATACCACATTAATCCAGTAACAGAAACCTCAGACCTATGTCAATAGACTAAGTGAAATAGCAAGCAGTGATTATTTTTAACACTCTTGACATTTTTTCAAAGATTTAACTTTTAAATGCCCTCTGAGTGGCTTACTCTGCCATTTCAAAGGGCAGTTAAGAGTCACCCACATTGCTGTGGGTCTGGAGTCACATGTAGGCCAGACCGGGTAAGGGTCGCAGATTTCCTTCCCTTAAGTAAACCAGGCAGGTTTTCACAACAATCGATGGCCATTATTGAGATTAGTTTTCAATTCCAGATATTTATTAAATGAATTTAAGTTTCACCAGTTGTCCTGGTGGGATTTGAACCCATGTCCCCAGAGCATTGCTTGGGCCTCTGGGTTGCTAGTCCAGAGTAATTACTACGACACCACCATCTCTCCCCCTACGGTAATGATTTTCCACAGTTACCAGGTGGGTTGTTGTTAACACGCACAGCCCTCTGTCCCTCAAAGCGGGGCCAGAGGTGGGAGCACGTCAGGGAATCGGCCTATGGCATTTTTCTTTTACAATTTCTCCATATTGCCTGCCTCAAATTTACCTCAAGGGGCTGTGAAAATTCTCCCGGGTGTCAGCAAATCACCCCGACCATTCCAGTTAAAGCGCCTTGTTTCTCCGTATTGAGAATCCTGGATTAATGACCGCGGCCCAGTCAGCAGAATGCCAGCAAGAGTTGGAGAGAAGAAGGAATGAATCAAGACGTAGTGGTTTGCTTAATGCTGGTCTGGTGTATCATTTCCACATGCATTCTCCTGCCATAAGATTGGAGGAAACCACAGAGAAACAGTAAAAATGTCCATGTGTTACAAAGGGGGATAGGGATAGGTAGCTGATGAAATAAAAGGCTTAGGAATGTCCAGCATTCCAAGGTCGCTAATGTGAAAAACTGGGTGGGATTTGCTGCGCAATTCGCCGTGTCTTTCGCGGCAGCGAAAGGAGCTTTTCTGGTTCCTGCCACTGTCAGCGGGGTATCCCATTGAATCCACCCCCTCGTCGCCGGGAAACCTATCTCCAGCAAGAGACATTCACGCCATCTTCCCTTGATACTTAATGTCATTACCATCGCTGAATTCCACATCATCAACATCCTTTTTGACAAGAAGGTTAACTAGAATATCCATGTAAATACTGTGGCTACAAGAGCAGGTCAGAGGTTAGAAATCCTGCAGTGAGCAACTCACCTCTTGACTCCCCAAAGCCTGTCCACCATCTACAAACATACCAATTAGTAGCAGGAGAAGACCACCCAGCCGCTTGAGCCTGATTCACGGTTTAATAAGATCATGGCTGATCTGGTTGTAACTTCAGCTGTTCATTCACTGTCCCTGGGTCAAAAACCCCCTCCCTAATAGCATTAAGGATCTACCCACACCACATGGACAGCAGGGCTTCAAGAAGGCAGATCACCTCAACCTTCTCAAGGACAATTAAGGATGGACAACAAACACAGGTCTAGCCAGCCACCTCCAAACCCCATGCATGAATTCAAAAGAACTGGCCGATGTGTCTTAACACACTAACATATGAAGTAGGGGCAGGAATAGGCCACTTGGTCCATCAAGCCTGTGCCATCATTCAATTCGTTCATAGAATTGTAGAATCCCTACAGTGCAGAAGTAGGCCATTGGGCCCATCGAATCTGCACCGACCCTACGAATGAACAGTCTACCCAATGCCCACTCCCCTAATCCACGTAACCCCAAACCTAACCTGCACATCCCTGGACAATAAAAGACAATTTAGCATGTCCAATCCACCTAACCTGTACATCTTTGGATTGTGGGAGGTAATTGGAGCATCCGGAGGAAACCCACATAAAAACGGGGAGAACATGCAAAATCCACAGACAGTCACCCGAGGTCGGAATCGAACCCGGATCCCTGCCGTTGTGAGGCGGCAGTGCTAACCACTGTGCCGCCGTATCCTCTGAAACAATCTGTAGATTGTGGGTGCAGACGCCTTTTCCTCTTCTCATTTATTTCCATGAGTCCATTTTTGTTGATGTGCTTTGATGGCAAAAATCTTCCTGTTGAAATATGACTCGTCTGCTCAGGATGCCCAGTGTCAAGAAAGTCTGGAGTTTAATCTCACTTCAGCTCCCAGCGCTGACACACAGGAAGAGGTGCACTTGTCCCGCAGGCCTGGCAGGCTGACACTTAGATAAACCAAGGAGATTTATGAGTCCCTGCATTCAAAAGTCACTGACAGCTTAAGCCAGTGGGTTTACACAGGTGTGAACTTCAGAATTGACAGAAAAATTCAAGGGCTCCTGCCTTGTTATTTTTCAACCTGCTCCTCTTGTCCACCCACACTCATCCAAATGTCCTGCTTTTGTATAGATATAAACTGAAAGGTTTTGAAACGATTATTTCTGACTGTCCAGGTACAATTTGTGCCCTCGTAGATTTAGCCCAGCCCATTGAAAGTGCCAAATATGAATAATATCAGGATATTAATCTGGGAGTTGAATCGGAATTATTCAAGCCTGCTGGATTTTGGTTCCCCTGTTTACAAGCCTCATAAAATCCTATTGTTTTGAACGCATGCAGTGGAGGCACACTGCAACCTAACTCTTGGCATTGTGTTGTGGATATTCTTGTCAATGGTTACGTCAAGTATATGATATTGCCATAGGAGCCACAGTGATAGGTCTGATCCCAATAAGGAATTCTGATACAGGACAAGGCTCAGGTGCTCCATCTGCCACCTCCTCCCCCTTCCCTCCATATTCTAACGTCACCGTATGAGTCAGGCAGCCTGAAATCCCACCAGTGCTGCCAATTGTACAGTAATGTCTACATGAGGCAAATAATACCTGCTGTGCAAGAGATGTAAATAGGATCCACAACACCGCATTAGAACAGCAAACAATCCCTTTGGGGGTTAGTGCCAGCTGGTGGCAGCTGTCTTATCTCGGGGGGGCTCAACTTCCACTCTAGAGACTTGAGCAGAAGATTCCGACCTGCACTCAAGTGCAGTACTGAGGGAGTGCAGCACTGTTGGAGGCCAATGAAATGCTTTTGAATTGCAGCAATGTTCACCCTGCCAGCTCCCCAAAACTGCAATGCGATGACGACCGGATGATTAGTTGTCTTAATGATGTTGATCCAATGATAAACAGTAGCAAGGGCTATGGGGACAACTTTTCTTCAAACTAGTCCATGGGGCCTTTTATATTTTTGTTATTGCTGGGGTGTCTCGGGGGACAGTGATTTTCTTACTCTAGAAGAGATCTTGCTGGAAGCAATGGTCTTCCCTGAGAAACTCTTTCGTTCACATCACCAACTGGAGACAAAGTTATAGAACGTCGGGAGACAGATACAGCTCCTTTCTTCTCACTCACCTTCACTCCGTGAGGGACCTCACTATGATATAGCTCCTTACACTATTTACACTATTACTCTATGGCTCAGTAGCTATCATTAGTTTCTCAACAACATTAGGGTTGCCAACTGATGGGAGTATATTCCTGGAGTATTCAACACTTGACTTGCCCTCTCATGCTTCAGCCATTCATCAGCCAATACACCCATTCTTGTGACATACGGCCTTCCTCTGCCTATTGACAAGCAAAATTAAACTCATTACCCAATTGGATGACGCTAGACTGTCAACCAAACAACCTTTTCCTTCCCATTTTCAATATTTTAATATCTGGTAGAGAGAAAAACTCAAATAAAGTTTTAAATAACACAATCTTTTTCAATGCCCTGAGGATTTTATGCCAGGGTTGCACCCAGCAGTGACCTGGAGATCAATCTATAATTCCTGGAGACTTCAGGCCAATCCTGGAGTGTTGGCAACCCTGGACAACATCCACCCGACAGAGCATGGGGCCATGGTTGAACATACTACCTGAAATATGACACCTTTGACAGTGGACTGTATTCCCTCACAACTGTATTGAAACATGGGGCTAGATCTTTGTACATAATTCTGCAGCGTAGCGCAAAACCCCAAACCCGCTGGCACAGAGGTGAGAGTGCCAGCCACTGATCCATCACACCAGAAGCGTGTTGATGTTTGCATGTGTGAAGTTTAGATTTCAGCAGACTGACATTCCTGATTGATGCCAGCTCTCAATGCGTAGGCTGCGAAAATTGATTCCATCTCCCAGTGTCAGACCTGTATCCTGGATCCATGACAAGGGATACTGGATATGGCAGTGGAGGCATGGGAAGCGGTCTCATAGATCCTGGTTTTCCAAAATCCAAATTAAACAATTGGCTGTGTATAAATCCCGGAAATCGGATAATTGAAGTATGTAGGGAAGACGTAGGGAAGTTGTTTCCATTAGCAGGGGAGACTAGGACCCGGGGGCACAGCCTTAGACTTTAGAACAGAGATGAGGAGAAATTTCTTCAGCCAGAGAGTGGTGGGTCTGTGGAATTCATTGCCACAGAGGGCGGTGGAGGCCGGGACGTTGAGTGTCTTTAAGACAGAAGTTGATAATTTCTTGATTTCTCGAGGAATTCAGGGCTATGGAGAGAGCGCGGGTAAATGGAGTTGAAATTAGGGGCAGCACGGTAGCCTTGTGGATAGCACAATTGCTTCACAGCTCCAGGGTCCCAGGTTCGATTCCGGCTTGGGTCACTGTCTGTGCGGAGTCTGCACATCCTCCCCGTGTGAGCGTGGGTTTCCTCCGGGTGCTCCGGTTTCCTCCCACAGTCCAAAGATGTGCAGGTTAGGTGGATTGGCCATGCTAAATTACCCTTAGTGTCCAAAAATTGCCCTTAGTGTTGGGTGGGGTTACTGGGTTATGGTGATAGGGTGGCGGTGTTGACCTTGGGTAGGGTGCTCTTTCTTAGAGCCAGTGCAGACACGATGGGCCGAATGGCCTCCTTCTGCACTGTAAATTCTATGAAATCAGCCATGATCGAATGGTGGAGTGGACTCGACGGGCCGAATGGCCTTACTTCCGCTCCTATGTCTTATGGTCTTATGTATCAAGCAACACCAAAAATTGAAATGTCAAATGGGGGAAACGCAGCCTGTTTGCTATTAGCAGAGGAGGCTGCAATATATATCAGGATTGAAAACCCACTAGAACAACATCCCGCAACAATAACTGGGTGAACCTGGTCCTTGCCCTGCTTTTATTTGCAGGGTCAGAGGGCAATCACCCCATTTGCACGGCCCTGGTCGCCATCTGTGCCACTCAGGCAGTACTTGCCCTTCCCGCTAACGGTGGAAAATACAGTAGTTGTGTACCATTCTAATGGGGGAGAGGAAGGTGGGTGGGATGGGACGGGGAAGGTGCTACTGGTTGCCAACCCATGAAGAAACAAGAGTGAGTCCTCTCCCATTGGCCACTCTCCTTATTGGATGAAAATATTCCCCCAAAACACTTCTATTTCAGGGAACAAGCTACGATACCAAGCACTGTTCCCTCTAAACAGTGCAGCAACCCAAAAGGTCTTGTGCAGGCTGTGAGCAAGTCAGCCCCCTTAAGTTACCGCAAAAATCTTTAAAGGGGCCACGCACGACAAGGGGCCACTAACCCCAACCAGAACCATCAGGCGACACCCACAACTGCCATTGGTTACCTGGAGACCAAGGAAAAATATAGCAAAGGATTGACTTTCTTTCTTTCCTGGGGTGACGTGACACTCCAGGACTCCCAGTGGAGACCATCTCTCGCAGGGTGCACCTCTTGGGAAATCACAGGGACATAGTTATGCAACTCCCTCTTCATATTATCTACACTGATAGATTATTGTTCTGAAATGGGCTTGATATATGCTTTCTGAACTAGGAGAAGAAAAATAACATTGTGTTCTGCACAACGAAGATTCTTTTTGTATGAGTGTTAGTAAATTTAGCTAGCGTGTCAAGCCCTCATGTATATACTGACTATAAATATTTTCCATATTGAATCCAAGTTCTATTTACGGACAATCATCAGTAACATACCGTCAACAGACTTACAAAGGTGATTTATAAAATAATGCCACTGATATCGATATTTTTAGAGTTGGAAATAAACGCAAATGGGTGGAAATTCCCACTTTCATCTTCAGATGTAAAGTGGGTGTTAGTGGATGCCTGTTATATACCCTGCCCTAAATCACCTTGTCATCGACTTTCTGACCAGAAGCAGGAGTAGCTCAACTCATCATAAAAACTTCCATTTAATTGTTTAAGATCATGTCAGTCCTGGTGTTTTCAGGTCAGGGAAAATCAACGAGTTTCTCTGTTCCTGAAGGAGATTTGCGGCCTGATTGAAAACAGAAACGTACTGGCGAGCAATGAGGACAGGGTTGATCAGCGTTGGGATTGCCCCCACAATGAAACACAGCGGTGACACTCAGACTGTGATATTTACGGAGAGGCTGCAGGTGAGTCTGAAAGCAGCTGAAGGACTCAGCAAGGGATAGAGGGGGTTATAAAGGCCCTGTCGATCCTTTACCTTCATTATAATTTTAAATTGTTATTCCAGAATGATGTTTCCTACAAGACTATACTTCAAAAGTACTTTCCATAGAATAAGTACATCCATTGAGTCTCTACAGTGCAGAAGGAGGCCATTTGACCCATCAAGTTTGCAGTGACCCTCTGAAGGAGCACACTACCTAGGCCCACTCCCCCACCCTATCCCAATAACCCCGCCTAACCCGCACATTTTTGGAAACTAAGGGGCAATTTAATCCATCTAATCTGCAATCACATCTTTGGACTGTGGGAGGAAACCGGAGCACCCAGAGGAAACCCACACAGACACGGGGAGGATATGCAAACTCCACAACGTCACCCAAGGCCTGAATTGAACCCGGGTCCATGATGCTGTGAAGTAGCAGGGCTAACCACTGTGCCGCTGGCGTTTCTGATTTTGCCTGTCCCTCGCCGGTCATTATTCCCCTCACGGAATATTGAAACCTCACTGACATGACATCATGTCGGCGAGGTTCACAACATATTTGTGAAGTTGGTAAACAGTCAGGGGGAACCCGCTGGGGTCGCCATGGTAAGTATAGCCCCCGGTGGGAGAGGGCCATGCCTGCCTTGCCAGACCGACAGTGCCCACTCATTTTTTTTCCCAGACAGCCTGAAAATCTGGACTAAAACTCAGCTATGCATCTGGAGAGCTGCACACTGGGTTTCAGTCAGGGCCTGACACTCTGAAAAAAATCTGGGAAAACTCCACCCATGGAGAGGGTTGGAATCTCCAAGTTTCCAAATTAGCCTATGAATTACGGAGTAAAGGAGATGGCAGGTAACTAGATGATGGTGATGATGTGAGGATCTTGGAGGTCCGGGGCCAGATTAGTACCATTGAAGATGTGGAGATGTGTGCGTAAGAGGCCCAGGGAATGGGAATTCCAGTGATGGGTGACCTTGGAGATAATGAGAGTGCAGAGCGACCTCAGAGTCAAGGGCGACAGGGCATTGGGGCATGTAAAGTAGGACCAGAGAAGTGTGGAGATCCAGTGTGTGCTATGGTGGTGGAGGAGGAGAAAATCTCAGAGAGGTGAAAACAGACAGCGAGGGACAGAATATGGGGATCATCAAAACATGATGATGGTCGAGAAAGCTTTGAGATGTGAGGAAGGTGCAGTAATGGTTAGTGGAGAGAGTATGGGCATTTCAGAGCTGAACAGCCAAATATTGCCATCCAGGCGAACTCTGCATTAACGCATAATATCCGGTTGATCATTAAAAATGTACAAGAAGTGACTTTCATTGTGGTGTTCAATGGTACAAAAATCGACACCTCAAAACTTAATGTAAAGATTTCCTTTCAGTCATACGTTTCAACAGAAGCAGTCTGTAACATAACAGGGAGGCGATGAGTTTGATAAAAAAGTTAAACTGGCCAAAATCGGAGGCTCAGGTAAATTGCACGTTGCTTCAGCTTTGGATTTATTTTCCGAAAGAAAGTATGCCAACAATCCAAAAGAACTCAATTAACACCCTAGATATTTACTTCTAGTGGATCATTTGAGTTTTTATGGGTGGCAAATGAGCAAATAAACTGTGCTAGTCACACCACTATCTTTACCCAATGGGTTGGCTTCTTTCCTACCAATAAAATGTCACATTTGTGTGGCATTCTGGCAGAGAAATGTATAATTTGAACCTTCCTCTTGAACCGCATTTATTATTTTTTTGAATGTTCAGCGTTAAGAGGGGCTGATTGGGCCTTGAGGCGATAGTGCAAGTGGTCCCTAGCAGGTCAACAATGTTTACATTGCAGAGATTCTTCACATGTTCTGTCACGTACCAAAAAACTGAAAGCTTGTATTTTAGCACACCACAAATAGCCCAATTGTCATTCAAACTTTTCTATTTGAAGCATTGCTTCACTTCCCAATGATGAAGAGTGTCCCGTAGCTAGCTAGCTGCTCAGTACCCAATGCTCCAGCAATCCGCAGTACACAACAAGTTGGGAGTTTTGAACAGAAGGCAAAATACTGCGGTTGCTGGAGAACCGAAACAAGACAAGCAAATGTTGGAAACGTTCAACAGGTCAGGCCACATCTTTCGCGAGGGAAACGGAGTTAGCATTTTCAGTACGGAAAGCGTTCCTCAGAATCTCTGCTCTGAGGAAAGTTTGAATGTTCCCAGCACTTTTTGCTTTTGTATTAGAATACTTTCCGACTAACAAAAGTGATTAAAATTACTTAATTGGCTGAAAAGTGCTTGAGAAAGTCCTGAAGTTACGAACAGTGTATAATTGTCAATTATTTTTTAACAGTCATTGTTTTGTTTAGGGGCAGCAAGGCAGCACAGTGGTTAGCACTGTTGCTTCACAGCTCCAGGGTCCCAGGTTCGATTCGCGGCTTGGGTCACTGTCTGTGCAGAGCCTGCACGTTCTCCCCGCGTCTGAGTGGGTTTCCTCTGGGTGCTCCGGTTTCATCAAGTCCCGAAAGACGTGCTTGCTCGGTGAATTGGACATTCTGAATTCTCCCTCAGTGACCCCAACAGGCGCCGGAATGTGGCGACGAGGGGATTTTCACAATAATGTAAGACTACTTGTGACAATAAAGATTGTTATTATTGCACAAAGCTGGCTAAAACTCTATTAAAGGAGCACGCTCCTCATAGAAAGATTTATCAAATGCTTTATGAGCTGTGGTGGAGTTGATTTGTGCATTTTTGTCACCGTAATTTCACATGAAATTCACACAAAGCGGAATTATTTTAAAACATTTTGGAACAGAATGTTAACATTTGTTTTGTTTGCCTCTCCCGATAGTTAATTTAAATGCCGGATAAGGTAGCTCTCCTCTTCAAAGCTCTGCGCTCTGAGACTAATCTTGGGAGTTGAGTTTACTTCTTCAAAATCACTGTGTTTTTAAGACCAGAAGCTGATTTTGACAGCCTCAAAGATCAGGATTTAACTGTTGCAGTTTCTGCATTCAATTTCCCACTAATTCAGCCCCTGCCTCGGAGTCTGTTTTCAGTTTGGGAAATGGGACGACGGCAAGTAAAACAGGAAGAAATGCTGAATCCAGAAACAATTTAGTCAAGTTATGAACTCCGTTAAAGTGGGTCGTTATGAGTGAAACAGGAACCATCAGGTTTCCATTGATTTAAAGACGTTCTTACCGTTTTGCCGACTAGACATTAACGGGCTCAGTTTCACGTCACAGGGCACAACTCAATGTTTAGATCCATTCCAATTTTTGCAGTTCGCTCAAATCCAATCCCGCATTCCCAGCCACCTCAATCGGTTTAAAATTAATGGCTATAAATCAGAGGGCAGAACACTGGTGGTCTTCAACACACTATTGCATTTACAAATGCCAAACACTCTGGAAACAGGACAGAGAACGGGAGTGGAAGGTGGGTGGTGATGTGCGGGGGGTGGTATGGGGGTGGGGATGGTGAGTGGGGGGCACTTTGAAAATGATCACATGTCTCCAGGAATCTGCAGCAATGCTTGAAGCATTACACAGCCTGTACTTAAATATCAGCTAGTGCCAGTGGATTCTTTTGCCATCTGCTTTCAGCATTCCCATGGCTGCGTGAGGCCGCCACAATGCTTATAATCCCACCTTCCAAACTGAGCCTCCGTTAGATTCATCCTCCATCACTTTCCGGGCAGAAAGATGTGCAGGTTAGGCGGGTTGACTTTGCTTAGTTGCCCCTTAGTGTCCGAAGGTTAGGTGGGGTTACAGAGACAGGGCAGGGGATTGGGCAGAGGAAGAGTGCTCTTTTGGAGGGTGGGTGCAGACCTGATGGGCCAAATGGCCTCCTCCAGCACTGTAGGGATTCTAGGATTCTCTGAAGTAGAATAGAATACTTCACTCAAGCAGTGATTGCACGGAAATTAGGTATTTGGTATTGTACAACAAAACTTGATTATTAGGACAGTATTAAAATCTTAAACCTGTTTCAGCTTCTCCCTTGTATTTAAAGCAGCATATCCTTGCCTGAGGACAAGGGAGAAGCTGAAACAAACCAGTTGAAACAGCTTTTTGAAGCCAGAGTTCGAAGGGGTTCCTACAGGAACCAAATCTGGCCTGGAAAGCATGTGTTACTCTGTGCCGTTGGGATGTAGGATGGATTGAGAGCTGTATGTTTTTCCTTTCTTGTTGTTTAATTAGGAATTGAGTAGTATTGAATAAGGGGCAATTGTAAGCTATTTTCAGGTGTTAGGTTTAAGATTTTAATACTGTCCTAATAATCAAGTTTTGTTTTACGATACCAAATACCTAATTTCCGTGCAATCACTCCTTGAGTGAAGTATTCTTTCCGCACAGTCTTAAAAATAATCTAAAATATTAGGGTTCAGTCCAGTATCCTAACCACTGTTGGGGTCTAGTCTGGGATCGTAATAACTGTCAGGTAGAGAAGATTTTAAGTTTTAGTTTTAGCTCAATCGGAGACAGGACACTGAGGAACGAAACCCTCCCAATTCTGTCAGGACAGGACAGGGGAGTTGCAAAGATGCAAGCTTCCTAAAGAACACGATCCAGAGAACCAGGGAATTGGGACAGAAAGAATGTTTAAGACACCTGAAGTTAAGAGAACACAGACAAGATATTGTTCAGAAGAATTCAAGGAGGAGTAAACAAAGTGTTCTGATTGTAACAATCATTGTTAGAGAGCTGCATAGCATCCCTACAGTGCAGAAGGAGGCCATTTGGCCCATCGAGTCTGCACTGGCCCTTGGAAAGAGCACCCTACAACTCCACCCTATCTCCGTAACTCAATAACCCCACCTAACCTTTTTGGACAGCAAGGGGCAATTTAATACAGCCAACCCACCTAACCTGCACATCTTTGGACTGTGGGAGGAAACCGGAGCACTCGGAGGAATCCCACGCAGACACGGGAAGAAAGTGCAAACTCCACTCATACAGTCACTTGAGGCCGGTATTGAATTCGGTCCCTGGAGCTGTGAGACAGCAATGGTAACCACTGTGCCACCATGCTGCCCTGCAATAACTATGTTTAAAGTGGGACAGCTACCTAAAGGTAAATCAAACATCAGAGGCGGAATTCTCCAATCCCCCGCCGGCTCGGAGAATCCCCGGGGGGCGGCGTGAATCCCACTCCGACGCCAGCTGCCGTATTCTCTGCCGCTGTTTTTCAGGTGGGGGCGGGTTTCACGCCACGCCGGTCGGGGCCGTTGGCAGCGGGCCCCCCCCACAGCATTTCTCCGGGCCCCGATGGGCTGAGCGGCCATCCATTTTTGGACAGTCCCGCTGGCATGGGTTACACATGATCCAACACGGCGGAACCTAGCAGGTAAGTTGGCTGGGGGTGGTCCTCGGGAGGGGCGTGGGGGGATCCGACCCACGGTGGCCTGGCCTGTGATCGGGGCCCACCAATCTGCGGGTGGGCGTGTGCCGTGGGGGCACTCCTTCCTTCCGTGCCGGCCCCTGGAGGACTCCGCCATGGCTGGCGCGGAGAAGAGAACCCCCCGCACATGTGCCAAAACATGGCGCCGGTTCCGCGCAAGATCACGCCGGCCCTTTGGCGCATGCGCAAACTCGCGCAGTCCCTTCGGCGCCGGCTGGAGCGGCGCCAACCCCTCTGCTGTCCACATAGCCCCCGGTGAGAATTCCTCACTTTGGGGGCTGTTGACACCGGAGTCGTTGGCGCTGGTTATCCCGCCGGAGTGGGGACTTAGTCCCTGGAAAGGAGAATCCCGGCTCTGATGCAATTGTAATGCAGTCTGGAAATTGAGAGTTAAATCAATTTGCACAGCAGTAGATTTAGGACTGAGTTTAGGAGAAACTTTTTCACCCAAAGAGTTGTGAATCTATGGAATTCCTTGCCCAGTGAAGCAGTAGAGGCTCCTTCATCAAATGTTTTTAAGATAAAGATAGATAGTTTTTTGAAGAATAAAGGGATTAAGGGTTATGGTGTTCGGGCCGGAAAGTGGAGCTGAGTCCACAAAAGATCAGCCATGATCTCATTGAATGGCGGAGTTGGCTCGAGGGGCCAGATGGCCTACTCCTGCTCCTAGTTCTTATGTTCTTATGTTCAGTCAAGACAAAGAAATTGTAAAGGGATTGGTGTAAAATCCTGGACTGGATTAGCTGCTAAAAGTGGAGCGGAAGCTTTGTTTAAAAGTTTCATTTGGAAAACCTGGCCTGGGTTTCAGATTGTAAACTGCTGTGCGAAAGCATACTTATGAGAGAAAATTTTAAAGCGTGTTCTTGGGAGCGGAGTTTGGAAACTCCCACGTGACAATCACCTGGGGGGATTCCGAGGAAAAATCCACAAACATTCACTTGGGGTTCAGAGTAGAGTGTGTATTTGCCTTATCATCTTGTGTGCTTAAGAAGGGCTTTGTGTTAATGAGACCATTATAGATTAAGATGTACTTTGTAATCCATGTCAATCCTAAAACCTGTGTGTAATTGTTAAACTAAGGGAGGAGGTGGTGGGGTGGGTGGGGTGGGGAGTAAAAGCGCATGATACCATAATCTAATTTTAAAATGTTTAATAAATGTTTTTTTTCTTGTTGATAAAACTAAATAGCGGTCCATTCTGGGATCTTACTGACCAGTTATAATACTAACTGGGATTGTAACAAATGTACAAGGACTAGCGTATAAAAAATCAATGGTATGAGCAGGGGGAGAGTGGAGATGCTAAATATTCAGGGAGCCAATAGCTTATTATTGCAACAAGATTTCTCATAAGCACATTGTTTTATTTTTTTAAACAAATTGGAGTCTTAATTTGTACAAAAAAAACTACTCCCCTTGCTTTCATCTCATTTTATTTCCCTTAATTGCTGATCTATTTTCTCTGGAACAAAGAAGAATATATCTGTGTGCATAGCTATTAGATTGAGGACGATCTTACTGTCTTTTATAGAGAAACTATTGTGAAGAAAACAGAGGGATAGAAATGAGAAGGTAGGCTCTCAATCTCATGCCTCTTGTCATCAAGAACCATTTATAACCATTATTTATTTAGACAGTCGAAGATCAATGGAAGCTTTGTCCTATAGTTGCCTCTTGCCACGATGAGCTTTACATTGCCGATGAAGTGAAATGCTGTTAATGATGGCCTCTCATTCATTACCTTCAGAGGGTGTTAGCCATGGCTCTGTGGATAACAATCTTCCCACCAAATCACAAGGATTGGGATTCGAGTCCCATTCCAGGGCTTGAGTGCAACGATCAAAGCTGTTACTCCGACTCAAGGCTGACGGAAGTGCTGACTTTTATTTACAATGTTGAACTGACGCCCTATCTGCCTACACTAGTGGAATTAATCCAACGGCGCTATTTTGCAGGAGCGTTATCCCCAGTGTCTTGGGGCAATATTTATTCCTCAATCAATGTAATATAAAACTGATTGCCTGGCCATTATCACATTGCTGTTTGCAAGAGCTTACGTGGGCAAAATTAGCTGCTGGGCTTCCGACACTACAACAGTGGCTGCACTTAAAAAGTACTTCATTTGTTCTAAAGATGTCCAGGGGCTGCACAAATGAAAGCCTTTCTTTGTTTTTCACTCTCGGCCTTGGAGTCTATTTCTGCCGTACATGAACTGTTTGAGCAGAAATCCCTCCCTGGTTTAGCGCCACCTTTCTGGTTTTATTTAGAAGCTCTAACTACAGTACTGCACAGCAGGAGTGTGCCGCAGGAAGATTTACTGCTGCCCTTCTGTTAGTGGTCATAGGCACAGAGTATCGCTACCTTGGATTGAAGTCTTGCCTTATTTAGTCAACAAACCTGTTATATAGGCAGCAGCCAGTCTGCACATCGTAGGACCTGTTCTTTATTTTAATGGTATCTGGGGCGAAATTCTCCGTAATCGGCACGATGTCCGCCGACCGGCGGCAAAAACGGCGCAAATCAGTCGGGCATCGCGCCGCCCCAAAGGTGCGGAATCCTCCGCATCTTGGGGGGCCGAGCCCTATCCTTGAGGGGCTAGGCCCGCGCCGGACTGATTTCCGCCCCGCCAGCTGGCGGAAAAGACTTTTGGTGCCCCGCCAGCTGGCGCGGAAATGACATTGCCGGGCGGCGCATGCGCGGGAGCGTCAGCGGCCGCTGACGGCATTCCCGCGCATGCGCTGTGGAGGGAGTCTCTTCCGCCTCCACCATGGTGGAGACCGTGGCAAAGGCGGAAGGAAATGAGTGCCCCCACGGCACAGGCCCGCCCGCGGATCGGTGGGCCCCAATCGCGGGCCAGGCCACCGTGGGGGCACCCCCCCGGGGCCAGATCGCCCCGCGCCCCCCCCCCCCCCAGGACCCCGGAGCCCGCCCGCGCCGCCTTGTCCCGCCGGTAAGAGAGGTGGTTTAATCGACGCCAGCGGGACAAACATTTTAGCAGCGGGACTTCGGCCTATCCGGGCCGGAGAATCGTGGGTGGGGGGCCCACCAACCGGCGCGGCGCGATTCCCGCCCCCGCCGAATCTCCGGTGCTGGAGAATTCGGCAACCGGCGGGGGCAGGATTCACGCCAGCCCCCGGCGATTCTCCGACCCGGCGGGGGGTAGGAGAATCTCGCCCCTGAAGTGTAATAAAGCATTCACACAAATGCCCTCCCATAAATCTTGGAATGATGTTCTACAAAGGTTCTCCGCCATTTGCTTCTCATCAGAAGACTGGAGATGTTTCTGTGAGACTTGAGCAGCTAATCCAGGTTGCCATTCTCAAGGCTGCATCGCAGGAGTGCTGCACCATTGGAGGTGCCATCTTTCTGTGGGCAGTACGGTGGCATGGTGGTTAGCACTATAGCTTCACAGCGCCAGGGTCCCAGGTTCGATTCCCGTTTGGATCACTGTCTGTGTGGAGTCTGCACGTTCTCCCCGTGTCTGCCTGGGTTTCCTCCGGGTGCCCCGGTTTCCTCCCACAGTCCAAAGATGTGCAGGTTAGGTGGATTGGCTGTATTAAATTGCCCTTAGGTTAGATGGGGTTGCAGGGTTATGGGGATAGGGTGGAGGTGTGGGGTTAGGTGGGGTGCTTTTTCCAAGAGCCGGTGCAGACTCGATGGGCCAAATGGCCTCCTTCTGCACTGTAAATTCTATGAAATTCTATGAAATAACCTCGGCGCCATCCGCTGTCTCTGATAAAGCACAATCCCCTTGTATAATTTTGAAGAAGAGTAGGGCACCTCTCCCTGGTGACCTGGGTCAATCAACATTACCATCAAGCTCAGGAATCAACTCTGGTTCAATGAAGGAAGGCAGGCCAGGAACAGCACCAGGCGTACTTAAAAATAAAGTGTCAACTGCTAAAAGTTCAGCATAGGACTACCAGGATGCCAAGCAGCCGAAACAGCACGTGATAGACAGCAATGAGAAATGCTACAACCAGTGGATTAAATCTAAGTGCACAAGCTACATCTAGTCATGTATGGTGGCGGACAATTAAACAACCAAAGGAACTTACTACCTTACTTCGAACATGGGCAAAAGGGCTGAACTCAAGAGGTGATGTGACAGTGGCTGTCCTTGACAATAAAGCAGCACGTCACCGAGTGTGCCATCAAGGAGCACTAGCAAACCTGTAGTCAACCTGTAGTCAGGGGCTGGTTTAGCACAGGGCTAAATCATTGGCTTTTAAAGCAGACCAAGGCAGGCCAGCAGCATGGTTCAATTCCCGTACCAGCCTCCCCGAACAGGCGCCGAATGTGGCGACTAGGGGCTTTTCACAGTAACTTCATTTGAAGCCTACTTGTGACAATAAGCGATTTTCGTTTCATTTCATTTCATTTCAATTAGGATCAAAGGAGAGACTATCCATTGGTTGGAGTCATACCCGGCACAAAGGAATTCAATTCCCGTACCAGCCTCCCCGAACAGGCGCCGGAATGTGGCGACTAGGGGCTTTTCACAGTAACTTCATTGAAGCCTACTCGTGACAATAAGTGATTTTCATTTCATTTCATACAGTTGCAGTTGTTGAAGGTCGACCATCTCAATTCCAGGACATCACTGCAGGATTTCCTCAGGGTAGTGTCCGAGGCCAAACCATCTTCAATTGCTTCATCAATCATCTTTCCTCCATCGTAAGGTCAGAAATGGGAATGTTAGTTGGTGATTGCACAATGTTCAATGCCATTTACAAACTCTCAGATACTGAAGCTGTCTGTGCCCCCAGGCGATAAGGCCTACGCAACATTCAGACTTAGGCTGATAAGTGGCAAGTTACATTTGTGCCACATATGCACCAGGCAATGACCATCTCCAAAAGAGAGAATCTAACGATCTCTACTTGATATTCAATGGCATTACCATGGCCGAATACCTCACTATCAACATCCTCAGGGTTACCATTGACCAGAAACTGAATTGGGCTAACTATATAAATACTGTGGCTACAAGAGTAGATCAGAGAGCAACTCTGCTCCTGACTCCCCAAAACCTGTCCATCATCTACAAAGCACGAACCAGGAGTGTGATGGAATAGTTGCCACTTGCCTGGATGAGTCCAATGAAGAAGCTTGACAACATCCAGACCAAAGTAGAGTCCGCTTGATCATCACTCCATCCACCTTTGTAAACACTCACTCCACCTGCCACCGATGCATGTGGCTGCCGTGTGTACCATTTACAAGATGCACTGCAGCAACTCACCATGGCTCCTTGGACAGCACCTTCCAAAACTGCAACCTCACCACATGGAAGGACAAGGGCAGCAGATGTTGGGAACACCGCCACCTGCAAGTTCCCCTCCAAACTAGACACCACCCTGACTTGGAATTATAACACCGTTCCTTCACCGTTGCTGGGTCAAACCCCTGGAACTCCCTTCCGAACAGCACTGTGGTTGTACATGGAATGCAGCAGGTCAAAAAAGGTGGCTCACCAACAGGTTCTGAAGGGCAATTAGGGATGGGGAAAAGATGGTGTCTTAGCCAAGTGATGGTCACATCCTGTGAAGAGTAGAAAGGAATTACCGTAATGATATCAGATTTGGGTAGAATTTACGGTTTGGGTACAATTAGCAATCTGACTGCAAATTGAGCGGAAAATTGCACTAATTTTCTCAGTTGAACCTTTTGATGATATTTTCACTCAATGTGAGCACCTTTACGCCAAACTCAAAATCTTCCATTAACCAGAGCAATCAGGAACAATTATGTGAAACTGCTGAAAATGGGTTTACCATGAAGAAATAAGCATTCTTAATCAGAGATTTTACAATATGTGGGGCTGGAATCTCCGCAGCCCTGCGCCGAAATCGTGTTTGGCGCGGGGGCAGAGAATCCACCTTTACGACAGGATCGGGCCTGGTGCCGCTCCGGTCTCCGGAGAATCGCTCGCGCACGGTTTACGCGGCAAAGCTGGCGGGGGGGGGGGGCATTGCCAGAGGCCCTCCCAGCGATGCTGCGGCCCCAACCGGCCGAATTCCCGACAGCGTGGTTCTAACCGCGTCTGGCCGATCGGTCCGGGGTCACCTTGGTGGGGGGGGGGCGGGGGTGGCCTTATGGGCAGCCGGGGAGGCGATCGGGCGTGTGAGATGCAGCGGCGCGGGGCCGATCGTTGGGACGTTCTTTCCTCGCCCACGTCCGCCGGCTGAGTCTGCCATAGCGTTTGGTGCGGCCGCCTGAGGCCGCCGCCTTGCGCATGCGTGGACTCGCAACCAGAAATGCGGGGGCCGTATCCGCAGCTGAAGCTGCGAGAAGCACGGCAAGGCCCTGCCAGCCCCCTGCAGGTAGGAGAATAGCTGCTAATATTTTTAAGGAATCTCCAGAGTAAAACGGCAGCATTTGTACGCTGGCATGGCGACATAGCCCCATTTTTGGAGAATCCAGGCCCATGTCTCAGTATAGCAGGACTAACTTTACCAACTTCAGCATAAGATAGTAATACAGGCACTGGGCCTTAATGAATACACAGTCCGGTAGAAATTAATATGGATGGATAAGACTGCTGCTGTAAGAGCAATGATTTGTCATGGGAATCATTCACAGTTTTATAATTATGGCCATCCAAGTAAGATATTATACAGTGCCAAGAGTCCTTGACTGCAGCTGTCATTTGGCTTCCCATTAACACCACTGAGCCGAAACAAATTCCTAACCAAAATAATTTCAGTGATATGAAAACACATGTCTTTTAGCTGATCTTTAATGTAGATAAATATGGTTTCATACTGGTTAACCATAGATTTTCGCACTTCAAAGGCTCTCCAAACCTTGAAGCAAGTAAAAAGTAGCCTCCCTTAAACAATTAGATTAAGGTTGCGTAGACTAAAGTACGTCAGAACCAGGAAAAGTTTTGAGATTATCAGGTTTGAATAAAGTTCAGAGATGGGAAAAGGTGTTAGGGTCTCGTTAGAGGCAGGCGTGCAATTTGCCACTGTCAGATTCTGTGCTGCTTTGGGTCAGACAGCTGGAGTGTGGCAGACAGCCAGCCGAGACCAATTATAGTTAATTGGGGGGCCTATTAAGGCCCTATTCCCACACCAACTGGAATTTCCCATCAGCATTGTGGGTGACCCATGGATTATGCCCAGTCCAACGAGTTGGGCTCAGAACCTCCACTGCTTCAATCGAGGTTTTGTTTTCAGATTTTACACCTCTCCCTTCAGGTTTCCTTTTTCTTAAAGGCTTTAATACAAACTCCAGCCACCCATTTCCACAATTACTTCAAATAATGTCTCCCAAACTGTAGTAATTTATCACAAACCTTAGCACTACTGCAGATATCTTTCTGGCCTGTCATGATCCAATGACTTTCCAACTCCCTGTGACTTTACTGAACAGTAATCTGTTCTAGCTCCCGCTTTCCTCTGTTATGTTAACTCCGACTTCTTGGAAATGTCCCTCCATTTCTCTAGTTTGCTTAACTAGCTGGACTTTAGATTTACGGAATCTGTTCTTTTAATTATTACTCCATAGTATGGCTTTTCTTCTAGCAAGGCTGAGAGAGAAGGCCCCTCTTTAACCTTGTAAAACCAACTGCTTGTAACTGAGCTACGAGAGCTACCTTCTCTCTCATGACATATCTCTAACTGCAATCACATAAGCTAAACTAAAACTAAACATTGCTAAGCAACCACTGCTCGTTTATTCACTCTTCACACCATAGCCCTCTCTAAGCACAATAGAAACACAGTTGGAATTGAGACCACCCCCCACACCTACAAACACCTTTGTCCAGCATGAATCTAATTATAGGTTTTACCCTTCCAGGCACAGAAACATTAAATTAAACCCACTTAAAACTATACCTATTTCTAATGTTTACCAATAAAAATATAAATCCCTTAAAAATACCGTTGTTTTCCTAACACTTTTGTGTCAGTGAATACTAGCTCTTTGGAACAAGCACTGATGTGGCCAGACTGGATAAAATGGGATTATTTCTCCTTAGAGAAGCAAAGTTTGAGAGGAGAGTGTTTAAACTCACAAGGGGTCTGGTCAAAGTAGGTGAAACTGCCCCCACTGACAGAAGAGTAGCAAACCAGAGGACACAGATTTAAGGTGACTGCCAAAATAACCAAAAGCGATATGAGTCGAAGGTCCTGGTCCACCCACGTCGGCGCTACCACCAAGAAAGCACAACAGCGCCTATACTTCCTCAGGAAACTAAGGAAATTCGGCATGTCCACATTGACTCTTACCAACTTTTACAGATGCACCATAGAAAGCATCCTATCAGGCTGCATCACAGCCTGGTATGGCAACTGCTCAGACCGCAAGAAACTTCAGAGAGTCGTGAACACCGCCCAGTCCATCACACAAACCTGCCTCCCACCCATTGACTCCATCTACACCTCCCGCTGCCTGGGGAAAGCGAGCAGTATAATCAAAGATCCCTCCCACCCGGCTTACTCACTCTTCCAACTTCTTCCATCGGGCAGGAGATACAGAAGTCTGAGAACACGCACGAACAGACTCAAAAACAGCTTCTTCCCCACTGTCACCAGACTCCTAAATGACCCTCTTATGGACTGACCTCATTAACACTACACCCTGTATGCTTCATCCGATGCCAGTGCTTTTGTAGTTACATTGTATATGTTGTGATGCCCTATTATGTATTTTCTTTTATTCCCTTTTCTTCCTATGTACTTAATGATCTGTTGAGCTGCTCGCAGAAAAATACTTTTCACTGTACCTCGGTACACGTGACAATAAACAAATCCAATCCAATCCAATCCAAGGATCTAAAAAGCTATGCCTGAAGCTGTGGTGAAGGAGGATACAATCAAGCCTTTCAAACACCTCAACAGAAAGATTTGCAGGACCAGTGGGAATGGGAGGAGGGTGGAAACAGCTGATTTGCTAGTTTGGGAACAGTCCCATTAGGCTGAATGTTGGTGAATGTTTTTTTGTAAAGGGGGAAATCAGAAAGCAATGAACTACAGGCCAGTTAGCCTAGCATCAGTTGTTAGGAAAATGCTGGAATCTAGTAATAAGGAACGCTTAATAATGCATTCAGAAATGCAAAGTATTATTATAACAAGGCATCATAATTTGACGAAAGGAAAATCTCGTTCCACAAACCTATTTGTGTTTTTTGTACTAGTAGGGCAGATAAAGTTGAACCAGTAGATATAGTGGGTGGGATTCTTCGATCCTGGGGCTAAGTGTTGACGGCGTCGTAAACGCCGGAGCGTTTTAAGACGGCGTCATCTGGCCCCTAGGAGCAGCGATCCTGCACTGCACAGGGGGCCAGGGCAGCACTGGAGCGCTTCACGCAGCTCCAGCTGCTGATACGGGCGCCAGCATGGCTGGCGCGAGTTTGCGCATGCGCGTGGGTTGCCTTCTCCACGCCGGCCCCTGGGCAACATGGCGGAGCCCTACAGGGGCCCGGCGTGGAGGAACATAGGGCCCCTCCGGGGTAAGCCCGCCGCCGATCGGTAGGCCCCGATCGCGGGCCTGGCCAACATGGAGGACCCCCCCCCAGAGCCGGACACCCCCCCCCCCCCCCATACCAGGACGGTCCCCGCAGCATGAACGGCGAGGTCCCACCGGGTAGGACCATACGTAACCCGCGGAAGCAGGACTCAGCCGAACTCGGCGGGCATTCGGCCTGTTGAGTGCAGAGAATCGCTGGGGGGGGGGGTTCACCGGCGGCGCAGCGACCGTGCCGGTGCCATTGGCGCTGATTCTCCGGTCGCTGGAGAATCAGCGGACCAGCGTCAGAGCGGCAGCGCGTGATTCACGCCCCCCCCCCCCCCCCCCCCCCCCTCAGCGATTCTCTGACCCGGCACTGGGTCGGAGAATGCCGCCCAGTATACCTGGATTACCAAAAGGCATTCAATAATGTGCCATACGAAATGTTAATAGGTTTAAGAGGTAAGATACGGGCTAATTGGTGGTAATATTTTAGCATGGATAGAGGATTGGGTTAATGGATAAAAGCAGAGAGTAGGCATAAGTGGGGTCTTCTCAAGCTGGCAATTAGGGTCTTTGCATGTCCTTGAGGTGGAGAATGTTGAAGATTGCAGCGCTTTGAAGCTAGCTGGTCCCCTTTAAAATTCTGGCGTTGAGTTGAAATCCAGGTAACTGCACCTGGCTGGAGACAGTATCCTTCCTTTTAATTCTGTGATATGTCTGCCAGAAATTGGTGATTTTCTCCTGGCGTTCTTTCCAACGGACATTTATGCGGTGGAGATTTAAAAAAATTACACATGGGATACTGGAAAATTTCATAAGGTGGACTCAAAGCTGGCTGAGCTGTAGGAGACAAAGGGTGATGACAGACGGCTGCTTTAGAGGCTGGAAGCCCGTGTCCAGTGGCGTACCACAGGGATCTGTGCTGGGCCCCCTATTATTCATCATTCATATCAATGACTTTGATGACTATGTTGGGGGTAGAATCATAAAGTTCGCAGATGACACAAAGATAGGCCGGGTGGTTAACGGTGAGGTTGAGTGCCTTGGGTTACAGGAAGATATAGACGGGATGGTCAAATGGGCAGAAATGTGGCAGGTGGAATTTAATGCTGAAAAGTGGGAGGTGGTACACAGCGGAAGGAGCAATTTGGCAAGGAAATATTTAATGTATGGCATCACACTGGGAAGTCCTGAGAAAGAAAGAGACCTTGGTGTGTTTGTAAATAGATCTCTAAAGGCAGAAGGGCCTTTATCAATCGTGACATAGATTACAAAAGCAAGGAAGTCATGTTGGATTTCATAGATCATAGATCATAGAATTTACAGTGCAGAAGGAGGCCATTCGGCCCATCGAGTCTGCACCGGCTCTTGGAAAGAGCACCCCACCCAAGGTCCACACCTCCACCTTATCCCCATAACCCAGGAACCCCACCCAACACTAAGGGCAACTTTGGACACCAAAGGCAATTTAGGATGGCCAATCCACCTAACCCGCACATCTTTGGACATTTGTATAGAACATTGGTGAGGCCACAGCTGGAGTGCTGTGTGCAATTCTGGTCGCCATGTTATAGGAAGGATGTGATTGCACTGGAGGGGGTGCAGAGGCGTCTTACCAGGGTGATGCTGGGATGGAAGATTTAAGTTATGAAGAGATGGATAGGTTTGGGTGATCTTTTCTGGAGCAGAGAAGACTGAGGGCAACCTGATTGAGGTGTTCAAGATTATGAGGGGCATGGACAGGGTGATAGGAAACAGCTATTCCCCTTAGTTGAAGGGTCGATTATGAGGGGACACAAGTTCAAGTTGAGGGGCAGGAGGTTCGGGAGGGATTTGAGGAAAAAGCTTTTTACCCAGAAGATGGTGACAATCTGGACTGCACTGCCTGGGAGGGTGGTAGAGGTGGGATGCCTCACATCCTTTAAAAAGCACCTGGATGGGCACTTGGCACGTCATAACATTCGAGGCTATGAGCCAAGTGCTGGCAAATGGGATTAGGATTGGCAGATAAGGTGCCTTTTATGCGGTGGTGCAGACCCGATGGGCCGAAGGGCCTTTTCTGCACTGTATCTATAATAATAATCTTTATTGTCACAAGTAGGCTTACATTGACACTGCAATGAAGTTACTGTGAAAAGCCACATTCCGGCGCCTGATCGGATACACAGAGGGAGAATCCAGAATGTCCAAATTACCTAACAGCACGTCTTTCGGGACTTGTGGGAGGAAACCGGAGCACCCGGAGGAAACCCACGCAGACACGGGGAAAACGTGCAGACTCCACACAGACAGTGACCCAAGCCGGGAATCAGACCTAGGATCCTGGAGCTGTGAAGCAACAGTGCTAACCACTGTGCTACCGTACCGCCCACTATACAATGGCCATTTGCATAAATGACGTAGCACATCAACCCCACAGGATATCCTCTCTAAATTGCTCATGTAATAATACCTGCACTTATATATCTAATTCACTAGAGTTGATGCTCTCAACTAATAAGCTTTTGTCACTTTTCCTCAGGTGGATCAATGGCTGACAATTAGAGGCAGACAGTTCATGAGGGTCAGAGTTTAATTGCGTGTGTTAGCTAACACCTGAGGTCTTCAACTGGAACCGAGTGACACAAGCCTGGGAGCAGGAAGGGGAAGATAATCAGACCGAGTTCTCTCTCCTTATTGTTTATCACAAAGCCCCTGCGGACAGATTACAAAGAAGAGGCCAGAAGTTGCCTTTCAATGTGGCTACAGCTGGGAAATCAATTCCAAAAACATAATCAGGCAGATTACCAGAGATAAACACGGGCTTCTCAGTTTCCCAACTGCTAAACCTCAGTAGAGACCGCAACCAGGACAGCTATGGTCGTGTTGAATAGTGGAGCATCTCGAAGGGCTGAATGGCCTACTCCTGCTCTGAAGTCTTTATGGACTCAGTCACTGCCTATTTGGAGAATGGAGCATTGGGGAGGCAGAGAAGGGAAGTGAAGAAGGTGAAAAGAGAATGTTCAGAAGCTAATCATTCGATCATGCATTCATTTTAGAAGACATGACGTTACAACTAAAACAGCTCAGTGATGTGGCATATCACCTTGGACAGCTATCGCACTTGATCTGTGAGAGCTAGTGAGTCAAAATGTATATATATGCAGAAATGTATGATATATAATATAATAAAGATATGTGTATATAATACATAGAAGTTGTGGCATCAAGTGTGTACACTTTATGTGCTCTATCCACATAAGTAAATTTATATTAGTTGACCGGCTCAATTTCTTAGTCACAAAATAGCAGGTAGGGAAAACGCTGATCAAGAAGTGCTAAGCAAGAATCGAACCCTCCAATCTTGAAATTTGAAGCGATACAGCTCTGCATTGACTCGATTTGCTGGGCTTGGATTGGGTGCCTGCAGTGTGCTAAAATTCTCTTTGATTCAGATTTACTTTTAAAAAAATTAAGAGTTCCCAATTATTTTTTTCCCAATTAAGGGGCGATTTAGCGTGGCCAATCCACCTAACCTGCACGTCATTGGGTTGTGGGGGTGAAACCCACACAGACACGGGGAGAATGTGCAAACTCCACACGGACAGTGACCCAGGGCCGGGATTTGAACCCAGGTCCTCAGCGCCGTAGTCCCAGTGCTAACCACTGTGCCACCGTGCTGCCCTCTGATTCAGATTTTAAGTATATAATTCATTCACTCAATGACATCAAGTTTGAAAGAATAAGTACCTTTGCACGAGGCACAGCAAAGCTGGACAAGCTATTGTGACAGGAAATAAAATCAAGATTTTAAACAACAGCGTTATTCTTTTAAAGATTCACCATTGAGACCAGTAACACGCCAGCAACTCTTTTGGCTGTGACTTGCCCCACACAAGAGATTGGCAATAGGACGGCTAGGTTGAGTACCCGACAATTTACAGAATGAGCCTTTGGAATAGGCCTTAAATTATTTATTCTGCAATTTGTGCAGAGGCGCTGTTAAAACTGAGTGATCAAGTGACACTGTGCTGTTTACATACCTCTCCCATTGGCCTGTCAAAGGTGATGACAGAATCCCGAGAGGGAGAGTGGGAAGGAGGGATAGAAAGCGAGAGGAAGAAAAAGAGAAGAAAGGATAGGGTTGTTTGTAGCTCTGTAAACCCTCACAGATGTTGTCTAGGGCCCAATTCTAATTCTGTGGATGGGTTTTGAGTGGGTTAAAGTTTTGCCCTATGATACTACATCAGGGTTGATCCGAACTTGAATACCATTCCAGCTCTATCAATGATCACCACAAGATGGCCCTCACGTAACTTGTTTACCTCAATTAAAGACCCAGCCTGTAGCAGTTACATTGATGGGGGTGTATGAAATGAGAAAGGCTGCAGTCAGCCAACTCTGATCGTTGTCCGATTGTACTAATCGCTAACCTGTCTACATTCTGCAAAGAAGATAGCAAGACTGTACAGATAGGAAGATCCCATTTCCTGATCTCTCTGAAACGATCTTTCATTCAGCCAACAACACTTTCTGAGAAGCAGCACTGTTGCCCTCTGTTGCAACAACATCTTACTGCACCGCAACTAAGGATTCGAGCACTGCTGTGTCCCTTGCTACTTGGACCGTATTTGTCAAAGTCCTAAAACTGTGGATAAATGAAGAGGGGAAGAAATTCCAAAATCAGGACAGCTCCTGAATGTCTGCTGATACATGCTAGATCCAGCTCCCAATACAAACAAGACTCCAATGTAACTGAATGCTTCTGTACATCGGCTACAAATAGATAATCTAATTCTGCAATATAATCTTGGTGAAATGCAGAATTCATAATCATCGATTAGCAAATACAGCACTTCAGAAAACCAAAGAAAGGTGTGGTAACCTGACCACAAAAAGGTAGTCGAAAATGCGTTATAAGTTAATCTTCTTTAATATATAAAAATAGTTTAAAATACAGCATGGACTCAAAACTGGGAGCAGCTAGTTAAACACTGAAATAACAATAGCTGAATAGAATTAGAACTAACGACAGTTAAATACGTATACACACAGGTAACAACAACAGCTAATGACGTCAGAGCACTCACTGATGACATCAGCAATTGATTTAAATAAGAAGATGCATAATAATAACATTCTATAACAGATGGTGTAAAGCAGTCCAACCTCATTACTAGACAATAATAATCTTTCTTTTGTCACAACTAGGCTTAGATTATACTGCAATGAGGTTACTGTGAAAATCTCCTAGTCGCCACACTCCGGCGCCTGTCCGGGTACACTGAGGGAGAATTCTGAAGTTCTAATTCATTTAATAAGCACGACTTTTAGGGCTTGTGGGAGGAAACCGGAGCATCCGGAGGAAACTCACGCAGACAGAGGAGAACTTGCAGACTCCGCACAGACAGTGAGCCAAGCTGGAAATCGAACCCGGGTCCTTGGCGCTGTGAAGCAACAGTGCTAACTACTCTGCTGCCGTGCCGCCCTTAATAAAGCAAAAGAAGAAATCACCCGAGTATTGCTGTGTCAATGTATGAATTGTATTTATGTTTTTTTTGTAAATATTGATGTATAGGCTGGGTGTAATCCTTAATGAAATATAACAGATCATAAACCAATTAATTTGAAATGTGTGGATTTCACAATGAATCTGAAATGTACATTGAATGAAGACACATTATGCATGTATGAATTGTTACTTTATTTTTGCTGTATTTTAACCATTAATGACTGTAAGCCATATCTGAATTGTTTGAATGTAATACTGGAAGAAATGTAAGAGAACAAGAAATATAATCAAGCTGATTATACATTTGCAAAATGTATTTTCTCTTTGTTCATAAAAGTTAGCTAGCTCATGAACTGGGCAAGTTTTCCAATGCCCATTTCATGAACGGGTGGTTAAACTGCCTGTTTCATGAATTGTGCAGGTCGGCTATCCATTTCAAGAAATGGGAAATTTCGCAAATTGGGTGTACCGGGCACAAATAAACTGACATTGTAGCAGGTTACTGCTTTGTCCCCCACCACGCACCATAAGACCATAAGACATAGGAGCAGAATTAGGCCACTCGGCCCATCACATCTGCTCCGCCATTCAATTATGGCTGATACTTTTCTCATTCCCATTCTCCTGCCTTCGCCCCATAACCCCTGATCACAATAGAAAAATCAAACGATGACTGTCGGATTGTATCATTGCCATTCACATTGTTTGTCCTTCCTGAAGCAACATCATAGTGCCTGTGCTACCCAAAGTATTTATGTGTTATGATCCCAGCTCTCCAGAGGTCCCACTGAAGATGCCAAACCAGATTGCTGCATACAGCTCTGACCAGGATACTGCATGGGTCAGCTAATCTCCACAGGCCGCTCCTCAGAGAACAGGGAGGCTGATATCAGGAAATGGACAGAGAAGTTGTGAGAGGCAATTCGATAAGAGAAATGTGAAAGGAGCAGCGTTATACAAGTGTAAGGTGTGATGTTCCTTGTGAAGTCCTTCAAGATGGCTTAAAGTCGTAATGCTGACAAAGAACATTAAGCTATGTATTTGAAACAAAGCTAGTTTATTTACACCACTTTAAATGATTAGCACACCTTACCACGTAATAGCTAATAAAAGAATAGTATTAAATCTATGCTACAGAAATCTATAATATCTCCTTAATACAACTAACACCCTGGGCGAGATTCTCCCAATGGGAGTCTAGATGGCGACGCCGGAGTAAAAACCGGAGTGTTTTACTCCGGCGTCGTTGCCCGCTCCCAGACCCCTATTCTGGGGCCTCCGTGGGGCTGGCAGTGGCGAGGCATGATTTGCGGGGGCGGGACCGCGGCGCAGTGTCGGAGACCCAGCGCCGCGTAGAAGACGCGGTGTCTTGGGTCCCGCGCATGTGCAGTTGGGCAGGCGGGAGCTAGCGCATGAGCAGTGGCCGCCCTCCCCCAGGCCGCCCCGCACAACAATGGCTCAGGGATGTGACATTTCCGGCGGAGGAAAGGAGGCCCGCTGACAGAGAGGCCGGCCCGCCGATCGGTGGGTCCCGATCGCGGGCCAGAGACCATCGGAGGCCTCCCCACCCCGGTGAGGCCGCCCCCCCCGAGCGTTCGCGCAGAGTTCCCGCCGGCAGCGACCAGGAGTGAACGGCGCCGGCGGGACTCTGCCCGGGCCGGAGAATCGGCGGCCCTGCTGATTCCTGTGGCTGGCGCCGCACCAAACGCGCCGGCGCAAATGGCGCCGATTCTCCGCACCTCAGAGAATTGCGCGCCGGCGTCGGGGCGCGGTTGCTCCAATTCTCCGGCGCGGCGCGGGGCTCGGAGAATCGTCCCCCCATCTCAACCTTTCTCCTAACCTTCTGCAACACCTTCTCCAACCTTCTCCCAGAACTCTAGGAGGCAGAGTCTATTTATATGATTACTCTGTGGTGCCATCTAGTGTTGAGATACATGATCATCATCTTGTTAACCCTTTACACTCCCTGCATTATACATATCATTGCATAAAGGGCTGGAGGAAGTAAAAACATGACGACACTATCTGATATCCCAGAGCAGTGAGAATGTAAGGGGGCAGGTTCACAGTAAACCTAAGACAAATGTTAGGAAATATTGATGTTGATCAAGAACTGGAATGGTTGGCAGGCAGAGTAATTGATCTCAGGACACCAGGCTCATTTAAGAAACAACGAGATGTCCAAGTGTTGTCCTCCTGGATAGATCAGATGAAATGGGAGTAAGAGCTGTCTTCATCCAAACCTACTTTGGGATCTTGTGGTGAAACAATCAGCAATTGCAGAGGAAGTTCCTGGGGTGTGATTGGCCATCACAGTATCCTAGCCACATGTTACCAGTAAATCACTCTCTGCCTGTCCTCCCACTCAACACATACCCTTACCACATGGTCTCAGATAATAGGCTTGCGACAGAGTGGGTGCAAATTACATGAGAAAACACTTATGTGAATTACACATAGCTACTGCTAATCAGAGATCCTTACTCGATCTTCCTTTCCCTCTTCATCTCATTAATGGCCCAGCAGTGATGGGACAGACCTTGCCCTTCACTATGATGCAGTTGTCCACAGAGTTCGTACTGGATTTTGTGTGAGAACGATTTTGGGCCCACTTTTAACTCTTAAGTGAATGGGTTCTGAATTCAGAGGTGCGGTCTAGCGGCCGCACCGCGGCCAACTCGCGACGCGACAACGAGGTCTCGCGAGGTGTTACGATCGGGATCCCAGCCATTGAGGTCGGGACCCAGATTTGCATATTCAAGTGAGCAGTTAGTCTCAGTTGAATTTGTCTCCGGCAGATCTACCCAGCGCCCAACAGCCTGAACTCGGAGACCCTGAACAAGCGCCGTCAGTTTGTTTCCACAAACGTGGACCAGGTGTCGCCCCTGTTAATTGGGGGGTCTCCCCTGTTATTGGCACCCCAATATCTGCTTGCACTAAGTGTAGCCTCAGCGGGACGTTCCTGCCAGGGCCCAGAAATGAAGCACGATCCTGTTTAATAGCAGGGCCGTTCACGGCGTTGCCAGCAAAGGGACTCACCCGGCTAAACGCACTCGGCACGGGACTCTGCTTTATTCCGGTTAAATCACGCCCCAGATCGTTCCCTCACCATCATCTGACCAAGATCTGTGCCCTCTGCAGGGAATCTCTGGCAGGGCAAGCAAGATGTGGCTTTTCAACCAATCAGAAAATGCAAATATACAAATTAGGAGCAGGAGGAGGCCCTTCGAACTTGCTCTACTATTTGATACGATCATAGTTGACCTGATTGTGGTCTCAACTCCACTTTCCTCTCTATCCCATACCCGTTGACTTCCTTGTCAATCAAAAACCTATTTATCTCAAGCCTTAAAAATATTCAAAGACCCTAACTCCACTGCCCTCTGGGAAAGAGAATTCTACAGACCAACAACCCACTGAGAGAAACAATTCTTCTCATCTCCATCTTAAATTGGAGACCACTCATGTTTAAACCGCAATCCCTGGTTCCAGTCTCTCCACACAGAGAAACATCGTCTCAGGATCCACGCTGTCAAATCCCCTCAGGATCTTATTTGTTTCAATAAGATCCTAAATTCCAATGCATAAAATTCCAGCCCATCCAACCTTTCCTCATCACCCCTTCACATCAGGATTCATTCAGCTGAACTGAACTGTTTCCAATGCAGTTATATCCTTTTTCAGGTAAGGAGAGAAAACCATCCACAGAACCCCAGATGTGGTTTCATGAACTCCCCAGAGCAAAAAAACCCTACTTTTATATTCCTTTCCGCTTGCAATAAACAACAACCCATTTGCCTTGCTAATAATTTGCTGTAACTGCATTCTATCTTTTCCTGATTCCTGTACAGATCCCTCTGTGCCACAGAGTTTTTTCAATCCCTCTCCATTTAAATAATGTATTGCTTTTCTATTCTTCTGGCCCAAGTGGATAAGTTCACCTTTCCCCATATTATCCTCCATCTCCCAAATTCTGGTTCATTCTCTTAACCTTTTGTGTCCTCGTCACAATTTACATTCCTGCCTATCCTTGTGTCATCAACAAATTTAACACCATACATCCAATCCCTTCGTCTAAGTCATTTATATAGATTGCAAATAGTTGAGGTGCCAGCACTGATCTCTTTGGCATTCCACTGGTTAAAGATTGCCAATCCACAATTGAGCCTTACTCTCTGATTCTGATTAGCCAACCAATCCTCTATCCATGGAAATATATTTCCCCCTACATCATGAACTCTCATTTTACATAGTAATCTTAGATGTGCACCTTATCCGAATCCGTTTTGGAAATCCAAGTACACCACATCTATAGGTTCCCCTTTATCCACATTGTTTGTTAATTCCTCAAAGAACTCTGATTAATTAGTCAAATGTGATTTGCCTTCCACAAAACCATGTTGACTCTGCCTTAATATATTAAGATCTTGTATAGCCGCAGAGTGAGGAATTCTCACTGAACCATGCAGAGTTTGAAGCAAGAAGTAAAAATGATATATAAACCATGTACAGGAAGCAAAATAAGGATTGCAAAAGGAAGATTGGATTTGAAATACAAAAGAAACAGGCAGAAAATGTTTTAAAATATTATAGTTTGAAAAGAAATTCTCCTTCACTAATTCTGAAAGGATAAGTCTCCACACTTGTAAAGTTACACTTTCTGGAAAAGGGTTTTATTTGGCAATGATCATGACTAACCATTTCTTAAAAAATTCACAACACCTCAATGCACCAGCCTGAACCTTTCCTGGCAACATTAGTTGGTAACTGGTGGAAAAGTACCACAATTTTATTCCCTGATATTTCTGAGCCTTTCAGCGAGGATTGTGATAGCACAGGGAAAGTATTTGATGAAACGGAGTTACTCAGGCCACAACATCCTGATTTCCAAGTTCAACTGCACATGGGGAGATTCCGGAGGTTGTTGTCTGGTTATTTTCCATAAGAACAGTGAGCACCAACAACCTCACTGTTACTTTTAATGTAAAATCTGGGCCTTGGTGCTCACTCTGCTAAATTTTATCTTTCTCCCCACACGCATTTTCCTCAGCAAAGTAATCAGTATTTCTTGATTTCTCTAAAATCGTCCCATGGCTTCATGCTGTGAAATACTACACCCTACCAGCACATGAAAGGGTGGTTGCCTAGTTGTGATCTTATCATGTTAGGAAACGATAGCAAAAGGATTAAATCAAAGCCCACATGCTTCAGAATTAGCATCTGACGAGCTTAATGTTGCTGAGGTCAATTGCTGGCCTTGGCATCATGTTCTGTCACAACACATACTCGAGTAAAGCCCTGCTAAGTGGATTGGGAGCTGGACCATTTGAAATATTCCTGTCTGTTTGTTGATTTAAGAAATAATACAAGTTCATTTGCATGTTATTCTGATATTTCCCTTGCCAGTGGTAAATGAACAGAACATATCACTGTATTATCTTTGGCTAAACCTGCACAATAATACTTACTACCGGGTGAGGTTACATTGGAGCTTTTATGATGCAGGACAATCTAAAGCTCCAGCAACAAACATCAACATGTTTTCCTTCCACATGTTAGTTGCCTATTGCAATAGAAATCACGGGCAGGATTCTCCGTTAGCCGACGGCAAAATCAGGAAAGGCGATTGGGTGGAGAATCGTTTGCGATGCCGAAATCGCTGCAGACGCCGATTTGATGCCAAATCGCAATGCTCCAGCGCCTCGACAGCAGCGTCAATGCATTCCAGAACACACGTACAGTAGACACCATTTGCATATCATTAGCGGGCATGGCCCGGTATTCTCCGGGGCCTCCGTGATTCTCCACCTCCGGCGGGGGCCGTTCACTTGTGTTTTTTTAAATCGTGAAACCAGTGTTGTGGCTGCTGGGGACGAGAGAGGTGGATACGGAAAGTTCCCAACATCGCCATAGTTTGCTGACAGTCGTGCCGCTGGCCAGGGGGCCTCTGCCAGGCCGGGGAGAGTAGTGGGGGGGTGGCCAGTAGGTGGGCTGCGGGGTCGGGGTGGACGGGCAGGGAACGCCATTGCTGCAGCCGGACAGGCAGCCATGCAGCTGCGCACACCGCTAACAGCCCACTTTGAACTTAGTGCCACAGGTTGTATAGGTGCCCCCCCCCATCCCCCCAGGGCACTCCCCTGGGTGCCCTCTGGCCCCAGCCGACCCATCAGCTGAATGGGCGTGCTTTAGCACAACCAGTGCCATCTTTTTGGCTGGCATAAATGTGTGTGGGGAGTGTAATGTGTATGTGTGGCTGCAGCTTGTCAATCACAGACCTAGAGAATCCCAAACGACACCAGTGCTAGCCCCTCATCGGTAGCAGAATTGGCCCAGGTACGGCGCCGTTTTTTTTGTCGTAAAAGTCCACGGATTCTGCGTTGGCATCAACACTTAGTCTCAGAAATGGAGAATTCCGCCCCATTTCTTACTTTGTCCTATTTGTTTTTCGATGCTCAAGGGCCACAATGGCCAATGGAAATAATGGTCTGAATCTTCAGCCGCTGCCTCAGGAACCTGGGAAGTCCTGATGTGTTTAAATGCCCAATACTTACACGGAAAGTTTAAACTTCAAATTGGCCGTCTATACCCTGTCCAAACTGCTGCTTGGTCCTTAGGATAGTTGGACCACATGCCCAGAATCATGGATATTTGGGCTGTTTGACTTATACATAGAACATACAGTGCAGAAGGAGGCCATTCGGCCCATCGAGTCTGCAGCGACCCACTTAAGCCCTGACTTCCACCCTATCCCCATAACGCAATAACCGTTCCTACCCTTTTTGGCCACTAAAGGACAATTTATCATGGCCAATCCACCTAACCTGCACGCCTTTGGACTGTGGGAGGAAACCGGAGCACCCGGAGGAAACCCACGTAGACACAGGGAGAATGTGCAGACTCCGCACAGACAGTGACCCAGCGGGGAATCGAACCTGGGACCCTGGCGCTGTGAAGCCACAGTGCTAACCACTTGCGCTACTGTGCTGCCCTAATCTACCTTGTCTTTCACACAGATTTACTTATAGATATTCCAAACAGGTGTAAGGTTAGCTGAGGAGCACAGCTTGAAGTAAATCAGCCAGAGTGTCGAAGAATTTCAGCACCCACACTACTCCTGACAATGCTTACCTCACTCCCTCCTGTAAATGTTGCTCCCCCCCCCCACACAGACAATGTTCACCCCCCCGACCCCCTCCCCACCCACCACCACCACCACCCTCCCGCCGGCAATGTTCACGCCCCAGACAATGTTCACCCCTCTCCCTCCAACCACCCCCAACAATGGGCCAGAGTGTCGTAACACGGTTGAAAAGCAAAGATCGATGGTTTTATCGACATCACTGCTGTGTGATCGTCATGAGTTGTGCAGCGAAATCTCGAGCGGGATTCTCATTCACCCCCCCCCCCCCCCCACCCCCGCGCTGAGATCGGGAATCTCAGATCGGGCGGAGAATCCCGTGTTGGGCCAAAAACTGGATCGGCGCTGGGCGGCAGACCTGTCCGTAGCCTTCACTCCCGCCCTGCCAGCCGCGTCAGGCGTCCCGCTCCGCAACGGCAGAAACATGCAGCGGATTTGCATTGAATTGAATGCAATTAACAAGCTGGAAATCTCTCCAGTTTCACTTCCTCTTTTCTAACAGCAGAAAGCACTTAGCATTTGTGAAGTGGTCAACAGCTGCCAATCACAACAAGAATGTTCATAAACATTGCAGTTAGGATCAATGGAGGGTACTTCACCTGCATTCAACCTGAAGGACCTCCTGCTGCTCTAAGGATATTGGGGGACTTCAAGTGTTGTGGGCTTTCTAAGAAGGCTCCGACATTTTAAAAAGCAGCAGTTTTGAAAGCATTGGTCTGAGGGCGCAGTTGTGGGGAGAGGGAAAGTGTTCCTGGGTTACATCTTCACTGAACTATCTGTTCTGCTCATCAGCTGTCAGGCAGAGCAGTTCAGAGTGAGAGGGCCACTTCAGAGCATAAACAGGTCAGACCAGGATGAAGGCCTTGAACAGAGGGTTGCCTGGGGTCACCATGCCAATAGTGATCTTCCCAGGGCTCGGGGGTGCAGTCCAGACACGGGACACCCATCACTCCTACACATAGCCCGAGCCCCCCCACAATCCCCCCACAACCCCCAGGACTCTTGGGGGACCCGACCTCTGCAGGCAGGCAGCAGCAGGGGGGGGCACATGAGCAATGGGCGAAAGCCCTTGACCCCACTTGGGGTCCATTGTGCCAGGCTTGGGAGTCACTACAAGGGTGTCAGCGCCATGGTGCCAGGGGGCAAAACACCACATACAGTGCCAGGGGGGGAGGGGACTGAAGGGTAGGCCGGGGGCTGGAAGGAGGGGGTTATGGGGCGGCTGTGAGTGCTGATGGGGTCAGGTGGGAGGGTCAGGTCACTTTCATGTATACATGGTGTGGGGGTGTGATCCATCTTTCTCATGGTGGGGGGAGGGAGGATGCCCCTCCTTGATGAGGGGTTGGGGGTACTCCCCTTGTCAATGGGGGCGGGGGGGTCAACATTGCCATTGTTGGGAGGAGTGGGGCCTGCCCCTGGATGCTGAAATCAGGGCGCCCGTTTAAAAAAGCAGCCCGACCCCAGTAAATGCAAGGAAATCGGGTGTGTTCGGCACTATGCCTATTTTTGCAGTCAGGTCATGAGAATCTCACCCCAGTCTCGCTCCTCGGCTGGCGGGAGCACTTAGGCTCCGAAACGGAGAATCTCGGCCCTCATTTCCTCCTGTTTTTTCTTACCCTCGAGTCTTTCCCTTGACTTCAATAGGATTTAAATCTAGTTGTTTCTCTAAACACTGTGATTTTTTTTTCTTTGAATAAAATGCAGAACCATCTCTCCTGCTGTTTGTGGAACTATGCGCGCAGTGTGCCAAAGGCCAGAAATGTGTGCTGAGGACCTCCAATCCGGTGAGGGTGAGTCTGCCCCGTATTAAATGCGAACTCGAAACAAAATGAGCTCCGCACGTCTGAAAGATGAGCCAGTGGTGCCAGGGACCCTCGGTCACGTTCCCACTCCATCGTCACAACCTCACCAGCGGTGCCAGGGACCCTCGGTCACGTTCCCACTTCATCGTCACAACCTCACCAGTGGCGCCAGGGACCCTCGGTCACGTTCCCACTCCATCGTCACAACCTCACCAGTGGCGCCAGGGACCCTCGGTCACGTTCCCAATCCATCGTCATAACCGCACCAGCGGTGCCAGGGATCCTCGGTCACGTTCCTAATCCACCACCAAAACCTCACCAGAAGCGCAGTTAATTTGAATGGGATGGGGTCTAGTGTAGTTCTGGTGACACAATGGGAGCAGCTTGGAGGAAATTCCCGAATAAACATCAACTCTATGGACATCAATCCAATGGTACTGAGCCAGTCAGGCCTGAAGGTTCCAAGTTTGAATTATTCAGCCAAATTGGTTGAATAGTAGGAAGCAGAGAGTAATGGTCAATGGATATTTTACAGGCTGGAGGAAGGTTTGTACTGGTGTTCTCCAGAGATTGGTATTAGGACCCTTGCTTTTCCTGATATATATTAATGATCTAGATCTTGGTGTGACACAGACAAGTTGGTGGAGTGAGCAGATAGGTGGAGAAGTGTGAGGTGATGCATTTTGGCAGGAAGGACATGGGGAGTTATGTCAGTTATGAGCATAGATTGGAGAGGTTGGGCCTGCTCTCCTTGGGGAGAAGAAGGGCTAAGACGAGATATGACAGAAATGTCCAAAATCATGAGGAGGCTGACACTTTTGACACAGCGAGTGTTCCGGGTCTGGAACGCACAGCCTGAAAATGTGGTGGAGGCAGGTTCGATCGAGGCATTCAAGAGGGTATTAGGTGATTATTTGGATCGAAACAATGTTCAGGGGTACAGGAAATGGCACTAAGTCAAAAATACTCATTTGGAGAGTCGGTGCAGACATGGCGGGCCAGATGAAGGGCGGCACGGTGAGCACAATGGTTAGCACTGTTGCTTCACTGCGCCAGGGACCCAGGTTCGATTCCCGGCTTGGGTCACTGTCTGTGCGGAATCTGCACGTTCTCCTTGTGTCTGCATGCGTTGCCTCCGGGTGCTCCAGTTTCCTCCCACAAGTCCCGAAAGACGTGCTTCTTAGGTGAATTGGACATTCTGAATTCTCCCTCGGTGTACCCGAACAGGCGCCGGAGTGTGGTGACTAGGGGATTTTCACAGTAACTTCATTGCAGTGTTAATGTAAACCTAGTTATAGAATTTCATAGAATTTGCAGTGCAGAAGGAAGTCATTTGGCCCATCGAGTCTGCACCGGCCCTTGGAAAGAGCACCCTACTTAAGCCCACACTTCCACTCTTACCCCGTAACCCAGCAACCCCAGCTAACCTAAAGGCAATTTTTGGATGGCCGTCCACCTAATCTGCACATCTTTGGACTGTGGGAGGAAACCGGAGCACCCGGAGGAAACCCACACACACACGGGGAGGACGTGCAGACTCCGCACAGCCAGTGACCGAAGCCGAGAATCGAACCAGGGACCCTGGAGCTGTGAAGCAGCTGTGCTACCCACTGTGCTACCGTGCTGCCCTTGTGACACTAAAGATTGTTATTAGATGGCCTCCTTCTGTGCCATAGTAATTCTGTGATTCTGTGTCTATCCCGATTCAGCTCATCTCAGTCAAACAGAAGTTGGGATGCTACACTGGCTCCCAAACTCTCCCAGGAGTGCAATGCCATTCAGGTGTGGTTGTTGAGTGGGGATTGACACCTTGCGGTGAATGACTTGCTGACTATCGCTGTCCAGGTCTATGGCTTTTAATTGTCATGTGCCCTTTGAGCAAGCCTGGCTGAGTTACCGCCTTGAGAACAAAAATGAGAAAACCTGAAGAGAATAATTAAAGCAAAATCAACCTGGAAAATAGGGCAGGAGGCCAGAATAACAGCTTTGAGGAACACCTCTCGGAGGATTGTTCTGGCAGCACAGGTTGGCTGGCCCACGTCCGACTGACTGCCACCACAGCAAAATTCCACCTGTCATCACCCTCAGGCTGTGGCTGTCACTCAGTGGGCCTGCCATGATGCCTCACCGTCGACAGCGGACTCTGGCCGCCCGCACATGTCAGCCCTTCATGACTACGGCTTTCATAACTACCAAATATGCTGAGCTTTCCTCCCCAAATGTTTTGTTATGCTCTTGACGTAGCAGAAGCTGCTTCCTTGATGTGCACTCTGACAAAGGAAGGTTCAGACTTGGAGATAGCTTTCACACGTTTATTAAACTATTAACAATTCTCCTACTTGGATTCGACGCTACTGTTAATCCTGCTATAGCTACTCAGACTGACGAACCAGTCTGCTACAATCCACGTGGTGGGTGTGATGTTCAATCAACCCTGTGTCTGTACTCACTGAGTGTCTCCACTGGAAAGAGACTGAGCATGTGTGATGTGTCCTTTTATATGGGTTGGTGTAATGCCCTCCTGTGGTAGTGTCACCTCTGTGTATCGTGACTGCTCATTGGTCGTGTCCTATCTTACTGACCTATTGGTTGACTGTCTGTGTGTCATGTCTCTGGTGTTCCCTCTAGTGTCTAGCTAGGTGTAGTGTATGTACATTAACCCTTTGTGTACTCACAGTGATGTATATCACCACAGCGGACTCTGGCTGCCCGCACATGTCAGCCCTTCATGACTACGGCTTTCGTAACTACCAAATATGCTGAGCTTTCCTCCCCAAAGGCAATTGGATTCTAATGACTGAGCGAGTCTAAAGACTGGCTGGTTTGAGTTGACATTCTTGAACTCCCGTTGACCTTGGGGGTTTAAAACAGTCAGCCGCACAGGGTGGACCATTTTGGTTAGAAGCGAAAGAGAGGTCTCATTCATACCCTGCACAAAGAGGCAGTCCTTCACCAACTGAGAGAATTATTGTTAACCTGGGCAAGAAGCTTGGGGAGAGTTAAAAAGACACTACTGGCTGCAAACCTCAATAGTGGGGCATGCCCTTTGGGCAGGGTGGTGCCATGGCACTGATGGTGCCACCTGGGTACCCTGGCAATGCCAGCCTGGCACCCTGGGACTGCCATCTGATTGTGCGAGCCTGACACTGTTGGCAAGGACACTGCCAAGGTGCTAGATTGGTATCTTATGAGCGCAATCAGGCCAGGGTTACCCGGCGTGGGTGTTGGGGGGCTGTGAGTGGGGGGGTGGGGGGGGAGTGGGGGGGGTGGGGGGGTGGCAGGGACCCCCCCCCCCATATTGCATTCGGGCTTGGGGGGGGGGGGGGGGGGAGGAGGTAGAATTTGGGAGGCAGGGTGGCACAGTGGTTAGCACTGCTGCCTGACAGCTCTAGGGTCCCGGGTTCAATTCCGGTTTCAGGTGACTGACTTTGTGGAGTTTGCACTTTGTCCGGGTGCTCCCGTTTCCTCCCATAGTCCAAAGATGTTCAGGTTAGGTGGATTGACCAGGCGAAATTGCCCTTTAGTGTCGAAAAGGTTAGGTGGGATGACTGGGTTACGGGGATAGGGTGGATGCATGGGCTTAAGTAGGGTGCTCTTTCCAAGGGCCGGTTCATAGTTGATGGGGTGCATTGGCCTCCTTCTGCACTGTAGATTCTATGATTCCATGATTCTATGAAATCTGCCACCAGTTACCAGCAGACTTGCAGCTTCAGGGCAGAGAGATGGCATTGCCAGCTGTCTACACCTTTGCATTCAGCTTCTGGTAGACTGGAGCAGGCAACATATTTAGCATCTCACAGGACAACCTCCACTGCTGAATAAAGGGGGCACTGATATTCTGTATGCAAAGTATGGGGTGTACATTACCGTCTCTATTTCCAGAAAGAAGAGGTAAAGTGAACAAGTGGCTTCATCGGGATAGCAGGGTGCAGGGTTCCATTGAGTACATGAATGTCACGTTACAGGTACTACAAGTAAATTCAGAGATGTACAGCAACCACAGAAGGTTCCACTCCCTCAATGTGTAGTCGGTATGCAACCATAGTCAATGCATCATGCAGGCCAATGCCCGATATCATCGCAGCAGTCACCCTGCCTTTATTCTGGACCAGTCTGCTGTATCATCAGCATTTCAGCCTACACAAAAAAACAGAGGGTGACTACTAGACAACAAGGGGTATCCGCTATCCACCAGATCAGGGTTTTTCAAAAGCAGGGTCGCAACATGGAAGTGGGTCACGGGCAGGTGTTGGGAGGGTCGCGGAGTGATGGGTTGTGGCGTTCCCGATCGCGGGAAGAAGCCCCCAATGGCCGCGACCAGCTTTTAAGAATGCCGGCCGCGGGCAGTCCCCGATTGGTTGTGGCATTTGAGGGGGCGGGGCAGCGCGAGGCTGGGGACAGGGGCTGACGAGCGTCCATGTGGGAGCGCGATGCTAACGGTGGTGGCCCCAGCTTGGAGCTCTGCTCTGGTGCTTGTCCTCTGCGTGCTGCTCGGCTCATCCCCCCCCCACCGATCGGCAGTATGCGACCTGCGGCTCTGTGGTCAAGCTGTTCAATGCCGGCACAACGTCCGCCTGCACTCGCACGACGTGAAGTACTGGTCGGAAGTGGTCAGCAGTCTGTGACTGGGTTAGATGCAGCTTCTGGAATTGAGAAGGAAGCCAAGCCAGGTTTGTCAGCCAGGAATACCGATCAAACAAGGCTAGTCAATACAGCTGACACATGTCAACACTGAAAGAAACCTACACACTCATCACTTTGTGTCGCCGCTCTCTGGAAACCAGGAAGTCAGTGCTTTTGGTGAGAATGGAGAAGGAGATGACTTGGATATTCGGATAGTGCAATGCAGTGAAACGCAATAATAAATATTGTGTCACTGTGTGTGTTTGACAAGTTACTTCATCTCGCCGAAAGTCATAGTTTGTAAAGTAAAAAGAAGATTGTACCTTTTTCTATACTTGTTTAAATTTCTAAAGAAATTGGAATATATTTAAAACAAAGTTCATGTGTAAATGTAATGATGCCCATGTTCAACTGAAACTGTTTTAATTTTCAGTAGTAAAAAGTCATAAACTTGCAAAAATCAGGTAGTAGAAATAAAGTTTCAAAGTTAAAAAAAAAAGAATGTTTTCCCAGGAACAGCAGACATCAGATCCAACTGGGAGCCTCTCTCTGAGAGCCGCAACCGGCCTTTTAATAAGAACGATGGAGTCTTTCCGCCAGAGGCAGAGGCAGAGAGAAGGTCACACGCCCGACACGTAAACTGACAGCACATGCCCTGTAGGTCTGTGCTTTGAGCGCAAAATCAGGGAGGAGAGATTCCTCCATTTTGTAGCTGCCTGCAAGTGAGCAACAGGACTGTGTGAAGAACTGAAGATCGATTCTTTTGTAATAGGGAAGAGAGGATCAGAGACACAAAGAGGCCAGGATCTCACAATTGAATCTGCTGGAGAGAGCTTCTCAGGAGAGTCCACAGCAGGACAAAGCAGTGCTGGTTTGAGTTGTATACAGAGCTCCAGGGGCTCTGGTGAACAATCCATTAAGAAGAAACAGAAATCGGGAACAAAGAAGTAGAAAGATGATCTATTGAGCTATGGCTTTAATTATGTCAATGCAACTCAGGATGCAAAGCCCATGTGTGTCATATGCAGGGAAGTACTGGCAAATTAAAGTTTAAAAGCTTCAAGTCTTCAAGGGTATTTGAAGACTAAGCATGGCGAGTTACAGGGTTTAGCTCAGTGGGCTAGACAGCTGGTTTGTGATGCAGAACAAGGCCAGCAGCGCGGGTTCAATTCCCGTACCAGCTGAGAATTCTGAATTCTCCCTCTGTGTACCCCAACAGGAGCCAGAATGTGGCGACTAGGGGGCTTTTCACAGTAACTTCATTGCAATGTGAATGTAAGTCTACTTGTGATAATAGAAAGATTATTATTATTATTATTATTAAGCCTCTTCATTTTTTTCAAAGGATGCAGCGAGAACTTAAAACATCAGCTGAAGTCCTCAGCATAAATGCAACGTTGAATGACAAAGCAAGTTAGATTATGCAGACCAAGCAGGCTCACCTGCCACATTAGAGGTAAGCAATAATGGCGTGTCGCGAAGGTCAGCTGCCGTGATTCGCTAAGGTCGGTCGGCATAGGTCCCGAATTTCCGCCAGTTGTAAAAGTGGGTCCCAGGAAAGAAAGTTTGAAGACACTGTACTAGATAATGACTCCGGTCCTCAACCCAACCACACGTGGGAAACATTCATGGAATGAAAGCCAAACAAAATGTTACTGAGCACGCCACTGGGGTGCTCAATGTGTCCGCTACCTGGACTGCTCAGCGGTAGCCCTGCTCCACTCTAACGAGCATGTCACACAATTTATCAAAACCTGCTACACCCTGCAGAATCTCGCCTGTCTCGTGTGTTCCTTTATCTGACGTAGTGCTTCTAATCAGTACTTCCCCAGCGATGATTAACTGTACAATAATTAAGTTTTACTGTTTGCAGCTGGTAGGCATAAATTTGGATTTCACTTGAGCGGAAATAAAAAGACACGTATTGAAACTGCGGTCCCGTTGAGTTGGAAGGGGTGCACTTCTGTCTGTAAATAAATGTAAGATTGGGTAAACATTGGCTCCAGTACTATGCTTCACCACGTGGCTTTTTTTTCAAATAGAACGTGGTCACAGAGAATGATTGCTAAAGGTGAAGGTTAGACCCAAAAGGATAATAAGAAAGAAGACCGTAATCGTTGTAGTCATTGAGAGTTGTCAGAGAGCAAGTTTCAGTTGTGAGGATATGATTACCCTGCGATGTACTTGGAATCTAACCATATGACCAGTGGATGAATTAAGTGGACATGGGTTATGTCTCTATTAGAAATCAAACATAATGGTCCTGGCCTTGTCGTTTCTTGTCAGAAATAAAATCAGAAAGTATTTTGCAAACTGATGAAAGTTTGGACGGTCTATTAGAGTTTGTAAATGAAATTTACACAAAGGATAATCTATTAATACATATGAAACACCATTAGACTTTGGTAGATTTTGGAAAACAGACTCAAGGAAGAATATATCAAGAATATATATACAAAGTGTATAAAAGATTGAGGAAATTAAATTTTGAGCTCTCTGGTTTTGTGCTTGTATTTAAATTGCTGGAGTTGGCAAAAATCACAACAGTGTCACATTTGGATATGTTCTTGTTTCTAACTGGTGTTTGGATCTCAGAGAGAGACTCCCAGTTGGATCTGCTGTTCCCGGGAATACAGTTATTTCCCGCAGTCTTGGTGGAACAAATGGGAATTTCTGCAGTGGGACAAAGAATAGAAGACACCGTTATTGCAGGATTTTGAATTGGTCCAGATACTTAACCCCGGGAATCAATGCAATTGAAGGATTACAGGCAGACGGAAAGAGGATGACAGCATCTTTGACAGACCAGGAAATTACAGTCGAAGACAGAATTGTAACAGCAATAATAAGCGAGCGAATGCCAGGAATGTCCAAGCTACAGTTGATTGGTACTTCAGGTATGGTTCGCAGTATCATTAAGTGATGAACTGCCCAAAGCAGAGCGACAGGGTCAATTTGGTCCTATTATCTAGCTGACAGCAGCCTTCAACAATTTCAAACAAGTGTAACACGAACAATAATCAAATAACAATAATCAGTAAGCCAGACAGTTTGGAGGTCGTCGCTCTCGGAACGGCTGGCGGTGAACATCTGGCGTCTGCTTCTTTGCACTCATTATAACCTCTGCTATTTTGTCTTCATATGAATGTCAGCAGTGATTGTTTTGACCGGTGTTGATGTTGTATCTAGAGGTTGACTCTGTACTTAGTGAAGGTGAGGTGCTGTCTTCCTCATCAGTGTCAGTGTTGTAGGAAGGTTCAGGTCAGAACTTTGTACAGTGAATCCGAATTTTCAGCAGGTTCCATTTCCGGCGGATCGGTTGTCTCCGCCAACAGCTGGTGTGCATGCCTCCTCAAGATGGCATCATCTCTGGTCTGGACAGTATACGAGACATGTCCAGTCTGTGCAAGAATTGTGGCAGGAACCCATTTTTCTCCTGCGGAGTAATTCCTGGCCAACATTCCTTGTCCTTGGTGGAAGGTACACTGTTTTGCTTTACTTCCCCTCCATTTTGTCTGTCCTTGGTGTTTCTTTCATTTTTGGAGGTTTCAACAAGTCGAATACTGAACGTAGTTGTCATCATTAATAATGCAGGAGAGATTTTAGTCATTGAATGAGCGGTATTCCTATACACCAGTAGGAATTGATTAAGGCGTTTGATCAGTGAACCTTGTTCCCTGATTGCTCTCAATGTGATGGTACGGTGCAAACAAATATGTTCAAGATATTTCCACTCGAATAGTTTGACAAACTACTTACTCCAAAGATAATCCCTAAGGCATCACTTTCGATTTACGCGCTCTACATTCATCTGTAATTATGACTGGCTCAGGTCGATTTTTCTAAACTGTTGATCTCCTGTCAATCCTGCAAACAAGTCACCAATGTGGGTATTGTTTTGCACAACACTGGATTAAGGGTGACTTTGAAATCTCCGCAAATCTGTACGGATCCATCCTTTTTGAAGACCGGTACTATTGGTGTAGCCCATTCACTAATACTGGCAGGTTCCGAGACTCCCGTCTTCACCAGTCATTCTAAGTCAGCCTCCATTTTTAGTCTGATAGCATAGGGCATCGACCTTGCCTTCAAGCATTTTGCTGGGCATCCTTCTTTCATCTTCATCTTAACTGTGATGGCTTTCATAATCCCCGGTTCTCCATCAAACACAACAGTATGCTTCTTTAGAGTTTTTGTAAAGCCCAATCCTTCATTAGTCATCAGGTTGACCTCAGCCCAGTTCAGTCGAATCTTTTCGAACCATGTTCGACACAATGCTGGATAATTGCCCTTTACTACACGTAAAGACAAATCTGCTGTTTCCCATTAAGTTGCACAGCTATGCCAATGCAGCCCTTCAATGGAACCACTTCACCAGTGTGTGTCTTCAACGCTATTCTTGAAGGTTTCAAGGGAATACGTCTGTTTTATCTTTATAGACGGTCTCGGGCACCAGTGAGACTGCTACCCCAGTGTCAACTTCCATCCTCACTGGCTATCCATCCAGCAATGGAGTGACTAAGTGTCTATTCGTACCACCAGCAATGGCGAGCATATTCAGTGACAATTCGTCTTCAGACTATGAGTCGCCTCGTTTCCCTCGACCATTTTGCACAGCATGAACATGTCTTCTTTTGTTTGGTTGCTGTTTTGGTTTGCTCGTGTTTCTTGTTATTTTTAAGACCACAAGACCATAAGACATAGGAGCAGAATTAGGCCATTGGGCCCAACGAGCCTGCTCCGCCATTCGATCATGTCCTGTCCACTCCTCATATCCCTTGATCCCCTTATTAATCAAGAACCTATCTATCTCTGTCTTAAAGACACTCAGTGAATTGGCCTCCACAGCCTTCTGCAGCAAACAGTTCCAAAGATTCACCACCCTCTGGCTGAAGAAATTCCTCCTCGTAGCTTGCTTTTTCTTCTAAAAGGCACGCTGTATATTATTTTCCCCACAGCTTCTGCATGTTATACCCTTGCACTAGCATTCCACAGCTGAATACCCTGGCTTCGCGCACCAGTGACATGTACGGGTTTCAGAGCTCATCGGCTTCGATTCAGCCGACATTTTGTGTATCCAGGTTTCAAATTAAGCTGCTGAGCTTCTTTCGCAGCCAGTTAGATCGAAACAGCATTTTGTTTCAGAGTAAGGCTACTCTCGTTTAGCAACCATTTCTATAATACGTCACTTCGCAGGTCAAAAACCAATCTGCCCCAAATTGCGCCATTCAACACGCCACCGAACTCACAGTACTCTTGCCAGTCTTTTTAATACAGCTCCAAATGGAGCAATTGATTCCCCCTCTTCTTGAAGACTTTTGTGGAATCTGAAAGGCTCTGCAATCACCAACGGCTTCAGCGAATAGTGTGCTGGCAGGATCTCTACAATTTGTCCATAAGTTGCACTAAACTTCTGAGGAGATTGAACTTTTTGCCCTCATCATGCTCAGGGAAGGGTGGTACGGTGGCGCAGTGGCTGGGACTGCCACCTCACAGCGCCAAGGACCCGGGTTTGATCCCGGTCCCGGGTCACTGCTCGTGTGGAGTTTGCACATTCTCCCCGTGTCTGCGTGGGTCTCACCCCCACAACTCAAAGATGTGCAGGTCAGGAGAATTGACCACACTAGGTTGCCTCTTAATTGAATCATGCTTTTTTTAAATCGCACTGAGGAACGTGAAACCCGAATATCTTCTGCTATTTTCTTTGTCTGCGCAAAATAGTCAAAATGCTCGGTATAGAAGTCCCATCGCTCAACATTTTTTATCGAAGGGTGCCACGGTGCCATAAACTCCCGGACGATTTCCCCAAAGGAAGTTAGACCATAAGCCCATAAGACATAGGAGCAGAATTAGGCCACTCGGCCCATTCGAGTCCGCTCCGCCATTCAATCATGGCTGATATTTTCTCATCCCCATTCTCCTGCCTTCTCCCCATAACCCCCTGATCACCTTATTAATCAAGAACCTATCTATCTCTGTCTTAAAGACACTCAGTGATTTGGCCTCCACAGCCTTCTGCGGCAAAGAGTTCCACAGATTCCCCACCCTCTGGCTGAAGAAATTCCTCCTCATCTCTGTTTTAAAGGATCGTCCCTTTAGTCTGAGATGGTGTCCTCTGGTTCTAGTTTTTCCTACAAATGGAAACATACGCTCCACGCCCACTCTATCCAGGCCTCGCAGTATCCTGTAAGTTTCAATAAGATCCCCCTCATCCTTCTAAACTCCAATTAGTACAGACCCAGAGTCCTCAACCGCTCCTCATACAAGTTCTTCATTCCAGGGATCATTCTTGTGAACCTCCTCTGGACCCTTTCCGAGGCCAGCACATCCTTCCACAGATACGGGGCCCAAAACTGCTCACAATACTCCAAACAGGGTCTGACCCACATAAAATGTATTTAGAAACATTGAAAAAAATAGGAGCAGGAGGAGGCCATTCGGCCCTTCAAGCCCACTCCTCCATTCATTATGATCATGGCAGATCGCCCAACTCAGTAGCCTAATCCCACACTCCCCCATATCCTTTTTTCCCCTTCGGCCTCAGTGCAATATCTAATTGCTTCTTGAAACTATACAATGCTTTGGACTCAACTACTTCCTGTAGCAGCCAATTCCACAGGCTCACCACTCTCAGCGTGTGCTGGCGTCATCCCAACGCATGCGCACGGGGGGGGGGGGGGGGGTTCATCTCCGCGTCGGCCATCTCGGAGGACCACAGCGGCCGACGCGGAAGAATAGAGTGCCCCCCACAGCAGAGGCCCGCCTGCGGATCGGTGGGGGCCCCGATCGCGGGTCAGGCCAACGTGGGGGCACCTCCCGGGGCCAGATCCCCCCGCGCCCCCCCCCCCCCCCCCCCCGAGGACCCCGGAGGCCGCCCGTGCAGCCAGGTCCCGCCGGCAAATACCTGGTGTATTTTACGCCGGCGGGACTGGCCGAAAACAGACGACAACTCGGCCCATCGCGGGCCGGAGAATCGCCGGGGCTGACCGGCGCGGCACGATTCCCGCCCCCGCCAAATCTCGGCTCTGGAGAATTTGGCAGCTGGCGGGGGCGGGATTCACGCCGCCCCCACCCCCCCCGGCGATTCTCCAACCCGGTGGGGGGGGTTGGAGAATCCCGCCCCTTTAAAAACAAATTTAGAGTACTCTTATTTTTTTTCCAATTAAAGAGCAATTTAGCGTGGCCAATCACCTAACCAGCACATCTTTGGGTTGTGGGGGCAAAACCCACGCAGACATGGGGAGTATGTACAAACTCCACACGGACAGTGACCCAGTGACGTAGCCCCAGTGCTAACCACTGCGCCACATGCCACCCTCAGCGAATACAATCCTAACCGACTCAATCTCTCCTCGTATACTTACGTCCTGTCATCCCAGGAATCAGTCTAGTAAATCTTAGCTGCACTCCCTCTATAGCTAGAACATCCTTCCTCAGAAAAGAAGACCAAAGTTGCATCTGAACATTCCATCTCAACACACGACCTCGAATCCCATGCGCTTTCATTTTACACACTAATGTTTTATGCAGGACTTTGTCAAAAGCCTCTGAAAGTCGATATACTCCACATCCACTGGCTCCCCTTCATCAATTCTACTAGTTACATCCGTGAAGAATTCCAGTAGATTTGTCAAACATATGGGGCGAAATTCTCCCCCAACGGTGCGATGTCCGCCGACTGGCGCCAAACATGGCGCCAATCAGACGGGCATCGGGCCGGCCCAAAGGTGCGGAATGCTCCGCATCTTTGGCGGCCTAGCCCCAACATTGAGGGGCTAGGCCGACGGCGGAGGGATTTCCGCCCCGCCAGCTGGAAAGTCCGCCAATCGGCGCAAAAAACGGCGCAAATCCGACTTGCGTCACGTCGGAAAAATGGGTCGATAGTCTCCGGCCCGAAATGGGCTAGCAGCGACGTAACGGGATCCGCGCTTGCGCAGTGGTTCACGCCGTGCAGCGTCATACGCGCTGCACGGCGTGACGGCTCATAAGGCTGCGCTGCTCCCCCCCACCCGACCGGAACACCCGACCGCAACACCCGACTGGATGGCTGGCCGTCGCTCAGCCCCGAGGTTCGAGTCACGCGATGTGGAGGCGCTCCTGGATGCGGTGGAGCAGAGGAGGGACGCGCTGTATCCCGGGCACGGCCGCAGAGTTGCCCCACGCCACAGCCGGCGTCTGTGGAGGGAAGTGGCAGAGGCCGTCACCGCTGTGGCCCTGACACCACGGACAGGCACCCAGTGGCACAAGAAGGTGAACGACCTCGTCAGAGCAGGCAGGGTGAGCCTCCCCATATCCCCCCCTCCCCCATATCCCCCCTCCCCCATATCCCCCCTCCCCCATATCCCCCCCTCCCCCATATCCCCCATATTCCCCCCTCCCCCATATCCCCCATATCCTCCCCCATATCCCCCTCCCCATATCCCCCCTCCCCCATATCCCCCCCATATCCCCCCTCCCCATATGCCCCCCTCCCCCATATCCCCCTCCCCCATATCCCCCCTCCCCATATCCCCCATATCCCCCCTCCCCCATATCCCCCCTCCCCATATCCCCCCTTCCCCCATATCCCCCCTCCCCCATATCCCACATATCCCCCCTCCCCCCATATCCCACATATCCCCCCTCCCCCATATCCCCCCTCCCCCATATCCCCCCTCCCCCATATCCCCCATATCCCCCCTCCCCCATATCCCCCTCCCCCATATCCCCCTCCCCCATATCCCCCATATCCCCCCTCCCCCATATCCCCCCTCCCCCATATCCCCCCTCCCCATATCCCCCCTCCCCCATATCCCCCATATCCCCCCTCTCCCATATCCCCCCCTCCCCCATATCCCCATATCCCCAGTGAATCGAGCCCTAACCTTAACCTCTGCAATGCACGCGCAACCGATGGCGTGCATTCATATACCTGCCTAACACTGTTGCCTTTTACCCCTGCCCCACCCCCCCACAGGAGAAGCGCGCACACAACAATAGGGAGCATGTGAGGACTGGAGGAGGGCCCACTGATGAGAGGCCACTGACCGTACACGAGGAAAGGGCCCTGGAACTGGCTGGCGGACCTGAGGACCGGGAGGTTGCTGATGCAGAGGTCGGGGGCGTACTAGCGAGTGAGCCACCGACAGCCCGTCCCCATATCCCCCTCCCCTATATCCCCCTCCCCCGTATCAGCTGATCACTGCCTGATGTCTAACCATGCATGCTTCATTGTGTATCGCAGGACCAAACGTCCAGGCTCCCATCCCCGCAGATGCAGACCGCCCGCAGGATGCCCCTCGGAGACCACGGGAGACGGAGAGACCCGGACCCTCCAGCATGCGACGCCCGCAGGATGCCCCTCGGAGACCACGGGAGACGGAGAGACCCGCACCCTCCAGCATGCGACTCCCGCAGGATGCCCCTCGGAGACCACGGGAGACGGCGAGACCCGGACCCTCCAGCATGCGACGCCCGCAGGATGCCCCTCGCACACCACGGGAGACGGAGAGACCTGGAGCAACAGGGAGACGACACCCTCGTCACGTGCGGGAGCGACCACCCAGCGACGAGGGGGGCAGCCACAGGCCCCCGTCACATCCGAGCCAGGACACCACTACCCAGGACACCACTACCCAGGACACCACTACCCAGGACACCACTACCCAGGACACCCCTACCCGGGACAGCACTACCCAGGACATCCCTACCCGGGACAGCACTACCCAGGAAGACGAAATACCGGACAGTGACTCAGAGTGGATGGGTGGAGACGAACCCCCACCCCAAAGTGCCATGGATTCAGAGTGGGACGAAGAGCACGACACAACTCCACTGCTGTCACCAACACCCTCCACCATCGCAGAAACACTCACCACGGTTGGGCACTTTAATGATGAGGCGTCTGGTACACTCACTGGTGCGCACAACACAGCCGTCCCGGTACAGCAAGTGGAGGTAGGAGCAGCAGAGGGACCGAGCGGTCGGAGGGCAGCCCAGCCCAAGCGAACATCTGCCGCCCAGATGGATCCCGGGTTCCTGCAGTTACCACACCCACACATAGATCCGATGCAACCACCGACCCGGAGACGAGCGAAGAGGGTGACGGGCGGCTTGCGGCGGCTGCGGTCGCAGGTGGAGGAGTCCACCCGCGTCCAGGAGCTGGGAGTGGTGCCGGTCATGCGTGCCACCCAGGCTGACACCGCACGGGTGGCGTCCGCGGTGGAGGCAATGGGTGCGACGGTGTCAGACATGGGGAACGGTTTGCGAGGCCTGGGGCCTTCCGTGCAGGCGGCGTCTGTGGCCCAGGAAATGGCTGCCCTCTCACAGGAGGCCATGAGCCAGTGCCAGCGCCAGATGGCAGAGGCACTCAACGACATAGCCCAGTCTCTGCAGGCCATGGCCCAGTCTCAGCAGGCCATGGCCCAGTCTCTGCAGGCCATCGCTGAGGGCATCGGCGCCATTGGCCATGTGCGAGCCGGCGTCGCACTGTCACAGACAGGGTTTGCCAACCCCCTGGGCTCCATGGCTGCAAACCTGCAGACCCCTGTCGATACCAGCACGGGCCTCCAGGACTGGCAGCGCCAGATGTCGGGGGGGGCGTCGGATGGCCAGTCCGTTCGCATCCCCCACCCATGTAGAGGCCTGGGGCCATCGGGCACCCCGAGGGAGGAGGAGGTGGTGTGGTCCGTCCCGGCTCCCTCTGTAGGGGAGGTCCCGGTACACCGCGACACCTCGGACTCCCCCCCTTCCGTCCCAGGTGCATCGGATGGGCAACGGGCAGGACAGGCTGGCAGCTCGCCATCCCAGTCGCCCGGGCCGCAGCCTGGCCCATCTAGGCCAGGACGCCCCAGGAAACGGCCGCCAAAGGGATCCAGTGTCAGAGGGCAGGAATCACAGGAGTCCACCTCCAGTTCTGCTGTACCGTCTGGGGAACCACGTAGACGTAGTCAAAGGGCCCGTAAGGCCAAACAATTAGACACTGAGTAAGTTGGCACGGGTGCAGGGCACAGATGAGTTTTAGGGGCTAGGGCACGTGCATGAACTCCTTTGGTTATTAAAGTCAATGTTACACCTACCGAAGCTGCCTTTGTGCTCTGTCCAAAGTGTGCGGGCGTGTCATGTACGTTGAGCGCAAGTGTGTGTGTGAGGGGTGGTCTTACCTCAGCCCCAGGTGAGTCTGCCCCCTTCCCCCTGGGCCGCCATCAACATCCCCCGGGCAGAGGACGGGACCGTGCGCTGCAGTGTCACAGCCGCATGCAGGGATGGTCCGGGTGGATGGTGGTACTGTGGCCATGGGTCAGACATAGTCCAACGATGTAGAGCCAGGAGCTCATCGCAGGGCGGGTTGTCATCATCCTCCATGGCCTGCGATAGACACGCGTCCACCCGCAACTGTGTGAGCCCGGCCCGTTGAGCCGCAGGTGGATCGGCAATGGGGGGGGGTGGTGTGCATGCGGGTGGGGTGGGTGGGGTTGGGGAGGGGGGTGAGGGTGCTGGGTGGGTGGATGGGTGGGGGGTGGGGGTGGTCGGCTGTTGCCATGGTGTGCGGTCTGTGGCCATACTACCCGATTCCCACGCCCATCTAGTCAGTGAAGCGGGCGTCTATCAGTCTGTCCCGTGCCCGCTGGGCCAGCCGGTAACGGTGGACAGCCACCCGCCTGTGTCTACCCCGTCTGCCCTGACCATTGCCCCCATCCCCCTCATCTGGGGAGGACTGGGCCTCTTCCTGCTGCTCCTCCACTCCGCCCTCCTCTGCCTGCGGCACATCGCCCCTCTGCTGGGCTATGTTGTGCAGGACGCAGCACACCACAATGATGCAGCCGACCCTATCTGACCGATACTGGAGGGCGCCCCCAGAGAGGTCCAGGCATCTGAAACGCATCTTCAGCACGCCAAAGCACCTCTCGATCACTCCCCTTGTCGCTACATGGGCATCATTGTAGCGGTTCTCCGCCTCATTGCGTGGCCTCCGTATAGGCGTCATCAGCCACGATCGCAATGGGTAGGCCCTGTCGCCCAGCAACCAGCCCCTCAGCCGGGGATGGCGTCCCTCGTACATGCCGGGGATGGATGTCCGCGACAACACGAATGAGTCGTGTACACTGCCTGGGTAACGGGCGCAGACGTGCAGGATCATCATGCGGTGGTCGCAGACCACCTGTACGTTCATCGAATAGGTCCCCTTCCTATTAGTGAACACGGCCCTGTTATCTGCAGGTGGCTGCACGGCGACGTGCATCCCATCGATCGCGCCCTGGACCATGGGGAACCCGGCCACGGCAGAGAAGCCCACGGCCCGGGCATCTTGGCTGGCCCGGTCCACGGGGAAGCGGATGTAGCGGTGCGCCATGGCATATAGGGCATCTGTCACTGCCCGGATGCACCGGTGCACCGATGTCTGCGATATGCCGGACAGGTCCCCACTCGGTGCCTGGAATGACCCCGTTGCATAAAAGTTCAGAGCCACCGTAACCTTGACGGACACGGGGAGAGGGTGTCCCCCGCCAGTGCCACGCGGTGACAGGTGTGCCAGCAGGTGGCAGATGTGTGCCACGGTTTCCCGTCTCATCCGGAGTCTCCTCCTGTATTCCCGGTCCGTGAGGTCCTGGTATGACTGCCGGGGCCGGTACACACGGGGCGCCCTCGGGTGCCTCCATTGCCGTGGGGCCGCGAGGTCCTCCTCCCCCTCCTCGTCCTGTCGGTCAGGTGTCCCTCCAGCCTGGGCGGCTGCCGCCTGCCCCTCTGCGGCAGCATGCGCCGCCTCTCTGGCACGCTCCTCCTCCTCCTCCTCATCCAGGGCAACATAGACATGAGCGGCTGCCACCACGGTGGCCAACATCGCTGGATGGTCTGAAAACATGACGGCCTGGTGGGGGGGGAGGGGAACGACGACATGTCATCATTGCCCATATCCCCTCCTCCCCCAGCCAGGTGGCATGGACCGCATGGGTCCAACTGTTGGAGGCTGGCACCTGGCCAGGTGGACCAACCCACTTGCCCTCCCATCCCCCTCCTCGGCACGGACCCCCCCCAACCCCCAACCTCCACCCCAGCACGGACCCCCCCCCAACCTCCACCCCAGCACGGACCCCCCCCCAACCTCCACCCCAGCACGGACCCCCCCCAACCTCCACCCCGGCACGGCACGGACCCCCCCAACCTCCACCCCCGGCACGGACCCCACCCAACCCCCAACCTCCACCCCAGCACGGACCCCCCCAACCTCCACCCCGGCACGGACCCCCCCCAACCCCCAACCTCCACCCCAGCACGGACACCCCCAACCTCCACCCCAGCACGGACTCCCCCCCAACCTCCACCCCAGCACGGACCCCCCCCAACCCCCAACCTCCACCCCGGCACGGCACGGACACCCCCCAACCTCCACCCCAGCACGGACCCCCCCCCCAACCTCCACCCCAGCACAGACCCCCCCAACCCCCAACCTCCACCCCGGCACGGCACGGACCCCCCCCCCAACCTCCACCCCAGCACGGACCCCCCCCCCAACCTCCACCCCAGCACGGACCCCCCCAACCCCCAACCTCCACCCCGGCACGGCACGGACCCCCCCCAACCTCCACCCCAGCACGGACCCCACCCCAACCTCCACCCCAGCACGGACCCCCCCCCAACCTCCACCCCGGCACGGACCCCCCCCCCAACCTCTACCACGGCACGGACCCCCTCCCGGCACTCCCCCGGAGCCCAGCCTACTCTAACCACCCCCCCCCCCCCCGCCGTACACACACACAACCCGAAACACACCTCTCCTCACGCAATCAGACTGCGGCCACGCCATTGCCTGCCCAGAGCCAACCCCCCAGGCCGTCACTCACCTCCTCGCTGGTCGGCGTGAGCCTGGAGCACCGGGTCACGCCGATGAAAAGGAGGTTTGATTCACGTTGACGTGAACGGTCATCACGTCGACGGGACTTCGGCCCATCCGGAAGGGAGAATATCGGCAGGCCGAAAATCGGCTGCCTTGCGCAGACCCGTGACATTCTCCGCGGCAGCGGCGCCATTAACGCCCCGCCGACTTTTCTCCCTTCGGAGACTTCGGCAACCGGCGGGGGCGGGATTCACGGCGGCCAACGGCCATTCTCCGACCCTCTGGGGGGTCGGAGAATGACGCCCGTGGTTCCAGTGCAGTCACACAGAATAGGTTGTTTTTGTTACATGCATCTTTATTGAAGCTTCAAGGCCTTTTTGAGTGAAGCTTCGACGACAACAGTATGGGCGGAATTCTCCACCCCCACACTGGGTGGGAGAATCGCCAGGGCGCCACGCGTGTCCCGCCACGCTGTCCTGATGCCCGCGCGCGATTCTCCCACCCTCCCCCAAACCGACGCGGCGAGAATCACGGCTGGCCGCTGGGAGAATCGCCGCTCGGCGTTTGCAACGGGTGAGCCGCGATTCTCCGACCCGGATGGGCCGAACGTCCTGCCCAATACGACGGGTTCCCGCCGGCGCCGTCCACACCTGGTCGCTGCCGACGGGAACAGCGCGGAACGTGGGGAGGCAGCCTGTGGGGGGGGGGGGGTCCTGCACCGGGGGTGGGGGGGGGTCTCAAATGGGGTCTGGCCTGCGATCGGTGCCCACCAATCGGCGGGCCGGCCTCTCTGAAGGAGGACCTCCTTTCCTCAGCCGCCCCGCAAGATCCATCCAACATCTTCTTGCAGGGCGGCCGAGGGGAGGACGGCATCCACACATTTACACGGCGCAGCTTTTACGCGGCGCCAAGGGCCGGCGCACGTAAATGACACAACACCGCTCCTAGCCCCCAGGGGGTGGGAGAATAGGGGGCTGGTAGCGGGCTCCGACGCCGGAGTGAAACACTCTGGTTTTCACTCCAGCGTCGGCACTTAGACTCCCGATGGGAGAATTGCGTCCTATATATTTATTATTAAACAGCCCAACATGCTTAATTCACAGGAGAGTTATAAATGAGGAATGACAGCAAGCCACGTAGGAGATATTAGGGGCGGGATTCTCCGTTCCCCCAGCCGCGTGTTTCTCGGGGGTGCGCTGTTCGCCGTACGGGGGATTCTATACTCCTGCCGCTTTTCAATGGTTTTTCCTATTGAAACCACCCTATGCCGCTGGTAAACCCACGGGCAGGGGTGCACTGCCAGCGGGAAAAGTGAATCGCAACAACGTGATTAAAAGAGGTGAAATAAGGAGCATCTTAAAGGAGGAATGCTGGAGAGGCAGAAAGCATTTGCAAGGGTATTCCATGGCCTGGGGTCTAAACAACTGAATGCATGGCTGCCAGTGGGAGAGCAATTGGAATTGCGAATGCAGGAGAGGCCAGAAGCACAGATATCTGAGAGGGTTGAAGAAGATCCCAGAGCTAGGCAGGATAAAGACCGTGGATGGGGTTTGGTGCAAGTTAAAACACAGGCAGCAGAATTTCAGATGCCCTCAAATTTACACAGAGTAGAATGTGGGAGACCAGTCAGGAGTGCACCAGAATGGCCAAGTTTATTTATTTTTATTTTTTTAAAAACAATATTTTCATTGCACTTTTAAACATATTATAAAAAGGAGAAACAATTAGACAGTCCAACAATACCAATACATACATCAGTAAACCAGACAGCAAGATGAACCCTGACAACCATAATACTAGCCAGAATCACCACCCCCACTCACTAACCTCCCCCCTCCCTTAGGTAAAGGTGAAGTTGTCATAGTCCTGATTGCCGTAGACTAAAACTGGGGAACAGCTGACTGGTGGTGATTTAACCTGAGGATCACCACACCTCAGGTGAGGGGCAAGGTTGAGAAGGCGAGGCCTTCATGAAGAACCTCAGCCGGTACGGGAATTGAACCTGCGCTGTTGGCCTTGCTCTGCATCACAAATCAGCTGTCTAGCCAGGTGAGCTTAACCGGCCCCCTTCCGTAACTCCCCACAAACGATAGAACGCGTCAATCGACCCTCTTATCGTAAACTCGAGGTACAGACATTCCATTAAATCACCCAGCCATGCTTCGGCACTGGGTGGTTTGGCCTGCCTCCAGCTCAGCAGTATTCGTCACCTTGACAACAGTAATGCAAATGCCACAGCATTCACCTCCGTCCTCAGCTCTGGTTGGTCCGACACTCCAAATGTGGCGACTAACCCACAGGGCTATAAGTCAAAATTCAGGATTGCCGTAATGATGCAGAAAAGGATCTCCACTAGCCCACTTTGTGACAGGACCAGAACATGTGCTTGTGGTGAGCAGGTCCTTTCAAGCACCGCTCACACTTATCTCCGACCCCTCAAAAAATGGACTCATCCTGGGCCTGGTGAGGTGCCTCCTGAACACAACCTTCAAATGCATCACACTCTAGGGCAGCTTAGTGATTCAGTGGTTAGCTCTGCTGCCTCACGTCGCCGAGGACCCGGGTTCGATCGCAGCCCCGGGTCACTGTCCGTGTGCAGTTTACACATTCTCCCCGTGTTTGCCTGGGTCTCACCCCCACAACCCAAAATGTGCAGGATAGGTGGATTGGCCACGCTAAATTGCTCCTTAATTGGAAAAAAAAGAATTGGGTACTCTAAATTTACAAAAATATAGTTGCATCAAGCTTAGCCCCACCAGGAGGATGTAACATTTACCCTATGAAGGGACTCACTCCCCACCTCCTCCTCCAAAATGGCCCCAGCCCCTCCCCCACCTGGCCTTCAACTCATTCGCCGAAACCTGTTCTTCTCCCATAGCTTAGAGGTAACCGAGGCATAATGGAGGGTTTCAGCAGCAGATAAATTGGAACGGAATGAAGTTGGCCAACGTTAAAGAGTTGCGATCAGACGGTTTTGTGATCACATGAATATAAGGTTGGAAGCCCAGAATCAAAATGTCGCATCAAGGTTGTGGACAGACTGACTTTATCTCAGATTGTCATCGGGGCATTGGTGGTGGGGGGGGGGGGAGGTGAATGGAATGGAGTCAGTCGTTAGGGAACAGAATTTGGAGCGGGGACAGAAAACAATGTCTCCAATCTTCCCAATGTGGAGGAAATCTCCTCTCATTCTGCACTGGATGTCGGACGTTCTCCCCGTGTCTGCGTGGGTTTCCTCCGGTTGCTCCGGTTTCCTCCACAAAGATGTGCAGGTCAGGTGGATTGGCCATGCTAAATTGTCCTTCGAGTCCAAAAAGGTTGGGTGGGGTTGCTGGGTTACGGGGATAGGGTGGAGGTGTGGGCTTAAGTAGGGTGTTCTTTCCAAGGGCCGGTGCAGACTCGATGGGCCGAATGGCCTCAATCCGCACTGTAAATTCTCTGATAATTCTACGAAAAAGCAGCCTTCAAACAACAATCTGCTCACGGTCCACTGTTATCTGCATTATTCACAGAGGTTTGACTGAAGTAGATCGACATATTCAATGTGTTCCTCAAATTACAAGCAAACTTCAAAATAATTCTAACAAAACCTTGGATAATTCATTGCGAGATCAAAGCCCCATCGTCACTAATTTTATCTAAAAGCGAGAACACTCCACTCTAGGATGTTGTTGTCAGAGGGAATTATGTCGTCAAACCTTTGGAGATTAATAATTTTAGTATGAGTGTTGCAGTGTGGCACATTCCAAAGTCCGGGGCTAGGTGGATGCACAAAGTCTTGGGGCAGCCGCTGTTGGGGAAATATGGAGACGGTCGCTGTCTATGTCCTTTCCGATTATAGTACACAGAAGGGCAGCAACTTTGTAAATCCCCGCCCCCCCCCACCTGAGCCGTGTGCCTGACATTTAATGTACTTTGTAAATATCAAGGGTAATACAATTGTATAGCTACGAACCCTAACATTCTGCCCATAGATTTTTGTTGGGTGTACTAAGAGTGGAACATTTTGTGTGTAGATAAGTTGAATTTTATTGCACTTCCTGTAGTTTTCAAGTCAGAATGTTTTGTCATGTACTTTTACAAGTTTAATGAACAAAGTATGTTCTTTGAAAAGAAATCTCAGTACTTCTTTTTGCTAAAATCTCTCAGCTACCATTTAAAATGAGGAGAATCTTGATTCAGTTTGCACTGTATCATTATTTAATCCTGTCGCCCACAGGGGGCTCTGTCCGCTGCTGAATAGTCATCTTCCATTGCTGTCAGAGTTTGCAAGCTGCTTTACAAATGTTTGCCATCAGGGATTTTGCAAAGCCGAGCACTGCTTGTGGCTCCATTAGTAAAGTGCAGCACTAAACCATACAGACCAGCCACAATGCCTGTTGTGGAATCGGAACATCGGTACTGAGTCGGCCATTCAGCCCCTTCAGCCAGTCGCGTCATTCAGTAAGATCATGACCAGCACCTAAACTCCATCTACCACCTTGGCTCCATATCCTTTAATACCCTCACCCAACAAAAATCTATGGGCAGAATTTTAAGGTTCGTAGGCATGGAGACCCATAAAATGCCCTGGATACCTTTCACACGTCTTTCTGTCTGCCCTTTCCACCGGCTGCAATTCTACGAGCGGTAAGGGTAAGCGGTACTTGCCCTCGTGTGACTTGAGACTCTGTAGTGGGTCACTTGCTGCCTCCACTGCTACCTCACGGGTACTGGGCCTGGCAAGCAACGGGTCAGAAACCCGGGAGGTAGCACAGCTTAGGGTTTGGATGGTAAGGAGCCTTCTCCTTTCCATAACATGCGCACCCCCCCCAACCGGTGCCTGGTGGCACTGCTGGGATCAAAGAGCTGCTGGCCAACCAATTGACCAGCTGCTCTTCGGGATGAGAAACCCCTCCAAGGTGGGGGTAGATGTCTCATCTCAAGGTGAAATGAAAGTCGCCCTAGTCCCCAGGGACCATAGGCCGTTCTCCCCTTCGAGAGCTGACTGGTGCTGATTTTACCCGTGGATCACCGCACCTCGGGCAAGGTGCAAGGTTGAGATGGCAGGGCCTTCATGGATAGCCCCAACCGGTACAGGAATTGAACCCATGCTGTCGGTGTCACTCAGCATCACGAACCAGCCGTCCAGCCAACTGAGCTAACCGACCCCCTGCCTCAAAGCAATTAATGCCCCACATGATATTAAATCACCGTGGGGGCACTGAACTGGGTGGAAGAAGACATTACATCTGCTTGCACATCTGTCCACTGATCCTGCACATTGGTCATAAAATCTAGTCTTATGTATCTTATATGATTCAATTGTTCTATAATCTCCAAACCATTTGCAGGACAGAATTACAGATTTACTGCTGAAAAGAGAGTGCTGTCAAATCTTTTTATCGTACACTCATCTGGACAAATGCAAAAATGCCAAACTTCAAAGGGCGCAAGGGGAAATTTCCACTTTTCTTTTCATCTACTGTTCTTTCCCTCGTCTTGTTTTATAGATCTTTATTTTGATTAAGCTTCAGATTTAGATATACTGGTATTCATTCCTATTGCTTGTTGCTTCCCTCCTTACAGGTGACCCTGGGTATCTGTTTGTGTTCTCAGTAGTTTATTAGCCACTGGAGCGGGTCTCATTTTGAGATTTTACTTTAGGCCCCAAAACAACCATTGGAAAATATCCTGTCCACCAGCACCACCCCACCACCCTGCTCAAAAACTGAACATTTATTCAAAGATCTGTGCTAACATGGAAAACCTGTTTTAAAAACAACCAAAAAATGAAGGGTCTAAATCTTATGGAATTGAACATTCGGCTAGTAAAGGAAATTGCACTTTGAAGTTATTGACATGAAATAAATGTCACCAATGAAACCAGAGTGACGCTTTGAATTATTCAATTTATGTTGATTCTTTCCAATACAATAGAGGCTTTCAGAAACCAATGAAATGTAGCTGTCTTCCAGGACGTCAATGACAAATCAACTTATTTCGCACAGCAATTGATTTTTTCACCCGTGGAACAGTGGAAATGTGAAGTCAATGAAAGTCTTAAAAAGGCAATAAAATAGATCTGATTCTCCCTGGAACAACGATCTCTGGAAATGCTGTGTTATCAGGTTAGTTCATTTTCTTCCATTCGCTCTTGGGGAACACAGAGAAACTTTGCAGTATCATTCGTCTGGAGCATTCCTGATGGAATGGATTCCACATGATCTGGTCAAACAATGTACTAAATGGTCCAAAAGACATTTGCATTTTCCATTCTTATGTTCATATATGCAAAGGGCGGAACAGAGGCACAGCGGTTAGCACTGCTGCCTCACAGCGCCAGGGACCGATGCTCAATTCCGGCCTTGGGTCACTGTCTGTGCGGAGTCTGCATGGGTTTCCTCCGGGTGCTGCGGTTTCCGTCCTTGGTCCAAAGGTGTGCAGGTTAAGTGAATGGCTACGCTAAATTGCCCCTTAGTGTCCAAAAATGTGCAAGTTAGGTGGATTGGTCATGATCAATGTGTGGGGTTATGGGGTAGGGTGGGGGAGTGGGCCAGGGTAGGGTGCTCTTTCGGAGGGGCGGTGCAGACCCGTTAGCCCAAATGGCCTCATTCTACACTGTAGGGATTCCATGGATTCTATTCAATGGAAATATAGTTTACGCACAAACTTAAATAGCTTGCATGCAAATTAATGCATTTTATAACAGGTTGCTGATTGCAGCTGGCATAATTTGAATGCAAGCTGAGATCTCAATGTACACCGGTGTATAGACAGAATACATTTCAGAACTTCGGAAATAGGAGTTGGCGTAGACTACATGACCCATCGAGCCAGCCCCACTATTCAAGATGGCCATGGCTAACCTGAGAATTCAACTTCACTTTCCTGCCATTCACCATATCTCTTGATTTCTCTAAGAGACCGAAGCTTTGTCTATTCCACCTTAAACATATCAAATGGAGCGTCCACAAACCCCTTTGGTGGGGAATTCCAAAGATTCACAACCCTTTGAGTAAGGGAATTTCTCCTCCGCTCAGTCCTAAATGATTGGCCCCTCAGCCTGAAACTGTGCCTCCATGTTTTAGACTCTCCAACCAATGGAAACATTGTGCAGCGTTCGAAGGTCAAACCTCCATCATAATCTTGTTTCAATGTGATCATCTCTCAGTCTTCCAGCTCCAGAGAACATAGACCCAATTTACTGAGCCTCAGTATCGGCCAACTCTCCCATCCCAGCGGAAACCCACGCAGACACTGGGGGGAAAGTGCAAACTCCACACAGACAGTCACCCGAGGCCAAAATTGAACCCGGGTCCCTAGCACTGTGAGGCAGCGGTGCTAACCATTGTGTCACCGTGCCGCCGCCGTTGTTTCCTCCGGGTGCTTTGGTTTTCTCCCACAGTCCAAATATGTGCAGGTTAGATGGATTAGCCATTCTAAATTTCCCCATTGTGGAGATGGGGCACGGCGTGTGCCTACGTATGGTGCATGTGATGGTTTTACATGGATCTGCTGGTGCGGGGGTGCAATCATTGATATCGCTGCCAGTGAGGGACTCGAGCATGGCATCGGAACCAGGGCAAGGCACAAACCTCGATTTTTGGATCACCCGTGATTCTCCGCCCGATCGCAATTCACACTTCTGCCAAGTGGAGAATCCATGCCATTATTTGCTGGTGGCTCAGGTAGCAATCCAGAGATCATTCCCTCACAGATTAATGAATGGCGCATAGAAAGTGCTTAACAAACACAGTTTGTGTGCAACTACACATCACATCAACTAGAATTAATAACCTAGGCAGACAAGTACTGGCCCCTTGGTGAAACTGCATAGAAACACCATTGAGCTGTGTGCCATTCTGCTATCTTTAACTTCACTCTTAATTTTAGCACCAAAAGGATGAAGAGAAAAGTTAGATTTTTCTTTCATGCAGTTGGGACATGGAAATATCTGCCAGAAACACTGTGGTAGCAGATTTCATAAATGTTTTTTAAAGGGAAGTTGATATATAGTTGGGGGCAAAATTAACATTCTAAAGGATAAGGGCGTAAGGAGGTAGACCTTTCCGAAGCCGGCACGATCTTGGTAGACAGATAGAACAGTGCCTCTTGTGCTGTAAAATATTATGCAGATAATTTTAACCAAACCAACACAGTAGGAGACTGACAGGATCAGGTCAGACAGCTAATTTAAACTCTGCCCGATTTCACGTTGCATTTTTTAAAGGCGTAATCTTCATACTCATATCTTGGATAATAGCAGGAGGCATCGGAAAGATTCATGAACCGAATAATAGACTGGCGGGCTGGCGTCTCGGGCTTGGGGCCTCCTTTCTTACGCGCAGGCCCCTTTAGCCCTACGCCGTGTTGCATCGGAGCCGGCGCGGAGAAGGGAGCCACTGCGCATGTACGCGTTGGCGTCGGTGCCACTGCGCATGCGCGAACCCCGCGGCGCCCAGTTGACGCCGGGATCAGCAGCTGGAGCGGCGTGGGTCGCTCCAATGCCGTGCTGGCCCCCTGTAGGGGCCAGAATTGCTGATCCCGAGGCGTTCCCGACAGCGGCAACACTTAGCCTCAGGATCAGAGAATCCCGCCCAATTTTCCTGACTGAATGTTAATCAGGAATTCAGAATGGGAGCTCTGGCCTTCACTCTGCAGGACTATTATGAGGTGGGATTTGGAGCAGACCATCTGAAGTAGGTTTCGAACCCTGCAGCCCACAGGCAGGAACGCTAACCCATAAAATCAAAGGCTCAGTCCGACTGCCTGGTGGCTTCAATGATAAGTATAATTGGATAGAGTGCCAATCAGGCATCGATCCAATACTGCCACTGACCTGCCCAGGTGGGTTGTGTTAAAATTTGGTTTAATGGTTAGCATTCCTGCCTATGTGCTGAAAGGCGCAGTGTTTGAACTGTACATCCGACAGGTTCAATGTCTGTCCCATTCATATTGACCATCTCTATCACAATGCAACTTAAACAACCTGCTTGTATTAATGCTTTGCATTCTTCATGTTGGAGTTGCTTCAGTCAGGATCAAAAACCCCTAAACATGCACCTTCTAAACATGGTCTGAGGTGCTGGTATAAACCCAGGTGCTAGGAGACATGACTAATCCTTAGGAAAGCTTCCATTACAAAACTGCAGCATTGTAATGCAAGCCAAGAACAAGGACAAATCAGTTTGGAAGACCGGTGAGTGAAGCTTTGATATCACTGTCCACAAATGAACGAGGTGCTTCTCAAGGGAGAAGACTGGGTTGTTTGCAATGGCTGAATTCTGTTTAATCCCTCACCACGCACAATGTACTGTAATTAGATATGGTCTCGTAAACCAGCTTTAACTTGACTGGATGGGTAATAAAGTCACCATTAATAATCTTCTAAGTTTGGATGCATGATGTTGACTACCGAAGGGTGACCTATCAAACTTGGCTGAAAGAGCTCTCCTGCTGATCCTGAGAGGACATAGCTGTTGTGTTATGCTGCTTCGGATAACACAGGCTGCTACTTGATGCAGTCTTAACTCAAGGATGCTCCAGACTCTGAAGTGAGTTCAACGTGTTTATTGAACTATTAACACAGTTCTCAAATGAGTTCGACTCTCTGCTAATCTAACTGTAGTAACTCAGTCTAACTGTACCAGCTTGCTCTGAGCCACGTGCTGAGGTGTGATGCTGCTGATCAACCCTGTCTAACTCTCTAGATGTCTGTCTGTGGAAAGAGGCGGGGTGTGAGTGCCTCATCCCTTTTATAGGGCGGTATTCTCCCCCCCCCTCCCCCGCCAGGTGGGAGAAACGTCAGGGCGCTGCGCGAATCGGGCCACGCCGCCACGACCCCCGCACGCGATTCTCCCACCCCCCCCCCCGAAACCAGCACCGCGCGAATCACGCCAGGCCGCTCGGAGAATCGGCGCAAACGGCGAGCGGCGATTCTCCGGCCCGGATGGGCTGAGCGGCCGCTCCGACACGACGGGGTCCCACCGGCGCCTTCCACCCCTGGTCGCTGTCAGCGGGAACTCTGCGGGAACGCTCGGGGGGGCGGCCTGCGGGGTGGGAGGGGGTCTCCTTCACCGGGGGGGGGTCTCCGAAGGGGCCTGGCCCACGATCGGGGCCCACCGATCGGCGGCCCGGCCTCTCCCCCCCCCCCCACCCCGGGCCTACATTCCACTGCGGCCGGCCCCTGAACACCCACGCCATATTGCGTCGGGGCTGACGTGCGTAAGAAGTTCCCTGCGCATGTGCAGGATTATGCTGCCCCAACTGCGCATGCGCAGGATTATACTGCCCCAACTGTGCATGCGCGGGTTGGCACAGTGCCCATTTGGCGCCGCGTACAGAGGCTGGAGCGGCATGAACCGCTCCAGCGCCGTGCTGGCCCCCTGTGGGAGCCAGAATAGGACGTGCCCGGGCCCTGTTTGCGCCGTCATGAAACGCGACGGCGTTCACGTCGGCGCGAACACTTGGAGAATCGCCCCCATAGTGTTTATGTCATGCCCCCTTGTGGTGATGCCACCTCTGAGTGTCCTGACTGGCCATTGGTTGTGTCCTATTCTGAGTGTTCATTGGTTGCATGTTTGCATATCATGACGATGCTTCATCATAAAACAGGCTGGTTAGAAATGTTTACAACTGGCCCTTTACCGGAAGATGGTAGCATGGTGGTAATGTTCTTGAATTGCAATCCAGAGGCCCAGGATAATGCTCCGGGATGTGGGTTCAAATCCCATCATGGCAGCTGGTGGGAATTTAAATTCACTTAATTAATGAATTTGGAACTGAAAAGCTAGTCATCAGTGATCGTGGCCATGAAGCTATCACCGCTTGTCATAAAAGCCCATCTGGCTCACATGTGTCCTGAACTATATCCAAATGAAGGAAATCTGCCATCCTTACCCAGTCTGGCCTATATATGACTCCAGACCCACAGCAACGTGGCCAACTCTTAACCGTTCTCTGAAATGACCCAGCAAACCATTGAGTTCAAGGAAATATTGGATTTGTCTGTAATTCCCCCAGGCCAAAAATTTTTAAAAAAAAATAATTTTTGATACTAAACTCAAATTGACAGATTTATGGGCATGGAGAGTGGCTCCTCAAAATTTACATTCACTGAACATCGAGTTTTTGTGACTGTTTAACCCTGGAACTTGCATTTTGCTGCACTGTTTTCAATTACATAAATGAATGCTGCATCCGCCTTCAATATTGCAGTTTGTCAACACACCGTCCTGTACAAAACTGAGCAACACAGAGGAAGATAGTTCCTTACACTCACTCCATGGTCTGTGTTGCATTAGCTCCTCACTTAGTTAAGTCTGTATAAGAATGCTACATTTGAGATCATAGGACATGGGCTATGGAGGAGAAAAATCACCTAATGCTTCTACATTTAAAAGTGGCTCAGCGTGGATACTGGTGATATTAACCAGACTCAGCTATCATACCCCCTGTTCCATGATCAAACAATCTGTCAACAGTCGACCTTTAGGCAAGAGTTTAAAGAAGAGATGCTTTGGAAAGATGTTGCATTCCCACTGAGCTGTACAGAGTTTGCACCTTGGTGAGGAAATAGAAAGTTGCAAAAATACATAATTTATTTTCTCTTCCATTCAAACTTTTCTTCATTGCAAAACAATTGCACGCCCTTCTCATTTTCTCTTAACATTAATTAAGTCCCATTCAGAAAAAAAGACTTGATTTATATCACAATTTCCTGAACTCAGGGCCTTACTACTAGTAACACACTTTTGAAGTGTAATTACTGCTGCAATGTAATAAATTCAGGAGCCAATTCCGCACAGCAAGATGCCCCCCCAGAAAAGCAATGTGATAAATGACCTTGTGACCTATTTTGAGGTATTGATGAAGGGATTAATGTTAACAAGGGCAATGGGAGAACTCCCCTACTCTATTGCAAATTGGACCAGGGGATAGGCCACTTACTATCAGGCAGACAAAATGGCCTTGGTTTAATGTCTCATCCATAAAACAGCTCCTCCGACTGTTCCGAACTTCCTCAGTACTACACTGAGAATTCATACAGGATTATGGGCGCGATTCTCTGCTCCCGTGCCGGTTTGGTGAATTGCCTGGCGTGCCATTTTATCCCGCAACGCCGGTCCGACGCCCTCCCGCGATGCACCCAAGCGGCGGGAACGGCCCCGTCGAGTTCTGCGCGGCACAGACCGGAGAATCGCCCGGGACACCCAAAATGGCGATTCTCCGCTACACCCGCTATTCTCCGGCCCAGGTGGGCCAAGCGGCCTGCCCAAAACGACGGCTTCCCGCCGGCGCCATCCACACCTGGCCGCTGCCGGCGGGAACAGCGCGGGAACGCTGGGGGGGGCGGCCTGTGGGGAGGCGAGGGGGGTTCTTTCACCGGGGTTGCACTCAAAAGGGGTCTGGCCAGCGATCGGTGCCCACCGATCGGCGGGACGGCCTCTCTGAAGGAGATCCTCCTTTCCTCCGCGCCCCGCAAGATCCATCCGACATCTTCTTGCGGGGCGGCGTCGGGGAGGACGGCAACCACGCATGCGCCGGCTGGCGCCGGCCAACCCGCGCATGCGCAGGTGACGGCAGTTAGGCGGCAGATGACACGGCGCCGCTTTTATGCGGCGCCAATGCCCGGCGTGTGCTGACGATGCTGCTTTAGCAACACGCCCCCCCCCCCCCCCCGAGTTTCTCACAGCCCCGAACCTAGCCCATTTTCGGACCCTGAATCGGTCGAGATCGGGGCCATTTTGCACCGTCGTGAACCTCGACGGCGCTCACGCCGGCGTGGGCACTTAGTCGCGGGAGCGGAAAATCACGCCCAACGTTCCTATCTCTAAAATGCGTCTTGAACGCATAGATATCTGCAAGGTATAGATTAATAAAGGTCACCACAGTAAACCTGCGGGTGAGCCCGCCTCTGCCCGCCCAGCAAGCCACAACAGAAATTTACGATCAGCGGATAATTTGTTGCCTCAGGTTCTGGATTCTGCCCCTGAGGCAGGATGTGCTGCCTCCAAGAGTGGCTGGTCATTCAGATGGGGGACAGTGCCTAGTCAGGAGTAATGTAGGTGGCCGGAGAGGCAGGTAAGTGGGGCGGCCTCGCTGGGGCTAGTCAGGTAGGCCCTGGCATGTTTTTGGGGGGGGTGCTAAGAACAGGGCAATTGGAAGACCTGACTGGGGCGACCAAGCTGGGGCGGTCCTGGCCACTGGGGAGGCCCATGGGGTACAGGGTGCCTAAACAGGATGGGCCCTCCCATACCACGTGTCGACAGTCAGGCTGCCTGGGGAATTCTAAGCACAGTCGCCGAGTTTGTAGATTTCTCAGGGTAACTGCACTGATGTGAACAGATTCTGAGATGAAACCAGTTTCCTAACTTCAGCATGAACCTGAATTCGAGAGTAATCACAACATCACCAATGCAAGTGGCAATTTCAATCGATTATTGGAAGATCTACATGCTATCAAGCTGCTAAATGGATAATGGCCCCTGGGTTAGAATAATTGGCTGACACCACTCCCTATCGAAGTCCAAAGATGCCGAATGACCAGATGGAAACATTGAAACTAACTGTATGGGGGAAAGATTGCCAGATCATTCAGCTGCTTCAATCTGACTCGGGGCCCTTTTTGGGGGTTTTGAATTTCTTTTCATCATGGAATAGGATTAAGTTCAAAGGTTGTGTTTTTAAAACAAAGTGATGTTTGCACAGGTATTAAAGGCCACAGCCGCAGAAGAAAAAGTCAGTAAAACTTGGAAGTGACTGGTGCTGTTCTGAGTTCCATTCCAAGATCTAAGCGACCAGCTAGAACCAGGACCAGTCATTTCATGGGTTTTGCTATTTCTTTTCCTTCTCGCAGGCATTGAAGGCGAAATCTTCAGGCCAGAAGAGCTGTTTTTGAAGATGTCACAACAGACTATTACAAACCAAGGCAACAATAATCTATTGTGTTGGGCAACATGGTGGAGCAGTGGTTATCATTGCTGCCTCAAGGCGCCGAGGTCCCAGGTTCGATCCCAGCTCTCGGTTACTGTCCGTGCGGAGTTTGCACATTCTCCCCGTGTCTGCGTGGGTTTCACCGCCACAATCCAAAGATATGCAGGGTAGGTGGATCGGCCACGCTAAATTGCCCCTTAATTGGAAAAAGATGAATTGGGTACTCTAAATTTATATTTTTTAAAAAGAATCTATTGTGTTAACACAGGTCCATTAGCCAGAATGACCAGGGACGTGAATAATAATAAAAATCTTAATTATTGTCGCAAGTAAGCTTACATTATCACTGCAATGAAGTTACTGTGACAATCCCCCAGTCGTCACACTCCGGCGCCTGTTCGGGTACACTGAGGGAGAATTCAGAATATCCGATTCACATAGCAGCACGTCTTTCAGGATTGTGGGAAGAAACCGGAGCACCCGGAGGAAACCCACGCAGACACGGGGAGAACATGCAGACTACGCACGGACAGTGACCCAAACCGGGAATTGAACCTGAGACCTTGGCACTGTGAAGCAACAGTGCTAACCACTGTGCTAGCATGAAGCAATATACTAGCAATCAAACAAAGGTTTAAACGCATGATGGTGGGAGTGATGCTTTGGTGGGTTGTTCACCTAGGATATGTTCCCGAGAGACATATCCAACCAGAGTTGGTCTGCTCAACAGGACTTCTAGCAAATTCCTCCACGGGATTTTGTCAAGGACACAGTCCTATATTTTCCTGGAGCTGGAATTAACATAAACAAAGAACAGAGTGATAATCAGATTTTGACAAAGGGCTGTGTGATATAACCCAGAGCTAAAAGCTAAAAATACTATTGCACTTTTTTTCTCAAGTAGAAGTCGCCTGAAAGAAATACAGGGGTAAAACAAATGCTGCAAGTTTATTATTATGTCTCCATTCCTCCACAGAATGATCTAAGATTGAACCGTGTAAGTACAATTTGCTTGGACTGGGACTCTGGATGTTTACTTGCTGCGAAATGAATTAGAAGGACAGGTAGTCTCTGGCTAGGAGATAACAGTCCTAATTTTGGGTGAAGGGCTAAAAGTAAACCTATGTAGACAAGTTCGGAGGTGTTTTATTAGTGCTCTCGGGGAGTGTTTAAACTAGAATGGCAGGGGGGTGGGAACCTGTGCAGGGGGGCAGAGGAAGGAGAAACAAGCTTTGGAACAAAAGCCAGAAATGTAAGAAGCAAAATTGGAAGGCAGAAAAGCAAAGACAAAAACAAATGGTGGCAGAATGCTAAATAAAGCTCGGATGTGTAACAAGGTTAAAAAGACAAGTCTACGTGCTGTGACTTAATGCACGGGGCGTTCACCATAAGGTAGATGAATTAACAGCGCTGAGAGATTTAAAGGGTTATAATGTAGTTGCAATTACAGGGATACCAAGGATGGGAACAGAACATCCAGGTGTATTCAAAAAAGGGAAAGGAGGTGGGGTAGCGTTGTTAGTGAAGGAGGAAATCAATGCAATAGCGAGGAAGGATATTGGAAAATCATGATATGGAATCCTTACGGGTGAAGATAAGAAACACCAAGGGGCAGAAAACTTTGTTGGGGGTTGTCTACAGGCCCCCAAACAGCAGTGGAAATATAAGGGAAGGTATTAAACAAGAAATCAGAGATGCATGCAATCAGGGTATGACTGTATTCATGGGTGACTTTAGTTTAGTCATAGATTGAACAAACCAAACTAGCAATGGTACATTGGAGGAAGAGTTCCTGGAGTATGTACGTGATGGTTTTTTTCGACCAATACATTGAGGAATGAGCCCAGTGGACAGGTTATTCTAGACTGGATACTGTGCAATGAGAAAGGATTAGTTAACAATCTTGTTGTGCGGAGTCTCTTGGGAAAGAGCAACCATAATATAATGTGCGGGAATCTCCAATCCGCCTGCCGCATGTTTCTCAGCGGGACACCATTCGCTGGCGGTGGGATTCTCTCTTCCCACAGCTTGTCAATGGGATTTCCCATTGAAGCCACCACATACCACCGGGAATCCCATGGGCAGGGGGTGCGCATACCGCTGGGAAACCCGGGAGCAGGGGTGCGCATACCACCGGGAAACTCGTGGGCAGGGGTGCGCATAGCGCCGGGAAACCTGTGGGCGGGGGTGCACTGCCAGCAGGAAAAGTGAACCCCAATGGCTGGAGAATTCCAGCCAACAGAAGTCTTCACTAAGATGGAGAGTGAAGTTGTCAAATCCGAAACTAGGGTCCTGAATCTTAATAAAGGGAACTATGAGGGTATAAGGTGCGAATTTGGAACATTTGCAAGATCGCGGACATTACTAAAGGGTTGACGGTGGATAGGTAATGGTTTATATTTAAAGAACGTGTGCATGAATTACAACAATTATTCATTCCTGCCTGGCGCACAAATAAAAGAGGAAAGGTGGCTAAACCATGGCATCCAAAATAAATTAGGGATGATGTTAAATCCAAAGAGGAGATATGTAAAATTACCATAAAAAGCAGCAAGCCTCAAGATTGGGGGCATTTTAGAATTCAGCAAATGAGGACAAAAGACGTGGGGCTGAATTCTCCGTAGCCCGACGCCAAAATTGTGTTCGGCGATTGGGTGGAGAATGGATTTGCGCGCTGAAATCGGGGCCAGCGCCGGTTTGACATCGGTCCGCCATGCACAGCCTCCTCCAAACTGACATCATCGTGATGCGTGCCGCGCCATTTCAACGGTATTGCCACACCATCAGCGGTCCACCCACGATGTTGCACCCGAGATGGGCCGAGTTCCCGTCGGCGCGGGTCACGTGTGGTCCCAATCGTGTGGGAATCCGGCGTGCCGGCTGCGGGCTGTATCTAGTGCCGCCACACTCGGCCGGGATCCTTGCCGCTGGCTGCGGGGGGGGGGGGCTTCTGCAAGGGCTGGGGGGACTTGGTGCAGATGGTCAGAGGGTGAGCTGTGGGGTCCCGGTTGACAGGTTGGGGTCGCACACGGCCGACGCCATGTTGTACGCCGCGACCGGTGAAGGTCGTCAGCCGTGCGCATGTGCGGCCCGGGACCCGGCTATTCTCCGGCCTTTTCGGCGCGGGCGGCGGGAGTTTCAGTTGGCGCCGGTGCTAGCCTCTTACCAGTACTGGAATCGGTGAGTTTTCATGTCGTCACTTAGCTGCTGAAACGGAGAATCCAGCCCAGGGTCAAGAAGGGAAAATAGAGTATGAGCGAAAAATTGCAGGGACATAGAAACTGACTGCAAAAGCTTCTATAAATTTGTGAAGAGAAAAAGATTAGTGAAGACAAATGTAGGTCTCTGACAGTCAGAAGTCGAGGAAATCATAATCAAGAACAAAAAAATGGCAGAAGAATTGAACAAATATTTTGGTTTTGTTTTCACAAAAGAGGACACGAATAACTTCACAGAAATGTGAGGGAACCAACGATCTAGTGAGAGGGTGGAATTAAAGTAAATCAGCATTAGCATGAAAATGGAGTTGGGGAAATTAATGGGGTTAAAGGCTGACCAAATACCAGGGCCTGATAATCTACAACCCAGAGTATTAAAGGAAGTGGCCCTGGAAATGTTGGATGCATTGATGGCCATCTTCCAAAATTCTATAAACTCTGGAACAATTCCTACAGATTGGAGAGTGGCAAATGTAACCTTATAATTTAAAAGGGAGGGAGAGAAAAAAGGGGGAATTAAACACCAGTTACCCTGACATCAGCAGTGGGGAGGATGCAAAAGACGTGATAACAGAACATTTGGAAAGCATTGAGGGGATTGGATAAAGCCAGCATCGGTTTATGACAAGCAAATCATGGTTAATAAATCTACTGAGTTTTTTGACGATGTAACTAATAGAATAGATAAGGGAGAACCAGTGGATGTGGTGTATTTGGATTTTCAGAAGGCTTTTGATAAGGTCCCTCATAAGAGTCATAGAGATTTTACAACGTAGAAAGAGGCCTTTGGACCCATTGTGTTCGGGCAGACCATCAAGCACCTATTACTCTAATCCCATTTTCCAGCACTTCGCCCATAGCCTTGTATGTTATGGCGTTTCAAGTTGTCGTCTAAATATTTCTTAAGTGTTGAGGGTTCCCACCTCTACCACCCTTTCAGACAGTGAGTTTGATATTCCAACCACCCTCTGGGCGAAAGAGGTTTTTCTCACCTTCTCCTACAAATATCCTGCCTATTACCTTAAATCTATGTCCCCTTTTTATTGGCCTCTCCACTAAAGTTTTTTCCTACCTACCCTCACTATGCTTCTCATAATCCGATACACCTCAATCAGGCCCCCCTCTACCTTCTCTGCTCTAAGGAAACCACCCCAGCCTATCCAGTCTCCCCTGATAGCTGAAACGCCCCAGCCCAGACAACATCCTGCTGCATCGCCTCTGCACTCTCTCTGGTGAAATCACTTCCTTCCTATAGTCTGGTGACCAGAACTGCACACAGTACTCCAGCTGTGACCTAACCAGCGTCTTATGCAGCTCGTAAATAAACGCAAATTATTGCGGATGCTGGAATCTGAAACAAAAACAGAGAATACTGGACAATCTCAGCAGGTCTGCCGTCATCTTTGAAGACAGAAGAGAGCTGTTTTGAGTCTGGGTGATTCTTTGACAATGCTGGAGAGAATTGGAATTAGGGTCAGATTTATACTGTTGTGGCGGGTGTGTGGAGCATTAGGTGCTGGATGGAGGGTCCGCGATAGGTGGAGATTGACAAAGATGTTGTGGACAGACAGACAAAGGGAATGTAAATGGAGACGATTAAGGCTAAGAAGGGTGCTGATAGTGGCTCATAAAGAGATTAGAATGTGTTAATGGCAGAACAAAGGTGAGCAGTGAGTCAAAGGACAACTAGGAACAGGGAGCTGTTGGAGGGGGGGGGGGGGGCGGTGTTGGGGGGAAGGAAGAACAATGATGAGGGAAAAACAGATGGATGGAAGAAATGAAACGAATTGTTAGAAATAAAAATGGGGTGAAGGCGGAGGACAGAGTTCGCAGTCTGAAGTTGTTGAACTCAATGTTAAGTCCGGAGGGCTGTCACGTGCCTAATCGGAAGCTGAGGTGCTGTTCCTCCAGTTTGCGCTGGGCTTCACTGGAACATTGCAGTAGGCCAAGGACGGACATGTGGACGGTGAGTTGAGACGGCAAGTGACAGGAAGGTCTGGGCCCTGCTTGCGGACGGACCGAAGGTGTGCGGCAAAGCTGCAGGGTTTTGGTGAGATATCAGACTTTGTTGGCTGGATTTTGTGGAGCCCACTGGAGTGGGCAAGGTGGCAAGTGGGCTCGGAAAGTTACTTGCATCAAACCCCCAGTGACAGGAAAACTGTAAATGATAATGTCAGGGGCGGGAAGTTCATTGATATGCATAATTGCCCACTTGCGTATAATGTATATGCAATTTCACACATTTTAGCCCTACCTCCCCGAGAGTGAACCTCGCATGTGTCTCTCATGTCTTCAGTAACACGGCCAGTGAAAACTGGTTTCCTTTGGCCCAGTGTGAGTCATTAGGACATCCAAGACAGTGACTCACAGGACGCTGGATTGATCTTGGAGACACAGGCCTGGATTTTCATTGAGGTAGGATGGCACGGGTGCCCTTTAAAAATGGCAGCCGGGACCCAATTCCGGGATTCCCAACCCCATTCCTGCAGTTTCTGATATTTCTGAGTGACATGATCAGGTTCAGCCACCAGCCACAGGCCCCACGAGATTCCTGGCAACTTCAAAGCCAGTCAAAAAGTGCCACGATCGTAAGAGTAAATCCATCCCAGTGTATCAGCAGGACCTCACTCCAAACTCTGCAATCTGGAATCTTCATAGAATGAGACAACACTGAAAAAGACCGTTGGGCCCATCTTTCCCTTAGTAATTACCTGTTGGCCTGGGTGTCACCATTAGCCCCACTCACAGTATTATTCAATAGTTCGGATGTATACAATCCTAAATACTGTCAGTGGTCAATTGAAAATGTCAATAAAACTATCCATATCCATTGCTTTGTTTGGTTGAAGTTTTGTTGCAAAGTGTGGATCTGTTACTTTTGTCTGCAAAGGACAGAGGAGAGTCAGGGAACAGTCATTCCCTGGTTCATTCCCCAGGGAAATATCTTGACCCTCCGTAGTCAACCTGCCCAGTTTGAATTTGAACAAAGCTGGGCACCAGTCTGAGTCAACCTGCCAACGAATCAGCACTCTCATTCCATGCAGCATATATTGTTCTTCCCCCATTACTGTTGCAAAATTCTTGCGAGCCATCCTGGTGAGTGCGAGATAACAAACTTCGATGGCATGTCTCTTTTTTCAGCAAAACTCAAGTTCTCTACTACCAAATAACCTTTCATATTAACATTCAACATCAAAAGATCTAAATCACCACTTTTTAAATGCCAGACTGTAATTTAACACGATAATGGTCCCAATTTCTTTAATAACATTTTTAAAATGTGCATCTCCTTAGGGAACACTGTTTAAGTCAGACAATCTACACAAAGAGAGAGTAGGGTGACTTTCCATAATAGAATGCTGTGCTTGAATTAGCTGTTGCCTGACCCCGTAGGGGAGTGGACTTCAGAAAATGCTTTCCTACAATTAGGACATAATGATCTTAAATGTTAAATAAGACTACAAATGATTGTTGCTTTGTTAGCAATTAACGCGATTGGATTTCCTTCATTACACTACTTGAACATCGGCCCCCAAATACTGGCAGGAGTAATTTACAGTTTATAATATCACCATCACAAAAATGTGCCAATGGCAGCAAATTGCGATCACACAATGGGAATGCATATGTAACAAACGATGGTGGATTGAGTATCTGCTTGGGATTTAGGTCGTTCAAATATACTTCCCGTTTTTTTTTTAAATGTTTAAAAATTATACTATGCAATGGAGACACTTGTAAAGTTGCAGCTTAGGGAAATCTGAGTACCCCCATTAAGAGCTATAGTTACACTCAAACACTGAACCTAACTCTGAACTGTCTGTAACCATTAGATGAGAACCTGACAAGCCCAGATTAGAATGTCTAAATTGGGTATCCCCCTCCCTTTGCCAAAAACAGTATGTATAGATTCAGCCAGCAAAAGGGCTTAGATGTAGGATGGACAGAGTGAAGGCGGAGAGGCAAAATACAGATTTATGGCTGGCTTTTCATATCCCTGTGATGACAAGTTCATATCTGGACCCCTGTGTTGTAGCTATCGCTATTACCCATGGTTTAATTCAGTATAAACATCTGAGTGGCCCATAACCTCGTGGATGGTTGACAAATATTTGTTTTACATTAAGCTGTTGGGGAGGAAGTTAAATATCTTAAAGAAATAGTATCACTTGCTTTGGATGTGTTAGCTACTGAGAGATACCCTCAATATTTAAGAATATGCATGTTACACGGACCAAGCTCCACTCCTTCCCCTGGATTCCGTGTTCAAATTAGCTCACCATTTTTATTTTTATCCGTTCATGGGATGTGGGCTTGGCTGGCGATGCCAACCTTCACTGCCCAATTCTAATTGCCCTTGAGAAGGTAGTGGTGAGCTGTTTTCTTGAACTACTGCTGCCCATGTGGCATAGGTACAACACAGTGCTGTTAGGGAGGGAGTTCCAAGACTTTGGCCCAGCAACAGTGAAGGAACGGTGATATATTTCCAAGTCAGGATGGTGAAAGATTTGGAGGGGAACTTCCAGGTGGTGCTGTTCCCATGTATCTGCTGCTCTTGTCGTTCTAGGTGGTAGTAGTCGTGGGTTTGGTAAGGTGCTGTTTAAGGAGCCTTGGTGAGTTCCTGCAGTGCATCTTGTAGATGGTACACATGCATCAGTGGTGGAGGGAGTGAATGCTGGCGGATGGAGGGTCAATTAAGCGGGCTACTTTCTCCTGGATTGTGTCAAGCTTCTTGAGCGTTGTTGGAGCTGCCCTTATTTAGGCAAGTGAAGATTATTCCATCACACTCCTGACTTGTGCCTTGTAGATTGTGGACAGACTTCGGGGAGTCAGGAGGTGAATTCCTCGCTGCAGACCATGAGTCTCTTTCATCTGCCTATGAGGTCCTACATGAAAGAGATGACGCACTCGTAACCCAGTCAATGCAAGTGTAAGCTCGCAGCAAAAACTGCGTATAACTTGACACTAAATTGATAAAAGCAAAATACAGCGGATGCTGGAAATCTGAAATAAGAACAGAAAACGCTCGGAAAACTCAGCATCTGTGGAGAGAGAAATAGAATTGACGTTTTCAATCCAGATGAACATTCTTCAGAGGTAACAGGAGGTAGAAATTTGACAACATCACTAAGGCCACAGGGTGAGTTGTATGATGGTTTGGGAGTTCACAACAATCCAGTAGGAAGTTGTAGAATAGATTAGAATAGAATAGCCTTCAGGCTGAAATAATTTAATGGTGACTGGTTGATAGTGACATTTAAAAATACTTACCGGGCAGCATGGTGGCGCAGTGGTTAGCACTGCTGCCTGTAGGTTTCGCCCCTACAACCCAAAGATGTGCAGAGTAGGTGGATTGGCCATGCTAAATTGACCCTTAATTGGAAAAAAATGAATTGGGTACTCTAAAAAAAAATTTTTTTTTAAATACTTATTCGAGACAAGTCAACATAATTCTTTCAAACCCGTCTTGAGCATCATCATATATAGAAATGCATAGCTTATCCTCTTAAGAATTAGCTTTGAATTTTCAAAACATTTCATTGTTAGTGGGGAAGAGCGTATGAGAAGAGCCATGTTATCAAGGTGACAGTTTATCCACAGTTAAGTCTGCTCTCTATTAGGGCTGCACGGTGACGCAGTGGGTTAGCACTGCGGCCTCACGGCGCCGAGGTCCCAGGTTCGATCCCGGCTCTGGGTCACTGTCTGTGTGGAGTTTGCACATTCTCCCCGTGTTTGCGTGGGTTTCACCCCCACAGCCCAAAGATGTGCAGGGTACGTGGATTGGCCACGCTAAATTGTCCCATTAATTGGAAAAAATGAATTGGGTACTCTAAATTTAAAAAAAAAGAAAGGAAAAAAAAGTCTGCTCTCTATTCAGCGTGAATGAAATAAGAATTTCAAATAACTCAAATACTCTTGTTTAGAGTCAGGAGATTCCATTCCCCGTACATTTGAACTGATGAGATAGTACCTTCCAATGTTTTATTGACATTTTGTACACTGTCATTTTTAACTTTGCTAATAAATCTGTTCCAAATACACAACATCCTGCATGAGTGAAAGATGGGGACAATCATTCACAATCAGGTTTTTTATATTACAGTGGTGTTGTTATCTCAAATCTCCACTGCACCCTTTGCTGGCTGCAAAGTTGAGGCCCATAGAATCGAATTAGCAGTGCCGTGGGGTGAATGGTTTTTCAGACTGGAGGAAAGCACACAATAATGTTTATAAGGGGGTCAGTATTAGGCCCACTGCTCTTTTTGATATATTTTCAAGTCCTGTATTTGGCTATAGTCGAAACTTGCAGATGGCATTAGAGTTCCTTTATTCTTTCATGAGATGGGGACATTGCTTCCCAGGCCAGCATTTACTGCCCAAGCCTAATTGCCCTTGAGAAAGTGGAGGAGAACCGCTGCAGTCCAAGTGGTGTACATACCCCCACAGCGCAGTTAGGAAGAGAGCTCCAGGACTTTGGGCCAGCGATAGTGAAGAAATGGTGATGTTGTTCCAAGTCAGGATGATGTGTCGCTTAGAAATGTAATAAACGTTTAAGAGAATTGTAAAACATTTCATGGGGACATAGACCTTGAAATACACATGCCAGATGAAATTTACTGCAAAGAGGTGTGAAGCGATTCATTTCAGTCGGAAGGATGAAGAGAAGCAATATGAAGTAAATGTTATAATTTTAGAGTGGGCACAGCAGAACTTGGGTGTGTAGGTACACAAGTCTTAGATGGCAGAGAAAGTTGATCAGCTGTTCTGAAGTCATACAAGATTCTTGGCTCCATAAGTAGCACGGTGGCAACAGTGGTTAGCACTGCTGCCTCACAGTGCCAGGGTCCCGGGTGACTGTCGTTGTGGATTACAGTGTAGAAGGAGGCCATTTGGTCCATTGGGTCTGCACCAGCCCTCTTAAAGAGCACACTACCTAGGCCTAATCCACCACCTTATCCCCACCTATGGGCAATTTAACATGGCCAGTCCACCAAACCTGCACCTCTTTGGACTGTGGGAGGAAATCTGAGCACCCGGAGGAAACCCACACAGACCCGGGGAGAAAGTGCAAACTTCGCACAGATAGTCACCCGAGGTCGGAATCGAGCCCGGGTCCCTGGTGCTGTGAGGCAGCAGTACTAACCACTGTGCCAACGTGCCGCCCTGGAGTTTGCACTTTCTCCCCGTGTCTGCGTGGGTTTCCTCCGGGTGCTCCCGTTTCCACCCACAGTCCAAAGAAGGTACAGGTTAGGTGCTAAGTTGTCCCTTAGTTCTCAAAAGGTTAGGTCGGGTTACAGGGATAGGGTGGAGGCATGGGCCTTGATAGGGTGCTTTCCCGGAGGGTTGGTGCAGACTTGACAGGGCGAATGGCCTCCTTCTGCGCTGTGGTGATTCTAGCATTCTAAATAGAGGCATACTGTACAAACACAGGGAAGATATGCTGGAACTTTATGCAACGTTGGTATGGCCTCAGTTGGAGTAAAGTAGCCAATTTTGGCACCACGCTCCAGGAAGGGTGTCAAAGCCTTGGAGAGGGTGCAGAGGCCATCTAACAGCTTGGTACCAGTGAGGAAAAACTTAAGTTATTTTCAGAGAATAGAGAAGCTAGGTTTGTTCTTCGTAGAGAAGCAAGGCTGATTTGATAGAGATGTTCAAACGCGTGAAGGATATTGAAAGAGCAAATAAAGAGAAGCTGTTTATTTAACGGAAGGGTTGGTGTCCGGAGAACATTTAAGCAATTGACAACAAAATGAAAAAAATTACACAGTGGGGGACTATGCTCCGGAATGCACCTTCTAAAAGTGAGGCAGAAGTCATTTCCGCGGAGAATTAGATAATTATTTGAAGGGGAAACATTTGCAGGATTCTGGGAAATGGACAAGGGTCTGGGAATAATTAGATAGCTTCTTTAAAGAGTCAGCAGAGGATGATCCAAATATTTCCTGTTGCAGTTTAACACCTACGATTCGACGAAGCACCACAGTTTAATTTTTTTAATAAAGCAGCTACATTTACGAGGCAGTGGCCTCAATCAGAGCTTTGCTCTTAAAATGAAACATGATTGAGTGAATCCCTTGATAGGGTCACTATCTTGTAGATTTTATTTTAGAACATACAGTGCAGAAGGAGGCCATTCGGCCCTTCGAGCCTGCACCGACCCACTTAAGCCCTCACTTCCACCCTATCCCCGTAACCCAATAACCTCTCCAAACCTTTTTGGACACCAAGGGCAAGTTATCATGGCCAATCCACCTAACCTGCACATCTTTGGACTGTGGGAGGAAACCGGAGCACCCGGAGGAAACCACGCACACACGGGGAGAACGTGCAGACTCCGCACAGACAGTGATCCAAGCCGGGAATCGAACCTGGGACCCTGGCGCTGTGAAGTCACAGTGCTATCCACTTGTGCTAGCATGCTGCCCCATGAATGGATGCATGTCAACAACCGTTATATACTTACTTTCAGGATCACCTGCTCAACTGTACAATGAAGTTTTGACTTCAAAGGAAACGTTAAAAATAGACTCAACTGTAACTTTCCTCAAGACAAGCATGACGTCTCCCACAACTGCTATTTCGTTCTAGACTTTTCAAGGGACTCGGGCTTTTGCACAAGATATCCGATAGCTCTGATACATGGCTTTTTAAAGACTTAAGATGAGCTCATCACGTTGCACCATTCTCAGGACACTGGTGCAAATGACAGTAAGTTGATCCCACTTGTCAACAACGTAAGACATTTTGTCTGCACCTCTTGCTAAAATCAGTGGCTGTAAAGACCGTGGGCCATAACATTTCGGAAGCAATCATCAGAAACTTTTTTTTGTAACTGAAGGCTGCTGCTATCAGCATTGTAAATAACAACAACATAATAATAATAATCTTTATTATTGTCACAAGTAGACTTCCATTAACACTGCAATGACGTTACTGTGAAAATCCTCTAATCGCCACACTGGCGCCTGTTCGGGTACAGAGGGAGAATTCAGAATGTATAATTCACCTAACAAGCCCTTGGGACTTGTGGGAGGAAACCGGAGCACCCGGACGAAACCCACACAGACACAGGGAGAACATGCAGACTCCGCACAGACAGTGACCCAAGCCAGGAATCAAATCCGGGACCGTGGCGCTGTGAAGCAACAGTGTTAACCACTGTGCTACCGTGCTGCCCACAGTAAAAGAATGAAAACAAATAGCAGGTTAATTTGAAAACATGGGAAAGGATGGGCATTGAGGGAACCATAGAGATCTCTAGAACAGAAAAGGTGATTTGGCTGATTAAGGCTTTGGTGGCTCCTTACTGGAGTCATTTAAAACTAATCGCTGCAAACACATTGTCGTCCTGAATCTCTGCAGTTTAAAATATTTATTTACTCTATTGTGAATGTTGCAAAAGTCTCCGCTGATGTTTTAGTAATTGTGCATTTGATTGTATTCGGGGTTGTGGGCAGTATTTGGGGATCCACTTGGGTTCCCACATATCATCGCAGAGTGAAATTGTAGCTGTTGCGTTAAGCGCTGCATATTTGTAATGTGTCTCTCTGGAAAGAAAATACTTTTCAAGTGTGTAAAGATCAGGCTCCAGTTCTATCTTTCACTGCCTGGCAAACTGGAACACCACCATCTTTGCCTCCATTATTCCACAATAGCAAAGAATGCATGTATACTCCTCCTCACAGTTTGCAAAGCCCCAAAGTTTCCACCAACAAATTAAAATGCTGTGCTCCCTAAGCCAAAAATAATGAGTGTATATATACAATGGACATATATTCAATGGTGAATGAAATTAAAGATCATAAGATAGTCACCAATAAATACAAGAGGGAATTTCAGAGAATTCTCTTTATTGAAAGAGTTGTTAGATTGTGGAACACACCATTACAAAGAGCAGTTGGACAAAAGAGTATAAAGAATTACGGTGACTTCCGGTTGCGGCGATGCCTTGCTAGCCGCACGTTTCGGCGGCTCCCGCTCCGACGGACCTTCGGGCTCTTTTAAGAGCCCCAACGGGAAATTTTTGGGCGACGCGACCCGGTGTGGGGTGAGTGAGTAGGGAGTCCCCCCCCCCCCCCAACGAAGGAGGAAAATATCGGCGGCGGCGGCTGCAGCGCGAGGAATCGTCGACGAGAGGGACAGAAAGGGAGAAGACACAAGATGGCGGCAGAAAAAGCTCAGGCGACATGGGGGCCCGAGCAAGACGAATTTTTGAGACGGTGTGTGGAGCTACTAAAGAGGGAGGTGCTGACCCCGATGCTACAGGCAATTGAGGGGCTCAAGGAGGCACAAAGGACCCAGGAGACAGAGCTCCGCGTGGTGGAACAGAAGGTGACGGATAATGAGGACGAGATCCTGGGCCTGGCGGTCAAAACACAGACGCATGAGGCACTCCATAAAAAGTGCATTGAAAGGATTGAGGCCCTAGAAAACAGAGCGCGAAGGAAGAACCTTCGGATACTGGGTCTCCCTGAGGGAGTGGAAGGAGCGGACTGTGGAGCTTATGTAAGTACGATGCTAAGCTCATTGATGGGTGCTGAGGCCCCTGCGGGCCCCTTGGAGGTGGAGTGGGCACATCGGATCCCGGCGAGAAAACCAAAAGCGGGAGAACCACCCAGGGCGACAATCGTGCGATTTCACCGCCTTAAAGATAGAGAAGAGGTCCTGAGATGGGCTAAAAAGGTGCGGAGTAGCAGATGGGAGAATGCAGTGGTACGGGTGTACCAGGATTGGAGTGCGGAGGTGGCGAGAAGGAGGGCGAGTTTTAACCGAGCCAAGGAGGTGTTACACAAAAAGGTGAAGTTCGGGATGCTGCAGCCGGCAAGACTATGGGTCACGTACCAGGAGAGACACCATTATTTCGAGACGGCGGAGGAAGCATGGACCTTTATTAAAGAGGAGAAATTGGATCGGAACTGAGGGACTGATACTGTAGGGAATGTTATTGTTATGGTTGATGTAAATAGAGAAGTAAATTGGGATGGGGGGAGACACTAGGAAATGTGGGCGCCGGTGAGGGGGGAAAGAAGGGACATAGGCGGAGAATGAGGAATGGGAGGGGGAGAGGAAAGGGAGCTGCGCCACAAGAGGCGGGTCAGATAAAGGGATGTTCCCGTGCCAGAAAGATTATGGCGGGAAGACAGACGCAAGGCGGATGGAAGTTCCCCACAAGGAGTGAGCAGGAGTAGCCGGGGTCAGTTGAAGTCAGCTGACTTGCGGAAGTAATATGGGGGGAGCAATCACGCTAGAAAGGGATCTAGTGGGGGGGGGGGAACACAACTGGGTTGCTGCTGCGGAAATCAAAAAGGAAATGGCTAAAGAGTGGGTGGACGGGGATGGAATGCGACGCCTGGGGAGCGAGTGGGAGCGCGGAGGCGGGATATGGGACTGGCCTAGAGAAGGTGATGGCTAGTTGACACGGGAGGGGGACAGGTAGCCCCCTAGTGAGGCTGATCACGTGGAATGTGAGAGGCCTGAACGGACCGATTAAAAGGGCCCGAGTGCTCGCGCATTTGAAAGGACTAAGGGCAGACGTGGCTATGCTCCAAGAGATGCACCTGAAGGTGGCAGACCAAGTTAGGTTAAGGAAAGGATGGGTGGGACAGGTGTTCCACTCAGGACTAGATGCAAAGAATAGAGGGGTGGCCATATTGGTGGGGAAACGGGTAGCATTTGAAGCAAAGAACATCGGAGCAGATAGCGGAGGTAGATATGTAATGGTGAGTGGCAGGCTGGAGGGAATGGAGGTCGTGTTGGTTAATGTATATGCCCCGAATTGGGACGATGCGGGATTTATGAGACGGATGCTGGGTCGTATACCGGACCTGGAGGTAGGAAACTTGATATTGGGAGGGGACTTCAATACCGTGCTGGACCCAGGGCTAGATAGATCCAGCTCAAAGACCGGAAGAAGGCCGGCAGCGGCCAAGGTGCTCAAGGGGTTTATGGACCAAATGGGGGGAGTGGATCCATGGCGATTTCTTAGACCGAGGGCCAGGGAGTTCTCCTTCTTCTCCCATGTCCATAAAGTGTACTCCCGGATAGATTTTTTTGTTTTGGGAAGGTCGTTGATCTCAAGGGTGGAAGAAGCTGAGTATTCAGCCATAGCGGTTTCGGACCATGCCCCACACTGGGTGGACCTGGAACTAGGAGAGGAAAGGGAGCAGAGAGCACTCTGGCGATTAGATGTGGGATTGATGGCGGACGAGGGAGTGTGTGGAAGAGTGCGGGGGTGTATTGAGAGATACCTGGAGGTCAATGACGACGGGGAGGTCCGTGTGGGAGTGGTATGGGAAGCACTAAAAGCGGTGGTCAGAGGAGAGCTGATCTCCATTGGGGCCCACAAAGGGAAAACAGGGGCCAAGGAAAGGGAAAAATTACTGGGGGAGATTTTAAGGGTGGATAGGGAATTTGCAGAGACCCCGGAGGAGGGACTGTACAGGGAGTGGAGACGACTCCAGACGGAGTTTGACCTCCTGACCACCAGAAAGGCGGAGGTGCTGTGGAGGAAGGCACAGGGGAGGAGGTATGAATATGGGGAAAAGGCTAGTCGCCTGCTGGCTCATCAGTTGCGAAAGAGGACAGCAGCGAGGGAGATAGGAGGAATTAGAGACGAAAAGGGAGACACGGTGCGAAGAGCAGGGAAGATAAATGAGGTGTTCAAGACCTTTTATGAGGAACTGTATAGGTCTCAACCCCCAGAGGGAGAGGAGGGGATGCGGCAGTTCCTGGATCAATTGAGGTTCCCGAGGGTGGAGGAGCAGGAGGTGGAAGGCCTGGGGCACCGATTGGGGTGGGCGAGGTTATTCAGGGGCTGAGGAACATGCAAGCAGGGAAGGCTCCGGGACCAGACGGGTTTCCGGTGGAATTTTATAGAAAATATGTGGACTTGTTGGCCCCGTTGTTGGTGAGGACGTTCAATGAGGCCAGGGAAGGAGGGACTTTACCCCCGGCAATGTCGGAGGCGACGATATCGCTAATTTTGAAGAGGGATAAAGATCCGTTGCAGTGCGGGTCCTATAGACCCATTTCATTGTTGAACGTGGACGCCAAATTGCTGGCAAAGGTACTGGCATCGAGGATAGAGGACTGTGTCCCGGGGGTGGTGCATGAAGACCAGACAGGGTTCGTAAAAGGGAGACAACTGAATGTTAACGTGCGACGACTATTAGGGGTGATAATGATGCCCCCAGTGGAGGGGGAGGCAGAGATAGTGGCGGCAATGGACGCAGAGAAGGCATTTGATAGGGTGGAGTGGAAGTATTTATGGGAGGTGTTAAGGAGGTTTGGGTTCGGGAACGGGTTTATTAGCTGGGTCAAACTTCTTTATGGGGCCCCAACGGCAAGTGTAGTCACGGGTCGGCAAAGATCGGAGTATTTCCGATTATATAGGGGAACAAGACAGGGATGCCCGCTGTCTCCACTGTTGTTCGCGTTGGCAATTGAACCTCTGGCCATGGCGTTGAGAGACTCCAGGAAATGGAGAGGGGTGATTAGAGGGGGAGAAGAACACCGAGTCTCGCTATACGCGGATGACCTACTGTTGGATGTGTCGGACCCAGCGGGGGGGATGATAGAGGTTATGCGGATGTTGAGGGAGTTTGGAGATTTCTCGGGATATAGGCTTAACATGGGGAAGAGTGAACTATTTGTGATACACCCAGGGGACCAGAGTAGAGAGATAGAAGGCCTGCCTCTAAGGAAAGTGGAAAGAAACTTCCGATACCTGGGGATTCAGATCGCTAGGAGCTGGGGAACCCTGCACAGATTTAATCTGACACGATTGGTAGAACAAATGGAGGAGGACTTCAAGAGGTGGGACATGCAGCCTCTGTCGTTGGCGGGCAGAGTGCAGGCAATTAAGATGATGGTCCTCCCGAGGTTCTTATTTGTATTTCAATGTCTCCCTATACTAATCACGAAGACCTTTTTCAAAAAAATAGACAGGAGCATCACGAGCTTCGTGTGGGCAGGGAAAGTCCCGAGGGTAAGGAGGGGGTTCCTACAACGTAGCAGGGACAGAGGAGGATTGGCGCTACCGAATTTGGGCGACTATTATTGGGCCGCCAATGTGGCGATGATTCGTAAATGGATGATGGAGGGAGAGGGAGCGGCGTGGAAAAGACTGGAGAGAAGGTCCTGTAAAGGGACGAGCTTAGAGGCGCTGGTGACGGCGCCGCTACCGTTCTCACCAAAAAAGTTTACCACGAACCCGGTGGTGGCGGCAACATTGAATATCTGGGGACAATGGAGGCGACAGAGAGGTGTGCTGGGAGCCCTGGTGGGGTCCCCAATCAGGAACAACCATAGGTTTGCCCCAGGAAGAATGGATGGAGGATTTCAGAGCTGGCACCAGTTGGGAATTAGGAGGGTGGGAGATTTATTTATAGATGGGACGTTTGCGAGCTTGGGAGCATTGGAGGAAAAGTATAAGTTGCCCCGGGGAAACTTCCTTAGATATATGCAGGTGAGGGCGTTCAGAAGACAACAGGTGAGGGAATTTCCGCTGCTCCCGGTACAGGGGATTCAGGACAGAGTGCTTTCGGGGGTGTGGGTCGGAGAGGGCAAGGTGTCAGAGATATACCGAGAGATGAGGGAAGAGGGGGAGGAGTTGGTGGGCGAACTAAAAGGAAAGTGGGAAGAAGAGCTAGGGGAGGAGATAGAGGAGGGCATGTGGGCTGATGCCATAAGCAGGGTAAATTCCTCTTCCTCATGCACCAGGCTTAGCCTGATTCAATTCAAGGTGCTACATAGAGCACACATAACGGGAGCAAGACTGAGCAGGTTCTTTGGAGTGGAGGACAAGTGTGGGAGGTGCGGCGGAAGCCCGGCAAACCACGCACATATGTTTTGGTCGTGCCCGGCACTGGAGGGGTATTGGAAGGGAGTGACGGGAGTGATTTCTAAGGTGGTGAAGGCCCGGGTCAAACCAGGCTGGGGGCTAGCTCTATTTGGAGTTGCGGATGAGCCGGGAGCGCAGGAGGCGAAAGAGGCCGACGTTGTGGCCTTTGCCTCCCTAGTAGCCCGGCGTAGGATTCTACTCATGTGGAAGGAGGCGAAACCCCCCGGACTGGAGGCCTGGGTAAACGATATGGCGGGGTTCATAAAACTGGAGCGGATAAAGTTTGCCCTGAGAGGATCGGCTCAAGGGTTCACCAGGCGGTGGCAGCCATTCCTCGACTACCTAGAGGAACGTTAGAGGGAAGACAGATGACCAGCAGCAGCAACCCAGGGGGGAGGCGGGGGGGGGGGGGGGGGGGGGGTGGAAGTTTTAGTTTATGTTATATGATTAGATTACCATGTTGATTAGCCATTTGTTTATTGTTAAACTTTCTTTACTGTTATGTTTGTTCTGTAAGGGGAAAAAATTTTGATCGAAAAAATTTCAATAAAACATATTTTTTTTTTTAAATAAAGAATTACGGTAAAGGTAGAAAAACGCACTGTTCAATGAAGCTTGAGGAACAGCATTTCATCTGTTTTTTTTAGAAAATATTTTATTAAGGCATTTATAATTTTAACACTTTTAAACAGAAAAATACAACAGACAAAAAACCCACAATAACATAGCCATCCACCCCCCAACAACATGGTCCATATAAACCATCTCACGCCGTCTCACGGCCCTCCCTTCATTGGTTTTCCGACCCTTGTTCGTCACTTCTATGCCTCTCCCCTTTTCCCCTCCAACCCCCATTCCCAACAGACTAATTTTCCTTAAAGAGGTCAATGAACGATTGCCACATCCGAACGAACTACTGTAACAAACCCCTTAAAGCGAATTTGATTTTCTCCAACCTGAGAAACCCTGCCATGTCACTGACCCAAACCCCCGAATCCGGGGGTTCCGAGTCCTTCCATCCCAGCAGAATCCGTCTCCAGGCCACCAGGGAAGCAAAGGCCAAAACGGCGGCTCTCTCCCCCCCTGGGCTCCTGGATCTTCCGACACTCCAAATATCGCCACCTCTAGACTCGGAGTCACCCTCCCTTCCAGGACCGCAGACATGACGTCCGCAAATCCCTGCCAAAAGCCCCTCAACCTCGGGCACGCCCAGAACATGTGCACGTGATTCGCAGGACTTCCCCCACAGCGCCCACACCTGTCCTCCACCTCCTCAAAAAACCTGCTGCCACTGCCACCGGGCTTGTGGAGTACCGAGCCAGCGAGAATGGCAGAGGTGCCGTCAACAAAGCCCTCAGGCTCGTGCCCTTACAAGATGCCACCTCCACCCGCTCTCACACTGACCCCTCCCACACTATCCACTTCCTGACCATCGATATATTAGCCGCCCAGTAGTAATTGACAAAGTTCAGAAGCGGCCCCCCTCCCCTCGCCCCTGCTCCAACAATACCTTCTTCGCCCGCGGGTTTTTCCGGCCCAGATAAAACCGGAGAACGTCGCATTCATCTTCCTGAAAAACGCCTTAGGGATAAAAATTGGGAGATACTGAAATACAAACAGCAATCTCGGGAGGACTGTCATTTTCACAGTCTGTACCCTCCCCGCCAGTGACAACGGGAGCACGTCCCACCTTAGGAAGTCCCCTTTCATCTGTTCTATTAGTCTTCTCAAATTCAATTTGTGAAGCTGACCCCATTCTGGTGCCACTTGAATACCCAGGTACCTAAAGCTCCCTCCCACCACCTTCAACGGCAGCTCCCCCCATCTCTGCTCCTGCCCCCTTTGCCTGGGGCTTTTCACAGTAACTTCATTGCAGCCTACTTATGACAATAAGCGATTTTCATTTCATTTCAATAACTTCAGGTCATAACCACTGCTCCTATTTGTCCAGCTGTTGGTGGTGATTCTGTTGTTCCACGTCTCTTTTCTTCTCTTGTCCTATTAGCCCCTCCTTTAGCCTTACAGTTTATGCCATCAGCCCTTTCGTCATTTAAACACCACCCCCCCCCCCATCACCTTTTCACAGATCTCTTTTTGTTCTTACGCCATCGCCTTTTCCCTGTTACTGCACTTGTTCAAAACCGAAAACCTATCACGTCTCAAACTTTTTCCAGTTCTGCCGAAATGTCATCGACCTGAAGCGTTAACTCTGTATTTCTCTCTTTGCAAACCCTTGACTGGCTGAGCATTTCCGGAATTTTCTGTTTTTGATTGAGACATCCAGCAACTGCAATATTTTGCTTTTATATTCTTCTTGGTCAGTTCACCATGGATTTATTGTTCCTCACTTTTGTATCGAAATGGGTCAACAAACCTCTGGCCTTTTATGTACCTCTGTCGACGCACTGGACCACCTGTTGGTTATTATTATTATAAAACAGTGAAAGAGACCTTTGAACTGGAACATGTACAAAAATATTTCTACTTGATGACAGCATTCATTTCTGGCAGCTAAGAGACATTTTCTTCAGAGGTGCAATGATTATCATATTTCACAATGTGTGCACATTGCCATAGATCTGTAAGCATCCTAACGTTTGATTTATTAGCTCCTTGTGACGCAGGGCATTGAATGGAAGATGCCGTTGGTACCCCATAATCACCCTAAGGATTTTCATGATAATTTAGAGCAACTGAAGCACTTCAAGTCTCATCTCTACACGAGAATGATGCATGTTAGCTTTCTGCTACAATAATGATCATGTAGTTCACAAGTGAGCGCCATAGTTATCCACTTCCTGTGGAACAAGTGCCATTTTCTGGAGGACATAGTAGAGTGGAACGATGTACATTCTGACCCACATACTAAGTATCCAACCTCAAGTATGGCTGCAGAAAAAAGCCTAGAGTTGCTATAAATGCAGATCTTTGGCCCCACATCCAGACTTCTCTCAAAAACTGTTCCAGATGTCCAGGACTGCCCCAGCTATGGTTGGCAAATCACCCATCGTAGAATTAGATCAAATCTTAGAGCCGGTCATTTGGCCCCACACATGTTTCCATCCACCTTACCTCACCTTGGCCTATCAACATAATATTTGTTGCCTTTCTTATTCATCCAGCTTTTCCTTATATGTACCTGTGCCAATCATCTCAACCAGTCCATGTAGTAAGTTCCCAGCTCTTTGAGTAAATATGCTTCTCTTGATTTCTTTATTGGGTTTAATAATGATAATGTAATATTTATGACCCCTAGTTATGAACTACACCCAAGTGGAATTGCCCTCTCTACCTTAGATTCTATAATAATCAACAATATCATAATTTTAAAGGTCACCTCTCGGGTCGCCTCTTGGTCTCCCCTTTTCTAAAGCAACGAGCCCCAGCCCATCACCTACATCGATGCTACGACCAATAAAGCTGAACATCGCCTATACTTCCTCAGGAAATTAAAGAAATTCGGCATGGTCCCATTGACTCCTGCCAATATCTGGCTGCATCACAGCCTGGTATGGCAACTGCTCAGCCCAAGACCGTAAGAAACTACAGAGAGTCGTGAACACTGCCCAGTCCATCACACGGACCCGTCTCCCATCTATTGACTCTGTCTACACCTCCCGCTGCGTGGGAAAGGAGGCAGCATAATCAAAGACCCCTGCCACCAAGCTTATTCGCTCTTCCAACCTCTTCCACCGGGCAGAAGATACCAAAGTCTGAGAACAAGCACTAACAGGTTCAAAAACAGCTTCTTCTTCGCTGTTACCGGACTCCTGAATGACCCTCTTATGGACTGAACTGATCTCTCCACACATCTTCTCTACTATTGTAGGACTACACTCCGTTTGCTTCACCCGATGCCAATAGCTATGTATTTTCATTGTGTATTTATCGTAGGTCTGATATTTTTTCTGTATGGAACAATCTGCCTGGACTGTACGCGAACAATAACTTTTCACTGTACCCCCGGTATACGTGACAAGAAATCTAAATCTAAATCTGTTCAGGTTTACTTGATAGTAATGATCCTTTTCCTTGTCTCTGTTTTCACACTTTCGCCTGTGCTTCTCTGCTTTCTTTACCACGGTAACCAGAACTGTGCACAACGTTTCAAACGTGATTTAGCCAGGATTTAAATAAGTTGAACACGACGTTTGTGCGTTTGAATTCTATTCCGCTAATTCTATTCACTCAACATGGTGGAAATCCATTCTATTTCAGCTAAATTGCACTGAATGTTCTGGCCCTACAGCTTCACCTGTCATGTTAATGGAAAAGCTGCAGTTTAAGTGAAGTGTGGAAGGGCTTTAAATTCTGCCGACCTGGAAAGAAACACTTTAAATTGATGTTCTGAAATCATTTCAGCTTTGCACTGGTTGTGGAATTGCTGAATGCCACCCCCCCCCACCCCCCCCCACCCCCCCCACCCCCGCCCAACCCCAGGGAAAATTTGGATACTATTTTTTTCCAGCTCCGTAATGCTGGAAGGAACTCTGCAAGCTCACCACCAACACTGAAACTATATCCAGTCTTTAGAAATTGATGTCCCGGAGGATCCCTGGATTGGCAAAACAATGGACATGTGTTGATTTTTCTTGTTAATAGCCACGTTTCATTGAGACAGTCTTGTACGTGAGGCCGCACTTTGCCTTCATTTAGTGTACAATGGCACCTACGGGCTCTATTTGGCACGCTCATGAAACGGAACTTCGCATCACATTGCCGAGCAGTCATGTTGGTATGACAGAGTTTCTAAAAAAATCATTAACCAATTTGCTATTTGCAGACTGCAGTCATAAATTCCAGGTCTGTTCTAAAGTGCACTCCGTAGGCAACAGTAGATATGAAAGGCCCAAGAATTTAGATCCCCATTTACAGAGGAATCTCATGCTGAGAAGGCTGATTGTTTCGCTTAGGGCCTATGATAGGTTAATGCAGCCTGGTTTATGTTAGTGTGTCAGTCCTGATAATTAATCACAGGACACAGCAGCTCGTCCAGCATTCACTCCTCTTCAGATATCTCCGGCCTATTGTTTCCACATAACTCAATCCCCGATAAGCAGATATTTCTACTAAGTGATTAGAAACCCAAAGAAAAACACTTCAATTGCACCTCTCACTGCTTTGCTATTTATAGCTGTTACTTGTTAGCTGAATTGAAATGGAGATTACACACTGAACCCATTTGACCTTATGGTGAAGGACCCCTGTAAGTGCAGATCTAAAGTATAATTTTGAGAGCTTCTTCTGCCAACTTATGGAGAGGCCCTTATAGACACAGGGCGAGAGTCTCTCAGAAAAATGACGCAGTCTATACTTGGGTGGGAATCGTGGAATTATTTCTGCTGGTGTTTGGACGTGATCGCAACTCCTCCACATTTAGGCGGGGGGGGGGGGGGGGTGCTGCTGCCAAGGGATCAGAGACCCCCGAGTGGTTGGTATCTGGGAAGGGTATCACCCTGTCACTGCTGATGCCACCTGGGCACCTTTACACTGCCAGCCTGGCACCCTGGCAGTGCCGACTTGGCACCCTGGCAGTGACACCTGGGTGCAAGCCTGGCACTGCCAGGGTGCCCAGGTGGCATTTTGCCCATGTGCAGAGGGCCGGGCCTGGGTACCCTGTCCATATGAGGTGGCTGCAGGGGGCTCGAGGTGAGTTGGGTGGTACAGGGGTTGGGTTGAGGGGATCGAGAAATCGGGGTGCTATTTAAAAATACAGTCCCATTCTCTGCCTGCAGTGATGAGCAGAACTCAGTGCAGGAAATACGACTGAGGCACAAGAAAAATAGACTGTTCCGTTAGGTAGCAGGTTCCTTCCCAGTGCTGACCGACTGTGTTCCGTTTAGTGGCGGGGCCGTTCCAGTGCTGACTGACTGTGTTCCGTTAGGTAGCAGGTTCCTTCCCGGTGCTGATTGACTGTGTTCCATTAGATAGCGGGGCCGTTCCCGGTGCTTTATGCCCCCCCTTCACCTCCCCTTTCATGGCCTTGGTCATCGCCAGACTCCATGCTGGCAGTGCTGCTTGGTACCCTGGCATTGAATTGGTACCATGGCAGTGCCTACCTGGCACCCCTGCAGTGCCAACCTGGTTGCTGGGGTGCCGGATTGGCACTGCCAGGAAACCAGGGCAATGCCAGGTCACTGCCTTACCCTGTCCGCAACCACCCTGCGGCTTCAGTGGCCTCTGAGCAGAACCGCCGGCATGTTTCCTGCGCATGCGCAGGGGGTTTCTTCTCTGCGCCGGCCATGGTGGAACCTTACAGAGGCCGGCGCGGAGGGAAAGAGAGCCCCCACGGCACAGGCCCGTCCGCAGATCAGTGGGCCCCGATCGCGGGCCAGGCCACCGTGGGGGCCCCACCAGTGGCCGGATCCCCCCCCCCCGAGGACCCCGCTAACCGCCCTCCCAGCCAGGTCCCGCCGGGATGGACCATGTCTATTTCACGCCGGCGGGACTGGCCGAAAACGGGTGGCCGCTCGGCCCTTCGGGGCCCGGAGAATTGACGGGGGGGGGGGGCGCTGCCAACGGCCCCCGACCGGCGCAGCGCGATCACCACCCCCGCGCCGGAGAATTCGGCAGCTGCCATCGGAGTGGCGGGGCGGGATTCACGCCGCCCCCCCCCCCCCCGCCCCCCCCCCCCCCGTTGATTCTCTGACCCGGTGGGGGGTTGGAGACTCCCGCCCCATGTCTGCATCCCTAAGACTCATCTCGGATAGGAACAAAGCAGGGCCATGAGTCATGACAGGGCCAATGAAGATATTATGGGGGAAGATCTGCATGGCCCAAATTCACTCTTGGAGAAACAATGGGATGTAAATGGTTTTTGCCCTGGATAGACGAAATCGCACTATACTAATGGAATATTATTAAAGTTGTCCCCCACGTCCACTTAAGCCATTTGCAAGAGATCAGGGTCTCCGGAGACATTAATGAACCTTTGTGAAGAAACTGATCACATCAGTTTCATCCTGCCAGCAAGTAGCAGGCTTTGTCCTGGAACCCACCTGTGGGAGTGGCCAGTCAGCTCCATTCAGGTTTTTGCCCTTAAAAGTTCGGGACTCAGGGCAGAGGCTCGCTCTTGCTTCAATAAAAGCAAATTACTGCGGATGCTGGAATCTGAAACGAAAGAGAAAATGCCGGAAAATCTCAGCAGGTCTGGAAGCATCTGTAGGGAGAGAAAAGAGCTAACGTTTCGAGTCCGATGACTCTTTGTCAAAGCTAACAGACTGAGAAAGTGGGAAATATTTATACTGTGGAGTGAGAATGAAAGATGAGTCATAGCCACAGAAACCCAGGGAAACCGGGTGCTAATAGCCACAGAAACCAGCGGAAAGAGTGCTAATGGCAGTCCCCAGAGAGGACAAAAGATGTGAACGGTCAAACAGCAGAGAAACTATCAGAGGATGAACTGTAGATGTGGGGGGAGGGGAAGGGGGAAGCAAAGAGGAGAAAGGTTAAGGATAGGTGGATAAGATTGGGGGGGGGGAGATTAAATATATATTAAGAAAGAAAGAAATGGTAAAAGACAGTTAAAATAAAGTGAGATGAGAACAAATGGGTTGAGATGGGGTAGAGCTGATCATCTGAAATTGTTGAATTCGTAGTTGAGACTGGAAGGCTGTAGCGTGCCTAACTGGAAGATGAGATGTTGTTCCTCCATTTTGCATTGAGCTTCATTGGAACATTGCAGCAGGCCAAGAACAGACATGTGGGCAGGTTAGCAGGGTCTTTTGTTAAAATGGCAAGCCACAGGAAGGTCAGGGTCCTGAATGCGCACAGACCGAAGATGCTCAGCAAAGTGATCACCCAGTCTGCGTTTCGTCTCTTCGATATAGAGGAGACCACATTGGGAGCAGCGAACATCTTGCTTCGCTCTCTCTTCACTTGCTACGGGACTCCTACCAGACTACAAGACAGAACGTCACGAACACCAGACTATACAGGATCAAAGCCCAGCAGCGAAACGGGCCAGTCAGTTTTGAGGAAGAGCCAGAGACACCCGAGCTAGTTTAACTATTCTTCCTGGGACCGGTGAGTATACTCCCTCAGCCCACAGAAACTCCCTATTAGGTTAGATTGTTGAGGTTGGGGTGGGTGAGTGGATATATATATATATGTTTGTGTGTGCTTCAGTAAACTTGTGTAAAAGTAAGACTTTTCGATATGCCGTTTAGTTTCTTGCTTCCCGTAGTATTTTGATAACTGGTGTTTGTGTGTTATAGTCTGGTTGTGGAGGGCCTAAATTTCTTGAATAAATTATTTATTTTTAAATTTACCATTGTTGTAGTCTCGCCTTTCTTTCTCTGTCTGCTCTGGTTGAGTCACACTAATTGTCAGGACATAATTCCGTAGTCGAGGACCCAAAAAGAATCCGAGCGTTTCCAACACACTCGCTCAAGAGAGGCTACTGGTCTGGGATAAACAGTGGTCCCTCTCGCTCTCTCTCTTGTGAAGTTGCACTAGTGGGGCACTTTCGGGTGACATTTCACCATCAGCAGGAGGGAGACTCACACAGGCGTAGGTGGCAATGTAACTGGTGCAGCTTAAGGCCAGGCCCACTGGTTAGGCATAAACAGTGAGACTTGTTTCCTCTCTCTTGTGAAGCTGTCCCAGTGCGCACCTTCTGGGTTGTGGTTTCAACACTTGCAGGAGAGAGACACCCGCAGTTATCTGTGACACCCAGTACCATCTGTTGTGGAGTAAAGGAAACCCTTTTACATCACAAGAGCACAGAGAATATGTTGCCCGGTCCGGCGCGGTTGCGAACCTCATTCCCGACGCCAGCAGGGGGCCGGAACATCGGAAATGGGTCGGTGCCCAGCGCCGATTCAGTTTTCTCCCCGACGCTGCATTCTCCACCACATCAGGAACTCTGCTACCCGGCAGTGCAAGGTGGAGAATTCGGCCCACGTTTTTATCTCAGATTCTGCTCTGAGTTCCCAGCATCGATTTAAATTTTCAGCATATATTTTCTTTTTGACAAATTACCAGTACCCAATGTGGTATAGTCAATAAAGATCAAAATATACATGATCTGCTGCTTTATAAGTGTATTCCAAATGAAACTTGTTGGCAGGCTTAGCAGGACTTCTAGGCTAATAGAACTACAAATATATCATATAACCTCAAAGGCTGTATCATGTATTTGTAGTCCTATATATTTGTAATTCAATATCTGTTACATTTATGACAGGAAAAGCTCAGAATTTTGCCAGCTGTGCACCAACTTACGATGGATCAAAATAGCTCGAACTAATTTCGATGATCAGCCAGAAGTATCTGAAACTGTGGTATGTTTTGAGTTAGGAAGTCAATAAATGTTTATTGGCTCCTGGATCATCCTTCATCAACAGGCTTTCTGGAATAGAATAATACGTGTGGTATATCCTCATGTTGGGCTGATGGTCTGTTTATGTGCTGCATATTCAATGTAATTTTTGCTCATCTACCTGGAAAGGGTGCACCGAAAAGATTCTCATTTGACAGTTGGTTCTTTGCTCATGTTTCACATTTTCTCTCTGCAAAATCAAGACTAACTCATTCAATGGAGTATCATGAGAGGATATTGTCGCCGCCACTTCCTGTCTTCCCTTCCTCGTTCAATACACAAGCCTTTAAAACCCAAGCCTTGTTTCAAACTCTCTCCTGTGTGAATGTTGTGCTCTTTAAGCTGAGAGATATCAGTGTTGGGTATAACTTCCTCCATCTGTCCCAACTATGAGCCTGAGTCCCAAGCCTCAGGAAAGTAACCTGTTCCCACCGCACCCCCCGCTACTGCCCCTCTACACCCGTGTGACATTTTTCCATCTACTTCATCATCCACCTTGAAATGTCTTTAAATAGGTTTGCCAATTTCAGTGCCAATTCTGGTAAATCGCCTCTGCACCATTTCCAAATGATGTCCTTCATTTAAAACATTTTTTAAAAAAGAGTATCCAATTTGTTTTTCCAATTAAGGGGAAATTTAGCGTGGCTAATTCACCTACCGTGCTCATATCTTTGCGTTGTGGGGGTGAGACGCAAGACACGGGGAGAATGTGCAAACTCCACATGGACAGTGACCTGGAGCCAGGATCGAACTCGAATCCTCGGCGTTGTGAGGCAGCAGCGCTAACCACTGCATCACCATTCCACCGCTTTGATGTCCTTCTTAAAGTTCAATGAGAAGAATTGGACACAAAACTCCAGCTGAGGCCTAACCAGAAAATGGTTGGCAAGTGTGATTAAATGTATTCCTGGAGATTTCATCTATTACGACCCCGGACCAAACCCCAACCTTTTCTTGGATACCGGACAGGAACCTCAATACTTTTTTAAATTTGTAAAACTTTGAGGAAAGAATACTTCACTCCAAGAGTGATTCCACGCAAAGATATGGATATGATCTATTACAACAAACATTTAAACTCCTGATACCTCCTTTATCTCCAATCAAGCAAAACCCATTATAGGTCAAAACCCACTATTAAATGCAGTTATCCACACAGGGGTACCTGCTGTAGACTTTAAACTTTATTTCAAAAGACTGCTTGAAGAGAGAGATCCTAGTCGGAATTATCTGTTGTGAGTCCACCTCGCTACTGCTGCCAGCGGGGATGGCGAATTTGGTATTCAGCCAAATCTCCATTCACTACAGTGGGAACGAAGAATACTGCCGTCGAGAAGGAATGGTGAATCACAGTCTCTGTCAGGAAACAGACAGCAAATTCTTGTCTGTGTCAGACTACTGCTTAACCTGATAGCATTTTGTAGAAGCTGCTTTTCAGCTCACAGCAGCTAAACTGACTCAAAACTGCCTGCCACAGACCTGGCTCCTCCCATCACGACGTATCTTTATCCCACTCACACCCCATGACCTAATCATTGAAGCTGAAACACGAGGGGCGGGATTCTCCGTAGCCTAACGCCGAAATCGGGAACGATGATCAGGTGGAGAATGGCTCCCGACGCCAAAATCGCGGCACCTGTTGGTTTGGCACCGGGCGATGCTCCGCCCCCTCCAAATTGGCATCATCGATACACGCAGTCGCAACCCCGTTGGAATGTCATTAGCGGGCCCAAACGCGATACTCTGCCTCCGATGGTCCGAGTTCCCGATGGTGCGGACCATGTGATTTGCAAAAAAAAGTAAGTGTGATGTGAAAATAATACTACCCCCCCACCCCCACCCCCCACCCTCACCCCCACCCTCCCCCTCTTCACCGGCAAGACATGGAACTCTTATAAAGAAAGGTTCCAGTCATTCCTTAAAGCCAATCGGAACCCAGCAGACCTGCATTCTGAGACCTTTCTCAGCTCAGTTGGGAGGAAAACATTCATGTTGCTACAGAATTTAGTACACCCAGCTCAACCTGGAGATAAGTCGTATAATGAGTTAATGACTGTCTTGCAAGAACATTTCTATCCCCGACCACTATTAATAGCTGAAATATTCCACTTTCACCACTGGGCACAGGAGGAAGGGGAAAGCATTTCACAATTTGTTGCATCGCTGTGAAAGCTAGCAAAGTACTACAAATTTGGTCAGGCTTTGGATGATACACTTCGCGGCCGATTAGTTTGCGGCCTCGGGAATGAAGTCATCCAAAGGAAATTGTTGGCTGAAGATCAGCCATAAAAATCTCAACATCTCTGGAACTTGCTGCAAGAGAAGCTTTGCTGATTGGTGTTCAAACCAAAGTTCATAAGATGAAGTCTGTGAGCGGCAGGTCTACCAAGAGCCTGCCATGTCAATGCTGTAACCAAGTGGGACATATGGCTGGAAATTATTGGAGCAAGAGAACAAATGCAAAAATTGTGGTAAAGTTGGCCACATTGCCAAGGCATGTTGGTCACGCCAACCTTCATCAGCGCAACAGAAATGTATCACGAAAAATACTGCAAAGCCTAGAGGGCGAGTTTACCAGTGAAGTGATCCAACTAAAGACTCACCAAGTACCAAAGTGTCAAGTCAGCTTAAGGAATTTAAGCTGCAAGATCTAGCAGTACAAGGAGGCCAACAACAATTTTGGGTCTATCCCAAATTAAATGGGAACACTATTAAGATGGAAGTGGAAACGGGCGCTGCAGTATCACTTATACCCGAATCGATATACCATCAAAAATTGAAGTACCTGCCATTGTAACCATCTGATGTGGTCTTGAGGACATATGCCGAGGAGGTCATGCTGCTGAAGGACTTCATCAAGGTGACTGTGGAGGTTAACGAGCAGAAAGTGGAGTTGCCTCTTCACATAGCTCAAGGAAACTTTCCAGCATTGTTTGGAAGACCTTGGTTAAGGGAGATTAAGATGAACTGGGCCATCGTGAACCAACTGTTGATTCTATAAACCACTTCTGAGAAAGTATGCGAAGGTATTCGAGGAGTCACTTGGATCCATGACTAAGGTTGACGTGAAACACTAGATAAAAACAGACAGCGTGCCTAAGTTTGAAAATGCGTACCATACCCTATGTTACTCGACCTAAAGTGGAAGAAGAACTCAAGAGTTCACTTAAGACAGGAGTCATTGAGCCTGTTACCGCCAGCGATTGGGCAACCCCAATCGTCCCAGTCTTAAAGAAGGATGGTCAATATGAATATGCGGGGATTTCAAAACAACTATCAACCCTGCATTATGTGCTGATCAGTACCCTTTACCACTTATCGAAGATCATTTTGCAGGACTCTCAGGAGGTCAAAAATGTAGCAAAGCTGATCTTTCTCGTGTCTATCTACAAATGACTCTCAACCCTTAGTGACCATTGTAACACACAAGGGTCTGTTTCGTTATCGGAGGCTTCCGTTCAGGATAACCTCAGCACGGCTCTCTTCCAATGATCTGAGTGGACTATCAGATCTTCAATACTTCCTGGATGACATTTTGATCAGAGGTTTGAATGATGTAGAGCATGTAAAGAACCTAAAGGCTGCAACTACATAACCTCAGGGTCAAGAAAGAGAAATGTGAATTATTTAAATCTTCTATTCACTATCTTGGACAAATCATCGACCAATGCGGTCTTCACAAAAACCTAAGAAGGTGTCGGAGATCCTGGACGCTCCACGACCACAGAACATCACTCAGTTAAAGTCGTTTCTCGGATTATTGAATTACTATGGAAGGATGGTACCACACTTAGCAAAAAGGCTGAAGCCTTTACATATGTTGCTTTATAACAAGCAAGCTTTACTCTGGACAAATGATTGTGAGGACACTTACTAAAATGTTAAACAAATTTTAGAGGAATTGGAGTTATTGGTCCATTAGAACCCAAAACGGAAGCTGCAGCTTTCTTACGTCGCATCATCCCATGGGGTTGGAGCAGATGTTTCGCCTTCAGGTGAAGAGCGACCAGTAGCACCTGCTTCCAGGATGTTGACTAGCGTTGCATTCAACTATGCTCGACTTGAGAAAGAAGCTCTCAGCATTAATTTTGGTATAGAAGGTTCCACTATTATTTATTTGGCTGTCAATTTACTCTATTGACCGACCATCGCCCTTTAACAGCAACCTTTGGGCCACATAAAGGAATCCCTTCGCTCGCTGCTAGTTGTGGTGAATGTAGGAATTTCAGATCTATTGTATTATATGTATTTGTTGCAGTACCGGATTAAAAGCCGGGGTTAGTGTGTGTACGACTGCTGCAGTCATGTTTTTAAAAATCCTGGTTTAAAAGACAGCTAGGCTTTCCAGAGACAGAGAGGCAATTAAAGCATTGTAAAAGTTTGGGCAAATGGGCTTTTATTTATATTAAAAGGGTTCCTTAAGGAGTAGTTAATTAGAGACTGTGTTCAGCTCAGTATGATAATGTAGTTAATGGGAGAAGACAGGGGTTGATCAGTCAGGTGTTGAGGTTTCAGTGTTAGTTTTCGCTGGAAGGTGAGCTGAGTAGGTTTCTGAAGAATACAGCCAGATATTCGGCATTATTCTGATAGGGTGCCAGGTTTCTTTCTTTTAAGCAATCTCAAAAGATCTCTTTTTCCCAAAGTGGAATGTCCAAGACATCTCTGTACAGCAAGTATTTCTGAGTCTGCTAACTATATTTGAAAGTGGATTGTGACTTAAGATGGTTTTGTTGTTTGAGTGGGAATAAAGATAGCAGTTAAGGGTTATTGTGTCACTATATTGATTAGCATTGTATAAGGGGTATTTGTAAGCTATTTTCTTGTGTGATGTTAAATATATTTTAATACTGTGTTAGTAATAACGTTTGTTAAATTAGACCATATTGCTATTTAGCGTGAAATCACTTCTGGAGCGAAGTAAACTTTACTCACAGTCTTACAAAGTTAAACTAAAATATTGGGGTTTCAGTCCAGTATCCGAGCCATGCTGGGGTCTGGTCCAGGATTGTAATATCGGCGATTACAACTTTGAGCGTCAATCTTGTCAGCGCACGATTATGTCATCAAATATTGTAGGTCTGAGCAGCACGCAAACGCAGACTCTTTGTCTAGACTGCCGCTGCAAGATCAACAAGGCCAAAAAGATAAGCATGAATCTGATGAACACTTCAACAAAATAGTCTATCTGTCTCATGTGGAAAATATTCTGGTAATGTCTTCACAGGTATGAAAATTTACCAGAACAGATCCAGTGATGGGGAAGGAGTTGGACATGATTCAAAAAGGCACTCTAACGCAAGATCACAGAAATAATCCAGACCTTAAACCCTATCTTACGAGACATCTTGAGTTGACAGTACCAAATGGAGTATTGCTGTGGGGTTTTAGAGTAATCATTCCGCCATGTCTATAAGGTGCTGGAACAGCTGCACGAGGGCCATCCCAGTGTAGTTAGAATGAAAGAGTTGACGAGAAGCTACATCTGGTGGCCCAGGTTGGACGCGTTGAGAAATGTACCTCCACTACAACCTTTGCATCTATGGGAATGGTCTACCAGGCCATGGCAAAGAATCCATGTCAATTATGTGAGACCAGTCGAAGGACACATATTTTTAGTTATGGCGCATTAGAAGTGGCCGGGTACTGCCATCATGAAATCGACAACTACGGAACAGATCATAGAAAGGTTCAACGAGGCATTTGCAAGTTTCAGGTGACCTGAACAACTCATGTGCGATGACTGTTATATTACGATTTTGTAATACATATATTACTCATTTTGTCCAGCCGAGTTGTTGAAATATAAATATAGTCTTCCAGGTGATGACAAAATAATTTAATGAGTAATGTGAAATAAACTAGTGAGGTCTTTTTACTTAATACTAAACTAGTAAACAAACAAATAACTATAGATTAAACTATTAAATAAGATAATGCTATACACTAAGATCTGTTAACTTCTTCTCTCTAGCTGTTTCCCTTTTGTACTCTCCACGTTCCTAACACACTCTCCTTGACGAAAGAGCGGGAAAATCTTTTTATAGGTCTTGGTAGTGTGGCCATCTAGTGATCATTTGCCTGTACTTGCTTAACATTACTTGATCATGTATTACTACATACAGAAATCACTACAATGACGGTATGCAGTTCGCATCTGCTAAATTTGAGGCCTACCTGAAGGGGTGAAACATTCGCCATATCAAATCTGCCCCCCACCACCCAGCTACCAACAGCTTAACTGAACGTTTCAAACAATCGCTCAGGGATGCAGTGAAGCTTTTAAGGGGTAAACGTTCTCTACCTAAACATGTTGATGCACTATCAATTACCACAAAGACGAGAGTAGTGGAATAATCGAGGCTTTATTGAGCAAAGATGTTGTGCCTCCTTTAGCTGCTACCAGAATGGCTGCAGCACCAGCGCGCACACACATTTATACACCGCCTACTGGGCGGAGCCAGCAGGCAGGGATTTACCCATGTACCTCTAGTATACGTGTCTTACCGTAATACATATAATACTGCTAGTGGTGACTACCTCACATGTCAGTAGCTTTCTAATGACATATAGAAACACTGTGCTTTCAACAATACAAAGCTCCCTGGCTATACTGATGTTTAAAAGGAAACTAAGCACACAGTACAACCTTTTAACACCCTTTTAACTTCAGAGATAGTCAGACAACAACATCAGATGCAACAACACTGCAAAAGCAGAGTCTTTGACTGTGGGGAACGTGTTCTTGTGTGAAATTACACCGAAGGCGAAAAAAGTCTCCAGAAATTGTACTAGCCAAAACGGGTTGAATTTCATGTACTGCACAATCTTACAATGAATGAATTTGGTGTCAGCATGGTGACGTAGTCAGAGCACAGAATCTGTACCCGATGTTCACACCACAGAGAGTATGGACAGTGACATGCCTAACTTGAGGACCAAAACTGCCGAAATTACGGAATCTGTTACGGCGGAATCATCCACACAGCCAGAGACAGTTGGTTTTCCCAGGTGTAACACCGACCCGAGTACAGAAAGACATTCCTAATACCCCAGAGAGCCAAGTTCCTGAACACCGTATTCTGCCTAAACGAGACAGACGTCCACCAAGAAACTGCCTTACTAATGTGACATGTATCCATAACATAACAATGTTAGTTATGGCATGATGTTAGATCTGTGTTTGATTAAGTAAAAATGCCAGGGAAACTAAAGGAGTAAAGAGGGAGGGGCGTTATGTATCAGAGCAACACCATTGGCTGGTGTAATATCAATTCTTACGCATAGATGTCATCGGAGCATTTTGCGGGCTTTTGTGAAGTTCGCCATTTTACTCTTTGAGTAGCATCTTGGAAATAAATCCCTTGCATGATGTTATATGAACTTGGCATGTGCCACTCTGATTCTTTCTCTTTGCGTTCAACAAAGAACGTAACAGAGGGCCAGGGCTAACCTTACAGTGAGCTATGGGCATTGTTCGATTATGTTAGGTGAGGTGCTGGTGCCAGCTATACCCCCAACGGTAGATCGCCCATTTCGAAGCCCAATGATTTCAAGGATGAAAGGTCACTTCATAAGAGGTGATGACAAAATCACAGACATTTCATAGGGCTGGATTTAATGGAGGCTGCTGGAGCGGCGAGGGTTCTGGGCAGACCCACATAATTGTGGGAGAGGCCGCACAGCCCATTCCTGCAGGTGGGAAAGCTGATTCCCATCGTGAACCCATACGCTGGTTAACTAACCTCATTAACCGGCCACTCAAAGGTCATTATCCCTGAGCCTACCAAGATTTAGAGGCAGCTCAGGGATTCTCCTACACTGGCAAGGGTTTCCCATGCCCCCTGAAGGCTGTCCAGAAAACCCTGTAGGTCCAATCAGTCATCTTAGGGTGGACATAAAAGGTCCAATGGGACTATTTTTGAAGAAGAACAGGTGATTTCTCCCTGATGCCTTGGCCAATATTCATTCCTCAATCAATAGGAAAAAAGTGGTTACATAGCTGTTTTTGGGAGCTTGCTCTGTACAGATTGGCTGCACCACTTTTCCTACATTAAAACAGTGACTACACTTCAAAAAGATTATTGGAAAGTGCTTTGAGATGTTGGGTGATCATAAAGGATGCTACATAAATGCCACTCTTCTCTCATTTATCCAGTCCCTGTACTTTGGTCTAAAATTGGCAAAGTGGCAGGAGGCAGAAGATGATGGTCGAAGGTTGTTTTTGCGATTGGAAGCCTGTGTCCCGCAGGGCGGTGCTGGGTCCCTCACTGTTTGTAGTGTACATTAATGATCCGTACGTGAATGTAGGAGTAATGATCAGTAAGTTTGCAGATGACACGAAAATTGGTGGTGTGGTAAATAGTGAGGAGGAAAGCCTCAGATCAGAGGGTGATATAGACGGCTGGTTACATGGGCAGAACAGTGGCAAATGGAATTTAACCTTGAAAAGTGTCGGGTAATGTATTTTGCGGGGGGGGGGGGGGGGGGGTGGGGGGGGGGGGGGGAGGCGGGTGAACAAGGCAAGGCAATATACAATGAATGGTAGGACACTAGGAAGTACAGAGGGACCTTGGTGTGTATGTCTATAGGTCCTGTAGACAGCAGGACAGGTAGACAAGATGGTTAAGAAAGCATATCAGATACTTGCCTTTATTAAGGCACAGCATGTAAGAGCAGAGAGGTTATGATGGATCTGTATAAAATGCTGGTTCGGCCACAGCTGTGTGCAGTTCTGGTCACCACACTGTGGGAAGGAAGTGATTGCATTCGAGAGGATGTAGAGGGGATTCACCAGGATGCTGCCTGGGCTGGAGCATTTCAGCTATCAAGAGAGTCTGGATAGGCTAGGGTTGTTTTCCCTGGAGCAGAGATGGCTGAGGGGCGACCTGATTGAGGTGTAGAAAATTATGTGGGGCGTAAATAGGGTAGACCCCTTAGTGGAGGGGTCAATGACCAGGGAACATAGGTTGAAGGTAATGGGCAGGAGGTTTACAGGAGATGTGAGGGGAAACTTTTTGATCCAGAGGTTGGAATCTGGAACTCGCTGCGTGAAAGGGTGGTAGAGGCAGGAACACTCACAACTTTCAAGAACTACTTAGGTGAGCACTTGAAACACCACAGCAGACAAGGCTATGGACCAGGTGCTGGAAAATGGGATTAGAGTAAATAGGTGCTTGCTGGCCGACACAGACACGATGGGCAGAAGAGCTTCTTTCCATCCATGCAGAAAGATTTAGTGTTTCACCACAGTCTAAGAATGGAACACTCTATATCTGACAATGTTTCAATTAACCAACTGGCTGGGAGCACTCTGCTCCAGTCAGAGAGACTGGACTTTCTCTACGTTGCACCAATGACCACCTGGGTGGAGGGGTGGTGTGGTGCTGGGAGAGACTGTACTTTGAATTCATTGGCAAGGTTGGAAGTGCAGGCTGCTGCCTTGTGGTGTTATTTTAAAACAGCAAGATAGAGCTTGCATTGTATATAGCACCTTCACAACTTGAGGATGCCTCCCCCACACCACCCCCCCAACCCAGGTGGTCATTGTTGCAATGGAGAGAAAGGCAATTGTTTTGGAAACAGAAAACATTGGACAATCTCAGCAGGTCTGACAGCATCTGTGAACACAGTAAGAAGTCTTACATTACCAGGTTTAAGTCCAACAGGTTTGTTTTGAATCACTAGCTTTCGGAGCACAGCTCCTTCTGAAGCTAACGGTTCCTGTCTGAATGACTCTTTGTCAAAGCTGTGTTTTGGAAAGTTAGATCTGGTCATCACCAATCTAACCAAGAGACAAGTTGAACATCAGGACAGAATTAGACCTGTCCAGTTGAAGTGCGGGGGGCAGTAATTGTTTTGTTTGCCCAATAGCCTTTCAATGGATGAAACGATTGTGCAGGAAGGAATGGGCGTCAATGGTCCAACACCCCCCCCCCCCCCCCCCCCGTCTGCTGAATGACATTCAATGCAGGTCAAAAATGGAGGGGAGTTGTGGGGGGGGAAGAAACAGCTATTGATGCTTAAATTACCATTTATACCAGCCACACGTTTCAGAGCAAAAATGCTGCCCCAACAAGGCTGGCTGAGCGCTGACATGAGCTTCAATTAAATTTCAGAAGGTGCCATTTCTGCTCAGTAGCCCCCTCCGCCCCCCCCCCCCCCCCCGCCCCCCCCCCCCCCCGCCCGCCCTGCCCAGGCGCTGCAACATTCCCCAGGAGCACTGACTCCTCCAACGGGCGGAGGGATCAGCACTTGGCAAGTCGCTTTAGGAACTAGCCCCGCCCGAGACTGCAATGGTTTCAGGGTCAGATAAAGCAGGGGGAGGGGGGGGGCGATCCCATCTGTGCCTGGCCTTCCCTCGGAAAAGTCCTCATTTATTGGTTACAGGCTAGAAGCAAGTGGTCACCCCCCTGGTCACCACCTCCCCCCCCCCCCCCCTCCCCCATGTAATGGTGCCTCAGTGTTGTCCCACCGTATCATATTTCCATTGGACGGCACTTCTGAGGTGACCTAAACCTCGTTTTCTTAAAAATTCTGTGTGAGAGGTTTTAAGACAGGTCGAGATATACAAATTAATCATCTGCGCAATTACACGGTCTCAGGCGGGGGGAAAGATTGATAGTCAAACTGTAAAACCTGTTTAACTTTATCACTCACTGCTGGGAAATATATATTTTGCAGCTTTAAGGATGAAAGGCGTTCGGAACAAATGCTCTCTATTAAACCTCTACATTCATTTGGCTTCGGAGATGACTTTCCACTTGAAGCAGTTGCTTGAGAAACGTCCACTTCACAGCAATGGCAGCATCGGTCTGACGGTCTTTTGATGTTGGTCAACTTAATACACGAACAGAAACAAACTCAGGGACAACTTAAAAGGGGCTGCTCCTGGTAGGGGCATTGCCCCAAACAAAAGAAAGAGCAATGGAAACTTGCCAAACATCATATCAAAATGTAGTTAAGAGGGTCTATAAAGCAATCCAGCCCCTGCGGTGCCCACTGGTGTCTTTGCCTGTAATCGCTGACGTGAATCTTTCTCTTGTAAGTTGAATACATCTGCCAGGACAAATGGTTCAAATGTTTTATTTTCCTTTTCGTAGGGTGCGGCCACCGCTGGCAAGGTCAGCAATTGTCCTTGAAAGGAGTAGCTGAGTGGCGGGTAAGAGATAACCATGTTGGTGAGGATCTGGAGCCACACTGTAGGCCGGGCCCGGTGAAGGCAGCAGATTCCCGAAAGGAAATTAGTGAACCAGATGGATTTTTAAACAATAATCTCTTGGTGACCCTTCCTGATAGTGGCCTTGTGATGAACTGTTACTGCCTTATCATCATGTAAGGTGATGTCCCTTTAAGACCAGGCTTGGAACCCTGGGGACTCCGCCTCTGGCTCCGCCCATCTGGGAGCCATACATAAAGGCCTGCCTCATGGTCTGTATGGCAGTCAGCTCTCGTCCAAATCTGTAGCATAGTTATTAGCCTAATAAAGCCTTCTTTACAGCTTAATCTCTAGCATCATTATTGAGGGTACCTCAATTTATTAGGCTAAACTAGATTCAGGATGGACGCAGGCCTAAAACCAGAGAAGCTCAATCTGGAAGCACGAACGCCGGAGGCAAAGGAAATTTTTAAATACTGGCTGCGGTGCTTCGAGGCCTACCTGGACTCTGCAGAGACTCCCACCCTGGGGCCACGCAAGCTGCGTCTACTCCACGCCCGGGTGAGTCACAGAATCTCCGCCACGCTCGAAAAGGCGACGAGTTATGAGGAAGCGATTGAGTTGCTCCGCAAGCGGTTTGTCAAACCCGTCAATGAGGTGCACGCCCGGCATCTTCTCTCTACCTGCCGGCAGCGCTCGGGGGAATCGCTCGACGAGTTTGTTGAGAAACTCACCGCGCTGGCCAGGGACTGTGACCATCAGGATGTGACAGGGGAAGTCCATATGAACCTGCACATCAGAGATTCTTTCGTGTCCGGCATCCGCTCGACCTACATCCGGCAGCGACTGCTCGAAAACGGGGCAAAAGACCTCCAGGAGACGCTAACGCTCGCCTCCTCGCTGGAGGTGGCCCGACACAACTTGGGTACGTACCCCGCGGACTCTGCCAGCCCCCCCCGGACTTCCTCAGGCTCGCCCGTATTACAGGCCTGCGCCACGCGGCGACCCGCTCACCATGGGGGCACACCTTGCTACTTCTGCGGGCAGGGCCAGCACCCACGCTGCCCAGCCCGCTCCGCGATCTGCAGCGACTGCGGGAAGAAAGGGCACTTTGCGAGGGTCTGCCTGGCCAGACCCAGGGGCCAGAAAAACAAAGAACAAAGGCCTCGCAATGCTGCTGCGCACCGACCCGACACGTCCTCTTCTGATGCGTCATCAGCCTCGTGCGAATCATGGGAGCGGCCATCTTCTCGACCCGACACGTGCGACCAACGGCAGCGGCCATTTTACGACTCCGACTACCCGCGACTGGGTGCGGTCACCCTCGATCAAACTCGGCCAAAACACCTGCAGGACTCCATGATGCAGGTCCAGGTCAACGGGCACGACACTGCATGCCTCTTCGACTCCGGGAGCACGGAGAGCTTTATCCACCCTGAAACGGTAAGGCGCTGCTCCCTACGCACCCATCCCACATCCCAAACCATAGCCCTCGCATCTGGGTCCCACTCGGTACAAATCACGGGGTACTGTATTGCGGATCTCTCGATCCAGGGTGCCAAATACACCCGTTTCAAATTTTATATCCTCCCTCACCTCTGTGCCCCCCTGCTGCTCGGACTGGATTTCCAGTGCAGCCACCGAAGCCTGACACTGAAGTTCGGTGGACCCTTGCCCCCCTTACGGTGTGCTGCCTTGCGACACTGAAAGTCGCACCCCCCTCGCTATTCGCTAACCTCACTCCTGACTGTAAGCCCGTCGCCACCAGGAGCCGGCGCTACAGTGCCCAAGATATGGCTTTTATCAAGTCAGAGGTCCAGCGTTTACTGGGAGAGGGGGTCATCGAGGCTAGCAACAGCCCTTGGAGAGCGCAAGTGGTGGTAGTCCGGTCCGGGGAGAAGAAACGGATGGTCGTGGAGCCAGACCATAAACCGATTCACGCAGCTTGATGCGTACCCCCTTCCTCGCATCGCGGAAATGGTAAATTGGATCGCCCAATACCGAGTCTTTTCCACGGTCGACCTCAAATCTGCCTACCACCAGCTCCCCATCCGACCAAAAGACCGCCCCTATACTGCCTTCGAAGCAGCCGGCCGGCTCTTCCACTTCCTCAGGGTCCCCCTTGGTGTCACAAATGGTGTCTCCGTCTTTCAAAGGGCGATGGACCAAATGGTGGACCAGCACGGTTTGCGGGCTACATACCCGTACTTGGACAATGTCACCATCTGCGGCCATGATCAGCAGGACCATGACGCTAACCTCAAAAAGTTCCTCCAGACCGCCCAAGCCCTTAACCTGACCTATAACGAGGGCAAATGCGTTTTCCACACCGCCCGGCTGGCCATCCTCGGCTATGTCGTGGAAGACGGGGTCCTAGGTCCCGACCCCGATCGCATGCGCCCCCTTAAGGAACTCCCTCTCCCCCGCAGCCTCAAGGCCCTCAAACGGTGCTTGGGGATTTTCTCCTATTACGCCCAGTGGGTCCCCAAGTATGCGGACAAAGCCCGCCCACTCCTAAAGACCACCACTTTTCCCCTCTCGGCTGAGGCCCAATTGGCCTTCAACCGCATCAAGGCCGACATCATCAAGGCCGCCATGCACGCGGTGGACGAAACCATCCCTTTCCAGGTAGAGAGCGATGCATCAGACATCGCCCTGGCTGCTACCCTCAATCAAGGAGGCAGACCAGTAGCATTCTTCTCCCGAACCCTCACTGCCTCCGAGATTCGACACTCTGCAGTCGAAAAGGAGGCACAAGCCATTGTGGAGGCTGTGCGGCGCTGGAGACACTACCTCGCCGGTAGGAGGTTTACCCTCGTCACCGACCAACGGTCGGTCGCCTATATGTTCGATAACACGCAACGGGGCAAAATAAAGAACGATAAAATTTTGAGGTGGAGGATCGAACTCTCCACCTACTCGTACGATATCAAGTATCGTCCAGGGGAGCTCAACGAGCCCCCAGATGCCCTGTCCCGCGGCACATGCGCCAACGCGCAGGAGGACCGCCTGCAAGCCATCCACAATGACCTCTGCCACCCGGGGGTTACCCGGCTCGTCCATTTCATCAAGTACCGCAACCTACCTTACTCAACCAAGGAGGTCAAGGCCATGGTCAGGGCCTGCCAAGTCTGTGCGGAGTGCAAACCGCACTTCTATCGGCCAGACAAGGTTCGGCTCGTGAAGGCCTCGGGCCCCTTTGAGCGACTGAGCGTGGACTTCAAGGGGCCCCTCCCGTCCACCAACCGTTATGCCTATTTCCTCACCATGATCGATGAGTTCTCCCGTTTCCCATTCGCCATTCCCTGCACCGACATGACCTCAGCCACGGTGATTAAGGCACTGCACAGCATCTTCACCCTGTTCGGTTTCCCTGCTTATATCCACAGCGACCGGGGTACATCGTTCATGAGCGATGAACTGCGTCAGTATCTGCTCAGCAAAGGCATCGCCTCGAGCAGAACGACCAGCTATAACCCACGGGGAAACGGGCAGGTGGAGAGGGAGAACGCGACCGTGTGGAAGGCTGTCCTTCTGGCCCTGCGGTCGAGAAATCTCCCAACCACCTGCTGGCAGGAGGTCCTACCCGATGCCCTACACTCCATTAGGTCGCTCCTCTGCACGGCCACAAATGAGACCCCTCATGAGCGATTTTTTCGCTTCCCCAGGAAGTCTACCTCCGGGGTCTCGCTTCCACCTTGGCTGACGGCTCCGGGACCTGTTTTTCTCCGGAGGCACGCGAGGAGCCATAAAACGGACCCCCTAGTTGAAAAGGTCCGACTGCTCCACGCCAACCCCAGTTACGCCTACGTGGAGTACTCCGACGGCAGGCAAGATACGGTTTCCCTCCGGAATCTGGCGCCCGCTGGATCCTCCACCACAGACACCCCTTCCCGCGCTGCTCCCCTGCAGGACCCGTCGACCCCTACAACACACCCCCTTCCGGCCCTACCACCCGTTAGTGAGCTCCTACCGTGCACCCCCCCTTGCGCCCCCACTTTACACACCCCGCCGGCGCCGGCTCCGCTACCCCCAGCCCTGCCTAGTTCCTCTGCCCCGGCTCCACTACCCCCGGCCCTGCCTAGTTCCTCTGCCCCGACCCGGACCGAAGCTCCGACCGCTGTGCTCCCGGATGTGCCCTCAACCGGGACGTCCGTGCCCGCCGCACCACCGCCCGAACTGAGGAGATCGAGGAGGACGATCCGGCCGCCGAGACGGATGGACCTATGATGGCACTTCACCCCCGCCGGACTCCTTTTTAAACAGGGGGTGAATGTGATGAACTGTTACTGCCTTATCATCATGTAAGGTGATGTCCCCTTTAAGACCAGGCTTGGAACCCTGGGGACTTCGCCTCTGGCTCCGCCCATCTGGGAGCCATACATAAAGGCCTGCCTCATGGTCTGTATGGCAGTCAGCTCTCGTCCAAATCTGTAGCATAGTTATTAGCCTAATAAAGCCTTCTTTACAGCTTAATCTCTAGCATCATTATTGAGGGTACCTCAGGCCTCTAATTACAGACTGTATTTAAATTTAAAATGATACCAGCTACTGTTTGAACCTTTATCCCCAGAGTATGAGCCTGTGGATGACTAATCCAGTGACCGTACCATTCTGTCGCTGTTTCCTCCTGTGTGGGTATCAGTAAACAATTCCTTTCATTTTATTTTTCCTCAGAATTTCCCCCCAAAAACACCAGGCTACCATTCCCAGCCAGCAACGTTGCCAATGTATTTCATCAAATGTCATGTGTTCTCTGCCCAAAGGCAGGTCTTTGACTCACTCTCCGGGCGCTCATGCTTCATCCAAGCTGCTTTCTTAGCAGTTTTTTGCTTCAGTGGTGGTTTGTTATTGCCTTCTCCTCGGGGTAGGGCAAGGAGGCAGATCCCAAGTCGGCCTCAGGTGGAACGGGAATCAAACCCATACTGTTGGCATTTGTCTGAACCATGTGCCAACCATCTAGCGAGCCAAGCTGGCCGAAAATCAATGCTCTCAAACATTAGCATGGCAAGGGAGTTGACTGTGGAGTGTGAGAGGCACAGCAAGAAGGAGAGGGGGAAAATAGGAAGGAGAGGGTGAAGATTAGGGAGAGGCTAAGAGGTAGAGGGCGAAGGCTAGGTGAATTGCTTATTTGGAAAGCCAGTGCAGACGCAATGAGACAAATGACCTCCTTCAGCTCTGTAAAAATTCTGTGTGATTTAGAGAATAAAGTTTCCCCAGAACAAGAATGAAGAACAGACAATAACTTCAAAAATCTAGCCCAAACCAAACGTACACCCCGCAATAGACAGGAGGAGCTTCCGAGTTTTCTTCAACAGTGAAACAGAACTAAAGGAAGCATTTTGTCTGAATCTAGAATTGAAATTCAGTTCTGGTTTTTGAAGACTAAAAGCACAATGAGGTTATTACTGACTAACCCGCATCTACTATAATGGTTTGCATTTCATCTCATTGAATGAGCCTGAAATCATTCCTAGATTTCGAATATCATTAATCATGAAAGCTGATGTTTCATGTGAAATCCATAAGCCTAACCGGATCAACATACTGAGCTCTTTTTCCTGATTAATGTTCTCTTATTAATCCTCAAAATGTTTCCTGATTTATTGGTTTGTTTCGATGGATGTCACTGGAAGCCAGTTTTGTCCAACTTTATAAAAAATAACTAAAATGTAAAATTCAGCTAAGTGGAGAAATGTTCCCAATACTGGGAAACATTTCTGAGGGCGTGATTTTTCGACCGTGCCCGCCCGGCCACCGGAAATTCCCGCCCGAGGTCAATGGTCCTTTACGTGGTCTGCGTCCCGCCCGTGGCGAACCTGCGGCGGGCACGGTTGAAGTTATTTTGGCTGGGTTTGGCAGGGTGTTTCTTGCCGGCTTCTTTGGTGAGATCCACACCGGTATTTACCCACACTTAGGGCGCGATTTAATAGCCGCGTTGCACTGAAGGTAGTGCGCGACGAGGCTGTTAGATCACAGGAGAGGCTAAAAACGAGAACTGCGCTGGGTGCCGATTGGTTTGCGATCTAACCGGCCCACTCCTGCTGGCAAAATATGAACCCGACGTAGCATGTTGAGAGGCCAATTATCACCACTTAAGTCCAATCTCTATATAATTAACGGGAACGACCCCCTATCTAATGGCATCCTGTGATCTAACTGCCCCCCCCAGCAAATGGTGACGGAGGTGCTGATTAGTAATCCTTTTTAAAAACGTGAAGCTGCCGGAAGGGCTGCTGTGAAGACCCAAGGAGGTGACTAGCCATCTTCGCTCCCGGGCAATGAGCCCGGTGGCACTGGGGTTGCTGGTTCGGTGCTCGGTGGGGCAGGTCTCGGTTGGGGTGTCCTGCCATCAGTGGTGGGGGGGGTACGGGCCGATGGGCCTGTACTGCGCTGTAATGTTCTATGTTCTATATTCACTCTCCCCGTGTTTGCGTGGGTTTCGCCCCGACAACCCAAAGATGTGCAGGCTAGGTGGATTGGCCACGCTAAATTGCCCCTTAATTGGAAAAAATTAATTGCTGTGTGTGGGCATGCCATGTAGCATGTGGGAATTATTGCCTAGTATTCCAACCAGACCTTGATGTCTGGACACTGCGCGGGTATCTGGGGTACAGGGTGTGGGGTCCGGTGGGCAGGGGCCCCCGCTGTGGCCGGGGCTGGGTGGGCAGGGGCTGTTGGATGGCATGGGGTTCGCTTTAAAGCTAATGAAGTATTCTGGAGGTGTAATCACTGATGTAATCTGGGGAATGGAGCAGACAATTTGTGCACAGCAAGCTCCCATAACCAGCAACGCAATGATGAGCGGAAGATCTGTTTTTACGCAGTTCGTTGATCAAAATACCGGAGACAACTCTCCTGTTCCTCAAAATAGTGTCAGATCTTTAACATCAACCTGCGAGGGCAGATGGGGTTTGGTTTAATGACTTCAAAAAGATGGCACCTCTGGCAGTGCGGCATTCCCTCAGTACTGCACTGGGATGGCAACTTGAATTTTGTACTTGAACTCACAACCTCCTAAGCAGAGGTAAGGTTGCCGCCGATTAAGCCATTGTTGGCACTAGCTTTTTAATTCGAAGGGGTGGGCCAAACCAGATAGAGGGGATGTTTTCATCTTGATCTTCATCAGGGCTAAACTGGATCACCCATGTTTTATAGAAACTCTCAGATTTCTCTGCCCTTTTTTGGTTTATCGCCCATACAGTGAAGACAAAAATAACCCCTAGACTGTTTCCAGTTATTGAGGGGTCTACAACAAGAGATATAAAGTGGGCTGGATTATCCATTATTGGGACTATGTCCCCATGCCGGCATCAAAATGGTGGAGTTTTACTCCCGGAAATCCTGGATTAAAGGGAGACGGATTCGGAGGCCTGCAGAGGGCTAGCAGGGACCCGGAGTAAATCTCGCAGCTTTTGCTGCAGATACGGGCCCCCGCACTTCCGGGTCAAAGGCCGCACATGCGCACGCCAGCGGCCGTGCCGTGCTCCATGACGGACTTGGATCGCGGATGTAGACCCACAAAGGAGACCCCCCAATCGGCAGCGCGCCCATTCCTAATTGCCCTCTGGTTTGGTGGCATGGCGGTGCAGTGGTTAGCACTGCTGCCCCACAGCGCCGAAGACCCCGGTTCGATCCCGGCCCCAGGTCACTGCTCGTGTGGAGCTTTCACATTCTCCTCGTGTCTGCGTGGGTCTCACCCCCACAACCCAGATAACCATGTTCTAGTTGATGCTCAATCAATAACTCCAGAAGTGAGATTGGATGACAATTGAAGGCTTTATTGGAGTAGATGTTTTCCCCAGCAGCGCAGGTACAGAATGCAGCTGCTGGGGAGACACAGGCTCTTATACTCCGCCTTACTGGGCGGAACCAGCAGGCAGGCTTCACCAATGATCTTCCTGTCTCAGGTACCTCCCACACCCATGGTCTTACAGCATCAACCTGGGTACCGTAATACCCCTAATACCGACTACCACATTCACACCCTGTTAAAAAAAGTCAGGCGGGGATGGTGGTCTCGCGTTATATAGTGGTAGAGGTTGAGGTTATGGTGGTACCCGGTATACATTAGTACAGTGTTTTGCCTCGTTACATGTCGCTATTTACTGTATTTATTTACATTCAAAATGAAGCAATTAGTCGATTGGGGGTCCTGGTCGTCCTCTGCGATCGTCGCAGTTTTAGCAGTGATGCAGGCGCCGGCTCGGGCATCCGTGGCTCCGGGAGCGTTGCTTCGGCTTCTTCGGCAGCTTCATCACCCCTAGATGGGATCAGTGGGAGAACCGATCCACCTGGGAAGGGGGCGGTTGTGGGGTGCGCCGGTGGGAGGGAGGGTGGGGTTGGTGGTGGGGGGGTGGGTGAGGACCCAGCGGGCGCAAGGTCCCGTAGGGAGACCGTATCCTGTCGGCCGTCAGGGTACGCCACGTAGGCATATTGAGGGTAAGCGTGAAGGAGGTGGACCCTCTCGACCAATGGGTCCGACTTGTGCGCTCGCACATGTTTATGGAGCAGGATGGGTCCAGGAGCTGCCAGCCAGGTTGGGAGCGAGGTCCCGGAGGAGGACTTCCTAGGGAAGACAAGGAGACATTTGTGTGGTGTCTGGTTGGTCACGGTACACAGCAGTGATTGGATGGAATGGAGAGCATCCGGGAGGACCACCTGCCAGTGGGAGACTGGGAGATTCCTGGACCGTAAGGCCAGTAGAACGTTCTTCCAGACCGTTCCGTTCTCCCTCTCTACCTGTCCATTTCCCCGGGGGTTGTAACTGGTCGTCCTGCTCGAGGCAATGCCCTTGCTCATAAAGGAGGACCCCCCTATCGCTGTGTGTGTCGGCGGGGAAACCGAACAGTGTAAAGATACTGTGGAGGGCTTTTATGACGGTGGCTGCGGTCATGTCGGGGCAGGGAATGGCGAATGGGAACCGGGAGTACTCGTCAATCACGTTCAGGAAGTACGTGTTGCGGTCGGTGGAGGGGAGGGGCCCTTTGAAGTCCATACTGAGGCGTTCAAAGGGACGGAAAGCCTTTATCAGGTGCGCTTTCTCTGGCCTGTAGAAGTGCAGCTTGCACTCCGCGCAGATTTGGCAATTCCTGGTGGAGGTCCTGACCTCCTCGATGGAGTAGGGCAGGTTGCGGGTCTTAATGAAATGGAAGAATCGAGTGACCCCCGGGTGGCAGAGGTCCTCGTCGAGGGCCCGGAGTCGGTCCACTTGTGCGTTGGCACATGTGTCGCGGGATAGGGCATCAGGAGGTTCGTTTAGCTTCCCGGGACGGTACAAGATCTCAGAGTTGTAGGTGGAGAGCCCGAACCTCCACCGTAAGATCTTATCGTTCTTTATCTTGCCCCGCTGTGCATTATCGAACATGAAAGCAACCGACCGTTGGTCAGTGAGGAGAGTGAATCTCCTGCCAGCCAGGTAATGCCTCCAGTGTCGCACAGCTTCTACTATGGTCTGGCCCCCTTTTCAACTGAGGAATGGCGGATTTCTGAAGCGTGGAGGGTGCGTGAGAAGAAGGCCACGGGTCTGCCCGCTTGGTTGAGGGTGGCCGCCAGAGCTACGTCAGACACGTCGCTCTCAACCTGGAAGGGAAGGGATTCATCGATTGCGTGCATCGTGGCCTTTGCAATGTCCGCTTTGATGCGGCTGAAGGCCTGGCGGGCCTCTGCCGACAGGGGGAAAAACGTGGATTGAATTAGTGAGCGGGCCTTGTCCGCATAGTTGGGGACCCACTGTGCATAATATGAAAAAAATCCCAGGCAGCGTTTCAGGGCCTTGGAGCAGAGGGAGAGGGGGAACTCCATGAGGGGGCGCATGCTTTCGGGATCTGGGCCTATAACTCCATCATGCACTGCGTAGCCAAGGGTGGCTAGACGGTCGGTGCTGAACACGCATTTGTCCTTGTTGTAGGTTAGATTAAGGATTTTTGCGGTACGGAGGAATTTTCGGAGGTTGGTGTCGTGGTCGTGCTGGTCGTGGCCGCAGATGGTGACGTTATCGAGGTACGGAAACGTGGGCAAACCATACCGGTCAACCATTCGGTCCATCTCCCGTTGGAAGACCGAGACTCCATTCGTGACACCGAAGGGAACCCTTAGGAAGTGGAAGAGCCGCCCATCTGCTTCGAATGCAGTGTATTTGCGGTCGCCCGGGCGGATGGGGAGCTGGTGGTAGGCGGATTTTAGATCCACCGTGGAAAAGGCCTTGTATTGTGCAATCTGATTGACCAGATCAGATATGCGGGGGAGAGGGTACGCGTCGAGCTGCGTATACCTGTTGATGGTCTGACTATAATCGATGACCATCCTATGCTTCTCCCCGGTCTTTACAACCACTACTTGAGCTCTCCAGGGACTGTTGCTAGCCTCAATAATACCTTCCTTCAGTAACCGCTGGACTTCCGACCTAATGAAGGTTCGCAAAAAGGGAAGGCGGATCGACCTTGAGGGTCGCGAGGCTGCAGACAGTGAGGGGGGGGGGGGGGGGGGGGGTATAGGGCTACCGAATTGAAAAGTTAAACTCTGGAGGTTACATTGGAAATCTAATTCTAGGAGCGTGGCAGCGCAGAGGTGAGGGAGGACGTAGAGGCAGACATTTTTTAATTCCCTTCCCTGGACCGTGAGGTTCGCGACGCAGAACCCTTTGATCTCTCCAGAGTGAGACCCGGAGGCCAAGGAGATTTTTTGATTAACTGGGTGGATGGGAAGAGAACAGCGCCTTACCGTGTTGGGGTGTATGAAGCTCTCTGTGCTCCCGGAGTCGATCAGGCAGGATGTTTTGTGCCCATTGATGAGCAAGGTCGTCGTCGCGGTCGAGAGCGTTCGGGGCCGAGACTGGTCCAGGGTCACCGAGGTGAGTCGTGGTAAAGGTTGGAGGATTTCCTCGGGCGGTGTGTGGTCATCCGAATCGGGGTCCTGAGATACCAGGATGGCGGCGCCCACTGGTCGCACATTGCTGGTGGTGTGCAAGATGGCGGCACCCATCCGGCGCACGTCGTCCCTGGGGAACAAGATGGCGGCGCCGGGGCACGCACGTGGCTCTGGAACAGGAAGATGGCGGCGCCCGCTGGCCGCACGTGGCTTGTGGAGAGAGTTGGGGTGGCAGTCCCGGTTCGCCCCGGAGACCGCGGCCACCGCCCGGGCCTGGCATACCGCCACAAAATGGCCCTTTTTGCCACACCATTTGCAGGTGGAGGAGCTGTCCGGGCAGCACTGCCGGGGGTGCTTGGCTTGCCCGCAAAAATAGCAGCGGGGCCCCCCGGGGTTGCCTGGTAGTCGCGCAGCACAAGCTTGTGGGGGGATGGGGGATGAATCGGAGTCGGCATCGGGGGGGGGGTTCCATGCTGCACAAGGGGCCACTGCGCGGTCGGGTACGTAAGCGCGGGCGTTTCGGGAGGCCACATCCAGGGAGCTAGCAAGGGCCCATGCCTCCTTGAGGCCTAGTATCGCTTTTTCTAGCAGCCGCTGGTGGATTTGTGAGGACAGCATACCTGCAACGAATGCGTCCCGGATCAAAAGTTCTGTGAGTTCGCTGGCTGAAACTTGCGGGCAGTCACAGTTCCTACCTAACACCAGGAGCGTACGGTAGAATTCCTCCAGCGATTCCCCAGGGATTTGCCGCCTCGTCGCTAGCAGATGTCGGGCATAGACCTGGTTTACTGGGCGAATATAGTGTCCTTTCAGCAGGGTCATTGCAGCCTCGAAATCATCCGCATCCTCGATGAAGGTGTAGATCTCTGGGCTCACCCTCGAGTGGAGAACTTGCATTTTCTGGTCCTCTGTAGGTGCAGTCGTGGCCGTCCTGAGGTACCCTTTGAAGCACGCCAGCCAGTGTTTGAAGGTTGCCCCTGAGTTTGCCATGTGGGGGCTGAGTTGCAGACACTCCGACTTGATTCGGAGCTCCATTCTTTAAAATCTAGTCCAATAAATTGATGCTCGATCAATAACTCCAGAAGCGAAATTGGACGACAATTGAAGGCTTCATTGGACGAGATGTTTTCCCCATCAGCGCAAGTACAGAATGCAGCTGCTAGGGAGACACAGGCTCTTATACTCCGCCTTACTGGGCGGAACCAGCAGGCAGGCTTCACCAATGATCTTCCTGTCTCAGGTACCTCCCACACCAATGATCTTACAGCATCAACCTGGGTACCGTAATACCCCTAATACCGACTACCACACTAGTACAACAACCAATTTATGTCAACACCTCCTTCTGCAGCTTCTGGTTTTAAGGTCTTATTGCATTCAGGTTTTAGGCATTACCATCAAACGGACTGACAGAAAGCAGTGAAATATAAGGGTGGGAATCATGAAGAACATGACTTGAGCACCAACTATCTAGAAATCTGCAAAACAAAAACATTTTTTAGCCCATTATGGATTTGTTAACTAGACTTTTATGACAGTGTAGCAATAATGCTCTTTAAGCCATCCTGTTACTACTTGCAGCCCCATAGAGGTCAGATTGGTTTGGTCGAAGATTCTCCAAACTAAATGTGAAGCTTTTTTTATTTTTTTATAAACTTAGAGTACCCAATTATTTTTTTTCCAATTAAAGGGCAATTTAGCACGGCCAATCCACCTAGCCTGCACATCTTTGGGTTGCGGGGGTGCAACCCACACAGACATGGGGAGAATGTGCAAACTCCACACAGACAGTAACCCAGAGCCGGGATCGAACCCGGGTCCTCAGCGCCATAGGCAGCGGTGCTAACCACTGCGTCACCATGCCGCCCCCTAAAAGTGAACCTTTGACAGCACCGTAAACCTTTGGATGATTAAAAATTAAATTTACCGTCCCCGTGTCCTGGTCCATCTGGTTCAGTTGCTGTAGGATATTTAACAGACCCATCCATTGTATGGAGCTGTTGTTAATTTCTGGATCAAATTAACCGACGAGGCTGCCTGTCAGTCAGTACGTCAACAAGTATCACAGCTCTGAGTAACTTTGAGGAGAAGAGGTGAGAATATTAATTCTGATATCTGATCGATGGTCATTGTTACATAACCAGGTGCTGAAACTGTGCTTCAAGAGTAGATTTCTGAAGCTTGTCATGTGAAGAAAAGCCTGTCTCCAACATAATGGTGTGAAATAAATAATGATGAATGAATCACTGCAGAGTCCCATTTCGAATTTCGAGAGTGGCTGGGGCTGAGAGAAACTGGGAGTGAGGGAGAAAGGAGTAACTATGATCAAGAAAGATATGAATAGCTAAGATTGAGGAGCATGGTAGCGCCTGAGAATGAGGGAGGGAGGCAGTAGTCTATGGGATTGAGAGAACCAGGAAAATGTGTTATTCATTGGGTTACGGCAATGTTGGCTGAGCCAGCAATTATTGCCCATCCCTAATTGTCATACCATTTCAGAGATAACCGCATCTGTGTGAATTTGGAGTCACATGTAGGCCAGACCAGGTAAGGATGGTAGATTTCCTTCCCTAAGTAACATGAATGAACCAGATGGGTTGTTACAACAATGGTTTAATTGAATTTTATTGAATTGGAGACTGGGAATCGAACACCAGTCTCCAAAGAATTACCCTGGTCTCCGGATTACTATTCCAGTGACAATCCCACTATGCCTCCGCCTCTCCTCTGAATCCCTCATTATTTTAGAGTGAAATTTAAAACAAAAATACTCTTGACACTTTTTTTTATAGAGTCACTACTTTGATAATGATTTATGGTGGATCAAGAATTAAAATAATGGTAATTAAAACAATATAGATTCTTTAAATTAATTATGTAGCTGAGCATGTATCACTCGATTTTCTGAAACAGAAGATGAAACTGAAGGTTCCTTTAAGTATCTGGAAGCCATAAATTACAATTTGATATTGATAATTGGTATTTGAAGTCTTAAGAACCGACCAAACTTAGAAGTATTAAGATATCCAGTCTGCCTGATCAGCATTTTCAAAATCCAGCTGTCCCAGAGTGTTTCACATAATCCCGCAGAAATTCATTTCAAAAAGTACAATCTTGGTTTGTCTTTACTTATAGCAGCTGAGGTATACAGTCATCCAAAACAGTCAATTCATCTGCTCAAATGTGTTAACGGTCTCATTTACACACATTTTGGGAATCAAGAACAACAGCTTAGTATTTCCTTCCAACAAACACACACTGAAGCCAACATAGCATCCGCGGTAGTTTTCATAGATATGGTCGGGTAGCGGGGTGCGCAGTACTGTTGTTAAATACAGACAGCGACTAACCGACGAGAGTGACATTTTCTCTTTGTGAAAATCAAACTTAACCTCAAACTATTGAAGTGCTTGCTTGCACAGAGTGACGGGCACATAGATTGGCCTGATTTCTGATATGTCTAGTCCTCGGCTAGTATGATCTAATTCAGTCTTTCTGAAATAGTTGATCGAACTACCTCTACTTTGAAGTCATCAATCAGCTATAATTCCAAGAATCAAGGGGCATTTCAGCAGAACCCTTGTCGTCATTCAGAAGTGGGGAAAAAATGAAATTCCTCCCATAGTCCAAAGATGTGCAGGTTCGGTGGATTGGCCATGCTAAATTGCCCCTTACAAAGACCAAAGACTAATATAGCACAGGAACAGGCCCTTCGACCCTCCAAGCCTGTGCCGACCATGTGTCCCCACCTTAGGGTGGGGTTACAAGGCGGGGAATAGGGCCTAGGTAGGGTGGTTTTACGAAGCGTCGGTGCAGACCCGATGGGCCAAATGGCCTCTTTCTGCCTATAAGGATTCTATGATTCTATGAATATAGGTCCCAAAACAAAACAATGACAACAACCAGCGTAAAAAAAAAATTACCGCCAATTCACTTCGCTGTGTAGTATTTTTTAAAATAAATTTAGTGTGCTCAATTCATTTTTTCCAATTAAGGGGCAATTTAGCGTGGCCAATACACCTAGCCTGCACATCCTTGGGTTGTGGGGGCGAAACCCATGCAAACACGGGGAGAATGTGCAAACTCCACACAGACAGTGACCCAGAGCCGGGATTGAACCTGGGACCTCGGCGCCGTGAGGCAGCAATGCTAACCACTGCGCCACCGTGCTGCCCACTGTGTAATATTAACGTGAGCCAAAAGGTCGTCATGCTCACCAACACAGGGACATGGCAAAAAGGACAGGCCATTCAACCCCTTGGGCATGTTCCACCATTTAGCTGATCATGACTAACCTGGAACTTAACTCCATCTACCCATCTTAGTTCAATAACCTTTAATACCCTCAGCCTAACAAAAACCTAACAACTCACAGCTTTGAAATATCCCCCATCCTTAGCAGCTTTTTGCAGGAAAAGGTTCCAGATTTCCATTACACTTTGCGTGAAGAAGGTGCTTCCTGACCTCACCCTTTGAATGAGCTGGCTCTACCTTCTTGATTCTGGACTGCAAGGCAAATAGTTTCTCATAAGAATAAATGCTGCATTTCAAAGAAGGTCATTACGTGTGAATAGCTTAAAACAGGTTTTGAAGCGCAGCACGGTGGCACAGTGGTTAGCACTGATGCCTCACGGCACCGAGGTCCCAGGTTCGATCCCGGCTCTGGGTCACTGTCCGTGTGGAGTTTCCACATTCTCTCTGTGTTTGCGTGGGTTTTGCCCCCACCACCCAAAAGATGTGCAGGGTAGGTGGATTGGCCACGCTAAATTGCCTCTTAATTGGAAAAAATGAATTGGGTACACTAATTTTAAAAAGTAAACAGGTTTTGAAAGGCAAAAAAAACCAAAACTTTATTAAAAAGTTTTTTTTTTTAAACTGCTGACGTACTTTGTGTGAATTGGTTTCACACAAAAGAAGTCTTTGTGAGGCATGAAAAACAAATGTCCCTTGTCAATTCATTGGCTGGGATTTTCTGATCCCGTCGTGTCAGGACCCACTCGCGGGGGTTTAGGCGGCCCAGCCAAAAGCCTGTTGACCTTCGGCTGGACCGAATGATCCTGGTAGTAGACAGGGCTGGAAAATCCAGGCCATTGTCTCAATGGAAAGTGAGAAAAGGAGCAAATTTTCAAGGAATGATTTGTCCGCAAAAAAAAAAAACCCACTGTGACCAAGTAGAAAGAATGGAAAGCTGGATCGTTCTCTGATAATGATCAGGAGTATATATTTAGTAGCGTTTAAACATGGGACGTCATTTCTATTTTAAAAAATCACTGCCTTGACTTTCTACTGACAAGTGAATCTCATGTCAGCAGCCAATGAATAGATGATTTATTTTCAATTTCCAGCTGCCAGCCACTCACATTTCCCAGCAGGCAGGCGGTAGTTGAAAATTTCCTCAAAATTACTTCCTCTGGGGTGCAATTCCAGTGGGCAACACTCAGTCCTCTGGGTCAGAAGGTCTACTGTCAGAAACATGAGCATAAGATCCTGGCTGGCAATCCGGTGCACTACTGAGGGACTGCTGCACTGTCAGAGAGTTCATCTTTAGGATGAGACACTAGACCGAGGCCTTGCCTGTTCTTTTAGGTGAATGTCGGGAGGAGGCCATGTGCTGCAGTGGGTAGAATTCCCCGCCTCCGAACCAGAAGCTCCCGGTTCAAGTCCCACCCCTGGAATTTGATGGGAATCAAGTGTGTTTGAGGCAAGGCCTAGAAGGTAGATTGTCAAGGTGGGGATGCCTAAGAGTGGGAGAGTTTCCTGGTCAGCCAGAACTGTGTGGTAGCTGCAACAGCCTGTCCGCTTCAAAGGACTCCACCCGCGCACTGGCCCTTGGCATGTTTTCTGTGACAAATGGCCTCTTCGCTTTGAGATCCTGGTAGAGAGGGAGGTCGATGTAAAAATAAACTTATATCTCTTGTTGTAGATCCCTCAAAAATAAACTTGCCACTATTTGAAGAAGCTGGGGGCAGGACTCCCAGTGTCCTGGCTAATATATAACCCCTCCACCCCCCACCTCTGCCCTGCCACTAAAACTGGTTAGCTGGCCATCACCTCATCATAGGAGCTTGATGTGTGCCATTTGGCTACTACATTTCCCTACATTGCAACAGTGACTTCAAAAGTACTTCACATCTGCAAGATGCTTTGGAACATCTTGAGGTTATAGAAGGTGCTACATAAATGCAAGTTTCTTAATTTTTTAATTGAAACCACCTAGGTTTCTAATATTGTAACAGCAACAATAAGCCATTCATCTTATTGCAGACCGTTTTACTACTGGAAAACCTCGGCCATTTTCATAGCCTAGCAGTAGAATCTCCACCTATCCACGTTTGTTGGGTCCAAAGTCATTTGATGACTGTATGGTCTGTATCTGTTAAACATTTACTCAAATGTTGAATCAAAATGATGGTACCAGTTTAAATTATTTATTGACAAAACCCAGAAGCTCCATGGAGACCAATCATACACAAAAAAGAGATCTACAATAATCCTGTTCATCCCAAACAAATCAGACAATCTGATTTCGATCAAACATCAGGCTGTTTGCCCAGAAACTGAAGAGGACAGTGGAAGAGAAAAATGGCAGCACTGAAACCACGTTTACGCGGTCAGCCAAGTGTCTGGTACAGCCGAAAACACACCGCGGTGTCCTGGCCAAATCTATAAAGGAAGCCATTCCCTTTACTTTATAAGGAGTGCACACTATCATCCCGCAGTGACACCAAGAAGCAACCCATCAAAGAGAAGGGTGGTGTTGGGTGGGGGAGTGGTGAAGATTAACCCGATACTGAACATTCACTGCAGAGACCACAGCTCGATAGTTTGCCGTCGCAGCGTTTCTTTTGCAATATGTGTCCTGAGCAACAAACCAGGTGCCATTCCCGAGATCCCATAGGAAGAAATGCCTACTTCATAAAATGTCCAGTTTTAAACAATATTATTAAAGTGTCTGTGGATCATGCAAACTAATCAAAATCGCCTCTCAGATTATTTTCACATTATCCAGAAATAATCAATTTGCAAAGCAGCAAAACATATTAGATATATATAGGCACTCATATGGTTCATATTTGTCAGGAAATTACTGGTAAGAAAAATAGCTATAGGCCCAAACTAATCAGAAAGATGAGGAAGGATCAAGGAGTGCAGGATTCCTGCATTTCACTGGGAAAGTGGGATAGCGTGTTTAACTTTAACAATTTAATGACATGCGTAACCACAAATATATTTTGTCAGGATGGTTTCAATCTTGTTCCTGTCTCCGGTGCAGGGAAGACGTGATTCATTGCTCATAACCAAAAATAGTACCTCCCAACACACATGCATGCTCACACTAGACACAAAAGGTCACAACATGCACATACACGGTGCGCATGCGTATAAAGTAATGCACACGCATTCGTGAATGTATATACATGTCGACTAAATGAGCACGCAGATATAGGTATACAGATGTGTAGTGTGCATACCTATTTTCTCATAATGATTGGATTTGATCGAAAAGCTCTCAGAGTTCCCAACCAAGTTCCGATTCTCCGCCATCACAGCAGTGTGTCAAAAAAAATTGGATTCTACGGTACTAATAAATTATTGTAAGTCATCCTCGGCCACAATAAATGAATTGCAATAGTCTGTAGTTAATCGGTGAAAAGAAAAATGCTAATTTGAATCTGGCTGCTATTGATAATGTTGGTCAATTCCGTGGTTTACTTTCCGCTGTAACCTTTCCCTATATCACTGAGTATATTCGATTAGATCCCTAACAATAATCCATCATCATTTTTGAGTGAAATAGTCTTTCATTTTATTACATCTTACGTTCATAAAATGTAATTAATAGTCTAGGCAAACATGAGCATATTTAATTTGAGAATTTATTTTCCGCTTATTATCCAAATTAAAATTCCACACTATGAAGAAAAAGTTTGCAAAGGTAATTTCTGAAAAAAAGTGGATTATGTTTCTGTTCTCATTCCAGTTTTATAAAGGGCTTCTGTTTTATTCGCAATGGAACTTGCGTGTTTATAATGCTTCGGTTTTAATGAATTATCATAATCAGGCCCAAAGTAAAGCTGGAACGATATTATTTCGAACTGAGGAGATTTCCGAAGAACGTATTAACTGGAAGGTATTTTATTACAATTAGCTTGTTCATTTATTAACTTGAATTCAATGGGACTTTTAGTAAGTTGCCGCTTTTGCGGTTTTCTGTTAAACCATAATTCCAACGGACAAAACAGAAGCGTTTTGTTTGACGGACAGAATAATGGGACACCCCTGGACTGAAATAATTTTGAAAATTCACAGTGGATTAGTTTCAGGCACTGCGACCTCGTGTAATAACAATCGTACGTAAAATCAGAGAAAAGGCTTATTTCTAAAATGAATTTGGACTACCAGGGCAGGTTGTGCAGGATCCTCAATGATTATTGCAAGGACGAACATAAGATTGGGCAAGTTTTCCTGGTTCGGGCATTTGTGCTCTGTGGCTTTAGGTGGTGCAGAAGGACGGGAAGGGCGGTGAAATACAAAATGTCGCTGACTTACAACTTTTCGGGCAGCAATAAATCTGAAACCGAGGACGCACAACATATTAAATGTGAAGGCTCGAGTCATCAGTGATTTGATCTGCAAACTCTGCAGTTACTTCCACAAGTTTCAGCAAAAACCCCCAGAGATTTCATAGGTCAAGGCAGCAAACTTCGCATCACCAGAAAATTTCATAAGCTTGTATAAAATCATCACAAATGCACCTTCTGTGCCTCCTTAATAACTCTCTGACAAACACCCATTGTAAATCTGATCTAACCTCCAATTCAAGGTTCACTGACTCCAGAATACAATTTCGTACCATTTCCAAAAGTAAATAGCATTTTAAATTTAGAAAACCGCAAAATAACATTTAGATTATCGGTGTGTCTGGCACTCACAGAGTTAACAGCCAAAATGATCACGGACACATTGTGACAAGTATTCGGTTACTTATCGTTTTCTAACCTTTTTTTTCCGATGTGGGTAGAGAATAGAATTTACATTGTAAGTTGTAATTTATAAGGTGTGCCTGGGCACTCACAATCACAAACCTAGAACCTCACACATACACATACAGACCACATACCTTCGCAAATAGTCACAAGCATCTACTCAATCACACAAATACCAACAAAGTTGCCGTTCTGCTCACTTTTTGCCCCAATGTTTGCTTATCAGAGACACAGACTTAAAATTAAATTTAATATACAGCAATGTAAATGTGTTGCTTCCTCAAACATGCAAGCATCGAGGTAGACACATATATCCATATGCATGCACATATACTCAAATATTATTTACTGTATATATACAGTGCAAATTATATATACATGTCGTGCAAATTTGTATCCACCTTTTATATATATTATGCACATGGTTGTTATGTACCTTCTATTATAAACCAAAAGAATTAAGAGTCTGTTCCTCCACAGCAGTTTTCCTGAAGTGAGCCATAAAAAGAGCGAGAATCGACATTCAGTAATTTATGTGACAGGCAAAGTTATTATTATTATTTTTCTTCTGGTACAAATGTCAAACATCAAACATTTTTTTTAGCAGAGATTAACAGAAGATGTCAGATTTTATAAAAGCGAATTCGCAGTTATTTTTTCCACTTCGTTGTGAAAGGCATGTTACAAATTTATTCAGGGTTTCCTGCCTAAACTTGCTGAGGTTCTCATTTTCAATTTAAACTCTCCCCCTTTTCTTCACATCTGGAATGCACTATCATTCGCGCTAAAACAGATGACATCATCAATTACTGTGCAGTCCACATGTGTGGGATTGAAAATAAATATCCATTACACATCTATCAAAAGTTGTAGCAACATTTCAGGATGGATTATAACAATCTGAATGTGGGCTGCCTAGAATAATATCCATAAGAATTTCAGTTTCCGAAAAACCCATAAACTTGTAATATAGTAAACATTTTGGTGAATAAAGAAACCATGCGAAAGTACTAAATTAGACTGTATTTTTAAAAATAAATTTAGAGCACCCAATTATTTTTTTCCAATTAAGGGACAATTTAGCGTGGCCAATCCACCTAACCTGCACATCTTTGGGTTGTGGGGGTGAGACCCACGCAGACATGCAGAGAATGTTCTAACTCCACATGGAGAGTGACCCAGCGCCTGGATCGAACCCGGGTCCTAGGCGCTGAAGGCAGCAGTGCTAACCACTGCACCACCGCGCCGCCCCGTAATTAAACCGTAAAAGGAAACTTTACTGTCTGTTTTCTTCTCGCTCTTATTTAACTGTCTTTGATAAGTTGAATAAAGCCAATGATAGACAATCATTTAGTTTCAGTTAAAACCAGAATCGCAGGGCAGCAGGGTGGCGCAGTGGGTTAGCATTGCTACTTCACGGCGCCGAGGTCCCAGGTTCAAATCCCGGCTCTGGGTCATTGTCCGTGGGGAGTTTGCACATTCTCCCTGTATTTGTGTGGGTTTCGCCCCCACAACCCAAACATGTGCAAGCTAGGAGGAGTGGCACGCTAAATTGCCCCGTAATTGGAAAAATGAATTGGGTACTCTGAATTTTTTTTTTTAAACAAAATCGATATATATGTACATATAAGCTGTTGGAGTATGTGCTGGACATGCAGTTGATCAATATGTCTGCCACACACGTTTCTTGATAAGTCTGCAGTTGTGATACCCTGACTTGGAATCATAGAGCTTTACAGCTCATTTTCGGCCCATTTGTACCGGCCATCAAGCATCTATTATGATCCCATTTTCAAGTACTTGGTCGGTGGCCCTTAATAATAAAAAACAGAATACATTATCAGTGAACAGCAGCAATATTTGTAATTATGCAACCGCTATTACTGGTAGACAAGTACCAGCATCAGCATGAGCAGTTTTATTGATAAAACTGTTGTTTTGATGTCCAGCGGAAAGTGGGAAGGAAGTAGCCCCAATCCGGTTTGTTGCGTAATGTTATGAGAACAGTCCTGCTATTTTGGATTGGGAGAGGAAGCATAAGGATTTTTTTCTCCACGTTTTGTGGTTGGTAATTGCCATCAGAGCAGTGCGGAGGAGCTCGAGCAGTATGTCGTTGACCAGCTTGATAGGGAAGCCCTCATTACCTGCAGCTCTTAACAACTTGAAAGCTGCGGTATTAGTAATTCAGTATTTACTCTGAAAACTTAGCATTGACTCCAAATTCTTCATGCAGAGCACTTAACTGTACTCACTGCTGGATCGAACATTTCAAACTGCATCAACATAAGCTTTTCGTACTGAAAATTTTCAGAGACACAGGAAAATATAATGTTGCACAGTCTAGCATTTTATAGAATCATTTTGTCATATCTCGAGCTACTTATCGTCATAAGGACATTATTTGCGGTATGCCAACTAAAGGACAAATATGAATAATCAAAAGTAAATAATATGATGCGATCCAAACTAAAATTCCTTCCATAAAATCAACAGAAGCTCCAAAGGAATTGGCGTGAGCTTCCTCGCTCCGTTTCCTTAATACAAAAACACAACCTTTTGAAATAGAAACACTTTCAAATACTGAGTCCCAATTCATTAAATAAAAACCCATGGAAAATATTGGCTGATTAGAGGAACACTATCACTGGATTTGTGAGTTTTCAATGCAGGAACAAAAATATTAAAAGACAAATTTAACTATTCACTCTGTGATGTTGATTACACTGAAGATTATTCAACCAGACCAAATCCACAAAGCTACACTGAGCAGTCCATAGAACCCCTACAGTGCAGAAGGAGGCCATTCGGCCCATCGAGTTGGCACCTACCCTCTGAAAGAGCACCCTCTCTAGGTGCACTCCCTCGTAAACCCACAAACCTTTGAGCACGAAGGGACAATTTTACCATGGCCAATCCACTTAACCTGCACATCTTTGGACTGTGGGAGGAAACCGCGGTGAGCACCCGGAGGAAACTCACGCAGACACAGGGAAAAAGTGCAAACCCCACACAGTCACCCAAGGCCGGGATTGAACATCAACATCTCAAAGGAAAGAGGCAGAATTTGACCAAAAAAAACATTTGTATAAAGAAATAATAATATTCACAACCTATAATTCTCAGAAACAAAGCGATAAATCACTCTGCAATTTCAAATAGTTTCAACAACTTTCCATATCCAGTTTAATAATAGCTACGTTTCAGCGTGATACCTTCTTTGCAACTGTAACCAAACTATCCATCTAAACTGAAATTAAGTTTGTTTAATTTAAAGGCACAGTACATGCACGGTGCATAAGTTGCAGCCTTTATTCGACGGTTTAGCTTGTTTTTTTAAAGTGATTTCCCCAGTTCAGTAAATGTGGTTCTGCCTCTAAATCATGAAACACTGAAGTGGGAAGGGCACCTCACATTCTCACAGTAATTCACTGCACGGATTCTTTACTCTCATGGTGTTATCAGGATTTCAATTTAAAGTGAGATTGTTTACCTTGCGTTCCAATGACGGGTCCGAATAAGTCTATTCAGCAAGCACAGGCAAAGCAACAAGCATTGTTTCATTGTGACACGGGGTTGTTGTAGCTACAATGGAACTCTCAGAGTCATTTAATGGCAAGACACATGCCAGAGCTGATTTCCATTAACTGGAAAATACTTGCGATGAGGCCACCCAGGTTGTAAATGCTTTGTCCATGCTTTCCAGCCCCTACACATGTCTGCATTAGAGGCCGTCGTGTACAGGGGAGTAAGCACCTATACGGGAAGGGGAGCTCTGGATTTAGCTTGCATGATTTGTTACATCTTGTGATGAAAGTAGCAATCTTTACCGAGCATTGTTCCACTATCTGCACATTTCACATCAAACAGGTCCACAGATCTTATTATCAGCGACTAGCAATAGCAACAAAATCGGTAAATCTTGCTCTTCCGGGGAAATACTGTGTGGAATTAGCTCGCTGCATCTTTAAGATATGTTTCGGAGTTAAATATGGGCATATCAGATAGGGAGGGACCTCTATCAGTCTCTGCCTCGTATTTGCATGAATTTTAAGCTTACAATAACTATTTGCATTTGTGCACAACCCCTCACAGAGAGGGATATCTAACAGCAGTTTGCAGAAAAAGAGGACACGTGATGAGAAGAAGAATGAAGAGATAGGCTTTGGACAAGGATTTTGAAGAGCTCTATTAAAACGTTGTTGCATTCCATCAGTAAGAACCGTCAGCTTTATGTGGCTCTGGATCCACATTAGTGGCATGAATGATTTGTAGTTTGTATAAATACATTGAACTAAACTTTAATTCACAACAAACATAAACACACCAAGAGTTGAAACAAAAGCTGCACCAATGTGAACTAAACCTTTGAATTAAGCTCACTACATTTTCGATAAAACATGATGGGAAAACAGAAAAAAAAATTGCTGGCAATTCAAACCCAGGAAAGCAAAATTCAAAAGACACGCATCAAATTCCAATTTTTATCACAAAATGTGTATGCTTCTGCCCATCAGTTTGAAATTATTTTAAAGATGCATTATTAATGTTAAGTGTAAAGCTATTTTATTATATACAATATTTTATTATTTGCACAATTATTCAAGTCTGTCTTCTCTCAAAAGAATACGTTGCAACTGTATATATTCCATCTTAATCTCCATTCGCCAAAAACGCAATCGCACTTAAATCAAAGTTATCAATTTAACAGTGAAATTTAGTCAGACAAATTGCATTTAGAATGTTAGTCTTTTTTTTGCATATTTTAGTAAAGTGTTAAACTACGCCTGCATTTTGTTCACATTAAATCTTGTTGCATCTCATGGGGAAAGTTACTGGTTTAAAATGACTGAATAAGACAAGTTCCATTTCCTGCAATTCATGCTGGTGTCTTGACGTTCTGCAATTCATGCCTATCTTTTGTTAAAAAGCCACAAACCAATGGTCTAACCAGGGGCATGTTTCAGAGATTAAAGAGCAAGAAGACTTCTGTTATCAGCTGGAGTGTAAATAAAGCTTTGACACTGATCACCCATCGAATCTCGCTTTTCCCTGAATTTATCATACACTTACTTCCCTTCTCAGATCATGTGCTCTCCTTTTCATCAGCCCTGGAACCTGTTCACAAACCTCTGTGAAGACCTCCGTGTAGCTGAGCGAAAGGGGGTAACTGGTTCTGTAATTTTCCCCTCCTCACTGTATGGGAACGCCTGGGTTGTGTTTTGTGCCGGTTAGGAATCAGGGGCTGGATTTTCTGGCCCGCCAGCTGTGTAATTCACGGCAGCGCCGTCCGCTGGTGACGGGATTCTCTCTTCCCGCTGCTCGTAATGAGATTTCCCATTGAAGCCACCCCACGCCGCCGGGAAACCCGCAGGCAGGGGTGCGCTGCCAGCAGGAAAAGAGAATCCCAACGGCCAGAGAATTCCGGCCCAGAAACTAAAAGTCCAGGTATTTCCAGGAACAAGCCGACATCCCACTGCCCATGGTACAAGTATGCTAGAGCTCCAACATGTTACTCCCTTATGCGCTCCAGAAGACCTTTATCATTGACACAACATTTTTCATTTTCCGGATCTACTTTAATCAAAAATATGCAACCTTTACCCTTAGAGTCAGCAGCAACACACAGATACCAAGAACTTGTAAGATTATTGTTTCATTTTCCAGAGGCTGATGAGATGTCTACGAGCAAGTGAGTAATGAAAAAAATTACATTTACATAATGTCTTTCACTGCTACGCAATATCCCACTGCTCAACAGACACAAAAATGACGTTAAAAGTGTCAATGCTGTTGTAATGTAAGAAAGCGTTTTTTTTTCTTTCTGTTTGTTGCTCCTATTTCAAATTTTTTTTAAATGGTAATTTTCTGCTTTTACTTACAGCGTCCTCCTTGCAGGGCGAGGCGGGCAGCATAACGGCGATTCCCGTAACGGCTGCCATTCTTCAAGAAGGCCCCGCCTTCTCAACCTCGCCTCTCGCCTGAGGTGTGGTGACCCTCAGGTTAAATCACCACCAGCCAGCTCTCCCCCCTCAAAGGGGAAAGCAGCCTATGGTCACCTGGGACTATGGCGACTTTATTTTGCTTTACCTCTTTGCCAATGGCAATAAATAGGTCATGCCCCTGCGTTTGTGCCCGTTTGGGAAGCTGCAAAGGATGTTCAGCATTCAAAGAGGTTGAGTGATATTGAGTATTTTTGTTGAATGAACATTTCATCCACTTCCCAGGAGTGTATGAGTAAATATCGTACATTATGGCTCTGTAACCTATCCAGTTTAATTGGCCAGGAATTATTTTTTGTTCTTCCCCCAAAGTATGAGAGAACTTCTGTCTTATAAATCTTATCGTGGTCACTTAAACAAAAATGCACAAAAATGTATGTAGCAGTGAAATCTGATTATGTGTAACAGGGCAAGCAGTACTTTTTTAATTGAACTAATACAAGGGATTATACCAACCGAGGAAAAGCTTGACAGATTATTATAGATTAAAGATTTGCGTGTATATCTGTATGTAGGTGAACTTTGTTTAAGTGGAGTTCTCAGTGATTTATCTTGGTAAAGAGGTACAATGTTATGATCTCAGAGTTCATGACTTGCAGTGTTTCAATGTCTGTATCACTCTGTATCCTTAACGAAACGAAAGCTACTTGGACAACGGCACAACAATAAACTGGTGAAATGCTCTATCTCTCTCTGTCCTTGCCGTTCCGCACGGAACATCGTAAAAATGCTTCTGACAGAAGGTTTCCTTGGGTTCTTGCATCAATATATATCGCTTAAAATCGCAGCTGCACAAATTGTCTCAACTTGTAAAAATTGACAGCCGTTGGGCCCTCCAGATGGGCTACGTATGACACTGATCTCACCTCGCTGTGTTTTCTAACCTTGCTGACAGAAGCGTTTGGAGGTGATTTCTATTTTGTTTGTGGAGGAGTCTCAAACAAACAAACCCCCTTCGTCCTCTGCGCATTATCTGTGGCACCGGGTGTCATCAAACAAACATTGCACAACAGGCACAGCCATTTTATTCTCAGCTTTTACCAAACAAAAAAGCTACGGTTTCCCAGTACTTCATTGCACCGTGAAAATACATTGGTGTGATTTTGTTCAGATTACCTTGTAACAGTTGGTGTAGGAGGTGGCTCCCCTCCTGATCCCGAAAAGCCAGAATCTGACGTGTGGGTAGCCATGTCGCCAGCTCTCTTATCGGCAAGCTTATTAGCGCCACAGTCACTGGTCTGCTTCCTCATGCCAGCAATCCGCTGCTATTTATCCCCTTCCTTTGAAGTGACAAGCGTCCGTTTCCCCCCCCCCTCCCCCCCAACAGCACCAACCAGCCAAACCCCCTGTGCCTGTCGCGCTGAAGAAGGTTCTGTACGGGCTCAACGAGGTCAAAGGCCGTGTAACCAAGTCCCTAGTCCTCCAATTCTCCAACCGCCCTATCAGGCTCCTCCAGCCACTTTTAGTTACTCATCTGTACGAGGGTCTCCGAACGAAGTAGGTGGGAGACCGGGTGGCTCACAGGAGACGTGCTGGAAACCAGCTGAGAGGGTTTGAATCCAATGGGCCACTTAGATCCTGCAGATAGGCCAAGCTGCCGCTCTGTAAGTGCAATTGACAGAGACCAGATCCAGGACATACACATACAGACTACGGTCGATGCGTCTGGAATGCTATTAGTCACCCAGTAGGTACAGGATCAGCCTGCGAGCAGCTGCTATTCTGATACCTCATGCAGCAGCTGGATCAGATTCCAATGTTGCCAGTGTCGAGCTCTCCTGACCATTACAGTCGCAGTGCCCCATGAATTCTCCGCACAGTTTATAGCACTGGAATTCTGCATCATAAATCATATAATAAAAAAGGAAAATCATCGATTAAAAATAAGCCAGGCTTTACTCCACTTCACTTCAAAGTCACACACTTGCAACTAAATAAGGGAGAGCAGTTAATAATGTGACAGCAAATGTGTGAATGACAGGTAACGTTTACAGAGTGTGATGTATTGATCAACTGCTTTCCATATATGTAACGTAATGTCTCACCGCTTATTAAATCCAATGATAAATTAATTAAACTCTCTGCCTCTCTGCATCTGGTGCTATTACGCTACAGACACCGGTTCATAGCCAGTTTCTGCTTTGATTATTCGGAGTTATACTGCCAGCTCCGCATTGCTATTTAGTCAAGCGTACGAAGTTCTGCACACGCGTGAACACATCCAAAAACATTCATGAGAGTCTAAAAGCCAATCGTACTTTTAATTTCAAGCCAGTGCTAACAGGAGAATCAGCTACAATTTTTCAATGCAGGCTGTAAACTGGGCTTCACACCGGCAGCAGTTATAGTACAACCAGGGAAATGCTGACCCTATGCCTCCTCACAGCACCTTGTTACAATCCCAGTTGGTTATAACTGGATGGGAAGATCAAAAGAACTTTTACTTTTCTTTATAAAATGCAGAGGAGCAGAGTCACAGGACCGCTAATTAGTTATACCAACAAGAGAAAAAAATAAATATGAAATAATTGGATTATGATACAGTACTCATTTACTTTCTCCTTAGTTTAACAGATACACACGTATTTTAGGATTACCACAGATTACAAAGTACATCTTAAACTACAGTGGTCTCATTAACACACAAAGTCCCTGGGCGCGATTCTCCACTCCCACGCCGGTTGGGAGAATCGCCTGGGCCGCCAACATTTCCGACGCCCTCCCGCGATTCTCCCAAGCAGGGGGAACGGCCCGGTCGTGTTTCGTGGGCCGCAGGCCGGAGAATCGCCGGAGACACCGAAAATGGCGATTCTCCGGCACCCCGCTATACTGAGGCCCGGATGGGCCGAACGGCCAGGCCAAAATGGCGGTATCCCCCCGGCGCCGGCCACACCTGGTCGCTGCAGTCGTGGGCGGTGCGTGAACGCTGGGGGGGGGCGGCCTGTGGGGGGGCGAGGGGGGATCCTGCACCGGGGGGTACCTCAGATGTCGGGTGGCCCGCGATCGGTGCCCACCGATCGTCGGGCCGTCCTCTCTGAAGGAGGACCTCCTTCCCTCCGCGGCCCCACAAGATCCGTCCCCCATCTTCTTGCGGGGCGGACTTAGAGAGGACGGCAACGCCGCATGCGCGGATGACGCCCGTTATGCGGCGCCGGCCGCGTCATCTATGCGGCGCCGCTTTTACGTGGGCGACAAGGCCTGGCGCGGGTAGATGACACGGCCCCGATCCTGGCCCATTGTCAGGGTCTGAATCGGTCGGGACCGGGGCCGTTCCGCGCCGTCGTGAACCTCGACGGCGTTCACGACGGCGCAGCCACTTCGGCGTGGGAGTGGAGAATCCCGCCCCCTTTTAAGCACTCAAGCTGACTGTGGTAATACACACTCCCCTCTGAACCCAAGTGAATGTCTGTGGATTTCTCTTCAAAATTTCCCCCCAGATGATTCTTATACTGTGAGCCTCCAGGGGCATCATTCTCCGACCCCCCGTCGGGTCGGAGAATGGCCGTTGGCCGCCGTGAATCCCACCCCCGCCCCCGCCGAAGTCTCCGCTCCCGGAGATTGGGCGGGGGCGGGAATCGGGCCGCGTCGGTTGGCGGGACCCCCCGCTGGATTCTCTGGCCCGGATGGGCCGAAGTCCCGCCCAGAAATTGCCTGTCCCGCCGGCGTAAATCAAACCTGGTATTTACCGGCGGGACCAGGCGGCGTGGGCGGGCTCCGGGGTCCTGGGGGGGGCGCGGGGCGATCTGACCCCGGGGGGTGCCCCCACGGTGGCCTAGCCCGCGATTGGGGCCCACCGATTCGCGGGCGGGCCTGTGCCATGGGGGCACTCTTTCCCTTCCGCCTTCGCAACGGTCTCCACCATGGTGGAGGCGGAAGAGACTCTCCCCACTGCGCATGCGCGGGAAACTGACAGCGGCCGCTGACGCTCCCGCGCATGCGCCGGGAAACTGACAGCGGCCGCTGACGCTCCCGCGCATGCGCCGCATTTCCGCGCCAGCTGGCGGGGCAACAAACGCCATTTCCGCCAGCTGGCGGGGCGGAAATCCCTCTGGCTTCGGCCTAGCCCCTCAATGTTGGGGCTAGGCCGCCAAAGATGCGGAGCATTCCGCACCTTTGGGCCGGTGCAATGCCCGTCTGATTGGCGCCGTCTTTGGCGCCAGTCGGCGGACATCGCGCCGTTGGGGGAGAATTTCGCCCCTGGTCTCAATGAATTCAGGGGCGTCATTCTCCGACCCCCCAGCGGGTCGGAGAATGGCCGTTGGCCGCCATGAATCCCGCCCCCGCCGGTTGCCGAAGTCTCCGAAGGGAGAAAAGTCGGCGGGGCGTTAATGGCGTCGCTGACGTCGGAGAATGGCACGGGTCTGCGCAAGGCAGCCGATTTTGGGCCTGCCGATATTCTCCCTTCCGGATGGGCCGAAGTCCCGTCGACGTGATGACCGTTCACGTCGACGTAAATTAAATCTCCTTTTCATCGGCGTGAACCTGTGCTCCAGGTTCACGCCGAACAGCGTGGAGGTGAGTGACGGCCTGGGGGGTTGGCCGCTGGGCAGGCGATGGCGTGGCCGCAGTCTGAATGTGTGAGGAGAGGTGTGTCTCTGGTTGTGTGTGTGTGTGTGTGCGGCGGGGGGGGGGGGGGGTTAGAGTGGGATGGGCTCCGGGGGAGTGCCGGGAGGGGATCCGTGCCGGGGAGGGGGATGGGGGGTCCGTGCTGGGGAGGGGGATGGGGGGGGGTCCGTGCCGGGGAGGAGGAAGGGGGGGGGCCCGTGCCGGGGAGGAGGTTGGGGTCCGTGCCGGGGAGGGGGATGGGGGGTCCGTGCCGGGGAGGGGGATGGGGGGGTCCGTGCCGGGGAGGAGGATGGGGGGGGCCCGTGCCGGGGAGGTTGGGGTCCGTGCCGGGGAGGGGGATGGGGGGTCCGTGCCGGGGAAGGGGATGGGGGGCTCCGTGCCGGGGAGGGGGATGGGGGGGGTCCGTGCCGGGGAGGAGGATGGGGGGCGGGGCCTGTGCCGGGGAGGAGGCTGGGGTCCGTGCCGGGGAGGGTGATGGGGGGTCCGTGCCGGGGAGGGGGATGGGGGGGTCCGTGCCGGGGAGGTGGATGGGGGGGGGCCCGTGCCGGGGAGGAGGTTGGGGTCCGTGCCGGGGAGGGGGATGTGGGGTCCGTGCCGGGGAGAGTGATGGGGGGGGGGGTTCCGATCCGGGGAGGGGGATGGGGGGTCCGTGCCGGGGAGGAGGATGGGGGGGGTTCCGTGCCGGGGAGGAGGATGGAGGGTCCGTGCCGGGGAGGGGGATGGGGGGTCCGTGCCGGGGAGGGGGATGGGGGGGTCCGTGCCGGGGAGGGGGATGGGGGGTCCGTGCCAGGGAGGAGGGGTCCGTGCCGGGGAGGAGGACGGGGGGGGCGGGTCCGTGCCAGGGAGGGGGATGGGGGGGGTCCGTGCCGGGGAGGGGGGGGTGCGAGGGCAAGTGAGTTGGTCCACCTGGCCAGGTGCCAGCCTCCAACAGTTGGACCCATGCGGTCCATGCCAACTGGCTGGGGGGGAGGAGGGGATATGGGCAATGATGACATATCGTCGTTCCCCCCCCCCCCCCCCCCCCCCCACCAGGCCGTCATGTTTTCCGATCATCCAGCGATGTTGGCCGCCGTGGCGGCAGCCGCTAATGTCCATGTTGCCCTGGATGAGGAGGAGGAGCGTGCCAGAGAGGCGGCGCAGGCTGCCGCAGAGGGGCAGGCGGCAGCCGCCCAGGCTGGAGGGACACCTGACCGACAGGACGAGGAGGGGGAGGAGGACGTCGCGGCCCCTCGGCAACGGAGGCACCCAAGGGCGCCCCGTGTGTACCGGCCCCGGCAGTCATACCAGGACCTCACGGACCGGGAATGCAGGAGGAGACTCCGGATGAGGCGGGAAACCGTGGCACACATCTGCCACCTGCTGGCACACCTGTCACCGCGTGGCACTGGCGGGGGACACCCTCTTCCCGCGTCCGTCAAGGTTACGGTGGCCCTGAACTTTTATGCAACGGGGTCATTCCAGGCACCGAGTGGGGACCTGTCCGGCATATCGCAGACATCGGTGCATCCGGGCAGTGACAGATGCCCTATATGCCATGGCGCACCGCTACATCCGCTTCCCTGTGGACCGGGCCAGCCAAGATGCCCGGGCCGTGGGCTTCTCTGCCGTGGCCGGGTTCCCCATGGTCCAGGGCGCGATTGATGGGATGCACATCGCCGTGCGGCCACCTGCAGATAACAGGGCCGTGTTCACCAATAGGAAGGGGACCTATTCGATGAACGTACAGGTGGTCTGCGACCACCGCATGATGATCCTGCAAGTCTGCGCCCGTTACCCAGGCAGTGTACACGACTCATACGTGTTGTCGCGGTCATCCATCCCCAGCATGTATGAGGGACGCCATCCCCGGCTGAGGGGCTGGTTGCTGGGCGACAGGGGCTACCCATTGCGATCGTGGCTGATGACGCCTATACGGAGGCCACGCAATGAGGCGGAGAACCGCTACAATGATGCCCATGTAGCGACAAGGGGAGTGATCGAGAGGTGCTTTGGCGTGCTGAAGATGCGTTTCAGGTGCCTGGACCTCTCTGGGGGCGCCCTCCAGTATCGGTCCGATAGGGTCGGCCGCATCATTGTGATGTGCTGCGTCCTGCACAACATAGCCCAGCAGAGGGGCGATGTGCCGCAGGCAGAGGAGGGCGGAGTGGAGGAGCAGCAGGAAGAGACGCAGTCCTCCCCAGATGAGGGGGATGGGGGCAATGGTCAGGGCAGACGGGGTATACACAGGCAGGTGGCTGTCCACCGTTACCGGCTGGCCCAGCGGGCACGGGACAGACTGATAGCCGCCCGCTTCACTGACTAGATGGGCGTGGGAATCGGGTAGTATGGCCACAGACCGCACACCATGGCAACAGCAGACCACCCACACCCCCCACCCATCCACCCACCCAGCACCCTCACCCCCCTCCCCAACCCCACCCGCGCCACCCGCATGCACACCAGCCCCCCCCCCCCATTGCCAATCCACCTGCGGCACAACGGGCCGGGCTCACACAGTTGCGGGTGGACGCGTGTCTATTGCAGGCCATGGAGGATGATGACAACCCGCCCTGCGGTGAGCTCCTGGCTCCACATCGTTGGACTATGTCTGACCCATGGCCACAGTACCACCATCCACCCGGACCATCCCTGCATGCGGCTGTGACACTGCAGCGCACGGTCCCGTCCTCTGCCCGGGGGGGGATGTTGATGGCGGCCCAGGGGGAAGGGGGCAGACTCACCTGGGGTTGAGGTAAGACCACCCCTCACACACACACTTGCGCTCAACGTACATGACACCCCCCGCACGCTTTGGACAGAGCACAAAGGCAGCTTCTGTAGGTGTAACATTGACTTTAATAACCAAAGGAGTTCATGCACGTGCCCTAGCCCCTAAAACTCATCTATGCCCTGCACCCGTGCCAACTTACTCAGTGTCGAATTGTTTGGCCTTACGGGCCCTTTGACTATGTCTACGTGGTTCCCCAGACGGTACAGCAGAACTGGAGGTGGACTCCTGTGATTCCTGCCCTCTGACACTGGATCCCTTTGGCGGCCGTTTCCTGGGGCGTCCTGGCCTAGATGGGCCAGACCGCGGCCCGGGCGACTGGGATGGCGAGCTGCCAGTCTGTCCTGCCCGTTGCCCACCCGATGCACCTGGGACGGAAGGGGGGGAGTCCGAGGTGTCGCGGTGTACCGGGACCTCCCCTACAGGGGGAGCCGGGACGGACCACACCACCTCCTCCTCCCTCGGGGTGCCCGATGGCCCCCAGGCCTCTACATGGGTGGGGGATGCGAACGGACTGGCCATCCGACACCCCCCCGACATCTGGCGCTGCCAGTCCTGGAGGCCCGTGCTGGTATCGACAGGGGTCTGCAGGTTTGCAGCCATGGAGCCCAGGGGGTTGGCAAACCCTGTCTGTGACAGTGCGACACCGGCTCGCACATGGCCACTGGCGCCGATGCCCTCAACGATGGCCTGCTGAGACTGGGCCATGGCCTGCAGAGACTGGGCCATGGCCTGCAGAGACTGGGCTATGGTGTTGAGCGCCTCTGCCATCTGGCGCTGGCACTGGCTCATGGCCTCCTGTGAGAGGGCAGCCATGTCCTGGGCCACAGACGCCGCCTGCACGGAAAGCCCCAGGCCTCGCAAACCGTTCCCCATGTCTGACACCGTCGCACCCATTGCCTCCACCGCGGACGCCACCCGTGCGGTGTCGGCCTGGGTGGCACGCATGACCGGCACCACTTCCAGCTCCTGGACGCGGGTGGACTCCTCCACCTGCGACTGCAGCCGCCGCAAGCCGGCCGTCACCCTCTCCGCTCGTCTCCGGGTCGGTGGTTGCATCAGATCTATAGAACATAGAACATAGAACAATACAGCGCAGTACAGGCCCTTCGGCCCACGATGTTGCACCGAAACAAAAGCCATCTAACCTACACTATACCATTATCATCCATATGTTTATCCAATAAACTTTTAAATGCCCTTAATGTTGGCGAGTTCACTACTGTAGCAGGTAAGGCATTCCACGGCCTCACTACTCTTTGCGTAAAGAACCTACCCCTGACCTCTGTCCTATATCTATTACCCCTCAGTTTAAGGCTATGTCCCCTCGTGCTAGCCATTTCCATCCGCGGGAGAAGGTTCTCACTGTCCACCCTATCTAACCCTCTGATCATTTTGTATGCCTCTATTAAGTCTCCTCTTAACCTTCTTCTCTCTAACGAAAACAACCTCAAGTCCATCAGCCTTTCCTCATAAGATTTTCCCTCCATACCAGGCAACATCCTGGTAAATCTCCTCTGCACCCGTTCCAAAGCCTCCACGTCCTTCCTATAATGCGGTGACCAGAACTGTACGCAATACTCCAAATGCGGCCGTACCAGAGTTCTGTACAGCTGCAACATGACCTCCTGACTCCGGAACTCAATCCCTCTACCAATAAAGGCCAACACTCCATAGGCCTTCTTCACCACCCTATCAACCTGGGTGGCAACTTTCAGGGATCTATGTACATGGACACCTAGATCCCTCTGCTCATCCACACTTTCAAGAACTTTTCCATTAGCCACATATTCCACATTCCTGTTTTTCCTTCCAAAGTGAATCACCTCACACTTCTCTACATTAAACTCCATTTGCCACCTCTCAGCCCAGCACTGCAGCTTATCTATATCCCTCTGTAACCTGCTACTTCCTTCCTCACTATCGACAACACCACCGACTTTAGTATCGTCTGCAAATTTACTCACCCACCCTTCTGCGCCTTCCTCTAGGTCATTGATAAAAATAACAAACAGCAACGGCCCCAGAACAGATCCTTGTGGTACTCCACTTGTGACAGAACTCCATTCTGAACATTTCCCATCAACCACCACCCTCTGTCTTCTTTCAGCTAGCCAATTTCTGATCCACATCTCTAAATCACCCTCAATCCCCAGCCTCCGTATTTTCTGCAATAGCCTACCGTGGGGAACCTTATCAAACGCTTTGCTGAAATCCATATACACCACATCAACTGCTCTACCCTCGTCTACCTGTTCAGTCACCTTCTCAAAGAACTCGATAAGGTTTGTGAGACATGACCTACCCTTCACAAAGCCATGCTGACTATCCCTGATCATATTATTGTGGGTGTGGAAACTCCAGGAACCCGGGATCCATCTGGGCGGCAGATGTTCGCTTGGGCTGGGCTGCCCTCCAACCGCCCGGCCCCTCTGCTGCTCCTACCTCCACCTGCTGTACCGGGACGGCTGTGTTGTGCGCACCAGTGAGTGTACCAGACGCCTCATCACTAAAGTGCCCAACCGAGGTGAGTGTTTCTGCGATGGTGGAGGGTGCTGGTGACAGCAGTGGCGTTGTGTCGTGCTCTTCGTCCCACTCTGAGTCCATGGCACTTTGGGGTGGGGGTTCGTCTCCACCCATCCACTCTGAGTCACTGTCCGGTATTTCGTCTTCCTGGGTAGTGCTGTCCCGGGTAGGGGTGTCCTGGGCAGTGCTGTCCTGGGTAGTGGTGTCCTGGGTAGTGGTGTCCTGGGTAGTGGTGTCCTGGGTAGTGGTGTCCTGGGTAGTGGTGTCCTGGCTCGGATGTGACGGGGGCCTGTGGCTGCCCCCCTCGTCGCTGGGTGGTCGCTCCCGCACGTGATGGGGGTGTCGTCTCCCTGTTGTTCCAGGTCTCTCCGTCTCCCGTGGTGTGCGAGGGGCATCCTGCGGGCGTCGCATGCTGGAGGGTCCGGGTCTCTCTGTCTCCCGTGGCCTCCAAGGGCATCCTGCGGGCGTCGCATGCTGGAGGGTCCGGGTCTCTCTGTCTCCCGTGGCCTCCGAGGGTTATCCTGCGGGCGTCGCATGCTGGAGGGTCCGGGTCTCTCTGTCTCCCGTGGCCTCCAAGGGCATCCTGCGGGCGTCGCATGCTGGAGGGTCCGGGTCTCTCTGTCTCCCATGGCCTCCGAGGGGCATCCTGCTGGCATCGCATGCTGGAGGGTCCGGGTCTCTCTGTCTCCCGTCGCCTCCGAGGGGCATCCTGCGGGCGGTCTGCATCTGCGGGGATGGGTGCCTGGACGTTTGGTCCTGCGATACACAATGAAGCATGCATGGTTAGACACGCAGGCAGTGATCAGGTGATATGGGGGAGGGGGGATATGGGGGAGGGGGGATATGGGGACCGGCTGTCGGTGGCTCACTTGCTAGTACGCCCCCGACCTCTGCATCAGCAACCTCCCGGTCGTCAGGTCCGCCAGCCAGTTCCAGGGCCCTTTCCTCGTGTTCGGTCAGTGGCCTCTCATCAGCGGGGCCTCCTCCAGTCCTCACATGCTCCCTATTGTTGTGTGCGCGCTTCTCCTGTTGGGGGTGGGGGGTGGGTGGGGGTGGTGGCAGGGGTAAAAGGCTACACTGTTAGGCAGGTATATGAATGCACGCCATCGGTTGCGCGTGCATTGCAGAGGTTAAGGTTAGGGCTGGATTCACTTGGGGATATGGGGGATATGGGGGAGGGGGGATATGGGGGAGGGGTGGATATGGGGAATATGGGGAAGGGGGGATATGGGGGAGGGGGGATATGGGGGAGGGGGATATGGGGAGGGGAAATGGGGGAGGGGGGCATATGGGGGAGGGGGGATATGGGGGAGGGGGGATATGGGGAGGGGGATATGGGGGAGGGGGGATATGGGGGATATGGGGAGGGGGATATGGGGGAGGGGTGGATATGGGGGATATGGGGGGGTATGGCAGAGGGGGGATATGGGGAGGGGGGATATGGGGGAGGGGGGATATGGGGGAGGGGGGGTATGGGGAGGGAGGATATGGGGGAGAGCGGCTATGGGGAGGGGGATATGGGGGAGGGCGGATATGGGGGAGGGGGGATATGGGGGACGGGGATATGGGGGAGGGGGGATATGGGGAGGGGGATATGGGGGAGGGGGGATATGGGGAGGGGGGTATATGGGGAGGGGGGATATGGGGGAGGGGATATGGGGATGGGGGGGATATGGTGGAGGGGGATATGGGGGAGGGGGGATATGGGGGAGGGGATATGGGGGAGGGGGAGATATGGGGAGGGGGGATATGGGGGAGGCTCACCCTGCCTGCTCTGACGAGGTCGTTCACCTTCTTGTGGCACTGGGTGCCTGTCCGTGGTGTCAGGGCCACAGCGATGATGGCGTCTGCCACTTCCCTCCACAGACGCCGGCTGTGGCGTGGGGCAACTCTGCGGCCGTGCCCGGGCTACAGGGCGTCCCTCCTCTGCTCCACTGCGTCCAGGAGCGCCTCCACATCGCGTGACTCGAACCTCGGGGCTGAGCGGCGGCCAGCCATCCAGTCGGGTGTTCCGGTCGGGTGGGGGCGAGCAGCGCGGCCTTATGAGCCGTCACACCGTGCGGCGCATATGACGCTGCACGGCGTGAACCACGTGCGCAAGTGCGGATCCCGTTACGTCGTTGCTAGTCCATTTCGGGCCGGAGACTTTTGACCCATTTTTCCGGTGTGACGCAAGTCGGATTTGCGCCGTTTTTTGCGCCGATTGGCGGACTTTGCGCCGACAACGGAGAATTTCGCCCCTGATTTCTGAATTCAGTGATTTCAAATTCTGCTTTCAAAAGTCACGTCTTCAAATCTTCTTCTAAATTATGCTTTCCCTCCATTGCTTCCATCAAGGTTTCTCTTTCAGGTTTTACACCTCTCCCTTCAGGTTTCCTTCATCTTACAAGTTTTTACACAATCGCTTCTGGGCTTTTTTGCTAAGATAAGCGTGAGATCAGGGGCAAAATTCTCCGGAAACGGCGCGATGTCCGCCGACCGGCGCCAAAAACGCGCAAATCAGTCCGGCATCGCGTCGCCCCAAAGGTGCGGAATCCTCCGCATCTTGAGGGGCCGAGCCCTCACCTTGAGGGGCTAGGCCCGCGCCGGACTGATTTCCGCCCCGCCAGCTGGCGGGAAAGGCCTTTGGTGCCCCGCCAGCTGGCGCGGAAATGACATTGCCAGGCTGCGCATGCACGGGAGCGTCAGCAGCCGCTGACAGTATTCCCACACATGCGCAGTGGAGGGAGTCTCTCCCGCCTCTGCCATGGTGGAGACCGTGGCGAAGGCGGAAGGAAAAGAGTGCCCCCACGGCACAGGCCCGCCCGCGGATCGGTGGGCCACGATCGCGGGCCAGGTCACCGTGGGGGCACCCCCCGGGGCCATATTGCCCCGCGCCCCCCCAGGACCCCGGAGCCCACCCGCGCCGCCGGTAAGAGAGGTGGTTTAATCCACGCCGGTGGGGCAGGCATTCTAGCAGCCGGACTTCGACCCATTCGGGCCGGAGAATCGCGGGGGGCGGGGGGGTCCCGCCAACCGGCGCAGCGTGATTCACGCCCCCGCCGAATCTCTGGTGCCGGAGAATTCGGCAACCAGCAGGGGCGGGATTCACGCCAGCCCCCGGCGATTCTCCGACCCGGCGGGGGGTCGGAGAATCTCGCCCCATGAATTGGATTCAGTTTGAATTGGTTTTTGGAGCAGGCAAGGAGCTGGATTAGGGGTTTGCCCCCGTCCACACTCTGAGCTCTGGCTTTGCAACTCTGATAAAGTAATTTTAAAAAAATGTTTTTTAAACAAACTCTGAGGTCCAGCCACCGATTTCCACAATTATTTCAAATGATGGCCAGTATTTTCCAGCTGCTGTAATTAACTTTTCCTGCTGGCAGCATATCCCTGCCCACAGGTTTCCAGGTGGCGTGAGGCGGTTTCAATGGGAAATCCCTTCGACAAGTGGCAGGAGTATAGAATTCCACCGCCAACGAATGGTGCGCAGCTAAGAAACACATAGCTGGGGAAGTGGAGAATCCAGCCCAATGTCTCTCAAACTACAGTAATTTCTCATAAACCTTAGCACCACTGCAGGAATCTTTCTGACCTTGCATGATGCAATGCCTTTTCAGCTCTCTGTTACTTTACTGAACAGTAATCTGTTCTGGCTCCCAGTTTCCTCTGTTCCATTAACTCCAAACTTCTCATTTCTCTATTTTCCTTAACTAGCTGGACTTTAGATTTCCAGCATCTGTTTTCTTTCCCATTACTCCATAGTATGGCTTTTCTTCTCGCAAGGCAAAGAGATATGTTCCCTCTTTAGCCTTCTAAAACCAACTACTTTTAGCAGAGCCATGACAGCTAACTTCTCTCTCACTATCTATCTCCAACTGCAATCAAATTAGCTAAACTAAAACTTGAAATGAAATGAAAAGAAAAATGCTTATTGTCACGAGTAGGCTTCAATGAAGTTACTGTGAAAAGCCCCTAGTCGCCACATTTCGGCACCTATTCGGGGAGGCTGGTACGGGAATTGAACCATGCTGCTGGCCTGCTTTAAAAGCCAGCGATTTAGCCCAGTGAGCTAAACCAGCCCCTTGAAACCTAAAAGCTTCTCTACCTTACAGGGCCCCAGTTGCTAAGCAACCACTGCTGGTTTGTTTCCTGTTTTTGCCATAGCCTTCTCTAAGTACAATACAATTACCATTAGAATTGAAAATAACCCCAAACACAAACACCTTCATCCGGCATGAATCTAACTATAGGTTTTACCCTTCCAGGCACAGAAACATTAATTTAAAAAAAAAATTTAATGACGCAATGTGTGCTTTTATTGAAAATTTAGCACAAACACAAGTTTACCATGGACTGATTGCCCAACATTTACTTCAGCTTCTTCTTGGGTCGCAGATCGTTTGTGTGGCCACACTTGGTTTTCCGTCAGTTTGATGCACGGGGTTGCAAACGGGCATAGCACTTGCGACAGATTCACCTTGTCGCAGTTGTATTTCTGAGCAAGGACTCGGTTGGAAGCGTCCAGGACACCACCCCTCAGACGCAGCACCAGATGTAGAGTCGACTCTTTCTGGATATTGTAGTCAGACAAGGTGCGTCCATCTTCCAGCTGCTTCCCAGCGAAGATCAAACGCGGCTGATCCGGGGGAATCCTCTCCTTGTCCTGGGTTTTGGCTTTCACATTCGCGATGGTGTCGCTCGGTTCCACCTCCAGGGTGATGGTTTTCCCGGTCAGATTTCACAAAAATCTGCATCTTGTCTGTTTCCGACTGTCAAAACCGAAAAACACAGAAACATTAAATTAAACCCACTTAAAACTATACCTTATTTCTAATGTTTACCAATTCAAATATAAATGCCTTACAATAAATTTTGTTTCCCTAACAACCTCCAACCAAGACACAATGCATCGTCAATTCAGAACCATACAAAAGTAATCTGAGAAAGTCAATATCTTATTAGGTCCTAAAATGAATGTCGTCCACTTTTATGATAAGCAAACAGTTCGCAAGAAGTTGAATTCAAGATACACTGCGTGGGACGAATTAACCTCCAAGAACATATTCTCTTTCTTTTCCCTCGATCGTCTATGTGTGCCGACCAAATGAGCCAAACCTGTTGAACGATTCTGAAGTAACCGAGCACAGGAGATACCTTTGCACAGTCCCAGCGATGTGACTGTAATGGAGGGACCATTATCAATGGATGCTCACTTCTACCTGGAGGAAAGGGGACAGCCAACAGTTGGGAAGATAGGTGAGGCCTCCTGAGGCAATTATCAAGCATCGCTTGCAAATGGGCGAGCAACAACCCAGCTGTTCAGACAGGAAACTGTATAAAATAAATTAAATAAAAAATAAATAACCTTTATTGTCACAAGTAGACTTACATTAACACTGCAATGAAGTTACTGTGAAAAGCCACTGGTCGCCGCATTCCGGCGCCTGTTTGGGTACACAGAGGGAGAATTCAGAATTCTCAACTGGTACGGGAATTGAACCCGCGCCGCTGGCTTTGTTCTGCATCACAAACCAGCTGCAAATCAGCATCCAGTGCCATTTTAGAACTCCAATTCCAATGTTGATGTGCAAATGGATAGAGCTTGCGCTATGTCGATTGCCTGGTACGGGATCCCACTGCACAGGTCTGCTGCACTGGATCACACAGTACAGGTTTACTGGGCATTGGATCACATTGTACAGGTTTACTGGGCACTGGATCACACTATGCAAGTGTACTGGGCACTGGATCAGGATCACACTATGCAGGTTTACTGGGCACTGGATCACACCTGCATGGCGCACTGGGCACTGGGTCACACCATGCAGATTTACTGGGCACTGGGTCACACCATGCAGATTTACTGGGCACTGGATCACACTATGCAGGTTTACTGGGCACTGGATCACACTATGCAAGTTTGCTGGGCACTGGAACACAGCCCATGTTTACTGGGCACTGGATCACACTATGCATGTTTACTGGGCACTGGAACACTGCTTGTTTACTGGGCACTGGATCACACCATACAGGTTTACTGGGCACTGGAACACTCCCATGTTTACTGGGCACTGGATCACACCATGCTGGTTTACTGGGCACTGGATCACACCGTGCTGGTTTACTGGGCACTGGAACACTGCCTGTTTACTGGGCACTGGATCACACCATACAGGTTTACTGGGCACTGGAACACATCCCATGTTTACTGGGCACTGGATCACACTGTGCAGGTTTACTGGACACTGGATCACACCGTGCAGGTTTACTGGGCACTGGAACACATCCATATTTACTGGGCACTGGATCACACCGTGCAGGTTTAGTGGACACTGGATCACATGTTGCAGTTTTACTGGGCACTGGATCACACTATGCAAATATACTGGGCACTAGATCACATCTCATGTTTACTGGGCACTGGATTACACCATACAGGTTTACTGGGCACTGAATCACACTGTGCAGGTTTACTGGGCACTGGATCACACTGCAGGTTTACTGGGCACTGGATCACACAGTGCGGGTTTAGTGGACACTGGATCACATGTTGCAGTTTTACTGGGCACTGGATCACACTATGCAAATATACTGGGCACTGGATCACATTCCATGTTTACTGGGCACTGGATTACACCATACAGGTTTACTGGGCACTGGATCACACGTTGCAGGTTTACTGGGCACTGGATCACACCATGCAAATGTACTGGGCACTGGATCACATCCCATGTTTACTGGGCACTGGATTACACCATACAGGTTTACTGGGCACTGGATCACACTATGCTGGTTTACTGGGCACTGGATTACACCATACAGGTTTACTGGACACTGGATCACACCGTCCAGGATTACTGGACACTGGATCACACCGGCCAGGATTACTGGACACTGGATCACTTTGCAGGTTTACTGACACTGGATCACACTGCAGGTTTACTGACACTGGATCACACCGTGCAGATTTACTGGGCACTGCATCCCACCTTGTAGGTTTACTGGACACTGGATCACTTTGCAGGTTTACTGACACTGGATCACACTGCAGATTTACTGACACTGGATCACACCTTGCAGGTTTACTGACACTGGATCACACCGTGCAGATTTACTGGGCACTGCACCCCACCTTGTAGGTTTACTGGGCACTTGATCGCACGGTGCAGGTTTACTGAGCACTGGACCCCCACCGTGCGGGATTCTGGGCACTGGATCACACTGTGTAGGTTTATTGGGCACTGGATCCCATTGTGCATGTTGACTGGGCACTGGGTCACATTGTGCAGATTTATTGACGCCAGATCCCACTATGCAGGTTTACAGGTGCTGTACCCCACTACACAGATTTACCAGACATTAGATTCCACTGTGCAGATTTACCGGGCACTGGATCTCATCGTGCAGATTCACTGGGTACTGGATCCCACCATGCAGATTTACTGGGCAATGGATGACTATGTGCATATTTACAAGGCACTGGCTCACACTGTGCACCATTCCATCAGGCACCAAGCTTTGTTTTGATTGTTGGGTCAGGAATTCTACCCTGAGCTAAGTGCAGATATCGCATCCTGCTGCTTGCTCCCTCCAGGATTGGTTTCACCTTCGCCTGCATCCCTCCCAGGCCTGACCTGCCATCCCACCCGGGACATCGCTGCCAGCCAACAGACGTCCTCCCATCGACCATGGCACCTGCCTTGAATAGGTGGCACTGCCAGCCTTGCAATGTGAAACAACCCCCACGAGGCTCACTGGGACACGCTGATCGATCTCCCCTCGGAACCCGCGGATTACGAGCTTCCCCACTAGTGGGCGGATGCCTGTCCAGCCGGGGCTCATAAGGACTCAGTATAAAGGCCGGCCCCGGTAAGGGACCGACATGTTGGCTGTCCCAACAGGATTGTACTCTGTAAATATATTCGCTGATGTGGGCAGACCTTCTGCGACTGTAAATAAATCAACATTCACCTTACCGCTCAGCTTACTGGGTATTAATACGATGGAAGTTGTAAATCCTTACCCTCCATGGAGGAGCTCTGAACTTTACAGTATTTGCTCAAATATTCCCATCGGAAAAGAACAGTTCCAGCCTTTTACCATGAACCATTACCACTGACACTTCCTGAAAAGTTAAAGATACTCCAATACTTATGTATTCTTCTGTTTCATCAGTGTTTCAAAAAGAAAATCTATACAGGCGTATAAATAAGAATGTAACAAATATTATAACCAGGAAGATAAATATAAAGATACCATAGAATTTTACACCTGAAATAGTTATCCAGTTAGCCCTGTTGTCCAACTCCGTCCCCATTGGAATTCTAACAATGGCGACTCCTACATAATTATCTGATCTTTTTTGCATCTTGCTCAAAATCAGATTAATTAAAGGTCTTACATTAAGAATACATCCATAGCAACATGGAGCTCAAAGATGTTATGTGTTCATCATAATTGGTGAAAATAATCACAATTTGTTGAGTTAACTATGCTGATTGGTTGCAATATCTAATTGACTGACTAAATGGGAACCAATCAACAAACCTCAGTACCATTCACCTGAAAAGCTACCAATGAAAAGCAGCAACCATTTAAAACCAATCAGCTTCAGTTTTTGTCAGCAATACACTAACGTAATGGGCGGGATTCTCTGATCCTGAGGCTAAGTGTTGACGCCGTCGTAAGGCAACGGCGTCAACATGCCTCCAGGAGCAGCGATTCCGACTCCTACAGGGGGCCAGCACGCTGCTCCAGCTGCCGATACCGACGACAAATGGGAAGCCGCGGGTGTGCGCTGCGACCGCCGCCAATGCGCAGTGCAACGGGCGCAATTGCGCGCATGCGCAGTGGCTCCCTTCTCCGCCCCGGCCCCGACGCAACATGGTGTAGGGCCACAGGGGCCAGCGCGGAGCAAAAGAGGCCCCCAGCCCGAGAGGCCGGCCCGCCGATTGGTAGGCCCAATCGCGGGCCAGGCCACAGCAGAGGCCCCCCCCGGTGTCGGACCCCCCCCTCCCCCCCTCCCCCCCCCCTCCACCAGGCCGCCCCCGGATGGATGCATGCCGTGGTCCCGCCGGGTAAGACCACAGGTGGTCGGCGCGACTCGGATTTTTTTTGCGGCTGCTCGGCCCGTCCTGGGCAGAAAATCGGGCGGGGGGGGGGGGGGGGGGCGGGGGGGCGGGGGGGTGGCGTCCGTGGGCCCGGCATGGGCTGAGAGAATCCCGCCCATTACTTAAGGAACATTTCGATGAGCACTTGAAATGCCATAGCATACAAGGCTAGGGCCAAGTGCTGGAAAATGGGATTAGATCCCATTTGATAGATGGTTGATAGCATGATGGGCCAGACATGATGGGCCAAAGGGCCTCTCTTTGGGCTGTAAAACTCTTTGATGCTATAAGGAATTTACTGAGAGCTTTAAAATGCTTCTTAATACCCACTCCATTGACCAAGTGTGCGACCTGTCCTAACGCGTCCTACTTTGGCTTGGTGTCAATCTGATTATGATCCTGGGAAGTGCCTTGGTGTGCTTCACTACATTAAAGGCTCCATATACCAGCAAGCTGATGTTAAGGTGTATAAGAATAGCACACTTCACCAGAGAGGCAGGAGAGCCAGTCCGGCCTCATACAGCACAAAGACCTGCAGACATAGTCACAGTCCATACTGCTTCCTCCGCGGCGATGATGATGGTGACTACGCTTAACCTCCATGACGCAGGCTGGTTTGAACAGATGATTTTGATAACATCAGTCAGGCCACAATAGGGGAATGGACCTGTCGGGTGATTGATGGAATTTACAGGAGAGCTGTGAGGTTTGTCCTTTGGTGTCACAGTAATATAGTGCTGGGGACTGTGGCTTTAGTAAGGCCCAGAGTATAATCAATGGCACCCACATAGCTGTGCAACCTTTTATCAAAACTAAAGGCCTCAACTATCTCTAGAGAAAGGTTTCTATTCCTTGAATAGATCTTTATATGACCGTGCAATGGATCCTGCATATTAATACGAGATATAGGGCTGGATTCTTCCAGGGCAAGATCGCTGCGGGCAGAATGCAAACAATGTAAAGGTCCATTGACCTTGGGTGGAAATCCCGGTCGCCAGCTGGGCGCGGACGGAGAATCCGGCCCGAAGTGAATGTTATTCTGATTCAATCATCCTTAGACATGCTGCACTCCCTGCCTGATCTCTTCAGGGGAAGAAGACCATTGTTAACAGCTGGTTACGACATGGCACATTTCGCCACAAGATTAATCATTGAAAAGGCCGTCTCTTTCAGTTCAGGACAGGTTAGCAGGACCTGGTCAATACTGTTGGCTGCGTGTCACACAGCCTTCGCTGCCCCACACAAAGCGACTACATAAATGAAAACTGGACTTTGACGTTGTCGGGGAGGTTGGACTAACTTCATTGGAGACAGGACTTCATGGAGGAGGGCAGCAGAAGAGTTGCTCTTTAGTGGCTGCTGCAAGGGATAGGGCGGGTAAATGTATTTATAATTATTTGTTCGCATGGAGGGTAAATGCTGATACATTCTGGTTGGGCCGAATGACCTGTTTTCATATTTTAATTCCGTAACTTCTTCCATTTACAATTGACAAAGTTTGGGGTTTACCAGCACCGCCGGCAGTGCCAGAAAACGTGGCGGGTCAGCCAAAAGTCCATTGTCATCGGCAACACCGGTAAATCCCGTCAGTGGATGGGACCAGCAGATCCCATCGGAAGTGTCAGAGAAGCAATTCAACACATGATCCTCTAATGATTTAATAGGGAAGGAAACCATCCAGTACAATCACACAGAGCTGCGTTCTCTGTAATTCATTCAAATGTAGGCATTGCGGGGAATAAGGCCAGCATTTGTCGCCCATCCTGAATTGCCCTTGAGAAGGCAATGGTGAATTGCCTTCTTGAACCAACGCATGTCCATGTGGTGTAGGTACACTCACAATACTCACCACTGAACTCTACCTTCCTGTTTAACACATTCAATTCGGACACCATTGTTGTAACTCCTTCTCGCCTACCTTCAGATAGAGAAGGATTCATTCATAGAATCATAGAATTTACAGAGCAGAAGGAGGCAATTCGGCCCATTGAGTCTGCACCGGCACTTGGAAAGAGCACCTCACTTAAGCCCACACCTCCACCCAATCCTAGTAGCCCAGTAAGCCCACCTAACCTTTTGGACACTAAGGGAGCAATTTACCACGGCCAATCCACCTAACCTGCACATCGTTGACCCAGACCCAACCCACAGCATGAGAAACCATCAACCCTCTTTGCCCATACATGACAGTATCAATAATTATCATCCAATTTAGTGGAATTTTCTCGTTTTTTGACAGTGGGTGTGATTCTCCCCTGTGTTGCGCCTGGCGCACCTCCCGCTATTCTTCGGGGTACGTGCCTCGCTGGGCGAGGGCATGAACCAGTCTTGCATAGTTAAATGAGTAGGGCACTCCCTCAGTACTATTCTGGCGTGTAAGCCTAGATTTTGTGCTCAGGTCTCTGGAATAGGGAGACCAGGGAAGCTCTCTTTCAAAGTGAGCTTCCATTAGGCTTTCAAAGCCCTCATTCAATACCCTTGAAGAAATGCAGTTACATAATCCCTCAGAGCTCATCATAGAATTTACGGTGCAGAAGGAGGCCATTTGGCCCATCGAGTCTGCACCGGCTCTTGGAAAGAGCACCCTACCCAAGGTCAACACCTCCACCCTATCCCCATAACCCAGTAACCCCACCCAATACTAAGGGCAATTTTGGACACTAAGGGCAATTTATCACGGCCAATCCACCTAACCTGCACATCTTTGGACTGTGGGAGGAAACCGGAGCACCCGGAGGAAACCCACGCACACACAGGGAGGATGTGCAGACTCCGCACAGACAGTGACCACGCCGGAATCGAACCTGGGACCCTGGAGCTGTGAAGCAATTGTGCTATCCACAATGCTACCGTGCTGCCCTTGAACCCCTCATGAACCCCTCATGCTCATGAACCCCTCCTGAATCCCCCTTTGACCTGAAGCTCCTCCAGAGAAGCGCAATCATCTCAATTACTTTTTGGGATTGAGTTACAGGCCTCTGATCTTCATGCCACCCATAGCACAGGAGGAACATGTGATATGAAACAACAATTTAATGAAGGGATGTGAAGCAACATTACACAGGTCAGACAGCTGCATATTCCAGCCGTAATTGCTATTCTGTGTTTGCGGAAACCGTCTATGAGTCCTTATCTTAATGGGCCCCCATCGCTGGCAGCTGCATTGGAGGCAGGCTGCTGACTCAGGTGCCCCGTTGGGCTGGATGGCCCTGGCGGTCGTCCGCTGGTAGCTGAAAGCTGTGGAGGGCCCCAAATGTGTCTGCGGATTCCTGCACAGTGGTAGGAAGTTCTCCAGTCGTCCCGGTTTCTTCAGCTGGTACTGTCATTGATAGAGGAGCTGCTGCCACCGTCAGAATCACACTGCGAGCAGCCCCCAGCTGCACGGAGCGGCCACTCATCCACCAAGGTGAGGTTTGCTCGGCTCACCATCGATGGACGAGCTGCCAGCAGAGTGACCAGGTGCCTCATCCCCAGAGACTCTTGATTGAGCTGCTGGAGCTGCTGCTTCATGCGGGTCGCCAATCCCTCGATGAAGGACGTCGTGCGTTCAGAGCTGAAGGTGACCACAGTGCTAACGCTCTGCATGGCCGCCACCATTGTACAAATCATGGCACGCATAGCGTCCGGAAGCTCCACCAGCTGACGCCATACTTCCTGCTGGACATCCAGGAAGAGGGTCTTGCCTTTGCACAAAGTACCAGGTTTCTTCCCTTGGTCTTCCCAGTGCCCATATGCTAAACTCCCTTTCCACAGCTGGTTTCATGGAGGACCCTGCTCTGCTACCCCCCTCCTCCCCCCACCCCCTCCCCCTACCCACCCCCCCCACCCCGCCGACAGTACTGGGCCTCTTGTTGAGCGACTTTCCCACTGTCTAGCTGATAACTGGCCAGCCAGCGTGTGATTGGTGTCGGCTGTCGGTGTTGGGTAGGAGTGGGCTTTACATCCGCTACTGGGCCCGCTGATTCAGCAGGCACGCCGAGAGAAAGATTCAGGCCATCAATCAGAGCTGATGGGTGAACGGGCCTTGGTGCTCATTAAGATAGAAGCAATAGAATTATGGATGGGCTCAGGTTATTGGAGTTCAGATGACAGGAGGCTGACCAGGAAAGCCTTTTTGTTTTCTCCCAGCTCAATTTTCCACAGCACATATTTTATGAAAGGCATTCAAAGTGCAGTTAGAAACTCTTACATTTGGGATCGTGTACAGTTATGTAAAAAATGTTGGCTTTAAGCTTAGAGATTTTTAGACCAGTTCCTGGTAGGTTTGGACTCACACCATCAAAATGCCTCCAAGTCCCAATTGGCAATCGCAATCAGAGAGGCCACAGGATAGTTTGTGTGAGAAATGGAAAATGTCTCCGGGCGGCCGTTAAAGTGCAGCAATAGTTGTCATGCGGCAAATGCAGCAGCACATTGGTGCAAAGCAAGATCCCATTGTTTTGCAATAGTGCGTTTTAGTGATATTGTTTAAGGAATGAATATTGCCGAAGGCCCTCACTCTTCTTCAAATGTGATCTTTTGTGGCTACCTGAGAGGGCAGATAGGGCCTCAGTTTAACTGAAAGTGGGTCCCTCTGACAGTGCTGCACTCCCCCAGAATTGGAGTGGAAACCTTGATTTTGTGCTCCGGTTTCTGGAGTAAGGCCTCAGCGCTGAAAGCTTTTATTTATTCTTCCCGGCCTCGCACGTAGCTGGCTGGGCCGGTATTTATTTCCAACCCCTAATTGTCCTTGAGAAAGCGGTGGTGAGCTGCCTTCTTGAACCGCTGCAGCCTATGTGGTGTAGGTACACTCACAGTGCTGTTAGGGAGGGAGTTCCAGGTATTTGACCATGCGACAGTGAAGCACGGTGATATATTTCCAAATCATGATAGTGTGCAGGCAGCTTGGTGAGTTCTTGGCCACTGAGTCAAGGCTCACACCTTGAAGACTGAAGGACATTGTTGAGTTAGAGTAAACAATACCTACAGCATTCCTCTGGTCTATAACAGCTTAACGATGATATCGGATACCTACAACAGAATGTCAGCTCCACGACCCAGCACTATAAATATGCCCTTTCATGAATACAAAAGTGACTCAAAAAATGTCAACAGTCTCAGTCAAATCAAGCCTTTGACAGATCAGAAAGAAGTCAAAATCACGGCTTCATCCGCATATTGTGTTCAATAGAAAGCTTGCATAACCAAGCTTGTCTGTCATTTGATAGATGATTGGCTAACTTTTTGCAAATTAAGAATGGATATGGATAAAATGCAGGGAAATGGGGTGAGAATCCACGGAGCCAGCTGAAGAGTTAGCAGCATCAGAGTGGCAAGAAAGGCCACCATGTTTCCTCCGCTGTTCTGTGATTCGTTACTGAATTCAGAGACTGTAAAGCCAAACTCTGAACGGGTTGGATTGCTGTGGGGTTGCGGGGGGGGGGGGGAGTATCTCGCAATCATCTGGTGCCACGGCATGAGACCACGCAACCCATGCTCCCCCCCCCCCCCCCCCACACCGCTCCCTGGCAAGTGTTCAATCCCTGAATGTGGACAAGCTCACTTTTTAAAATCAGAAACAATTGAGGGTTTCAGCAGAGCGGAATTGTGAGGGTTATCGTGCAAGTTGTAAACTTAGGGAAGAGGTTTGTAACTCTAGTGGAAGAATCTGGAAAGAGACTTGTCAAAGGTGACTTCAAAGAAAATTAAGTGTGCAAACAATACAGAGGGGGAGATTGAGTAGAAAGCCCAGTAAATGGGCTTCGCCGTAGGAGATAGGCCATTGGTCGGCAACCTGCGGCCCTCGGGCCACATGTGGCCCATCAGGGTTCTGAGTGTGGTCCACGGGACATTTTGTTGAACCGTTGCCCATGTGCACGGTTGCCAGACCGTTTTTGTCCCTGTAATGTGTTTTTCCTGCTGGTATTACTGAGGAGATACACACGTAAAGCAAGGGTGTGTAATTGCACACGACATTGATTGTGAGAGCCGCCCAGTCCCTCTAAGTCAAGGCAAAGCGTTGCATGTAAGCAGACATTTACTGCTCTGGGACACGTCAAATGCAAGAAGTGCAACAGAGACCTGGGGTCTGATTCTCCATTCCTGAGACGATTTGCTGACACCCGGGCAGGATTCGTGGACTTCTACAACAGCAAAACTGGCACCGCACCTGGACTCATTCAATAATCGTTGACGGGTTAGCACCGGCGGCACGTGGAACACGACAGATTTCAATGAAAAACGTGTCTGATTCGCCAGGTCTGCGATTGACACTCACGAGGCTGACAAGCTGCAGCCGCATAGACACGTTTCAATCCCCACACACACTCATCCCAGCCAACAAGATAGCACTAGTTGCGCTGGAGCGCACCCGTCATATTGATTGGTCGGCTGGAGCCAGAGGGCACCTAGATGAGGGGGTGGCCTGGGGGGGGGGGAACGACCCATCGGACACGTGGCACTCGGTTCGCAGTGGGCAGCAGCGCCGTGCGCAGCTGCATGGCTGCTTTGCAGTTTGCGGCAATGATGTTCCATGCCCATCCAGCCCTATCCCACCGCCCACCTCCTGGCTACACCCCCCCCCCTCCGTTACTCCCCCCGGCCCCGGCAGAAGCCCCTCCCTCCCCCAGCCAGCAGCACGACTGTCAGCAAACTATGGCGACATTGGATACTTTCTGTGCCCCTTCTCTCCCCCTCAGCAGCCACAGCGCCTGTCTCACAATTTTTGAAAGTATATCGGGAATTTCCCCGGTAGAGGCACAGAATCACGGAGGCCCCGGAGAATACCGGGTCAGGACCGCTAATGATATATAAACAGCGGTTACTGTACGAGTGGAGTGGAACGCAATCATGCCACTGTTGAGGCACTGGAGAATTGCGATTTGGCGTGAAACTGGCGCCCACCATGATTTGGGTGTCAAAACCGATTCTCCGCCTAATTGTCTTTCCAGGGGCGTCATTCTCCGACCCCCCGCCGGGTCGGAGAATGGCCGTTGGCCGCCGTGAATCCCACCCCCACCCCCGCCGAAGTCTCCGCTCCCGGAGATTGGGCGGGGGCGGGAATCCGGCCGCGCCGGTTGGCGGGACCCGCCCCTGGATTCTCCGGCCCGGATGGGCCGAAGTCCCGCCCAGAAATTGCCTGTCCCGCCGCCGTAAATCAAACCTGGTATTTACCGGCGGGACCAGGCGGCGTGGGCGGGCTCCGGGGTCCTGGGGGGGGGGGGGGGGGTGCGGGGCGATCTGGCCCCGGGGGGTGCCCCCACGGTGGCCTGGCCCGCGATTGGGGCCCACCGATCCGCGGGCGGGCCTGTGCCATGGGGGCACTCTTTCCCTTCGGCCTCCGCTACGGCCTCCACCATGGCGGAGGCGGAAGAGACTCTCCCCACTGCGCATGCGCGGGAAACTGACAGCGGCCGCTGACGCTCCCACGCATGCGCCGGGAAACTGACAGCGGCCGCTGACGCTCCCGCGCATGCGCCGCATTTCCGCGCCAGCTGGCGGGGAAACAAACGCCATTTCCGCCAGCTGGCGGGGCGGAAATCCCTCCGGCGTCGGCCTAGCCCCTCAATGTTGGGGCTAGGCCGCCAAAGATGCGGAGCCTTCTGCACCTTTGGGCCGGCGCGATGCCCGTCTGATTGGCGCCAGTCGGCGGACATCCCGCCGTTGGGGGAGAATTTCGCCCCTGATTTCAGCGTCAGCTGACAGAGAATCCCGCCGTGGAATTCTCCAACCTTTCGCTGGCAGTGGGATTCTCTCTTCCCACTGTCAGTGCACCCTAGCTCATGAGTTTCCTAGCAGCATGGGGTGGATTCAATGGTAATTCCCATTGACAGCAGTGGGAGCAGTGAATCCCACCACCACCGAACAGCGCGCTGCCTCCCACTGCCGAGAAACATGCAGCTGGGAGGCCGGAGAATCCAGAGTAGCTGATGGAAACCCCAATGTGGAATTGTGAAGCGTCTGCATGCTTAATCATAATGTAAGAAAGCTTGTGGAGGACAGATTGAACCAGAGGTCGCTCAGAGAATGATGCAAGGAAGGTAAGCATAAACATTGCTTTTGTTTTTATCATTTGAAGGTGATGACAGTTCTATTAATGCATGAATTATGGAGCATTATCTATAACTCGTTATGAAATATTCAGCGTGTAATAAATGTATTTAGTCTTTTTCATAGGGTCATGGTTAGTGCACAAGCCCAATTTCAATTTACGGTCCATTAAGATGAAGGAGGGACACCCACTGGCCTAGGTTCCCCACCACTGATATAGACCTTTGGCTTGAAGCAGGCCCTGGGCGTCATTCTCCGACCCCCTGCCGGGTCGGAGAATGGCCGTTGGCCGCCGTGAATCCCGCCCCCGCCCCCGCCGAAGTCTCCGAGGGGAGAAAAGTCGGCGGGGCGTTAATGGCGCCGCTGCCGCGGAGAATGTCACGGGTCTGCGCAAGGCAGCCGATTTTCGGCCTGCCGATATTCTCCCTTCCGGATGGGCCGAAGTCCCGTCGACGTGATGACCGTTCACGTCGACGTCAATCAAACCTCCTTTTCATCGGCGTGACCCGGTGCTCCAGGCTCACGCCGACCAGCGAGGAGGTGAGTGACGGCCTGGGGGGTTGGCTCTGGGCAGGAAATGGCGTGGCCGCAGACTGATTGCCTGAGGAGAGGTGTGTCTCGGGTTGTGTGTGTGTGCGGCGGGGGGGGGGGGTGGTTAGAGTAGGCTGGGCTCCGGGGGAGTGCCGGGAGGGGGTCCGTGCCGGGTTGGAGGTTGGGGGTTGGGGAGGGGGTCCGTGCCGGGGTGGAGGTTGGGGGTTGGGGAGGGGGTCCGTGCCGGGGTGGAGGTTGGGGGGGGGTCCGTGCTGGGGTGGAGGTTGGGGGTTGGGGAGGGGGTCCGTGCCGGGGTGGAGGTTGGGGGTTGGGGAGGGGGTCCGTGCCGGGGTGGAGGTTGGGGGGGGGGTCCGTGCCGGGGTGGAGGTTGGGGAGGGGGTCCGTGCTGGGGTGGAGGTTGGGGAGGGGGTCCGTGCCGGGGTGGAGGTTGGGGGGGGGTCCGTGCCGGGGTGGAGGTTGGGGGGGGGGGTCCGTGCTGGGGTGGAGGTTGGGGGTTGGGGAGGGGGTCCGTGCCGGGGTGGAGGTTGGGGAGGGGGTCCGTGCCGGGGTGGAGGTTGGGGGTTGTGGAGGGGGTCCGTGCCGGGGTGGAGGTTGGGGGGGGGGGGGTCCGTGCTGGGGTGGAGGTTGGGGGTTGGGTAGGGGGTCCGTGCCGGGGTGGAGGTTGGGGGGGGGTCCGTGCTGGGGTGGAGGTTGGGGGTTGGGGAGGGGGTCCGTGCCGGGGTGGAGGTTGGGGGTTGGGGAGGGGGTCCGTGCCGGGGTGGAGGTTGGGGGGGGGTCCGTGCCGGGGTGGAGGTTGGGGAGGGGGTCCGTGCCGGGGTGGAGGTTGGGGAGGGGGTCCGTGCCGGGGTGGAGGTTGGGGGGGGGGTCCGTGCCGGGGTGGAGGTTGGGGAGGGGGTCCGTGCCGGGGTGGAGGTTGGGGGTTGTGGAGGGGGTCCGTGCCGGGGTGGAGGTTGGGGGTTGTGGAGGGGGTCCGTGCCGGGGTGGAGGTTGGGGGGGTGGGTCCGTGCTGGGGTGGAGGTTGGGGCGGGGGGGGGGGTCCGTGCCGGGGTGGGTGATGGGAGGGCAAATGAGTTGGTCCACCTGGCCAGGTGCCAGCCTCCAACAGTTGGACCCATGCGGTCCATGCCACCTGGCTGGGGGGAGGAGGGGATATGGGCAATGATGACATGTCGTCGTTCCCCTCCCCCCCACCAGGTCGTCATGTTTTCAGATCATCCAGCGATGTTGGCCGCCGTGGTGGCAGCCGCTCATGTCTATGTTGCCCTGGATGAGGAGGAGGAGGAGCGTGCCAGAGAGGCGGCGCAGGCTGCCGCAGAGGGGCAGGCGGCAGCCGCCCAGGCTGGAGGGACACCTGACCGACAGGACGAGGAGGGGGAGGAGGACGTCGCGGCCCCACGGCAACGGAGGCACCCGAGGGCGCCCCGTGTGTACCGGCCCCGGCAGTCATACCAGGACCTCACGGACCGGGAATGCAGGAGGAGACTCCGGATGAGCCGGGAAACCGTGGCACACATCTGCCACCTGCTGGCACACCTGTCACCGCGTGGCACTGGCGGGGGACACCCTCTCCCCGTGTCCGTCAAGGTTACGGTGGCCCTGAACTTTTATGCAACGGGGTCATTCCAGGCACCGAGTGGGGACCTGTCCGGCATATCGCAGACATCGGTGCATCGGTGCATCCGGGCAGTGACAGATGCCCTTTATGCCATGGCGCACCGCTACATCCGCTTCCCCGTGGACCGGGCCAGCCAAGATGCCCGGGCCGTGGGCTTCTCTGCCATTGCCGGGTTCCCCATGGTCCAGGGCGCGATCGATGGGATGCACGTCGCCGTGCGGCCACCTGCAGATAACAGGGCCGTGTTCACTAATAGGAAGGGGACCTATTCGATGAACGTACAGGTGGTCTGCGACCACCGCATGATGATCCTGCACGTCTGCGCCCGTTACCCAGGCAGTGTACACGACTCATTCGTGTTGTCGCGGTCATCCATCCCCGGCATGTACGAGGGACGCCATCCCCGGCTGAGGGGCTGGTTGCTGGGCGACAGGGGCTACCCATTGCGATCGTGGCTGATGACGCCTATACGGAGGCCACGCAATGAGGCGGAGAACCGCTACAATGATGCCCATGTAGCGACAAGGGGAGTGATCGAGAGGTGCTTTGGCGTGCTGAAGATGCGTTTCAGGTGCCTGGACCTCTCTGGGGGCGCCCTCCAGTATCGGTCAGATAGGGTCGGCCGCATCATTGTGGTGTGCTGCGTCCTGCACAACATAGCCCAGCAGAGGGGCGATGTGCCGCAGGCAGAGGAGGGCGGAGTGGAGGAGCAGCAGGAAGAGGCCCAGTCCTCCCCAGATGAGGGGGATGGGGGCAATGGTCAGGGCAGACGGGGTAGACACAGACGGGTGGCTGTCCACCGTTACCGGCTGGCCCAGCGGGCACGGGACAGACTGATAGACGCCCGCTTCACTGACTAGATGGGCGTGGGAATCGGGTAGTATGGCCACAGACCGCACACCATGACAACAGCCGACCACCCACACCCCCCACCCATCCATCCACCCAGCACCATCACCCCCCTCCCCAACCCCACACACCCCACCCGCATGCACACCACCCCCCCACTCCCAATTGCCGATCCACCGGCGGCACAACGGGCCGGGCTCACCCAGTTGCGGGTGGACGCGTGTCTATCGCAGGCCATGGAGAATGATGACAGCCCGCCTCCGATGAGCTCCTGGCTCTACATCGTTGGACTATGTCTGACCCATGGCCACAGTACCACCATCCACCCGGACCATCCCTGCATGCGGCTGTGACACTGCAGCGCACGGTCCCGTCCTCTGCCCAGGGGATGTTGATGGCGGCCCAGGGGGAAGGGGGCAGACTCACCTGGGGCTGAGGTAAGACCACCCCTCACACACACACTTGCGCTCAACGTACATGACACCCCCGCACACTTTGGACAGAGCACAAAGGCAGCTTCGGTAGGTGTAACATTGACTTTAATAACCAAAGGAGTTCATGCACGTGCCCTAGCGCCTAAAACTCATCTGTGCCCTGCACCCGTGCCAACTTACTCAGTGTCTAATTGTTTGGCCTTACGGGCCCTTTGACTACGTCTACGTGGTTCCCCAGACGGTACAGCAGAACTGGAGGTGGACTCCTGTGATTCCTGCCCTCTGACACTGGATCCCTTTGGCGGCCGTTTCCTGGGGCGTCCTGGCCTAGATGGGCCAGGCTGCGGCCCGGGCGACTGGGATGGCGAGCTGCCAGCCTGTCCTGCCCGTTGCCCACCCGATGCACCTGGGACGGAAGGGGGGGAGTCCGAGGTGTACCGGTGTACCGGGACCTCCCCTACAGAGGGAGCCGGGACGGACCACACCACCTCCTCCTCCCTCGGGGTGCCCGATGGCCCCCAGGCCTCTACATGGGTGGGGGATGCGAACGGACTGGCCATCCGACGCGCCCCCGACATCTGGCGCTGCCAGTCCTGGAGGCCCGTGCTGGTATCGACAGGGGTCTGCAGGTTTGCAGCCATGGAGCCCAGGGGGTTGTCGAACCCTGTCTGCGACAGTGCGACGCCAGCTCGCACATGGCCACTGGCGCCGATGCCCTCAGCGATGGCCTGCTGAGACTGGGCCATGGCCTGCAGAGACTGGGCCATGGCCTGCAGAGACTGGGCTATGGCCTGCTGAGACTGGGCCATGGCCTGCTGAGACTGGGCTATGGCGTTGAGCGCCTCTGCCATCTGGCGCTGGCACTGGCTCATGGCCTCCTGTGAGAGGGCAGCCATTTCCTGGGCCACAGACGCCGCCTGCACGGAAGGCCCCAGGCCTCGCAAACCGTTCCCCATGTCTGACACCGTCGCACCCATTGCCTCCACCGCGGACGCCACCCGTGCGGTGTCAGCCTGGGTGGCACGCATGACCGGGACCACTCCCAGCTCCTGGACGCGGGTGGACTCCTCCACCTGCGACCGCAGCCGCCGCAAGCCACCCGTCACCCTATTCGCTCGTCTCCGTGTCGGTGGTTGCATCGGATCTATGTGTGGGTGTGGTAACTGCAGGAACCCGGGATCCATCTGGGCGGCAGATGTTCGCTTGGCCTGGGCTGCCCTCCGACCGCCCGGTCCCTCTGCTGCTCCTACCTCCACCTGCTGTACCGGGACGGCTGTGTTGTGCGCACCAGTGAGTGTACCAGACGCCTCATCACTAAAGTGCCCAACCGTGGTGAGTGTTTCTGCGATGGTGGAGGGTGTTGGTGACAGCAGTGGCGTTGTGTCGTGCTCTTCGTCCCACTCTGAGTCCATGGCACTTTGGGGTGGGGGTTCGTCTCCACCCATCCACTCTGAGTCACTGTCCGGTATTTCGTCTTCCCGGGTAGGGGTGTCCTGGGTAGTGCTGTCTCGGGTAGTGCTGTCCCGGGTAGGGGTGTCCTGGGTAGTGGTGTCCCGGGTAGGGGTGTCCTGGATAGTGGTGTCCTGGGTAGTGGTGTCCTGGCTCGGATGTGACGGTGGCCTGTGGCTGCCCCCCTCATCGCTGGGTGGTCGCTCCCGCACGTGACGGGGGTGTCGTCTCCCTGTTGCTCCAGGTCTCTCCGTCTCCCGTGGTCTCCGAGGGGCATCCTGCGGGCGTCGCATGCTGGAGGGTGCGGGTCTCTCCGTCTCCCGTGGTCTCCGAGGGGCATCCTGCGGGCGTCGCATGCTGGAGGGTGCGGGTCTCTCCGTCTCCCGTGGTCTCGGAGGGGCATCCTGCAGGCGTCGCATGCTGGAGGGTGCGGGTCTCTCCGTCTCCCGTGGTCTCGGAGGGGCATCCTGCGGGCGGTCTGCATCTGCGGGGATGGGTGCCTGGACGTTTGGTCCTGCGATACACAATGAAGCATGCATGGTTAGACATCAGGCAGTGATCAGGTGATACGGGAGAGGGGGATATAGGGGAGGGGGGATATGGGGACGGGCTGTTGGTGGCTCACTTGCTCGTGGGGCCCCGACCTCTGCATCAGCAACCTCCCGGTCGTCAGGTCCGCCAGCCAGTTCCAGGGCCCTTTCCTCGTGTACGGTCAGTGGCCTCTCATCAGCGGGCCCTCCTCCAGTCCTCACATGCTCCCTATTGTTGTGTGCGCGCTTCTCCTGGGGGGGGGGGTGGTGGCAGGGGTAAAAGGCAACAGTGTTAGGCAGGTATATGAATGCACGCCATCGGTTGCGCGTGCATTGCAGAGGTTAAGGTTAGGGCTGGATTCACTTGGGGATATGGGGGATATGGGGGTTTTGGGGGAGGGGGGAATATGGGGGATATGGTGGAGGGGGGATATGGGGTAGGGGGGGATATGGGGGATATGGGGGAGGGGGGATATGGGGGAGGGGAGGATATGGGGGAGGGGGGATATGGGGGATATGGGGGAGGGGGGATATGGGGGAGGGGGGGATATGGGGGAGGGGGGATATGGGGGAGGGGGATATGGGGGATATGGGGGAGGGGGGGATATGGGGAGGGGGGATATGGGGGATATGGGGGAGGGGGGATATGGGGGAGGGGGGAATATGGGGGATATGGTGGAGGGGGGATATGGGGTAGGGGGGGATATGGGGGATATGGGGGAGGGGGGATATGGGGGAGGGGGGATATGGGGGATATGGGGGAGGGGGGGATATGGGGGAGGGGGGGATATGGGGGAGGGGGGATATGGGGGAGGGGGGATATGGGGGAGGGGGGAATATGGGGGATATGGTGGAGGGGGGATATGGGGTAGGGGGGGATATGGGGGAGGGGGGATATGGGGGAGGGGGGGATATGGGGGAGGGGGGATATGGGGGATATGGGGGAGGGGGGATATGGGGGAGGGGGGATATGGGGGAGGGGGGATATGGGGGAGGGGGGATATGGGGGAGGGGGGATATGGGGGAGGGGGGATATGGGGGATATGGGGGAGGGGGGATATAGGGGATATGGGGGAGGGGGGAATATGGGGGATATGGTGGAGGGGGGATATGGGGTAGGGGGGGATATGGGGGATATGGGGAGGGGGGATATGGGGAGGGGGAATATGGGGGATATGGGGGAGGGGGGATATGGGGGAGGGGGGGATATGGGGGAGGGGGGATATGGGGGAGGGGGGATATGGGGGAGGGGGGGATATGGGGGAGGGGGGATATGGGGGAGGGGGGGATTTGGGGGAGAGGGGATATGGGGGATATGGGGGACGCTCACCCTGCCTGCTCTGACGAGGTCGTTCACCTTCTTGTGGCACTGGGTGCCTGTCCGTGGTGTCAGGGCCACAGCGGTGACGGCCTCTGCCACCTCCCTCCACAGACGCCGGCTGTGGCGTGGGGCAACTCTGCGGCCGTGCCCGGGATACAGGGCGTCCCTCCTCTGCTCCACCGCATCCAGGAGCGCCTCCACATCGCGTGACTCGAACCTCGGGGCTGAGCGACGGCCAGCCATCAAGTCGGGTGTTGCGGTCGGCTGTTCCGGTCGGGTGGGGGGGAGCTGCGCGGCCTTATGAGCCGTCACGCCGTGCAGCGCGTATGACGCTGCACGGCGTGAACCACTGCGCAAGCGCGGATCCCGTTACGTCGCTGCTAGCCCATTTCGGGCCGCAGACTATCGGCCCATTTTTATGACGTGACGCAAGTGGGATTTGCGCCGTTTTTTGCGCCGATCGGCGGAGTTTCCGCCGATAACGGAGAATTTCGCCCAGGTTTCCCAATGAAAACATTGTGGAACATATCCAAACATTGAAAAATACTTCAGTATGTACATTTCAGCATATCATTTCCCAGTTTTTATAAATGAATTTAGAGTACCCAATTATTTTTTTTTCTAAGAGGCAATTTAGTGTGGCTTATTCACCTATTCTGCACAGATTTTTGGGTTGTGGGAGTGAGACTCACGCAGACTCGGGACGAATGTGCAAACTCCACATGGACTGTGACCCGGGGCCGGGATCGAACCCGGGTCCTCAGCGCCGTGAGGCAGCAGCGCTAACGCTGGACCACCGTGCCGCCCTATTCCTAAGTACTGATGTGGTTTTCCATAACCGAAACGCAATTGGAAACATACAATCAGCAGGTTGAACGGTAAAGAAACTTGAATGATCAGATTGGTCAAGTTTCAGTGCGCGGTAGAATTATGTGAGCCTCTCTAGTAACAGGTGAGTGTGGATAGTCAATGAGTTGTGATGTGCTGTTTTCATCTCATTCAATCAAACAGTGCAACACTGGAGTGTAAAGCCAGAGTATGACGCATGGATTGGGGTAACTGTGTTACAGAGAGGAACCATAAACCATTGTGCAATTGTTGTCAATCAATAGGAATAGATAAGCGAGTGATTTCTGAGGAATGCAAACTGCAGGAAATTCGGGTAGTTTTGTACGGGGCAGAGCCACACCAGCGGCTCAGATGGCCAAGCGACTGTCCAGTTTGGAACTGCCTTTCTGGACAAATATTTTCAAATTAGCCAGCTGACTTTAAGGAAATACAACAACATTTATCAGCTTTCAAGGAGATTAAATTCTCAAGCATTTTTCAGCCGCCAAACCCCAATTAATCCTCCGCAGCTGGTGCAGAGGCTTCTGTCAACCATTTGTCCTGCTCGTTAGAAAACAAATGGCAACGGCGTTTCTCATTCCCCTCAAAAGGCAAGGGAGAGGATTGAAGCGCCACCCCACACGCTGGCATCATGCAGTGCGGTTACAAAGGAATGGGGTGAAGCTCCACCCAAATGCAACATCATTACATGGTGGAGAAATGGGGGGTGGGGGGGTGGGGGGGGGGTGAAATCCTACTCGGCATCGTATTCATCCCATTGGCAAAATACTCAGGGCACCTGGCTATGGTTGTTGGTCAGATCTTCTGTTCTCTGGATGGTGGTACCCCAGAGGTACCCGGAGGATGCACTGGGGGCACACCGTTGATATTCCCACACACTGGCTGCACAGGAATTGGCCAGGAACATCCAATTTCCAACTTCCATTGGACAATTACCCTGGACTGGATTCTCCGCTCCCCGACGGCGAAATCGCGCTCGGCGATGGGGCGGAGAGTCCGTTTTGACGCCGAAATCGGGAGCAGCACCTGATTTCTGATTCTCCGCCCCGCGCCCTCCATTGTTCTGACTCACTTTGCAGAATAGTTACCCAAGGAAGATTAAAAGAAATAAAACCTCTTCTAACTCCTGAGTCTCCACTGGAACCCTGCTATAACTGCCACCAACACCCCCCCTCCCCACCCCCCGGATCCCCGAGCCCCTGACTTTCTTAAATTCTTCCATGGGATGCAAGCATTGCGACTTGTGACTTGTCCAAACCAGGATCTTTATTAAATCATATGTGGTAAGATAACAATCAGTTACAGAGCAAGTTATCATGCCATTTCTTTGTACTCTGGAACTACCCCTAGTGCACGTCTGTCCTCTTGTATGTTTTATAACCATCTAAGTATCACCAGATGTGCCCCACTTATATCTGTGTGCCTTGTCACATGACCACTGCCTTGAGACTCCATGGTGTGTCTGTACCACCACCTGCTGGTTGGAGGTCGCACCACCAGCCATCTACAATATTGCTTACAGGCACATCATCACAGGTTTGACACTCCAAATGCCAGTTTTGTTGGGTGGGCCAATGATGGCCAGAGGGTGCACTCGACGGCAGGTGGACCCCCGACACTGGAGGGCCAATGGAGGCCTTCCAACAGTGCGAAAGCTGCGGCCTGACAATGAAGATAAGGTGATTCAAGATGGCAGCACCCTCTTAGTAATTTTAACTCTTTTGGAATAACAATGGCCACAGCTGTCAGACCTGCCCTTGTGGAGGGAAAACATGGCAGCTCGGACTATTTTCCCATATCAGCAACTGGATGGGATCAGATGGGGAAGAGGGGGGAGGGTGCGGGGGGAGGGGGTGGGGGGGGACTTGAATGCTGGCTCGACCACTTCCTTTCATTGACCGCGTTTCTGGATCTGTAAAGATTTAATCACCTGCTAATGGTCGCATTCCAAGCATTGTTTGGCATCTTTGAATCTGTCTATATATGTGTTTCTGGAACATACCTCTTCATTCACCTGAGGAAGGAGCAGCGCTCCGAAAGCTAGTGACATCGAAACAAACCTGTTGGACTTTAACCTGGTGTTGTAAGACTTCGTACTGTGCTCACCCCAGTCCAACGCCGGCATCTCCTAAATCTCCAACAGACTTCCTAATGAAAACATTATTGATCATATTCAAACCATGAAAAATAATTCAATATTTAGATTTTAGCAGATTGTTGTAAAATATGTGGGGTGTCATTCTCCGCCGGCGGGAGTCTCCGTTTTGCCGGCGCCCGGGGGTTTCCCGACGGCGTGGGGCTGCCCCACAATGGGAAACCCCATTGACCGGCCGGTGTAACGGAGCATCCCGCCGGCGGATCGGGGCAGAAATGTGGCGGGGCGGGATGGAGAATTTTGCTCCTGGTATGTTTTTTAAAATTAGAAACATGAGACCAGCATTTTGTCAAGGTGACGGCTATTGAAAGTTGGGAAAGGTCCCAACCCCGCAAACACAGCTCCGTTAAGGTCTGTTTCTGTTATATAGTTGCCAGGAGGCCTCATTATGAATGTCTGGCTGAGCTCCAAGAATAACTGAGGCAATGTTCGAACAGCTTACAGCTCATGAGAATTATGTTTGATTGTTATCGCTAATACCTTGCAATAAATAATTGTTTATTTAGAGTGGTCTGTGTGTTTATTTACTCAAGGGTAAGAGGTCTGAAGTGGATAAAAGCTTTTTGAAATTGATACAATGAATGGCTGAGAATGATTGACAGTTGTGAGAGTGTGGTGGAGGCAGATTCAATTGAGGTATTTAAAAGTGAATTAGACTGTTGCCTGAAAAGGTAAAAGTGCAAGATTACGAAGAGAGGGTGGGGGAAATGGTACTCGGTGAATTGTTCATTCAGAGAGCCAGTGCAGATACAATGGACCAAATGTCCTCCTTGTGCTCTAACAATTCTGTGTATCATTTTTTAATTTTTTAATTCAGAGCACCCAATCCATTTTTTCCAATTAAGGGGCAATTTAGCGTGGCCAATCCACCTACCCTGCACATCTTTGGGTTGTGGGGGTGAAACCCACGCAAACACGGGGAGAATGAGCAAACTCCACACAGACAGTGATCCAGAGCCGGGTTCGAACCTGGGACCTCAGCGCCGTGAGGCAGCAGGGCTAATCACTGCGCCATCAGGCTGCCTGTCAGTTCTGTGAATTATGATCCATTGCAGACACCTGAGCACTAAAATCAAGTGCAGTACTGCGGGTGTGCTGCATTGGTGGAGGTGCCGGCTTTCGGATGAGACAACTGCCCTCTTAAGTAGATGTTAAAGATTCCATTGCACTATTTCAAACGAGCAGGATGTTAACCCTGGCTAATATTTATCCCTGTATCAACATCACAAAGAAGAACATTATAGAACAATGGCAGAATCCCCCCAGTGCAGAAGGGGGCAATTTGACAATTGAGTCTGCACCGACCCTTTGAAAGAACACCCTACCTAGGCCTATTCACCGCCCTATCCCCATAACCCCACCTAACCATTGAAATGAAATGAAATGAAAATCGCTTATTGTCACAAGTAGGCTTCAAATGAAGTTACTGTGAAAAGTCCCTAGTCGCCACATTCTGGCACCTGTTTGGGGAGGCTGTTACGGGACACTAAGGGGCAATTTAGCACAGATAATCCAACTATCCGCCACATCTTCGGGCTGTGGGAGGACCTGGAGGAAACCCACGTGGACCCGGGGAGAACGTGCAAACTCCACACAATTACCTGAGGTCGGAATCGAACACTGGTCCCTGGCGCTGTGCCACCGTGTCTGCGTTTGTGGGATGTGCTGTGTGCACTTCCTGCATTAGATAGTGGGTACACTTCAAAAGTACTTCAGTGACTGCAAAGTGCTTTAAACATGCTATAGTCTGATAGAAACTGCAAGTATATTTTGAAAGTCAAAATGTGATGCTAGGATTGTGCTGCCAGTAAGGAATCAACCCTATTTGTGTATTAGTGGATAGTGATGAATAAATAGAACATAGAACAAAGAACATAGAAAAATACAGCACAGAACAGGCCCTTCGGCCCACGATGTTGTGCCAAACCTTTGTCCTAGATTAATCATGGATTATCATAGAATTTACAGTGCAGAAGGAGGCCACTCAGCCCATCGAGTCGGCACCAGCTCTTGGAAAGAGCACCCTACCCAAGGTCAACACCTCCACCCTATCTCCATAACCCAGTAACCCCACCCAACACTAAGGGCAATTTATCATGGCCAGTCCACCTAACCTGCATATCTTTGGACTGTGGGAGGAAACCGGAGCACCCGGAGGAAACCCACGCACACACGGGGAGGATGTGCAGACTCCGCACAGCCAGTGACCCAAGCCGGAATCGAACCTGGAACCCGAGAGCTGTGAAGCAATTGTGCTATCCACAATGCTACCGTGCTGCCCTTAAGAACAAATTAATCTACACTATATCATTCTACCGTAATCCATGTACCTATCCAATAGCCGCTTGAAGGTCCCTAATGTTTCTGACTCAACTACTTCCACAGGCAGTGCATTCCATGCCCCCACTACTGTCTGGGTAAAGAAACTACCTCTGACATCCCCCCGATATCTTCCAACATTCACCTTAAATTTATGTCCCCTTGTAATGGTCTGTTCCACCCGGGGAAAAAGTCTCTGACTGTCTATCTATTCCCTTGATCATCTTATAAACCTCTGATCAAGTCGCCACTCATCTTTCTCCATTCTAATGAGAAAAGGCCGAGCGCCCTCAACCTTTCCTCGTAAGACCTCCTCTCCATTCCAGGCAACATCCTGGTAAATCTCCTTTGCACCTTTTCCAAATGAGTGATCCCTGGCCAGTGTATGATGCAGGAAACTCTGATAGTTTTACACAGAGCAGAACTTCACCAGTGGGTCAGTTGGTAAAGCAAAGATGAAATTGAGTTTCTTGACAAGTATTTGCAAATGAATAGAATTGAAAATTATGGATGTTCTACTAAACCTGAATTAAACTTTGGTAAGACAACACTTTGAGAACTGCACGCAATTTTGTTTGCCATATTATAAAGAAAAACTTTTTAGTTCAGTGACACAGTTCAGGGGTGGTACGTTGGCACAGTGGTTAGCACTGCTGCCTCACAGCTCCAGGGGCCTGGGTTCGATTCCAGCCTTGGGTCACTGTCTGTGTGGAGTTTGCATGTTCCTCCCGTGTCTGTGTGGGTTTCCTCTGGGCGCTCCGGTTTCCTCCCACAATCCAAAGATGTGAAGGTTAGGTGGATTGACTGTGGGCAATGATAATGGGGATAGGACGAGAGATTGGGCCTAGCTAGGGTGTTCCTTCTGAGGGTCGGTGCAGACCCGATGGGCTGAATGGTCTCCTTCTGCACTGTAGGGATTCTATGGACACTGGAGGCAATGTAGAGAAAATCTACAAGGATGATACCAGAAATTACTCCTAGCAGGGCAGCATGAATTGACTGGATCTCTTTTCTCTTGCCGGTGATGCTTGGGGGGAAGGGGGGGGTTGACCTGGTAGAGATGTTTAAAATTGTGAAAAGTTTTCATGAAATAGGTATGGAGAGAATGGCCAGGATTCTCCAAAATCCCGGATAAGTGTTGACGCCGGCGTAAACACCGGAGTGTTTCACGCAGGCATCAATGGGCCTCTTGGTCCAGCGATTCAGTGGCTGACAGGGGGCCAGCATGGCGCCGGAGTGCTCCACGTAACTCCAGTGCTGATATTTGGCCCTGCACTGCCGGCGCGGGTCCACGCCATTTCTGCGCCGGCGCATGCGCGTGGTGGCCATCTCCGTGCCTGCACCGCGCAACATGGCGTAGCGACACAGCAGGCCTGCGCGGAAGAAGGTAGGCCCCCCCTCAGATCGCACGCCCCCGATTGCGGGCCTGGCCATCATGAAGGCCCCCCTCCCTGGAGTCTGATCCCCCACCCCTCCACCAGGATGGCCACCGCGGCCGCGGGTCCGAGCTCCATATGTGAAACACGCCGGCGGGACTCGGCGGGAATTCGGCCGGTCGACTGCGGAGAATCGCAGTGGGGGCCACTTTCAACGGCCCCCGATCGGCGCTTTGTCGACCGCGCGCGCGCGACTGGCGCCGATTCTCCGGTCGCTGGAGAATCGCGTTCCAGCGTCGGAGCGGCGTGGCGGGAATTTTTGGCGTCAACGCCGATTCTCCGACCCGCCGCGGGCTCAGAGAATCCCGGCTAATGTTTCCACTTGGGACGAAGAGTTTAACTTGGGGCCATCGATATAAGATAGCCATCAAGGAATCCAATTGGGAATTCAGAAGAAGCTTCTTTACTCAAAGAGTGATGAGAATGTGGGACTTGCTAAAACAGGGAATGGTTGAATCGTGTAGATGCACCTGAGGGGAAGCTTGACCAGCCGATGAGAGAGAATAGACTAGTAGAGGGTTACAACGATAGATTTAAATGAGGAAACATGTCGGAGAATCCCCGGGGGGTGGCGCGAATCCCGGCCGCCCCGACGCCGGCTGCCGTATTCTCCACCGCCGTTTTTCGGGTGGGGGCGGGACTCACCACGCCGGTCGGGGGCCGTTGGCAGCAGCCCCCCCCCCGGCGCCAACCCTCCCGCCGTCCATCTAGCCCTCCGAGGCAGGTGAGAATTCCTCACCTTGGGGGCCCATTGACGCCGGAGTCGTTGACGCTGGTTTTCCCGCCGGCGTGGGGATTTAGTCCCCGGAAGCGAGAATCCTGGCCAGGAAGCGGCCTGGGTGGAGTAGAAGCCTCGACACGGGCAGCTTGCCCCAAATTGCCTCTTTCTACGCCATCTATCTTTTAAAAATCAGCAGCTGACCGCCAGGAAATACTGCAAAAACTGATCAGATTTCAAGAGGATTACATTTTCAAGCATTTTCCAGCCACCGATCCACAATTAATCTTCCGCAGCTGCAGCAGCGGTTCCTGTCGACCATTCATTCTGCTAGTTAGAAGGCAAATGACAACGCGGTTTCTCATTCCCTTCATTTCTCACCCGGCCCCAGCAAATATTACTGCGGCAGGTTCCCTGTAAGAAGCACGCTGAAATAGACAAGGGAAAGGCTTGAAGCTCCATTCACACGCTAACATCATGCAGCGCCATTTCAAAGGGGTGGATTTAAGCTTCCCTCACACACCAACATCATAAAACGCAATTTTAAAAGTTGAACAGTATATCTCCACTCATAAATCATTAAATGCAATCTCAAGGTGAACAGTATCTCCAGTCACACATTGACATCATGAACACAAGTTCATGGAGACGTGAAATCCCATTCCCCATTTTATTTATCCCACTGCCAAAGGAATATTGGGTCCTTGACTATGGCTGTGGAATAAGTCATAGAATCATAGAATTTACAGTGCAGAAGGAGGCCATTCGGCCCATCGAGTCTGCACAGGCCCTTGGAAAGAGCGCCCTACACAAGCCCACACCCTATCCCCGTAACCCAGCAACCCCACCCAACCTTCTTGGACACTAAGGGCAATTTAGCATGGCCAATCCACCTAACCCGCACATCTTTGGGCTGTGGGAGGAAACCAGAGGAACCCCACGCAGTCATGAGGAAATGTGAGAAACAATTACATTTCACTTTGTTTGACCCACAAGATGACCTCTTACTATTTATTTCATCAGTTTGAAGGAAGCAAAGGAGGTGGAAATTATATTGGTCCTATTGATGGCACTTCTGATGTAGGGGGAATAGGGGGACTTTATACCACTTTCTGAGTAATTGAATCACAGTCTATCACTAAATAGATTGCGATCGTTGTGTTTGCTTTCAAATTCAGAGTGCATTTATAATGCTGAAAAATTAACTGGCACAGTTCGCAAGATGAAGCACTCACTGCCAACTTATTATAAAAATGTCCTTTTTAGAATCCGCTTCTAATTATTTTTTTCTTGGCCAAATATTTTCTTGGAAGCTATCTTACTCAGCTTAAGAGTAACAGCTTCCATGAAGCCCGTGGCTCAACCATAACCTAAGCTGTAATGTGAGCAGTGCGCCGACCTTGTGAAATGTTGTCTGGTGATACCCAGCCATGAGTTCTTGAGGCGTTATAACCCCGGTGGGAGTTAGCCTGTGCAGCTGGTAGTCGCATACAGGCAATGCAGATAGCACGCCGATAGCGGTTTATATTGCTGAGCCCGAAAATTGATCAGCGCCAGAAATGTGGAGATGTGGCGACAGGATGGTTTACACTCTGCTTCCCCAGCACGGACTGCTAGATAAGGATCAAGGCTTGAAACTCCTGTTAGCCTCCCCTTCCTAACCCAGGCCACTGATTCTGATTGGAGCACCCCACCCTAAATGAGCTGTTGTCACAAACGCGGAACTTTACAACACGCTATAATTTTGAATTGTACCCTTCGCTCAAAGTAAAACAGACTTCCGGTGGCGGTATGGAGGTGGAAATCACGCATTGGGTAGCTCCTGCTTGAGGCTCAGTTTTTCGGAATTTAATGCCCGGTGCCAGGAGAATCTTTAGACGAGCAGGTGTAGGAGGAAGACGTAAGATAGGAGGGGGATGTCTAAAAATCAGAAGAAAGTCGTCGGGAAGATGGGGGTGAGTGAAGGTTCGCCGTCGAGCGAAAGGGTCAAAGCGGCAGCAGGACAGACGGCGGAGGCCGGGTCGCTGGGTGGGGCCGCACCCTTCACAGTGGAGAAGGTAACCGGGGTGATGGGTCGGGGAGTTTGAGAAGCAGTTTGCCAAACACATGGAAGAGATGAGGAAGGCAATGAAGGTATTGGTGGAGGAGGCGATTGCCCCGGTGAAGGCGGCTGTGTCGAAGACATCGGCCGAGACGCAGGAGCAGGGAGAGAAGCTGAAGGGGGTGGAAGAGGCTTTGTCGCAGCATAGCAACCAGTTCACCTCGACGGGTGAGGAGCTACGGGGGATGGGAGGCCAACAAAGGACTGACAGTGAAGGTGGAGGACCTGGATAATAAGTCCAGGCAGCAGAACGTAAGATTTGTTGGATGGAGGGCCCCAGGCTGACTGAGTACTTTGCCAAGATGTTGGCGGACTTGCTGGGGGAGGAGGAAGATCCCTCCCGGTATGAACTGGACAGGGCTCATCGGTTGTTGAGGCTTAAACCGAAGACGAATTAACCTCCAAGTGTGGTAATAATTTGTTTTCACGGGTACCATGTGAAGGAGAAGGTCCTGATTTGGGCGAAACAGAAGCGGGAGGTGCAATGGTCAAGAGCTTGTACATGTATATCCCAGGACTTAACCGTGGAGCCTGCGAGAGGACTGGCGGCCTTAGGTCAAGTGAAGGCGGCACTATACAGCAGTGGTGTGAGGTTCGGCCTGGTATATCCAGCGAAGTTGAGGGTGATCTACAAGAGTGTCCTTCAAAGTCGGGGGCGCGACCCGCGGGTGGGTCACGGGCGGGTGTCAGGAGGGTCGCGGAGCCGTTATCCGCAGCACTCCCGATCGCACAAATCCCCGCGCAGCGGCTGGCTTTTCATAACGCCGGCTGCAAGCGGCCGTGAACATGTTAAAAAAAAAATTCGGCCGCATTGTGCATGCGCGCCGATCATCGGGCACGCATGCGCAGTGCGGCCGCTATTTTTTTAAACGGTGGCAGCTTTTTGTTTTACAAGTTCTGTAGTGGTTTTTATTCGTTCATTCATTTATTTTATTCATTTAATTTTTTTTTTCATATATTTTATTCATTTTTTTTTACAAGTTCGGGGCGGGGGGGTTTATTCATTTTTTCATTCATTTTATTTTTTTTTAGAAGTTCGGGGAGGGTTTTTTTCATTTTTTTCATTTATTTTATTCTTTTTTTTTACAAGTTCGTTTTTACAAGTCCGGGGGGAGGGGTTTTATTTGATAAAATTTTACAGGAAACAAATTCAGAACTTTGGACAGATGGAGACTCCATACCTTCCAACACCTTCACCTTCATCCAACAGGTTCCATTGGAGGAGCGTGTACGAGGGCCAAAGGGACCCAAAACCATTTCCTCCATTTTTGTCAGCAGCAAACAAGGTAAGAGAAAATGGTGGGTCACGCAGGTCGGCTGGTGTGGGTCGTGAAGGTTGGCCTGCGTGGGTCTCGAAGGTCGGCCGGGTTGGGTCCCAAAGGTTGGCCGATTGGTAAAAATGGGTACCCGGAAAAAAAAGTTTGAAGAACACTGATCTACAACTCAAAGGACTTTTACTTTGAAACGGTGGAGGCTTTTGTGAAGGCTGAGGACTGGGGCGGAAATGAGGAATAGGTCTGGGTCTGGTCCTGGACCTAGGGTCGGGTGGTGGAAGGTTGTATATGACGTGTTGGGTAGGCTGGGTCGAGGTGAACTGCACTTGATGCAGTGTAGCGAGAGACAGACCTCCAACACTTGATAAAATGCAACACGATTATATTCAAAATCCAAACTATTATACATGTTCAACTGTGGGGTGACACTATGCTGACCTGACTGGAGACCTGACACTAGCCTGACCAGACTAACTTTGCTACCACATGGTGTAGGCACTGGCTAGCTCACGAGCTCTGACTGTCTCAGAGGCTGGGTCCCAAGAGAGCAGGAAAACTGGTGCCCTCTGGCTTTATAGTGGTCGTGTCCTGTTGGGGTGATTGGCTGCTCTGTTCTGTGTACTTACTGATCATCCTGTGTGTCAATCACTGCCTGTCTGCACTCCATTGTATACATAGATGTATGTTATGACAGTATATAGTTTTGTTTCTCATTTTTTATTAGTGGTTTAAGGATAGGAAGTTGCCTGTTTGGGAAGGGTAGGAGTTGGGATTCTTTGCGATAGCGGTTTTCTAAGATTTGTGTGTTTGCACTGGGGTTGTTTAGCTGTTTATCTGATGGGCATTTTTTCAGGAACTGGGCATGGGGGAGGGGTTTAGGAAGAGGGGGACCTGGGCAGGGCCACATTAGCAAGCGTAAATCGGCTAGTGAATGGGAGTGTGGTGTGGGGAGGGGCCACGGTCATTGGAGCCTGGTCGAACAGGTTTCGATGGGCCTGGGAGCTGTGAAAGATGGGGGGGATGGGATCAATACTGGGAGAGCTGTTTTCGAGAGGAAGTGGATGGGGAGGAATAAGAAAAAAGTTCAAAGTAAAACGAGGATTCCAGATAAACATTTCAGTTTGGAGACATGCCTATGTGATCAGGTTGACAGGGGGAGAGAAAGTCAAACAGAAGCCTATTGAAGTAGGGTGACACCTTTTCAGAGTATCTCACAGAAAAAGGACAGTTGCTCTCTGAGAGGCAAAAACAAAGGAGCTACTGCTTGTGGAAAGCAGGGGGAACTGATTTGTGTTGTGACCAAGTAGGGTGCTTCTGCGAATTTGGTTTCTGTTCAAAAGAAAGGGAAGAGAACAGACAGGGCTCTTGAAGGTTAGAGGAATGGTCAGTCGCCACTCTAGCATTGCGTCTCAACCTCCCTTCATGTCTAAGGTACTTGAGGATATCATAGAATTTACAGTGCAGAAGGAGGCCATTCGGCCCATCGAGTCTGCACCGGCTCTTGGAAAGAGCACCCCACCCAAGGTCAACACCTCCACCCCATCCCCATAACCCAGCAACCCCATCCAACACCAAGGGCAATTTTGGACACTAAGGGCAATTTATTATGGTCAATCCACCTAACCTTCACATTTTTGGACTGTGGGAGGAAACCGGAGCACCCGGAGGAAACCCACGCGCACACGGGGAGGATGTGCAGACTCCACACAGACAGTGACCCAAGCCGGAATTGAACCTGGGACCCTGGAGCTGTGAAGCAATTGTGCTATCCACAATGCTACCGTGCTGCCCCATACCTTCTCAGGAAAGTTGCCATCTCTCTTGTATCGGTCTCTTTAAATCTTACTCATTTGACTTCTGCCCATCTCAATGCACCAAAACAGACCTAGTCAGAGCCATGATTCTGATTGTAATGTGTTATCTCAAATTGTTCTTGCCAACGCTCCACAATGTTCGATATGACTGACCATTGTTATGGATGACTGGTCAGCTCTCAACAGTGGCCAAGAGACTGGAGCAGATACCATAACTTTTAAAGTTTTAATGCAGTGCGGAAGGATCGGTTTGTTCCAGGAGTAATAATATAAGAAATAGGGCTTGGTTATTTTATAAACAAACTTTATGAAAACAAAAGAAAAAAAAACAACATTTAAACTTTTTCTTCAGTTCATCCAATCTTATTTATTCCCAACTATGTAATGACTATTGTTTTGTGCTGTACCTGTTGTACATTGACACCTAGATATATTTCTGCTTTTGTTTGTCTGAGGCAATTCTGTTGTAAAAAACTGAAAATTCCAATCAATAGATTTTTTAAAAAGTAGTGTGAACATAGTTGCTGATGATCACGGTGATGATAATGAAGATGATGACTATGTGGATGATGCTATTTTTGTGGCACCTTAACCTTTGAGGGAACTAAATGAACATTCACCTGTTAGTCCAGACAGTCAGGCTTTGTTAATGGGTGACGATTCACCCTCTGCCCCGACCCTGACCCATTTTCCTGCCCCAGGGCTCGTTATGCGTGGAGGACTTTCTCCCATTGGAATTCCAGTCACTAATGGAATGCTGAGCGCTGAGAGGGAGCAACGGTCAACAGCGCTGACGCAGGGTATCATCTGCTCCAGGACCAGAAAGAAAAGGAAGAGACTTAAAGAGAATAGAAGGGTCACAGGGAGTGTTTTCATTTCACCGTGCAAGACAGGTGCATCATAATACACTTGGAGACCCTCTAACATGAGGTAAGGGGCTTAAAGAGGGAGCCACAGCCTGACTTGAAATCATTCTGCAAAGAGAGAACCTACCATTACTCCAGAGGCTGCGACTGCTTTTATGCTGATGACCCCTGTTGAGACAAGAGGCAGTGTGGTTGCCTGTGTTCCCTGGGACCTTTCTCCCCGAGCAAGAATGAGGTAGTCGTGGGCCTATGACAGGGGGTGAGGGAGGAGCAGAGAGAAATGGATCACAATATTCGCAGTGGTCCAGTTGCAATGGGAGGGGTGTTGCTATGGAAGGGTTGCTGTGCTAGGATTACAGGGGTGGAATTGCAGTGGTGGGCAGCAGGGGGTAGCAGGGGTGGGGTAGCAGAAATGGGTTGCAGTAATGATAGCAATGATGGGTGTCAGCAATGAGTTGTAGTGGTGGGTTGCAGTGGTGAGTTGCAGTAGTGGTTGCAGTGGTGGTTGCAGTGCTGTTAGCAGTGGTAGGTTGCATAAGTAGTTGCAGTGTGGTTGCAGTGGTGAGTTGTAGTAGTGGTTGCAGTGGTGGATTCCAGTGATGAGTTGCGGTAGTGGTAGCAGTGGTGGTTGCAGTGCTGTTAGCAGTGGTGGGTTGCATAAGTAGTTGCAGTGTGGTTGCGGTGGTGAGTTGCAGTGGTGGGTTGCAGTAGTGGTTGCAGTGGTGGATTCCAGTGGTGAGTTGTTGTGGTGGTAGCAGTGGTGGTTGCAGTGCTGGTAGCAGTGGTGGGCTGTAGTGGTGGGTTGCATAAGTAGTTGCAGTGTGGTTGCGGTGGTGAGTTGCAGTGATGGGTTGCAGTAGTGAGTTGCAGTGGTGGATTCCAGTGATGAATTGCGGTAGTGGTAGCAGTGGTGGTTGCAGTGGTGGGTTGCAGTGATGGGTTGCAGTAGTGGTTGTAGTGGTGGTTGCAGTGGTGGGTTGCAGTGATGGGTTGCAGTAGTGGTTGCAGTGGTGAGTTGCAGTGGTGGATTCCAGTGATGAGCTGCAGTAGGGATAACAGTGGTGGTTGAATTGTTCCTCTTCCCTCAATTCCAGGCAGAAACAAAAATTGAGGGTTTTTTCCCGAAAAAAGAGCGTGCAAACTAAAATGCATGCATCAGTCAGTGTGCATCAGTCAGCTAAAGATGCAAAGAGCAACGGGCACAAACCAAAGGAAAACAAGAAAATCAAATTGCCCACCCTCTTTGAGCATTGGCTTCTGATAGGCTGACTAGTGAGCCTGTCAGTAGCCAATGATCAGCGAGACAGGGCTCTGATTGGCCAATTTGCTTTCTTGATTTATTTTCTGTAGGTGGGCAGAACGACAGCTGAGCGCGTGGAGAAGTGATCCCTGCAGCAGAGAAGGGGCAGCCTCGGGGGAAAGTACTCTTACTAAGTAAGAGAAAGTGTTTGCTTGGCAGTGTCAACCACATCCTGAGAACAGTACTGGACAGCACGGTAGCACAGAGGTTAGCACTATTGCTTCATAGCGCCCGGATCCCAGGTTCTATTCCCGGCTTGGGTCACTGTCTGTGCGGAGTCTGCACATTCGCCCTGTGTCTGTGTGGGTTTCCTCCGGGTGCTCCGGATTCCTCCCACAAGTCCCAGAAGACGTGCTGTTCAGTAATTTGGATATTCTGAATTCTCCCTCCGTGTACCCGAACAGGCGCCGGAATGTAGCGACTGGGGGCTTTTCACTGTAACTTCATTATTGTGACACTAAAGATTATTTTAAAAAATAAATCCTGGCAAAGAAACGAAATGCTTTGTGAGGGGGGACTTCGGAGGCGGGTTTGAGAGGGGATTCATGTGAGGGGGGGCAATGGGTGAGGCTGATGTGAGGGAGCCATGGAGGTGGGGGTTCTGGGAGGGGGTTCATGTGAGGGGGGGCCATGGGAGAGGCTGATGGATGGGGTTATGGGATGGTGGGGTGATTGGGAGGGGGTTCATGCGAGGGGGGCCATGGGAGAGGCTGATGTGAGAGAGCCATGGGGGTGGGGGGTTTGGGAGGATGGGGGGGATTCATGTGAGGGGGCTAAAACGGGTCATCGACATGATAAGAATGTTTGGGGTGGGCCCCGATCCTCTTGCGAGGACACGAGGCGTTCCGCGAGAGGAAAGGTTTGGAAATTTCTACAACAATTGGCAGAGTTGGAGCCCAAATGGAAGTTGGGGTGCATTTGGGGTCCAGATTGTGAACGCTTGCACGCAAAATCCATTTTATTTTTGAAGCAACCCTCCACAGCCTCTCACTGTGGAAACCATCATCAGGCATTTCCTACCTCTTTACCGAGAGAACCCCATAAATTACAACAATCCTCCAAGGACACACTCCTCTAGGCGTGTCCTGCGAACCCAAAAACGTCTGGTGTGTGGCAGAGTTCAGCAACAGGCACTGTCCCAACATTGCCACCAGTATTATGCCATGCGCGCCCAAGATGGCATTTGTAGGTTGTTAAGAGCGTTGGCAGACAGCTTTACCCTGTGTCTCAACATGCCACATCTGGCAATGAATGAAAAATAATGATAAACGATTCAAGCCCACATCTCAGGGGAGTCCAAAAATACAACTAAAAATAGACCTTAAAAGAAATCCAAGGCATAATAAATGAGTTAAAAACTCCAGAACTGGGGTCGAACAATTAAGAATGTTCCCAGAATAAAATTGCAGGAAAAGTAATTGGTGGTATTCAGAGAACCAGATAATTGCAATGGGTGGGGAGGGTGGCTGGAGAAGATCTTAACAAACGTAACCCCAGATTCTTCAACTCAGAAATGCCTGCATGGGGAACATTGTAGGCTTGTGACTTGCAAGGTCCGGATTTTAATCAGAATTCACCAGGGAACGGCAACTGGTGTTAGAGGCACCACTCTTAAAATCTTAGATCAAAGTCAAGGTCAAGCTGAAAAGGACAGTTTCGGACAAAATTGTAACTTGATTCGAGAGGTCAGTTCATTCAGGCTTTTCTCAGGGCATGGGGCATCCTCGTCACACTATAGATTTAGTTACCACATGTGGCTATGTCTTCTTGTTTGTGCAGATAGTATTACTCAACTGAACTGAGCCTGGTTTTAGTGAATAGCAGCAGAGGACTGTTTGTAGCGTTTGATAATGAATTACTAATGTCCTTCAGGGGAGGAAATCTGCTGTCCTCACCCGCAATGTGGTTGACTCTGAAATGGCCGAGCAAGCCATTCCCTTGTATTATATGCCACAGAAAAGTCAAATAAGAATAAGGCCAGATGGGTCATGGCTGCCTGTCACTGAACTCCTGGTCTCAGCCACTGTAAACGATATTGAAACATGTCGACCTTCCAGTTCTGGGTGAGGTAATATGTGCACATGTGTACAAAGTGTCTAAGAGCAACAGTCCCGACAGTGTAGTTCTGTGTCTCCAGGATTATCGGTCTCCTAGTCTACTCTTGATCCTAACTCATTTGATGGAATTTTCCTGAATATTGGTAAAGGCTGATAGCAGGCGGGGCAAGCAGTGTTAATGGCAGCTTTCTTCACCATATGGTCTCAGACTTGTATTAAAAATGGCAAGAGGAATGTCCTAAAACATCATGCTGACAGGGCAGACTCTGATTGCGCTTTCTCCACCAGCAACTTGGCTTTTGTGAAGAATGGGGCTGCCATTTTTAAAGGCCACCCCAGTGCACAAAAGTTAACCAGGAACTCCCCGCCCCACGCACCCCAAGAGGCAGTGCCACATCAGAACACCAGGGGTCAGTGTCAGAGTGCAGTGCCCATGTAGTTCCAGAGGAAGTGCCAAGGCAGTGCTGGGGGCAGTGCCAAATAGTAGTGCTGCGGCAGTGCTTAGGCACAGTGCCCAGGTAGTGCCCAGGCATACCCCTCTCCCTCCTGAGCAATGCATCTACCTGAGCTCCCGTGCAAGATCTGCTTGCCAGGTGCCATCCTTGGGAGACCAGCCATGATTCACCTTCGCCTGCCCTCACGCTTACATGAATGGACTGTCTTACTTGGGCGAGGGGGGAATGACTCAAGTGTAGAGCCCTGATAACGAGATGTTAATGTGTGGAAATAATGTTCCCGATGTTCAATGTTGGGAATCCCATTACGCCATTGATGAGGGACGGGGACAATTGCGTCATTCTTTTATTTTGGCGTGAAATGCAATTTAGATATTTCACCAAATTCTCTGTTCCTGTCGCCGAACCCGTCCAACGGAAACAGGAGCAGAAAGTTCCGACCATTGAGTGAATTAATAATCAATAATTAAAAGAACCATCAATACATAACATGCACTAATATAGAGCATTTCCATGTAACAAACTGTTGGGAAAGTCATGGACACGGAACAAGAGGGCGGAGAGAAGTTGCCTGAAAGAATGATGAAGGGATCAAGGTTTGAGGAAGCAGTAAGGTTCAGATAGCAGCAGCACCCTCCCCCCCCCCCCCCCCCCCCCCGCCCCGTTAGCAGATTTTGCAGACGGTTCCCTCTCTCCTTTAAATCTGCCACCAGAATCCCTCTCAGCAAATCGGACCAAAAGTCCTGTTGACCCATCGCCGCAGTGCTCGCTGGCCTGCACTCGTTCACAGTCAACTAACACCTTGATTTTAAAATTCTCATCCTTGTTTTCAAATCCCCCCCATGGCCTTGTCCCTCTTAACCTCTGTAATCTCCGACAACCCTACAGTTCCCTGAGAATATCTGCACTTCTCTGGACCTCATGAACATTCCCCATTTTAATTGCTCGACCATTGGTGTCAGTGCCTTCAGTTAACTCGATCCGAAACTCAGGAATTCCCTCATTGTGTCTCTCTGTTTCTCTGCCTTGCTTTCCACCATTAAAACTCACCTCTTTGGTCAAGGTTTTGCTCATCTGCCTTAATATCTCTTTATGTGCCTCAGTGTCATATTTTGTTTTATAACCTTTGGATGCTTATCATGTCATAGTCGCTTCCTCAATAAAACTTAATGCTGCAGTATGAACTATAATCATAATGCAACAGGATATATATTGTTACGGCCCCTGGTATCTTTTGATTTCTTGCTATATTATTGTTCCTGAACATTCAGCACCACAGCAGTGGAGAACTGCTTCTCGTTTTTTATCTAGGTTCCCAACCATTTATTTTGTTTACAATATTTTTATACATGTTGGACATTGGGGTCGATCTTTGTTTTTATTTATCGCCCGGGCATTTAAGCGGCAGCTGCACAGAAATGAAAGTTTGATGGACTGGTTCTCAATCACCCCCCAAAGAACCCTTTGGAATTTCTTCCCATTCATTTAATTCCTGAACGCACAGGTGGTAAAGACTACAATTTATCTCATTTCATTAGGATTCAATGTTTCCGATGCTTTCTGAGTACATCTTTGTTCAATGTATTTGAACAAATATGAATGAGAATAAAACACTCAGTGAGTAATGGTTACCACAATGGCCAGCTATATAAGTCGTGACTTTTGAATATCGTTTGTGCAAAGATGGCAGTACTGCTTAACTCATTCTTTCACGAATATAGATGGTGATATTCTCGCTTGGCATTGCACTGGCACATAATTGTTCACGATGGCAATCACATAGTCTTCAGCACAGGGAGATTGGGCTGGGCTAAATTGCCCCTTAATTGGAATTATTTATCGTGGCCAATCCACCTACCCTGCACATCTTTTGTGTTGTGGGGGTGAAACCCACGAGGACACGGGGAGAATGTGCAAACTCAACATGGACAGTGACCCAGAGCCGGGATCGAACCTGGGATTTCAGCGCCGTGAGGCAGCACTGCTAACCACTGCTGCCCTTATACATCCAGCTGAGAGGGTTCAACAACTCATCTGAAACATACAAACATGTGAATTTATTTAAAAATTTTTAAAAATAATAATCTTTATTATTGTCACAAGTAGTTTTACATTAACACTGCAATGAAGTTACTGTGAAAAGCCCCTAGTCGCCACACTCCGGCACCTGCTCGGGTACACTGAGGGAGAATTAAGAATGTCCAATTCACCTAACAGCACAGCTTTCGCAACTTGTGGTAGGAAACTGGAGCACCCGGAGGAAACCCACGGGGTGGCACTGCAAAGCCGGCAGGAGCACTGCCAAGGACCAGGGCCTGAGAGGGTGCCGTATAGGAAGGACGGTGAGGTGCAGGATGGGTATGAACAGGCCTCTGGATGGTTGGGGGGGTGAAGGGGGGGGGGCCCTGGAAGTGGGGGGGGGGCCAAAAGGGGGGATGCTCAGCGACTCCATAGCGGGGTGTCATCACTTGAGGCGATGTGGGATAATGCCCATGTGTGTTGGGGGGGGTGACATTACGCATGGGTGGGGGGTTTGGGAGATCCGCAAGCCCACTTAGAAATCGGATCACCCTTTCAAAATGGCGGCCCTATCTCTGAGGAACTGATCTGGCCGGCAAGTTCAGCTCCCAGGCGATGTAAACAATTCTAAGTGTGAGGTGGACTGGGCAGAAATTCCCCAGGGCCTGAAAAAGTGACAAATGCAGTTCGATAGCGGTGGGGAACTCGCCGACAGAGCAAGTGCAAAACTCCCAGAAAAACCTGCCACAAATGACACTTCGAAACATTTCTGTTCGATCGCGCCTGGCGTGTTTCAATAAGATCACCTCTCATTCTTTTAAACTGCAGTGAATACTCCCTGTACTGGTTGAGGTTATTCATGAAGCCTTCTCAACTTTGCCCCTAGCCCCTCAGGTTAAATCACCAGGAGTCAGCCCTCCCCTTCAAGGGGAAAGCAGCCTCTGGTCATCTGGGACTATGGTGAGTTTACCTTACCTCTGCAGGCCCATGCAGCCTGTCCAACCTTTCCTCATAAGATAGTCCCACCCCCCAACACCCCCCCGTCTAGGCATCCCAGCACCACCGACAGTGCGGCACTTCCTCAGTACTTCACTGGAGCCGGCTACGTTTTGTGCTCGTCTTTGGAGTGGGACCCACTACTTTCATACCCAAAAGCAAGTGTACTGCCCATTGAGTCAGGGATTGAGTGAAAATGTCCCAGGTTTTGTTCCATTCCTGTAGAACCCAAAGAGCCATCTAAATGTAATAATAATCTTTATTATTATTGTCACAAGTAGGCTTACATTAACACTGCAATGAAGTTACTGTGAAAAGCCCCTAGTCGCCACACTCCGGCGCCTGTTCGGGTACACTGAGGGAGAATTCAGAATGTCCAATTCACCTAACAAGCACGCCCTTCGGGACTTGTGGGAGGAAACCGGAGCACCCGGAGGAAACCCACGCAGACACGGGGGAGAACGTGCAGACTCCGCACAGACCGTGACCCAAGCCGGGAATTGAACCTGGGACCCTGGCAGTGAATGCTGGCAAACAAATTGTTGATCATTTCCACAGGATAAGTGCGAAAGTCGTCAATGTTAGGAACTCCCTGCTGGAGTCAAAAGTAAATGAACCATGGACAGGTTCACATAACATTCCTTTGTCCCATTTTAACCGAGGCATTAACCTGTTTATTTTCACTAACTATTCTTAATCCAAGTTAATGCTTTTCTATCTATCCCATGGGCCTGTGTCTAATGCAGTGACCTTTATACTGGGAGTTTGTTTTTACACTCTATTCGAATAACATTTGTTTCTTTTAGGAATGCTCGCCGAAAATATAAAGAATCAGTGTAGCACAGTCTGAAACCTTTCACAGCAACTGTCAGGACAGTTTGCCAATTAACATAGTGATAATTGATGTTTAGATCCTACTGGTCATTTGTTAAAATATTTTCGGCTGATGGTAGCGCGCAGCTGGAATTAATAATTGATACCAGACTCCGTATAATCCCAGTAAAGTAACATGGTCTAGACTGGAGAGTGTTAAAGCTTGCTTGTTTGATGGCACACTCGGATTAAATGTCACAATTTTGAAGAGTTTAAAGTCATTTACGATACCCAAAGAGCACTGGGTACTTTACATCAGAGCAGAGGCATTATCCACACATACAACTCAATGTTTAACATTCATTGACTGCCCAGTAAAACTGCGCGTTGCCCTGTAACATTGGGCTAGTATTATCAGAGTAATACAGGGGTAATAGGCAGAACCAACACAAAAGATCAAGGAATTTTAAATAAGAACAGAAAATGCTGGATAAACTCAGCAGGTTTGTCAGCATCGGTGGAGAGAAACAGAGTTAACGTTTCAGGTCTAATGAGTCTTCTACAGAAGGTAGAAATGTGCAAAGTTATGTAGGTGGGAAGGGGGCAGAGGAGGTGGGGCAGAATAGAAGACCAGGATAGGTCAGGGCAAAGGAGATATGGGCAGATTTGTCCTGGACATAAGACAAAGGAGAGTGTTAATGGTGCCATTAAGGACGGAAGAATGCTAATGGGGGCAAAGTAAGAAGTCTTACAACAGCAGGTTAAAGTCCAACAGGTTTGTTTCGAATCACTTACTTTCGGAGCACTGCTCTTTCCTCAGTGATATCTTGACCAGTCCAAAAAGAAAACCAATATCCCAAGGAATACTTTACCAATATTACTTCTACCTCATCAACTAGTCACTGTGAGTAAAATTCATGTTCAATCCCTGTACCGGCTGAGGTTATTCATGAAGACCCTGCCTTCTCAACCTTGCCCCTTGCCTGGGGTGATCCTCAGGTTAAATCACCACCAGTCAGCTCTCCCCCCTCAAAGTGGAAAGCAGCCTGTGGTCATCTGGGACTATGGCAACTTTACTTTTACTGGTATAAATGAGACTGCAGATCACCAGCCACTTGTCACAGTACACCACTGGGAGACCACTGTGGGAAGGAAATCCTTATTATATGTAACCCAATATTAATCACAAAGATAAATCAAATGATTGCGGATGCTGGAATCTAATATTTATCAGCTTATTTATTTGAGGATTTATGTTGTTATTATTGAAATATTATCCAAGTGAATGATTTGCTAACACGATGTATGTAAGAGCTACTATTTATATAATTCATGTGTTTAGTGTAGAAGTGGGTGGTTAGAAGGCAGAGAAACTGTAAACTTCAGGGTCAGAACTTGCCCTTGGCAAACAGTAATGGCAGTGAATGACTAGAATAGGCACATGGCCTCAGATATCATAAATCAGGAACAAAATGCCCACAGAAATACTCAACAATGATTGTAAAACGCTCCAGTCATGGTGGCCTGCCAACAGGGGACTAGATGTTGGTTGAAATATAGCGCAAGGTCATGTTTAAAATTATAAGGATAAAACTGAGGTTAGTTGTTGTGTTTGGACGGTCAGTGCTTCACCAAAATTAAAGTTGGAGCGAGAGCGAGGAATCTGCTTTCGTTGCGAGATTTCTCCGATTCAGGTACAGGCGCCCTGAGTAACCAATTCCATCTCTGAGTTTATCTGTTCACATTTAGTCTATGTTCTCCAGCTATTTTTTTAGATCTCTGCCCCTGAACATTCCGTTCCTGAACGTTGACACCCAACCCCTAAGTGCCCTGGCCTCGTCGGCAGACTTTAATAGTTTCGTTTTTTTCTGATTTTGTTGATATAAAATGTGAATAGCAAAGGTGTCCACGCTTATCCTTACGGCACCCCACTTATACCACTCCAATTTAACTCCATGCATACAGCCTCTTTCCACCTCCTTTGATGAACAACATTGTTCATCCACTTCTCTTATTCCATGGACTGATTGATTACATAACACCCTGTCAACTAAACAAGGTCTGGCAGAATCCACACCTCCTAAAGAATTCTAACTGGTTTATGGAGTGCGATCTTCCCCGACAAAGTCATATTGACTTGCCCTGGTACCTTCATGCTCTTTTAAGTGTCTTATGACATGCTTCTTCACTTTGGCCTCCAATAGTTTATACGCAAAAAGATGTCAAGACTTGTTTCTTTAAATGTAGTTTTAAGGTTGTCCTCTTTACCATATTTGGTACAATTTCTGATTCACAAATGATCCTCACCAATGTGACTAATTCTGTCAACCATTTCCTGAGGCGCCCTTGAATCCATCCTGGAGCCTTATCCTCTTTTGTTGCTTTCAATAGGCTTTCAAGGTGGTTCTGTGGCACAATGGGTGGCGGCCCCGCCTCAGAGCCAGAAGCTCCGGGTTTGAGTCCCACCCCAGGACTTGAATGCCCGAGGAAGGCGCGTTCATAATGGGGTCAAACAGGCTGAATGTCAACCTACAAATCGTTCCAACTCGCCAATGGCTGGTGGTCAGAGTGGGGGAGACTCCTGGTCAGTCACGCTTGATGTGGAGTGACGCCCCTCAAGCCACATAAGCCTCTGGTGACAGAGTAGCGGCCTGTTCCAGGAATAACTAGCTATGGAAACAAATGGAAGTCTGCCTCAGCACATCACTAGGTGCAGGAAGAGAATTGGATGTATTGCTTTCAATGGTTCCTACACTCCTCCATCGGTAATTACTGCCACCTTAATATTTCCTTCTCATTTCCCAGAAAGGTTAACCTATTTCCAAGCAGCGAATTCCAGGAGCACCAATAGTGTCATCGGGCTGGATTCTCCATTTGGGAGACTATGTTTTCCTGCCGGAGATGAGCCGCCGCTGATTTGCACTCACGCCGGGAGCGGGTTCTCAGAGGTCATTCACTATCCTTTGGCCATGCAAATTTATGCATGGCGGGGATTGCAAGGGATTGCATTGCGAATCCCGCTATCGGGCCGCCATTTTGTGCACAATGCAATTCCGCTCCCCTCCAACAATACGAGGGTGACCCGACCCCCCGACCCGTGACCCACATAATAGAGCCCCTCAGAAGAGACCCCCATATCAGAGCCTGCCACCAGAGACCCCCCCCATACCAGAGCCCCGAACAGAGACCTGCCCCATAAGAGAGATCCCCACCAAAGACCTGGCAATACAGAGATCCCTGCCTGGAAGCCAGAAAGCAGTCCAGACAGAGACAGTGAATAAAATTTCACTGCTTTAATACTCACTAGTGCCCTCCACCTGCTGTCTCAGGCAGAGAAAGCAGCAGCTGAAAATTCCTGGGAAGTGAAAGCTACATCTCTAGGGTTTAAACCCCTTCAGATCTTTGATCTGCAAGGCTTTCATTCACATCAATGGCTAGTTGCTTAGATTAGGCTGAGAGTGACACCTTGCACATAGTCAGTTTTCTGGATTGTGCAATGTCATTTCCTTTCATGCTTGAATGGATCCCAAGTACCCAGCTGTGCAACCAACCGCAATGTTTATAAACATCTAGCTTTGATTGACAGCTCTTGACTACATCAAAAGCAGGAAAGTGCTTTCAGCAGAGAAAAGAGGAAGTTGCCTTAACTCCACCTTCCTGCCTGCCACCCTGAACGGTTGTAAGTCACAAATCCATCTAACTCAGCCTTGAGTATATTTTGTGACCCAGCCTCCAAGCTCGCTGGGGAAGAGAATTCCAAACACTAACGACCTTCAGAGAGGAGCATCCCTCTTCACCTCCTTCGCAAATAGGAAACACCTATGGCACGATTTAAAGGGAACAAAGTCCTATAGCAAGTGTGTTTAGTCGTGAGTGCCAAGAAACACATGGCCTTAAAACGCCATTCGCGTTAGATAAGGGGCCTCAGCGGGAAAGCATGGCCGAGGTCGCACATAGCTCCGTTTTGTGCACTGAGGATCTCCGCTCGCAAGCGATCTCCAAGGCCTCTGCCGTGACCCCCAACCCCTCCCCCCAAGCCTCAACGCAATATGGGAGGGCACAAGCACCCGGCCGCAACTCCCATCACCCACATAGGGCTTCTCCAGCTCGATCACCAGCACATTAAAAATGCCACTTGGCACAGCCAATCTGGAACCCTGGCAGTGCCATCTGGGCACCTTGGCAGTGCCAGGCTAGCACCCAGGTGGCACTGCTAGGGTGCCAGGCACACAGTGCTAGGGTGCCCAGGTAACACCAGCAGTGCCAGGGTACCACTCTGCCCAAAGGGCATGCACCTGGGGGCCTCCAAACCCCTGGGTGACCCCCATGAGTGCCATCCCGTTTGTGGAGACCAGCACTGAACAGCGCTCACCCAAGGTTTCCGAGGCAAAAGAGATAGGTTCCAAGATCGGGTAACTCGGAAATCTGCACATTAAAGTGCGACTAACTATCTCGCTCTAATATGCATATTTGCGCAAAAGTGATCCTGCCCACAATGGGCAGGATTTACATCTCAATGTCTCGCGAGATCGCTTTAGATCTCACGAGGCATTGTGAGCTGGGTAGATCCTGGGAGTGCGGTCTCCCGCCTACTGTCGGCCACGCTGCACCATATCGAGATGCTTTTTTGGCCGCAGTGTGGCTGTTCGATCGTGCCCCTTATTTCAAAACTGTGCTTTTGGGAATAAACGTTTGGCTAGCTTTCGGAACATCTCCTTCTGTTGCTCAGTGTCAAATTTTATCTGGTAATGCTCCTGTGAAATGCCTTTAGTTAACCTTGCTGTTGAAAAGACAAGTCACAATATTGTGGGGTACTACGCGACTTTCAAATCCATTACCAAAAAACAAATACCACTCTTTTCCACATAAAATATTGTCCCAGGAAGCAGTGCGTTATTTATACAAATAAACTGAAATCTCATAGTATCATAGAATTTTCAGTGCAGAAGGAGGCGATTCGGCCCATCGAGTCTGCAACAGTCCTTGGAAAGAACACTCTACTTAAGCACATACCTCCATCCTATCCACCCTATCCCTGTAACCCAGTAACTCCACCTAACATTTTTGGCCACCATGGGACAATTTAGCATGGCCAATCCACCTAACTTGCAAATCTCAGCACTCTTTTGTTGGTGGCTGAGAAAATTGTAGCATACGGTTCTGGTACATACAGGGTTAATGTGAGTCTGAGTATCGTACCACCCACACGGTACTGTAAGAAGGCACAGGACCTAGGGTGGCACGGTAGCACAGTGGTTAGCACTGTTGCTTCACAGCGCCAGGGACCCGGGTTCGATTCCTGCTTGAGTCACTGTCTGTGGAGTCTGCACGTTCTCCCCATATCAGCGTGGGTTTCCTCCGGGTGCTCCGGTTTCCTCTCACAGTCCAAAGATGTGCAGGTGAGGCGGATTGGCCACGCTAAATTGCCCCGTAGTGTCCAAACGTTCGTCGGGGTTACTGGGTTGCGGGGATAGGGTGGAGGTGTTGGCTTAGCTAGGGTGCTCTTTCAAAGGCCGGTGTAGACTCGATGGACCAAATGGCCTCCTTCTGCACTGAAAATGCTATCATTCACCACTATGATTCAGCTAGGGTCAGTGTGGTGTTGGCCAGAGACATGTTAAGACCAAGGTTGGAGACAGCCTGTCCCCTGCACTGTATATTTGTATATAATTACCTGTTGGCTGGGACACTCCTGATGCACGATCAATGACCACTAAAGCGAGGTTGTAGTCCAAATGAAGGCTTTAATAAGCTCGATGTTTCCCCCAGCAGCTCAGGTACAGAATGAGGGCTGCTGGGGCGGCACTGGTTCTTATACCCGGCCTAGCAGGGCGGAGCTATCACACATTCTAACTAATAGAAAGCATACAGTTTCCACCAATGGTGCTTTAGCCAGGTACCGTAATACCTATAATACCACATTCACCCTCTGTTAAAAAAGAATCCGGCGGGGGTGGTGGCCTGAAACTACAAAACAATTTACAATTCTGATAGCTATGTACATTTGACGGTTTACATTTACAGTTTACAATTAAAATGAAGCAATCAGTCGATCGGGGGCCCTGGTCGTCCTCTATGATCGTCGTAACTTCGGTGGTGACTCCGTTGGAGGCTCGGGCGTCTGTGACTCCGGGAGCGTGGCTTCGATCTCCATGGCAGCTTGGGCACCCCTAGACGGCGCTGGTGGGGAAAACGGTTGACCTGGGGACGGAGCGCCTGCGGGGGGGGTGTCGGTGGGTGGGAGGGCCTAGACGGGGCCGGCGGAAGGACCGATCCTCCTGTAAGGTGCTGCGGTGGAGGGGAGGGTGGGACTGGTGGCTGGGATGTGCGTGGGTTCCGGCGGGCGGCAGGTCCCGTAGGGAGACCGTATCTTGTCGGCCGTCGGGGTACGCCACGTAGGCGTACTGGGGATTAGTATGGAGCAGATAGACCCTCTCGACCAACGGGGTCCGACTTATGCGCCCTCATGTGTTTTCAGAGCAGGATGGGTCCGGGTGCTGCCAGCCAGGTCGGGAGCGAGGTCCCAGAGGAGGACTTCCTCGGAAAGACAAGGAGACGTTCGTGAGGTGTCTGATTGGTGGTCGTACAAAGCAGTGGCCGGATGGAGTGGAGGGCATGCGGGAGGTCTTCTTGCCAGCGGGAGACTGGGAGGTTCCTGGACCGTAGGGCCAGTAGGACGGTCTTCCAGACCGTTCGGTTCTACCTGTCCATTACCCCGGGGGTTGTAACTGGTCGTCCTGCTCGAGGCAATGCCCTTGCTGAGCGGGAATTGACGCAGTTCGTCGCTCATAAAGGAGGACCCCTTATCACTGTCTATGTAAGCGGGGAACCCGAACAGTGCAAAGATGCTATGGAGGGCCTTGATGACGGTAGTTGCGGTCATGTCGGGGCAGGGGATGGCGAATGGGACCCGGGAGTACTCGTCAATCACGTTCAGGAAGTACATGTTGCGGTCGATGGAGAGGAGGGGGCCTCTGAAGTCCATGTTGAGGCGTTCAAAGGGACGGGAAGCCTTTATCAGGTGCGCTTTCTCTGGCCGGTAGAATTGCGGTTTGCACTTCGCGCAGATTTGGCCGTCCCTGGTGGCTGTCCTGACCTCGATGGAGTAGGGCAGGTTGTGGGTCTTGAGAAAATGGAAAAAGCGAGTGACCCCTGGGCGGCAGAGGTCCTCGTGGAGGTCTCGGAGGCGGTCCACTTGTGCGGTGGCACATGTGCCGCGGGACAGGGCGTCAGGAGGCTCGTTTAGCTTCCCGGGACGATACAAGATCTTGTAGTTGTAGGTGGAGAGTTCGATCCTCCACTGCAAGATCTTGTCGTTTTTTATCTTGCCCCGCTGTGCATTGTCAAACATGAACTTCGACCGTTGGTCCGTGAGGAGAGTGAATCTCCTGCCGGCTAGGTAATGCCTCCAATGTCGCACAGCTTCTACTATGGCCTGGGCCTCCTTTTCGACTGAAGAATGGCAGATTTCGGAAGCATGGAGGGTACGTGAGAAGACGGCCACGGGTCTGCCTGCTTGGTTGAGGGTGGCCGCCAGAGCTACATCAGACGCATCGCTCTCGACCTGGAAGGGAGGAACCCGTCGATGGCGCGCATCGTGGCCTTTGCAATGTCTGCTTTGATGCGGCTGAAGGCCTGGCGGGCCTCTTGACAGGGGAAAAACTGTGGATTGGACCAGGGGACGGGCCTTGTCTGCGTAGTTGGGGACCCACTGGGCGTAGTAGCTAAAAAACCCTAGGCAACGTTTCAGGGCCTTGGAGCAGTGAGGGAGGGGGAACTCCATAAGGGGGCACATGCGTTCAGGGTCGGGGCCTATAACTCCATTTCGCACCACGTAGCCGAGGATGGCTAGGCGGTCGGTGCTAAACACGCATTTATCCTTGTTGTATGTAAGGTTAAGGATTTTTGCGGTCTGGAGGAATTTTCGGAGGTTGGTGTCGTGGTCCTGCTGGTCATGGCCGCAGATGGTGACATTATCGAGATACGGGAATGTTGCCGTAAACCGTACCGGTCAACCATTCGGTCCATCTCGCCCTGGAAGACCAAGACCCCGTTGGTGACACCGAAGGGAACCCTTAAGAAGTGATAGAGCCGCCCATCTGCCTCGAAGGCAGTGTATTTGCGGTCACTAGTGCGGATGGGGAGCTGGTGGTAGGCGGACTTGAGATCCGCCGTGGAGAAGACCTTGTAATGCGCGATCCTGTTTACCAGGTCGGATATGCGGGGGAGAGGGTACGCGTCCAGCTGCGTAAACCTGTTGATGGTCTGACTGTAGTCGATGACCATCCTATACTTCTCCCCGGTCTTTATCACCACTACTTGAGCTCTCCAGGGGATGTTACTGGCTTCAATGACCCCTTCCCTCAGTAGCCTTTGGACCTCTGACCTAATAAAGATCCGGTCCTGGGCACTGTAGCGTCTGCTCCTGGTGGCGACTGGTTTGCAATCCGGGGTGAGGTTTGCAAACAGGGAAGGCGGGTCGACCTTAAGGGTCGCGGGGCCGCAGACAGTGAGGGGGGGAGAGGGCCGCTGAATTTGAAGGTCAGACTTTGAAGGTTACACTGGAAGTCTAAACCCAGGAGTGTGGCCGCTCCAGAGGTGGGGAAGGACGTAGAGACGGAAATTTTTGAACTCCCTTCCCTGGACTGTGAGGTTCGCTACACAAAACCCCTTTATCTCCACTGAGTGGGAACCGGAGGCAAGGGAGATTTTTTGATTAACGGGGTGGATGAGGAGAGAACAGCGCCTTACCGTGTCAGGGTGTATGAAGCTCTCCGTGCTCCCAGAGTCGATTAGGCAGGACGTCTCGTGCCCGTTGATGAATACGGCCATCGTAGCAGTTGAGAATGTTCGAGGCCGAGACTGATCCAGAGACACCGAGGCTAATTGCAGCAGTTGAGAGTTCTCTTCGGGCAGTGCGTGGTCAGCCGAGCTGGGGTCCTGGGGGTTCATCCAAGATGGCGGCTCCCATTGGTCGCACATGGCTGGGGGTGCACAAAATGGCGGCGCCCATCCCTCCAATGTGGCGTCTGCGGAACAAGATGGCCGCGACCGCTGGCCGCACGGGGACAGTGGAGAAGTTTGTGGTTGCGGTCCACATTCGCCGCCGGAGACCGCGGCAACCGCACGGGCCTGACATACCCCCACGAAATGGCCCTTTTTGCTGCATCCCTTACAGGAGGATGCGCGGACCGGGCAACGCTGGCGGGGGTGCTTGGCCTGCCCGCAAAAGCAGCAGCGGGCCCCCCGGGGTTGCCAGGCCACCTTGCAGCACAGGCCTGTGGGAGAAATGGGGGAGTCTCGGGGTCGGCCGCGGTGGGGTTCCATGCTGCCCAGGGGGCTGCCGCGCGGTCGGGAACGTAAGCGTGGGCGTTCCTGGAGGCCACGTCCAGGGAGCCTGCAAGGGCCCATGCCTCCCTGAGACACAGGGTGTCCTTTTCTAATAGATGCTGGCGGATTTGAGAAGCTAGCATACCTGCCACGAAAGCGTCCCGGACTAAGAGTTCCGTGTGTTCGCTCGCCGAAACCTGCGGGCAGCTGCAGCTTCTTCCCAACACCAGGAGTGCACGGTAGAATTCCTCCAGCAATTCCCCAGGGGTTTGTCACCTTGTTGCAAGCAAGTGCTGGGCGTAGACCTGGTTTACCGGGCGAATATAGTGTCCTTTTAGCAGCTCTATTGCAGCAACGAAGTCTTTCGCTTCCTCAATTAGGGTGTAAATCTATGGGCTCACCCTTGAGTGCAGGACGTGCAGTTTCTGCTCTCCCGTGGGTGCGTTTTCGGCAGTCCGGAGATACCCTTTAAAACACGCCAGCCAGTGCTTAAAGATTGCCGCTGAGTTCGCCGTGTGGGGGCTAAGTTGCAGACACTCCGGCTTGATTTGGAGCTCCATCCTTTCTTCTTAAATATCTAGCTTATTAAGTTGATGCACGATCAATGACCACTAAAGCGAGGTTGTAGTCCAACTGAAGGCTTTAATAAGCTAGATGCTTCCCCCAGCAGCTCAGGTACAGAATGAAGGCTGCTGGGGCGGCACGGGTTCTTATACCCCGCCTAGCAGGGCGGAGCTATCATACATTCTAACCAATAGAAAGCATACAGTTTCCACCAATGGTGCTTCAGCCTATCAGGTACCGTAATACCTATAACACCACAACTCCATTGAGAGTCCACCTCCCTGGCGCTGCCAGTGGGGGCGGAGAAGTTGGCACTCAGCCAAATCTCCCAATCACTGCAGTGGGACCGGAGATTCTGGCTGCCGTGACCGGGCGGAGAATCCCACCTGTGGTTAATAAAGACTTGCTGTTAACATGCAGAAGGCGATGAAGATGTCTTCACCAGACAAGTTCGATCACCAACTCCATCCCAACATGAGCATCTCCGTTTCTGAACTACAGCACATAAACCAGATAGGAAAAACCTGGCAGGCACGTGACTCCACGTTGCCATGGTTCCAACAGTTACTACCTCGCCATCCTGGAAGCGGGATTAGCGATATCTATTTTCCGGAATCGTCAATGGATTTGACTGGATGACTGATTGGGAGGGGGGATAATGGAAACTTGAACGAAGGAGCTTCTTCGTAAATTAATCAATAATTTATCAATAATGAATCAATAGGAAGCACTCCCCGCTACAGGCCCCACAAATATGCAAGTGACGGTTTATAAATACTTCACCATAAAAACATAACTCCAGCCATTTGCCTGTTTGAAATATCTTCTGAGGGACTGATGGAAATTTGTAACAAAGAAAATTCAAAGCTGCTGCACATGACCGACAATGTTTCGGACCGACTTTTGTTTCGGTGCAACATCGTGGGCCGAAGGGCCTGTACTGCGCTGTATTGTTCTATGTTCTATGTTCTAATGTAATAAATGTTGAACTCCTTCTGGGATAATGATCAGCAGGTTGGGTTTTATCTGTCAACGGGACAGATGCAAATACAAACTTCACATCAATCTCTTATGTCACAACTAGCAGTTCCCCCTGAAGCCATTTATCATGATAGGTCAGAAGAAATACTGTCCTATAAGAGCCCTATACCAGTATACACAATTCTGCTTTTGAAGTGGACTTGTGTGTTTTCCAGCCTGCTGCAGCATGTCCCACATGTTTTTATTGCAGTGAATAGACAACTCAGGAGATTTGTTCAAGGTGCTGTTGAGTCATCGATGAGGTCAATAAAACAATATTGTATAATATTTGTCTTTAATTATTCTCCGGCCTGAGATGGATATATACGTGTGTGTGTGTGTGGTGTCATTCCATAAACGCAATTCAAGATGGTCGCAGTGCCAATAGTCATTTCAAAATTTTAAAGTTTGGCATTTTGAGTATGTCTGTCACACTCCAGGCGTTATATATTTGGTTGCAGGTGAAAAATAATCTGGAATAGCAAAGAGAAAGAAAGTTCTGAAGACTTCTCCCTCCAAAGAAAACTTTTTTTTTTGTTGCAAAAATATACATTATTCGTAAAATATCTGAAAGAACATTACACACATTTCAAAATGGACATCACACAAAGTTCAATAATATTCTGGTTCTACACATATATCATGTTGCCCTCTCGAGGTGCTTCACGACAGTCAAAGAAGCTGATTCCTGGGATGGCGGGACTGACGTATGAGGAGAGATTGAGTCGGTGAGGATTGTATTCACTGGAGTTCAGAAGAATGAGGGGGGATCTCATTGTCACCTTAAGAATTCTAACAGGACTGGACAGGGTAGATTCAGGAAGGATGTTCCCGATGGTGGGGTTGTCCAGAACAAAGGGCACCGTTTGAGGATACGGGGTAGATCATTTAGGACAGAGATGAGGAGAAATTTCTTCACCCAGAGAGTGGTCGGCCTTTGGAATTGGCTGCCACAGAAAACAGTGGAAGTTAAAACATATGTTTTCAAGAGGCAGTTGGATTTCGCACTTCGGGCGAAGGGGATCAAAAGATATGCGGGGGAAAGCGGGATTAGGCTATTGAGTTGGATGGCCAGCCATGATCATAGTGAATGGTGGAGCAGGCTCGAAGGGCTGAAGGGCCTCCTCCTGTTCCTATTCTCCGGGGTGAATTCTCCGCCTACCCAGCTGTGTGTTCCTTGGCGGCACGCCATTGCTGGCAGCGGGATTCTCTGTTTGCCCGCCGGCCAATGGGACTTCCTATTGTGCCCACCCCACGCTGCTGGGAAACCCGCAGCCGGGGCTACATGCGTGTAGTGGAGTGTGGGGGTATGGAGGGCAGGGCTGCTGGGGGTGCGGGGGTGATGGGTGTGGTGGGGTGATTAGGGTAGGTGGGGGAGTGGGAGTAGCAGTGAGAGCAGGGGTGGGAGTGTGGGGGGCTTTTCGGAGTGGTGGGTCTAGAGCTCGGCTGCTGGTGGTCTTGGGGGGGGGGGTTGATGGGGGTGTTGGGCATAGGGAGGTGGTGTTAGGGCTGGTGGTGGGGGTGATGGGATGGGTTTGTGGCTGGTGGTGTTGGTTGGAGGGGCGGGTGTTATGGTGGGGGAAAGGGGTGATGGAGGGGCGTGATGCAGGATGTTTGACTCTGTAAACTGAAGTGTGTCTGAGCTGGGAGAACAAATGTGAGGGGGTGTTTCCTCCGGGAACTAGGAAGCTTCTTGAGATAGAATTCCTCAGTGTGCCGGAAAGTGAGTCAGTCCTGTGAAGCACCTTGGGATGGTTTAGTGCTTAAATGGAATTTATTTTACTTCTTTGCCATGATCTGATTTTTCAAAAATAATGAGAATGATTACGCTCTAGAACAATTTCTATCTATCCATATCGTTCCATGTTACCTCCAGCAATACTAATCTCGGTGCAAATATTTGTACGTGAAGGAAATTTGGGGGAATATAATCCCCGGGCAACTGAGAAAAATGTTTGTCCCACTTTTGAGATGCACGAAAATTGAAAGTTTCCACCATAAGTTTGTTTACTCAACTGAGTACTCAACTGGGGTGGGCACAATGGGACGTCCCATTGGCCGGTGGGGGAATAGAGAATCCCGCTGCCGGTCAACTAATAACTGCCAGAGTCCATGAGAACCTATTTGTCATTCAACATCTCTGTTACCCAACTTCATCACCAGCACCTCACCACTGCAGCAAAGTCTCACTGAAGTATACTCAATGTTCCCAACTGCAGAAATACTGGCACAGGACTGGATTCCCCCTGCAACCAGAGCTTTAGAAGCCATACATTGGGGTCTTTTGGGACCTATGGGATTATGATGCAAGCCCAACAGCCTCATTTTACAAGTGGCAAGTTACATTTGCGCCACACAAGTGCCAGGCAATGACCATCTCCTACAAGAGAGGATCTAACCACCTCCCCTTGACAATCATTGGCATTACCATCGCTGAATCCGCCACAATCAACATCCTGGGGGTTACCATTGTCCAGAAACGGAACTGGACTAGCCACATTAAGGCTGTGGCTACCACGGCAGGTCCAAGACTAGGAATCCTATGGTGACTAACTCACCTGGCCACCCCAAAGCCTGTCCACCATCTACAAGGCACAAGTCAGGAGTGTAATGGAATACTCTCCACTTGCCTGGATGAGCGCAGCTCCAACAACACTCAAGAAGCTCAACACCATCCAGGACAAAGCAGCCCGCTTGATTATTCATCCTTCCACAAACATTCAAACCCTCCACCACCGAAGATCACTTTATCAAGGAAAAACAATATTTATCAGACTTTACTATTGTACTTTAATTGAACTATCAGTCTCTTCACAGGACTCTTCAGTTAAACAGTCTTAAATCTCTAAGTAAACAGTCTCAAATCTACAATAGCTACCTACTTCTAACACGTGCTTCCGTGGATGCACTGCACCCTATCCACAGGTCTATATCGCTGTTTTTGAACTGTTGGTCTCTAAAGACTGGTAAATGCCCGTTCAATAAAGCTGGGACAGGCTGTTCCTCGGTCTTTGAGGATTGACTGATGTTTCAAGATCTGCAGTCGTCGATTTGGGCTTCCCCGCTCGGCTTGGTCTGGTTCTGGGTCTTCGGGTCATCTCACCAGGATGGTCTCCTGGATCTGGTCAGTCAGACGATGCTCGCAATGAGGTACTAGGAGCTGAGGATGCCATGCTGCTCGGCCGCCAGTTGAAGATGCGCTCTGGAGACGCCGTTGAAGAAGGTGCTAAAAGCAGCGAACGCTGGGGTTCCACTTTTACCCACCTCCTTCTCGCTGTTGTGCCCTTGGTTAAGATTCTGTGGCCTGTGTCCAATACTAGCATCGGGCGGGTCAGGAAGATCCAATGAGGTGACTACCTCCCATATATGGAGGTCAAAGAACATGGTTTTGAACCTTCAAGTGCTGTCCTTGTTGCACTCTGCCTCTGGCTTCTACTGAACTGGGTGCCACCAAGTCTGCGTAGCATTCTTCTAACAAAGCAGCTTCACTGGAGGCACAAACAACGGTTCGTTCTGAAACAATGTGGTGGTTAGCACCTGGCCAAGCAGTTCCTGTCTGGTTTCGACGGGAGGCTGATTGTCCAAGGCAGCATGAATACTATCTGTCCATGCTCTGCGGTTTTCGAATTGGTTTAAACTCGGTTTCCACATTTCGAGTTTCTATCCATGTTCATGAAAAAATATCAATATTTCTGCCACAATCCTGGAGGTCATGGGTCACCTGACCACAGGAGGACGTGGGGAATGCCCTCTCTTTAGGAAGCTCTTCTTTCACCTACCCTTTCCTCTTCACTACAACATGTTCTTGTATTTTTCTATTTGATCAATGTCCCGCCAGAACTTTCTTCCCAAACCCCAAATATGCCTCCTTCCTGCTTCCTGTGTTCTGGCTATACTCAAATCAAGATTTACCATGATTCCGCTCCCTTTCTCCTGTTTAATCTCAAACTTGCCCTTTTGCCTTGATTTCAAGTATTGTAGTTTCATTATCTTGTATAATGGGATTTTAATACCACTTGCGGTTAAACCTTTTTTGGATTAATTCAATCCTTACTTTCCTGAGTTCAATATTTCTTTCTCAACAGTTGTAATCAGAGATAACTACTCTGTGTTCCTTATTTTTTATTGGACCTTGTTTGTCTTTTTTTAGCTCACTTGGTGTTTTGTAATCAAGAAGACTAATAAGACCATAAGAGATCGGAACAGGAGTAGGCAGTTCGCCCCCTCAAGCCTGCTCTACCTAACAATAGGATCATGGCCTGCTCCAACATTCCTCACGCCCACTTTCCTGCCCTTTCCCCGTAACCCTTGATCCCCTCACTGCTCAATAATCTGTCTATCATAGCCTTAAATATGCACAAGGACTCTGTCCTCACAGCTTTCTGCGGCAAGGAATTCCATAGACTCACAACCTTCTGAGAAAAGTAATTCATCCTCATCGCCGTCTTAAATTGGCACCCTTTATTTTGAGACTATGAGCTCTAATCCTAGATTCTCCCATGAGGGGAAAATCCTCTCAACATTTACCGTCAAGCCCCTTAAAAATCCCATATGAGATATGAGGGGCTGGTTTAGCACACTGGGCTAAATAGCTGGCTTTTAAAACAGACCAAGGCAGGCCAGCAGCACGGTTCAATTCCTGTACCAGCCTCCCCGAACAGGCGCCGGAATGTGGCGACTAGGGGCTTTTCACAGTAACTTCATTTGAAGCCTACTTGTGACAATAAGCGATTTCCATGAGGAATGAGATCACCTCTCATTCTTCTAAATTCCTGTTTAACCTTTGTTCATTAGACAATCCCTCCATACCATGGATCATCCTAGTGAACCTTCTCTGAACTGCCTCTATTTAAATATCCTTCCTTAAATAAGTGGACTAAAACTACTCTCAGTGCTCCAAATGTGGTCTCACCAGTACCTTGTACAGTTGCAGCAAGGCCTACTCTTATACTCCAACCACCTTGAAATAAGGGCCGACATTCCATTAGCCTTCCTGATTACCTGCTGCACCTGTGTGCTAACTTTTTGTGTTTCGTGCACAAGTACCCCAACACAAGTCCCTTTGTGTTGCAGCTTTCTGCAGTTTCTCTCCATTTATATAGTACTCTGTTCTTTTGCTCTCCCTTCCAAAATGCACAACTTCACATTTTCCCGCCATTTACCAACCTTGTGCCCAAGTACTTAACCTATCAATATATCTTTGCAAAATATTGGTATCCCTCTCGCAACTTGCCTTTCCACCCATCTTTGTGTCGTTTGCAAATTTGGCAACAGTACATTTGCGTCCTTCCTCCAAGTAATTAATATATGTTTTAAACAGTTGCGATCCCAGAACTGAACCCTGTGGAACCCCACTAGTTACAGGTCGCCAACCTGAAAAATAGCCCCTTATCCCCACTCGTTGTTTCCTGCCCATTAGCCAATTCTCTATCCATGCCAATATACTACCTCCAACACCATGGGCAATCCTTTATTGTGAGAGGAATGGAACGTGAAAGTAAAGATGTTTTGCTTCAATTATACAGGGCATTGGTGAGCTCACATCTTGAATACTGTGCGCAGTTTTGGTCTCCTTTTCTACATAAATTGGCGGGCAATTCAGAGGTTTTACTTGATTGATATCTAGAATGAGCAGGTTGCCTTAAGAGGAAAGGTTAGCCAGACTGGGGTTGTTACCACTGGAGTTTAGAAGAGTTTAGACGAGTGAGGGGTGACTTGATTGAAGTATGTAAGATCTTGAACAGTCTTGACCTGGTGGACGTGGAAAGGATCTTTCCTCTTGTGGGTTAGTTCAGAACTAAGGGGGTCACACTTTTTGGACCGAGACAAGGAACTTTTATTTCTCTCTCAGAGGGCTGTGCAACTTTGGAATTTTCTGCCTCAGAAGACGGTGGGGGACGGACCATTGAATATTTTTAAGGCAGAGGTAGATAGAGTCTTGTTATGGAAGGAAATCAAAGGTTATCGGGGGTAGAGGGTGTGGTGATAGGTCTGTGAATAATATATGCAGTTAGCAATGCGACCTCCAACCAGCTGATGGCGTCAGATCTTGTCCACGTGATGTGGCAGACTCTTGTGGCAGTAAGGCGTACACAAGGACAGTCGCACATCGGGTAGTTCCAGAGCAACCTAATCTATATTGCATTCTGTATCCTTCCACGTGTTCATCAATAAATCATCGTTCTAAATAGCTGATCAGTAGTTCTGTGGGCATCATTGCAACAGCAAGACCGCAGAACACAACAGAGAGAAACATGGAACAAGAAACGCAAACAGATCAGCCATGATCTTACTGAATGACGGAGCAGGCTCGAGGGGCCGAATGGCCTGCTCCTGTTCCTATTTTGTAGCATTCCCATTAACCGTGCCTTGCAAAAAAACCCTCAATTTTCTGTAAATCTTGCGGAGTAAACATTATAGGATGTTTAAACCCTGGGCTGTGCTCCTAATTGAGCTAAAACACAGAAATAATGAACAATTAGAGGCTTTGTGAGATGGAGGTAAGGTCTTCATCTCTCACCCCCACAACCCAAAGACGTGCAGGGTAGGTGGATCGGCAACGCCAAATTGCCCCTTAATTGGAAGAAAAATAATTGGGTACTCTGAATTTATTTTAAAAAAGCAAAGTGAGAAGAGTTGGAAAAGAAAGAAACAACAGCTTCTTCAAGGTGCGACAGGAAAGGCAAGTCTTGTTACTAATCTGGCGTAGAACAAATTGTGCAGGAATGAAAAAAGGCAGCATGTTGCCAGAGTGAACAGCATGGAGGATTGTAGTTTGTAATTTATCATCATATTTAGGACAGTGTTTCTCCTTTTAGCTTGTGGGAAGCATATGGTGAATTGCATTTGCAGAATGCTGCAAATCATTTTTATTGTATGTCCATTTGCCTCGCAAGGTATGAGTGATAAGCAAAGATGACAGTGCCTGAACCCCACCAGCTTCATGGCACGTGAGCTGTGCACTGCAGAGCAGTCACTGGTGAGTGTACTGATGAGTGCACCTTTTTACCTATTATTCAAAGGTGTCATTTATTTCACACTCGCCTGAATCACTTAGGACGTGGCCAGGTCCATCACCACTCACTCCCACCCTCCCAGGGTATGTGTGTCACATCACTCCAGGGTGCTGGGACTCTGTTGGCACCATCAACGGGTCACTGTCGAGGGCAGGGGGAGGGGGTGATGACCCACAGAGAGCTGGGCTCTGGTGCTCCTCAATGAGACTATGCCATAGTCTGACCCTTGCCTGTCTGCTGAGTGCTCGCTCACACCCATTGGGGGATGCCTGGAGAGGTGGGCCAAGGGTGCGGAGGTCAGCCGCATTGGGGAAGAAAGTGACTGAGTCAACATACTGGTTGTGCACAAGGGTTTTTAATGTGAGATACAATTCCATCGGGCAGCACGGTAGCACTGTGGCTTCACAGCGCCAGGGTCCCAGGTTCAATTCCCCACTGGGTCACTGCCTGTGCGGAGTCTGCACGTTCTCCCCGTGTGACATCTGGGATAACATGTTCACATCACGGTTCGTACGGACAGCTGAGATTTGAGCTCTTTCTTAAAGGCTTTTATTTTGGCTCTAGTTATGTAGAAAATGTGTACCCTGTGCATTTAAACTCACCTGTCAAACAAGTCATTCCTCGTTTGAGGCAGAACAGAACTCTGCTTCCGCAACAGAGTTCACAGACTACACGGGTTCATCTCTTGAAATTAAAATAACTTATTGTCACAAGTAGGCTTCAATGATGTTACTGTGAAAAGCCCCTAGTCGCCACATTCCGGCGCCTGTTCGGGGAGGCCGGTACAGGAATTGAACTGTGCTGCTGGCCTGCTTGGTCTGCTTTAAAAGCCAGCGATTGAGCCCAGTGAGCTAAACCAGCCCCTTTAATATACCCTCTAATGAAGTCCTCCTTTCGCTCAAGTCCCATTTTATTTCTCCCCACAGTGCAACTTGCAGCCTGAGCATCTTATTATTGTAACTTATCCTGATCTCAGTGTTGCCTGGCAAAAAAAAAAATTGAAATACAGCAGATCCTTGTATTCCTTCATATCCCATATCACTTGGTCCTTTATTCTGAGAGCTTCATCCACCAAACAGATCTAAAAGTGGCCTGGCGCCTTTTGCCATTTCTCTGATTTATCTGCATCTGGATATCCCGTCACTTCTATTTTAGCTTCTGGGCCTTTGGTCGAAGCAGTAATCTTGCTCAAATGCAACATCGCATTCTGGTCCCACCTTTTCTCACTTGCTTGAATCTCAATTTTCCAAAACGCCAAAAGCAGATGCTGGAAATCTAAAATGAAATATTACATCTACATAACATTCCTGAAATATTTTCTGCCATGGCATTACTTGTTTGTGCATGCTTTATGACATGCGACAACTTGCATGCGGATTATTTTGTAACAACATAGGATAGAATTCATAGAAGCCCGACAGTGCAGAAGGAGGCCATTCGGCCCATCGAGTCTGCACTGACCCTCTGAAGGAGCGCCATTCCTCGACCCACTCCCCCACCCTATCCCCGTAACCCCCCACACACACACACACATAACCTGCACATCTTTGGACACTAAGGGGAAATTTTAGCATGGTCAATCCAACCAACCTGCGCAATGTTGGACTGTGGGAGGAAACCGGAGCACATGGAGGAAACCCACGCAGACACGGGGAGAACGTGCAAACTCCACACAGGCAGTCACCCAAGGCCGGAATTGAATGCGGGTCCCTGGCGCTGTGTGGCAGCAGTGCTAATCACTGTGCCACCATGCCACCCATATCTAAGATGCAGGCATCCAGAGCAGGTGGACTGCATCGATATACCCTGATCTGAAACTCCCAAGAAGGAGGCTCAAGTTGCTGGCATGTGGCAATGGTAACAGTTACATCATGGCAGACAGCAAAGGGAATAATTAGAGCCCTGTGTATATACACTTTGCTGTGAACATTGATGAAGTCCTGCATTAGCCTGATGGTCCAAGCAATGGAGTGTCTGGGAGAATATGTTCACAAACAGGGAGACATAAACATCAATCCCGGTACGTGCATCATGCCATGGGAAAGAGGAACAGTTGTTATCGGAAAATTTATAGGTAAGTTTATTCAATTGTTTCTACACGGTTCATTATCTTTAATCTATGGATGATGTTATCAATGTATTTTTAGAAATATATAATGGAAAAGGTAAGAAATTTTCCTAACAGTTGCAAAACATCAGAATTCTTCACAAAAATATGTTTACGGGATTATAGGTATTGTTGGCTAGACCAGCATTTATTTCCTATCCCGAATTGCCCTTGAGAAGGTGGTGGTGAGCTGCCTTCTTGAACCGCTGTAGATACATCCATAGTGCTGTTAGGGTTAGGGAGTTCCTGGATTTTGACCCAGTGATATATTTCCAAGTCAGGATGGCGAGTGACCTGGAGGAGAACCTCGAGGCGGTGATGTTTCTATACGTCCATTGACCTTGTCCTTCTAGATGGTAGTGGTCGTGGGTTTGGAAGGTGCTGCCTAAGGAGGCTTACTGAGTTCCTGCAATTGCATCTTGTAGATGGTACACATGGCTGCCACTGTATGTCGGTGGTGGAGGGATTGAATGTTTGTGGAAAGGGTAGTAATCAAGTGGGCTGCTTTGTCCTGGATGGTGTTGAGCTTCTTGAGTGTTGTTTGAGCTGCACTCACCCAGGCAAGTGGAGAGTATTCCATTACAATCCTGACTTGTGCCTTGTAGATGGTGGACAGGCTTTGGAGAGTCATAACTTGAGTTACTCGCCGCAGGACATCTCCGCAGGGATTCTCCGCTTGCCAACTCCGATTTCATAATCGGCGATCGGGCGGAGAATCCCTTCTTACGACCGAATCGGGAGGGGCACCTGTTTTCAGATGCTCTGCCCCCTCCGAAACAGCATCATCGAGGAGTCTGCTGCACGCCATTGGGACGGCCTCAGCCCCTCCCCTTCATGCTCTGCCCCCGATGGACTGATTTCCCGGCCGCGCGGAGCAAGTATGGTCTCAGCGGTCGGGAACCCGACGTGACGGCTGCGGACTGTGACCAGCGGCGCCACAGTCGGGCAGGAGCCGTGCTGCTGGCCAGGGGGGCTGCGATGAGGGCTGGGGGGACTGGTGGGGGTGGCCCGGAGGTTGCAAGGAGGTGTCCCGGGGGGGGGGGGGTCTGCACGCATCCAGCACCATGTTGTGTGGCGTGACTGCTGCAGGTCATCACCGTGTGCATGCGCAGCCACACACCCAGCGTTTTACGTGGCTTGGCTACTAGCCCCTCACCAGTTGGAGCATTGGTACTGGGGCCTCGCCGATTTTTCCCACATAAAATGCCATGGATCCGCCGGCCATAACCCCAAAATCGGAGAATCCAGCCCCTAGCCTCTGACCTGCTCTTATAGCCAGTTTTATATATGGCCAGTCCAATTCAGTCCCGGGTCAATGGTAACTCCTAAGGAGTTGATAGCAATGGATTTGTCGATGGGAATGCCACTGAATGTCAAGGGGTGATGGTTAGCTTGATGGAGAGAATTTTGGCAGAATCTAATTTGTTTAACCACAGAAAAGGAACTACGCATTTAAAGGACTGATAGAAATGGGAGCTGAATTTACCTGTGGGATGCAGTTGTCCAATGTTAGAGTGCAGTCCTTTGTTGCTACATTCCTACAATATTTTTAATTATATAGATAGATGTGGATTATTCCATAAATCCGATTGAATTCATTTATCTTAAATGATTTATTAAGTAGCACTGAGAGGATTTAACCTGTGCTTTGCTGATAACTACAGTCAATTCGACAAAGAAATTGTAAAAAAAAGAAATTCCTTTGCTTTTGAGAAAACAGGACATGTGGTAATAAACGTCCAATTTGTTGTAGTAAGGTGACTTATTTATTGGCATTCAGCAGCAGGAATCAACAATTCAACAAGTCAAGTCACATCAGCCTCCAACCAGAACAGCCACTAATATCAATGCGATGTGTTATCACCCGCACAGGTCTTACGGGGTAGGGTTGACCCACTATCCCATGGAGCTTGCAGAATATAAACTCCCCTCCATAAGGGAGCGGGGGACCCTTAACTAAGCTCACGTGCCTTTGTATAAATAGAGTCGGCCACTCGACTAGAGAAGACCCAGCAGGGAACTACTGGAGCTGTACATAATAGTTAATGTGTTAAATAAAATAGGTTCAGTTTTTCTCTACAACTTGGTGTGGACTCCTTTCGCTGCCCCTTACAAAACAATGCGATAAATCGGCACTTCAAGTTAATTTACTGATGTCCGTCGGCATCTAAGCATTGGCACGACCTGGGTAAAGTTCCTGTGTATTCATAGAGCTTCTTCATCAAAATATGATTATTGCCATATTACACCTGGCAGCAGATTTATTTTTGAGGATTGGACTGGGAGTGAAGGCGACTGATGGGGAGTTGGGGGAGGGAGACAGTCAGTAATGTGGTTGCTTATAACTTTAAAATAATTGGAGGGCTGCCAGGCAAGTGATTGGTGATTTACGAGGCTAAGCGTTATACACGACAATGAAATCTGGAGATGTTTCTCTAGGGTTGAGAGCACGATAACTTGTGTCAAGATGCGTGGAGACCCGATGGCGCACAGCACATATTTCCCCACTTAACACTGTGCTATCGTTTTATCTACCGTTAACAATCTTTTCGGCCAAACCGGCGGCGGAGTCAAAATGGGAAGAAGATTCGCGATGCGTGTTGGTAGATTGCAGACACTGAGCCTCAAGCATACGTTGAATCATTCCAACTGGACATGCTGTTTTGAACCAGCGTAGGGAAGACTCTGGGTGCAACGCAGTGTCTAAATAGCGTACTATGTTTAAAGTTACAGCTAACACCTGTTGGAACACAAATTATCAAAAGGTCAATCAAATTGTTGTATAAGCACAAATCAGCCTTCAAATTAAGCAGATGTACCCTAAACCTGAAACATTTCATTTGAACTATTACCACTTACATAAATAATGAAACCTACTGGCAGATTGACTGACGGTGCTGATATTTTATCCCAGTACATGGAGTGAACTGTGTCAAACAAAACTGTAACCTTTAATGTGTCAATACACTCCACTCCATGCTAATTATTTCATCTCAGTCACAGTGCCTTGAACAAAGAGAGCATCAACACAGTACGGCATAGCAGATCCTTTAAAAACACACAGTATTGCAGATGTGATGGACAGATTAATACTGTTGGACTCATACTGTGTTGGACTTGCAGTCCAGTCCTAAGTAAGGTTCTGGCACTGGAGAAAAGTTTATGTGTGTACACATATATGGATGTATGTAATTCCAAGATTTATTGAACACAAAATGTTCTTGATTACAAGGAAGGAAATATGTCTATGTCAATAGGAAAGAGTCTACAAATCTTTTATTCCATACCTATTATACTCACATGTTGGATATCCATGGGGTACAAGAGGGTCACCAATCTAGGTGATTTATCATCAGGCGGATTCTATATTCATATTGTTATTGGATATGATGTAAATTTAGCATTGCGTATTCACCATTGGAAACAAGCCCCAGTTCTCAAAGTCATAGAGTTTTACAGCACAAAAAGAGGCCCTTCAGCCCATCTTTTCTGTCCTGGCCACCAAGCACCTATCTATTCATATCTCAATTTCCAGCTCCTGGTCCATAGCCTTGTATGCTATGGCGTTTCAAGAGAGTTAACTCCATGCCTTCACCCTTTACTGTATATTTGTTAAGTCACTATCTGAATCTTCTGCAGCAGAACATGTCTGTGACCTAATTCTCCAGAGAGATAGCAAACAAAACATCTTTTACTCCTGGCCTAGTTGCAACATATCATGCCTGGTGACTCACCACATGTTGAACCCAACTCTGTGCTAAACTACAAGGTAACTGCAGTGCCAATAATACCTGAGTTGGTGGTTTCAAGTGTTGGATCAGGTTACGGGGCTCCTGCATAAGTGATGTGCTGCTTTTCATCCTCAATGCCCCCACCGCCCCCTCCCCCAGAAGCTCCTCCGGTTGGGCAGACTGGAGTTCTTGTGTGTCTGAAATCCGGGATTCAGATCCGGGAGTGGAGTGAGAACCAAGGAATTCATGGACATTCCATCTCCAGCTTGTTCAACACAGGGAGCAGGATGAGGGGCGTGCTGGGAATCAAGAAGGGGCATAAGGCAGGAAGATGCAATCACCTTCGGTATTATCACGAATGCTGTTGGCAGATACATGGACAACCGTCTCCTCCACAGGGGCCGTTGTTCTTGGTTTGCTTCCTGATATTGTGCAACACCTTGTCTTACAAGAGGAAGGACAGAATGTCACTGATTGAGTTGCACTGTGTTTTGATGATAGCTTAATAGCTGGAGGCATGTGGGGGCAACGACAGGCGGAGGTGAGGCTGGCAGCATTGGCAGGTGCGTGAGAGTGAGGTGGAATACCTGGATGTTAGAATGTGCATTTAGAGTTCCGGGGAGTGTTAACACGTAAGCGGTGTGGCTGCAGTGATTGAGCAGTATGAGAGGTTGATGGTGTAGTGGGTGGGAGATGTCAGGGGGAGATGTATTCACCGACCTTGACTACTCGCATGAGGGATTTAGACACCTCGTGGCAGTGCTGTCAGGGTCTCGGATTCAATCACTCAGAAGTGACCATTCACCTGCTCACACTACCTTCAGAATCTCCTGTACTTGACATCCACCCCCATCCCCCCAACCCCACCACCCCTACCCCTAAGGAGCATGGGGTCTCTCCTCCTGCTGCAGCACTAATGCCTCCAGTGCCGTATCTGTTAATTTGGATCCCTGTGTGAGTGTTTTTTCTACAATTCCAATTGCACCAATCTTTTGACCACTTTCCTTTCAAAAGGCAGACTGCCTTTAAGAAGAGCAGCCTGCCTGATCCAGGTGATCAGCAAACAACACTGCCGATGCCACCGACTCTGCAAAACCGCCCAGCAAAAGTGCAAGAGGCTGGCACTGGGGGAGGCCCAGAATAACGCAGCTAAGGTGGGCAGACCAGTTAAGTTGTCTTACCCACCTTGGTGTGAAAGGGTGCAGACACATCGTGACTTGCAACTCCCCACCCAGAAATCGGGCAATTGAGTTTCACGCCATAAAGAAATTACTCCTATTCTATTTCCTCACACTTTTCATAACAATTGGGTGACTAACAACACTGATTGCCCAAACAGAGGAAATAAGTGTTTCCCTATTTATCCTACCATAAATCTTTACTTGGTTCTCTGTTTAAGTGCAAACAATTCCAGAATCTTAAATGACCTCTCATAACTATAGACCCTCAATCTCTGTTATCATCTAACACTGTATTCTTTCGATGGCTCACATCCAACTTTTTTTTCGAGGACGCACTTTTTCTAATCGACCCACGTTTGCCACCCACACTGACCATCCACAACGGTCGACCTTTGCGACACCCGCCACATTCGCCTACCTTTAATGCAAAAGGGGAGCCTCCTTGGTCCTCACGATCTCACTTGAATAAGGTTCAAAAGAGGAGAGGGCAATGCGCTTATCAGGTGCAGAACCTTTGTGCTGTCTTCATCTTTATGGAAGCAGAAAATCCAACCTCACATGTGTAGGTCATCGTGATGGACAATAGCAACAAAATGTTTGTTTTACTCAGCACTGGACACTCCTGGGAGATGCTACTCCAGAATGCTGACAGTCTCATGGGGTTTTGGCGTGTTTTTAATGTGCTGTCACAGGTCAGATATAGTAGCGTATTCTTTTCATTTGGAGTCAGCTGTAAGTTAATAACTGACTCTGGGGTCTCAACCTCAAAAGGAATTTTTCACCCACCACTTCTCTTTCAAAATCTGAAATTTCTCCTCCCATTTGTCAGTACCTCCCTGCATATAACACATTTGGACTTTGCATCTTCATTTGCATTGGCACAATTGGACAAAACCATACCTCAAGAAATCATCTTCCTACTGCTTTGTTCCCGGGTTAAGGATCTTCTTTGCAGGCTGTTAACCAGAGGCCCACCCGGGTGCCTCCGATCACCTGAGAGACCACCCCCTCCCAAAGTGCCATTCAACCTGTCCCCATTTGTGGAGACCAGTGCTAAACAGATCTCGCTCGGGGTCTCCTCTGCAAGGAGGTTCGATTCCGGGCACTGGTTAGATCCGGTGGAAATGTATCTAAATGTGCCTAACGACACACTTGAATATGCAAATTTAGATCCTATTGTGGGCGGGTTCCAGATCGCGACATCTCAAGAGATCACGAGGCGGAGTGAGCCGGATAAATCTCGCGAGAGGCCTCTTGCGAGATTTACTAGACAGGTTGTGGCCTCTGTCAGATGCAGGCGTTAGATTTTGCCCCAAGAAGCACTGTGTGGAGGAAGGGCACAAAATGTACTTTTTGGCGGAAGGTTTCAAAGCCCTTCACTTAGAGAAGTTTGATAGCACCGGCGCTGATCTACCTGACTGAATCCTGAAAGACATGTCTGCCAGACTAGTATGTCACAAGAGAAACAAGAAAAGGAAAAAACTTATTTGATCTCGTCCTCACCAATCTACCTGCCACAGATTCATTTGTCCGTGACAGTATCGGTACAAGTGACCACCAAACGGTCCCTCTGGAGACAAACTTCCACCTTCACTCTGAGGACACTTTGTTGTGTAGCATGATCGTCATGTTAAATTGGTTTGATCTCCTGAGCCCTGATTGTCTTTGAAGTGAATTTAATCTCCCGTATCTTCATCATGAGTACCGCTGAATTCCATTTCCTTAACATCTTCCATTTCTGCCCCTAAATCTGAATCCACTGATTCCGAATAGGTCCAGCAGCCCAAAACTGGGCATCAATGAGGCACAACTGACTGTCAATAGCCACAGAATTACATTCCACCACAATTAATAACCTTACTGTCCACCACATCCCTCACTCTAGCATCAACATGCTACCAGATTGGTCAAACTGGTCATTGTCTGGAGTAGATGACCACCATGACCTCCTGGATGCCCTGATGAGCGGCATACTGGGCTACGTCGGTGGTGTCTCACACGTCGACCTGTAAGGACTGGACACTTAACATTTACGGTGATGATAATTTTGATAGGTGCTGACAGGAGCTTCCTCACTCCAGTGTGATACTCCCGGTCGGGTTGCAAGAGGACAGTTCAGTGGTAACCTTTGTGTTGAACCTTAGTCACCTCAAGCATTGTTCCTGGATCAGGTGTAGGTAGGAGAAGTGTTCCTGAAAAACCTTGATCATCGTGCCTTCTTTGGAGACATTTCCTCTTCACTGAGCTTCCCCTCTCTGCAGTTTCTGCTCCATCTCATGGCCATGATACAGCCACAGACTCCATACCTCTGTCAGTGATTTCTCCGTCTTTCCTAATTTTATGCAAAAATCAAAGATCAGCTGCAAGAACACAGCACAGAATTTCCACAAGCTCAGCCTAAGAAGAAATAAGTCGAAAACACTTCACCTGCAAATTGGTGCCTGTAACTTTGAATAACATTGGAGCTGAGTCCATCTTGTCAAAGAGATCTAGGAGTACAGGTCCACAGGTCATTGAAAGGGGCAACACAGGTGGAGAAGGTAGTCAAGAAGGCATACGGCATGCTTGCCTTCATTGGCCGGGGCATTGAGTATAAGAATTGGCAAGTCATGTTGCAGCTGTATAGAACCTTAGTTAGGCCACACTTGGAGTATAGTGTTCAATTCTGGTCACCACACTACCAGAAGGATGTGGAGGCTTTAGAGAGGGTGCAGAAGAGATTTACCAGAATGTTGCCTGGTATGGAGGGCATAAGCTATGAGGAGCGATTGAATAAACTCGGTTTGTTCTCACTGGAACGAAGGAGGTTGAGGGGCGACCTGATAGAGGTATACAAAATTATGAGGGACATAGACAGAGTGGATAGTCAGAGGCTTTTCCCCAGGGTAGAGGGGTCAATTACTAGGGGGCATAGGTTTAAGGTGAGAGGGGCAAGGTTTAGAGTAGATGTACGAGGCAAGTTTTTTACGCAGAGGGTAGTGGGTGCCTGGAACTCGCTACCGGAGGAGGTAGTGGAAGCAGGGACGATAGGGACATTTAAGGGGCATCTTGACAAATATATGAATAGGATGGGAATAGAAGGATACGGACCCAGGAAGTGTAGAAGATTGTAGTTTAGTCGGGCAGTATGGTCGGCACGGGCTTGGAGGGCCGAAGGGCCTGTTCCTGTGCTGTACATTTCTTTGTTCTTTGTTCTTTGTTCTTTTGTCTTAAACTATCCATTTAGAATTGAGTAATCTGACAATCCGTTCACCCCGTTCCTCATCACGCGGTGCCTATTAATACTCCAGAGTAATTGTACAGTACAAATGCCATCCACAGGCAACAGAGACCCACCAGCGCCCTCTGCAGTCAATGGCAGTAAACTGCAAACGCATGCATTCCTGTTTTGCAAGGTTTTATTGTGCTAATAACTAAGTCCTGGTAAATATGTGACTAGTTATTCAGCAAACTAACTGTTGGTGTTCTGTTACTAAAACACAAGCAAGGCGGAGAATATTCACTGTCAATAGCATCACAAGGCTCCCTTATTTTTAATGACATTTCAGCTTTCAATTGACTGGAGGTTTGCAATCTGTACTGAGACAGAGAAAACTGCGTAAAAACGCCTTCCAAAAAAACAAACAAATGGGGATTGACATTACATTTGTGAAAGTGTACAAACTCAGCAATAGCATGATGGGAAAAATAGCCAACTTATGTAACCAAGTGTGAGACAGCTGTGTCAGCTAAGTGCCAAGATCAGACCCTGACAAACTAGACAAAGCTAAGAATCCACATAATTGTATCATACAAGGCCAGAAGAGGGAAGATAGTGCCTGACCTTATTAAAACCTGATAACAAAGCCACAATCTAGGAATGTCCTAATAACACAACTTCCTCATCAAGGGTCATATAGGTGTCCACCCCGACCCCACAGCCCACCTCCTGGCCACTGCCTGCCACTCCCCCGGCCCTGGCAGAAGCCCCCCCCCCCCGGCCAGCAACACAATTGTCAGCAAACTATGGCCATGTTGGACACTTTCCCCACCCCCTCTCTCTCCCTCAGAAGCCACAACGCCAATTTCACGATTTTTAAGTGAACCGCGCCTTCGGAAACTCGGTCCATCGGAGGGGGAGAATCGTGGCGGCCCCGGAGAATACCGACGGTATGCAAACGGTGTCGACTGCACATGCATTCCAGGCCACATTGATGCCGCTGTCGAGGTGACGGAGTATAGTGATTTACCGACAAATTGGCGCTCGCTGCGATTTTGGCGTCAGAACCTATTCTCCGCCCAATCGCGTTTCCCTATTTTGCCGTCAGCCGAGGGAGAATCTCACCCATGATTTTTCAATGAAATACCGGATAGCTACAGTTTCCAAACTGTTGTTCTGCCTTTTCAGTTGAATGCACTGGTAGGTGAGCCTATCTTTACCAGCAAATGGAAACATCACAAAAGGTATTTCTGCTTATAATGAGAAAGTAACATAAAAGTTAAAAACAGTAAATAGAGTGGGCATGGTTTCTAAAACCAAATTAGCACCCTATAAAGTCAGCAGCAAGTACCAGTCACTGGAACCTGCGTTGAGCCCAACCACTGCAACTTTAAACCAAGTAGGAATGACGGCATCATCTTTTTTTTTTTGAAGACTGGTGAAGCAATCTGTAAATCAATTCCACGCAAGGAACATGATGCATATTCAACTTACTGAACATCATGAGGAGACGATAAAACTGTCTTGTGTTGAACTGCAAAAATGCACGAGGCAGCTGTAGGCCGAATCAAGGAATGAGGCCTGTCATTTCCACCATTGCGTGGCCTCCGATTCCATACTTCAAAGCACAATGGAATTGCTGGTGGCAGTAACCCATTGCGTCCTGCGTCTGGGCCTAAGGACTGCACCCCACCCAGAAGGCCCGAGGCCTGAGGTGAACACGAGATTGGGCCGGTTTGATCGGGCCTCCTTATAGTGGGAGAGCCAGCAACAACACGTGCCCTACCACGGAGGGGTTGGCCATTATAAAATAATATATTTCTCAGCAAATTGCAGAAGGAGGTGGCCATCAGAAATACCATGAAAGCCCGTGAGGAGACCCCAATTCCTCCTGCCTCCTCCGGAAGGATTTCTCAAATGTAAAAAAAGCTTACAGTACTGAAGAATCCCAAATTCACCAGGCCCTGTTCTAGCTCCACTCATCTCTACCCAATTTCCCAGAAAAGGAGCTTAAAATCGGATTCTGGGCCCTCATTACAGATAGAAAGGGCCATGAGGAGCAACCTGAGAAATGACCTGACCTCACATCAGGTCCGACAAATGTTGGGCATTCTTTGGGTTCGGGGTCATAGTCCCCAAAATTGTCCCTTGCTGAGCCCTGGTATTTGTTATTTCAGCTGGAGGTAGCTGGGTGCAATGAGGCCATGGGCGGCACGGTGGTACAGTGGTTAGCACTGCTGCCTCACAACTCCAGGGACCCGGGTTCAATTCCGGCCGAGGGTGACTGTCTCTGTGGAGTTTGCACGTTCTCCCGGTGTCTGCGTGGGTTTCCTCCGGGTGCTCCTGTTTCCTCCCACAGTCCAAAGATGTGCCGGTTAAGTGGATTGGCCATGCTATTGCCCCTTAGCATCTAAAAGGTCAGGTGGGGTTACTGGGTTATGGGGTTAGGGTGGAGGCGTGGGCTTAAGTTTAAGTAGGGTGCTCTTTCCAAGGGCCGGTGCAGACTCGATGGGCCGAATGGCCTCCTCCTGCAATTTTAAATTCTAAACCTTACAAGTCATCGGTTCGCCCGCAGTTAGAAGATTGTGTCCAACTTTGGGGACTCTACTTGAGGAACAATATCAAAGCCATGGAGATGAACAGACATTAAATAAAGCAATGACACACTGAAGAGGCTTTAATTATGATTAATTATCAGTCACTTGAAGTGGTTTCTGAATACAATTAAATCTTCCGTCTCAGATTACATTATAGCTGCCTAACAATGAATGCTCAAGGTTTGAATTTTCTGATATTTAAATTTAATTTACAATGTTTTTAAATTTAGATTTGCATGCTCAAAATAAAACGTGAGAACATTAGTTCGGAGATTTTCTCCAAAAAGATGCGTTTGCCTTTGTGAGTTTTCGGAACAATTGGATTCTACATAGGAACTTGTTATGAAATTCTCGGAACCTGAAACCATCATTCCAACCAGTAACGAAGTGGTCCTGTTTATTGATGCTCTGGCAATGGGGGAATGCATGTTTGACTTCATTGAATCTTTAGTCCTCGGTGCGTATGCCAGCTCTTTGAAAGAGCTATCCCATTCTCCCCACTCCCCGACTCTTTCGCCACATAACCTTGCAACGCTTTCTTCTTCAAGAATTTATCCAATTCCCTTTTAAAACTATTACATCTGCTTCCTGCCCACTCTTACAGGCAGTGCATCCCAGGTTGTAACGCGCTGTGTTAAAAACAATTCTCATTTGCAACCAGAACTGCCCTCCACTTGACTGGGGAAATTCCAGCCAGAGTATGGATGGCCCAGAACTTTCCAGACAGACACTGCAGTTGGCTTTTGAATACCAGCTGTGCATGTCCCAACTTTTCAGTCAGTTTTAGCATGCGGCATGTGGATATCTTTAGAGTAGATGAAAAGTGAATTAAAAGTGGTCAAAATATTTTTTTTTAGCACTACTGAGCCTGCCACTTTTGACAAAGAGATTGTGTAATCTTATTCAGAACCAAACTCATTGCATCTTTGGAGAAATTGACTTCAATTTCCATTGGCAAGTTTAACTTTGCAAAGTATATATTGAACATGTAGGAGCAGAAGTGGGTCATTCAGAGCTTCAAATCTGTTCCATCAGGGACTATGGGGACTTGATCTTACCTTTACTATCCATTTAGATTGTGGCTTGATGTTGTACCTTGACTTAATCCACCCATTTCAGCTGTATTCATTTGTTCTTGTCCAACAAAAGCCTGTCGATCTCAGATTTAAAGTTATAAATCTACTACTGCTTTTAGTAGGTTATCCATCACTACTACTGCCCTTTCCATGAAGAAGTGTTTCTGAACTTGTTCGCTCAAATTGGTTGATTAAATTCATGGCGGGAGAAATGGTGTAGGAGGAAGGGCATCAGATTCCTGAGGCATTGGGAGCGGTGGGACCTTTACAAAATGGGCGGGTTACATCTTAAAAGGACTGGCACTGATATGCTCACAGGGAGACGTTCCGGTGTTGTTGGGGTGGGTTTAAACTATCTTCGTCTAATCAAATGCGGAAGGAAGGCAGCACGGTGGCGCAGTGGGTTAGCCCTGCTGCCTCACGGCGCTGAGGTCCCAGGTTCGATCCCGGCTCTAGGTCACTGTCTGTGTGGAGTTTGCACATTCTCCCCAGGTCTGCATGGGTTTCACCCCCACAACTCAAAGATTTGCAGGGTAGGTGGATTGTGTTATGGGAGAGGCGTTTTCAGAACCCCAAAATGTATCATGGAGTTCAACCAACCTCTCCCTTTAATGGATTGTTGCTTTTGAAGCATGCGGCTTGTTCTCCAGGTGTGATATTACAATTATGGGCACGTGGGTTTTTAAACACAACACAATGTTTATTCCATGAACTCAACTTAACTTCTTAAATAAACATTGGATCTCTTAACACCCCTTACTTCAAAGATAACCCCAAAAATATTACAACACGAAATAATCCTTCAGTTATCCCTTTCAACATCCATGAGACTTAATACCTTTAAACAGAAACACATCAGGTTAAAGGCTTTACTATTATGAGTTTAAATCACCCAAATGATCCAGAGATAGTCTTTCATGACAGAAATCACAGAAGATCCAGCTCACTGCAAAACACAGACACACACCAAGCTCTTTTTCAAACTGAAACTTCAAAATGGCTGAACTGAGCTCAGCTCCACCCACTCTCTGACACCACTGTTTTCTTAAAGGTACATTGCTTAAACATCCATTTCTTAAAGGTACTCTCACATGACACCTCCCCCCAAGAAAAAAAAGTAAACCATCAACTTCAAGATTCATTTTTCACCTTTGCACCATCAATTAAGAAATGCACACAGTAAAAACACTTTACCGGTTCAAAAAAAAACAATAACACACAAACAGGTATAATAATAAAGTCCATTTTCCCATTCTTTTTCCTCCAACCAAAATCCTTCCATTCATCACATTCTTGACAAAGCATCGGCTATCACATTTTCCTGTCCTGCCACATGTACTATTTTAAAATGAAATGGCTGTAACAATAAACTCCAGCGAAACAGCCTTGCATTGTTATTCCGGAATCGCTCCAAAAACGTCAAAGGATTATGATCAGTATATATAACGGTGTCAGACGGATTGCTGGTCACATAAATGTGAAAATGTTGCAAACCCAGCACCAAACTCAAAGTCTCCTTCTCAATCGTCAAATACGTTTTCTGGTGAGAATTCAATTTCTCTGAAAAATAACCAACAGGCCGCTCTAGCCCGTTGTCGTCGTCTTGTAGAAGCACCGCACCTACGCTCACATCAACAGCCACTTTGAATGGTTTGGTATAATTTGGGATGACTAACACAGGAGCAGTGGTTAACACAGCCTACAGGCCGTCAAATGCCTGTTGACACTCCGCTGTCCACTGGAATTTGTTACGCTTCTTGAGCAAGTCCGTCAGTGGAGTGACCACAGTGCTAAAACTTGATACAAATTTCCGGTAAAATCCACTCATACCAAGAAATCGCATTATTTCCCGTCGTGTCGAGGGTATCGGAAACTCCCCAATAACTTTCGTTTTCACATCCCGTGGGACCATTCGACCCTGTCCAATTGTATGGCCAAGGAAAGTGACTTGGGCTTTTCCAAATTCACTTTTGGCAAGGTTTATCACCAAACCAGCCCCCTGAAGTCGATCGAATAACTCCATATGATGTTCTTTCCATGTCTGGAAGTTGGAAATAAAAGCAGATTGTCCCACTTTCTCAATGCAATCCTTCAAACGTGGGATAGGGTAAAAGTCCGTTCTTGTGACTGCATTCACCTTTCTACAGTCCACACACAACCGTTGGGTACCGTCTGGTTTAGGTACCATCACTATGGGTGAGCTCCATTGGCTGCAACACACTTCAATTATGCCATTTTTAAGCATACTCTCAATCTCTTTGTTAACCTGCGCCAATTTTAAAGGGTTAAGTCTGTATGGATGTTGTTTGATCGGAACAGCATTTCCCACATCTACATCATGTATAGCCATTTTAGTACTTCCCAATTTATCTCTACAAATTTGCCCATGTGATATCAATAACTCTTTCAGGTCAGTTTGTTTTTCCTCTGGAAGGTAACTTAACAATTCACCCCAATTTTTAAGAACATCCTCATTTTCCAATTTAATTTGAGGTATGTCAAATTCACAGTCATCTGGAGTTGGTTCGTCACTGTGAGTTAGAATCATTAAACCTCCTTTTTCTCTCCTTCCCTTTCAAAGTACCTTTTAAGCATATTCACATGACACACTCGGTGAATCTTCCTTCTATCTGGTGTTTTTACCACATAATTCACCTCACTTAATTTCCTTTCAATCTGATACGGTCCACAAAACCTAGCTTTTAAAGGCTCACCTACCACTGGTAACAACACTAAAACTTTATCCCCACTGGCAAAACTACGAACTTTGGATTTCTTGTCCGCTACCCGTTTCATCACATTTTGTGCAACTTTCAAATGTTGTCTAGCCAATTCACCTGCTCTATTTAATCGTTCCCTAAAATTTGACACGTAATCCAATAGTTTAATTTCCGATTTCTCACCCACCAATTTTTCCTTAATCAATTTAAGTGGTCCTCTTACCTCATGACCAAAAAATTAGTTCAAAAGGACTAAATTTGATAGACTCATTAGGTGCATCCCTAATTGCAAACAATACGAATGGGATTCCTTTATCTCAATCCTCTGGATAATCTTGACAATACACCCTCAACATTGTCTTTAATGTCTGATGCCACCTTTCTAACGCTCCCTGCGATTCTGGATGGTACGCAGTTGATTTTAATTGTTTTATTCCTAAGCTATCCATAACATCTTTGAATAACTTTGAAGTAAAATTTGATCCTTGATCTGATTGAATTTCCGTGGGTAGTCCATATCTAGTAAAGAATTTAAGTAACTCCTCCACAATCCTTTTAGCTGTAATATTACGTACTGGAATGGCCTCTGGAAACCTAGTAGACACATCCATTATAGTCAAAAGATATTGATTCCCACTTTTTGTTTTAGGAGACCTGTACATATGCAGGCGGTAATAACACTCTGGTATCCTCTTAGATTCCTCTTCCGTATATGCTTTCTGATATATCCGTTTTATTTCTACATCTTTCTGTTGTAACTCCGCCAATTTTCCTGAACTAAAAATATCTGCCTCATCCTCCACCTGTTTTTGTTCTTTTTCAACCATCTGATCAAAAATCGTTTCTGATAATTGCACTTCAACTTCATCTTCACTCTTTGATTTCTCCTCTTGTCTTAACCTGTGACTTTGCGACCTTGTTACTACACAATCCGGAAAAATCCCAGGATATTCGTCCTTCAACACTTCAGTTGTCTGATTTTCCACTGGCTTATCAACCACAGTAGGCACCACAAAAGTAAATTCTTGAAATTCTTCTTAACAATTACTTCTTGAACAGGCTGTACAATCGTTTGCACCTCCATCCAGCCAACTGAGCTGAACTGATCCCCTACATAGGAATAGTATATGTCAGTTCATGGAAACTTTTAATATATTCAGTCAAAAGAAAAGTGAAGAGGTGTCCATTCGGGGAGGGGGAAGAAAATAGATAACTCTCTATAATGAAGCTGATTAACCGTGTTTCTGTAATAGTGGTTGCATGGAGTGTGTTACGGACAGGAAGGTGTTTAATTTAAACAGCAATAATTTCTCCTCTCACTACCTGTGCAGGAATAGAAAAGTGTTTTTGATTTGCTCTCCCCCCTCGTAAACAGGGGCATATTTCCCAACCCCTCGGTTTTGCTGTGATCCAATTTCTAATAGGCCCACAGCAAGCTTCAGGTAGGATGAACTCAAAGGGTTAATTTATTTGCGCACACTCAAACTGCAGGAGGAGGGTAGCAATATTGCCCCTTTCACATTCATACAGTAAATGAAGGATACAGAAAAAACCTGCAGGGCAAAGACCACAGGGAAAATATTTATTGTTCCAAGTGGGTTCCAGAATCCAAATCAAAGTCCAACGAGGTATTTATTCATGGAGGTCAGTGGACTGAAAACCAATGCGGTGCAATACACTTTTCTGATGGTGTTGACTTCACACAATTAGAAGTAAAGATCAATCAGTCTTGCTGGCGATGGTTCAGATCTCCAGTAGATCGAAACATTATAGCTGGGGCCAGATATTCAATTTGGGCAGGACTTTCTTTTCTATGATGCTGCTAATTAAATGGTAAAATGGCAAACCGAGTTTATAGTGCAGAAAGGCAATATAACTGGCTACATATACTCGAGGACTGTGTCACATGTCTCCCACTTTCCCACATTGTCTTTAACAAAGGGTGTGTACCCCCTTGGGTACCATCTGGGTTCCTAAAGATGTCTCAACTATCAAGAACTCACTTGATAAAAGCAGCTATGCTCCGAAAGCTAGTGATTCCAAATAAATCTGTTGGACTTCCACCTGGTGCTGTCAGACTTCTGATTAAGAATTGAAAAGGAGGTTGTGGGGCCGTTTGTCCCAACAGATGAATACACTCCAGATGGCCAACCTTGGGTTATAAATGCAAATAGCCTTTGTATGGCTCTCTTTGAACTTGGTCTTTGCAGCCCATGGGGGATCATTAGTCTCTCTTCAGAGACAATGAACTGCAAGTTTTATTTGAAACTTCCAGGGTACTTCTTTTGTTGGAGGTACACAGACAGAGGTTAAGTCATTTTAAATGATGTTTGTCCAGTTTTAAAAATGTTTAAATAGCCACATATATAAAAATATATATATCCATCTATTATGTAGCCATTTATCCATTTTCTAAAAGATATACAGTATAAAGTCTTATATCTCTCACAGGTGGAAGTTGTTGTGCTGCAAACTCTTCTTGCCGCTGCAGGGCTGGACACATTCTGACTCTTGTTAAACACCTGAGAGTATTTCTTTTTCTTTCTCTCTGCTTAAACATGATCTAACTTTAATATAATAAAGCACTTAGACAGCTTTTTTAAGATCAGAAAGCTCGCCCGGCCCATTTACCTCACTCTCCTGTAGACATCGGAATTTTTTTTGAAGTTCTTTCATGGGACCTGTGTGTAGCTGGGTGGATCAACTATTTTATTGTCCAATACCAATTGCCTTCAATAACGTTCTAGGGTTTGAATTTCAGTAAAGTAACAGATTCATCAGTTGATGGTTTAGGCTTCCGAATCACCCTCTGTGAAGGATTTTCAGCGTTCTTTTATGCCTCCACCATCTCTCACCATATTCTAATGTTACACTGGTTACTACATAAAACAGACAAACCACTTTCACGCAGCACTCCCGCTATAAGAGGTGGGAATTGTATAAATCTCAGGAAATACATTTGACAGTAGTCTTACTGTGTCACGCTGTGGTCCCTCAACAACCAGGCTAAGAGCAGCAAGAACATTGTCAGCAACATAATTTACACTCATTTGATGGGTTCTCTCGAAGTCAAGATGCATTTGCCTGTTGTGCTTGGCCTTTTTACACATCAAATAGACCATTTGTGCCTAATATATGCTGTCAAGATCCTCAAAGAAAAGGAAGGTTCAAGAATTGAGTAAAATAAAGATTAAATAAAAGATTTGTATAAAATAAAGTGAAGAATGGAATTGCATCTGCTTGAAGGGGGTCTTTGATATGCAAATTAGCTTAGCAGCAGGAAAACAAATGTTTACCTAAGTGTTGTCTGGTGAATTATCACACTTCAACAAGTGTATTATTAAAACGTTTACCCTGGTGCCCTTACTTATGAGACGAACAAACAGAAACATGTTCATGGTTTAACTCAATTTTATTTACAATTCTGATTATTTTACTGTAACTCTACTTTATTTAGAAATTACAATCTTCAATATTGCTCACAGAATGTTACTTGCACTTAGTGAAGGAGGCTAGCCAGGCTACAGTTACTCGATGTGGATACTTTCTTCTCGGAGTTCAGGGCCTCTTTTTGTGATGGTTGTGCATGGGGGACGCCCAGGTTTTTGTTGACGATCTGGTCCAACGTTCCTTTTTTTAATATTGGTTCTGTTAGCACGGAGTCATTGGTACACACCACACCTGGCCTGAGTTTTATTGTCCCATTCAGACTCAAGCTCATTAATAGGAAAAAACAGGATTTTCCTGTTCAGCCAGGGCGATTCAATCAAGATCCATTGGGCTCTGAAATGCGCATCTGACAAGCTATTAGACCATTGTGGAGTCTGATGGCCTCTTTTGTTTATTATTTGTCTTGCTGCAAAGTTGATCCCTTCTGTCTGGAAGTTAGTTACATATTTATAGCATGGTCTTATTCTTTATAGTATAAAAGTGTTAATTACTGAGTGGGTAATCATAACGTCCATATAGCAATAAGCTTCTGTATTGGCATGAGTGCTCTGGTAGGGAGCCAGTATCAATTTCAGCCAGCCTCATTTGGCAATTTCTGTTCCCAGCCTGTGTCTTGTCACCCTGCTCCCAGTACCACATAAGTGACTAGTTGAAGGGGAGTGGGGGGTGGGGTGGTGGAGAGGGATGCCGAACAATATAGTGTATAGAAATAGGTGTTACAACTTTAGCAGAAGAGTGGAGTTCAAAATGGAGAGAAAAATACAATTTACACGGGCATGCTTAAAGCCTGGTACAAGGCATTATCTGGAGAGTAACATCAAAGGAGGAAAATAGTACATCTATAGCAGGGTAACTGGGTACAGTAGGAGAGGGAACAGCTAGCAAGCAGGACTCTCCCAAGAAGCACAGAATTCCAGTCTAAAAGCTGCTGGTTTTTAAAGATACCAGAGAACTATACTGATCTGAAGACAGATTCTCCCAAACCTAAAGATTACTTGTCGGTGGTAACCATTGGCTGGTTTTAACTCTGTTATACCACGTGGGGTGTTGTTTTGGGACGAGACATTTCTCAGTTTCAAATTGTAGATAGACGGTAATGGGACATGGTGTGTAGCCATTGCTGTAGTTAATTGTCTTGTGTTGTAGTCTTGTCCATTTCTTTTAAGTTAATAAATATTATTTGATGATTGATTACAGCAAGACTGAATCTTTCCTCACTGGTTTGCATATCTTTCCTGGCATTATACCAAATTGAAAACATACACCATTACGAACCAGCATTCCGTGAGGTAGCAATGCTAAGCCACTGGGCTGCCTGCTTTATGAGGAGTTAACCCAATCTGGAATGGAGGACAAATTGAAATATTGAAAAGATACATGGACAAGTACATATAATCCAATTCATCTAGGTTGAGGGACGAAGCCAAAAAGAAATGAAGAAATGTAGAATAATCTCAAGTTGAAAGTTCTATCCATATGCTGAACGACTCAATGATCTGCAGCAAAAGTTAAATTGAAGCTAACTACTTCACAATAACCTAAACTTAGTAAATCAATATTCTAATGAGATGGATTGTGATTTCTGGAGAATGCTGATCATTTGACGAATGAAGACTCAAGGTGGTGTTACGGCCCTCTGGGCAAGCGGGCGGTCAGGTCACGGTCCTGTGTAAAATTGCAGCTAGATCTAGACAGGCCGGAACCCAGTCCACGCAATTTCAGGATGCCTCCAACCCCCCAAATCGGGTAAGGGTAGCATAGACATTTGACCGAGAAAAGGTTGTTGTCCTTCCTAATGCAAGTACATTTTTAATGGCACAGTGATTCTTAATAACTGTCAAACCTCTTTCGGACTGACTGAAAATTAGCCTTTACCAAGTGTGGAATCTCAATCTGGCAGCTTCTAATTGTAGCTGGAGATTTTTGAAAAGCAACATTTCTCACATGATTTTCCGTCTGTAGCATGAATCCTACATTTATTTTCCATTCTATTGTGCTTTCTGTGCCTGATGTCATTGAATTAATGATTCCAACTGGCTCAGATTCTGCCTGCCTCATTATCGCTTCTTCAATCTGACTGGTTAAGGAGATACACAGTTCCTCGTCCTGTTCGCACAGGCCCCAGACACCTGGAAGAGGATGACACATAAAACTCCACGGAGGTGTGTGTGCAATACCAAGTATGATGAAGCAACAGCACTGTTTGTTTGTCACTGACTGCAAAATCTGGCCCGTAATGTGTTTTAGTTAAATTTAGACATTAGTGCACGTGTGGAAATGGCTCCATATGCAGCCTTGCAGATGCCAGGAACAAGATTGCAGTAGAATAGGGGAATTCACTCCAACAAAAACCTCAAAACACTTAAAATTTTCCTCAAACATTTTATTGCAACCCTTTAAGACAATGAACTAGTTATAGAGAGGAAATGATAAAATTACATAAAGAAAAGCTATTTATTGCAACAGCAATTATAAAGAGCATAAAAACAGCAACTAGAAACTTTACAAAATCATGAGCATAGTCCAGCGGTGTGTGCGAAAGAGATCTGATGCATATTTTTATTTTTAAAAACGTATAGCAATAAAGATATAATAAAAGCAAAATTTACTGGGAGGAATAGATCTACACTGGTCACTTCCTAAATGCCATGGATTTTGTAACTAAATTTATCTCAGCTTAACTTCAGAGGCAGGATAAAGAATAGCTCCAAAGTTGACCATCTGAAATGCAGTCACCACCTAAGAGTTTAGTATGATGAATATGTGCATTACTTGCAGAAATCACATCTGCAGATAAAAAGTGTACAACTGAAGGTCAATCGATTGGCAACCAAGCTCTCGCATCTTTATCCATGTGTAGTATCATCTTCCACAAAATCTTTAGCTTGTTCAGCTGTGATCACGTCAATGTGACTGACCTGTAAAACAGACCGTTTAAAAAAAATAAAGCAAAGATGTACAGTAATCTGAACAGATCGATTGTAACTGAAAGAAAACATTAATAAAACAAACCAAATAATACTATGAAGGAAGCCCCACATAAATGGGCAAGTTAAACAAAAGAAATGTGCGACTCCTTAAATATTGTAGCGATAAAATTAATGTGAAGTGCTTTTTACATGAATTCCAAATTTCTTCAAAACAACATTTTTGATACAGCACAAATTTATTAATGGAAGGAGAGTATTTTGACATTCACATTATGCACCTTATTGATTATAAATCTGACAAGTTACTGAGGGGTATAATTGCTATACAACTTATCTTTAACTTATTAAATGCTACAAATCAGGGAAAGAGGAAAATTAATTATGCAAATCTGAGTAGGTACAGAAGGCGGTAAAGAAGGCAAATGGTTTGTTGGCCTTCACAGCGAGAGGATTAGAATACAGGAGCAGGGATGTCTTGCTGCAATTATGCAGGGCCTTGGTGAGGCCACACCTGGAATATCGTGTGCAGTTTTGGTCTCCTTATCTGAGGAAGGATGTTCGTGCTCGAGAGGGAGTGCAGCAAAGGTTTACCAGGCTGATTCCGGTGATGGTAGGACTAAGGTATGAGGAGAGATTGAACCAGTTAGGACTGTATTCGTTGGGAGTTCAGAAGAATGAGGGGGGACCTCATAGAAACGTCTAAAATTCTAACAGGAATAGACAGGATAGATGCAGGAAGGATGTTCAGGATGGTGGGGGTGTCCGCAACCAGGAGTCAGAGTCTAAGGATACAGAGATGAGGAGAAATTTCTTCACCCAGAGTGGTGAGTCTGTGGAGTTTGTTACCACAGGAAGTAGTTGAGGCCAAATCATCGCATGTTTTCAAGAAGCAGTTAGATATATCACTTAGGGTGAAGGGGATCAAAGGATATTGGGAGAAATCAAAGAATATTGGAGGAAAGCGGGATTAGGCTATTGAGTTGGATGTTGTTCACCCATGATCATAATGAATGGCGGAGCAGGCTCCTCCTGCTCCTATTTGCTATGTTTCTGTGGTGAAAACCCAGTTAATTGATTCATTATCTTTGGAAAAACAAGTCATATGGATGTTCAGAGTTTTCTTTTTACAGAACCAACCCAATCAATAACAGTCCATTTTTTGGAGATAACTTAAAATATGGTAAAACAATTTTAATATCGGCAATGTGGTCTTTCCATGGTCTGGAGCTTGATATGGCTCAGCTTAGCCATTCACTACTGGGTCTCCAGTTTTAGAACATGTCAGTCACAGCTCTGGTCGCACAGTGGCAAAAGGTGAAGCCTGCCACCTCTACCGAAATACTAACATTCAACAGATTACGTTCCACAGCATCCCCCAGCATCCAGCTAGACCACAAACTGACATTAGTGCAGCAGTTACACAAGAAAAAGTTGAGAACAAAGTTAACTCTGAACAACTATTTCAAGGCTGGCCAGGAAATACTTTTTTTTTTTTATAAATGGGAAGAATATTTTTCACTGCAATTCTCCATTACTCCCAAAAAGGGGAAGAAATACTCCCACTGACAATTCAAAAGTCTTTTCAAACAAGCAACAACACCGAGCTTCTAAAACGTTCCACACGTAATTAAAACGTAATTGGGGAATTTATTATGAGACCCCTTAATCCGAAATCTACGAAACTAAAAACATATTAATACACTTAAAAAGCGAGTGGCATAAGTTCAACTGAATTAGGTGCCAGAGAAGGCAAGTTGAAGTGGAGTGCTTTAAGTTCCAACGCATTGTATTAATCAGTCGCAGGATTGAGGCATGCAGTTACTGTGTGCCATAAGAGTAAACTCCTGTTCAGAATTACCCTGCTATTCAGTTCAGACCATTTAAAAAAATATATATACACATTTTTAAACTGACCAAATAGCTTTCCCAATAAATCCAGAATGCAAAAAAGAATAGATTATGCCATCCAATTCACATGGTGTGAAGTTACCTTGTTCCTGAATTTCACTCCATAAAACTTGTCTGCTGATTCAAGCAATTCTGGCCTGAATGTAGTGGTAATGAACTGAGCATGCGCAGAGAGTTCAGAAATCATATCTATTGTGCAAAACATGGGAAAAAAATAATAGTGAGGAAAAATGAACACTATTCCACTTTATAAAGGCAGGAAGTAACAAGCGAGACTACTACACATCAAGAAGTAAACTAAACTTTTATGAAGTGGACCTGATTCACTGAATCAGAGCAGCCACTTTGCAGCTGGCATGTGAAGTATTTATTAACTCCAACACTTGGGCACAGCCACCGAGGGACCATCGTGGCAGCATGTCTGCCAGATCAATTCAAACCAACGGGCGGTCACAGGTTTGCGAGGTTTGTTTATCAAGTGCCGGGAAAGCAAGGCGACCAGTCCACTTCACCTTGCTTTCTGTATATGGGCAGCCACAAGTGCACATCCCGGATCAGGCCCTTTGCCAGTGGACCCGTAACAACAAAAAAACATCCATCAAATTGATGGAGAGCTGCATCAAATTATTTATTGTAACTAGCAATTCTTTTTGTCCATGGGTATGAATAAATAAGGTCAATGAATAGACATCTGAAGAATCCTTGCTGAAATTCTCTCCCTGACCAAGGCCCCATATGACCCCAATTTCTATTACAGCATGAAGTAAGCTAATCCACCTTGTACCCGAGCAGGCTCTTTGAAATAGATATCCAATTAATTTCACTCCCTTACTCTTTTTCCACAGCCCTGTAAATATTATCCAATTTCCTTCGAAAGTTAATGTTGAGATTCATTCCACCACAGGCAGTACAATACAGATCAGAGCCAACTCACTGTGTATAATAAGTGGTTCTTTTTGCCCATCACAGTAAACCTTTCCTCGTTGGTTACCAACCTTTCTGCTACTGGAAGCAGTTTCTTCTTATTTACTCGTTTCATCATTTTGAACACCTCTATTAAATCTCCTCTTAACCTTCTCCGGTAAGTAAGAGTGCCAACGCACTCTAAAAATGAGTTGCAACCTGACTTTTAAGACCACTACCGACATTCACTGGATAAACTGGGCACTTTAAAAAAAAGAAATACCGACCAGGAAACCTTTCCAAGTGATTTTCTGTCATCTTCAATCATAAAATTAAAACTAAATTGTTTCTTTACCCATTAGGCCGCTGTTGATGCCATCCGAATGACGTAATGTTTGTGAAGAAATAGGTACATGATGTCATCTATAACATTAAGTATCTCTTCACAGCTGGCAACTTTATGTAATGGTGAACGCTAAGATTTAACATGACGATTAGGACATTTTTCCATTTTTCAAACTGCCTCCTGGAAGGGAGGGAGCCCCACCTGGTGGTAGAGCAGATCAGAAATGAGGATGCTTGCTGCCTACAATTTTCTGACTGTTTAGGTTAAATGATCGCAAATTCATGTGCAGTACATCCCATGTCTCACTCCTAATGGTCAAGGCGCGTGCCATTAGGATCGGGGAATTGTGAAACTACCCATTATAGGCTAGCTATAAGTGTACTCTCCATCTGTCTCACTGCTTTAAGTGCCTCAAAACCCAAATTAAACTGTAAAGACAGTTTTTCACACAAATGGAGAGGTAGTAACAAACTCATTTTTATTATGCCTGCCCATTCCAAAACCTAATTATATTTTCTTTAAAGGTTGAAATCCAGGACAGTTTAGGGATTGTTAACCACTCACTTCATTGGTATCGTTACAACTGTAATAACTTGCATTCATACTACATTCCCACATGTAATGTGACACAATACATCTGGCCCATGAATATGTGAACTGTAAAACACACTTTTAGGGCATTTAGAGGAGTTTGTTCAAGTTTAATCTGATCCGGTCTTAAAATACACAGATCAAATCATTGGCGTAACTGTTCAACACCAGGAAAGGATCAATATCACAAAACAAGTTAACCTTTCAGCAAACCAGGCAAAAGGTTTCATGAAAAGATACCAGCAAAGGTCAGGAGGATAAACTTATTTCTCTCCCTTAAAACCTTTTCCAACACAAAACAACATTTACTGTAATGCAAACCTGAGCTCAAGCATGCAACAGCATAGTGAATCTAAAAGGTTTACTTGTCCATAGTTTGTACATGTGCCACTTCATAGCCGCCACAATTTAAGCAGGTGGCCTTACCTATGGTAAAGTTTCCTATCTCATTATTAGCTCAAACACAATTTTAATCTGAGATTGACAGAATTTGTTCGACAGGGGTACAAACATGGATTGAGCCAAGATATGTGGTCAGAGTTACTTGACAGGCAGGATGACATTGAAAGGCTTAAAGGACTGAATATACTAGAGTAGCATCGCGCCACATGTATGCCATTCCTTTCAGTAGCGTCACCCAAACTTATCTCTGCACTGGGCAACAGTAACGGGCAGCTCCACAACAGTCCCAACTTAAAAACTCTCAGTTGGGTCTTAAATATTTCTATTATTCCTGTTGCTGGATCAATAGACGTAGACAAACTCACAACAGACATGAAGCATTCTTACACTCAAAAAAAAAAATCAGAAACACATTTCTTTGGGAACGTTTACCTGAAACAGCTTTTCTGTGTTGAGCATCCAGCGCCTGGTCAATTTCATCAAAGAGGTAAAAGGGAGCTGGGTCACATTTCTGAATGGCAAAGATTAAAGCCAGTGCCACGAGAGATTTCTGACCCCCAGAAAGCTGCTGCATTTCTCTCATTTCTCCTTGCTTCCCTGTAAAAGATACCTGACAACAAAGATAGAGAACAGCAAATGCTTGTCAAAGGATTGAAAAACCTGTCATACATACAGATATGCAAAGTACTTAATAACAGTATATTTTGGGCAGCCTAGTCTTACACTGTGGTTAAGTTAAAATAAGCAAATCAGAAGATGGAACAATTTAAATGTTGTACTTAAAGATCTCATCACCGAAACAAAGCACTGTGTTGAAGGAGTTAACAACTTTTGAGACAACCCCAGGGCTCATCCTGATTAGGTAGAATCTAGAAAGATTAACCAGATATCAGATGTTCAAATTTTTTTGAAGGAGTGATGTCTTGAAAGGTACGCAAATTTGGGGGTTCAAGTTTTCCAGAGGATGATGCATTCTTATAAAGTCTTGAATCTAAGTTTTGTACAGCAAACTGATCAGATTTCTGGCATAGTTTCACGAATATCTTCAACATGGTCAAATTTGTAAAACTGAATTACCAGTTCACCTGTCAAGAGTATAGAGAAACAACTACAATAGATTTAATTCTGAAAACTGTGAGGGATTTCACTAAACAAAAAATGATTGCAAGCTTAGAAAAGGATTAAACTGCAGAACGCAGTCCATTACTTACCCGAATTCCAACTCCTGTGAATTGGTCAACAGACGGAACACTGCTCTGAGATGCGCTACCTTCACCCTCATCCTGTGACTGGCTTCCTTCCACATCGCCTTTCTTCATAACCAGTGATGCTTTACCACCCGGCACCAACTTGGTGAATACCTCACTGAAATTCTTAGATACCTGGTCACAGAAACATCGTGATTCAGCAGGCAAGAATATCGTATTGAAGGAAAAAAATGTGATGCAAATCTTACATTCTTCTTTTTCAAACTTATGGACATGCAAAGTCAACGCATTAAGAACATACAAGTTCTGTAGAGACTGGTGCCGTGGAAAACAAAACTTGGCGAGATGAGGTGAGCAAAGTACAATTAAATTTGGTGAAACATCGTGGCCTTAAAATCTAAAAGGTTTGCACCATTAGCAAGCGATTACTGTGCAGAACATCTTCAACTGGAACTAAAAACAGCACAGATCAATAGAAACCGCTTAGTTAATGCACTTGCATATTCTCCCATTAGATAAACATTAGGCGAGAGCTTTGGGAAGTAAGAGCTTGCATAAGCACAAGTATCTACATCACGGACTGCATAGGGCAGTACAAATAAGAGTATGGCTGGCTATAAAGGTTTAAGTTTACATGATCTGCATCATTCAAAACATTTTTTTAAAGTCAATTATGGGGTGTGGGCTTCAGTGGCGAAGTCAGCATTTATTGCCCACTCCTCATTGCCCTGGAGGTGGTGGTGGTGAGCTGCCTTCTTGAACCGCTGCCGTTCATGTGGTGTCGTACACCCAGTGCTGTTAGGGATGGAGTTCCAGGATTTTGATCCAGCGAAAGTGAAGGAAACGCGATATATTTCTATGTCAGGATGGCGAGTGATTCACAAATGATAATTCATTTTGTCACTCAGCCATGTTAAAAGTTTATGGCTTTTAAAAACAAATTAATGGGGCATTCAAGCATACAACCACAGGCTACTTTATAAAGATTTTGGTCATCTTCAGAGCAAGTGGAAAGCATGCGAAACAATTAATATAACTACCAAACCTACTGATTTAAAGAAAGAAACAATCATTCCAGCCCCCCCACCTCCAAAGGAAATGGAATGATTCAGGTCGGTTATTTGTAAATCAGGTAATCATTGGTCCTTTGTCTAAGTGACCATTATGTATGACTGAGCTTTGGCAAATGTGGGTAGGTTATTCGAGCATGGGCAAATACAGCAGAGTCCAATCTTGGCTCATTTCTTTTATTCATTCTCACCATGTGCGCATCATTGCCAAGGACTGCATTGGTTGTCTATTCTTAAAAGGTGGAGGCAGGCTTTCTTTGTGATTATAGCAGTTTGATACCACTGAGTGACTTGCTAGACCACTTCAGAATGCAGTCAAGAGTCAGCCATCTTGGTGTGGGTCTAGGGTTACATATAGGTCAGACTGGGTATGGAACTGGTCGTGACATCAGTGAACCAATTGTATTTTTACGACAATCCAGCAGCTTCACAATCGCTGTTACAAGTAGCAGCTTTTTCTTCCTAGGTTTTAAAAGCTGAATTCAAATTCTCAATCTGCCACGGATGGAATTGGACCTTCTTTCCCTGGATTATTCATGCATTTCAAGTCTAGTAACATTACCAATACACCACCACACTACATATCCAGTGGATTATATTGGACTATCCGAGAAGAATTTTAGCCAATTTTCCCCTTCCTAACACTATTCAATTACAGCACATCTAATACTTCAACTGTGATCAGTCAACACAACAGAGACGAGATTGAGCAGTGATCTCACTGGCTAATCCATTCACTGGATAGACTCACCGAGGCATTGAGGGAAGCTAGCTGCTTTTATAAAGTGATCATACTGGCTGCTCCTGGAGCTTTACACCCCACCCTTTTTGCTCTGAAAACAATGGAGCAATGCAAAGTTGAGACCCCGTCAGGGTACAGCTTCTGCCCAGCCCATTGATTTTAGGATCAGTTTGTTTAAAATTATCTTTCTTCCCGTCACTTATTTTCTATTTTTCTGGAAGAGTGAAAGAAACACTGGGCTGGATTTTCCCAAAATGGGATTATGTCCCCATACCAGCGTAAAAACTGGAGTTTTACTCCAGAAATTCTGATAAACAAGTTGAGCTAATTCAATGCCCTGCAGGGGGCTAGCAGGGACCTGGAGTGATTCTCGCAGTTTTAATTGCGGATAGGGGCCCCCGCACTTCCGGTTTGGAGTCCGCGCATGCGCACAGCGGTGGCCTCCAGCAGCCGCCCCGAGCCCCATGGCGGACTCAGACCGCGGAGCCAGACGGAAAAATGAGACCCCATCCCCGATCGCCCGCATGCCCCAGCATCAAACTGCGCGGATCTAACCGCCAGCTGCCTAGAAGGCCCCAGCTGCGCGGTGTATTCCGCAGTCACGCCGATTTTCGGGTCCCAGAGAATCGCTGAACCAGCGCCGGGCCCGATTACAGCATGAAAGTAGATTCACCGCCCCCTCGCCGGACACGATTTTGGCACTGCTGTGCTGCGGAGAATCCAGCCCACTGTTTCTACCCCGCAGTGTATCCCTTAGATCAAGGATTATATCTGGAAGCTGTTGTGATTTTAGCCAGAGTAAGCAGTGGAATTCTCAAGCCCTCGACACATGCTCTTTGTGCAAAGACTATTTTGCGCTATTGGGAAACATTACATTGAAATGAAAGCTATGGAAGAATGAAAACTATCAGCAAGATTAGCAACTACTGTTATTGTGAATTAGTTTCCCTGTAATTCTAAACTCTGCAAGACATTAAAAAAAATCTTCGTATTTTTAAACGATTAGAAATTGTGGCTGAGTTTTTACCAATTTCCACAACCCAGTTAATTTTACACCAGGACTGATAAATGGTCTTGACCTGAAGCATTAATTCTCGTTTCCCCGGCCTACTGAATTTGTCCAGTGTATTTTTGTTGTTATTTCAGATTTCTAGCATCCCCGAGTATTTTGCTTTCGGGTTCACTTTACGCCGTGTCTTACCTGTTTGAAGGTAAGCTGTATGGCTTCATACTTTCTCAACTCCAGTACGTTCATAAGTTCCATGATGGATTTGTGGCCACGGTCAAGCTCCTCTTGCCGTTTCATAAGTTTCTCCTTCTGTTCCGAGAAATTCACAAACTGGTCCAAGGCTTTCTTGTTGACGTGGCTGTACTTCTTCAACTCCTGATTACACTGTTCCAACTTGCGAAACAGCTGTGGATGAAAGGAAGCAAACATGAAACACAAAGAAAAAGGTAGAAAAATGCTTAGAAAAGGCAAAACGGCAACTATAGATTACAAATCTTTGTCAAACTGAAAGCCAGCAATCTCAATCACATTCACATGACAGACTACGCTACAGGTACTCACAGGCACAACAAACTCTACATTACTATCTTTAACTGAAAGAAAATTAGAATGTATTTAGTTATTTTAAAATCTCTTCCAGAATTATAGGTAAACCCGTTCTGCACTGCAGCTTCAGACAGGATGAACTGTCCACCAGAACGAGTTCTGTCAAGCATGACCCGACCATGATCTCAAAACGTTGTCAGGCGAGATCCAGATAGAATTTATTTCTCAGAACCAAACTGCAGAGAGGAGAGAATGAGGAGTGCACGGTTCAAAGGCCCGGAGAAACATTTTGACGGAATTACCTCTAGGAATATTTGTTAATTAAATAAGATATGCGTGGAATTGACTGGATGGCACGGTGGCACAGTTGTTAGCACTGCTGCCTCGAGTTCAATTCTGGCCTCGGGTGACTGTCTGTGTGGATATATGCATATGCATGATGCAAATCAGTAGCCTTTATGTAGCAAATTTAAAATATATATGCGAGATACAAAACAATTTAGTTGCTTTTAGGTTTGATAAGTAGGCTTATCTCAGTTACTTTGCAATATTATTATACTTCAACTCATTACAGGTCACACGTGTAATACAATGTAGCTCCTCAGCTATACATATTTTATGTCATCTGAATAAGGTAAAGATACTTCCAAACAGCTTTTAACTGCAGTCGTTTTAAAACAGAAGTGTCTTGGAGCCATTGGATTTTATAATAAACATACCCCAACTCAAGAGTCTTGAAAACGTTGCTTAAAGAAAATTCATAGAGTCCCTAGAGTGTAAGAGGCCATTCAGCCCACCGAGTCTGCACCGACCCTCTGAAAGAGTACTCTCCCTAGGCCCACACCCTCGCCCCATTGATCATGGCAAATCCACCTAACCGGCACATCTTTGGATTGTGGAAGGAAACCAGAGAACCCGGAGGAAGCCCACGCACACATGGGGAGAACGTGAAAACTCCACACAGAGAAGACACCCAAGGCCGGAATTGAACCCAGGACCCTGGCGATGTGAGGCAGCAGTGCTAGCCACTGAGCCACCCTTTAAAAACACTTTATAAATCGGTTTGAAATTTATATTAAAATAAATCATTACAATTTCTATACACCCTCTCCCATCCCAAAATCAAAATCATGGAATATGCACCAGGTATCACCAGAAAATAGAAATTTGCAATATCATAACTTACGGACAATGGTATCAATTACCATCAGCATGAGCACACTGCTTTGACTAATCTGATATGTTCTGAATTTTATATCTTCATAGTGGGTCTGATTTGTGTTACTTTTAATAGGATGAATAAACAAATTACAGCCATAACAGGATGAGAAGCCTTAACAGGATGACATGCCTTCAAGCAATTCCTCTAGCCTGTCATCTTAATGTATCAGCTTCTATTATTATTATTATTATTGTTCTATGTTCAATTAATGCAGTGGAGGATTTATAACTCTTCATGGTGGATCCCCCAAAAAGCTAACATTTGTAAAAAAAAAATTTTTAAATTCGAAACTAAAATACAAAAATCTGATTATTTTAAAACATTTTTGTTCAAGCATGCAGTGCTGATGGCATCAGGAAAACTAGCCAAGCGAATGTGCGAGGGATCTAAATTGATGCAACAGAGATGCAGTCATTTCTTCAACAATAAGGTAATTTCAATCAGGCATTAACTCAACTCCCTCACTGCCTAGCTCACCAATTCCCAACACTTGCTCCTCTCAATGAAGTCATCAGATCGCACTGCAGAAAAAATAATATGTAATCTACATACGTCAGTTTGCTTCAAAGTTATACACTGTGAAGTACTCTGGGATGTTTTGGAGAGACAGTGCGTCACTTTGCTTTAGTAAATTCTCTAGTCTGGTTACATGTTCGTGCAACTATATTTTTTACATCAAACAAAATATAGAAAGGCGGCTTGAAATTGCCAGAAGCTTTTTCAATCAGTGCAAGGGTAGCTTTTAGTGCATGAGAAGCATTTATTATTGCAGTTAGAAAATGGAATAGTTCAGACAGGAGCATATCCTAGCAACACAAGTGCATTACGGCATGTCTCACCTTCAAGCCCAGGGATGCTAGAACGGACAGGATTGCTGGCCAGTGGGGTCATGTCACCACCCACCTGCTTGTCTCGCATGAGCATGGACACAGAGCACCCCCTCCCTCATATTAGAAATGATGCTTGCAAATAAAAAAGTGTGGGTGGGGGAGACACAATGGAACAAAATCCTGCCCTAAACCATACACTCTCAACCCTAACCACCAACACAGCACCCTACCAAGAATGTCAGGGCCAGTGAAATTCCCTCTTTGACTGATCCAGAACAGCACAATTGGCACATGATATTTCATACTACAATATTCTACTAGAAAGTTGAGAATGATAAAAAAGCAAATCATACACACACCCTAATGAAAAGCCACTGTTAAGAAACTACAAGTTCACAAATGGAACTAGTTCTGATATGGTAGAAAAATAATATAGAAACTGTAGAAGGTGCAAAAAAGATTCACTAGGACAATACCTGAACAGAGGGGTAATGCCGACCAGAAAAGATTGAACAGTATGGGTTCTTCTCTTTAGAAAAGAGAAGATTGGCTGGAGAACTTTAGGAATATGAAAGGATATTCTTTCATATAGAGAAGATGTCCCCACTTGTAAGAACTACCAGAACTTGGTGTGATAAGTATAGGATTGTCGCTAGCAAAAGCATGTGAAGGTTTAGCAAGAGTGATTAGAATGTAGAACTTGGCTACCTTGGGAAATAGTTGAGTGTTATAGCATAGACCATAGAATGGTCACAGCCACATTTCGCCCTTTGTGTCCTTGCCAGATCTCTGCAAGTTTAATTTAGCTAGTCCCCACCCCCCCGTCTTTTCCCATAGCTCCTCTTCAGGTGCTTATCCAATTCAAAGATGGATTTGAAGGGAAGCTAGACAAGCACGGAGAAGAAAGGAATAGGATTCCTGATGAGGTTAGATGATGATTGGGAGGAGGCGCATGTGCAGCATAAACACAGAAAGCTGCTAGGCTGACTGGCTGGTTCTGTGTTGTAAATACAAAAACTACGCAACACAAACTAACAACCCCAGTCAACCTGCAGAGGGTGCTCACTACTTTCCACTTGGCTTCAAGTGAATAGGTCTCCTACTTCAAAATTCCAATTTATAGAATTTGGTGAATCGGTTACCTCGGACTCCTATAAAGTTACATTCTGTCACAGCTATAACTTCAGCAACCCAATGGCCTCCCATTACATAAAATTAACATTGCAGTAGGTCATGTTGAGTAAAACAGATTCACCGGCAGCCTATCAACACTTAATTTCAAAGATAAGGAATTAGGGATCCACTTTTATCAAATTCAGCATCTTCCCTAATTCCACAGCAATTATCCACGTACGTTACCTGTTTGAGACTCAGTGTTTGGTATTTTTCAAAGGCCTCTTGTGGCAATGAGCCCAATTCTCTGATTTTCTTCATGCATTCCTCTTTTTTCTTAAGCAGCATACCCTGCCGGTTTGTCATCTTCTCCAGCTCCTTGGTGTCATGATTGATGGCTTCCATGTGATCTTTCTCCATGTTTTTCCAGCGGTCCATGCTTTTCTGACGATCTTTGGTTTCTCCTTCTATTTTGTCTATCAAACTGTCCAGTTCTGCAACATACATGTTATTTTAGCACAGATTTTGTTTTTTTTGGAAGATATGGAGGGCAAAAAAGGGAAAGACAACCAGACATTGCTCATCTTACATGAATCCTTAAAATGTTCAACCATTCTAACGTGACATGTGTGTGAATATTATTAATGAAATTACCTACATCCAATAACTAATCTTGTATTTAGGCAATGAAATATCACAGACTGTACCTCAAGAGTTCTAACAACAGCTACTACAGTTACCTGTCTGTGCACGAAGTTAATTCAATGGCAATAAAAAATTGAACCGTGGTTTGCATCGTTAAGATGATCTCAGATAGCCGGCACAAACAAGGAAGCTGCAAATCCTCTTGAGCCACCTGAAGTACTATTCTTCCACATGAAGAAATAGGAGCACTGGCTTATCAATCCTGTTGCAGCATTCAAAAGACCATGGGCGCGATTCTCCACTCCCACGCCAGTTGGGAGAATCGCCTGGGCCGCCTTAATTTCCGGGGACGCCGGTCCAACGCCCTCCCGCGATTCTCCCAAGCGGCGGGAACGGGCCGGTCGCGTTTCGCGGGCCGCAGGCTGGAGAATCGCCGGAGATACCTAAAATGGTGATTCTCCGGCACCCCCGCTATTCTGAGGCCCAGATGGGCCGAGCGGCCAGGCCAAAACGGCGGGTTCCCCCCCCGGCGCCGTCCACACCTGGTCGCTACAGTCGTGGGCGGTGCGTGAACGCTGGGGGGGGGGGGGGGGGGGGGGGGGGGGGGATCCCTGCACCGGGCTTCACCTTGAATGTCGGGCCGTCCTCTCAGAAGGAGGACCTCCTTCCTTCCGCGGCCCCGCAAGATCCGTCCCCCATCTTGTTGAGGGGCGGACTTAGAGAGGACGGCAACCCGCGCATGCGTGGTTGCCGTCCTCTCTAAGTCCGTGTGCGGCTGGCCATTCTCCCTCCGTATCTGCAGGTAAAGCCGGGGGCTTTACGTGGTGCGGGTGCGCCGCCGCAGTTTTGGTCGTAAGACCAGGCGCTTCCTCTGGACCCCCACCCCACCCCACCAGTGCCCACCGAAGCCCCACCTGCCAGCGGAACGGCTCCCCTCCCAACTGTGGCGGCATACAAGGTCCCCGAAAACTGACAGGACATGCAACTGACGCCGTCGGGAAGTTGGCCCATCGGGGGCGGAGCATCGGGGGAGGGCACCAGGTGACGTCCTGAGGCCGTCCCAACGGTGTGCGGCGTACTCAGCGATTATGCCGTTTTTTAGAGGGCGGAGCGTCCGGAAAATGGCGCTGCCCCCAATTTCAGCATTAAACTCGATTCGCCAGCCAATTGCCGAACGCGATTTCGGCGTCAGCAATCGGAGAATCCCGCCCCATGTTTGATCTTCCACCTCAATTCCACTTTACTTCCTGATCTCTATATCCCTCAATTACTTAATAACCCAAGAATCTTGATCTGTCTTGAGCATCTACAGAACCCTGGGATAGAGAATCTCTAAGATTCAAAACCCTCTGAATTTGGTTCAGTCCTAAATGATCCCTTATATGCTGAGCATATAGCTCCCTTGTTTTATACTCTGGAGTACAGGGAGAAAACCTCTCGGCATCAACCCTGTCCAAGTCCTCTCACAATCTTTTATGTTTCAATGAGATCACCTCTTATCCTTCTAAACACTGGAGAATATAGGTCTACTTGACACAATCTCTCCTCATTAGGCAACACTGATCCCAATAATCTCTAGCAGGTAAATACGGCTTCCTTGGGTAGAGAGACTAAAACTACACAGTACTCAGGTGTGGTCTCACCGAAGCCCTGTACAATCACAGCAAAACCTCCGAGCTCTCAAATCCAATCCCCTTGCAATAAAGGCCAACTTACCAACTGCCTTCCTCGCTGCTTGATCCACCTGCATGTTAGCTTTCTGCTATTGTGCACAAAGACACCCAAATCTCTCAAAACAACACAAATAGTTTCTCACCATTTAAAAAAATATTGTTTTTCTATTCTTCCTACCAAAGTGAATAACCTCACATTTTTATCCATTTACAATCTATCTATATTCCTTTGAAAACCCAATGTGTTGTCCTCATAGCTTACTTTCCTGCCTGCTTTGCATTGTCATCAAGCTTGGATACATTATACTCAGTCTCTTCATCAAAATCATTAATCTATAGTAAATAAGCTAATGTAGCCATCTAAGATGACCACCTGCAAAGGGCCATGGGAATTATGGCCAACCCAGGACTCAGACAGATACACAGCCTATGTGTATCTAAGTACGAAGTCTTACAACACCAGGTTAAAGTCCAACAGGTTTGTTTCGATGTCACTAGCTTTTGGAGCGCTGCTCCTTCCTCCATTCACCTGAGGAAGGAGCAGCGCTCCAAAAGCTAGTGACATCGAAACAAACCTGTTGGACTTTAACCTGGTGTTGCAAGACTTCGTACTGTGCTCACCCCAGTCCAACGCCGGCATCTCCACATTATGTGTATCTAAAACACAGGTAACCAGACCTGACCGAAACCCCCACTCGTTTACATTTCAATGGCCCATTTCCCCAGGACAATAGAACTCCAATCAAGCAACCGGGACAGCCACAGACTGATCGGCGCCACTCCCCTTACTCAGAAAGCACAACTGCCAAGGTCAATGACCGCTAAGGACCCGCCCAGCTACCAAGGCACCCGCCCCTTTATTGGCCGAAATCGAAGAGAGTGACCAGAGTCCTGTCGAACTATTGGGTCCAAGGTTAAGGACCGCCCCAGAGAGCGCAAAATCCCAGAGGGATAAAAGAGAGCACAGCCATGTGTTCTGTCTCTCTTGGATTCGGCCTGTGCCTACCCAATTGCAGCAGGAACAGCCAGCTAAGTTCAAGACCAACGATCGCTACCGGACGGATGAGCCCAGCAGAGACAGAGCCACTTTCTTCGAACCAGCCAAGTGAAATCCAGATAAAGGCCTTTATCAGGTCGCCCTGAAGTTAAGTATAGGTTATTGTAGCTGATCGTGTAGTTTAACTCGTAGTAGATATTGTGTTTGCATGTTGAGATGACTCTTGTGTATGTAAATAAACCATCTTTTGAACTAACTAACTGTGTGGTCATTTGATCAATGTAAGGGAAAGGCTTGTGGTTCACCGAGATAAATAAATAGAGCAACACTAATGCCCCAGCGCCATTCCTTGCAGCATCTCATTAGTAACAGTCTGCCATCATGAAAATGACCCATTAATTCCTATACTATTTTCTGTCCTTTAACAAACCCTATATCCAAGATAATATATTACCACCAACCCCATGAGCCCTCATCTCATGCAACAAACTTCTTTGTGACACCTTATCAAATGTCTTTTGGAAATCTTAAACACCACACTAACTGGTCCCCCTTTATCTACCCTGCTTTTCAGGTCCTCAGAAAACACTAAATAGATTTATCAAACACAATTTCCCTTTCATGAAACTGTGCTGATTCTGCCTAACCATATTATGATTGCCTAACCATATTATAATTTAAGTGCCATGTTACCGCTTCCTTAATAATGGATTGCAGCATTTTACGACTGACTGATATTTGGCTAACTGCCCTATAGTTTCTGGTTTTTGCTCTTCCTGCTCTCTGGAATAGCATTATTGCTACCTTTCAATCCAATGGAACTGTTCCAGAATCTAGAGAATTTGGAAGAGCACAATCAATGCATCCACTATTTCAGAACCCTAGTCTGTAGGCCATTAGGTCCAGAGAATTTGTCAACGTTCAGTCTCACTAATTTCTCCAGTATCTTTTCTTTAGTGATTACTTTTAAGTTCCTCACTCTTGAGGGCGACATGGTTCTCACTATTGGTTTTCATTATTTCAGATATGTCCCTGTGCCTTCAACAATAAGAGGCAGGTGGAAAATAGTGACCTAACATCCTGCTCCTGATATTTATATGATCTTAGAGGTCTATAAAATAATGAGGGGCATAGATAAGGTAGATAGTCAACATCTTTTCCCAAAGGTAGGGGAGTCTAAAACTAGAGGGCATAGGTTTAAGGTGAGAGGGGAGAGTTTCAGAAGGGCCCAGAGGGGCAATTTCTTCACTCAGAGGGTAGTGAGTGTCTGGAATGGGCTGCCAGAGGTAGTAGTAGAGGCGGGTACAATTGTGTCTTTTAAAAAGCATTTAGATAGTTACATGGGTAAGATGGGTACAGAGGGTTATGGGCCAAGTGCGGGCAACTGGGACTAGCTTAATGGTAAAAACTGGGCGGCATGGACTGGTTGGGCCAAAGGGCCTGTTTCCATGCTGTAAACTTCTATGATTCTATTCTATAACTGACCAATGCTGGAAGTCAGGTGAGAGAACTTCACCTTGTTGCGGTGTCCTAATAGGCAAATCAGTCACTACTCATTGTTTTGGATCAACACCAAAAATGGTTACTTGGGTGACGTGGCCAAGGATGGTCAGCACTTTTGTGCCTCAGTCCAGGCAGCAACTTCAGAGACTGAGAAAAATTGGAAGGAAGAAAACTGCACATATTGAGCTGGAATAATTATCAGCCTATGACCATGCTCAGAATCTACATTTTCTTGTTTTAAAAAAAAAGGACCTTCTTTGGTCTGATCTTTGATGAACAGCAAGAATTCGGTAATTTTCAGATGACCTGACCACTTATGACGCGGAATTCTCACTTCAGCTGCTTTACCGAACTTTCAGAAAATCTTAATATCGAAAAATGCTCCAAGCAAAGTTATGAATGGAGTTATGTTTATAACCAATATTAACATTTTTACTGAGCCAAACAGTATTCCATTAGACAAATCATTTTCCAGTTTTAAGTGAACTGTGAAAATCTCTACAGTATGCAATATAACTAATTCACAACTTAAGTTTAGAATCAATTTTAAAGTCAGTAAGCACACCTGACCATGATACAATAGAGTGATGGATCATAACTCAATTAAAAGATACATCCTATTGATTTTATTCATACTTGTGCACTTTATTGAGATATGTATAAAAGACACATTATAAAGAAACATTGATCAGTTCTTGGAATTGTTATTGATTTCAGAAGGCAATTTTTCACAAAATGGTAGTGCTAATCTGGAACTTCGGCTGTTGAAGCTAGATCAATTGAAAATGTCAGAACTGATACTCAAGAGATCCCCCTGATTTCACAACAATATTTATCTGTGAACCAACATAACTAAAACTATCTGGTCATGATCATATTGCAGTTTGTGGAACCTTGCTACGATCATATTGGCCACCACATTTCCTGTATTACTCTTCAAAAATACTGTTAATTAGAAAGCACATCGGGGTGTCTTGAGGTTATAAAAGGTAAGTACATAAATGCAAGTTGTTTCTTTCCTTAAAGTCTGTCCTTTGACCAAGCTTTTGCTCGATCCTCTTTCTTTCAAGCTCTTGTACCATTTTCTATATTAAAAGCATTATTTAAATGTAACCATTAATTAGTAATTCAAAACACCCACATTCTCACAAAATCACTCAAAGCTACGTGTATCCCAGAACCGTTGCATTTCATTTGAATTACCAAGGTCTAATCTGCAGCCCTACTCAATCTCACTTTTGAGAAGGCAATTTAAGAATTCCTCCTCGATTAAAGCAATCAGGTCCTGCTAGACACGAAGGCTGCAGTTTAAGTATTATATTAAAACAAATTTCAAAAAGGTAGGAAATTACAGTTGTTCTAACCTTCGGCACGTGCAGTGGTCTCTCTCACTCGCTTATTAATGTTCTCCAGTTCAGAAGTTGTGGCATTTAGAACAGTGTTGCCCTCGGTTTCTCTCAGCTCATTTAACTCCTAAGGAAGCACACAACCAATTTCATTAAAGTTTAAATTACTTTGGAACAAAACAATATAGCAAGGTACAGCTGCTCATATTAGAATAAAACAACCCATAACCAGGATCAAGCATTCCCAGGGAGGTATTATAAAACACTTCTGTCATAGGGTTCTATTCACTCACCTCCTAAAATAAACGGTCACTCTTATGTTGCTATGGTGAAAATTTATGATCCTCTTAAACGTGATTGCTAAATTGTGGTGAATTATTGGACATTGCATCACCCATTAGGAAACTGTCAAAATCATTTCACTTGGAACTCGTCCAACCAATGCTGTGATAAAATTCTCTTCTCACCAATCAAAACTGGATTCAAACTAATATGCAGCACCAAAAGCAGCCATCCTCTAATTCGCTGTGCCACCAATTCACTCAGTTTGATTTTTCCCTACTTTCATTATGCTCAGTGTTTTGACCTTTACTCTGTATTAGTCATGCCCAAACCTCAGCCAGATTAACATGCAGCGACGTGTTATGGTACCAGCATTTACTCTATATATGGCTTAAAGAAAAGCCAAAGGCTTGAACATAGGCTGTGGATTGCATCTGATCAGAAAGTCAAAGAATCAATATTTTAGATCCAAGTGTCAATTTAAACCCATGAAATACTGGCATTTAACATGCTGAAGATAAGAGATCGGGTCAACTAATTGGTGCATAGTACTTCAGAGATTTGTCAAATTGATTAAAGCTTCAAGAATTTGTTAGACCCTTGGTCCATCCTTTTCCAAATGATACAAACTAACTATTATGTAATTTCGAAATCTGTCACTGTTCAAATCTCTAGCATGTAACATAACCAATCAAAACAGAGTATCTTTGACTTCCGGGTGCGGCGATGACCAGCTAAGTCGCACGTTTCGGCAGCTCCCGGTGGAACGGACTTTTGGGCTCTTGATAGGAGCCCCAACGGCAATTTTAACGGCAAAAAACACTGTGCGGTAATCCAGAAGGGAATCCCCCCTGGACACGGATGGAAAAAAGAGAGGAAAGTGGCCGGATTGCGGTGGATCCTCTAGAGCAGCGGCCAGGAAGGCAGGCACAAAGCAAGATGGCGTCGGAAGGAGGCAGTTTAATATGGGCCCTGACCAACAAGAGATCCTGCGGCGTTGCGTGGAAGAACTCAAAAAGGAGATGAAGAAGGAGCTGTTGGCCCCGATATTACAAGCGATTGAGGGGCTAAAGGAGGAGCAAAAGACCCAGGAACAGGAGCTTCGGGTCGTGAAGGCAAAGGCTGCTGAGAATGAGGACGACATACAGGGCCTGGAGGTGAAAACGGAGATGCACGAGGCACAACACAAAAGGTGTGTGGAAAGGCTGGAGGTGCTGGAGAATAATGCGAGGAGGAAGAATTTAAGGATTCTTGGTCTTCCCGAAGGTGTAGAAGGGGCGGACGTCGGGGCATATGTGAGCACGATGCTGCACTCGTTAATGGGATCGAAGGCCCCGACGGGTCCGCTGGAGGTGGAGGGAGCCTATCGAGTTATGGCGCGAAGACCGAGGGCTGGAGAAATTCCTCGAGCCATAGTGGTGAGATTTCTCCGATATAAGGACAGAGAGACGGTCCTCAGATGGGCAAAGAAAACGCGGAGCAGTAGGTGGGAGAACGCGGTGATCCGCGTATATCAAGATTGGAGTGCGGAGGTGGCGAGAAGGAGGGCAAGCTTTAATCGGGCCAAGACGGTGCTGCACAAAAGGAAGATTAAATTTGGAATGCTGCAACCGGCAAGACTGTGGGTCACACATCAAGGGAAACACCACTACTTCGAAACGGCAGATGAGGCGTGGACATTTATTGTCGAGGAGAAACTGGAGTGAGCGGGCCAGAAAAAGAACGTTTGGGACAAAGTGGGGGGGTGAATATGTGGGATGAAGGGGGGGGAAAAGAGGGAAGAGATGACTTCCCAAGTTGTAATCCTACGACCCTGTAACTTTTCTCTCTTCCCCATGTCGTTGGGGGGGGGGGGGGGGGGGGGGGGGGGGGGGGAGGATGAGGAGTTGAGGGCGCCGGCCATTGGGGGCGGGGTCAAAAGGGAAGCGTGGGCTTTGTTCCCGCGCTATGGTAATCACGGCGGGAACAGGGAAGAAGGAAGGAGGGGGCCTCGCACAGTGTGAGCCGAGGTCACGGGGGGAAGCCGAGGTCGGCCAGAGTTTGCTGACTTCTGGGAGCAACATGGGGGGTGCAATTACGCTAGTTTGGGATCTAGCGGGGGGGGGGGGGTTAACTGGGTTGCTGCTGCTGGGGAGAAGGGGGAGCTGGTATGGGGGGGGGGGTCGGGGCGGGGGGGCGCCGCTTGGGGGAGATACGGCTACGTGGGAACCGGGTGAGGAGCTGGATTGAAAAAGGGGATGGCTAGTCGTCAAGGGGGGGCGGGGGGGGTAAAGAGCCCCCCAACCCGGATGATCACGTGGAATGTGAGAGGGCTGAACGGGCCGATTAAGAGGGCACGGGTACTCGCACACCTAAAGAAACTTAAGGCAGATGTGGTTATGCTTCAGGAGACGCATCTGAAGCTGATAGACCAGGTCAGACTACGCAAAGGATGGGTGGGGCAGGTGTTTCATTCGGGGCTAGACGCAAAAAACAGGGGGGTGGCCATACTAGTGGGGAAGCGGGTAATGTTTGAGGCAAAGACTATAGTGGCGGATAGTGGGGGCAGATACATGATGGTGAGTGGCAAATTGCAAGGGGAGGCGGTGATATTAGTGAACGTGTATGCCCCGAACTGGGATGATGCCAACTTTATGAGGCGTATGTTAGGACGAATCCCGGACCTAGAAGTGGGGAAGTTGGTAATGGGTGGAGATTTTAATACGGGGCTGGACCCAGGGCTGGACAGATCGAGGTCCAGGGCCGGAAGGAGGCCGGCTGCAGCTAGGGTGCTTAAGGACTTTATGGAGCAGATGGGAGGAGTAGACCCCTGGAGATTTAGTAGACCTAGGAGTAAGGAGTTTTCGTTTTTCTCCTATGTCCACAAAGTTTATTCGCGAATAGATTTTTTTGTTTTGGGAAGGGCACTGATCACAAAGGTGACGGGGACGGAGTACACGGCTATAGCCATTTCGGATCATGCTCCACATTGGGTGGACCTGGAGATAGGGGAAGAAAAACAACAGCATCCACCCTGGAGAATGGACATGGGATTATTGGCAGGTGAGGGGGGGTGTTTAAGGGTGAGGGGGTGTATTGAAAGGTACTTGGAACTCAATGATAATGGGGAGGTACAGGTGGGAGTGGTCTGGGAGGCGCTGAAGGCAGTGGTTAGAGGGGAGCTGATATCTATTAGGGCACATAAAGGAAAGCAGGAGGGTAGGGAAAGGAAGCGGTTGTTGAAAGAACTTCTGAGCGTGGACAGACAATATGCGGAGACACCGGAGGAGGGACTGTACAGGGAAAGGCAAAGGCTACATGTAGAATTTGACTTGTTGACTACGGGTAATGCAGAGGCACAATGGAGGAAGGCACAGGGTGTACAGTACGAATACGGGGAGAAGGCGAGCAGGTTGCTGGCCCACCAATTGAGGAAAAGGGGAGCAGCGAGGGAGATAGGGGGGGGTGAGAGATGAGGAGGGAGAGATGGAGCGGAGAGAGTGAATGGAGTGTTCAAGGCATTCTACGAAAGATTATATGAAGCTCAGCCCCCGGATGGGAAGGAGAGAATGATGTGCTTTCTGGATCAGCTGGAATTTCCTAAGGTGGAGGAGCAGGAGAGGGTGGGACTGGGAGCACAGATTGAGATGGAGGAAGTAGTGAAAGTGATTGGGAGCATGCAGGCGGGGAAGGCCCCGGGACCGGATGGATTCCCAGTTGAATTCGATAGGAAATATATGGACTTGCTGGCCCCGCTACTGATGAGAACCTTTAATGAGGCGAGGGAAAGGGGGCAGTTGCCCCCGACTATGTCAGAGGCAACGATATCGCTCCTCCTAAAAAAGGAAAAAGATCCGCTGCAATGCGGGTCCTACAGGCCCATTTCCCTCCTGAATGTGGATGCTAAGATTCTGGCCAAGGTAATGGCAATGAGGATAGAGGATTGTGTCCCGGGGGTGGTCCATGAGGACCAAACTGGGTTTGTGAAGGAGAGACAGCTGAATACAAATATACGGAGGCTGCTAGGGGTAATGATGATGCCCCCACCAGAGGGGGAAGCGGAGATAGTGGTGGCGATGGATGCCGAGAAGGCATTTGATAGAGTGGAGTGGGATTATTTGTGGGAGGTGCTGAGGAGATTTGGCTTTGGGGATGGGTATATCAAGTGGGTACAGTTGCTGTATAGAGCCCCGATGGCGAGCGTGGTCACGAATGGACGGGGGTCTGACTATTTTCAGCTCCATAGAGGGACGAGGCAGGGATGTCCTCTGTCCCCGTTATTGTTTGCACTGGCGATTGAACCCCTGGCCATAGCATTGAGGGGTTCCAGGAAGTGGAGGGGAGTACTCAGGGGGGGGGAGAAGAACACCGGGTATCTCTGTATGCGGATGATTTGTTGCTATATGTGGCGGACCCGGCGGAGGGGATGCCAGAGATAATGCAGATGCTTGTGGAGTTTAGGGATTTTTCAGGGTACAAACTGAACATGGGGAAAAGTGAGTTGTTTGTGGTGCAACCAGGGGAGCAGAGCAGAGAGATAGAGGATCTACCGTTGAGGAAGGTAACAAGGGACTTCCGGTACTTGGGGATCCAGATAGCCAAGAATTGGGGTACATTACACAGGCTTAATTTAACACGGTTGGTGGAACAGATGGAGGAGGACTTCAAGAGATGGGAAATGGTGTCCCTGTCATTGGCAGGTAGGGTGCAGGCGGTTAAAATGGTGGTCCTCCCGAGATTCCTTTTTGTGTTTCAGTGCCTCCCGGTGGTGATCACGAAGGATTTTTTCAAAAGAATGGAGAAGAGTATTATGAGTTTTGTGTGGGCTGGGAAGACCCCGAGAGTGAGGAGGGGATTCTTGCAGCGTAGTAGGGACAGGGGGGGGGGCTGGCACTACCGAGCCTAAGTGAGTACTACTGGGCCGCCTATGTTTCAATGGTGTGTAAGTGGATGGGAGAAGGGGAGGAAGCGACGTGGAAGAGATTGGAGAGGGCGTCCTGCAGGGGGACTAGCCTACAAGCAATGGTGACGGCACCGTTGCCGTTCTCACCAAAGAAATACACCACAAGCCCGGTGGTGGTGGCTACATTGAAAATTTGGGGGCAGTGGAGACGGCATAGGGGAAGGACGGGAGCTTCGGTGCGGTTCCCGATAAGAAACAATCATAGGTTCGTTCCGGGGAGAATGGATGGGGGATTTGGAGCATGGCAAAGAGCTGGGGTAGTACAACTGAGAGATCTGTTTGTAGATGGGACGTTTGCGAGTCTGGGAGCGCTGACGGAAAAATATGGGTTGCCCCAAGGGAATGCATTTCGGTACATGCAATTGAGGGCTTTTGCGAGGCAACAGGTGAGGGAATTCCCGCAGCTCCCGACGCAGGATAGAGTGATCTCAGAGACATGGATGGGGGATGGTAAGGTATCGGACATATACAGGGAAATGAGGGACGAGGGGGAGATCATGGTAGATGAGCTGAAAGGGAAATGGGAAGAAGAACTGGGGGAGGAGACTGAGGAGGGGCTGTGGGCTGATGCCCTACGTAGGGTAAACTCATCGTCCTCGTGTGCCAGGCTAAGCCTGATACAATTTAAGGTGTTACACAGGGCGCATATGTCTGGAGCACGGCTTAGTAAATTTTTTGGGGTAGAGGATAGGTGTGCGAGATGCTCGAGAGGCCCAGCGAATCACACCCACATGTTCTGGTCATGCCCGGCACTACAGGGGTTCTGGGTGGGGGTGGCAAAGGTGCTTTCGAAGGTGGTGGGGGTGCAGGTCGAACCAAGCTGGGGGTTGGCTATATTTGGGGTTGCAGAAGAGCCGGGAGTGCAGGAGGCGAGAGAGGCTGACGTGTTGGCCTTTGCGTCCCTAGTAGCCCGGCGCAGGATATTGTTAATGTGGAAGGAAGCCAAACCCCCGGGTGTGGAGACCTGGATAAACGACATGGCAGGGTTTATAAAGTTAGAACGGATTAAGTTCGTGTTCAGGGGTTCAGCTCAGGGGTTCACCAGGCGGTGGCAACCGTTCGTCGATTACCTCACAGAAAGATAGAGGGAATGGAAAAGAAGTAGACAACAGCAGCAACCCAGGGGGGAGGGGGGGGAGGAATCGGACAGACTCTCAGGGATGTTATTGTATAGTTATTTGTTATAGGTAATTGTATATCGGATTGTTTTTTTGGAGAGTATTTACTTTGGACAAGGCAGTTGCCATTTAGTTTTGTTTTTGTTTATATATTATTTATTTATTTGTTTAAAACTGGCCACTGTTATTTATATTGCTTTATTGTTGTGTAAAAGAAACACTACGTATTGTTATGTTTGGCCAAAAATCTTGAATAAAATATATATTTTTTAAAAACAGAGTATCTTTTACCTGCTCAACCTGGTCCAAGCGCTTTCTTAAATTTTCACTGAGGTAAGTCTCCAGTCTGGTCATTATACCTTCCAACTTAATTCGTTCATTTAATAGCTGTCGATTATCCTAAAGGAAGAAACACATTTTTAAAACACCGTCCAAGCCCAGATGTACGAATAATGTTGACTCCAAATCCTTTCTTTTCAGCCTGCATTAACAAAGTTCTTTCAAACTATCATCCACGGGTACAAGAGGGATAAAACCACCAGACTGGATTTAAAAAAAACATATTCTTGTTTGCATTGCCTGACATTTATCCAAATTAATATATCTCATATTTCAGTCCACCTATGCAATTCATCAAGGCACAAATTTCATTGCAATTCATTTTCTAAACACAAAGGATTTCCAGATTTGAAAAGGATCATCTATTACTTCTAAATCATGCTGGCCATTCCAAACCATGTTGACCATTCCCCGTGAAACCAACATGCTCACTTGTAGCATTCCGTAGAATGGCCTCGGGCATTTAACCCACTACGGATGATAGTTTCTCTCCAAATAAGCCAATTAATTTACTTAAGTAAATGATACGTAATTATGTTGACATGGATAATAAGCAATTACCCCTCGCAGATGGTACAATCACTTAATCACTCTCCTTTTTCAACAAAAAAAACAGAACATTTCCCTCAACTCCAATTTAAAGAAAAATTAAAATCTGATGAGATTGGGGTAAAAGGTGACTTTCCACATTTGAAAATACCATACCTGTTGGAGTTGTCGGATTTCGTCGTTGAGTGCATCAACTCTCTTTTGATCATCCAGACTGAGCTGTGAAAGCAGGTCTGTACCAAGCTCAGCTTTTAAGGATTCCCGTGTTGACTCCATAGCGTGCAAACTGGCCTCCAAACTTTGCAAACTCCGTTGCTTTATAAATAAAATTTAAAAATTGACATTAAACAGATATTAGCTGATCATACCTATATCCCCTTTTGGTGCTGAATAACAATTACAACTTTCAACAGAAGGGACATACATGAGCATCACGTTTAGGAGCAAAAGCAGCTGCTGAAAATGGCAGGCAAGAGTGCCTCAAATTATTTTCTTTAAATCAAATGCGCATTTTGCCTCATTGAAATCCATTACTTTGTGTTGCACAATGTTCCTACGAATGAAAGAAAATGAAAACACTAGACTGGAATACTCTTGCAGTCATCAGATTTAATACTTCATTCTTTGGAAGTTCTCCACAATAATCTCACTAAATTTCTGCACACCCCACTGACATGATCGCATTACGACTACTGAGCCACAACCATTTGCAAGATGCACTGCAACCATTCACCAAGGCTTCTTTGACAGTACCGTACACCGCTGAGGATGAGGCAGCAGGTTCATGGGAACAGCACTGCCTGCAAGCTCCCCTCCAAGTCAGACACCACTTTCCTTCATTGCTGCCCCCAATGGATGTACCACGTGGATAGCAGCGGTTCAAGGGGTTGGCTCATCATCATCACCTTCTCAAGGGAATTAGGGATGGGCTAAAACCGATAGTGTCACCAGTGACACCCGCATCCCATAAATAGATTTTTAAAAATTAAAATTAAAAGATTAAAAATCTTAGAAGACTGAACGCAAATCTCAAATTTATCAATTTTTCCTCTTAATTACAGTTTGTTCTCCGATGCCTGGAAGATAAATGAAAAGCTGCTTTAATTTTACCATTTTCATAAAGTTTTAATTAGCTAACCAAGCTGGTGCTCACATAGGAGGAATAAACTTGCTCTGTTTTGAAGATTTATCAGCATTATTCTGCAATAAAACTAATTTCGCAATTCGTTAAGTGAAAGTCCTCTATCCAAAGGTGGATAGCTCAACCCAAGCGAGGTTATTTGGCCCACCGTGTCTGAACTGGCTCTCCAAACGAGAATTACAGCTTAGTGCAATTCCCCCGACTTTCCCCCGCACCTCTGCACATTGTTTCTACTCAGGTAATCATCTAATGCCCTCTTGAATGCCGCAATTGAACCTGCCTCCACAACACTTCCATGCAGCAAATTCCAGACCCAAAACACTTGTGTGAAAAAGCTTTTTCAAACATCACATCTGCTTCTTTTGCAAATTAAGTTGAATACTAGCCCTCTCGTTCTTGATCCTTTTATGAGGGGAATAGTTTCTCCTAACTTTGTCCAGCACCCTCATGATTTTGAACATCTACTGAATCTCCTCTCAGCTTTCTTCTCTCCATGGAGAACAGTTCCAACCTCTCCAATCTTGTAATCCTCATCTGCACTCTTTGAACGCATTCACATCCTTCCCATAGTGTGCCACCAAGAACTGTACACAATATTCCTGCTAGCGTCTTGTACAAATTCAGCATAACCTCCTTGCTCTTGTACTCTATGCCCCTATTAATGAAGCCCAGAATACTATCAGCTTTATTAACTGCTCTCTCCCACCTAACCTGCCACCTTCAATGATCTATGCACATAAACACTAATCGTGTCAGTAATATCATTTTTTTAAATTTAAAGCTGCTTAGTTTTTCCTTGATGGGTTTTGACTTCCATTCAATCTGTGAGCTGGAAAGAGAATCACAAGCAACTCTCAAACTTGAAATCCAATCCAGCATGATCTTGAGCAGATAACACATTTACAATTGGGATAAAACATTTAAATAATCAGTTCAGTCTTATTTCTTCAACTCAAAAAAACATCTGATCCATTCAAGCCGTGTAGTTTGAGTTGAATGAAATAGTCTGCCGTCATACAATGGGCGAGAAAACCAAAGTTAATAATCAAATTAAACAGGTGTAGAGGCTGGAGGCAAAAGTTGACCAACACAAGGAAGTAAAAAAAAAAGGGGCGATTTCAGCTGATTCAAGTTAAATTGGATGTTTCTCTGCGCCTGCAGGATGAAGACCCTGCTATTCAATGACACTTTGCCATTTTTTGGGGCCTCGGTGAGGAACTCCCTATTTCCTGTGCTAGCGAGATACCAGCAGATCGGGGCGCCACTTTTAAAGGCAGCCCCAATCTTTTGACTGTCCTCTGTGTCCCCACCGGGGCTTCAGGCCCCCCTCTTTCACCCAACTTACCCATTCCAGGGTCTGAGAGGTCCCCTTAGCCCATCTCTTATAGGCAAGGCCCGCACCCGCACCCAGTGACACAGGCAGCCTGGCAATACCCAGGTGGCAGGGGGAGTGCCAGGGTAACACCCTGCCCTATCCCCGACCACCCAGCGAGACTCTTCCCCATCCCTACCCCCAGCTAGCAAGGTCACTGAATCCCGGGACCGGATGAATTGGTGAGCGCATATTTAAATGTGCCTAATGGCTTATTTTAAATATGTGCGGCAGTATTTCGTCCAATGAAAGCAAGATAGAGGACAGGGTAGGTGCAGGGAGGATGTTCCCAATGGTGGGTGTATCCAGAACCAGGAGTCACAGTCTGAGGATTCAGGGTAAACCATTTCAGACAAAGATGAGGAGACATTTCTTCAAAGAGCGGTGAGCCTGTGGAATTAATTACCCCAGGAAGTAATTGATGCTAAAACATTGAATATATTCACGAGACAGCTAGATATAGCACTTGGGGCAAATGGGATCAAACGGTTATGGGGAGAAAGCAGGATTGGGCTATCGAGTTGGATGATCAGCCATGATCGTGATAAATGGCGGAGTAGGCTCGAAGGGCCAAAAGGTCTCCTCCTACTCCTTTCTTCTTTGTATCTATATATATATATATATTATATATATATATATATATCCAGATTGCGAAATGAAACGAGGATCCACTGAATCTCATGAGATATTTCGAGCATTGCGAATCCCGATGCAGGCCACTCACGCTCTCACAAGATTCAACAGCCTTGTCCCGACAGAGTTGGCCATTGGTAAATGGAAGGAACGAGGAAAGGAATGGAGATAGTAAACAAAAATGCTCTTCGACTGATAGGACGTTCAAGTTCTGTAGGGTTGCACCGCATGTGGGAAGTAGAGGCCTGTGGGCCTAATGGCAGTTCTATGATAGAGGCAGGTTCAAGGCTAAAGGATTAGTGAGGAAAACGGAAAACCATTGCCAATTGCTTCTCAATGTTGGAGATTGGACGAGGGGAAATTTCAAAGCAAAAAAAGGAGCTCCACAATACTTTTTAAAATCCTTTCACAGGATGTAGACATCACTGGCGAAGCCAGCATTTATTGTCTATCCCTAATTTCCTTAGAGAAGATAGTGATGAGTCTCGTTCTTGAACTGCTACAGTCCATGTAGTATAGGGTACACCAACAGTGCTATGAGGGAGTCCCAAGATTTTGACTCCGCTACAGCGAAGGAACGATACGTCTGGATTGTGTGTGGCTTGGAGAGGAATATACAAATGCTGCCCTTGAGCTCCTGGGTGATAGAGGTTGTGGGTTTAGGACTTCCGGTTGCGGCTATGCTGAGCTAAGTCGCACGTTCGGCAGCTCCCGCCAGAAACGGACTTTTGTGTTCTTTTGAGGGGCCCCTGCGGCATTTGTTCGACGGTTCCCAGTGTGGGAAGGTGACAGTACGATTTCCCCGGCACTGTATGGATTGGACCAGGAGTGGAGTGGTGAAAAAAGTAATTCTGGCGCAGGGAGAAGTGCGAGGGAGGAAAGCCAAGATGACGGCGGGTGGAGACCAGGCAGCGTGGGCGCAAGAGCAGCAGGAGTTCCTCAAGCGCTGCTTCACGGAACTGAAAGCAGAGTTGCTGGAGCCGATGAAGGCTTCGATCGACAAGCTGGTCGAGACCCAGAAGGCCCAAGGGGCGGCGATCCAGGAGGTGCGGCAGAAGGCCTCGGAAAATGAGGACGCGATATTGGGCCTGGCTGTGAAGGTGGAGGAGCACGAGGCGCTGCATAAGAAATGGCAGGAAAAGTTCAAGGACATGGAGAATCGGTCGAGGAGGAAGAATCTGCGGATTCTGGGTCTCCCGGAGGGAGTGGAGGGATCGGATGTTGGAGCATATGTGGTCACGATGCTGAACACGTTGATGGGCGCGGGTGCCTTCCTGGGGCCCCTGGAGCTGGATGGGATCCACCGAGTCCTGGCGAGGAGGCCCAAGTCTAATGAGCCGCCGCGGGCGGTATTGGTGCGGTTCCACCGCTTGGTGGTCAGGGAGTGCAGTGCGTCCTAAGATGGGCAAAAAAGGAGCGGAGCAGCAGGTGGGAGAATGCAGAGGTCCGTATATATAACAGGACTTGAGCGCGGAGGTGGCCAAGAAGAGGGCCGGGTAGGGTTCTGGTTGCGGCGATGACCAGCTGAGTCGCACGTTTCGGCACCTCCCGTTTCAACGGACTTTTGGGCTCTTATCGGGAGCCCCAACGGAAATTTTTTACGGCCAAACCCAGTGTGAGGCGACAAAGGAAGGAGTCCCCCCGGGTGTGGATGGAAAGAAGCGATAGTAGTGCCCAGATTGCGGAGGATCCTCTGGTGCAGCGGCAGAGAAGAGAAGGGAGAAGCAAGATGGCGGCTGAGGGAGCCCAGATGGTATGGGGCCCGGAACAGCAGGAGTTCCTCCGACGATGTGTGGAGGAGCTCAAGAAGGAGGTGCTGGCGCCGATGTTGCTGGCGATTGAGGGATTGAAGCAGACGCAAAAGACCCAGGCGATGGAGCTCCGTGGAGTGAAGGCAAAGGCAGCCGAGAATGAATAAGAGATACGGGGCTTGGTGGTGAAGACGGAGACGCACGAGGCACTATATAAGAGGCGCATAGAAAGGCTGGAAGTCCTGGAAAATAGCTCGAGGAGGAAGAATCTAAGGATTTTGGGTCTTCCCGAAGGGACAGAGGGAGCTGATGTTGGGGCGTATGTGAGTACGATGCTCCATACTTTAATGGGAGCTGACGCCACGACGGGCCCCCTGGAAGTGGAGGGAGCATACCGGGTCCTCGTGAGAAGACCAAAGGCAGGGGAAATACCGCGAGCAATAGTGGTGAGGTTCCACCGCTACAAGGACAGAGAGATGGTTCTGAGATGGGCTAAGAAGACACGGAGTAGCAGGTGGGAGAACACGGTGATCCACATGTATCAAGATTGGAGTGCGGAGGTGGCGAGAAGGAGGGCGAGTTTCAATCGGGCTAAGGCGGTGCTCCACAGGAAGAAAGTAAAATTTGGAATGCTGCAGCTGGCAAGACTGTGGGTTACACACCAGGGCAAACACCACTACTTCGAGACGGCAGAGGAGGCGTGGACATTTATTCAAGAAGAGAAGTTGGACTAGATTTGAGGAATTGATGTTTGGAAAGAAGTAGCGAGCTGGTGGCAAAGAAATGCAAAGGGGGGAGAGGGGGAGGACTTATCGGTAAAAATGTTAGACGGGAGGATTTTTCTCCCCTCCCCCCTGAGGGGGGGGACGCGAAGAAATGTGGGCGCCGGTGGGGAAAGGGACAGGGAAGGGGAGAGGGAGCAGCGCCACTAGGGGCGGGGCCGAGAGGGAAGCGCGTTTTTTTTTCTCGCACTATGGAAATTGCGGCGGGAAAAGTGGGCGCAGGAAGGAAGGGGGCCTCACACGCAGGGAGGCCAAGGGTAAACGGGGGAAGCCGAGGTCAGCCAGAGTTTGCTGACTCCTGGAAGCAATATGGGGGGAGCAATCAAGCTAGAAGGGAATCTAGCGGGGGGGGGGGGGGGGGATTAACTGGGTTGCTGTTGCTGAGGGGAAGGGGGAGCTGATACGGGATGGTCGGGACGGGAGGGCGTTGTCTGGGGGACAAACGGGTGCGTGGGACCCGGGTGAGGAGCTGGTTTAAAAAAGGGGATGGCTAGTCGACGATGGGGGGGGTAAAGGGCCCCCCAACCCGGTTGATCACGTGGAACGTGAGAGGGCTGAATGGGCCGATTAAGAGGGCAAGGGTATTTGCGCACCTAAAGAGACTGAAGGCGGATGTGGTTATGCTTCAGGAGACGCACCTGAAATTGGCGGATCAGGTCAGATTAAGGAAAGGATGGGTGGGACAGGTATTCCACTCAGGCTTAGATACGAAAAATAGAGGGGTGGCAATACTGGTGGGGAAACGATAAGGAACAATCACAGGTTCGTCCCGGGGAGGATAGATGGGGGATTCCAATCTTGGCAGCGAGCAGGAATTGGGAAGTTGAAGGACTTGTTCTTGGACAGGACGTTCGCGAGTTTGGGAGCATTGGTAGAAAAATACGAGTTGCCACCTGGGAATGCATTCCGATATATGCAAGTGAGGGCATTTGCGAGGCAACAGGTGAGGGAATTTCCGCAGCTCCCGGCGCAAGGGATCCAGGACAGAGTGATTTCGGGGGCATGGGTTGGTGAAGGTAAAGTGTCCGATATATACAGGGAAATGAGAGACGAGGGGGAGACGATGGTAGAGGAGCTGAAGAGTAAATGGGAGGAGGAGCTGGGGGAAGAGATTGAGGAGGGGCTGTGGGCAGATGCCCTAAGTAGGATAAATTCCTCGTCCTCGTGTGCCAGGCTTAGCCTGATCCAATTCAAGGTTCTACACAGGGCGCATATGACGGGAGCAAGGCTGAGTAGATTTTTTGGAGTGGAGGATAGGTGCGGGAGGTGCGCGGGAAGCCCGGCGAACCACACCCACATGTTTTGGTCATGTCCGGTATTGCATGGGTTCTGGGTGGGTGTGGCAAGAGTGATCTCAAAGGTGGTAGGGGTCCGGGTCGAACCGAGCTGGGGGGGGTTAGCTATATTTGGGGTTGCAGAAGAGCCGGGAGTGCAGGAGGCGAGAGAGGCCGATGTTTTGGTCTTTATCATAGAATTTACAGTGCAGAAGGAGGCCGTTCAGCCCATCAAGTGCGCACAGGCTCTTGGAAAGAGCACCCTACCCAAGGTCAACACCGCTACCCTATCCCCATAACCCAGTAACCCCACCCAACACTAAGGGCAATTTTGGACACTAAGGGCAATTTTGGACACTAAGGGCAATTTATCATGGCCAATCCACCTAACCGGCACATCTTTGGACTGTCGGAGGAAACCGGAGCACCCGGAGGAAACCCACGCACACACGGGGAGGATGTACAGACTCCGCACAGACAGGGACCCAAGCCGGAATCGAACCTGGGACCCTGGAGCTGTGAAGTAATTGTGCTATCCACAATGCTACCGTGCTGCCCAACTTTGCGTCCCTAGTAGCCCGGCGAAGGATTCTACTTATGTGGAAAGAAGCCAAACCCCCGGGCGTGGAGGCCTGGATAAACGACATGGCAGGGTTTATAAAATTGGAGCGAATAAAATACGCACTAAGAGGTTAGGCTCAAGGGTTCACCAGGCGGTGGCAACCGTTCCTTGACTATCTCGCAGAGCGATAAGGGAAAACAGGAAAGACAAAGACAGCAGCAGCAACCCGGGGGGGGTTTGGGTTTTTTGTTCTTTTCTTTCTTTCCATGCTAGTTGTTTATATTTATTTTTTCAGTATTATTATTTCTCTTTTCTGGTTCTTTCTCTGCACTTGCTGTTAGTTTAATATATTGTTTAAATAACGGTCAATGTACATTTTGTTACAAAGTTGTAAAAATGGAAAATTCTTTTTGATCGAAAAACTTTAAAATATATTTTTTTTTAAAAAGAAGAGGGCCGGGTACAATCGGGCTAAGGCGTTTCTGCATCGGAAGGGGGTGAAACTCGGGATGCTGCAGCCGGCGCGACTGTGGGTCACGTTTAAGGACCAGCACCATCACTTTGCGACGCCGGAGGAGGCGAGGACCTTAATTCAGGCCGAAAAGTTGGACACGGACTGAGGGTCGGTTGTGAGGGGAGGTCGAGGGGGGCTACTGTGGTTACTGTGCTTTGGGGGATGTTCTATTCTGTTCTGCATTGTTTTCTTGGGTGCTGGGTGGGGTAGGGTAAATTGGTTAGAAGTGGGGTTTTGTGAGTGTGGGCATCGGTGGTTGGAAGGACGGGGCCATGGTGGGGGGAGGGGAGATGGGAGGCCCGAGGTGGGGGAGCTGGGATTAGGCCGCAAAAGGGAGATGCGCCAGAGAGGGCGGGGCCGGTCTGAAGGAAAGCGCGGGCTTTTTCTCGCGCTAGGGAAGGGGGCAGGGCCTGGGGAGAAGGGCGGTGTTGGAGGAGCGCCTGCTGATGGACAGGAGGTGGGGGGGGGGGGGGGGGGGGGGGGGGGGGGAGGGGGAGAAAGACTACCACACTGGGGGGGGTCGATGGAGTGGTGGGAGACAGCAGGAGTCAGCTGACTTAGAATCGAGGGGTGGCGATTTTGGTGGGGAAGCAGGTGTCGCTTGAGGCGCTGAACACCGTGGCAGACAATGGAGGTAGGTATGTGATGGTGAGTGGTAAGCTGCAGGGGGTGCGGGTGGTATTAGTGAATGTATATGCCCCGAATTGGGACGATGCCGGATTTATGCGGCACATGTTGGGCCGGATTCCGGACCTGGAGGCGGCGGCCAAGGTGCTGAGGGGGTTTATGGACCAGATGGGAGGAGTGGACCCATGGAGGTTTGTCAGGCCGGGGGCCAGGGAATTTTCTTTTTTTCCCCACGTCCATAAAGCCTACTCCCGGATAGACTTCTTCGTTATGAGCAGGACACTAATTCCGAGGGTGGAGGGCACGGAGTATTCGGCCATAGCCAACTCAGACCATGCCCCGCATTGGGTGGAGCTGGTGCTAGGGGAGGAGAGTGACCAGCACCCGCTGTGGCGCCTGGATGTGGACTTGCTGGCGGATGAGGTGGTGAGCGGACGGATCCGGGGGTGCATTGAGGAACACCGGGTTTCGTTGTATATCGATGACCTGTTACTGCATGTGGCGGACCCAGTTTGGGGGGGGGGGGGGGGGGGGGGGGGGGGGGGGGATGCCGGAGGTGATGCGGATCCTCAGGGAGTTTGGGGACTTTTCCAGGTATAAGCTCAACGTGGCGAAGAGTAAGCTCTTCGTGGTACACCCAAGGGACCAGGGAAGGGGGCTAGACGAGCTTCCACTGAAGAGGGCGGAAAGAAGTTTTCGGTATCTGGGGATCCAGGTGGCCAGGAGCTGGGGGGCCCTACACAAGCTCAACTTGACGAGGCTGGTGGAGCAGATAGAGGAGGAGTTTAAAAGGTGGGATATGCTGCCACTCTCCTTGGCGGGTAGGGTACAGTCGGTGAAGATGACGGTGCTCCTGAGGTTCCTTTTTATATTCCAGTGCCTCCCCATCCTGATCCCGAAGGCCGTTTTTAAGCGGGTCAGTAGGAGCATCATGGGATTCGTGTGGGCGAAAAAGACCTGGAGGTTGAGAAGGGTGTTTCTGGAGCGGAGTAGGGACAGAGGAGGGTTAGCGTTACCTAATCTGTGTGGGTATTACTGGGCTGCCAATGTGGCGATGATACGCAAGTGGGTAATGGAGGGGGAGGGGGCGGCGTGGAAGAGGCTGGAGATGGCGTCCTGTGTGGGCACGAGTCTGGGAGCGCTGGTGACAGCACCGCTGCCGCAGACTAGGTACACCACAAGTCCGGTGGTGACGGCGACTTTGAAAATTTGGGGGCAGTGGAGGCGCCACAGGGGCAAGATAGAGGCTTCGGTTTGGTCCCCGATCCGGGAGAACCATCGGTTCGTCCCGGGGAGAATGGATGGAGGGTTCCTGAGCTGGCACAGGGCAGGAATTAGAAGGATGGGGGACCTGTTTTTAGATGGGACGTTTGCGAGCCTTGGGGTGCTGGAGGAAAAATTCGGGCTTCCCCCCAGAAATGCCTTCAGTTACATGCAGGTAAGGGCGTTTGTAAGATGGCACGTGAGGGAGTTCCCGCTGCTTCCAGCACTCAGGATCCAGGATAGGCTGTCCTCGGGGGTGTGGGTTGGAGAGGGCAGGGTCTCGGCGATCTACCAGGAAATGCAGGAGGAGAAGGAGACCTCGGAGGAGGAGCTAAAGGGTAAATGGGAGGAGGAGCTTGGGGAAGAGATAGACGAGGGTACGTGGGCGGACGCCCTGGGTAGGGTTAATTCTTCCTCCTCTTGCGCCAGGCTTAGCCTGATACAATTTAAGGTTCTTCACAGAGCGCATATGACAGGGGTGAGGCTGAGCAGGTTCTTTGGGGTGGAAGACAGGTGTGGGAGGTGCCCGGGGAGCCCAGCAAATCATACCCATATGTTCTGGGCGTGCCCGGCACTGGATGGGTTCTGGAGGGGTATTGCGAGGACGATGTCTAAGGTGGTGAACACCCAGGTTAAGCCGAGCTAGGGGTTAGCACTATTTGGGGTATCGGACGAGCCGGGAGTGCAGGAGGCGAAAGAGGCTGGTATTCTGGTCTTTGCGTCCCTGGTAGCCCGACGGAGGAGTCTGCTACAGTGGAAGGATGAGAGGCCCCCGAGCGTGGAAGCCTGGATCAGTGACATGGCAGGGTTCATTAAATTGGGGAGGGCAAAATTTGCCTTGAGAGGGTCTTGACGAATGTGATATAAAATAATTGTTTTAGAGATATTAGTTACTGTAATGTAGAGATAGGCCAGTCTCATTCTGGTGAGTTCACAGACAAAGGAAGTCAGAACGGATGGCAAAGCAAGGAGGAGGAGTGTCCAGCAAAGGAGGAGAAAAGGATGCTGGGTCTTAGGGGGCCAGAGGAAGGGATTGGAAGTGAGCCAATTAGGATGTATGACCAGGTCAGGAGGGGTATAGGATGACCTATGGGAATAGTGTATGTGAAACTTGATGCCATTTGAATGTATCAGTAGAGATTCCTTTGTCCTACAGACACACTCGATTCCGGAGGTACAGAAAGCAGGATGTGTTTTGTACCGCTGTGAACTGAGTCAGGCTTGCAAGTCAAATAAAATAACTAATGCTATACCTGCAAATCCATCTCGACTTTTATTGAGGCCAGACTGATTGGTAAAGAAAATTGTGTTTTGTCAGTCTGTGCAAGGGTTCTTTAGGTGGTGGCAACCGTTCCTAGACTTTATAGCGGGGCATTAGGAGGTGGTCAGCAGCAGCAGCAACCCAGAGGGGGTGGGGGTGTACTTTGTGTTTTCTACTGCGTTTATTACTGCTTAATGGGGGGTTTGTATATTGGGGGAATTTGTGATGTAGTTGTAAGATGTTTATTTATGTGTTCTTTGTTTTTCTTTTTTCTGTAAGGGGGTGTTTGTTGAAAATATGTAAACATTTGAATAAAAATATTTCTATAAAAAAAAGAGGTTGTGGGTTGGCAGGTGCAGTCAAAGCAGCCTTGATGGATAGTGCAGTGCATCTTGTGGATGGTATGCACAGCCTCCACTGTACATTGGTGCTGAAGGAAATAAATGTTGAAGGTGAATGGGATGCCAATCAAGCTGGCTGCTACATCCTGAATGGCGTCAAGCTTCTTGAATGATGTTTGCGCTGTACATCCAGGCAAATGAACAGTATTCCATCAAATTTGTGCCTATAGATGTTCCTCTCTGCAGAATTCCCAGCTCTGGCATGCTCTTGTAGCCAGTATTTATTTAGTTGGTCCAGTTCCCGGACCAGCCTCCCCGAACAGGCGCCGGAATGTGGCGACTTGGGGCTTTTCACAGTAACTTCATTTGAAGCCTACTTGTGACAATAAGCGATTTTCATTTCATTTCAGTTTCTGGTCAGTGGTAATCCCAAGAATCTTGATAATGGGGGATTCATCTATGGTAATGCAAATGAATGTCATGGGGAGATGATTGGATTCTCTCGTGTTGGAGATGGTCAGTGCGAGTCAAGAGGCAGAAGGGGAGTTTAATCACTCCAATACTCTTTATTATAAGTGTAAAAATTACACTTGAATATATGTAATTTAGCTATGAAATCATGTTTAATGTAAATTCACTTTTAACATTAAATAATTTTTCAAATCTGTAGTCAGTAATTAAAATGTTAGGGTTCCTTAAATTTATTGTGCAGAAATTATTCTAATCGCGTCAGCTCCCTATGCACGTGTCTCATGTAATCAACTATAAACCGAAAATAAACTTACTGGAATCTTCTCAGGCTGGTAGCGGAGGCCCAATAAAGATGGGGTTTACCAGTTGGCAGCCTTATCAAATCCCAGGAAATGTAGTTCTGACTACAGCCAGGTGCACATTGGGAGATCTTAGCCCAATTTAAAGGCAATGTTGACCCAGATCTTATCAATATTTCAAAGTATTCATTGAACCATTACCTTAGGCATGAAGGTTTTCTCAGACTGCTGCCTCTTCTCCTTCAACATCTTCATTTCTGACAGAATGCTGTCTCGTGATGCCTTAAACTTTCTCTGCTGTGTTTCAATCTGCTGCATTTGGTTCATCAATTGATCGATCTCATTATTAATCTGTATATTGTGCTAAGGAACAGAATCTTTGCAAGTGTCAAAAGAATATCCTGAGCAGACAATCAGCTGACATTTAGTTGCATAAATAATGTAAATGGATTTTGATCTCCAAAATAGGTTTCTTGTTCATATGTATTAAGAATCTTATCTAAAAGAACAAAGTAAGCACTGGTCCCTTTTTAATAATTTAGCTGGCTGTATTTCCACACTGCCAACACATAGCCACTTAAAAAAACACCCAAGACTTACTATTAAACTTTCTGAAACTTTGTAAAATATTACATGCAAAGTACAAGAAAAAAGTTAGCTCAATTGTCTCCATATTGGTTGGTCCTCTTCTACTTCATGTCATTAGGCTTTTATCTCTGGTTTGTCTTAGCATTTGCCAATGCGCGCGGGGGCAGGGGCGGGGAATCTTTTTTGCCAAGGACAGGAGGAGCCTGTGAAGAAACAATTTAGTGTGACAAGACATTCACTTCAGCCTCAAGCAGACCGAAGACAACGTTATCGTCCATCTTGGTTCTTGAGAAAGGCATATCGATCACAAAACAACTAACTCCAATGATAAATGGTTATCTGACCAAGGGTGGGCAAACGGATAATCCTTTCTTGTAAAAAAAAAGGACACACTGGTAACCCAAACTAGGGGAACAGAGTTTAAAAATGAGGGGTCTCCCATTTAATACCAAGCTGAGGAGAATTTTCTTCTCAGAGGGTCATTGATCGGTGGAATTCTCTTCCCTAGTGGGCAGTTGAGGTTGGGTCATTGAATATGTTCAAAAGTCAAGTAAAACAGATTTTTGATCAACAAGAGAGTCAAGTGTTCTGGAGGCATAGAGGAAAGTGGAGTCAACGCCACAATAAGAATAGCTTGATCTGTTGAATGGCAGAGCAAGCTCGAGGGGCCAAAAGGTTTACTCCTGCTCCTAATTCTGCCGTTCCTATAATGCAACATAGAGCAACCTGCTATTATTATTTAATGTATATTATAATTCTGTATAAGTAACCTTGATCTAAATTAAAATAATCAATTATATTTACATGCTTGATTTAAAGAAACATTTTCTGTGAACCGTACATCTCATTAGTTCAAACATCCACAAAGTTGATTACTGTTATTTTCAGAAACCACAGTGCTTTTGAAGAGTATTGTGTCATATCTGCATTCTGTTTGTCCTAAGTTAAAGTCATTAATTTGGGATGAATCATGCGGAACTGAAAAGACTTGTATACAGCTGCATACTCATTATCATCAGCAGAAAAGCAAAGGCCAGAATAACTTATCACACTGACTCACTGCTATTAGGGGAGTCCAGTTTTTACCAACTGGTTTAAAAAAAATTTTTTTTAATTTTTTTTATACACACAGCATATTTCCAAGAACACCAGCAGTGAAATGTCTCTGAAAAGCAGGGTGAATAATATTTTCTTTCTGCTTTCCTACCCGCACTCTGCCCAAACTGAAGAAATCAGAGATGACTTGTATGGATCATCTGATGCAGAATAGCGCTAGTGTGATGGTTTCTCAATCAACAATTTTTTTAACCCACTTTATACATCCAGTTACAACAAAAATTTGAAAAATATAACTAAAGTAACTCTTTCAAAAAAATCATCTTCAAAGAAATCAATTACTTGTGCCTTTTGGAATAAGAAAATGATTGACCAGTAATAATATCATAATACTTAATTATTTGCATGATGGCCATCTTAGAAACAATGGGTTGGAGAACGTGCGGACACCTTAGAAACAATGGGTTGGAGAAATGTATGGCCATCTTCGAAACAATGGGTTGGAGAATGTACGGACATCTTAGAAACAATGGGTTGGAGAAATGTACGGATATCTTGGAAACAATGGGTTGGAGAATGTACGGACATCTTAGAAACAATGGGTTGGAGAAATGTACGGATATCTTGGAAACAATGGGTTGGAGAATGTACGGACATCTTAGAAACAATGGGTTGGAGAATGTACGGACATCTTAGAAACAATAGGTTGGAGAATGTACGGACATCTTAGAAACAATGGGTTGGAGAATGTACGGACATCTTAGAAACAATAGGTTGGAGAACGTTCGGACATCTTAGAAAGAATGGGTTGGAGAATGTACGGACAACTTAGAAACAATGGGTTGGAGAACGTTCGGACATCTTAGAAACAATGGGTTGGAGAAATGTACGGACATCTTAGAAACAACGGGTTGGAGAAATGTACGGACATCTTAGAAACAATGGGTTGGAGAATGTACGGACATCTTATACACATTGCATTGAAGAATGTATTGACCTCTCAGAAACATTGGGTTGGAGTGTGTATGAACATCTTATACACATTGGGTTGAAGATCGTATGGGCATCTTAAACATTAGGTTGGGAATGTATGGACATTAGAAACATTAGAATGGAGAATGTATTGACATCTTAGAAACATTGGGTTGGAACATGTATATGTGGAGCCCAAAAAACAAAAATCAGATTTTCAGAATTAAATCTACATGAGCAATAAATTAGTAACAAAAATAAGGTTCACCTACATTTATACATTGATATCAGAAATTTATACTTAGAACCTTGGAATAACAAAGTACAGAGGCCATTTGGCCCATTGGATCTAGGCCAGCTCTTTGGTAGATGTATCCAACTATTTCCACTTCCCTGTTCTTTCCTCTTAGTTTTGCAAATATTTTGCCTTCAAATACTTATACAATTTCCTTTAGAATGTAACTCAATATACTTCCACAACCATAAAAGACAAACCATTCTGTAAAATAGCACAGAATATGTCCCAGCACTTTTCTTAGACATTCAGGAATAATTAAGTAGAGAATATTTGAAGGATATTTTCAATGTTTCTACGGAGGTTTTCATTCAGCTTTGCTTCCAGTTCAGTTAATTCTTCCTCTGCTTTTCGTGCATCCTTCTGAAGCTCAAGTCTTGATTTTCGAGTATCATAATAGCCACCAGTTAAGGCACCTCGATGACTAACCTGGTCACCTAGGAGGAATTGAACAACATTTATTTCTGCTGAGTCAGGGTAATTCACAATTCTTACAGCATAATGTAGGTATTTTAGGTCAGGACCTGCAAGTTTTTAAAAACTTGGAAAGGCGGCCAGAATTTTACACTCTCTGGAAAGAAGGCCAGAACTTTACACTCCCCGAGGCAGGCTGGCAGGGTGAGGGAGGGAAATGTAAAATTGGGCACGCCACGGGTGCTATTCCCAACGTCTTCCAATTTCCTCCAGCCCCACAGTCATTTTACATAGTGGAAGAGGCACCAGGAGGAAGACCACTTATCTTGGGCCAATTGGGGCTGGTTTAGCACTGGGCTAAATCGCTGGCTTTTAAAAAGCAGACCAAGGCAGGCCAGCAGCACGGTTCAATTCCCGTACCAGCCTCCCCGAACAGGAGCCGGAATGTGACGACTAGGGGAATTTTCACAGTAACTTAATTTGAAGCCTACTTGTGACAATAATCGATTTTTATTTCAAATGGCCATCTAATGGCGCTTAAGGGTCTTTTCCCACCCCAGCAACAATTTTTGCCACGGTGGGCGAAGGTTGGCATCAAGATTGGAGCCGCCATGTCTTACTTCTCAGATTATTTGGTGGGAAAGGGTACATCCTTCACACACCCCACCACACAGCTCCAGACCTAAACCCCCCCCCAAACCCCCACAACTGCCTGTGCGCTTGCCAGGGCCTTGGACTGAGCACACTGAAGCCGCCTCTAGCCTCCTCTCCTTCCCATCCAACTCCAGCAAAGATCTGTGTTGGGGACTGGATGCAGTCCCTGCTGTAGCCACTGCTCCCAATGGCAGAGAGCTGCTAACAATTTGATTGGTTGATAGCTCCCAGGGCGAGAGCTGCATCCCCAGGTGAGAACTGCATCCCCAGGTGAGAACTGCATCCCCAGGTGAGGGTGGAAGTCTCACCCTGAACCAACAAATGCCCTGCCAAGCATTAAATGACTGCAGGGCAACCTGCTGGTACATGTTCACCACCAATCTTCATGCCAAAGGTGAGAAGACCTCCGCAATGCAAAAGCCTGGCCCATGAATCAAGCCAACTAAAAATAAAAGCAATAGACCTCAGATAGGCAAGATACGGTTAAATATTAATGCGAGCATTAAATCGAGCTACAAAGGTGTTCAATCAAAAGCTGAAGCAAGTTGACTTAATAATTCCATAAGGAAGAACTGCAGTCACCACTGCAAGCAATAAATAAATTATATTGAATGTATCTTCAAATCAAATGTATCATTAATGTCTTTATGAGTTGGTGGTGGTGCATGGGCAAATCAAGGTCTGCAAGAGTTGTGTGTACAAGATTTATGTCGACCCTCAATGTCAGGAAATAAACGAGCAGGAAAATTAAAGAAGTGGTTGGACCTGGAAACATTCTGATTCCGAAACAACGTTTAGCTGGCTGGCTTATAAGGAATGATTTTCTGAATACATGTTCCCAGCACACCGCCTCTTTGCTGGGAGCACAGACAAGAAAACTGCAAAGGCATGCCTCAATTTCTAACCATATAGAACCAAACAAGGCATCATTAGTTTAAAGTGTACAGTTAGTTGCAAGATAATCTTTATAGTGTTCTAAAGAACAAAATATAGTGAAGAGATAGGACTGGAGGTGTAAAATGGTCAAGCTCAGGACACAGGAGACTGTTCAGGAAAACAGCTCTTCACTTACTGGCAGCCTGATTGGTTGAAAAGGAGCACAGTCAATACTGATACAGAAAATGGAGGTCAACAAGGTTGCTAATTTCAGGGGAGAAGTGATTCAATTCTACTAACTTGACAAATTATTCAAAAGCAAAGCAACAGGTCAATTTAGAGAGGAGAGGTATTTTCAATCAAAGATGATCAGTGAAATTATGTGAAGGAGCCATGGTGAGCAACAGTGTAGGCAGAAACACATGCATCACCTTTGGGCCAGAAATTGCATTCGAAATTACAAGTTGAAAAATCCAAAAAGGCATACATATGTATTTCAATACAAAAAATTGAGAGCAGGATTACTCAAAATTAAGAAAACTGAGACTTTGCTGCCATGCACAGAATCCCTAGTGCAGAAAGGGCCATTTGACCCATTGAGTCTGCACTGACCCTCTGAAAGAGCACCCCACTCCCCCACCCAATACCGCAACTCCACCCCAATCTGCATATTCCTGGACTCAAAGGGGCAATTTAGCACAGCCAATCCACATAACCTGCACATCTTTGGACTGTGGGAGGAAACCCACGCAGACACAGGGAGAAAGTGCAAATTTTGCACAGCCAGTCACCCAAGTCTGGAATTGAACCCTGAGAGACAGCGTGAGGCACTGTGCCACCCCGTGTAGTGCAGTATAGTTTCAGCTGTTGTTGCTCAACTCAGCCCAAATTGTATAAATTGACACTTTCACATTGTACATGATATTGATGCGAGACAAGAAAAAGACTATCACTGTTGAAACACCAAAGGGGACCACTCACAGCATGGCAAACAATGGTATCCAAGCTATATTCCCATTCTACAGATATCCAAGTCTACAACACAGCTATGCCAGGATTTTCATTTGCTGGAAACGGTTTGGGTAGAGATGAGAAATAGTAAAGGCAAGAAGTCAGTTGTGAGAGTTTGTACATTCCCTAATAGTAACCACAAGGCAAGATGGAACACAAAGGAGAGGTTGTCAGAAAGGCATGGCGATAATCTTGGGAGATTTTAATCTACATATAGACTGGAAAAGTCAGATGGGCAAAGGTAGCCTAGATGAGGAGTTTTCAGGATAGTTTGTTAGAACAGCACATACTGGAACCAACCAGAGAGCAGCCTATACTAGGCCTGGTACTGTGCAACAAGATGGGATTAATTAATGATCTCCTAGTGAAGGGGCCCCGAGGTAGTAGCGACCATAATATGATTAAATGTTACATTCAGTTTGAACGAGAGAGGAGCGGGTCCAAGACTCTTAAAAAGTCCAGTTAGGAGGCATGAAAGCAGAGCTGGCTAAAGTGAATTGGCAAATAAAGATTATAGGATAGGTTAATAGAGATGCAGAGGTTAATAGAGATGCAGTGGCAAACATTTAAGGGGATATTTCAGAATACTCAGAATAGAAAACATTCTAACGACTAATAAAAAGTCCAAGGAATGGACCCATCATCAGTGTCAACTAGAAAGATTAAAGATGGTATCAAAAAAACAGAAAAAGCATATAATTGTGCAAAAACAAATAATTTGTGGAAAGTCAGAAGATTGGGCAGAATATAAGGATCAGTAAAGGATGGCTAAAACAGTTAATAAGGAGGGAAACATTAAAGTATGAGAGAAAGCTAGTCTGAAATATAAAAAACAGATTGTAAGAGTTTCTTTAAATATTTTAAATAAAAACAAGTTAACAAAGTGAACATTGGTCCTATAGAAAATTAGTCTGGAGGATTGATCATGGAAAACAAGGAGATGGCAGATGAACTGGACAGACATTTTGCATCAGTCTTCACTATACAGGATACATGTCACATCCCAAAAGCAGCTATAAACCAAGTAATGGGAGGGAGGAACTCAGGAAAATTACAATCACCAGAGAAGTGGTACTGAGTAAATTGTTGACAATTTCCTGGACCCTGTTGGACTTCATCCTAGGTGGAAGTAGCTAGTGAAATAGTTGACGCATTGGTTTAATTTTCCAAAACTTCCTAAGATTCGGGGAAGGTCCTGTTAGATTGGAAGATAACAAATATAACTCTATTATTCAAAAAGGGAAGGGGACATAAAGCGGGAAATTACAGGTCATTTAGCTTAACATCTGTCATAGGGAAAACGTTAGATGTTATTGAAGTTATAGCAGGGCACTTGAATAAGTAATCAGGCAGAGTCAACATGGTTTTGTGAAGGGAGGTAATAGAATAATAGAATCTATGGCAGAGACAGGCCCTCTGGCCCAAACTGGTCCATGCCAACCAAAAGGCCCATCTAAGCTAACCCAATTTAGGATAGAATGTTGAACCATCTTATTGAAGTTCATTGAGGAAGTAACATATGCTGTATATAAAAGGTAACCAAGTGGATGTACTGTACTTCAATTTCCAAAAGGCTTTTGATAAATATCCACATCAAAGCATATTACAGAAAATAAAATCGTATAAGGGGTAACATTTAGCATGGATAGAAGATTGGGTGGCTAACAGGAAGCAGAGAGGAGGCATAAATGGGTTTGCAAGATCTAATGAGCGGTGTGTCACGGATCAATGCTAGGACCTCAATTGTTTACAATTTTATGAAGGGATGCTGCCAAATTTGCTAATGACACAAAAGGAAAGTAAGTTGTGAAGGCATAAGGAGGCTACAAAAAAAATATGTTAAGGAGGGACAAAGATCTGGAAAAAGGAGTTAAATGTGGGAAAATGTGAAATTGTCCATTTTGGCAGGAAGAATAAAAGAGAAGCATATTAACTAAATGGTGAGAGATTGCAGAGCGCCGAGATGCAGAGGGATCTGGGTGCCTTAGGACATGAATTGCGAAAGTCTAGTATGCAGGTACTACAAGTAATTAGAAAAGCTAATAGAATACCATCATTTATTGTGTGGGGAATTGAAAAAATAGGGAGGTTATGCTTCAGTTATATAGAGTAGTGAGACCACATTTGGAGTACAATGCACAGTATTTAAATGAGGATATAAATGTGTTGGAAGCAGTTCAGAGAAGGTTTAGCAGATTAATACCGGAATGGGCGCATTGGTCTTGTGAGGAAAAGTTGGACAGGCTAGGCTTGCACTGACTGGAGTAAGAGACGACTTGATCCTGAGGGGTCTTGACAGGGTGGATGTGGAGAGGATGTTTCTTTTTGTGGGAGAATCTAGATCTAGGGGTCACTGCTTATAAACAAGGGGTCGCCCAATTAAAACAGAGATGAGGCAATTTGTTTTCTCTGAGGGTTGCAAGTCTTTCAAACTCTCTTCCTGAAAAGATGGTGGAAGCAGAGGCTTTGAATATTTTTAAAGACAGAGGTGGATAGCTTCTAGGCACGATGCAGATTTGAAGTTACAATCAGATCAGCCATGATCTTATTAAATGGTGGAACAGTCTTGAAGGGCCAAATGGTCTACTCCTGCTTCTTGTTCGTATGTTCATGGAAAGGCAACTTTCCAAAATGCTACTCTCACACAATCATATTTTAGGTGGCCATGCTGCAGGTGATTGTAGCTTCAAGAGAAACCATCCTGGCATTTCAAGTAGTCATGAAGCAAAGGGATACAATACGAGGGGAAACAACTGGAAACAGAGATGAGGAACTAAATAGCTCCTAGGAGAGTTGGAGAAAACAAAGTCATTTCAGGACACTATTATACACTTATGGAAGCTAGTGAGGTAACTTTTAATTTGCCATTGAGGCAGTAAACTGGATTGTGAATTGAATGTTCATTACAGAAATCACATCAATCTATTCAAACCAGGAGGTTTCTACAATGAGAAGCACGTCCCCCACACTTATTTCTTCCCCCAGGGGAAAGTTGAAAATCTACCCCAATGCCGATGAGGCGGTAGCATTAGTACAGAACCAGATGATTTGAGAAAGACTACTGTCAATTTGCACAAGAAAATGATTTATCTCTCGTGGGCAGTGATGCAAAGCCCTAGGTTAGGTGGGGTTACTGGGTTACGGGGATAGGGTGGAGGTGTTGGCTTAAGTAGGGTGCTCTTTCCAAGGGCCGGTACAGACTCGATGAGGCGAATATCCTCCTTCCGCACTATAAATTCTATGATATCACAGAATCTTTATGATGAAGAAAACCTAATTTGGCCCATCGTGCCTGCAGCAGCTCTCCAAAGGAGCATGACTTTGTGCCATTCCCCTACCTTCTCCCCGTGCATTGTTTCAATTCAAGGAATCATCTAATGCCCTCCGATTGCTTCAATAAAAACTGCCTCCACCACAATTCCAGGCACCACATTCCAGACCCGAAACTTCTGCAAGAAAACGTTTTTCTCTTGCATCACATTTGCTTCTTTTGCCCTCTCGTTCTCGATACTTGAACGAGCATTTTTTCCCGTTTACTCTGTCCAGCTGCCTCATGATTTTGAAGATCTCTATCAAACCTCCTCTTTGCCACCTCCTCTCCAAGGAGGACAGTCCCAACTTCACCAATCTATCCCCAAAGTTTCTCATCCGTGCACAACCTTGAGAACCAGGTCACTTCACACATCCCAATGCCATTAGGACGCTTACCATGAATAACGTAATGTGATTTGTAATGATAGGATACACAACTATTACACGAAATCAGGACTCAAAGCCGTTGGCTCTTCAGGTATTACAAGATGGACTATGTCAACAACAATTTTTAGTTTCTGCTGCAAAATTATTGCGTTAACCTAATTAATTCACATCTCAGAACGCCAACATCGGAAAAATAAGAGGGGAAATGGAAGAAACAAATACATTCAAAACAAAACTGTAAATGGCATCAGGAATGCAAGCTCAAAATTCTGAGTCAACATCAGCATCATCCTATAATTTCAGCTGGATAAATGGCAAGTGAATATGGGTGAAGATGACAACTTTACACCATTTTATACTTTTAAATTATGTCACGGTAAAAATCAAAAAGACTACTGCACTTTGACAATGATAAACGGATCAAATCTGAAAACATCAATTTGATCTGGAAGAAAATTATATAATCAGAGCGGAGGAGAAAATACATATAAAAGCCCATCATCTCGACTGTGGATGAGTCAGCCTGCTTCTTCCTCCCACTGAGCAACTACGCTCTTACTTCATGTACAGGAGCACAACTTTACATTTACATCTATGGCCAAGGGAATTGCACATCCAGGTATTCCTGTAAAAATGGTGTCATCACCCTTTATATTGTAAAATAATTGAAACTACAAAAATCCAGTGTGTGCACGCCACACAAAAGACTTTACAGAATATTGATCTCACTCCAGCTTTCCAAGCCTACGCTCTTACACATCACTGTGAGTCAGAACTGACCCATACACCACCAGAGCTGTCAATGAGGGTAATCATCTAATAGAGACAGCACTATTGGTTTCAAAGCTGACTAACCTCCCCAGAGAATGCAAAATGGTTCTCGAAGTAGTGTTTTAGCATTTATATCCAAAATCAAGTGTTTGAAATAATAATTGAAATCATCAAACTAACATGAACCAATGTCACACAGAATTCATTCCTTTAACTCATCGCGGTCATTTTAAATTGAGTTCTTGAGTTTGAATTCTAGCACTGAAATAGTTGAACAAATTAATTTGAAAAATAAATGTCATACTTTGCAAGTTTAGTGATTTCAATTGATAAAAACCATTTGTATTAATATTCTGTACTTTGTATGGCTCAATCCTATGCAAAATGACAACTAAGTATACTAATATTCTGTACTTTGTATGGCTTAATCCGATGCAAAATTACATCTAAACTTGAAAGAAAGGTTGAAATGGAGAGCATAAACAAACGTGTAGAAGAGTGTGCGATGCTGCCTTTTGCATTAAAATATCCTGAGCAGGTCATAATTAGTGTTGTGCACAGATTATTCCATTACATGTGGCACCAGATTAAATAAACTATTTATTACAGTGCTGCTCAATTAGCCAGCAGTCTCTTTCTCTCAACTATCCATCACATTTGAGCTGTTGCTGCTCCTTTTCGTTACTAGACAAACAATTAAGTGCAATACAGAGTGAATGTTACATTGTCAGAGGTGTTGGGCGGGATTCTCCTGTTTTCTCTTTTACTATCTTTGTTATCACATTTCCTAATTATTTTTTCATTTGGGTCATGGATGGAAGTTGTCAGTGGAGAAAGGAATTCAGCCAGCACCCGAGGTCGATGAGACACGGCAGGGTATTTTAAAGGAGAAATCTAGCTAAGACTACAGGTTTGGATGTGGTGGTGCAGCCATGCAAGCCTTTGGCAGTGCCGTGGTGCATTGTGCCAACCAGCTCCTGCATTACTAGATCTTAATAGTATGTTTTGACAACTTAAATACCGGCACCCAAGCACAGAGCAAATCGTTAACAGACAAATCAAGACATAGGAAGAAACAATGACACAAAGAGGAAATCTGCAAACTTAGCAAATCTCCAGTGGCACAGCTCAAAACACAATGCATCATTCTTTTCTCAAGTGCAGAGGTGTCCTTTAAAGGTTAAAAAGTAAACAATGCATGAGATCATTTAGGGGTTAGTTAAAATGCAATGGGCATTTTTGGTTCCAAATTTTGTGACGTTGGAGAACTGTTTTATACTTTTCCATGAAGTGTTCAAATTAGGCAGATAACAAACCTGTACTGGGGTGCCAGCTAAAGCAAATTACTGCGGATGCTGGAATCTGAAACCAAAGAAAAAATGCTGGAAAATCTCAGCAGGTCTGGCAGCATCTGTCGGGAGAGAAAAGAGCTAACGTTTCGAGTCCAGATGACCCTTTGTCAAAGCTGGGTTACCATATTTTCTAATATTACTGGGCGATATAATGTGGCATTGCACACAAACGGTCAATATGCTATTGTGTTGCTGTTTCTCTCATTCACCTATTCTGCTTATATCTCCCAACTCTTTTTCCTTCTCTCTATTTGTTCTCTTTTTTAATGGGAGGAAGTGAGCAATGTGTCTCCAAACTTTATTTGTGCTATCAGGGAAAATCTGATACCGCCACTTTCTGCAACCCCTCCCCTAACTGCTCATTCATCTTCTCGCAGCCACCTCAACCACAAGTCAAATGGAATGCGAAGAGAACTGTAAGCAAATTTAAAGTAGGATTTCAATGATAATAAAAATGAACTTCCGTTTACTAACTCCTCTGCAAATAAATGTAGCAGTTGGAAACAAAAACAGGTTTTGCTTTTCATTTTTTCCAATTGTCATAAAGATAACGGGGCGGTCGAGAGACCACTGCAGTTATGAAGCTGATCCTGAACTTGGTATCCAGCATGGATAACTTTTCCTTTGCCGTGGAAAATAGTGATTTATTTCAAACAAAATAAAAACAACTGTAAGTCTAGGAAATGAGACACCAAAGAGTCTGGCCTATCGCTCCATGTACTTCAGTGGAAAGATGATTGAATGCAGAGAACTACCGATTTGCTACAAGTCCATCTCATGCTGTTGGCATTGAACAATGTCACCTGGTGCCTTTTCAAACGAATCACTACAACATAACAATTATACATTACAAGCGATGAAGCATTACTTTAATTAAAACCGGAAAAATCTCATTTTCACCTTGTTCAAGAAAATCACCAAGAATTCGGCAACAATTCTAAAATTTAAACTGGTAAGTACTGTTATGATATGGGTTTTTAAAATGATTTATCTCAAAAGGTTGCACTGGATTCCTGACATAATCAGAAAGTGTGCATAATGGTGATTTAGCGTTAACCTTATTTTGTAAAGGCTGATAACTAAATTACAATTCATGAATCAAAAGGCATTTGACAAGTGCGAACAATAAAGAAATTTAGAAAAAATTCACAAGGGTTTAAACAGTGTGGATTTAACTAGAGATTTTACTCATCAGTTACTGAGTTCTATTAATCTGAATAGTAATCAGCACTTAAGCGACAATCACTGAACAGTACCAGATTCTGGTCTTATATTCTTAACTTCTCAGATAATATGGCTGTGAAACAATAACGATCATACAATTAACAATAACGCAGATTCTAATATTTAAATCATAATTCTGTGACGATCTTCTGCAGCGCTGACAAGGTAAACTATCTGTAATCTTGTTGCTTTCACTTCACAAATACATGAAGGCCCACGAAAGACACGTTTGGTTTGACATTAATCTATTAACAAACATCTTAAAATCAATACTCCAATTACACAAAATTGTTTGCAATGAAAAAATGTCACCCAGCTGAAGACAATCTATTCCCTCTTCAGAAGAGTTTCTACTAATTCTGGTTAAATGGGCCACTTAGATGTACAAGTCATAATCTGAAAATGCAGAATGTAGCACTTCAAGCAATTAAACCTTAAATGCCTACAGCCAAAATTTGTTTCCCCCTCTGGACATCGTGATCATTAATTTCACCCTGTACTATGGGAAGCTGTTTCAAACTCATTACGGCACAATTTTAAAAATTCTGGTTCAAAGCTGGATTCTCCTGTGCAATACTAGAAATTACACAAATTAAGTTACAAATAAGACCAGGCAAAGTGTTGCAATAGAAAAGCTTTTTAAAAAAAACACATTTACCATTTATTTTACATAGTTTTTGATGGCACTATTTGAGCATGAAGAAATAAACACAAAAATATCCAGCACAAAAACAAATCCCATTTTTAAGAGTTAATTTTCACACCTTCCAAAGTTATGCAATCCATATTAAATGCTCTGGCAAGCTGAGTAGATACCTCCATGCTACGACATATCAGTGTTTTTCCAAACACATGTTTATAAGCTTTATCAAATCTCTGTATGTATCGAAGTTTACTTATCATGGGAATTGCATCCTGCAAAGTGAAAATTAAAGGTTAGAAATGCTGTTAAAGGAAATAAAATGTTTGAAAAAACACTCAAAAGTTGCTTTAACCAATACAAGGATTGCAAACATTAAATAAATATTTTGGACCACAACTCATGCTAAATGGATAATCAAGAGTAATGTTTTGGATAAATTACCAGTTATGCGCACGCAGTTCTTACTCAACATTTGGGGGCAGCACGGTAGCACAGTGGTTAGCACAGTTGCTTCACAGCTCCAGGGTCCCAGGTTCGATTCCCCGCTGGGTCACTGTCTGTGTGGAGTTTGCACGTTCTCCCCGTGTCTGCGTGGGTTTCCTCTGGGTGCTCCGGTTTCCTCCCACAGTCCAAAGATGTGCAGGGTTAGGTGGATTGGCCGTAATAAATTGCCCTTAGTGTCCAAGAAGGTTAATTGTGGTTACGGGGATAGGGTGGAGGTGTGGGCCTGAGTAGGGTGCACTTTCCAAGAGCCGGTCCAGACTCGATGGGCCGAATGGTCTCCTTCTGCACTGTAAATTCTATGATTACACGTTGTTAAATATTTATTTTAGGAATGTTTCAATCAGGTCAGCCATGACATTATTGAATGATGGAGTCAGATCAAGATGTCAAATGGTCTAATCCTGCTCCTATTTCTTCTGTTATGTCCAGAATTGAGATTTCAAAATTGAATGCTGCAACAGCAGCTAGGTTTTAAAATATTTGCTTACAGGTACACCTTTGTGGGAACATGAGGTTATGACAGCAAAGGGAGTAGAAGGGAAAAGAGAAGTTTACTTACATTGGTTTCCGGATAAGCGGTGTCTCGCACATCCAGTTTGTTGAGTGGAAGGAAAGTGACTTCGCCAGGAAAGTTTTGTTTATTAAATTCCATCAAAATCTTTGTACTAACTTCATCAGATTCCACAATGTGATAGAACAGTCTAAAAATGGAAAAACAAATTAGCATTGCAAGCCATTTTCATAGAATCCCTACAGTGCAGGAGGGCATTCAGCCCATTGATTTTGCACTTACTTTCTGAACAACCTATCTAGGCCCACTCCCTCACCCATCCCTGTAACCCCACCTAAGCTGCATATCTTTGCACACTAAGAGGCAATTTTTATCATGGCCAATCCACCTAACCTGCACATCTTTGGAGTGTGGGAGGAAACCGGAGCACCCGGAGGAAACCCACGCAGACAAGGGGAGAACATGCAAACTCCAGTCACACGAAGTTGAAATCGAAACCAGGTCCCTGGCACTGTGAGACAGCAGTGCTAACCAGCCACCATGCCGATGCCACTTCAAAGCCAAAGAATCCTTAAATGCGGCATGCTTGTCAGCATTGACTCATACTTGTATTACATCTTTTTAGTAAGTTCCACTCAATATTTCATTCTCCAATAAAAACAATTTAATCTTTATTGCCCAAAACCTGCTCACCGGTTTCCAGCAGTGACTTCCACAGAGGTGTAAAAAGCCGGATCACACTCAAAGTTATTCATTACAATTCCATGATATCCACTTATGACATGTGTGTTGATGCCCTTACGACCAAAGTGTTCCAACACTTTGTTAATACTATCGATACCATTCAAAATAGCCTGAAGGGGGGGGGAGAAAAATAGCAGAGTGGGTATTGGAAAATATAACAGTGCAGCATGAATTTAGTGAACTTTTGAAAATTATCCCAGAGGAAATGCAACAAGTAGGACGTTCACCCACATGCAGAGTTCCCTCATTTGGCCATGTAATCAAGGGCAGGCACTAGTTCTCCTAGTGAGGTACAGAAGAGTACCGGGAAGGACTAATGTTAGGATGTTGCTGCATTCCTTTCAAAAGGAGTAATAACCTGGAGACAGGTGGTCTGCTGACAGGTGGTCTGGGGGAATCAATGTGTAGTCTGGGGTGAGTGGAAGTCAAGAATCTTGAAAATGTACCATAGATATTTCTACCAAATCTCACATTTCTATTCTTGAAATTTATGTGAAATGAAACAAATTACACCTTTGAATAATAGGTAAAAAGGTGCAGTCATCACTACAAACGCCAGTGAGTTCTCTGCAGTGCACAGCTCACATGCCATGAAGCTGGTGGGGTTCAGGCACTGTCATCTTTGCTTTTCACTCATACCTTGTGAGGCAACTGGACATACAATAAAAATGATTTGCAGCATTCTGCAAATGCAATTCACCATATGCTTCCCACAAGCTAAAAGGAGAAACATTGTCCTAAATATGATTATAAATTACAAACTACAATCCTCCATGCTGTTCACTCTGGCAACATGCTGCCTTTTTTCATTCCTGCACAATTTGTTCTACGCCAGATTAGTAACAAGACTTGCCTTTCCTGTTGCACCTCGAAGAAGCTGTTGTTTCTTTTCCAACTCTTCTCGCTTTGCTGCTAATGCTTGTTGCTCAGCATTTTCTTCCCGCCACAAATAACTAAGAAATAAATAGTACAGGTTTGAAAAAAAGCTTAGGAATAGGAGGGTAGAGATGGTTGAAAGGAGGGCTTGAGTTTCCTGGATCACTGGTCAGGTTTTGGGAAAGTGGGACCTGTACAAGTCGGACGGGTTGCACCTGAACCATAAATGGGACGAACATCCTTGCGGAAAGGATTGCTAATGCTTTACCAGTGCTGTTGGGGGGTTGGGTTACGGAGTGGAGATACAGTAAGGGATGATGTACAGCCAATTAGAGACCAAAGCAGCAATGTGTGTGTGAAACCAGAAGACCCGAGGTATTAAATGAGTACTTTGCATCCGTGTTCACTATGGAGAAGTACAATTCAAGTATAGAAACCAGAGAGGGAGACTGTAATAAGATTGAACAGATTAGCATCAAGGAGGTGTTAGTGGTTTTAGCGGGATTAAAAATGAATAAATCCCCAGGCCCAGATGAGATGTATCCTAGGCTGCTGTGTGAAGCAAAGGAGGAGGATTCAGGGGCTCTGACACTAATTTTCAAATCCCGTCTATGGCCACAGGAGAGGTGCCCGAGGACTGCTGAGCACTAATGTTGTACCAATATTCAAGAAGGGAAGTAGGGATAAACCAGGTAATTACAGGCCAGTCTAATATCAGTAGTAGGGAAATTATTGGGGGGGGAAAATGAGCAACAGAATTAATCTCCACTTGGAGAGGCAAAAATTAATGCAGGACAGTCAGCATGACTTTGTCAGGGGGCAATCAAGTCTAACAGATTTTACTGAATTTTTCGAGGAGGTGGCTAGTTGTGTAGATGAGGGCAATACAGTTGATGTAGTCTACATGGAGTTCAGTAAGGCTTTTGACAAGATCCCACACGGGAGACCGATTAAAGAGGTAAGAGCCATGGGATTCAGGGTAGTTTGGTAAATTCAATTAAAAATTGGTTTAGTGGAAGGAGGCAGAGGGTGATTGTCGAATTATGTTTTTGTGACTGGAAATCTATGTCCAGTGGTGCAAACAGGAATCGGTGCTGGGTCCATCACTGTTTGTAGTGTGAACTAATGATCTAAACACGAGTGTAGAAGGTATGATCAGTACGTTTGCAGATAACACAAAAATTGGTGGTGTGGTAAATAATTAGGAGGGAAGCCTTAGACTATAGGACGATACAGACAAGTTGGTCAGATGGGCAGAACAGTGGCAAATGGAATTTAACCCTGGGAAATTTGAGGTGATGCATTTTGGGAGAACTAGCAAGGCAAGGGAATACATAATGAACAGTAGAACTATGGAAGTACAGAGGACCAGAGGGAACTTAGGGCGCATGTCCAACAATCCCTGAAGGCAGCAGGACAGGTAGAGAAGGTGGCACATGGAATATTTGCCTTTATTAGTCGAGGTATAGAACGTTGAGAGGGAGGTTATGATTGAACTGTATAAAATGCTCGTTAGGCCACAGCTCAAGTACAGTGCGCAGTTCTGATCGCCACACTGTAGAAACAATGTGATTGCATTAGAAAAGGTATAGAGGATGTTCCGTGGGTTTAAGCATTTCAACTATAAAAAGAGGCTGGGTACGTTGGGATTGTTTGTCTTGAGAGCTGAGAAGGCCGGGGGGCCTGATTGAGGTATTAAAAAATTATGAGGGATATAAGGAAAACCTTTTCCCCTTAGTACAGGGGCCGATAACCAAGGGGCATAGATTTAAGTTAAGGAGCAGGGGATTTAAGGAAAAACTTTTTCACACAGGCCTTAATCACCTCATCTACCCCAAGGGTAAATGGCAATCTGGAACTCACTGCCTGAAAAAGGGGAGCAGAGATGGGAACTCACACATTTAAGAATTTAGATAAACACTTGAAATGCCATAGTAGACAATGCCATGGACCAAGTGCTGAAAATGGATTAAGATAGGTAAATGTTTGATGGTTGGTGCAGACATGATGGGCCAAAAGGCCTCTTTCTCTGCCAAAATCTCTATGACTTGGTTGCAGCACTATTTCATCTGATATGAAACAATTCTTGCACAGGAGGTTCATCCTCATTTAGTGCTTGCCAGAAAGTTCATAATGTGCCACATTCTATTGTCATTATGTTTTAAGAAGTTTTGCCAATTACTGAAATAATTTGTTAACAAAATTCAGTTCAGTTATATTCATAGTCAGAAGACACTGAAGAAGATATTTCAATATTAATTGGTCTATAATGACATACTGTATTAAATTATAAACATTAAAAATAAATATTATTTTAGGAAACCAATGACCACAAATAATATGACATTTCATAGTTCAAATAAGATTGTGGTTAATGAACATTATAGTGCATTATAACTGTCTTTTTGAACCTACTTCCTTTCACTTTGCAGCTCATCCTTCCTGTTTTTCACTTCATAGTACTTCTTGTCAAGATCCTCAACTCGCGCTTTTACTTCAGCCAGATCCTGATCAAGTTTCTGATGAACAATGAAGAAATAAGTTCAGTGAATCATGGAAAGTTGCAAAACAAAGTTTTTGACTCCATTACTTCCCCTCCAAGCCACATATCATCCTGACTTGGAACGATATCCTTGTTGCTTCACTGTCACTGGATCAAAATCCTGGAACACCCTTCCTAACAGCATTATGGCTGTACAAGAACTGCAGTGGTTCAAGAAGGCAGCTCACTACCACCTTCTCAAGTGCAATTAGGGATGGGCTTAACCAGTTATAGCCACGTCCCATGAAATAACTTATTTTCAAACACCCAGGGAGGAAAAATGTTCAAGACACCTGTACCCTTGTTGACATGGCAGAATCTGTGTCAAGATTTATGGTGATCTGCTGCACCTGGACAAACGTACCGTGATCCACATCTGCCGTGAGATATATGGATAGCAGTCAAAGAGTAGGAACATTAGGAGCAGGCTGTTCGTGAAAACCAATTTAGATGCCATACAAGTATCATATGTCAAACAATGCCACACCTCGGCTTACCTCTGTCACTTACTAACAAGCGTCGATATGGCCACAACGAGGTGTTCAAGATAATGAGGGGCATGGACAGGGTGGTTAGGCAGCAGCTGTTCTGCTTAGTTGAAGGGTCAGTCACGAGGGAACACACGTTCAAGGTGAGGGACAAAAGGTTTAGGGTGGGATGCGAGGAAAAGCTTTTTTTTTTTTTACCCAGAGGGTGGTGTCCGTCTGGAATGCACTGCCTGGGAGGGTGGTAGAGGCAAGTTGCCTCACATCCTTTAAAAAGTACCTGGATGAGCACTTGGAACGAATTAACATTCAAGGCTATGGGCCAAGTGCTGGCAAATGGAATTAGGTAGGTAAGTCAGGTGTTTTTTTCATGTGTTGGTGCAGACTCAATGGGCTGAAGGGGCCTCTTCTGCACTGTACTTCCTGTGATTCTGTGAATGTAAAAATAAAAGCTACCACACGATCGACATTCCAAACTGGATTTATAAATAAAATCCTATTTCACACCATGAAATGCAAAAACATTTATAAATACAAAAGTAAATTAGTTGCCCTTGTACATTCTCTTAGTACCATTCTTGCTGCATGTGCCTTTGCTTACCTGAAGAGCCTCTACGTGGTACAACAGGCTGCCGATTCTCTGCAAAGATGGCTGCAGGTGACCTGGGAGGATGAACTTGAATAGCTATGGGCCAAGAAAGCCCAGCTACAGACTGCTCCATCTCAGTCTGGGCTGGCAATGACAAAATTTGCGATCCATGTGCCCATTTTGGGGGGTTATCCAATGGGGTGCATTGAGCGGAAAACCCCGTTGACAATGGCAGGACGAGAAGATCCCACTGCCAACCAATGTTGGGCCACCTCCGCCGCTGCGAAACACGCGGCGCGCTGCCCAGAAAATCCCACTGCTGGAGTGTTCAGAAAGTTAAAACCTTTCCAAGTTTAAACATCCATACATTTCACCTCATCGCATCCAGGAAGAATCTGACAACTTTGTTAACCCAATACACAATTAACTCATTGACTTTATAACAAAGCCCCTTTAATTCATAGAATTTACAGTGCAGAAGGAGGCCATTCGGCCCATCGAGTCTGCACCGGCTCTTGGAAAGAGCACCCTACCCAAGGTCAACACCTCCACCCTATCCCCATAACCCAGTAACCCCACCCAACACTAAGGGCAATTTTGGACACTAAGGGCAATTTAGCATGGCCAATCCACCTAATCTGCACATCTTTGGAGTGTGGGAGGAAACCGGAGCACCCGGAGGAAACCCACGCACACACGGGGAGGATGTGCAGACTCCGCACAGACAGTGACCCAAGCCGGAATCGAACCTGGGACCCTGGAGCTGTGAAGCAATTGTGCTAGCCACAATGCTACCGTGCAGCCCTTTAAGATGCCATAAAGCACTGTGGTGTGACTTTTCCATCACTGTTCTAATACAAGAAGTATCAAAGCCAATTGGAGCACAAGCAGCACCCAAAATGCAATTGAATAAATTACCCTGGGTTTTAGTCATTTTGATTAGGTGATAAATGTTGTCCCAAGTCACTGGAGAACTCCTTTACCCTACTTCAAATTGTACCATGGAGACTTTTAGGCCCAGTTGAGAGCGCAGGCATGACCATTTTGCTTTTTAACCTGAAAGATGGTACCTCCAAATGTGCAGAACTCCCTTAGCACTGCACTGGGAAATAAGCCTAGATTATGCACTCAGGTTTCGCAATGGGGCATCGGGAATACGAAGCTCAGATTTATAGAGGGTGCTATGCCAGACTGACACAAATGTTTTTGTTGTTTTCTTCTTAATCTCCCTACTGAGTCAGATTATTTGTGACCTGCTTCAGAGCATCATACTGATGCAAATCCCTTTGTAGGTCATCTGCTTTATTTGGAATCCCCATCAAAATTTTCAGAGAAAATATAATTTGAACAAGAATGCCTTTTAAAACAAAAATTCTCACCAAACGATAAGTAACAGTACACCATGCAACATACAAAAGGTAGATAAACATCACAAATGATCCATTGGTGGCACTAATTACTTACACTGTACTGCTCCAAATTTCTCTCTTTATTGGCTTCAGTATCCTCCAGGTCCTTGGTAATTGCAGCAATTTGTCGTTTTTTATCATTGATAGCTTGATCGAGTGACTTCAGCTCTTTCTTGATCCATTTATCCCTCTCCTCTTTTGACGTAAACTGACTGCCTCGACCCTGCTTCGCATACAAATCTGTTCTTTCCTGGGTGGCCTGTGCCAACCTAAGCAGAACAAAAGAGATTGAGCCAAAGGATTGTGCGTACTACAACCATTGCCCACAGTAATTCACTTCAGGTCATTAAGACAGAGTGCACTAACGTAACAACTGGGTTTCTGAAGCCTCTATTCCATAAAAACAGAATTTTGAATAAACTGCCATGAAAACAAAGATCGATTCCCAGTAGTACGGTTATTCTTTAGATTTATTTTTATTCTTTTAGAATGGAAGTTTTGGCAGCGGCTTGATCAATTTATACCGTGCAAACGTTTCAAAAGCAAATTGCTTTGAATCTGTCAGTTCTGCATTTTGAAGGTATCTACCTTTACATTATGGGATGGCGAGCTACCTTGGACTATTGCTGTCCGTGTGGTTTAGGCACACTGTCAGTGCTGTTGGGTAAGAGCTGCAAGATTTTGATCCAGCAATAAAAGAATGGGAGGGGGATTATACTCCCAAGGCTATAGATCAGTTTGTCTTGAAAGCAAGTTTTAATATAAAATAAATCCTTCACAACCAACAGGCGGTTCGGATGTCATAAATAACAGACTGGAATTACAACAAGAAGTAAAACAAACAAACAGAAAGTACAGGTTTAAAAACAAAATAAAAGAAAACAAGAGTTTAAAAAAAAGAAATGGTTTGCCAAAGACTCTCCAGTCAGGGCCTTTGCTGCCATGACTCCTGGTGTGTAAATTCAATGCAAATGTAATATTGTGCAACAAGAAGGGGTTAATTAATACTCTTGTTGTGTGGGGCCCTTTAGGGAAGAGTGACCATAACATGTGGGGAAATCTTCATCGAGATAGAAAATGAAATAGTTCATTTGGAAACTAGAGTCCTAAATTTAAACCAAGGAAACTACAAAGGTATGAGGGGTGAGTTGGCTGCAATAGGTTGGGGAACTTCATTGAAAGGTATGATGGTGGTTAGGCAGTGGCTAATATTCAAGGAACGAATGCATGCATTGTCACAATTATACATTCTTTTCTGGCCCAAAACACTATATGCAAAGTGTTCCAAAAACACTATATGCAAAGTGATCCAACCCCTTCTCGTTAAACAATATTAAATTTGCATTGCATTTACACATTAAATAAATAAAGGATAGCATTAGAACCAAAGAGGAAATTAGTATTAGTATAAAGTGCTGGATTAATTAATGGGACTGAAAGCTGATAAATCTCCAGGGCCTGATGATCTACATCCCAAGGTACTAAAGGAGGTGGCCACGGAAATAATGGATGTTTTGGTTATCATCTTCCAAAATTCTGTAGATTCTGGAGAATGGCAAATGTAACCCCACTATTTAAAAATGGAAAGAGGGAGAAAATAGGGAATTACAGACCGGTTTGCCTAATCTCGGTGGTAAGCAAAATGCTAGAATCTAATATAAAGAATGTGATAACAAGTTACTTAGAAAATATCAACGGGATTATACAAAGTCAATCATGGATTTGTGAAAGGGAAATCATGCTTGACAAACTTACAGGAGTTTTTTTTTTTTGAGGACATAATTAGTAGAATAAATAAAAGAGAGCCAGTGGATGTGGTGTATTTGGATTTTCAGTAAAGTGCCATAAAAGAGGTTAATGTGCAAAATTAAAACATATGGGATTTGGGTAATATACTGGCCTGGATTGAGAATTGGTCAGCAGGAAGGAAAGAGAATAGGAATAAATGTGTCTTTTTCGGAGTGGCAGACATTGACGAGTGAGGTACCACGGGGATGAGTGCTTGGGCCCCTGCTAGTCACAATATATATCAACGATTTGGATGAGGGAATCCAATATATTTCTGAGATTGCTGACAACAAAACTAGTTACAATTGTCAGTGGGAAGTAAAGAGGCTTCAAGGCAATTTAGGCAAATAAATTGATTGCGCAAATACAAGGCAGATGCAGTGCAACGTGGATAAGTGTGGTTATCCACTTCGGTAGGAAAAACAGAATGGCAGAGCATTATTTAAACGGTGACAGATTGGGAAATGATCTACAAAGAGACCTGGGTGTCCATGAAAGCAAGCATGCAGGTGCAGCAAGCAGTTAGGAAGGCAATGGAATGTTGCCTTCATTGAGAGATGAATGGCGTACACATATAGGGATGTCTTACTACAACTGTGCAGGACCATGGTGAGACCACACCTGGAGTAGTGTGTGCAGTTTTGATCCCGCTACCCAAGAAAATACTTGCTATAAAGGGAGTGCAGCAAAGGTTCACCAGACCGATTCCTGGGATGGCAGGATTGTCATGCAGGATAGGTTGACTAGGCTGTATTCGCTGGAGTTTAGAAGAATGAAAGGGGATCTCATTGAAACATATAAAATTCTGACAGAGCTGGACAGACTGGATGCAGGTATGATGTTTCCTGGCTGGGGGGTTCCAGAAAAAGGGGTCCTGGCCCCAGAAGAGGTAGGCCATTTAGGACTAAGGTGAGGAGAAATTTCTTCACTCAAGACGATGGTGAACCTGTGGAATTCTCTACCAGATAAGGCTGTGGAAGTCAAATCACTGAATGCATTTAAGAAAGAAATAGATAGGACTTCCGGTGGCGGCTAAGAAGGAATTAGTTGCACATTTGGTGGCGCCCACACGGGTCGGACTTTTGGACCTTTTCCCCCGATTTCTTACCGGACTTGATTTGAAAAATCGATGATAGAGGCAATTGTGTACTGGATTCCCACATCGGTGCATGGAGAGGAGGACTCGCAAAGTGCTCGCAAAGGCAGAAACAGACGGACAGAGAAGGCTTGGGCTGAAGCTGCAGTGGGAGAAAGCATGGCGGATGACCGGACCTCTGGCTTGTCGACCCAGCGGTCAACGGAGCAGCTGATGCAAGTTATCCAGGAGGGCTTCGGCAAGCAGAAGCAGGACTGCTTGGAGCCGATTAAAGAGTCAATTGCGCGGCTGGAGCTTAGATTGGATGCCCAAGATCAGGCGATCCAGAAAATAGAGAAGGCGCTGGCTGAGCAGGAGGAACATCAAACTGCAGTGGAGTTGGGGATGCTGAGAGACCAGCCGAAAAGGTTCCTGGAGAAGGTGGAGGACCTAGAGAATAGGTCCTGCCAGCAGAACTTGAGGATCGTTGGGCTCCAAAGGAGCAGACGCTGGGGCATACATAGCGGGCATGTTCAAGAAGCTGCTGGGGGATGGTGCATTCTCCCGGCCCTTGGAGGTGGACAGGGCTCACAGAGCGCTCGCGAGGAAGCAGCGAATGGGAGACCCCCGCGCCCTCCCCCGCCCCGCGGGCAATGGTGGTGAGATTCCACAGGTATTTGGATAAGGAGCGTATTTCACAGTGGGTCAAGCAGACACGGAGCTGTAAATGGGAGAACAGTATCCTGCGGATCTATCAGGAGGTGGCCAGGAGAAGAGCGGGGTTTAACCAGATCAGGTCGACCCTTTTTAAGAAAAAGGTGAAGTTCGGACTGCTGTATCCGGCCCGTCTCGGGGTCACGTACGAGGAGCAACATTTTTATTTTGAGTCGCCTGAGGAAGCACTGGACTTCGCGAAAAGGAAAGGACTGGTGGCAGTCTGAGAACGTTTGAACTTTGTTGCAATGTTCATGTTTTAAAAAGCTTCTCGTTTTTCGTTTTGTGGACGGTATTTGTAATGCCTTCTGTATTGATTTGGGGCCAGTTGCAGAGCTGAGTGAGTTAAAGTTTACATTTGCAATGTCGGGGGATGGAGGTGTGTTTGTTTAGATGCTGGATCTCTTGTTTGGGCGTTTCTTTGTTTAGCGGTTTGTTTTTCTGTCGGGCAATTGTGTTGGAATATGTGAGTATGAGCGGTGGGGAGGGGGGGGGAACAATAGGTGGGAGAATGTCTGGCGCCAGGGGTGGGGGCCACCAAGCTAGCTGGGCGGGCTAGCTCACGGAAGCATAGTGGGGGGTGAGCAGCCGTTAGGCATATCAATGGAGTCGATTTACATTGTGCAGTTACTAGGAGGGGCGCGGGTGGTGGAAAATGTTCTGCTGACGAGGGAGGGTCTGTTGCTGAGGGACAGAGAGGAGGTCCGGGGCGGAGGCTGGAGACTGGCCCAAGAACGGTGATGGCTGATCGGCAAGGGGGGGGGGGGGAGATGATCTAGGCTGATCACCTGGAATGTACGAGGGCTAAATGAGCCGGTCAAGAGGGCACCCGGGTTCACGCATTTGAGAGGACTGAAGGCGAATGTGGTAATGCTGCAGGAGACGCACCTTAGAGTAGCTGACCAGATTAAATGAAGGATAGGTTGGGTCGGACAGGTTTTTCACTCGGGACTAGACCCGAAGACTAGAGGGGTCGCGATCCTGATCAACAAGTGGGTGGTGTTTGAGGCGGGAAGAATGGTTTCGGATTATGGTCAGTGGGAAACTAGAAGGAGTGAAGGTGGTACTAGTAAATGTGTATGCGCCAAATTGGGACAATGCGGAGTTTATAAAGAGGATGCTGGAGAAGATACCGGACCTGGACTTGCATAAGTTGGTCTTGGAAGGGGACTTCAACACAAGTTATTGACCCTGGTTTTGACCGGTCAAGCTCAGAAACGGGCAGGGTGCCAGCATTGGCAAAGGAACTAAAAGGGTTCATGGAGCAGATGGAGGGGTGGATCCATGGAGATTTGGGCAGCCAAGGGTGAAGGAATTCTCCTTCTACTCACATATGCATAAAGTGTATTCCCGGATTCATTTCTTTATTCTGAGCAGGGCTTTACTGACGGGGGTGGTGGATACGGGGTATTCGGCGATCACAATCTCAGACCATGGCTCACACTGGGTTGAACTACAGGTTAGAAGACAGTAACCAGCGCCCGCACTGGAGGCTGGACGTGGACTTTTAGCTGACGATGAGGTGTGCGGGCAGCTGAGGAAATGTAATCAGAACTACCTGGAAGTCAACGACACGGGGGAAATTTCAGCAGCGGTGGTCTGGGAAGCATTGAAGGCGGTGGTTAGAGGGGAGCTGATCTCGATACGGGCCCACAGGGAGAAGGTTGACAGGGCAGAGACGGACCGACTGGTAAAGGGGATACTACAGGTCGACAGGAGGTATGAGGAGACCCCAGAGGCAGGGCTTTTAAGGGAACGGCGGAGGCTACAGACCGAGTTCGGCTTGTTAACCACAGGGAGGGCGGTGGAGCAGCTGAGAAAGGCGATGGGGGGGGGGGGGGCGATTTATGAGCATGGAGAGAAGGCCAGCAGAATGCTTGCACAGCAGTTTAGAAAGAGGGAGGCAGCCAGGGAGAGAAGGAAAGTAAAGGATGGAGATGGGAACCTGGTTAGAGACTCAGCAGGGGTGAATACGGCGTTTTAAGGAGTTTTATGGTAGGTTGTATGAGTCAGAACCCCCAACGGGTCCGGAGGGGATGAGGCACTTCCTAGGGGGCTGAATTTCCCAAAGGTGGACGGGGAGCTGGTAGAAGGGCTGGGTGCCCCGATCGGGATGGAAGAGATAGCGGAGGGTCTGAAGGCCATGCAGTCGGGTAAAGCCTCAGGGCCGGAATGGTACCCAGTGGAGTTCTATAAAAAGTTCTCTGGAATATTGGGGCCGTTGTTGATGAGGACATTCAACGAGGCAAGGGAGAGAGGGGTGCTTACCCCTTTGATGTCACAGGCAATGATTTCGCTGATCCTGAAGCGGGACAAGAACCTGGAACTGTGTGGGTCCTACAGGCCGATATCCCTATTGAATGTGGACACCAAATTGCTGGCCACAATCTTGTCCTCTGGGATTGAGGATTGTGTTCCGGACGCTATTGGGGAGGACCAGGTGGGGTTTGTTAAGGGAAGGCAGTTGGTGGCCAATGTAAGAAGGCGATTAAACGTGACCATGATGCCACCCGGAAGGTAGGGAGGTGGAGGTAGTGGTAACAATGGATGCAGAGAAGAACTTTGATCGAGTAGAATGGAAATTTCTGTGGGAGGTACTGGGACGGTTCGGATTTGGGCGGGGCTTTATTGAGTGGGTCAGGTTGCTGTATCAGGCACCTGTGGCGAACGTACAGACGAATAGCACAACATCGGACCTGGATATCTGACATGGCTAGCTTGCTCTGTTTGGAGAAAATCAAGTTCGCCTCGAGAGGGTCAATGTTAGGGTTCGCCCGGAGGTGGCAACCGTTAGTCGACTTTTTTGCGGAAAATTAATCGTCAGCAGAAAGGGTTAGTTTAGTTTAGGGAGGTTAATAAGGTTGGAACTGTAAGGGAGGAAGACGGTTTTTGCACTATGTTTATAGATTCATGTACATTGTTTATTTTGTTGTTGTTGTCAAACCAAAAAATACAATTTATATTTACTATATAAACAAATGGCCCATTAAACAATAAAACCATTTGGTAACAGGTGCTTCTGAATAAGCCAATGTGCATTACAAGCACCTAAATCAGCCCAGGTTCCCACTCCTGCTTGCTATGCAGTGAACCCTGCTGGAAAGTGTACAATGAAAGCATTCAAGAATAGGAACAGATTAAGCAGTGGTGTTGCCCACAGTTAAACAGTCTACATCCACATTAACACTGCAATGAAGTTACTGTGAAAACCCCCTCGTCGCCACATTCCAGCTCCTGTTCGGGTACACAGAGGGAGAATTCAGAATGTCCAAATTACCTAACAGCACATCCTTAGGGACTTGTGGGAGGAAACCAGAGCACCCGGTGGAAACCTATGCAGACACATGGAGAACGTGCAGACTCCACGCAGTGGAGACAGTGACCCCAAGCTGGGAATCGAACCTGGGACCCTGGAGCTGTGAAGAAATAGTGCTACCCACTGTGCTACCATGCCGCCCAATCCAGAGATAGCAGAAGAATTCCAGCATCCGTCAAACTATATCCCAGCATAATACAGCTGCTTAACAGAAATAATTGAGGAGAAAATAGGCACAAAAAATCTATTCAATTAAACATTTCCTTGTATAGAAACAAGCTGTTTAATTTTATCTTGTAGTTGCTCCAGAGCAATTGCTACTGACCTCGCTATCCCATTTTCTTCTTTTTCTTTGACAGCACTGAATTTTGGTTCTGTTTCTGCAAGCTCTTTTTGCTTCTCTTCTATCTTTTCTAATAGCTTCTGCCTTTCCTTCAAAAGACGTTTCTACAGAAGGGAAAAATAAAAAGCATCAAATATAAACATAAAATAAGCAAAAGGTTTTGCTTCAATATTACATAGAGCTTCTAGGTCAACACAGATAAACTGCTTCGTAATAGGGAAAATGCGCTATTTAGTTAGATATACAGAATAAAACCAGCTATGGAATCTGAAAATCCAGCTACAGCATGGTACCCAGCGTAGGCGATTCTGGTACAGCACTCAGGCTGGTGTGTTTCCCATGGATCTGTGAGGATGCACTGGGACACTCCAGACCGAGCTGTCTGCTAAGGAAAGAGACCTGGTTTAAGAGTCTCCAAACATGCAAGACAAATAGATAATTTTCCAAGCATCTCAAAATAAATTTGCATGACATTACAATTAGAAGGCAGTACAAGAAACAACCCCCTCCTCAAACCTTTATTTCCCTTCAATGTGTGGTGTTGCATTTTTAATACCCTCTAGTTTAAAATGCTGCTCTTCAATAAATAGGTATATCCGAGTGAACCTTACTGGAACTACACTGTATGTGTGCCAGTGAAGTTAATTTCCTGAATGTAATTTGTTTAAAAATAATAGATTAAAATTTTCCACCATCAATATTTTAAAATCCATAATCACGTCATGAATGAGTCAGCTGGTATGAGCATATTACAGCTGTGGTCATACTTTATCTGGCTGCACAGACCTTGCCTGAGGATGACTGTTGGCCTTATGATAAGAGGATAGACAAATAAACATTTTTGGTCTCAGCAGAGTAATCAACACATGCATCGACTGTAACGTAGTACAGTACAATTCTAAACAAACCGCAGCTTGTTCAGCATGACATCACTACATAATTGAATACAACACTGAAAAGGAAACAATTTTTGTTACGGCAATTCGATGAGTCAGAACATTCAACTGAACCTCTTCAGTTATTGATATTTAACGACGAGAATACTTAAATTTATATGGCATCTCATCATATCAAAGTACTTCATACATTTGTAATGATTTACGTAGACCAATAGTTTTGTATCATACATTAAATAAGAAGGGTAGAAAGGGCAAAAGTTATGGGAGATCAACTACCGTAAAGACACAGTATAGATTCCCACAAACAAGCGCAGATATTCTAATAAGTGTAGGTTTCAGTAGGTAGGACTGCCTTTTACTTTAGGTCTTTCAACTTTGAATATAGTCCCAGGGAATAGATTAGAAAACATTTTGATTATTGGAAAAGGGCATTAGGAAGATTGATCCTGCATTGCTGGATTTTCATCAATGAGACTAACCAGCCTTTTTTATACCAATCAGGAAACACGCTTTTCAATCCAACAGCCCCATACTTCAAAGTCTAAAGTGGAGCAGCCAAAATAGTGGAAGAGAGGAACTGGATTTTTTTTTTTTTTTTTTTTTTGCAGGGTAGGATAGTCTGAATTTAAGGGCTAGACCCATATCACAAGCCATCATTTGGAAACTTCCTTTCTACTTTCTCTCCCCACTCATGTAAAATCTCAAGTCTGATAATTCCCCTTTCCTTACTCTTTGTTCACTGTTTCCAGCCATTTCATCCTGTAGGTCCTTTGCTTTCAACTCAAGTTTAGTCCTTTGTTTAATCTGCTCCTGCCGTTCAGCACTCAGCTGTTCTTTCTCTTCCTTCATGGATAAGATTTTTGCTTTCAGTTCACGTGCCAGTCGCTCTATATCCTTGTTTTTGCAAAACATAGAACAGATATTTGATTTAGTTTCAAATACAAATGGTAAGACAAGCAATGCCACAGTCTACTGAAGATATTTGATGGCATGTTCAACTACAAAAGTGATGAAACAGGAAACTCAATTTTGCAATCCTTGTAAATCCAACAGTAACAATTCGATCTTTTTCTGTTATATAGTTTACTGTTCCAAGTATCAATTAGCACCACAGGCTTCCATCTGATATGCTTTTTATTCTCAAGATACCATACACTAACTGCTGAAACTAGATGTAAACAAATACACATAGATACATAAAAGATAGGCGTAGAAGGAGCCTTTTGACCATTTGAGCCTGCTCTGCCATTTATCACGATTGTGGCTGATCATCCAACTCAATAGCCTAATCCTGCTTTCTCCCCATAACCTTTGATCCCATTCACCCCAAGTGCTATATCTAGCCGCCTCTTGAATATATTCAATGTTTTAGCATCAACTACCTCCAGTGGTAATGAATTCCACCGGCTCACCACTCTTTGGGTGAAGAAATGTCTCCTCATCTCTGTCCAAAATGGTTTATCCTGAATCCTCAGACTGTGACCCCTGGTTCTGGACACACCCACCATCGGAAACATCTTCCCTGCATCTACCCTGTCTAATCCTGTTAGAATTTTATAAGTCTCTGTGAGATCCCCCCTCGTTCTTCTGAATTCCAGCGAGAACAGTCCTAACCTAGTCAATCTCTTCTCATATGACAGTCCGGCCACCCCTGGAATCAGTCTGGTAAACCTTCGCTGTACTCCCTCAAGAGCAAGAACATCCTTCCTCAGAAAATGAGACCAAAACTGTACACAATATTCTAGGTGTGGCCTCAACAAGGCCCTGTATAATTGCAATAACACATCCCTGCTCCTGTACTCAAAACCTGTCGCAATGAAGGCCAACATGCCATTAGCCTTCGTTACCGCCTGCTGCACCTGCATGCACAGCAACATCGGGTCCGATGCCTTCCCCGCGGACTGGAGAATCGCCGACAGTCGTGCGCGCGCGGTTGACATGGCGCCGGTCGGGGGCCCCTGCGGTGATTCTCAGCCGGCAGCTGGCCGAGTTCCCCCGGCGTGGTTCTAACATGGTTCCACCCAGTGGGCACTCGGGGTGGCAGCTGCGGATTCAGTCCGCGGCTGCCCTGGTGGGGGCGGGGAATCCGTCACCGGGGGGATGCCTCCAGGATGGCCAGGCTCGTGATCGGGGGCCACCGATCGGCGGGCGCACGTGATCAGGGAGAGGGGGGGGGGCCTAAATTGTGGGCGCCGGCTGGCTGTGTAGGTCCACCATGGTGCGCGGGTCTGCCGCAGGCAGCCGCCGTATGCATGAGCGGACCCACGGCCAGAAGTGCAGAGCTCCGTAATGGCAGCTGGAGCTGCGCGGAGCGCTCCGCCGCCCACTGGCGCCCTGTGGGCCACAGAATCGCTGGGCCAAAGTGCCCGTTGATGCCGGCGTGAAAAGCTGCGGTGTTTACTCCGTCAACACTTAGCCGCCGTTTCAGAGAATCCCGCTCACCGTTTTCTCTCTACCTCCCTTTTAGAATATTGGAGTGACATTAGCTACCCTCCAATCTGCAGGGACTATAGATTGTTCCAGAGTCTATAGAATCCCAGATCAACACCAATGCATCCACTACTTCCGGAGCCACCTCCTTAGGATGCAGATTACCAATCCCTGGGGATTTATCCGCCTTCAGTCCCCATCAATTTTCCCAGCACCATTTCTCTACTAATATTGATCTCTCTCAGTTCTTCCCTTTCACTAAACCTTTCATTCTCCAACATTTCTCGTCTCACAAAACAATAAACAAAATATTTTTGTGATTAATGAGAAGCACGGAAATGCCAGCTATTTATAAAGATGCATTATAGCGAAGGCAAAATACAACTCAATATAATGTTTATATAAAAATATAAAAATGTCTCATCTTCACAAAACATCAAATTTCAATGCAAATGCATTTGCTAACAATTAATCTTGGAGCATGCAATGAAATTAAAACCCAGCAACTCACTTATGAGAAAAATATTACCTCCATTTTATCTCTGGCTTCTTGCTGTGCATCACGCAGTTGCCGTGACTTCTCTCCACTGGTCTCTCGTTTTGCAGAAAGCTGTCAACAGAAAGTCACACTCCAATGGATGGGAACTTCAGACTAATTAATTATCAATGGAACCAAATGGCAGAAATGGTACCTTATCAACCAAATTATTAGCATTTACATCAAAAAATTCAATGTTCATAATAAATTGTAAAATAATTTAGCCAGGACATGATAAAAAGAGGAGGTAATTCAAACTCTAGATGGGATTAAAATTAATAGAGATATTGAATAGGCTATCGGTACTTTTGAAAAGGCACTGGGACCGGATGAGATGCATCCCAGGATATTGAGGGAAGTGAGAATGCACATTGCAGAGGCACTGCCCATAATTTTTCAGTCTTCCTTAGACTCAGGAGTGGTAGCAGAGGGCAGGGAAATTGCAAACATTGCCATCTTGTTCAAAAAAGGGCATCAACAAAAGCTCAGCAATGACAGGGCAGTCAGTTTAACACTGAAGTTGGGCAAACTTCTAGAAAATAATAATTAGGGACACAATTAACAGTCTGTGAACAAATGTCAGCTAATTAAGCAAAGTGGGCATAGATTTCCTGAGGGAAAATAATGTTTAACTAATTTGCTTGAGTTTTTTGAAGGGCCAACGAGGGTTGATGTGGCATACAATGGACTTCCAGAAAGTGCTTGATACAGTGCCACACAATAGACTTGCAACCAAAGTTACAGCTCGTGGATTTAAAACAAAAGTAGCAACATGGATACAAAATCGGCAGGATAACAGGAAACAACAAGTAAAGATGAATGGATTTTTTCAGACTGGAGGAGGGTTTGTAGCAAAGTGCCCCAGGGATCAGTTGCCTTCCCTTGCCTTCCTTGATATATATATTAATGACCTATATCTTGGTGCACAGGGCACAATTTCAAAACTTCCAGAGTATACGAAAGTCGGAAGCATTTTGAACAGTGAGGTGGAATGTAGAATTTCAAAAAGACAGTTGATAGAATGGACAGAAAAGTGGCTAATGAAATTTAATTACAGAGAAATGTGAAGCGATTAATTTTGGTAGGAAAAAATGGAGAAACAATACAAAATAAAGGATATAACTCTAATGGTATATTTATGCATAAATCATTGGAGATGGCACAAGATTGAGAGAGTGGTCAATTAAGCATACAGTATCCTAGGCTTTAAAAGTGCATAAGAGTACAAGAGCAAGGAGGTTATGTTGAACTTGTATAGGACACTAGTTAAGCCTCAGCTTGAGTACTGTGTCTGGTTGTGGCACCACACTTTAGGAAAGATGTGAAGGCACTGGAGAGAGTGCAGAAAAGATTCAAGGTAACCGTTCCAGTTTTGAGGAACTTCAGTTATGAAAATAGATTGGAGAAATCTGGACTGTTTTGCTTAGAAATCTGAGAGATTTGATAGATGTATTCAAAATCATAAGGGGTGGGGACAGAGTAGATGGGGATAAACTGTCCCCAATCATGTGAAGATTGAGATCGAGGTGGCACAGATTTAAAGTAATTTGCAAAAGCAATTTGAGATAAAAACGTCTCCATGCAGAAAGTGGTTCAGGTTTGGACTGCACTGCCCGAGAGAGTCACAGAGGCAAGTTCAATCGAGGCATTCAAAAGGGAATTAGAGAGTCACTGCAGACATAATAGGCCAAATTCCTCCTTCTGCAATGTAACAATTCTGTGAATTTATGCCCAAATATAGATCTCTTCTTCGAATCACAGTAGTGTCATTGGAAATTGACAAAGAAGCTAAAAGCTCTCTTATGCTCAACTGAGTTTTCTCTGGTCAAGAACATACGAGAGGGAAGTTGAAACATCATTAAACCCCTGGAAAAAATAAAAGCACAGAAAAAGCATAACTCGAGACCCCCATAAGATTGCCAAAAGTGATTGTTTAGCCCAACCAAAGAATTCTGCAATTCCTTAGGACACATGCAAATCATAACATAATGAAATTTAGTCTAACTTTAAACGGTTTTCCATACATAACTCCCTCTTCTCTTTCTCACCTCATCAAGTTTGGCACGAGTCTCATTCAGTTCCTGATTGTAGATAGTATATTCAAGCGCTCTTCTCATCTTATCCCATTTCTGATACTGCGCCAACTCTTCCTTCTCATCTTCCAGTGTATGCAGACGCTCCTCAATATATTTCAACAATTCATTAATCTTTTCTCTCTTCCCCTCTGCACAATAAACAGAAAATGGCATTAGATAAACTAGATGTTCATAAAGCACGAACCATTGGATCTAAATTAATGTTCCAAGTAAAGATAATCAGTACAAATACAATAAGTCAAAGCTCGCACCCTCGGGACCGGGTCCGTGCCGGATTTCAAAATTTTCCTGGATTTCCAGGCAGGCAGTTCGGGTCAAAACAAGTTGGGAGGGGGCAGCACAGTGGCGCAGTGAGTTAGCAGCCCTGAGGTCCCAGGTTCGATCCTGGCTCTGGGTCACTGTCAGTGTGGAGTTTGCACATTCTCCCCATCTTTGCGTGGGTTTCACCCCCACAACCCAAAAGATGTGCAGGGTAGGTGGATTGGCCATGCTAAATTGCCCCTTAATTTGAAAAAGTGAATTTGGTACTCTAAATTTATAATAGAACATACAGTGCAGAAGGAGGCCATTCGGCCCATCGAGTCTGCACTGACCCACTCAAGCCCTCACCTCCACCCTATCTCCGTAACCCAATAACCACTCCTAACCTTTTTGGACACTAAGGGCAATTTAGCATGACCAATCCACCTAACCTGCACGTCTTTGGACTGTGGGAGGAAACTGGAGCATCCAGAGGAAACCCACGCAGACACGGGGAAAATGTGCAGACTCCGCACAGACAGTGACCCAGCGGGGAATCGAACCTGGGACCCTGGCGCTGTGACGCCACAGTGCTAGCCACTTGTGCTACTGTGCTGCCTTAAACTAGAAAACTAGTTGGGAGGGGTTAAGGGTCACTGATGTCGAGGGTTGTCACCCTCACCTCTAGAGTTCAGCTCTTTTCCCCACATTTGGACCAAAACTGTAATCAGGTTTGGAGCTGAGTGACCTTGGCTTCACGCAGATAGAAATTCCTTCTATCTCTGCCTGCCATTTGCAGAAAATAAAATAATAGTGCAACTATTTGGAAAATCCATCAAAGAGCCAGCACAGGAACAATGGATCAAATGGCCTCCTTCTTTGTCATCTGATTCCATAACATTAAAAATAAAGAACGCAGGCTAGCATCACAAAAAAGCAAAGAACTCCTGCTGAATTTTGTTTGGGACTTCTGTCACAAAATAAGTCAAAAAAACACACTCAGCATTCTTACCGGTTTCCTTCATAAGATTGATACTCTCCTCTTTACGTTCATCATATACTCTGGTACCAGCAACTTCTCGCAAAAGTTTGAGTCGCTGCGAATCTGGAGCTGTTGCCATTTGATTAATCTATTCCAAACACAATTCAAAAAGCTAATAAGCTATTTTGATGTTATATTAATTCAAAGACTGTTCAAAAACACAAATACACATTTACATAGTCAGTGCAAACTATATAAAATTACAACCCCTTGAATAAACATTTGTTGAAGTCACATTGTTCAAAAGAAGTCCAAAGAAACCTCCAGAGTCCATCTGGAAATGAATACTTGAAAAATAATTAGAAAAGGATCTCTCTGCCTGCAAGAATTTTACAAGTTTACATGGCCTGATCCTATTTTGCAGAGGATTATCGCAGAACACAGTATGGCAATTGGGATTGAAGGCAGGCAATTCCCCAGGACCTGATGACCTACATCCTAGGGTGTTAAAGGAAATGGAAGCGGAGACAGTGGATCCATTGGTTATAATTTTCAAAAAATCCCTGGATGCGGGAAAGATGCCAATGGATGGGGAAAATGCTAATGTAATGCCCTTATTCAAAAAGGGAGGGAGACAGAAAGTGGAAACTATAAACCAGTTAATTTAACATCTGCTGTTAAACCGGACATTAGGATAGTCAAAACGCAATCCATCACAATCAGGTAAATCATGGTTTATTAATTTGCTACAGCTCTTCAAAGATGTAACAAGCCAAATGGATAATGGGGAATCCTGTAGATGGTATATCTGGATTTCCAGAAGGCATTTGATAAGGTGCCACACAAAAGTTTAATACACAAGGTAAGATTACCTGGGATATGGGGTAATTTATTAGCTAGGACCGAAGTCTAGCTAGCCAACAGAAATCAGAGTAGGGATATAAAAAAAAATTTCCTGCTTGGCAAAGGTGTAACCAGTGGGGTGCCACAGGGTTTGGTCCTTGGGGCCCCAACTAATTACAATATACATTAATGACTTGAATGCAGGGATAATAAAACTATAGCAAAATTTGCAGATGACATCAAAATAGGTGGGATAGAAAGTTTCAATAAGGATATAAGAAAATTACAAATACATAGAGATAGGTTAGGCGAGTCAAAATTTGGCAGATGGAGTTTAACATGTGTGAGGTTATCCATTTTCACAGAAAAATGGAACGGCATCTAATCTAAATGGAGAGAACCTTCAGAGTGCTTAGGTGCAGAGGGATCTGGGTGTACTCGTGCATGAATCGCAGAAAACTAGCATGCAGGTACAGCAGGTAATATGGAAGCCAAATGGAATTTTGGCCTTTATAGCTAAAGGAATGGAGTATAAAAGTAGGGAACTGCAACTGTACAAGGCTTTGGTAAGACCACAACTGGAGTACTGCGTACTAATTTGAGGAGGGATGTAGTTGCATTAGAGGTAGTTCACAGGAGGTTTACTAGATTGATGCCAGAGATGATTCCAAAGGTGAGGGGTTTATCTTATGAAGAGAGATTGAGCAGTTTAGGCCTATACTCTCTCGTGTTTAAAAGAATGAGAGGTCTAACTGAGGTATAGAAGATGATGAAAGGTATTGACAAAGTAGGTGTAGAGCGGATGCTTCCTCTTTTAGGGCAATCTAGAACGAGAGGTCAGGACGGGATTCTCCGTTGGCTGACGCCGAAACCACAAAATGCGATTGGGCGGTGAATAGGTCCCGACGCCAAAATCAGGGCTGGCGCCAATTTGACACCAAATTGCAATTTTCCATCACCTCAACAGCGTGTCAGTGCGGCCCGGAACACACGTACAGTAAACACCGTTTGCATGTCATTAGGGGGCCCGACCCGGTATTCTCCGGGGCCTCCACGATGCTCCGGCTCCGATGGGCTGAGTCCCCGATGGCGTGGTTCACTTGTGTTTTTAAAAATCATGAAACCGGCATCGTGGTTGCTGAGAGAGAGAGAGAGAGAGAGAGAGAGAGAGAGAGAGAGAGAGAGAGAGAGAGAGAGAGAGAGAGAGAGAGAGAGAGAGAGAGAGAGGGGGTACGGAAATTGATCAACATCGCCATAGATTGCTGAGTTATGCTGCTGGCCGGGGGGACGGGGACTGCTGCCAGGGCCGTGGGGTTGGAGTGAACTGGCACGGAACACCATTGTCACAGCCGACAAGAGAAGCGAAGCATGCAGCTGCGCACGCCGCTGACTGCCCGCTGTTCAGCACCAGTCTTTTTGTCATGAAAGTCCACAAATTCTACGTCGCCGTCAGCACTTAGTCTTAGAAACGGAGAATCCCGCTCCTCAGTTTTACAACAAGGGGCAGCAGATTTAAAATAGAGATGAGGAGAAATTACTCACCTCAAAGGGTTGCGAATCTGTGGAATTCACTACCCCAGAGTCGGACATTTGAGTAAATTTGAGAAGATAAACAAGTTTTTAATTAGTAATGGGTTAAAGGGTTATGGAGAATGGGCAGGAGAGCGGAATTGAGGTAGAGATGAGATCAGCCATGATCATATTGAATACTGAATGGCGGCGCGGGCTCACGGGGCTGAATTGCCCATCACTTCTCCTAGTTCTCATGTTCTAATTTAGTAATCTGCAGCCTCCAAGTGACGCAGCAAAGCAGTGAAAAGCAGGCTTACCAGGTGAAGATGTTTAATCTCAAACTTGAGAAATGTAAAGACTGGGTATGGCTCCAACAGGTCAAGAAGGATGCAAAATGGGCAACTGACATGAAAGAAACATGTGGCAATACTATTTATCCGAGCCCAATTTTTAAATTAATAAAAGCTTTGCGGAGTGCTTTTTCACGATACTATTCCTTCAAACGTGATCGTATCATATGACTGACAAGTATATGTTCTCTAAAGCTAAATTACATAACCTATAAATGGACACATTAACTATATTATCTTTTAATTTTTAATTAGAATTTGCAAAAACACACACTGAATTCAGGAAAGTACTGAAATAAAGCGATGCAGTTTTAGCCCTAAAGGGAGTGATTCATATTGAATTAATCATAGTGAACAAGTAAATATGATTCATACAGTGACAATGTCAGCACAAGTAGCAGCTTACAAAGGCAAGTGGAATAAATAATTGATGTGCAATGTACAACTGAAGCAGGTATAGATAACTATCCTTGAATTACAGACAAACAAAACTAATTTCTTCCTAACCCCCCCACCCACAGTTTACTACATTAATAATGTGCAAAAAAAGTGTTTTACATAACACTTCCCTCAAAACAGTTAATGCCACATCTGTTGGTGGATATTCATGAGTTGGAAGGGGTATGGCAGTTGGCGGAGCAACAAATACATTGTCCACTGAGCAACTCAACAACTAATGTAGGGCTTTGCAACCCACATGCTGAATCTAGCCTGAGCCCGAATGGCGATATAATATAGATAATTGCAAGGTACATATAGATTTTTAAAAATTGTTCAAACGCTCCAATCACCCCCCCCCCCCCCCACCCCACCCAAACCCAACTTCAATTTTCTCTCCACGTTCCACACAAAATACTTTCCTGCATGCACAAATCAGAAAAGGTTTCGTAAAAATCAGCAAAATTCTACATATGTACATATGTTTGCAAATCAATGACCCTGCAAGAAAAATACACGGATCTTCAGTGTGCGCGCTCTGGCATTTGGTGGCAGACAAGTCAAGGTGGACTGACATGCACCTGGTCTTTCTTTTGAATCAGTTAACTCTGTACTGCAAGACATAGGGCGCGATCTACCGGCCAAGTTGCGCCCGCACAGTGGCGCAACGCAGCCGGTATATCCCTCTTCCGGGATCTACCAGCTTGCCGGTATTACTGGAAATTATGTGGAACAATCTAGCAAAACTAAATGTTAAAAGCTAAAGCACTGGAATTATTCAAAATACAATTAAGATTACAAAATGGGAGAGCTGATGTACCAAGCAATGACTCTCAAACAATAATCCAAGTCCCGCTATGAGGCATAAAATCTGCCTATGTGAGATGTAGCGCCCATGAAAGGTATTCGGTGGGATGCAAATAACCAGGATTTGAGAAACACTGCACTAGGAGGATGAGCTTCAATGAGAGCTAGGGCCTTGGCTCATCAATTAGTTCACCAATTTGGTCCACTAGTGCTTACATTTTATAGCCCCGGTACAAGAATTACTAACAGCACAGGCACAATAGATTAAATGGGCTCTTTCCGGCCTGTAACCATTCTATGATTCTGTTGCGAACTGCCACAACCTTCTGCTGCCTGAATCAGAGCTGCCACATTAATTTCTCAATTTCTGTCTATTTTTGTTACTTAAGTTCACCCTCACATTAATGACAGCAAGCCACATAATGCTCACAGATGGCTCAAACAGGTCACAATGGAGTCAAGGTGTGTAAGTGAGTTGAGTCATCAAAACAAGCTAGAAAACATGTTTGTTTCGTTGTTGCTGTGCTGCAGTGATAGAACATTAAAAATGAACACCTCCGAATCTCTTCCAACTTCACCACTGCTATATGAATAGTAACTTTATATATAGTAATTCTAATTAAGAGCAGCCTTTCAAACAATGTTTCACCATAAAACTAAAAATCCAGTAGAATTTTTTTATTTCAGGAAATTCCACTTGCATTTCTGTATTCAATTACCTTTCCTTGCTTGACAATGTAGTACGGATTGCTTCTGGAAAACCCAGCACTTTCCAAAAGATTCATGACATCATTTTTCCTAGTGAACAAAAACAGGATTGAAGTATGACATAAATTATTTGAGAATCCACAGAAGCAAGGTATACAAGAATATTCCTGTTGCCACTCAAGACACACTGCAATTCACACACACACACGATACATTTTTATTTAACAATTTAATAAACCCGTACACTTATATTTGGATATTTGGCTCTCATTTCAACAGCTTTCAATTATTTTCTTAAATTGCCTTTTGTGGGGCTCACATGCTTGCATGCTACTTTTCAGTCCTTGGATAAGAGGGGACGGTTTCTTGTACTGGAGGAAAGAAGGCAGGCACCACAGTACTGCACAAAGCACTCACTATGGCCTCTGGTGGCTTTGCTCTTATTTCCTCCTTCTGAAAATATCTATCCATCACTTGGCACTTGTCTCTAGCTACACATTTTATATAAACCAAACAGTATCACATCATTAATGTAAAATAGTATTCTCCAGGTATAACTTGTTACTGCAAAATTGATCATATAAGAAATCCACTAGTAATAACATGTACAATAAATGTACCATTAAAAATATTCAACATGCAGAGCTTTTATGTTGCAAGGTTACCAACAGTCTGTCATATTTGTACATAAATTTCTATTCAGGACGTGGGTATCACTGGCAAATACTATCAGTATTTATTGTTCATCTTTGGTTTGGTTTGTAATGCAGAACAATGCCAACAGCGCAGCTTCAATCCTGTACCGGCTTACCCGAACAGGCGTCGGAATGTGGCAACTAGGGGCTTCTCACAGTAACTTCATACTTGTGACAATAAAAAGTTTATTATCTTGAAAGAGAAGTGGTGGGTTGCATTTGTGATCCACTGAAAGCAGTGGTTTGCTAGGTCACTGAGAGCAGTTGAGAGTCAACCACATTGGTGTGGAACTGCAGTTACATATAGGACTGAACGGATAACAGTATTATAATCCTTACTCTACCATGCCCTGTATCTACAGTGTACACAATGTAGAATTTTGCGAAAAATGGTTAAAAACTGATAGTGTCGGAGAGTCAAAATAAATCAAGAAACTTACGTCACCATTTTCTTGTCTAAAAAATACTGATCTTTCTTTGCTCCAATGACACGACGGAGAGAAACCTCTTCTTTATCAATCTACAGAATGATAGGAATGATATAACATAACAGCTATAAATCTTACTATTCATGTGCATCTTATTTACACAAGCTCAATAGAGCCAATTATCAGAATTTTCTTTTTTATTCATCCATGGGATGTCAGCATCACCACTCTAAGGTAGGTGGTATTTGTTGTCCATCCCTAACTGCCCATAAAGGTGATGGTGAGCTTCCTTCTCAAACCACTGCATTTCATAGGTGTAGATACACCCATATTGTTGTAAAAAGAAAATGTTTCTCAGACTTTTCACCTAGAAGGTGCTCATATTCAACAGTGAGTGAATTGCTCAGGGTCACTCCCTCCCAACTGTATAGTTCTGTGCCACTACCTCTGGTGGGTTGATGATTCGATAAGCATGACTGTATCAAGCTGCTGTTTGCCTTGTCGGAAGGACAGCTCTCTCAATTTTGAACAAGTTCCCAGATGTTAGTGAAGAGGACTTTACAGGCTCACACGGAATTTGAGTGGACAATCATAGTCGTTAGCAAATGATCACGAAGAAGGAAGATTGGGCAGAGTGTGAAAGGCGTGCCTTTGTTATTTCCTGTATCGAGGTCGATGCAGGATGATCCATCCAGGTGTACTATAATTCAACATTTCTGGCTTGCTAGGCCATATTAGTGTGGGTCTGGAATCCCACAAAGCCAGACCAGGTAAGAAAAGCAAATTGCCTTTCCTTAAAGGTAACAGATGTTTTTTTACAACAATCTGCTAATTTTATGGTCACCATTACAAACTCTAACTTTCTATTCCAGATTTATTAATTAACTGAATTTAAATTCCCCCAGTTACTGTGGTGAGATTTGAACTCATGGGGCGAGATTCTCCGACCCCCCGCGGGTCGGAGAATCGCCGGGGGCTGGCATGAATCCCGCTCCCACCCGTTGCCGAATTCTCCGGCACCGGAGATTCGGCGAGGGTGGGAATCGCGCCGCGCTGGTTGGCGGGCCCCCCCCAGCGATTCTGCGGCCCGGATGGGCCGAAGTCCCGCTGCTTGAATGCCTGTCCCGCCGGCGTGGATTAAACCACCTCTCTTACCGGCGGGACAAGGCGGCGCGGGTGGGCTCTGGGGTCCTGGGGGGGGGGCGCGGGGCGATCTGGCCCCGGGGGGTGCCCCGACGGTGGCCTGGCCCGCGATCGGGGCCCACCGATCCGCGGGCGGGCCTGTGCCATGGGGGCACTCTTTTCCTTCCGCCTTCGCCACGGTCTCCACCATGGCAGAGGCGGAAGAGACCCCCTCCACTGCGCATGCGTGGGGATACCGTGAGCGGCCGCTGACGCTCCCGCGCATGCGCCGCCCGGCAATTCATTTCCGCGCCAGCTGGCGGGGCACCAAAGGCCTTTCCCGCCAGCTGGCGGGGCGGAAATCAGTCCGGCGTGGGCCTAGCCCCTCAAGGTAAGGGCTCGGCCGCTCAAGATGCGGAGGATTCCGCACCTTTGGGGCGGCGCGATGCCGGACTGATTTGCGCCATTTTTGGCTCCGGTCGGCGGACATTGCGCCGATGACGGAGAATTTCGCCCATGACTCTGAAGCAATAGCCTGGCCTTCTGGATTGTACTACAGTAACATTCCACTTTACTACTTTTCCCATTTTATTACAAGATAATTCATAAAGCAGGATCAGTGCCTATTTGTTTCCCAGACTTCTGCATTTGAGTAGTCAAATTCATGTTGTGCATATATAATCCTGATAAAACAGAAATTATATTGAACTCCAAAATGAATTCCATCCAGCATCATTTCATTAAGTTAATGACAGAAAAGAGTTGCTTTAGCAATTTAGATCAATATTGTTCAGTCCATAATAGGTCCCTTGCATATACATATACACACATTATACATCTTTATTAAAATAGTCATGCATGTTAAATTATAGACGTCATATCAACAAAAAGCAAAATACTATGTAGTTCACTTATTTGAGTGATATGATAAAGCTCCCCACTCAGAAAGGTACAAGTTTATTTGGATTGGATGGCACATCATCATATTCTCCAAAGGAGTACCACTGAAAGGCAGAACTTTCCATGTGCACACTAGCAGAGGCTGGTGAAGAAAAAGGAGCAACATCGGCCCAGCCTAGAATACTGCATTTGAATCATGTACATTTGCCAATCACATTAACAGTGACCATAAATTAGCAGTTTTCAGACCACGGCTCCTTCCTGATAGAAAGGAGGTTACGTCTTCAGGTAATTTACACCACAAATAAAATAGTTTGTCTTTCAACTTAATGAATGCGATACTTACAGGTAACCTATTGTCTGAATTGTCAAATATGATTTCAACAAATGCAGAAATAACACGAGGTCCAGTTCCTTCCTGCCAACAGCAAACAAAATTTAAAGTTAACAACGTTTGGAAGTTAAAGTTAAATGTTGTGAATTCAACTGTTTCTAAATGACACGGTCAAACCTCAAAGGGTTCAATGTTACACACAACTTGTATTTATATTGCACCTTTAACATAATAAAACGTCCCAATGTGCTTCACGCGGTCATTATAAAACAAAATAGGGGTGGCATAGTGTTTAGCACTGCTGCCTCACGGCGCCAAGGACCCAGGTTCGATCCTGGGTCACTGTCCGTGTGGAGATTGCACATTCTCCCTGTGTCTGTGTGGGACTCACCCCCAGAACCCAAAAATATGCAGGGTAAGTGGATTGGTCACACTAAATTGTCCCTTAATTGGAAAAAAAATGAATTGGGTACTTTAAATTTAAAAACGTTTAAAAAATTATAAAACAAAAGATTACACTGGGCCATATAAGGAGATATTAGGGTGGATGACCAAAAGCTCGGTCAAAGAGCTAGGATTTAAGGAGCATCTAAAAGGAAGAAAGTGAAGTAGAGAGGTCGAGGGATGAAATTTCAGAGCTTAGAGTCCATGCAGCTGAAGCCACCAATGATGGAGTAAACTAAAATTGGGACTATTTAAGGGCCAGATTTAGAGGTTCCCAGATATCTGGGAGGGTTGTGGGGCTGGAGATTACAGAAATTAGGGAGGGGCAAGATCATGGAGGGATTTGAAAACAAGGAGAGAATTTTAAAATCAAAACGATGTTCATCTGAAACTTAATGTAGGTCAGTGAGCACAGGAGTGATGGGGGTGAATGGGATTTGGCACAAGTTAGAACTTAGACAAGAGAGTTTGGATGACCTCAAGTTTACAATGTGCGAGGCCAGCCAGGAGTGTGTTAAACAAGTCAAGTCTAGAGGCAACAAAAGCATGAATGAGTTTCAGCAGATGAGCCAAGGCAGGGGCAGAGCCAGGCAAGGCCTTCATGAATAACTTCGATTGCTAGTCCAGTGACAATACCAATATGCTACTGCCTCCCCATAACTGAACAACTAGCTTAAAAGTAGAAAATGGTCACTTCATAATCCGCTTATTTCACAACTACTTTTGATTGGTATGTGGCCAGCTGACCATCTTGCATTAGAATTAAATATCAGTGGCATGTAAGAGGGAATAGAAGCAACAGAACATGCAAATACTCTGGCTCATGTTAAAGCAAGAAGAGCAGGATAATTCACCTCATCAACAGCAATTTTTGCTCTCAGGTGATACTATAATTAGCTCATGCTTTTTTGCCTTCATGTGTATGAAATATACAGAGGTTAATTCAGCATCCAATTTAAAAAAAAAATCTGGCTATAATGAAATGGATGCCGAATGTGTTCAACAGTTACTTTTCACTTCAAAGTTACATAAACATTTTCATTGAAAATCCCCTCTTATCCAACCTGTTTATGAAATGAAAATTCTCACAAACCCAACTGTTGCTGCAGTCCAGAAACGTTTAATGACAAGGGCAATTTCTGCTCCGCAGTCAATCCTAAAAGGATTAAGTTATTTTACTCTTACCATTGATATTGTATAAGTGTGTAAAGCAGAAACTGAAAGGGAACGAGGTCACCAGTACACATCCGAACAGTTGGTATTAGAACAATACACGACTAGTGACAGTGGTAGTGGAGGGGTTTTGGGGGGGGGGGGGGTGGGGTAGATTATCTTCCTTTACCCTGATGGGCCGTAACTTGTTCTTCCTTCCCATCTGATTAACTTCATGGGCGTGATGTTTGAGACACATATCCCCAAATGCTTTCCCTCATCGTGGAAGGTGGCCAGAGTTCTCCAATGGTGTGTACTGTTTAGGTCTTTGTTGAAAAAGGATATAATTACTTCTGGAGCAGTTCAGAGAAGGTTCACTCCACTCATTCTTGGATGAATGGCTTATCTTGTGAAGAAAGGTTGAGCTTATATCCATTGGAGTTTAGAAAACTGAGAGGTGATCTTATTGAAACATGTAAATTCCTGAGGGGAAATGATAGGCTGTATACCAGGAGGATGTTTCCTCTTGTCAGGGCAAACATTTCAAGAATAAGAGGGCTCCCTTTTAAGATGGAAATGAGGGGAATCCTTTCTCTAAGAGAGTCATCAGTCTTTGGAATTCTCTTCCCCAGAAAGCTGCAGTGGCTGACTCACAGAATTTATTCAAGGCCGAGTTAGATACATTGTTGATAGACAAGGGAGCCAAGGGTTATGGAGGGTGGGGCATTCATAAAAATGGAGAAGAGTCCACAAACAAATAAGTCATGGTCTTATCAAATGGCAGAGGAGGTGCAAAGGGCCAACTTCTTCTCCCATGTTCCTATGGCTTTGTAGCATCCCTCTCCCCCATTCAGGTCCAGCACCTAAGAGGCCAAAAGCCTAATTTCTTGGCCGACGCTGCCTGCAGATCACTTCTGTCCCACTGCAGCTCAGCTGGGACTTTGCAACCTTGTGGCGTGGGCTCTTAGTGACAGGAACTCCACTGTCCATCACAAAATGGCCCCTGACCTAAGGAAATAGCTCACGGCAGCAGATAATTTGGGAATACTGGCCAAAATCTTGATTTTATGGACAAGAGGAGAAACCCAGCTCAGAAATCAAATGGCTACATTTAGCCAACAGGGGAATGGACAAACAGTAAAGTGGACTGATGGAATCTCACTAGTTAGTCCTACTTAATAATAAAATACTAATCATTTTTCTTGTTTTAAAATGTTTTGTTCTATAGAAAAAAGTACACATGCATTATAATGCAGAAAGGTACACATGCATCATAAGGCAGAAAGGTACACATGCATCATAAGGCAGAAAGGTACACATGCATTATAAGGCATGTGCCGTCTAAGGAGCCTTGGTGAGCTCCTGCAATTCATGGTACACACTGCTGCTACTGTGCTTCGGTGGTGGAGGAAGTACCAATTAAGCAGGCCGTTTTGTCCTGAATGGCATCCACCTTCCTGAGTGTTGTTAGAACTGCACTCATTCAAGCAAGGGGAGAGTATTCCATCACATATCTAACTTGTGCCTTGCAAATCGTGGACAGGCTTTGGGGAGTCAGAGCTCGGGTTGCTCACCACAGGATTCCCAGCCTCTGATCTGCTCTTGTAGCCAAAGTATTTATATGGTTAGTCCAGTCGAGTTTCTGGTCAATGGTAACCCCCAGGATGTTGCTAGTGGGGATTCAGCGGTTGTAATGCCATCAAATGTCATGGGGCGACAGTTAGATTTTCTCTTGGTGGGCTTCTCAAGAACAAGATTTTCTCTTGGTCACTTGTATGGCGCGAATGTTACTTGCATAACTTATGTAAAGAAGCATATGTAAAGAAGCAAAATTAATGGAATTAAAAGAATTAACCTTCATTTTCTTATTCTGAAAATGTTTATGACTCTGTTGAACTAAATACAAGGTATTTTTAATTGAATTAGCAACTGAACTCAGATCTCAACTTTCTTTAAAATGCTGTTTTCCATATATGGCTTATGTAGGTTTTGTGGATTTTGCAATAATTTTAAAGCTCTTAAGATGTTGGTCAGGCACATGAAATTTGAGCTGTAGCAAATGTCACAAGAAACTCTCTTTTCTGCTCGCGTTAAATAATATAGTTTAATGTATGTTCCACCCATAGGTTCCCCAACTTTTTAAAGTTTTATAAATTAGACAGTTCAACAAATTCACAGATGTGCATCCACCTCCCATAGTATTAAGAATGACCAACTTTCAAGTTGTGTAATACAAGACATTGCATTCAATTGATAAACATAATCTTGGTACTAGTACTTACATGCAGAAGAGCAAGTCTCTGCTCAGGGCGAAGGTGGCTGAACTCATCACTAAGCACAAACTGAATTGCTGAAAGTATGAAAAAAGATGGTGAAGTTAGAAATATATTCGAACAATTAAATATACTTTTCTTCAAAAAGAGGATGACAACTGAGGTAGTTCAGTTAAGACAGCACAAAACATCTTCAAGTGAGTTTCAGGCCAGCAAATGTGTGTCAGTAAACGAGTGTCACAGCATCTTATTGAACAGTATAATTGAAATTAAATTCTGCGAAAGTCCTATTCTGTAGCCATTCACTTGATTCAAGATAGGATCACATACGGTGTTGTCTAATAGTGCAATTTAATCTAGTCATGCAAGGTTAACTCTTAAATTGCTACATATTTTATTGTGAATAAATGATCTGAACTGGGAAGTTTGATCAAAGGATAGAAATATAATACATCAATTCTGAAAAATGGTGCACTCAGCGGATAACTTTCAGGAAAATTTTAGCACTAGCAAAACCTGCTGTACGTATGCTCTTCAATATAGTGATTTAGAGGCTCTCTCTTGTAACTTTTACCATTTGAAAAACTTTAAAAGTTTGAAAGACAGAAGGCATCTCGTTTCTCACTTATTTTGTATTATTTGATTCCTCTTCTCCAGGAACCTCACTAGCTGTGTCTTGCTTGCATACCACTAATAATATTCTATATCCTTCATACAATCATGTGAAAAAAAGCAATCAATGAAACTACCCTTCTGATTTTCACTCCTTCCCCAACTTTGCTTCCAATTGAGAACTTCCATAGCAGCAGAGCCCTAGAAAGTCACATATTCAATTATGGCCATATGTAAATACCCTATTACTCAATTTTCAGTTCATGGGAGGTCCATTGTTAATATATTAGCAAACTGCTCTCTACAAAGCTTATTGGCAATAACACAGGACTAAAGTTTAAATACAGTATTTTTCACAAATATTGAATTCATTTTACTATCCCTCTCCAATGTTTGAGAATTAGTATTTTGAGAGTTTACAATGTGTCAGTCCACTTGATATCTTTATCATTTCAATAGTTTCTAAATATAAAAAATCCTAACCCAAAATTAAGAAGTGACAGATCTTACCATAGAAAAAGTTACTTTTCCCTGATCCATTTCGGCCAACTGAAGAGAAAGAAATACAATTACAGATGTTATGTAAAGTACTATACCGTATCTTATTTTAACAACTGTGCCAAGCTATCAATCCAATAGCATCAGAACAGGAAAGCCTTTGAACAAAAATATATATGTGAAGCAAAATAAGAATTTCTAGATCAAAAGAAGGATTTGGAATAATGCATCTACTTACTGTATTTTCTCCAGTTTATATAGTGGAAAAGCTCAGGCAGTACCAATCAGTCCTCTATCAAAGCATTTTATTCCTCTCTTAAATAACTGGCACACCAAAAAGTAGTGAAACATTACACTGATGCTAAATTCTTAAATAATATATTTTGTTCTGTTAAGTGTTGAGTGAATTGTTCACAATAATTTAAATCACGAAACAAGGCAAGTTCAGATTTGTAAAATTTAGAACCCCCAGATACCGTATGGGAAGAGAAGTGCCAAGCGATCTTGTGGCGGAATTGGTAGCGTCCCGGCCTCGATGCTCCAGGTTTCTTTAACAATTATCTTCTCATGTGGGCAGGCACATGGAGAAATGCAATGACACATTTCACCAAATTAATGGGATCATCTAGTATCTTGAAATCAAGATTTGTGCATTAATTGGATAGAGCTTTGTAACATTGCCCTTTCACTCCAGAGTCACTCTATTCAAAACTCATCCACATGAGGGTCTTAGTGACTCTGCCTGTGAGGGTCCTAGATGATTTAGGCAGTCTCAAATTATGACAAAACCACGCAGGCAACAGTCCAAAATTAAACGCAGAAACAACTGACAGCTCACTCCAAAAAGCAGTATGGATTTAATGCGCAAAATGGAAATATATTTACACTGGTACATGGTCAATGGTTAGATGGTGGAGCAGGACAGAGAGAGTTTTGTTCTTTATTTGATCAGAGTACATATTATTTGGAAGTAGTAAACACTGATACGGTGTACTAAAAGTCAAAAAAGTCCATTCGCCAAAACTGTTAGGCCTGATGAGCACAAATATATATTAAAAATGGCAGACGATTATTCATTTCAAGCTTTTACTGCTGGGGAGCAAAAGTACCTCAATTTTTAACAGCCAATTCCAAGATCTCCAGCAAAAACCCAAGCCGGAGAATCGGAGCTACAATGATATAGTCTCATCTCGTAACTAGGTACTCTACAAAAGCACAGGATTACAGAATCACCCCTTCAACTTTCAGCATTAGGCATGTTTGAATATAGAATACCCTGTACCGGTTAACAAACAGAGTACAGCATCTTTTACTATGTGCCAATATTGTGAAAACTATAACCATATATTTTCATTTGGTTAAAATGTTACTCACCATCTTTTAAATTAGCACTTGTTTTCCCAATCATTTTAAATATTTATGTTTATGACACTGAAAAGAGCTGAACCGCTCAGTGATTTGGGAACAGTGCTCAAAGCCAAGTCCTCATCGCTCCAGCTTTAATTCTACACCTTGTCCTTGGCCAACAAACATAATTCTTTCCCCATGCAATTTTCTCCTTTTGGGAGAATAGTCCAACTGCAGCTACTCTGCACTAGCACGTCCCCACAAATAGATATGAAAAAAAAATCAGTTAATTATATTGTTCACATTTGCATTAAAGGAACAGTTGCTTTCTTTCAAATTACTTTAATGAATACTGAATTACCAGAACAGACATACAACTCCTTGTACACTTTATTTAGATACTGCACAGGTTTCGCCTAGATAACACATCCAAGTGCAATGAGAATGCTACCAATAGAGTCAAACAGACCCCATTCCTCTTAACAGCTCGAAGACTCACAATATCCAATCGGAACTTCATCGAAACATTTTTTAAAAGCTTTAATGAGTTTCAATTGCACAATTCAGAGTAAATTATCATAGAATTCCCACAGTGCAGAAGGAGGCCATTCCACCGGTCGAGTCTGCACCTACCCACTGAAAGTGCACTTAACCCAAGTCCATTTCCCTGCCTTATCCCAATAACCCCTTAACCTAACATACACATCCCTGGTCACGAAGGGGCTATGGCCATAGCATGACCAATTCACCCAACCTGCACATCTTTGGACTGTGGGAGGAAACCCCCCAAAGGCACGGGGAGAACGCACAAATTCCACACAGTCACCCAAGGCCGGAATTGAATCCGGGTCCCTGACACTATGAGGCAGCAGTGCTAACTGCTGTGCCGTGCCAAAATAAAGCATTGTACAAGGAGTTGTCTGCCTGTTCTGGTAATTCAGTATTAATCAAAGATAAAGTAATAGTATTTGAAAGAAAGCAACTGTTCATTCAATGCCAATATGAACAATATAAATCTTAAGTAATTTCAAATCTATCACCCCTGTAAAGACGTTGGAGACTAGTTCAACTTACATTGAAGTTTACTGTAGTGGTGCATTAATCAAGCAAGAAAGTGATATTTAATGTAGTTAATTAGCAAATTTATCACCAAGTAAATAAACATGCTGGACAAATCTTTTTTGAACTAGCATGGTTAGAAACTTACCTATAACATTATGTTTGGAGCTGAAAGGATCAACAATTGTTTGATCCCTGTAGCTGCGGAAACCCTGGATAATCACCTAGAAGAAGAATCACACAATTAACTTTAGTTTACAGTCTTACCAAACTAAAGTCCACTCTTTGGGAACGTAAATCCAAAGATCCATAGCTCTGATGAATGGAGAGAACTATTTTGCATCAAAATCCTACCATAATCTTTAGCTTACAATAGAAAGAGATTGGTGGACTGAAAATACCATCCAGTCCAAAAATGGGAGGCAGGCTAAAAGAAAAGCACTGATTTCTTAAAATAGCATTATATTTTGCGCATGAATATAATTATATTTAATTTAAAAGAGGTTGCAGATTAAAGTCTCGTTCAGGTCTTGAGCAGAAACAAACTCGGTCCAGTGAAGTGCAGTGCATGATCAATGATTCCATCTTTCAGATGAGATGTTAAATTGAGGCCCCACTTGGCCACTTAGGTGGACATAATGATCCCAAGGTACTATTTTGAAGAACAGCATGGGATTATCCCAGTGTGTTCTGGACAATATCAATCTCTGAATTAACATCACAAGGAAAAATAAAGAGCATGCTGTACACAAACTGGCTGCGGTATTTCCTATATTACCAGCGCCTGCATGTCAAAAGTACTCCATTGATAATAAAGTGCTTTAGAAAGCCCTGCAGTCATGAAAGGTGCTACATAAATGTTATAAAATGATTTTTCCGAATCAGGCAAAGAGACTATTGGGACCATTAAACAAGATCAGATTTGCAAATTAAAACTAGTTACTTGTATGCTAACCACTACAGTCTTGTATTAATACAAGATAAATTATTACAACTTTACGGGGCAGCACGGTGGCAGTGATTAGAACTACTGCCCTACAGCTCCATGCACCAGTGTTCAATTCTGGCCTCAGCTGACTGTCTGTGTGGAGTTTGTACTTTCTCCCCCTGACTGCGTGGGTTTCCTCTGGGTGCTCCGGTTTCCTCCCACAGTCCAAAGATGTGTAGGTTAGGTGGATTGACCATGCTAAATTGCCCCTTAGTGTCTAAAAGGTTAGATCGGGTTATGGGAATAGGGTGGAAGCGTGGGTGCTCTTTCCAAGTGCCAGTGCAGACGCGATGGGCCAAGTGGCCTCCTTCCGCTCTGTAAGTTTGATTAACACATTTTCAAGGGGATCAATAACAATGCTCAAATAAGATCTCAGTTGACCCAAACTTGTACCTATGGTAGAAATATGCCTGAACTGATCCATGACACAGATGCTGTCGCAAAGCAGGATAAATGTTGCAAGAAGAACTTCCCCCATCTCACCACTTTAGTAGGCTCACTGGCATGGTAACAGGGAGAAAATTAGAAAATCTGACAAGACTGCATCTGTTCAATGATTACAGCTTGCCACTAAGAGGGAGAAGTGCAACTGTGGCAAAAATAAATATACTGAATGGTTCACAATGGAGACATCTTAGCAACAGTCAGGACTTAAAACATTGCAAAAGACGCTGAGATGTGCACCAAAGGATGATCTATTTGGAGAGGAAGATCAAGTTCCAGTAAAAGCATTGAGGAAGGCTGTCAAGTTGTTGAAGCCACCTTGCTCCTACATATGCAGCTCCAAATAAAGAAGAAATCTGCTGGTATCACAAAAAAAGCAAAGGCTAGAGTGTTTCTCACTGTATTTTCTACATATTTCTTGAGGCGCCATTAAACACAAACATCACTCTTTTACACACATTGTAAAAGTGTCACAGCTGCACAGCACACTTTCCTGGAAGGTAGCCGTGTGGGTAGCAAACTAAGGTACCCAAATCAAACCATTTGGTGTTCTCAGTGCAGTTAGCAGCCACAAATCCAGTCCTGCAAATCAACACTCGAGCCCCTAAAATCTTCACTTTTGGAGTACGATGCTTTCTATCAATAAATAGTTGTTCGATTGTTCCCCTGCCACAATCACAAGAACTAGCATCAGGCAATTCAGCCCCTCGAGCCTGCCCCACCATTCAATACAATCATGGCTGATCTCATTTTGGCCTCATCGCCATCTTCCAGCCCACTCCTCATAACCCTTCATCCTGCTACTGATTAAATCCATCTCCTCCTTAAAATTTGTTTAGTGTTCCGGCATCCACTGCACTCTGGGGTAGAGAATTCCATAGATTCATAGCACTTTAAGTGAAGTAATTCCTCCTAATTTATTTTTTAAATCTGCCACCCCTTAGCCTAAACCAATTACCTCTTGTTCTAGAATATCTAACATGGGGAAACAGCCGCTCTACATCTACCCTGTCAATCTACTTTAGCATCTTAGATACCTCAATTAGATCTTCACTCATTCTTCTAAACTCCAGGGAGTATAGGCCTAAAATGCTCAATCTCTCTTCATAAGACAAGTCATTCATCCCCGGAATCAATCTAGTGAACCTTCTCTAATGCATTTATATTCTTCCTTAAGGGGAGCAAAACGGCACAGTACTCTAGATGTGGTCTCACCATGCCCTAACAGTTGCAACAACACTTCCTTACTTTTATACTGTATCCCATTAGCAATGAGTGCCAAAATTCAATTTGCCTTCCTTACAGGTAAAGTTGTCATAGCCCCAGAATACCATAAGCTGCTTTCCCCTGAAGGGGGGGGGCAGCTGACTGGTGGTGGTTTAACCTGAAGATTACCACACCTCAGGCAAGGGCAAGGTTGAGAAGGCAGGCCTTCATGAATAACCTTATTACTTGCTGCACCTGCATACTAGCTTTCTGCCATTCATTCAAGAAGACACCCAGATTCCTCTGCACCAAAGATAATAAATTGCCTTTTTAATCCTCCAATCAAAATGGATAACCTCACTTATCCACATTAAATTCAATCTGCCAAATTTTAGCCCACACACCTAACCTATCCATTTGTAAAGAGGAGGTATGAATCTTAAAGCGTTGCCTTTAGAGATGATCCATAGCCATTCATTCCAATACCACAGTGAACTTTATATGAATCATGTTCCACATATCCAATCTCCTCCAAATAACAGAAATAATAAAATGCAAGCCTGGAGCTTAAGATAAACTCCAGTTTTTAATTCTAAACTCGGCACAATGAAGCATTGGAAATTGGACCACGATATAGAAACATGATTACATAGATCAAGATCAACTAAATAATGGTACAAATCCCGCAACAAAAATATATCTTGCTCAAATTATGCAACAAGGTCAAAACATGTTACCTTTAATAACACTATATAGGCAAATGTGGAGAGCATACACTAAAATTCCAAAGGGATTTTTGTAATATTGATAGACAACTGTTCTAAGATTATGTAGTTACTGGTAAAAATTCTGAAAATCTCGGCTCCAAATTGATATTAATGAAAACTCTAAAAGGCAAAGTTTAATCACCACATATATAATTCCTTAATAACTAGCCTGATTCTATCTACAGCTGTACAGAGAGCACTGTATCCTTCATTGAACAATTGCAAAACCTACTGATCCACAATTGTGTCAGAATACGCATAATTTCTTTAGCCTAGGTCTTCTTAATCATAGATTATCATAGAATTTACAGTGCAGAAGGAGGCCATTCGGCCCATCGAGTCTGCACCGGCTCTTGGAAAGAGCACCCTACCCAAGGTCAACACCTCCACCCTATCCCCATAACCCAATCCAACACTAAGGGCAATTTTTGGACACTAAGGGCAATTTATCATGGCCAATCCACCTAACCCGCACATCTTTGGACTGTGGGAGGAAACCGGAGCACCCGGAGGAAACCCACGCACACACGGGGAGGATGTGCAGACTCCGCACAGACAGTAACCCAAGCTGGAATCGAACCTGGGACTCTGGAGCTGTGAAGCAATTGTGCTATCCACAATGCTACCGTGCTGCACTGAACACTTATCACCAGGACATTTTAATATACAGGAAAAAAACACACAATCATTTACATAGAACAGCATCATACAGAGTTCAGGGTATAGAAAGAGGCTGTTCAGCCTATTGGTGGTTGTTCGGCCTACTGGTGGCAATGTTTATGCTTCAACACAGCCATTCAGTACTTAATTTAACCTCATCAACGTATACTTTTTAAGGAGATCACTAAGGTCTAGTTGTATGCACTTTTCATAATGTGTCTATTAGAACAATAAAAAACATGCAGCAGCAAAATTACAGGTTTTGTCTGGGGTAAGTTCAGCTTTAACATTCGATGAAAGTAGTGCTGAGTGCATGTGCTGCTAATGGGACCTATCGGAGATACTAAATTGAGATGATCGTACAATATAAAAGTGCATTGACTGGAATGAGCCCTTCTTTACACAAAGGTCTGTGGAAATATCAAGCTTTGTCCCCAAAGGGTTGTACAGAGAGCACTATCTTTCACAAATCAATTGCAAAACCCACTGATCCAAAATGGAGACTGACAGGTTGTTGCTTGGAATTAAGGGTATTAACAATGCCGTTAGGTGGGAGTCAAATCATAGCTCAGTCACAATCTAATTGAAACAAGCCTGTGACGATAAATTACTTAATCCTACATTTCCCGATGCCTACTGGCACTACTATAGTAAACCCAGTGTGGGATGACAAAGGAAGGTGTCCCCCCCGGGTGTGTATGGAAAAGACCAGTGGCAGTGGCCAGATTGCGAAGTATCCTCTGGAGCAGCGGCAAAGAAGAGAAGGAAGAAGCAAGATGGAGGCGGATGGAGCCCAGACGACATGGGGCCCGGACCAGCAGGAATTCCTCCGACGGTGTGTGGAGGAACTAAAGAAGGAGGTGCTGGTGCCGATGTTATTGGCAACTGATGGGCTGAAAGAAACACAAAAGGCCCAGGCGATAGAGCTCCGTGGGGTGAAGGCAAAGGCAGCCGAAAACGAGGATGAGATACAGGGCCTTGTGGTAAAAACGGAGACGCATGAGGCGCTACATAAGAGGTGTATCGAAAGGCTCGAAGCCCTGGAGAACAGCTCGAGGAGGAAGAACCTCCGGATTCTAGGTCTCCCCGAAGGAATGGAGGGAGCTGACGTTGGGTCTTATGTGAGCACGATGCTCCATACGCTAATGGGAGCTGAGGCCCCCTCGGGCCCCCTGGAGGTGGAAGGGGCTCACCGGGTCCTTGTGAGAAGACCAAAGGCTGGAGAACTACCAAGGGCGATAGTGGTGAGATTTCACCGCTTCACGGACAGAGAGGCTGTCTTGAGCTGGGCCAAGAAGGTACGGAGTAGCAGGTGGGAGAATGCGGTGATACGAGTGTATCAGGACTGGAGCGCGGAGGTGGTGAGAAGGAGGGAGAGCTTCAATCGGGCCAAGGCGGTGCTTCACAGGAAGAAAATAAAATTTGGGATGCTGCAGCCGGCGCGATTGTGGGTCACGCACCAGGGCAAGCACTACTACTTTGAAACGGCGGATGAGGCATGGACCTTCATCCAAGAGAAACTGGACTACAACTGAGAGACTGATGTTGGGGGGGAGACAACGGGGTTGTTGTACAGAAGTGTAAATTGGGGAATGGGAGGTTTATAGTATTGAAACGATAGATGGGGAATTTTTCTCCTCTTGATAGGGGGACACGGAGAAATGTGGGCGCCGGTGGAAAAAGGGACTGAGAGGGGGGATGGGGAATGAGGGAGCTGCGCCATAGGGGGCGGGGCCGATAGGAAAGCCGGGTTTTTTTCCTGTGCTATGGAGATGATGGCGGGAAGATAGGAGCAGGAAGGAAGAGAGTTCCACGTACAGGGGGGTCAAGGCGAGAACGCGGGAAGTCGGGGTCAGTTAGAGTTAGCTGACTTTCAGAAGCATCATGGAGGGAGTAACCATGCTAGATGGGGATCTAGCGGGGGGGGACGGGGGGGGGGACGACTAACTGGGTTGCTGAGAGCAAGAGGGAGCTGGCAAGAGAAGAGGTGGTCAGGAGACGCATCTGAAGGTGGCGGATCAGGTTAGGTTAAGGAAAGGATGGGTGGGACAGATGTTCCACTCAGGGTTGGACGCGAAGAGTAGGGGGTGGCGATATTGGTGGGGAAACGGATGGCATTCGAGGCCAGGAATATAGTGGTGGATAACAGGGGTAGATACGCGATGGTGAGTGGTAGATTGCAGGGAAAGGAGGTTGTGCTGGTAAATGTATATGCCCCGAACTGGGATGACGCGGGATTTATGAAGCGGATGTTGGGACGTATCCCGGACCTGGAGGTGGGAAGCCTGGTAATTGGGGGGGGGGGGGATTTCAATACTGTGTTGGATCCAGGACTAGACCGGTCTAGATCCAGGACCGGAAGAAGGCCGGCAACGGCCAAGGTGCTTAGGGGGTTCATGGAGCAAATGGGGGGAGTGGATCCGTGGAGATTTGCTAGGCCGTTGGCCAAAGAGTTCTCCTTTTTCTCCCATGTCCACAAGGTATACTCCCGGATAGATTTCTTTGTTTTGAGTAGGGCACTGATCTCAAAGGTGGCAGGAACAGAGTACTCGGCCATAGCTGTTTCAGACCATGCCCCGCACTGGGTGGATCTGGAATTAGGAGAGGAAGCAGCGCCCACTCTGGCGACTGGATGTGGGACTATTGGCGGATGAGGGGGTCTGTGGAAGGGTGCGGGGATGTATTGAGAGGTACCTGGAGGCCAATGACGATGGTGAGGTCCAGGTGGGGGTAGTATGGGAAGCGCTGAAGGCGGTGGTTAGGGGAGAGTTGATCTCTATTAGAGCTCACAAGGAGAAACAAGAGGGTAAAGAAAGGGAGAGATTAGTGGGGGAGATTTTGAGGGTGGATAAAAGATATGCGAAGGCCCCGGACGAAGGACTATATAGAGAGAGGCGAAGACTTCAGACGGAGTTTGACCTGCTGACCACAGGAAAGGCAGAGGCACAGTGGAGGAAGGCACAGGGGATGAGATAGGAGTATGGGGAAAAGGCGAGCCAGCTGCTGGCCCACCAACTGCGCAAGAGGATAGCGGCGAGGGAGATTGGGGGAGTTAGGGATGAAACGGGAACTACGGAGCGGAGAGCAGGGAAGGTAAATTAGGTGTTTAAGACCTTTTATGCGAGGCTATACAAGTCCCAACCCCCGGAGGGAAAAGAGGGAATGCAACGGTTTCTGGACCAACTAAGGTTCCCAAGGGTGAGGAGCAGGAGGTGGTAGGTCTGGGGGCGCCAATTGAGGTGGATGAGGTGACTAAAGGGCTGGGGAATATGCAGGCAGGGAAGGCCCCGGGACCAGACGGGTTCCCGGTGGAATTTTACAGGAAATATGTGGACTTGTTGGCCCCGCTGCTGGCGAGAACCTTTAACGAGGCCAGAGAAGGGGGGACTCTACCCCCGACAATGTCGGAGGCAACGATATCACTGATCCTGAAGCGGGATAAAGGTCCGCTGCAATGCGGGTCATATAGGCCTATTTCACTCCTAAATGTAGACGCCAAGCTGCTGGCAAAAGTGCTGGCGACGAGGATTGAGGATTGTGTCCCGGGGGTGGTGCATGAAGACCAGACAGGGTTTGTAAAGGGGAGACAACTGAATGTCAACGTTTGACGGCTGTTGGGGGTGATAATGATGCTCCCAGCGGAGGGGGAGGCAGAGATAGTGGTGGCGATGGATGCGGAGAAGGCATTCGATAGGGTAGAGTGGGAGTATTTATGGGAGGTGTTGAGAAGGTTTGGGTTCGGGGAGGGGTTTGTCAGTTGGGTCAGACTCCTATATGGGGCCCCAGTGGCAAGTGTAGTCACAAACCGGCAAAGATCGGAGTATTTTCGGCTACATAGGGGAACAAGGCAGGGGTGTCCCCTGTCCCCATTACTGTTCGCATTGGCAATTGAACCACTGGCCATAGCGTTGAGAGACTCTAAGAAATGGAGGGGGGTGGTTAGAGGGGGAGAGGATCATTGAGTGTCACGCTACGCAAATGACCTACTGCTATATGTGGCGGATCCTGTAGACGGAATGACAGAGGTTATGCAGATATTGAGGGAGTTTGGAAATTTTTCGGGATACAGGCTAAATATGGGGAAGAGTGAGCTTTTTGTAATACACCCTGGGGACCAGAGAAGAGGAATAGACGCCCTGCCGTTAAGGAGAGTGGAAAGGAGCTTCCGATATTTGGGGATCCAGGTAGCTAGGAGCTGGGGAACTCTACACAAACTTAATCTGACGTGGCTGGTGGAGCAGAAGGAGGAGGATTTCAAGAGGTGGGATATGCTGCCGCTCTCACTGGCGGGTAGAGTGCAGGCGGTAAAAATTATGGTTCTCCCAAGGTTTCTTTTCATGTTTCAATGTCTCCCCATTCTGATCATGAAGGCCTTTTTCAAGAAAATAGACAGGAGCTTTGTGTGGGCAGGGAAGACCCCGAGGGTAAGGAGGGGGTTCCTGCAGCGTAGCAGGGACAGAGGGGGACTGGCGTTGCCTAACCTGGACGACTACTACTGGGCCGCCAATGTGACGATGGTTTGTAAGTGGATGAGGGAGGGAGAGGGGACGGCGTGGAAGAGGCTGGAGATGGCGTCCTGTAAGGGAACGAGCCGAAAGGCGCTGGTGACGGCGCCGCTCTCCCCGAAAAGGTATACCACGAACCCAGTGGTGGTGGCAACCTTAAGGATCTGGGGGCAGTGGAGGCGACGCAGGGGGGTGACGGGTGCCTCGGTGTGGTCCCCGATCAGGAACAACCATAGGTTTGTCCCAGGAAAGATGGACGGAGGGTTCCAGAGCTGGCAATGGGCAGGAATTAGAAGACTGAGAGATTTGTTTATAGACGGGACGTTTGCGAGTCTGGGAGCGCTGGAGGAAAAATATGAGTTGCCCCCGGGGAACAATTTTAGATACATGCAAGTGAGGGCGTTTACGAGGCAACAGGTGAGGGAATTTCCACTGCTCCCAACACGGGGGATCCAAGATAGAGTGATTTCCGGGGTATGGGTCGGGGAGGGCAAAGTGTCCGAAATATATCAGGAGATGAGAGACGAGGGGGAGGTGCTGGTAAGAGGAGCTGAAGGGAAAATGGGAAGAAGAGCTGGGGGAGGAGATTGAGGCAGGTCTGTGGGCTGATGCCCTAAGTAGCGTAAATTCCTCGTCTTAGTGTGCCAGGCTTAGCCTGATACAATTTAAGGTTCTACACAGAGCACATATGATGGGAGCAAGACTGAGCAGGTTCTTCGGAGTGGAGGACAGGTGTGGGAGGTGCTTGGGAAGCCCGGCGAACCACACACACATGTTCTGGTCGTGTCCGGCACTGCATGAGTACTGGAGGGGAGTGGCAAGGGTGATCTCAAAGGTGGTGAAGGTCCGGGTCAAGCCAGGCTGGGGGTAGCGGAAGAGCCGGGAGTGCAGGAGGCGAAAGAGGCCGATATTCTGGCCTTTGAGTCCCTGATAGCCCGGCGAAGGATCTTACTCATGTGGAAGGAAGCGAAACCCCCCCGGCGTGGATGCCTGGATAAACGATATGGCAGGGTTCATAAAACTAGAACGAATGAAATTTGCGCTGAGAGGATTGGCTCAGGGGTTCTCCAGGCGGTGGCAACCGTTCCTTGACTATCTCGCGGAACGTTAAGGGAAAATAGATCGTCGTCAGCAGCAGCCCGGGGGGGGGGGGTTGATTTGTAAAGTGGAAAAATTCTGTTTGAAAACCTTAATAAAAATTTTTTTTTTTTTTTTTTTTTTTTAAAGGAAGGATTTTGCAGGTTGATACTCAACCTGTTGGCTGCAGCTATGAACACACCTATCATGGCCATCAAGTCCTGGGGTGGGACCTGGAGCTGCTGGCTCAGAGGCAGGAATTCTAACCATTGCTCCACAAGACCTCTCACAACACTAAGCTTTAATATTCTTAAATCAGTCTAAATATCCTAAATGTAGAGCTGCATTTAATATTTGAAGCAACATTTCGCATTCTGGTTTGAATTTGAAATATGAAAATGTTCAATTCTGGTAAATGTCCACTTCAATTATTTTTATTTTAAGTGATGACCACATCTACACATAATACTGGTCAAACGGACTGAACTACAAATCAAGGAGCTCTGACAACTTCAGTCACAACATGAAAGCAGTTTGCTGCTGAGTCCTGACGCTCGATTATTATTTTGTAATTTACACCTGCAGATAGTATTTTATTTTGTATTGTTTTCAAAACCTGCTTACTCTCACATGCTTTTGATATGAGGATAGTATAGGACTGCAATGTGCAGTTGCTATTAAATGAACCAGCTAAATGAATCAGCAGTTGGCCAAAATTCTGGGCACTCAAACTGATCTTGTGTTTGTCTACAGCAGTAGCATCACCTGTACTCTGTACAACCCAAAAATAAACAAAGGCACCTGAAGCTAATGCCTAATGTCTGAGATGGCAGGATCTATGATGATTTATGTAATATAATTAGCTCTCAGATACTACAAGGGTTGCCCACCTTATGTCAAAGGATTCAGTAGGAATTTAAATAGAATAAATTTCTCTTTTTGCGTTCACTGTAAAATAGCCACTCCAATGCATTCAGGCAGAAAATAGCAAGCAAGAACCTATTACATAGCAAGCTCCTAACCTTGCAGGTGCCGCGGAGTCAAGGTTAAACATTTGTCAGATGGGAGGAAGATGGTGCAAAGAGCATTTACTCCCGCGCACTCTTCATTTTTTGTTCAACAGTAGTATTGAGGGGTTTTTAAGCTCAAAGTCTCTCCACTCAGAAATTATATTCAAGGTAGAAAATAAATTATAAATGTGACTAGAGAGAGTTGTACGAGTATATATTAGGATAACAAATTTTTTAAAAATCTAAACAATGACCCGATTCTCCACCTGAAAGCACTTTGAGAAACTACACTAATCACAGTATATGGTCATTTTTTTCAGGTACACTCTTCGCCAATTCATCTTTCACAATTTTGCCTAAAATATTACAAATAAATAAACCTCTGCACGTCAATTATACTGTACATGGTTCCTTTTTTGTTTATAAGTCTTAGAATTCACAATTGTATAATAGAAACAATGTAGGACCATGTATATATCTCAACAACAAAAAGAATCCTTAACAAAAGCTATCCAAGATGGAGTCAAGCTCAAGCTGGCCTCCAACTAAACTTTGGAAAGACTGACACCATTGTTGCAGTGACTGAAGACAAAATGTTACCTAGTCATCAAGTCCATCCCTCTGCCAAGCAATTGTCTAACGCTGAAGCCAGACTGTTTGCAAACTTAGTTTCATACTTAACACTGAAATGAGATTCCAACCACTTGTGCACCATGAAAATACCAGCTATTTCCACCTCCACAGCACTACCCAGACTCCATCCAGTGCCGAGTTCATCTGCTGCTGAAACGCTCACGCACCCTTTTGTTACCTCTAGGCTTGGCTATTCTCGACGACCGCCCACATCCAATCCTCTAGAAACTTCAGGTCATTCAAAACACTCCTGCCCGTGTCTGAACTCGCACCAAATGTCATTCATGCATCACCCGTGCTCACCGACCTGCACTGGTTGCTGGTTAAGCAACACCCCAATGTTAAAATTCTCGTTCTGGTTTTCAAATTCCTTCATGGCCTCTCCTTGTAGGAACATGGTGAGGTCAATTCATAGTATCCCTACACTGTTGGAGGGCATTCGGCCCATTGAGTCTGCCGACCCTCTGAAAGAGCACACTACCGAGGTCCACCCCCTGTCCATCGCCTTAACCCCTTTAGCATGGCCAGTCCACCTAAACTTTGGATTTGATTTATTGTCACATGTACCGAGGTAGTGAAAAGTATTGTTCTGCATACAGTCTAGAGAGATCGTTCCATACATGAAAAAACATAGGACATACGATAAATACACAATGTAAATGCATAGACATCGGGTGAAGCATACTGTGTGTAGTACTACTCAGTGGAGAGGTTGTGTAGAGAGATCAATTCAGTCCAACAGAGGGTCATTCAGGAGTCTGGTAACAGCGGGAAAGTAGCTGTTTTTGAACCTGTTAGTGTGCGTTCTTAAACTTTTGTATCTCCTGCCCGATGGAGGAGGTTGGAAGAGAGAATAGCCCAGGTGGGAGAGGTCTTTGATTATGGTGCCTGCTTTCCCAAGGCAGCCAGAGGTGCAGAGAGAGTCAACGGTGGGAGGCTGGTTCGTCTGATGGACTGGACAGTATTCACGACTCTCTGTAGTTACGGTCTTGGGCCGAGCAGTTGCCATACCAGGCTGTGGTGCAGCCAGATGGGATGCTAACCTGCACATCTTTGGACTGTGGGAGGAAACCAGAGCACCCCGAAGAAACCAACACAGACATGGGGCAAATGTGCAAACTTCAGTCACCCAAGGTCAGAATCGAACCCGGATCCCTGGCGATGTGAGGCAGCAGTGCCAACGTGCTTTGCCCAAAAAACTGACGTCAATTGATTTTTGACTGAAAATGTAAACTTACCACTTTTTCAAGCACTCACCCCCTCCTCACTTTCTACAGTAAGAAGTCTTACAACACCAGGTTAAAGTCCAACAGGTTTGTTTCAAATCACTAGCTTTCGGAGCACTGCTCACCAAGCTATCACCATATGCCATCCCATCAGCTGCTTTCCGAGTTCGCACATTTTGAAATTTCCTCCCCTTCCAGACTGCTTCACTCTGCCTCCACTTCACCCCGCGGTACTTCCGAGACGCTTCTGTGCTTTAAAGGCATCATGTCAATGAAAGTCCCCTCTTCACAACCATGATAGTCTTAACGGGTCGGATCAGGCGTCAGCCCCCTCCCGCCCACACTTTCCACAACTGACTGCTCTTTGTGCTGGCGACCGTCCCCCAACTCTCAACCGGGGCCGTGTGGGCTCTAATTAATACCCGCAAGAACGGGGTTAAAATATATCCTGGAGGAAGAGGGTCAGAAACTGGGGAAGAGGCGGCTGCTGGAAGCCCGGCCTCGATGGGCCGCGGCCCGTCACTCGGCCTTCCCGCATGAGGAGTGGCGGGCGGACACGGAATGGCACCAAGAGTTTATTCCCCACCCCAGAGTCCGGCCTCAAACGCCCCGGTGAGCGGCGCGGGGCCCCGGGAGAGGCCCACTGTACCTGTTTAATGTACATCTCTCTGCTTCGGCCTTCAACCCGCCGCCTCTCCTCAGCGGGACCGGCACCGGATTGCGGGCCACGGCGGCTCCCCCTCCGCCCCGCTCGGTGTTGTTTATTACTCTCGAAACTCCGCTGCCGGAGTCGCCGCCGGAAATTCGGCGGAAAGAAAAACAAAACAAAACTCGGAAAGCGGCAAAACTCCGAGAAAATGGCGGCCCCACCGTCCTCTACCAACTCAGGATCGGGGGGGGGGAAACAGAAATATAACAAGACGAATAGGAAGGATTGCAGCGTTGAAGCAAATGTCCATTAACAATGTTGAGTCATTTCTTTTACATTTGTTTCCCGCGCATTCATTTAACCTTAAAACAGGAGAGAGTTTTAATTTCCTACATAGTCTTATATCTCTCCCCCCCCCCCCCCCCGATTGATTATTGGTGTGATCCCAGTGAGGTCAAAGGTTTGGCGCCAAAAGGCAGTCCCAACGCCCGGCGCTGAACCGGGCATTTAAAGGGGCATGTCATCGTGTCCCTTTAAACACTGCAACCCTCTTATTTTTTGTCGGAGGGCAGTCATTTCAGTGGGAGAATCTCCTGCAGCTTGACTGTTGCTGTGTCCGCTTTATTATTTCAAGGTTTGGGCAATTTTTCTTTGCAGAAATCTGACTGCAAACACCCAAAATATTTCTAAAAACAAAAACAGAAAATGCTGGATAAACCTTTACTCAAAATCTTTCTCACTGGTTTTAAGCACATTGGAAAATGATATGCCATTCTCTAGAATCATAGAATCCCTACAGTGCTGATGGAGACCATCGAGTCTGCACCAACTCACAGGTGGGAGTCAAGAAAGAGCTTGACGAATTGTGCACAGCTATAAATAACAATGAAACAGAACACCTGGAGGCCTTGTTCATCGTGGTAGGGGACTTCAACCGGGAAAACCTCATGAGTGTACCGCCAAAATTCCACCAACACATCTCCTGTCCCACCAGGGGCGCCAACACTCTCAACCACTGCTACTCAAAAATCAAGGGCGCCTATTGATCCATCCCCCGACTGCACTTTGGACCATAAGACGGTGCTCCTTCTCTCAGTGTACAAGCAGAAACTTAAGTGGGAGAATCTGGTTAAGAAGATCGTGCAGGGCTGGTCTGAGGCAACGTAAGAGTTCTTATGTGACTGCTTGGAGTCAATGGACTGATCCATATTTAAGAACTCAGCAGCCAACCAAAGCGAGTATGCCACCACCATCACAGACTTTATCAGGAAGTGTGTAGAAGACTGCATGCCAAAGAAGGTGGTACGTACGTTCCCCAACCGGAAACCATGGCTTAATCGGGAGATTGACTGAGGCGTTCAGACAGTCGACCTTTACCTATACAAGGAATCCAGGTATGACCTCGGCATAGTCATCAGGCACGCGAAGAAACAATATCAGACTAAGCTAGAGACACAGACGAACCGGACTCTCATCGGTTGTGGCAAGGTATAAACAACATAACAGGCTGTAAAGCGAAGCTGAGTAGAATCTCCGGTAGCAGTGCACCCCTCCCCGATGAATTCAATGCATTCTATGCTCGGTTCGAGCAGGAAACCATCAAACCACTGCCAAGTGCCCCAGCAGCCTCGGACAGACCCATACCCACCGTCACAGCTTCTGAAGTCAGATCAGCCTTCTTGAAAGTAAACCCTCGGAATGCGATGGGTCCTGACGGGGTACCTGGTCATGTACTCAGATCCTGCACGGATCAGCTAGCAGATGTGTTCACGGACATGTTCTACCTCTCCCTACGCCGTTCCAAGGTTCCCACCTGCTTCAAGAAGACTACCATCATTGGTGCCAAAGAAGAACCAGGCAACATGCCTCAACGACTATTGTCCGGTGGCCTTGACATCGATCATTATGAAGTGCTTCGAGGGGTTGGTCATGAGGCACATCAACTCCATACTCCCAGAATACCTAGATCCACTGCAATTCGCATACCACCATAACCGGTACACGGTCCACAACAGACACCATCTCCCTGTCCCTACATTCATCCCTGGAGCATCTTGACAACAAGGACTCCTACATCAGACTCCTATTCAATGACCAAGACAACGTTACGATCAAGAAAGCACAACAGTGCCTATACATCCTCAGGAAACTAAGGAAATTCGGCATGTCCACATTGACTCTTACCAACTTTTACAAATGCACCATATAAAGCATCCTATCCGGCTGCATCACAGCCTGCTTTGGCAACTGCTCAGCCCAAGACCATGAGAAACTACTCAGAGTCGTGAACACGGCCCAGTCCATCATGCGGTCCGACCTCCCATCCATTGACTCCATCTACTGCCTGGGGAAAGGGGGCAGCATAATCAAAGACCCCTCCCTCCCAGATTATTCACTCTTACAACTTCTTCCATAGGGCAGGAGATACAAAAGTCTGAGAACACACAGTAACAGACTCAAAAACAGCTTCTTCCCCACTGTTACACGGCTCCTGAATGACCCTCTTATGGACTGATCTGATTTTTTCACACATCTCCTCTACTGAGTAGAACTATACTCTGTATGCTTAACCCGATGCCTGTGTCTATGTATTTACATTGTGAATTTATTTTTGTCTTCAGCTCTGCCTTCAACACCATAATCCCAGCCAAGTTCATATCAAAACTCCAAAACCTAGGAATTGTTTCCTCCCTTTGCAACTGGATCCTCGATTTCCTGACCCATAGACCACAATCAGTAAGGATAAATAACAAAACCTCCTCCATGATAGTCCTCAATACCGGGTCCCACAAGGCTGCGTACTTAGCCCCCCTACTATACTCTATATACAAACACGACAATGTGACAAAATGTAGCTCCAACTCCATTAGGAGCAGCACGGTAGCACAAGTGGCTAGCACTGTGGCTTCACAGCGCCAGGGTCCCAGGTTCGACTCCCGGCTTGGGTCACTGTCTGTGAGGAGTCTGCATGTTCTCCCCATGTCTGCGTGGGTTTCCTCCAGGTGCTCCGGTTTACTCCCACAGTGCAAAGATGTGCAGATGGATTGGCCATGCTAAACTGCCCTTAGTGTCCAAAAGGATTAGGAGGGGTCATTGGGTTATGGGGATCGGGTGAAAGTGAGGGCTTAAGTGGGTCGGTGCAGACTCGATGGGCCGAGTGGCCTCCTTCTGCATTGTATGTTCTACGTTCTATGTTTATCTACAAGTTGGCTGATGACAAGACCGTAGTGGGTCGGATCTCGAACAACGATGTCAGAGTACAGGAGGCAGATAGAGAACCTAATGGTGTGGTGTAACAACAACAATGCCACCTTCAACTTCAGCAAAACTAAGGAGCTGGCCAATGATTTCAGGAAACAATAGCAGAACAGATATGCAGACAATTCACTAAGATGTATTAAAATTATAATAATAGGATAATTATATTAGGGGATTTCAACATCCCCAACATTAATTGGGATAGTGTTACGATACCCTGGACTAGTGCACGTCAATTCCAGCCCACAGGCCCTAGAGTTATAACACAAGTGAATTAACCAATAATTCTCATAAAAATACCCAAAGTCCTTTGCTGCCCTATAACTACTGTCAGCAGGTTTGTAAATGTAAATACAATTCTGTTTATTTCTAACAAGAACTATAATGAAATATGCAGCAACACGACTGGTTAACTATAAGCAAATTCCTAATCCCCACTTTAGCCTGCCCCCACCTTCTACATACACACACAAGACAGGCAAACACAGAGGGGTCAAAAGGTGTAAAAAAAACATAAGTGGAAAGAAGAAAGATTCTTTGTTTCAGATGATGATTTTAGCACACCTTTCTTTACAGCAAATTGCAGATTAAAGTCTTTGGTTTACAGCCTGTAATGGTCTCCTCTGTAGATTCATTCATTTGTGTTCTCTGTAGTTCAGAAATTCAGTATTCACAGCTGCTGTCTGGAGAGATATAACAGGTTCTGGACTTTGCCTGCACAGCCTGTAATGATTCTCATGTAAAGAGATTCACTCAGGCTATCTGCCAGTTCAGAAACAGAGCCCACACAGCTTTTATGGAGATAAAGGGAGGGTTGAGGGTAGCAGGACCTTTCTTGGGGCTGCCAGGATCAAACTGAAACCTTGGAACTCTGAAAAGCATCCCAGTGAGATATGGTGCAACTACTGCCTGTTACCTGGCAGAATACAGCCTTTTGGGCCACCAGCCAATCAATCAAACCAGGTCCCATCTCTCACCCTGGAGCTGAAATGTCTATAGCTCCAGTTTAAACCAGCACAGACTTCTGGATTCTTCTGCTTCAACTAAAGATAAAGCTGCTTGACTTAAAGACATATGTCCATTAATTATCCATCGATCAAAATCAGAATGGCCAAACAAAAGGAAAGGGAAATAAACAGGAAGGACCCTGACAATAGTCATAACGTAAAGGGTTTAGAGGGGCCAGATTGCTTGAAATGTATTCAGGAGAGCTTTTTATGTCCAACAACGGACGGAGTATCTCCGGATCTAATTATGGGAAATGAAAACACACAGGTGTACAAGGTGGCAATGGGGGAGCATTTTAGTGATAACGACTACAACACAATATGGCCGGAATTCTCTGGTCATCGGGATTCACTTTTGCAGCAATGTTTTATTGTTTCGATGGGAAATTCCACTGACAAGCAGTTTTGGGAGGCAAGGGAGGAAATTACAGGGGGCAGGATTCTCCAACCCCGCGCTGGAGAATCACCAGAGGGCCGCAAGAACCGCGCACCGACGCCGGCACGGATTGTCCGCAGCGCGGAGAATTGGCGCTGGTGTGGTTGGCACGGCGCCAGTCGCAGGCCGATCAATGCGGCCAGCCGGCTGATTCCCTGGCCCGAATAGGCCGAGCGGCCGTGAGAAAAGAGCCGAGTCCCGCCGGGGTTGTTCTACCCTGCTCTGGTCCGGCAGGACCTCGGCGTGTAAGGGTCGGGTGGCGGCCTTTGGGGTGGGAGGGGGGGTCCAATGAGGCCTGGCCCGCGATCGGAGCCCACCGATCGGCGGGCCGGCCTCTGTGGCTGGGGGCTTCCTTTCCTACGCGCCGGCCCCTGTAGTCCTGCGCCATGTTGTGTCGGGGCTGGCGCGTTGAAGGAGGCATCTGCGCATGCGTGTGTTGGCGCCGGTGCCACTGCGAATGTCCCCGTTGGTGCCGGCGCAACTGCACATGCGCGGATCCCGCAGCGCACAGTTCGTGCCGGGATCTGCAGCTGGAGTGGCGGGAACCGCTCCAGCACCGTGCTGGCCCCCTGGAGGGGCCAGAATTAGTCGTGGGAGCGGCCCATTCACGCCGTCGTAAAACGCGCCGGCGTTTACGACAGCGTGGACACTCTGCCGCGGGATTGGAGAATCCCGCCCTCGGGATCTGACCCAAATTTTTAATTCCTCACTTGTTACAGGGGAGCTGCCAGAGGAAGGCAGCTAATGTGGTTCCCCTTTTCAAGAAGGGTGGTAGAGATAAATCAGGGAGTTGCAGACCAGTGAGTCTCACATCAGCGGCAGGGAAACTATTGGAGACAATTCTGAAGTTGAGAGTTAATCTCCACTTTGAGAGGCAAGGTTTGATCAGGGATAGTCAACTGGCTTTGTCAGAGGGAGGTCATGCCTAACAAATTTGATTGAATTTTTTGAGGAGGTGATCGGGTGTGTAGATTAGAGTACTGCAATTGATCTAGTTTATATGGATTTCAGCAAAGCCTTTGACAAGGCCCCACATGGGAGAATGATAAAGAAGTAAACACATGGGATCCAGGGTAACTTGACAAGTTGAATCCAAAATTGGCTCAGTGGTAGGAGGTAGGTAGTGGTGGTAGAAGGATGTTTGCGTGACTAGAGGCCAGTATCCAATGGCGTACAACAGGGATCTGTTCTAGATCTCTTATTGTTCACAATATATATAAACAATATAGATGAGAAGGCTGGGGGGGGGGGGGGGGGGGGGTGGTTTGCTGATAAGTAAGTTTGCGGATGGCAGGGTGGTTAATAGTGAGGAAGAAGATCTTAGGTTTCAGGAAGATATAGACGGGTTGGGCAGATGGGCCAATCAGTGGCAGATGAAAGTTAACCCTGCAATGTGCGAGGTGATGCACTTTGGAAGAAGTAACAAGACAAGGGAATACTCAATGAATGGCAGAAAACCAGAAAGCTCAGTGGAACAGAACTTAGTTAAAACCTTTAGTGGTAAATAATCTAGTCTAGTGACAAATTTATTGTTAAGGGCAGGAGGAATTAATCATAGTTAAAAGTCCCTCAATATGTGTCTGAATTGTTTGCCATAATTACTTATCATACTTACTGCGGTAGTATTGAGACCACATTTAGAAACTTCGACAATTTCAGATGACTGTTCGCTATTTAGGTTTCCTCCAATCTTGCTCTTAACGATAATCCTAGGACACTTACAAATTATAAAAAAAGAAATCTTGAGTTTACATAGCATTATGACCTCAGGACATCCCAAAACACTTTAGAGCCTAGGAAGTAACTTTGAAGTGTAGCCACTTTAAAGTGAAATGAAACTTAACTGCCCACTTTGTTTACATGAGACAATGCTGGGTACTCTCTGGCAAGCGACTCATTTCCTGACTCATAAGCTTTTCCACCATTTTCAAGTTACAAGGCAGGAGTGTGATAGAATTATCTCAATTGTCTGAATGAGTACAGGCAATCAACTCAAGAAGTCTGACACCATTCAGGACAAAGCAATCTGCTTGATTGGCCTTAAATATTCATTCCCTCCGCCACCCATGCACAGTGGCAGCAGTGTGTACCACTTACAAGCTGCAGCAATTCACCAAAGGTCCTTCGACAGCACCTTCCAAAGCCACAACCTTGACCACCTAGAAGGAAAAGGGCAGCAGGTGCATGGGAACACCACTACCAACACCGCCGCCTTCAAGCACTCTCCAAATCAACCTGATTTGGAAATATATCACCATTCCTTCATCATTGTTGGATCAGAATCTGGAATTACATACCAGGCAGCATTGTGGGAGTACCCTCACTACACAGACTACGGTTCAAGAATTTGGCTCACCATGACCTCTTTAAGGGCAAACAGCGATGGGCAATAAATGCCGGCTTTGCCAGCGATGCCCACACCTCATGAATGAATGCATGAAAAGAATGTGGGTATACATAACAGCCAATTTTGCACAGCAAGGCCTTGTAATGTTCTCTGTTCTCTTGGTAACGATGGCTTTGATGTTCAACAAAGAACATCAAGCTGTGTTGATTAAGAAAGCTAATTTATTAACACTACTTACAACTAGATTCGAACGTCTTCCTAAGTACAAAGGTTGCTAAACTAAACTGTGCTATAATTCTATCTACAGAACTCTCAAATACACAACCACTCTCTCTCACGGCTAAACACCTTCTCCCAGAATCAAAGGTGTCAAGTGATCTACATGACTGCTCTTGATCACCATCTGGTGGCGACATGTATTTACATAAAATTGTCAACCCTTCATTCACCATGCAATATCCATATTGTTACAGGTCCCATTTTAGCAATGAGACAAATGATCTGATAATCTGGTTTTACAAAGTTGATTAAGGGATAGAAGTTGGCCAGGTCACCAGAGAGAGCACCCCTGCTCTAGTGCCACAGTATCTTTGATGCTCATCTTTGAGAGGGCAAACAGGGACTATTAAAAGTCTCACCCTAAAGACAGCACCTCTGACAAAGCTGCACTGAAGTCTAAGTGTCTGAAATGGTACTGGAAGCCACAACCTTCTGCCTCCAGTGAGCGGATTGCCACTGAACCACAGCTACAGAGTACAGAGGAAACAGGATAAATTAAGATTTAATGACGCAGTGCAAAAATAAATTGTGATAAGGAAGGAAGGACTGGGAAAGTTAAGGAGAATCAAAAAATGGTGCAACTAGAGCCTTACACAGTGAGAATACAGAGAGTAGAATGAATATGCAGTGGGTTTGAATTTTAAGGAGGACAAGAGTGTAAAGTTCAGAGATATGATGACAACAGTTTTATAAAATAAAAAAAGATAAATATTGAGATAGAAGATCATCTATCTTACAAAAAAGCATCAATTGGAAATGTACAAAGGAAATGTACAAAATTAACTTTCTGTGACTGCACCTCCCTTCCTATTGGGAAAGTGTCTAAATTGCTCTCAGCACTTCCTGTAGCTGCATAACTAACTTTAAATCCAGAGTTCTTGAGTACAGAAACCACTTATTCAGCAACGTGTTATTTAAAGTTCAAATAATTTAAACAGAACAAAGTTAGAGGGGTGGCCGAAAGCTTGGTCTAAGAACTAGGAATTCAGGAGGGTTTTAAAGAATGAGATGGAGCTGGAAAGGCAGAGGTATTTTGGGGGTGCTTGGTGCTTGAGCAGTTCAGGCACAAGCACCATGGTGGGCCAAGGGAGGAGGGATACCTGAGTAAGTGGAATGGATTTCCAGTAATTGGGGTGCAATTAGATCGCCCCATAATCTAGACATTGCAGTCTTGCCTCACAATTTAGTCCAGTGCATCTGCTTTGCCATGGATGCCCCCTTGCAATGTGGTCGTTGCTTGCAAGTCGCATCAATAAAAGAACACAGCAGTTTTGAGCCTGCTCCTCACTTTAACACAATTTAGGCTGATTCTACCTCAGTTCCACATTCCTATCACCCTGATCCTTAATTCCCTTAGACCCCCCCAAAAAAATCTATCAATGCCTGTCTTAAATATACTTAATGACTGCGCAGTCACAACTCTCTGGGGTAGGGAATTTGAAGATCCGTAATCCTCTGAGTGAAGAGATTTCTCCTCAGCGCATTCCGAGATGGGCAGCCCCTTATTTTGAGATTGTAGCTTCATGTTCCAGATTTTCTCAGTACCTATCCTATCAAGTTCCTAAAACATTTTAAATATTTCAATTGAATCACCTCTCATTCTTCTAAACTGCAGGGAATAGGTAAAGTCGCCATAGTCCCAGAGGAACATAGACTATGTTCCCCATATGAGGGGGAGAACTGACCGGTGGTGATTTAACCTGAGGATCACCACAACTCAGAAGAAGGGCAAGGTCATGAATAACCAGGGTATATAGACCAATCAATCTATTCTCATTTAAGAAAACAACCGAGTGAACATTCGCTGTACTCCCTCCAGGACAAGTATGTCCTTCTTAAGGCGAGGAGACCAAATCTGCACAAAGTAATCAAGAATGGCCTCACCGATGTTGTGTATCATTATGGTAAGATACCTTTATTATTATGCTCCAATCACTTTGTCACAAAAACCATTTTCTGAATACCTGCATGTCAACTTTTTGTGATTCATGCATAGGGATGCACAGGTCTCTCTGAATGCAAATACTTCCCAGTCTCTTGCAATTCAAAACCGTTTTACTTTTGCATTTCTCATACCAAAGGGTAACTTCACACTTTTACACATTGCATTTCACCTGCTGTTGTCTTGCCCACTTACTCAATCTGTCTGTATCCCTCTGCAACCTCTTTCATCCTCCTCACTGTTTATTTTCTCACCTGAGTCATCAGCAAACTTTGATACATTACACTCAGTCCCTTCATCTAACTCATTACTTTTTTTTTAAGAAAGAGACCCAATTATTATTTTTTTTTCCAATTAAGGGGCAGTTTTAGCACAGCCAATTCACCTACCTTGCACATCTTTGGATTGTGGGGGTGAAACCCACGCAGACACCATCTAACTCATTAATATAGATTGTAAATGACTGAGGCCAAAACAGTGATTCTTGTGGAACCTCAGTGGTTACAGCCTACCAACCTGAAAATGTCCCATTCATACTTCTGTTTTCTGGCCAGTAACCAGTTCTCAAGCCATGCCAAGGTGCCCAGGTGGCACTGCCAGGTGGCATGGGCACTGCCAAGGTGGCATGGGCACTGCCAAGGTGCCAAACTGGCATTTGTTGTGCGCCTGTGATCGGGGGTGCCCTGCGTGGGTGTTGGGAGGGGGGGGGGACCCGCTCATATTGTGTTCGGGCTGGGGGAGGGAAAGGTCTGGGATGGTATTGGGGGCCTCGGAGATAAACATTTTTAAATGGCGTCCCGATCTCTCGCTATAATGTGGAGTTCCGGCAAGCGGAGCTCCCCATTGTACAAAACGGGGCTACGTGCGGCTTACCCGTTCAGGCCCCTTATGCCATGTGTTTCTTGGCATTGCAAGTGCAAGAGCGGCTAAACGCAGTCGGTAGGGGACTTTGATCCCTTTTGGGAGAATCACGCCCAGGGTCCTTTAGATGAAATAGCCATTCCTTTAAGGGCTGGATTCTTCCGCCCCGCCCGCCGCAGAATGTTACGGGCGAGAGGCAGACAATGGAGAACTCCATTGACCTCGGACGAGATTCTCCGGTCGCAGCCGGAAAATCTCGCGCTTTATCTTTACCCGAGATGGTAATCAGCATTTCAAAAGTACCTTGTCTTGAAACAGGGAAGTGTTCCATTGTCCCTCAGTGATGACCCTGCAGCCATTCCTGACAGTGGCTAACAGTAGGTTCACAACCATCTTCAGGGTTTGCGACCATTTAAAAAAATCTAAAGCTCAGGTCTTTATCATGTCCAATATTCCCATTTAATAATTCCATGATTATTTCCCCCATCATCATAACGCTTTGGATGAATAGGCTGTTGTGGAGTCAAGCGTGGTGATAGAAATGTAGAGTTGGGTCTTGCAAACATTTGTAGACTCATGCAATGTGTATTATTAGTATCCATGAATGAGACATGATCTATCGTCTCAATCTATGATTCATTGTGACAGAAATGCTGCATTTAGCAATTGAGTTCAACCACCTAAGATTTGGAATAATTTCTATTGACTTTCTTACAACCTTTCTCATGACATTTGAAAACACATTGACCAGAGCCTGACATGATATCCCACAAGAGCTTGCAATAAATGTTGTCCTTCATACATAGTCATAATTACATTGTTGTTATCGAGATCTATGTACACATTGAAAATCCCATCTGCTTTGACAATCATTGGCATTTTAAGAACAACTCATCATTTGGGCAACTGTCACATCTTCCCCGTCCCAACTTATGTCATTCAGTAACCTTTTATTGTTGAATCATGTTCGTATTTTTACTATCAATGCGATTTACTTCACATTTCTCAGTTTTAAATGTCAGGTACTATCCATCCGTTCAATTGCTAAGTCTTTGTACATCCTCAAACAATGTCCCTTTCCTCAGAGAATGTTTGACTCCCACACTTTTGGAATAATTTACAGGTTCAGGTATCCCACTTAAACCCCTTCAATGAGGTCTTTAATAAATATAAGGGAGTGGAAAGATCCCATGCTTTTCTTGAGCGAAGACCTACCAGAGGAATTATTTAATCCTTTAAAGAATAATTGCACTGTCCTGCTGGCCGGGGGTTGCAGTGTTTGCTGTCTGGTCAGAATGCTGACCTCGTGAACAGTCGTCGGAGCCGGAGGTTGAGGATCTTCCTGTTGGTGGTTGCCCTCTTGTCTATCCTCCACTGGAGACATTGTGATAACCATCTGAGTGGTTGGCTGGTCTGACCAATGAAGGCTTTCCGGCACCCGTAATGAAAATGGACTAATTTGCTCTGCAAAGAGAGGAGACAGTTCAGAGCTGGAGTCCAAGTCAGAAATACGCTTTCTTGTTTGAGCCCACAGGAACTTGCTGTTCTGTATAATTTGCGACAGTGGCTGTCTTGAAATCTTCTGCCATTTTGAGGAGATTCAGGGATACACAAGCATCTCTGCTCAAGAGAGAAAAGAACTAGTTACGGATAACGTACGTCCGATCGAAGGTTCGTTTGCCGCCACACCTTAGTGGTTCCAGAATCACGCCAATGACCAGAAGTTGGATTCCTCCAAGCCCATAGAGTGGTGTGTCTAGTATTCAGAGCCATTGGTTCTTTGTCCAATTTAAAGTTAATGAGATGGTCGTTAATCAAAATGTTCACATTCCAATGCGAAAACTCAGGATCTTTGCTCTCACCTAAGAAGCAATGCTGTGTGTCCTGTTAGTGTGCAGTCTTGACCTCATAAATCACTTTTGCAGGGGCTGTTTAGCACAGGGCTAAATCGCTGGCTTTGAATGCAGACCAAAGCAAGCCAGCAGCACGGTTCGATTCCCGTAACAGCCTCCCCGAACAGGCGCCGGAATGTAGCGACTAGGGGCTTTTCACAGTAACTTCATTTGACGCCTACTTGTGACAATAAGCGATTTTCATTTCATTTCATTTTGGGTCTTCTGTGCAGATGTTTTGGCCTTGTACACTTTGTTGAAGTGTCCAATTCTGTTGCATTGAAAGCATTGGGCTGAAATTGCAGAATACTGATGTTACTTTGCCCCTCAATACTGGCATGGTCCCTCTACTGGTCGGTTAGGATATTAGTTCCATTGGTCTGGAGTGTCCTGTTTCTGTTCTGTTTCTGTTCTGTTTAACTAACTGGTCAGTGGGGTCCTTTGTACCACAGTTTGCTATCCCCTCTTAAAATGGACCACTGCTGCACACGGAATTCAGACTGCCTATCAATCTGGATAGCTTTCTTGAGGTGTGGACCTTCCTTTGCAGCATGTCTGAGAATGCATCATAGAATATAGAACATACAGTGCAGAATGAGGCCATTCGGCCCATCGAGTCTGCACCGGCCCACTTAAGCCCTCACTTCCACCCTATCCCCGTAACCCAATAACCTCTCCTAACCTTTTTGGTCACTAAGGGCAATTTATCATGGCTAATTCACCTAACCTGCACATCTTTGGACTGTGGGAGGAAACCGGAGCACCCGGAGGAAACCCACGCAGACACAGGGAGAAAGTGCAGACTCCGCACAGACAGTGACCCAGCGGGGAATCGAACCTGGGACCCTGGCGCTGTGAAGCCGCAGTGCTATCCACTTGTGCTACCGTGCTGCCCATCTGTTGCTACATCTGCTGCTTCTCCAGCTATTCTATCCCTGATAAGATCAGATAATGCATACCATTAATGAATTAGTTGACAGGTTCCCCTGGCTTTGGACCCACTTATTAAATCAAGTCCTTTCGGGACTTTGTTACTTCTTGGGTTAAAATAAACATTGAATGATTTTAATATTTCTTCAAATTTAGCAAATGATTTGTTGATCCCCTGTCCAGCAACAACGTTATCCACTATCTGGCCTACCGAGTAAAGCAGGTTGTTAACTTATTGAGCATTTGTGTTTTTCCCCAGACCTGAAGCACTCATGTATCGAAGGAATCTTTTTTCTCAATGGCCCCAATGGTGTGACTGATCTGAGACGTGGATAAGTCCAGATTGATCCGGAAGAGTGGATTTCAGATCGATGGTTAAAAAATGTTACACTGTAGGTTCAGCTTTAAGATGTTGCTGAAATTCAAGGTGGCGTCATCATTTGCTTGAAGACAAAGGGTTTACCCGCACTTGCCAGTTTTGTCAGGCCTTCACGGTAATGCACTCACGCTAAGCCTTGAAAGAATTTTAAACGAAGACTTCGTGAATTAACGAGTTGCAGATTTCTGCACTTCAGCACTCGGCTTTAGGATCAGGAAAGCATTGAATCCTGGCCTTGGCTGGACTTTAAAGCTGATTCTTTTGTCAGGATTCTTCAGAATTAGGGCGGCATGGCGGCGCAGTGGTTAGCACTGCTGCCTCATGCCACCGGGTACCCGGGTTCAGTCCCGGTTCCGGGTCACTGTCCGTGTGGAGTTTGCACATTCTCCCGTGTCTCCGTGGGTTTCATCCTCACAACCCAAAGATGTGCAGGCTAGGCGAATTGGCCGTGCTAAATTGCCCCTTAATTGGAAAAGAATAATTGGGTACTCTAAATTTATTTTAAAAATGATTCTTCAGAATTAATTAATTAACTTGTTTTCCTTTTGGGAGTGGGCTTGGATACAAGGGGTTCAGGTGCAGACTGGGGAATCCGATTTTTCTCGACAGTTTTTTAAATGGCAATTTCTGACCACAGAACTATTCAACGGTTTCTCAGGACTTGCTTTATCTTGGAATTTAAAAGCTTCAGGTCACCCCTGCTGAGTCTGCTGACTGCAATCTGGGAATTGAAGCTGGATTTCCAATAGGTCCCATGGCATCTTCTGCTGCAATGAGGAATTTTAAATTACTGCCTTCAGCTTCCAAGCCTTTCTTTGGAGTTTTTCCCTGAAGATCTTCCTCTGTGCATGAACCCTTTACTGTCTCTTCCACCTACGGGTGGCACGGCAGCACAGTGGTTAGCACAGTTGCATCATAGCTCCCGGCTTGGGTCACTGTCTGTGCGGAGTCAGCACATTCTCCCTGTGTCGGCGTGGGTTTCCTCTGGGTGCTCTGATTTCCTCCCACAGTCCAAAGATGTGCAGGTTAGGTGGATTGGCCATGCTAAATTTCCCTTTGTGTCCAAAAACGTTAGGTGGGGTTACTGGGTTGCGGGGATAGGGTGGAGGCGTGGGCTTAGGTAGGGTGCTCTTTCCAAGGGCCGGTGCAGACCCGATGGGCCGAATGGCCTCCTTATGTATGGTAAATTCTATGATCTGCTTCTTGAGCTTTTCCTCAGGTCAGAAAGCTTCTTTTAATTTTTCTTTAGACTTGCAGGTTTTTGTTTTTTCTCCCCATTTTTTGTGGTTTTTCCATTCACTGCCATCATGTTGTTGGGTGTTGGATACTGTTGGTATATCTTAAAGACTTCTTGTAGTCTTAAGTAGGTTAACTGTATGTACTTATCCATTACAATGACTAAATAGGTATATACAGTAAATGGTTCACGTTTGTTTGTGCACATAGTCATCTAGATAGGAATAATATGATCAGGGATAGTCAGCATGGCTTTGTGAAGGGTAGGTCATGCCTCACAAACCTTATTGAGTTCTTTGAGAAGGTGACTGAACAGGTAGATGAGGGTAGAGCAGTTGATGTGGTGTATATGGATTTCAGCAAAGCGTTTGATAAGGTTCCCCACGGTAGGCTATTGCAGAAAATACGGAGGCTGGGGATTGAGGGTGATTTAGAGATGTGGATCAGAAATTGGCTAGCTGAAAGAAGACAGAGGGTGGTGGTTGATGGGAAATGTTCAGAATGGAGGAGTACAGTCACAAGTGGAGTACCACAAGGATCTGTTCTGGGGCCGTTGCTGTTTGTCATTTTTATCAATGACCTAGAGGAAGGCGCAGGAGGGTGGGTGAGTAAATTTGCAGACGATACTAAAGTCGGTGGTGTTGTCGATAGTGTGGAAGGATGTAGCAGGTTACAGAGGGGTATAGATAAGCTGCAGAGCTGGGCTGAGAGGTGGCAAATGGAGTTTAATGTAGAGAAGTGTGAGGTGATTCACTTTGGAAGGAATAACAGGAATGCGGAATATTTGGCTAATGGTAAAGTTCTTGAAAGTGTGGATGAGCAGAGGGATCTAGGTGTCCATGTACATAGATCCCTGAAAGTTGCCACCCAGGTTGATAGGGTTGTGAAGAAGGCCTATGGAGTGTTGGCCTTTATTGGTAGAGGGATTGAGTTCCGGAGTCGGGAGGTCATGTTGCAGCTGTACAGAACTCTGGTACGGCCGCATTTGGAGTATTGCGTACAGTTCTGGTCACCGCATTATAGGAAGGACGTGGAGGCTTTGGAGCGGGTGCAGAGGAGATTTACCAGGATGTTGCCTGGTATGGAGGGAAAATCTTATGAGGAAAGGCTGATGGACTTGAGGTTGTTTTCGTTGGAGAGAAGAAGGTTAAGAGGAGACTTAATAGAGGCATACAAAATGATCAGGGGGTTGGATAGGGTGGACAGTGAGAGCCTTCTCCCGCGGATGGAAATGGCTGGCACGAGGGGACATAACTTTAAACTGAGGGGTAATAGATATAGGACAGAGGTCAGAGGTAGGTTCTTTACGCAAAGAGTAGTGAGGCCGTGGAATGCCCTACCTGCTACAGTAGTGAACTCGCCAACATTGAGGGCATTTAAAAGTTTATTGGATAAACATATGGATGATAATGGCATAGTGTAGGTTAGATGGCTTTTGTTTCGGTGCAACATCGTGGGCCGAAGGGCCTGTACTGCGCTGTATTGTTCTATGTTCTATGTTCTATAGTGTAGCCATCTGGGATGGCCACTTACAATAAGGAACATGGACGGTCGCAAGGTTCAAAAAAATGGACAATGCAAGGTTCAGGCAGGCTCAGAGCCTGAATGTATATTTGTGAGCGAAGAATCGAGACAGTATCGAAACCCCCAACTGATTAACATTTTGATGGCCCGTCTCCTTCAGACAAAGGACTGATACTTGAGCGACCGATACTATCCCAGACATTTCGGCGCCACTCCCTGTACTCAGGAAGCGTAAACAACAGGGTCAATGACCGCTTAGGACACGCCCAGCCATCAAGGCACCCGCCCCTTTATTGGTTCGAATCGAACAGTGATCAAGAATTACCCAATTAGTGGGGTCCAAACTGAAGGACCGCCCAAAAGAGCGTGAAAAGCCCCAAGGATAAAGAGAGAGACCACCATGTGTTCGGCCTCTCTCGGACCTGGCGCTCCGGCAACGTCTACTTCCAAGTGCAGCACCACCAGAAGCAAGTTCAAGTTCAACGCCCGCCACCAGACGGATGAGCCCAGCTGAGCAGCAGTTACTTCTACAAACCCGATAGACCCAGATTCGAACAACGGCCACTGTTCCTCTGACCTAAGCCGGGTGCCTGAAGTTAAGTACAGGTTGTCATAGTTGATAGGTGTAGTTTAACTAGTAGTGTTTATGTTGCATGATAATTGTGTGTGTAAATAAAGTACCCTTGATCTTGAACTAACTAACTGGCGTTTGGCTCTTTGATCGATATCCGGTTGAACCTTGTGGTGGTATCATTTGATACCTGGCGACTCTGAGCAATATAATAGCGATATTTAGATAAAAGGGCAACCTCATTGATTGCCATATATTGCCATAAAAAAGGCAACAATAACTCCGTCCAACACTAGCCTGATCCCTAGGTGCGGGTCATGTGGTCTCTCACATCATTGTGTGAGTGGTAATGTATTCAGTCCTACATTAACCTTGTTTGTGCCAGAGACTTGTATTCCAGGCAGGACTTCTGTTGCCTCTATATCCCGTCCTGGAGCCAACCAACAACAGGCCATGTCCCAAGCTATGGAATAACCAGTGCTCCTTGTTCGAAGGAATATTGGAGCCAGGAAAAAGATGCAATGTCAACTGAATAGGAAAGTATCAGAAAGCATATAGCTGCAGTGAGAATCTTTAAAAAACTAAGGTTGTATTAACTGGAGCAGAGAAGGCTGAGGGAGGTGTAATACAAATGTTCAAATTATGAAAGGATTTGAAAGTGTAAATAGTGGTAGATGGGCAGCATGGTAGCACAGTGGTTAGCACAGTTGCATCAAAGCGCCAGGGTCCCAAGTTTGATTCCTGGCTTGAGTCACTGTGCGGAGTCTGCACGTTCTCCCCGTGTCGGCGTGGGTTTCCTCCGGGTGCTCCGGTTTCCTCCAACAAGTCCCGAAAGACGTACTGTTAGGTAATTTGGACATTCTGAATTCTCCCTCAGTGTACCCGAACAGGCGCCGGAATGTGGCGACTAGGGACTTTTCACAGTAACTTCATTGCAGTGTTAATGTAAGCCTACTTATGGCAATAAAGATTATTATTAAATAGTGGTAGATCATTTCCACTGTTTGGCAGATTGATAACGAGGGCACTTAGATTTAGAATTGCCGCCCAGCACTTTTAATTTAAAATGTCTTAATTCAAATTGCCTGCAAATTCAATGTTTAACTACATTCTCAATTTGAAATGCTAATTATATTGCTTGATTCAAATTACTGGATAATTTAACCCAAAATTTGTGCAAAGCAACCTTTGGGCCATTAGGAGTGGATTATAGAACAGGAAACTGGAGGATAGATGTATTTCACATAAATAATTACAATATGGAATACAATATCACAAATGGCTATTGAAGACAATTGAATCATAATGCTTAAGAGGGAACACCTGAAAAAGGGAACTATTAAGGAGAGCAGGGAACATAAAGGTAAATGAAACTAGAGTACATCGATCCGATGTTGAGCTCTTAATAATTACTGGTATATGGACTGAAATAACCTTTGATTCTGCTTAAAATTTAATGGTTTTATGAGCTAGGAGAATTGACTCCTTGGAGAACTTCAAGGTACATATGTGTTTTGATGAGTTGCTCATTTGATGCTCAGTGTTTCTGTAATAATAGTATCAGAATGTGCAATGGAAGCAAATTTGGTTGAATCATTTGAAAAGGAAGTGGGCGATTTCCTGATTCAGTAGGGAGTGGAGGGATATGGGTTTGGCTCTTGGGTGGAGTGATGTTAAAAAAAAAAGGCTGTTAAAACAAAAAGACTTTACGTGTGGAAAAAGCAGAGCTATTGTGGTTGCGAGCTTTCTCTGGCAGCATGAGTTAATTAATTAAATTGAGAAACTTGCATTGAAAGGCTAAGGCCAATAGTGCAGAATGCCAGTGAAGTTGAAAAGAGTCGGATAAAACGATGGTGTGAATTATGAAGCAGCCGTTAGCTGACACCTCATTTTTGTTATACAGTGATAGCACTGGGTAAAAGTGCAGGTTGTGCCCAACAGAGTTTAGAGCAGCCCATTCTAACATCTCAACCACATCAAAAAATGATTGTGGTATAGAAGTATGTATTACTGTGCTAAAAGTCACGGCAATAGGTGCTGTGTAGATTTAACCTTTTGAGCCACAGAATTCAGTTCCTTAGCACTATAGGGGCCATTCCAGTATAAAAGTGGTAATCATGTCACATTCTCTCACTTCCAGCATGATTCATGCTGAGACCTTCTTGCTGAGAGCATGGGCAAAGATGTTTTGTATTTGTGCGGAAATATACAGAGTACCGTGGCGTCAATCAGCGTCTAACTTTGATTTGACACCAGCGCTGCCATTTTAGACCTCATCTCTCTAGTTAATGCCTTCTCTTTTTTTAAAATTTAGAGTACCCAATTCATTTTTTCCAATTAGGGGGCAATTTAGCTTGGCCAGTTCACCTAACCTGCACAACTTTGGGTTGTGGGGACAACACGGGGAGAATGTGCAAACTCCACACAGACAGTGATCCAGAGCCAGGATAGAACCCGGGTCCTCAGCACCGTGAGCCACAGTACCACCCATGCCTTCTCTTAATGTGCACAGATAAGCAAGCATCCAGCAGCACAAGGGATCCCTCCCATCATCCCAACTGCCCCCAGCAAATGGAATTTATAGGGATCAACAACAATTTATAATGTGGTTGCTGATTACTTCTTACCAGCTGTTCGGGTTTGTGGAAGTGTTGGATGCTTTGAGGAGTTGGTTCCAGTTGGGGGATTCACAGGGAGTGATGCTCCATGTGGGGCAGACAGTGGTTCCTGTCATGATATGCAGACACACACATAATGGTATACAGGCAGGCACAGACAAGCAGCTAATGGTCACAGAGAACAGGACATGACCAATAAGCAGGCAGGACACTCAGGGCTGGGATCTGACTATAAAAGACACGAGGCACTGACACTCTGCCTCTTACCACTGATGAACACCTAGAGAGTCAGCCAAGGGTGTTGTTACAATCTCACACCTCCACCACGTGGCTAAGAGCTAGTCTGGTTCAGTCAGACAGAGTAACCACACTTAAGTTAGCAGAGAGTCAAACTCACAGAGAACTGTGCTAACTGTGCTATTAGTTCAATAAACCTGATTGAACTAACTTCAAGGTCTGGAGTATCTTTTTGATCTAAGCTGCATCCAGTGTTATACCAGTGTACCTAACACGACAGCTCCTACAGTAAGGCACACTGCTTGCTTCCAGTCATGGATGTCATTGTAGCAATCCTCATTGGACTGCAGCATGGGAGTGCGATGATGGAGAAGCAGCAAAGAAATGATATGCTGTTAACAGAGGGAGCAAGAGGGCGACAAGAGCTCTCAGCAGCAGGACTTATCCGCGTGGAGTCTACCGGGAGCATTTCATTACCGAAACCATGAGCAGTGTCTACACCACCCATGATCATGAAGGAGATGCTCAAAGATCTATTCCACCTCTTTGAACCAGTCCTGGAGTCTCCGATCAGGGCAAGGATGGTGCTGGCAGTGGCTACGAACATGGACTTGGTCCTGATTTTCTTTCCATCAGAATCCTTCCAGCCTGGAGCAGGTGACATATTTACCATCTCTCGCCATTCATTCCCACATCAGAGAGGTGACAGAATCCCAGTTTGCCAGGGGAGAGGACTTCATTGTCCATTCTCCGAACAGAGAAATGCAGGTGGAGTCATATTCAACTCAAAACGTTAACTCCACAGATGCTGTCAGACCTGCTGAGTATTGCCAGCACTTTCTGTTTTTGTTTGTTGGTGTGTGTTCTTGCCTGCCAGAACACGCTTCCCCATGGCGCAGGGTGCTAGTGTCTTCTCACATAAGTATTTGCAGGCATCGTGTCTCGGCACAGAGATGTGACACACCACAAAGATTCCCACTCACTGAACGTGAAGCCAGTCAGAAGCCACACACATTCTGCTGAATGCCTATAAAGCTGGCAGCTGCCATGTTGGGTGGTTCATTTTGTGCCAATCTGCATTTCCAATAAACCTGGAAGCTGCCAGCTCAAACCAGAAAGTAGCTGTTGGATGATATGAATTATTTGCTCTCCACCTGGCTCCTGGCCACACGTGGCCAGCAAGAGTATAACGAGACCTACCTGCTACAAGAAAACATCATGATTGAGGTGCTGAGTCAATGGCTCAACCACTCAGCAGTAATGTTCACGTACTCACTGGAGCAGGTGTCCTGATTCGTGTTGGTTTACTGTATCCACCACAACCTGGGCCATCATGAGGGCACAGCCCTTATTACCAGGGATTCAGTGATCATCTCAAAAGGAGCAGGATGATGATCAGGCAGTGGAAGGGAGGATGCACTTCCACAATACAGCCAGGTTGTCCATGAGCACATCATTTGTCTCCAGTTCTTGTGAGTATGGTCACAAATTCCCCATTGTACAACGGTCACACTCCTTACTATCCCCTCCGTGATGGACCATCACAGTATCCTCTTGGCCACAATCCTGAAATAAAACCAACACAAAACAATCATTCCATACCAGCTTTATCTAAAACATCCACTATTCTGTATTAAACTCAGCTAATAAACTTTGTGCATTCTTGATGCTCCATCAATAACTCCTGAAGCGCTATTGGAGACAATTGAAGGCTTTATTGTACTAGATGTTTCCCCCAGCAGTGCAGGTACAGAATGCGGCTGCTGGGGAGACACAGGTCCTTATACTCCGCCCTACTGGGCGGAACCAGCAGGCAGGCTTCACCAATGAAATAACAGTCTCAGGTACCTCCCACACCAATGGTCTTACAGCATTATTCAAGGTACCATAATACCCCTAATACCGACTACCACATTCACCCCCTGTTAAAAAAAGAGTCCGGCGGTTGTGGTGGTCTCGCGTTATACAGTGGTAGAGGTTGAGATTATGGTGGTACCCAATATACATTAGTACAGTGTTTTGCCTCGTTACATGTCGCAACTATTTACAGTAATTATTTACAGTCAGAATGAAGCAATTACAGTCAGAATGAAGCAGAATGGTCGTCCTCTGCGATCGTCGTAGCTTCGGTGGTGGTGCAGGCACCGGCTCGAACATCCGTGGCTCCGGGAGCATGGCTTTGGCTTCTTCAGCAGCTTCATCACCCCTAGATGGGACCAGTGGAAGGACCGATCCACCTGGGAAGGGGGCTGCTGTGGGGTAGGAGGGAGGGTGGTACGCCACCCACAGTGTAGGCGTATTGAGGGTTCACGTGAAGGAGGTGGACCCTCTCGACCAATGGGTCCGACTTGTGCGCCCGCACGTGTTTGCGGAGCTGCCAGCCAGGTTGGGAGCAAGGTCCCAGAGGAGGACTTCCTAGGGAAGACAAGGAAACGTTCGTGAGGGGTTTGGTTGGTTGTGGTACACAGCAGTGAACGGATGGAGTGGAGAGCATCCGGGATGACCCCCTGCCAGCGGGAGACTGGGAGAATCCTGGACCGTAGGGCCAGTAGGACGGTCTTCCTGACCGTTCCATTCTCCCTCTCCACCTGCCCGTTTCCCCGGGGGTTGTAACTGGTCGTCCTGCTCGAGGCAATGCCCTTGCTGAGCAGGAATTGACGCAGTTCGTCGCTCATGAAGGAGGACCCCCTATTGCTGTGTATGTAGGCGGGGAAACCAAACAGCGTGAAGATACTGTGGAGGGCTTTTATGACGGTGGCTGCGGTCATGTCGGGGCAGGGGATGGCGAAGGGGAACCGGGAGTACTCGTCAATCACGTTCAGGAAGTACAAGTTGCGGTCAGTGGAGGGGAGGGGCCCTTTGAAGTCCATACTGAGGCGTTCAAAGAGACGGGAAGCCTTTATCAGGTGCGCTTTCTCTGGCCTGTAGAAGTGCAGCTTGCACTCCGGCAGATTTGGCAATTCCTGGTGGCGGTCATGACCTCCTTAATGGAGTAGGGCAGGTTGTGGGTCTTAATGAAATGGAAGAATCGAGTGACCCCCGGGTGGCAGAGGCCCTCGTGGAGGGCCTGGAGGCGATCCACTTGTGCGTTGGCACATGTGCGCGGGATAGGGCATCAGGAGGCTCGTTTAGCTTCCCAGGATGATACAAGATCTCATAGTTGTAGGTGGAGAGCTCGATCCTCCATCGTAAGATCTTATCGTTCTTTATCTTGCCCCGCTGTGCTTTATCGAACATGAAAGCAACCGACCGTTGGTCAGTGAGGAGAGTGAATCTCCTGCCGGCCAGGTAATGCCTTCAGTGCCGCACAGCTTGTACTATGGCCTGGGCCTCTTTTTCAACTGAGGAATGGCGGATTTCGGAAGCATGGAGGGTGCGTGAGAAGGAGACCATGGTTCTGCCCGCTTGGTTGAGGGTGGCCGCCAGAGCTACGTCGGATGTGTCGCTCTTGACTTGGAATGGGAGTGATTCGTCGATTGCGTGCATCGTGACCTTTGCGATGTCCGCTTTGATGCGGCTGAAGGCCTGGCGAGCCTCTGCCGATTTGGGAAAAACTGTGGATTGAATTAGTGGGCGGGCCTTGTCCACATAGTTGGGGACCCACTGGACATAATACGAAAAAAATTCCAGGCAGCGTTTCAGGGTCTTGGAGCAGTGGGGGAGGGGAACTCCATGAGGGGCCGCATGCATTCGGGATCTGGGCCTTGATGTGTTGGGTGTTCTGGATCACATACAGGTCACCAACACTTGCAATAGTGCAACACTATTTTATTGAATCATTAACTGTTTAAACATACTCAGACTGTGGGTTAATACGATACTAGCTTTAACTAAAGACCTTTGCCTTGTCCTAACCAGTCGATGCAGTCAGCACATGGTGAATGTCTGTGCTGCAGGCTGTGAGCTCTGTCCTCCTAGCTAGCTGCAACTCGAATGAGCGGGAACTCTGATGCCCCCTGTCTTTATAGTGCGTGTGCTCTCACTGGTGATTGGCTGCGGTGTTGTGTGTGTTGATTGGTCCCACTGTGTGTCCATCAGTGTGTGTCTGCACCATGATGTACTGGTGTATATTATGACATCCCCCTTTTATAAAAAATGTACCTGTGTGGCAATAAATAGTGTATGGTGAATGTTCCTGACTACGTGTGTGCGAAATATTTACAGGACTATGTACATAAAAACTAAGCTATTTACATGGGAAGGTGCCTGGTGCAGAAAAACAGTATGTCACAAGAATAACGGGATGAACACTATATACAAACCACTTGAACAATTAAACGGAAGAACAGAACAGATCAGAAAGTCCATAAGTCCATAAAGTTCACAAATTAAGTCTCGAGGTGGGCGACGAATTCTGGTTGACCGTCAGGGTGGCACACCACTCATCGTCCGGATCGATGCTGTATACCGAGAACGGCTGGTGTCTTTGCTTTGGGGACAGCCTGTTTTTCGTTACGACACCGACTCGAAAAGGCGCCTTCAGGTCCTCGGTGTCACTGCTGTGTGGGAGGTCCGCATCGGACTCGGTGACCGTGGGTTGAATTGCCCGAACATTCCTGCGAGGCTGGCTGAAGCGATATGAATTGGCAGGCTGAGCTGCTCGGCATAAGGCAGCATAGTGGCCAAGTCTGCCACATCGTAGGCATTGTCGAGATTTTGCAGGGCATTGCCGCTTTAAATGGGCAGAGCCACAGTTGCCACACGTTGTGACGTCAGCATGTTTGCTGCGCCACCGCGCATGCGCGGTGCGGTCGTGCATGGTGCGTGCCTGCGCATTACGTTCCTCAACGTCGCCGTCCCCTCGTTTGGTGTGCACAAGCGCGGGAGTCCGCAAAAAGCACGCGAAATGGCCGCCCTCATCCAGGCTGAGGCCCCGGAGGTGCTCAGTCACCCGTTCCGCCTCATGGGGACCTTGCCGCGTCGTTTCAGCCGCTTGTATGTGGGAATACCGACTCGTGGCATTTCCATGTAAGACACAGGCCTCGATGGCGGTCGCTAGGGTGAGTCGCTTTACTTTGAGGAGCTGCTGACGTAGGGGGTCCGACTGAACACCAAAAATGATCTGGTCGCGTATCATGGAGTCGGACGTGGGCCCGTAGCTGCAAGACTGCGCAAGGATGCGGAGGTGCGTGAGAAAGGATTGGAAAGGTTCATCCTTACCCTGCAAACGCTGCTGAAGGCCTGGCGTGCCTCTGCCGATTTGGGAAAAACTGTGGATTGAATTAGTGGGCGGGCCCTGTCCACATAGTTGGGGACCCACTGGACATAATACGAAAAAAATCCCAGGCAGCGTTTCAGGTCCCACTGTGTGTCCATCAGTGTGGTGATGTTATCAAGGTACGGAAACGTGGCCAGCAAACCGTACCGGTCAACCATTTGGTCCATCTCCCGTTGTAAGATCAAGACTCCATTTGTGACACCGAAGGGAACCCTGAGGAAGAGGTAGAGCCGCCCATCTGCTTCGAATGCAGTGTATTTGCGGTCGCGAGGGCGGTTGGGGGCGCTGGTGGCAGGCGGATTTTAGATCCACCGTGGAAAAGACCTTGTATTGTGCAATCTGATTGACCAGATCAGATATGCGGGGGAGAGGGTACGCATCGAGCTGCGTATACCTGTTGATGGTCTGACTATAATCGATGACCATCCTATGCTTCTCCCCGGTCTTTACAACCACTACTTGACCTCTCCAGGGACTGTTGCTAGCCTCAATAATACCTTCCTTCAGTAACCGCTGGACTTCCGACCTAATGAAGGTCCGGTCCTGGGCATTGTACCGTCTGCTCCTGTACCGTTTGCAATCCGGGGTGAGGTTCGCAAACAGGGAAGGTGGATCGACTTTGAGGGTCGCGAGGCTGCAGACAGTGAGGGGGGTATAGGGCCGCCGAATTTAAAAGTTACACTCTGGAGGTTACATTGGAAGTCTAACCCTAGGAGCGTGGCAGCACAGAGGTGAGGAAGGACGTAGAGCCAGTAATTTTTAAACTCCCTTCCCTCGACCGTGAGGTTCGCTATGCAGAACCCTTTGATCTTTACCAAGTGAGACCCGGAGGCCAGGGAGATTTTTTGGTTAACTGGGTGGATGGGAAGAGAACAGCACCTTACCGTATTGTGCTCCCGGAGTCAATCAGGCAGGATGTTTTATGCCCGTTGATGAGCACGGTCGTCGTCGCAGTCTAGAGTGTTCGGGGCCCAGACAGGTCCAGGGTCACCGAGGCAAGTCGTGGCAAAAGATTCCCTTGGGCGGTGTGTGATCATCCGAGTCGGGGTCCTGAGAGTCCAGCCAAGATGGCGGCGCCCACTGGTCGCACATGGTTGGAGGTGTACAAGATGGCGGCACCCATCCGTCGCCCGTGATCCCCGGGGACCAAGATGGCGGCACCCGGAGGCCGCACGTGGCTCTGGAGAAGGAAGATGGCAGCGCCCGCTGGCCGCACGTGGCTTGTGGAGAGAGTTGTGTTGGCAGTCCCAGAGACCGCGGCGACCACCCAGGCCTGGCATACTGCCACGAAATGGCCCTTTTTGCCGTACCCTTTGCAGATGGATAAGCGAGCCGGGCAGCGCTGCTGGGGGTGCTTGGCTTGCCCGCAAAAATAGCAGCGGCGCCCCCCGGGGTTGCCTGACAAGCTTGTGGGAGGATGGGGGATGTATCGGAGTCGGCCGCGGGGGGGGAGGGGGGGGGGGGTTCCACGCTGCCCAAGGGGCTGCTGCGCAGTCAGGGATGTAAGCGCAGGCGTTTCGGGAGGCCACATCCAGGGAGCTAGCAAGGGCCCGTGCCTCCCTGAGGCCTAGTGTCTCTTTCTCCAACAATCGCTGGCAGATTTGGGAGGACAGCAAACCTGCAACAGATGTGTCCTGGATCAAAAGTTCTGTGTGGTCGCTGGCCAAAACATGCGGGCAGTCACAGTTCATCCCCAACACCAAGAGCGCATGGTAGAACTCCTCCAGCGATTCCCTGGGGATTTGTCGCCTCATCGCTAGCAGATGGCGTAGACCTGGTTTACAGGGTGAATATAGTGTCCTTTCAGCAGGGTGATTGCGGCCTCGAAATCATCCGCATCCTCAATGAGGGTGTAGATCTCTAGGCTCACCCTCAAGTGGAGAACTTGCAGTTTCTGGTCCTCCGTAGGTTCAGTCGTGGCCGTCCTGAGGTACCCTTTGAAGCACGCCAGCCAGTGTTTAAAGGTTGCTGCTGGGTTTGTAGACCAGTGAGCCTTACTTCTGTTGTGGGCAAAATCTTGGAAAGGTTTATAAGAGATAAGGTGTATAATCACCTGGAAAGGAATAATTTGATTAGAGATAGGGTAGGTCGTGCCTCACAAACCTTATTGAGTTCTTTGAGAAGGTGACCAAACAGGCGGATGAGGGTAAAGCAGTTGATGTGGTGTATATGGATTTCAGTAAAGCGTTTGATAAGGTTCCCCACGGTAGGCTACTGCAGAAAATACGGAGGCATGGGATTCAGGGTGATTTAGCAGTTTGGATCAGAAATTGGCTAGCTGGAAGAAGACAAAGGGTGGTGGTTGATGGGAAATGTTCAGACTGGAGTCCAGTTACTAGTGGTGTACCACAAGGATTTGTTTTGGGTCCACTGCGGTTTGTCATTTTTATAAATGACCTGGAGGAGGGCGTAGAAGGATGGGTGAGTAAATTTGCAGATGACACTAAAGTCGGTGGAGTTGTGGACAGTGCGGAAGGATGTTACAAGTTACAGAGGGACATAGATAAGCTGCAGCGCTGGGCTGAGAGGTGGCAAATGGAGTTTAATGCAGAAAAGTGTGAGGTGATTCATTTTGGAAGGAATAACAGGAAGACAGAGTACTGGGCTAATGGTAAGATTCTTGGCAGTGTGGATGAGCAGAGAGAAGTCGGTGTCCATGTACACAGATCCCTGAAAGTTGCCACCCAGGTTGAGAGGGTTGTTAAGAAGGCGTACGGTGTGTTAGCTTTTATTGGTAGAGGGATTGAGTTTCGGAGCCATGAGGTTATGTTGCAGCTGTACAAAAACTCTGGTGCGGCCGCATTTGGAGTATTGCGTGCAATTCTGGTCGCCGCATTATAGGAAGGATGTGGAAGCATTGGAAAGGGTGCAGGGGAGATTTACCAGAATGTTGCCTGGTATGGAGGGAAGATCTTATGAGGAAAGGCTGAGGGACTTGAGGCTGTTTTCGTTAGAGAGAAGAAGGTTAAGAGGTGACTTAATTGAGGCATACAAGATGATCAGAGGATTGGATAGGGTGGACAGTGAGAGCCTTTTTCCTTGGATGGTGATGTCTAGCACGAGGGGACATAGCTTTAAATTGAGGAGAGATAGATATAAGACAGATGTCAGAGGTTCTTTACTCAGAGAGTAGTAAGGGCGTGGAATGCCCTGCCTGCAACAGTAGTGGACTCGCCAACACTAAGGGCATTCAAATGGTCATTGGGTAGACGTATGGACGATAAGGAAATAGTGTAGATGGGCTTTAGAGTGGTTTCACAGGTCGACGCAACATCGAGGGCCGAAGGGCCTGTACTGCGCTGTAATGTTCTATGTTCCATTCTTTAAAATCTAGTACAATAAATTGATGCTGGATCAATAACTCCTGAAGCGAGATTGGAGACAATTGAAGGCTTTATTGTACTAGATGTTTCCCCCAGCAGCGCAGGTACAGAATGCGGCTGCTGGGGAGACACAGGCTCTTATACTCCGCCTTACTGGGCAGAACCAGCAGGCAGGTTTCACCAATGAAATAGCTGTCTCAGGTACCTCCCACACCAATGGTCTTACAGCATTATTCAGGGTACCGTAATACCCTAATACCGACTACCACAATTCTCTTAGCACCCGTCGTTCCCCTTCCTGACCTGGTTGTCACCCAATCATCACTGTCTTGGTCTTATTGGAGTTGTTATGTAGACTAACCTAAGTGTCACTACTCTCACGACTGGGGGCATCATGCCATAACATACATAATATTTGCACTAAAGTACTTGATTGGCCATAAAGCAAGTCCTGAGGTTGTGACAAGCAAGTCTTTTTTTTCCTCTTTTATTGAAAAACCTTCCAAAACAGGTTTAAATTGGGACTTTGTTTTTATCAATTAATGCCCCTTTTGGGGCAGCACGGGAGCACATGATTAGCACTGTGGCTTCACAGCGGCAGGGTCCCAGGTTCAATTCTCTGCTGGGTCATTGTCTGTGCGAGGGTCTGCACGTTCTCCCCGTGTCTGCGTGGGTTTCCTCCGGGTGCTCCGGTTTCCTCCCACAGTCCAAAGAGGTGCAGGTTAGGTGGATTGGCCATGATAAATTGTCCTTAGTGACCAAAAAAAAGGTTAGGAGGGGTTATTGGGTTACGGGGATAGGGTGGAAGTGAGGGCTTAAGTGGGTTGGTGCAGACTCAATGGGCCGAATGGCCTGCTCTTAGCATGGCCAAACAACTTACCCTGTGCATCTGAGTTGTGGGGGTGAGAACCACACCGAGAATGTGCAAACTCCACAGGGACAGTGACCCTGAGCCGGGATCAAACCTGGCTCCTCAGCGCCATGGGGCAGCAGTGCTAACCACCCTTTAAATTGGGACTATTGACCATTTCTGCGCGCACTAATATTTGGCGATTGTTAATAATGTTTTGAAGAGTTTCTAACATTGCACTGGCATTCAGGATTTCATCTATACACAGTAATCTAAATGGAAGAGAGTATGCCTGTGTTATTATTGATCTGTGGCACCTTAAGAGCATTTTGTGCTCATTTAACTGCTGCTGCTCTTAACCTTCTTCTATGTCAGTGGTATAAAATGAAAATAAGTACCAGTTTGATGTGAATATTGAAAAGTACAGATCCTTTAATGGTATTGGGTGGAGGTTAAATGCTCCTCAGTTAAAGAGGTGGTCAATGATCGTCTTTACTACAATACTTTAACGTTCTACCACTTACAGCTTGATTTCTATATCCATACTAGCAGACATAACAGGCTCATTCTCGAATCGGTTAAGGTACCCTAGTCCAGTGAACACAGAAGCCCGTTGGGGTCTGGCAAATGAAGGGTGTGCTACATTACATTATCTTACTTAAAATATGCTTCACGAAAACAACAGGAATGAAGACTGGTTATATAATCAAATGCAACATTAGACCTCTTTAAAAAGAGCCGGAGCTGGCGCAGTGGGTTAGCCCTGCTGCCTCACGGCGCAGAGGTCCCAGGTTCGATCCCGGCTCTGGGCACAGCGATAATGTCAGTGGGCTACTAATCCTGAAGCACAGGCTTTAGGGACACAAGTTCAAATCCCACTTCAGTGGCTGGTAAAATTTAATTGAAAGTGATGGTGTCAATTGTGAAAATCCATCTCTGCCCCATATGTAACGCCAGACCCACAGCACCGTAGCTTCAACTGCCCTCCGAAATGGCCTAGCAAAGCCACCAGGATCATGGGAAATAAATGCAGGCGATGTCCACATCCCCCGAAAGAATAAATATCAAATCAACTTGTATTTTTCCCCCCATTTGAAATATTTTATTGACACGGTATAGGGAAACATACAAATAAACAGCACTGCACATATTCCCAAAGTGTATTGCTCATTTACAATAGGATATTGCAACATTCCCTGAAAACATCTACAGGCTTCATAGATTAATTCCCAAAATCCTGAGACAAACTTAACATCAATGACTCCATTTCAGTTCTCAGAATTGTACAATATACCAGTAGGACAGCTGGCAAAACAGGACAGGGGATTCAAAAGTTGTTTCAAATCATTGTAACTGTAGAAAGCACCTAAAATCACATTAACATTTATTTTCAACCTTCAGAGGTAGCAGTGTGTTAATATAGTCATGAGGTGGTATGAGTCACGCCCGCATGTGATGAGGTGGTAGGGTTACCTAAATATACACATCCAACCTTAAGTAGTCGTCATTGTCTTGTTTTTTTATATAGGGAAAATAACTTCATAAAAACAGTTTTGGTTGGGAGGGAAAAAAAGGTGACAAATTGTACAGAAATAAATCATGGAATTTACAGTGCAGAAGGAGGCCATTTGGCCCATCGAGTCTGCACCAGCCCTTGGAAAGAGCACCCTACTTAAGCCCACGCCTCAACCCTATCCCCGTAACCCCACCTAACCTTTTTGGACACTAAGGGCAATTTAGCATAGCCAATCCACCGAGCCTGCACTTGGGACTGTGGGAGGAAACTAGAGCACCCAAAGGAAACCCACGCAGACATGGGAAGAATGTGCAGCCCCCGCACAGACAGTGACCCTGAGCGGTGAAGCAACTGTGCTAACCACTGAGGATACTATATAAATGAATGAGTTTGATAGTCTAGATTTCAGTATCGATCTGCAGACAACATAAAATGGTGTGATGGGGCAGATTTAGACTAGGGAGGCTCAATAATACAGTGTGAGGGTTTAATACAGGTATTAAATCCTGCTCCATCCCACTCCAGGCTGAACCATGAGAGGAGGTTGCAGTGATTCCCTCTGCGGTGGAGGCAGTGAGGCACAAGTAGACTTCAAATTCCCACTCGGGCACAAATTTGGTGCTGCAGATGGGCCTCTGCATGTAGACAGCCCAGGGGATTATCCTGGTGTCCTGCCAAAATTGATCCCTCAAGCATCTGGTCATTTACCTCATTGCCAATTGTGGGACTTTGCTCTGTGCAAAATTGTCTGCTGTGTTTACCTCCACAGCAACAGCAACCATACTTCCAAATGTATCCTTTTATCGTGGGACATCCTATAGGTGTGAAGGATACTATATAAATGTAAGTTCTTCCTTTTCAAGAATAATTCACTAATTTGTTGTAGATGATCTATAATAAATGTGTATATGTTAAAGGTATACAGCTATGGTCCCTTGGGCTCAACCCTATGGTTTTGAAACTTAGTGACCATGCAAAATAGGTTGTTGATGCTGCAGAACAAGGTGAAATCTCACATTGGGGTAAAAGCTGATTTTCATTTAATTAATTCATTTCAATTTGGCTTGTATCTGAAGTGGAGGTGCAGAGACTAAAATCCTGAATCAGGCCTTTATTCTGAAACTCTAAACCCAGAACAAAGATCACAGATCATGGCCATTGATAAAGGATTCGAACTGTCCCTCCCCATTCTTTTGAGTTATGGCTCTTTTCTTTAAATACATTGACAACATTTACTCGTTCTATCTAGTATAACACAGCACATATAAAACAGAGTCTGTTCATGCAATTGTTCGATACTAAGACAAGAACACATAGCCCTGAATTGATAGAAATAGTTAAATACAGAAGCATTGAATACACTGTTTATGCTACCTTTGGTCTGCATTGATTTACTCAGAATACTGGAGTCACAGAACAGTGAAAGATCCTAGCTACAAAAGGCTAGGTGGATGTTGATCTGATGTGGTACATGTTGATCTGATGTGGTACATGTAACCAAGATGATAATCAACGTAAACTCCATTCAGGCAAGGTATTGAGCTGCCTTCCCATTCCATCTTGATGCTCTCATGTTACGATCGTATGCCTACTCCACATAGGCATGGCCACGGGTTCCATGCAGCTTTTGTCCAGAAAATGTGCCGACCTGATTTGGTTGCTGACGTTGGGCAAACGTCGCAAGATGGAGGGCTAAGCTGGGCAAGCACAAAATACTGCAGGAATTGATGAGACTGCTCAAAAGCAGCCAGGATTCGCCTTTGTTTCAGCAATCCATCATCACTTGTATTTCTTTCATTCCGAAGTTTGTGATGTGGCCCTTGTATTTCAGCAGGACAGAGATACCTTTATCGGACTGAATTCAAACTGATGGGCTGGTGACAGTATTGGTACTGTACTCAAAAGTGAACTGGGGAAAGTGTAGACTGAACTTTCCAAACTTTTGTTGTACGTCAGTTCCTCTGCCGAGCAGGACACTCTCTCTTTTGCAGGATTTGACGGTCGGGGTGAGGGAGAGGATTTCAGATTCGTACTGCAATAGCTGGTTCATGAATCCAAAATTGGGAGAAATAGTACTTCTTCGTTCTTTAATGTAGTCAAAGGCTTCTTCCAATCGTAGCTCCTTAGACCTCATGAGATAGGCCAAACAGATTGTGGGTGACCTGGAAATACCTGCTTCACAGTGGACTAGGACCTTCCCTCCTGCGTGTTTCACATGATCTGCAAAATAACATTAGCTCAATTTAACTGATCATTAATGTATAATCCCAAACTATTTGATAATCCAGTGCAGCACAGTTAACATGTCTTCAACGAGGTTAGGTAATGTTACACTATGTAGAAAATTGCCAACTGCAAAGTCTAAAAGATGCTTTAGCCAAGAAGGCCAAAAGCATCTACTTGGTAAAACTATATTCAATAGTTAAAATTTCTGCCCCCCTTATTTTTTTCCAATTTATCGCCTCCATTTGTTAAGGTGTTAACTTAAACTGAGGTTGAGGTACAGTTTCATCGCTGTTGGACAACCTCCATTACTACATCCAAATGACTATTTTAAATAGGTGAGCCTGAACACATGGTGAGTTATTCATTATGGCCATCATGGCTAAGCCCAATTCTGTTCTTGTGCAAAATCCACATATTCACATTTTCCATCAGGAATTGCTGGATATTGTCGGATTTATTTCTCTCGCTCTAGTTCACAGGCACAGAGGCCAAAAACAGCTCCACTGCGGTCACTTTAAGCTCTAAAGTAAGAATGTTTGTTGATAATTGCACAATGTTCCACTCGAAGCTCCTCAGATAATGAAGCAGTCCTTGCCCCACATGCAGCAAGACCAGGACCACATTCAGATTTTGGTCACATCAGTGTCGGACAATGATCATCTCCAACAACAGAAAGTCCCCTTGACATTTGGTACCATCACTGAATTTCTCACCCATTAATATCTTGGTGGTCGCCACTGAGCAGAAACTGTACCAGACATAAATACTGTGATTAAAATAGCAAGTCAGAGGCTGAATATTCAGTTGTTGCTGATTCAAATCCTGAGAAGGCACAGCTCAGGTCCTCATCCCAGGCCTGGATGAGTGCAGCTCCAACTCTAACAACACCCAGGCCAAATCAATTAAGAAGGGTGGGCTCTCAAAGCACCTTGACCTATTAGAACTATATTGAAGTCTGGTGAATTACTAGCAAGGTTTGAATTTGGAAAGAAGAGAAATAGTTAATAAAATTGGAGTTTTCTATCTCAAAAGAGAAGAAAAAAAAATTACTGACTCTCATCACTATTGGTCCTTGAAATATTATCCCAATTTCTGTGATCAATTGGAATGAAATGGACATTCCCATTCAGGTCTCCTTTTTATGAGTTTAATGTGGAAGGGGAAGCAAAGTCGAATAGAATGAATTCTTCGAAGTCACAAGAAATTTGCATCTGTATGAAAAGGACCCACCCAGTCATGTAAAAGTGACACTGTTCACAGGATAATGACCAAAATTGATAAAAGAAAAGCCTTTTCCCAACAGATATTAAAAGTTAATTGTGAAAGAAACAAAATCCACATGATAGTTACATACCAATGAAGTCTATTGCTTCCTGGAAATGGGAACTCATGTCTGCAGTTGCACTATCTTCTACAGGGATGAACTTGTAATGATATTTGCTTTTGAAGTACTCCGCACAGTCACGAGACACATTCAACAGAGCACTGATGTGGAGATCATCTAGAAAGTCTGGTCTGGAGGCATGGTAAGCGCTACCCAGGTATAGAAAAGGCAGGATTTCAACAGGTTTCCCCTGGAAAATTAACACAACAAACATGATAAATAATATGAAGAGAGTGAAAGAAACACAATTGCATTGTAAAGTCACAATAGTGACAAAGTAATTATACAAGAATTTCAGTCGGTGATTAAAGAGGTTTATATTGAAGAGAGACACCACCTCAAAAACATGGATCTTTTTAATTGCCTAATATTCAGCCTCGCCTTTCTAGACCACACATCATTCTCATGAGTTCCTGGGCAAATAGATTACGGTTGGATTTGGACAGGTTAAGTGAGTTGGCAAGAAAATGGCATAGGAATGAAATGTGGAGAAATGTGAAATTCTCTCTTTGGCAGGAAAAATAGAAAAGCAGAGTTTTATTTAACATTTTGAAAAAGTGAGAAAAGTTGGTACTCAGAGGGATCTTGGTGTCCTTGTACACATATCACAGTACATTAAACACAATTAGGAAAGTAAATGGTAAATTAGTCAAATTATAAAGGGGTTGGATTATTTGTGAAGAAGCCTCACTTTAATTCTATAGGGCCTTGGTGATGATGTTTTTCATCATCTGACCCAATATATCCTTTTGTGGCTTGATGTCATACTTTGTTCTATAACAAAGGCTCCTGTGAAGAGCCTTTGTTACATTAAAGGCACTATGTAAATATAAAAATTGTTGTGGTTGGAAAATAGTGGTTTCATATCAGATTATCAGTCCCTACGCAGAAAAACAATTCAAGCTTGGTACCTTCTGGAATTTGTGAAAGGAGTGTGCTTTCCAAAATATAAGAACACCAATGTGTCCTGACTTATGTCACTTCCCCACTTGAATCCTACCTCTTATTGTCCATATCATTCCAAAGTGAATGCAATATAGACTCAGCTCCAGGATAGAAGCTAAAATAAAGACTATGCTGAAACAGCTGAACTGCAGTAACATTGCCATTGGGAAGGCAATGCTCCAACCACGTCTGTGTAATCAGGAACGTAAACAGTTTCCAGAGGTTGTTTTAGGAGCCCAGTACTGCTGTGCTTACTAATTAACTGAGGAAACAGTGCTAAAGGAAGACTTCCGTCACATCTCCACATCCTACCCATCCAACTAAAGTGGCAGACAGCTTTAGCTACATGGACACTTGCATCAGTGAGTACAAGTGACCCACAGTGATGATCAGTCTAGCTGGAGAGCGCTAATTGCAATTGAAAGCATGATATGGATTGACATGAAACTATTCTTTTAGGATATTTATTACAGATGTGATTTTTGGCCTATCTTAGTTTGGTTATAATATTTCAAATATCTCATATTAATGCCAAGTTTACACTTGTACACCATTCCTCTTCCTGCTTTTTCACTTCACACAGTATTCAGTAAGCAGCTCCCATTCTAAGGGGTTGGGCATTTACACAACTGAAGATCTTCTATCTTGTCAATGTTGGAACCACATGGTGGATCAGAATGTTTATGAACCAACATGTTTAACAAAATGGTGGATCTGTAATTGCCTATGTGCCATTACAGCGAAGGTCCAGGTGCTTCCAACACGGAGAAAGAAAAGACAAGAAATCTTTGAGCCATTTTGATATACTTCCTCGATGCGGATTATATTGTAGCAAATCCCTGACATATGCACTTGGGTAGGTCTAAAAAGAAGTGAAACTAAAAGGCGTTTTTTTACACCGATGAATGCCGTTTATGATATAGACAGAGTTTGTCTGCCATCAACAGTGCTCCTTAAAATAAATGACTCAATCTCTGGAGACTCCGCCATCAGAGAGTCACATTTTTACCTAACTCATGGGCCACCCACCTATCAGATCTCGCGTCAGAACTCAATTTGTTGAACAGATTCTCTACCCTTTAGCTATGGAAATCATTGGAGTGATGGGGGTGAGATTTTGTGCTTGTGCAATGTATGGCGTCATCTTGTTGTGGAATGGAAAGTGCACAGGATTCACTCTGGTATAAAACTTTGACGCATATGGGATTAGTGTAAACAAAAATAATCTGACCTCAAAAGGTTAGCTACCTTCTTTGTTTAGTGCAAAAAACAATTACTATACAGAAATAGAAATGTTTTATTAAGATTAATTGATATATTAAATGTTCATTTAATTTTGAACAGAACAAGAAAAAGTGTGCTATCATTTCCACTAGCTCTAACTCATTTATTACCCGGAGACTCCAGTCAGGAGACACAAAAAAACAGATTAACTTCATTTGAAAACTCATTTGACTGCAATACATTTCACATACTCGTGCCAGACTCCAAGATGCTTTCCGTATGCCAGATATCATGCAATCTCCCGTAACCCTTTCAAGTTATTTAGCCATGCTCTCAAAAAATCTAGTAAAGTGGAACAGGCAAAAATATATGCGCCACAATTTGATTTTATGATGCCACTGACGGCAGACAGTACTGGCATTATTTCAACATTTGATTACAAATGACCTGAAAGGTGTTTTTCACTACCTCATGTGATGTAATTCAATCTCTGGTTCAAGTTAAATTGTGAATGTCAGGCTTCACTTTCGAGAGGGAGGGAGAGAAAGATGGGGAGCAAAGTGCACAAAGGTTCTGATATTAATTTGGATTTCAGTAGCGCTCTTGAACTCAGTCAGAAAGTTGTGGACTTGGGCAGCACAGTGGCTAGCACTGCTGCCTCATGGCGCTGAGGACCCGGGTTCAATCCCTGCCTCGGGTCACCGTCCATGTGGAGTTTGCACATTCTCCCCGGTCTGCGTGGGTTTCACCCCCACAACCCAAAGATGTGCAGGATAGGTGAATTAGCCACGCTAAATTACCCCTTAATTGGAAAAAAAAGAATTGGATACTCTAAATTTAAAAAAAGTCATGGATTTAATAACTTAAGCATTAAAATCTAGGCTGGCACCCCAATACAGTAACAAGAAAAATTGCACCGTCGGGGATGTCAACTCTTAGATGAGGTCGTAAATTGAGGCCCTGTTTGCCCTCAGTTGGATATGAAAGGTCCCATGACAGGAGCAGGCCGAGTTCTCCCTGGTGCCCTCCCCAATATTTATTCCTCAATCAACAACATCAAAAAAAGATGATCTGGTTATTATCACACTGCTCTTTCTGGGAGCTTGCCCTGCACAAATGAACTTATGTCGTCTGTTATGTCGGCTATTTTGTAACGCTGATAACACCACCTTATGCAATATAAATTCAAGTCATTTATTTTAAAAACTGTCAATTTTCAGCGTCTGTTTTAATGAAAATCATCTGTTAATTCAAACGTATATTCGCTCTGGTTTGTTCAAACTGAACTAATAAAACACCCACTTCCAGCACCAGTCAAAAACACAGGACACAATTCACAGAGATAACAGGAACAGTCTTTTATGCAAAGCAGAAGCAAAATAGGGAAGTCAAACGAAACAGAAAACCCCTTAAAATAACGCACGTAAAAACCCTCAGGAAACAGGAACTGGTTCAAGAAAAAAAAACACCTTCCTACGTTACTCGTTCGCACGGTCTTTGATTCAAGAGCCAACCTTTAGAGCTCATTTATATGCGGACCCAATTATGGCAGTGATGTCATGCAGTGATGACAATTACGAGCAGTGACTTTAAAAAAACAACTCGTTCTGATGTTGTTTCCTCTTCTGCGGCACTTGTGAAAGGAATTGTACTCTAAAGTTAGTCTGTCCCTCGGCACAGGGCTCAGTGTTTATTCTCCAGCCTTACACACCTGATCATAGACTGGTCTGCGGTTGCTGCAGGGCTTTTCATGTTGGTTCGTACGGCTTGCATCGGTTTCTTTAACCTCTTGCACACTGGTGTAGTTCAAGCTGGGCTTTAGCTCGCTGCAACATTCCGGATACTGAGAGTGAAAGTCTTCATAGCCTCCTGTAGACAGAGACCAAAGTAGAAAACTGTTCACACTTGCGTCTTTCAACCCTGATCCAACAACAAAAAGGAACATTCAGCTGTAACCTCTCTCTTGTGCAGAAGAACACTCAGGTTTGCCAACTCTAGGCTTTAAGAGACTGGATTAATATTGTTCCTTGGCTTTGGATTTGCGTCTTTTCTCATGTAAAAGATATGGTTGTCATCAAATTGAATACCTGCAATAGGGCATGCTAAATTCCATAAATTAAAAATACAAAGCAGAATACTTGGGAGGTTTTTAGTATAGCATACTGACAGTGGCCATTCAGCCCAATGAGTCTATACCGACCCTCTGAAAGAGCACCCTCCCGAGGCCCACACCCCCACCCTATTCTCATAACCCCAACTAACCTTTTTATTGGACACTTAAGGGGCAATTTAGCACGACCAGTCCACCTAACCTGCACATCTTTGGACTGTGGGAGGAAACCGGAGCACCCGGAGGAAACCCACGCAGACATGGTTTGGGGGGGGGGGGATGTGCAAACTCCACACAGTCACCCAAGGCCGGCATCGAGCCTCGGTCCCTGGCACTGTGAGGCAGCAGCGCTAACCACCGTGCCATCCTAAAATTAAATTTTAGCAGCTGATGGTGGGATTTGAACTTGTGCCTCTAAAAGCAGGAGTCTGGGCTCCTAGCCCACTGACATTCCCTCTGTGCCACCATCCCCACTTTTGGGGGATGGGTCAAGGTGTTTATTTTCTTTCTCTTCTTTATGTCCCTTCTGTTAAATACAACATCCTTGCCTGGAAAGCACACAATGATCTTACAGAATGCAAGAAAGGCAGGCTGTGTGAGTAAATGGGAGGGTGAAGAGGAGCCAGAGCAGACCAGTAGAGCCTCGGAGAATGCAAACAACAGAGGACACAGGGATGACAAGAAAATCACCGTCATTAATATCCCAGGTCTTAGACTATTTTAATGCGGTAACTGCCTTCATACAGCCCTTCATTAGCACAGGGGCTTCTCCAAGAGTGACTCCCAAACAAAATTTGACACCACCACACGCACAACACTACTGCCAGCAGAAGCATTTGGTATCAAATTGAGTGAATTGTCTGTAATTGAATCGCCATACTTTGGTAGAAAAGGAAAGAAGTCATTTGGATTTATAAAAAGCAAATTCAATAAGAACAGAGTATATCAAAATTGATGCTGTGGCCCTTTGGGCCATGTTTAAGCTGGGCAGCAAGGTTTCATAGTAAACACACGATACAAACGGAATTGAAAGCCATCAACACCACAATCTCTGTGGATTCCACCATCAGCTGCCTTTGCTGGCTGAAACATTTTGACTGGCACTGAATGTAGTGAATTAGCCAACTGATATGCAGTACAGAAATGATCTATTACTAATGGGAGCTTCAGGCACTGAAATGTGAGTCATGAAACTTGCCCAGTCAATTACTCAATGCCTTATTTCACCTTTTTTCTTGTAAGAATTCATACTCATTTCATCCTTTATTACCAAATGTTGTTTATTTTTCAATAACACTGCTCCAAATTTATATCTAAAAGCAAACATTTTATGCCAGCGCAACATTCTGATTAATAACCGTGGGCAGCAGGGATGGATAGTGGGAAGGTTTTATCACCTACCCATAAATGATTCAGTCCTTACAAGCTTATGAATTTTCCTGCCCAAACACTGCCTTCAGATAAATTTCCAACCTATTGCTCACTGGTGTGCTCACCAACAGTCTTCAGTGCTGATATCAGTTTCTGCTACATGATACATACTTAATTATCACTTCACGCCCAACTGCTGTGACGCATCCAATATAATAAGATAGTATTCCAGCCCATGAACGTATGCCGAAATACTGAATGTCACACCTTCTTTCCCATAGCCTCCCTAATTTCTCATTGCCCTTGGAGGAGATGATGGTGTTCTGGTACTGTCACTCGGCTGGTAATCCAGAGGTTTAGGATCCAACCACAGCAGCTGGTGGGATTGGAGTTCAATTAATTAATTTAAAAACCTGGAATTGGAAGCTAGTCTCAAAGCTGGCACTGTGAAACTAGCATTGATTGTTGGAAGAACCCCATCTGGTTCACCAATGACTTTCAGGGGAGGAAATCTGCCATCCTTACCTGGCTAGTCTACTCTACATTTAATAATAATCATCTTTATTATTGTCACAAGTAGGCTTACATTTTTAAATTAACACTGCAATGAAGTTACTGTGAAAGGCCCCTAGTCGCCACTCTCTGGCGCCTGTTCGGGTACAGTCAGGGAAAATTCACTTAACAGCACATCTTTAGGGACTTGTGGGAGGAAACCGGGGCACCCGGAGGAAACCCATGCAGACACAGGGAGAACATGCAGACTCCACACAGACAACGACCCAAGTCAGGAATCAAACCTGGGACCCTGGCGCTGTGAAGCAACAGTGCTGACCACTGTGCTACCGCACATGCGACTCCAGCAATGTGGTGGAGTCTCAACCTCCCTCTGAAATGGCCAGTCAGTTCAAGGGCAATTAGGATTGGGGAACAAATGCTGGGTCTCCTCAGTGAGGCCCACATTACATGAAAGAATTTTTAAAAAGCAGTGGCTTCTGTGACAGTTTTTCAGGGACGTCTAAATCCAAATGAAATAAATTCCTAGAGAGGATAGATAATTTGAGGCTTTTAAGAGGGAGTTAGATCAACATCTGCTGAGGAAAAAATAAATAAATGTTTGTATATAAAAACTTGTATTCATAAAGCACCTTTCATGACTTCATGTTGGCCTACTCTGCAAAATCTTCTGCCCTATTTCAACAAGTTCCCACAACAACCGTGTGATGTTAATTTTTTTGCAATGTTAATTGAGGGATAGATATTGGCCAAGCCACCAGGGATGACTCCAGTGGACATTTCCCTTCCCCCCCCCCCCCAAGAGTGTCAAAGGACCTCCTGCAACCACCAGACAGACAGGACCGCGGTTTTAATGTTTCATCTGAAAGACAGCACCTTCGAAGTGGAGCCAGGAATTATAGAGATATGAACAGTACTGGTTTGATTTGTCTTTCACCAGCAGGGGTGAAATTTACTGTTCCTTGGCTTAAAGAAAGATTGAGTGGGAGGAGGTTAATCATCCTTGGGCTGTGTGTTGAGTGGGTTTGGTAGGCAAGTTGCGTTGCTCCAGATTTCCTCGAGTAATTTCCATATTTGTACCATTGCTCAAGTACCCCCCCCCCCCCCCCCCCTTCCAGTTTCCATGTTAGGTCTGGATATCTAAGATTTTTTTAAAATAAAGAGTAATTTTAGCACATAGGCGGCCAACAAACAATCAATATGTATTTCCCCTCCCCCAGGTTCTTCATTTTCTAGCGGATAAAGTTCATCTTTGTGGGTGAATAGGGGACGCAGCCTATTCCCCTATCCCAGAACTCATTGAATTTTAAAATCCATTGATTTTAGTGAAAGAAACAGTGTCCACTCAGGATTGTGATTATGTGGTGCTGCATTGGCAGACAGCAGCAACCACGGTATTCATCTCACTTCTTAGAAATCACACAGGCTGATTGCAACAAATTCTCTGACAGACTGTGAGGCTACCTACTTTATTTCGACGGAGGGAAAAAGCCAACAATCTGTCCATTCGGCGGACAGTTGACCATGTCCATCCCAAGGGTGGACAGATTTGTACATGTCGGTGTGATTGAGAAGAGTCCACTTGATGTCAGTAAAACTGGCCTCATTTTCACCGGTGTGGGAATAGCAAACACAATTATTTGTGATAGAAATCACTGTTACAGGTGCAACAAATCTACCCTCTCTAATGGCAATTTAAAGAAAAAGGAACACAAGTTATCAAATATCACTTCCCACTTTACAAATAGAAAACAAATTGATGATCGCCTTGGATCAGTTTGGGGAATGGTAATTGGGTGCTTGACAGGATATCCCGTTTCTTTGTAGGGAAGTGCTATTTTTCCCACTGGTGTTCGGTACATTGCTAAATGGAATCAAATCAAATTGCTGTTGCAATTGATACCGAAGGACCTGGATTGCCTCGCAGCACCAGTAGACTGATGCAATACATACGATACAATGACAATGCAAACTCAGTGGAATGGCTATGTAGCTAAAACAGGCAGGATTCGGTTTTTATTTTACTGTAATGTTATCGAGGCTTATAGAATAAAAGATCTTTTCAGCCCAATATGTCTGGTTGGCACTTACAACTCTGCTCTCCCTACAGATCTGATTTTCCTCCATTAGCCTCAAGGAACAACCACTGAACAATATATAAAACATAAGAATGTACAGCATGTTTAAAAAAAACAAAAAAGGTGAAATGATGCTTTGGGTGTGACTCTGCATACGTGACCAGCAGTGAAGTGACTTCCAACAGTCACACCTGAAACATAAACCGAGGTCTTTCCTTTCAACGTGACTAATTTACTGTAAATGTCCAATATATTCTGAACTTGTTTCAATCATGGGGTGTGTTTTCTTTAAAACTCCCAAGGAATTTCCAACTGGACACCCACTCAATTTCCTATCATTTTAGTCAATTGCACATCATTTCAGTCCCAGTTTCGTGGCGGGGGCGAGGGAAGGGGGAAGAGATGGATGGTGGTAATTTGCATACCCCTCAATGCGGTGTTCCAGGTTGTGTCTCTCAGTTCCTGTTCCTAGTCTAGTTCCCGAAACCTGCTGCTTTTGAACGTCGTTCAGGAATATTAGAAGCGCTTAGCCAAGTTATTCGATGTAGGTGAACTCCTCCACTCATACAACCCAGAGTGCAATCTCAGACCTAAACCTTACTTCTAAGGACGCCGTGATCCCAATGTTGCACGAGGTTTTAAACGGCCCATAGTCGTAAAATCCGTGCAACATTGGTTTTTAAAAAAAAAATCAACAGCATTCTCTGAAACGTTACATTTTTGACTGGCAGTTTATTATTAGATACAATATTTTAAAATGGACTGTTTAACGCCACAAAAGATGGGGGTTACTCAAAAGACTGCAATCAGCACCAATGGCTACACTAGTATGTACTGGAAATTACAAAAGGGAATCGCTAGCACCAAACTGCAGAGGTTCTTTACAAGGTTTGATACACGGGTTATTTGCATCTCAATCTCTCTCACCTTTAAGGAAATAGATCCTGGCTGTTGATGTGACAGCGGCTAAGGTGCTTATCGCGATCTGCGCAGTGCCGTCCTTGCTGGGTCTCGGACTCTGCGATGTTCTCTCGTCCAGGATCACCACGGTGGACACCCTGCCCTCCCGGAGGCGGGCTCTGGCTCTCTCGTCCGGGATGACGAACTGCAAGGGCACGGAGCCCCCTCTCGACCTGCGGACCACCACCGAGTTCAGGTTCACGCTGTACGAGCCATGTACGTGGGAGGCCGCGAAGGACAGGAAGGGTCTGCAATCCAGGATCAGGCTCCTACCCGTTTGCTTCCGAATAAATTTCTTTAAGCGCTGGCCGTCAATGCCCGAAACCGTCATGCTTAAATGTTTTTTTGCTTTGGAGGGGAGAGGTTGGGTTTGGGGGGGTTATGAAAAAAAAACTTCCCCCGTTTTCAGTTGCGAGGGTGATATTTTCTCCGCTCGCGGGCGCGCTGTGTATCAGTCTGGTGAGGGTGATCCCCGGGCGGCCTTTATATAGGCGGGGGGGGGGGCGGAGACTGCCGGTCTGACGTAGATGCCCATATACGGGCCGTGACGTCACGGGGACTCCTTATAGGGATTGTGACGCGGCGGCGATTCCCATATTTGGAGCCCAGGTCGCCGCCCGACAACCACGCCCCCCCCACCCCCTTTCGCTGGAAGGCCGGGAGGAAGTGGTGAGCGTTACTCATTGGGGGCAGCAGTCAAGACGTAAAAGGGAGATTGAGATGCTCGTGAAGAATGGGAGCCTCCCCCTGTGTGTGTGTGTATTGGAGGGGGGAGTCAAGTGGGTGTTTAAAAAAAAAATCATACCTTGTGGGTGGTGAGTGAGATTAACCCCCACCCCCAGGTTCCAGGGCATCTGTCTGTCTTCTTTTACCTCCCTGCACAACATATTTGATATAGATATATGATTAAAATGTCCAAACAACACCCCCCCCCCCCCCCCCCCAGTAAACACCCAGGCATTCTGATCCCATCCAGCCTTAGACTGTTCTGTCCTTATTCCACATTTCCACCGACAGCAGTATTTTGCCTCTGGAAATATGGATAGTATGTTTGCTGTTCTGCCACCCATAAGCGGGTCACCGCGGTGAGTCAGGAGTACATCGATATTGGAGATTATAAATCCTGTTCGACACACTGGCGGCTTTGTCCCCCCCCCCCCCCCGTTTCTCAGTGGGGATGGGACCTGGGCAGTGATACATTCACTGGTGACTATTTACCACCCCTATCTCGCCTACTGCCATTTGAGAGAGTGGGCCAGCGTTCGCATTCCTTGGCAGCGATTTCTTGGTTTGGTGTTGGAGGCGGGTCCGGAGGCGAGGGAGCCGCAGAGAGCGCGGAATCTGCTCCTGACCACATGGAATGAAACCTCTGCTTCTCTGCCCACCCCCGCACTGAGTGCGGAGGGGCCCCAATGAAGTCACCGTTCGCCCATCTGGTCAGTGTTTGCGTCAGTGGTGTCTGTGCTGTGATATGCACTGATGCCCCAGACAGAAAATAAGAGTTGTACACTGAATGGAATTTCATGGAAACATTAGGTGTCACTTGCGCCATGTGGCAGTCTCTCATGGACAACATGGGCAGCTGGTGATGCCAGGTGGGGATCTCATGCTTGCCAGTACGTTCCCACCTCTGGGCCATTCTGAAAGTGGATAGCTGGGAGAGGATTGGTGATGGCAAGCCAATTAAAGACCCAAAATGTCTAGTAAGGGCACCCCATTGTGGCAGGAAGATTGTGACACATGGCGAGGGGATGGAGGCAGCCTCTCAGCAGCACTCAGGTGAGAGGTAGTGCTTCATCCTGTTAGGACCCCCACAAACCGCCATGGTCACTGGGCTGGAGCCACACCTTGAGATACCATCCCATTCTCCCCCGCCCCCCCCCCCCCCCCCCACATCAGCAGTTCTGACTTTGAGTTGTGGTGCTGTCGATCTGTCTCCTCTTCGAGGGCCTTCCTGATGGCCTTCCAGCTTCGGGAGTCTATCCACCATCTTAAATTGGACAGCAAGCGTGCTGCATGACCCACTAATTGGACAATTCCATTCCTCCAACATCAGAGTCCCAACACCAATACAAAACTGGTGGCATAGTGGCATTAACCCAGAGACCTGGGGGAATGCTCTGTGGACCTGGGTTTGAATCCCAACATGGCAGATGGTTGAAATTTGAATTAATTGAAAATCTGGAATATTTTTTAGTTTTATTCTTTTCTCAGAGTTACAAAGCCAAAGCGCAGAGTGGAGAGGGGCAAACCCCTAATCCATCTCCTTGCTTGTTCCAAAAGAAATTCGAATTGAATCCAATTCATGGCCCCCACAAGAAAGGCATACCAGATCCAGGCATGACACCTGATCTCATGCTTGATCTTACCCAAAAGGTCGCGAAGCTATGAAAATCTGCAACGGACCCACAACTATGTGGTTGACTCTTAGATGCCCCCCCCGGAATGGCCTAGCAAACCACTCAGTTCAAGGGCAGTTAGGGAAGGGCAATAAATGTTGGCCCAGCCAAGGGTATCCACATTTCCTGAACAGATTAGAACAATGAAAGGCTGTAATGTGGCTGGAGTGCAGAAGAGAATAGTCAGAAATTATCAAGTAAGATGACCCATTGATGTGGGAAAGCTGGATTTGTTGTTTATTTTGCGCTCTTCTGAAGAGATAAGTTGTACTGTTGAACATAACTGCTTTTTCGTCTGTTCGCCTTACTGTGCAATAAAGCAGTTATTGATTAATATCATCAAGTGTTTGTTCAGTCTGCCTTCAAGGAGATTAAACGCATGGAAGACACTAAAATCCATTGTTAAATCCCTGGGTTACTCTGTTATTCAAGTTGATATCGGGCAGCATGAGGTTTAGCTAAAAGATATGACACCCAAACCGATTACAGGAGTGATTGATGTCACTGATGTTAAGGCTGATCAAATTTGAAACATCCTCCAACTGAAGAAAACCACAATGCTGTAACGATAAGGTAAGGAAAGTAAATTAAACTGGGCAATCACAGAAAAATATCCAGCTGCAATGGCTACTTCTCTGAATTAGACACTAGAGTTGAGACAAGCCTATTGTACCTGCCAAACTACAGCAAGTCCACAATGTACTGCAAAAAGACAATTTGAACACAAAACAGTCTTAACAAAAAAGGGCACGACAGAAGTTTACACTTGCTTGAAGTGTGCTTTTCCTGGTAACTATTACCCAGTAATCAAAACAGTGCTGGAAGACCATGTCATTTCTAAGTGTTTCCCGGTGCTGGGTCTGAAATGAAAATGAAAATCGCTTATTGTCACAAGTAGGCTTCAATGAAGTTACTGTGAAAAGCCCCCAGTCCCCACATTCCGGCACCTGTTCGGGGAGGCTGATACGGGAATTGAAGCGTGCTGCTGGCCTGCCTTGGTCTGCTTTCAAAGCCAGCGATTTAGCTGTGTGCTAACCAGCCCCAGATTCTGCCAGAATCTTCCTAGAGGGCTGATACCTCTTTAAGCAAACATTACAATTTGTACATAAACAGACACTACTTGAGGACTGGAATGCAAATTATTAATACCATTATGTGGTCAGGATGGTTGTACTGTACTGACAATGAAGCCACACCTAAATGTTAATTGATCTTCTTCAGATGCTGATTCACCTGCTGTGCATTTCTCTGTTTAATCTCTTACACATTGTCAGCCCAGTGCAGTAACTTGCTTTTAGGGAGCTCTGAGGTTTTCAAAACTCATTCAGAGTAAATGAATGACTACACTGTGACTGCGTCACTTTGCCTAATTCAGTTAAGGTAGATTATATCAGGGCAGACTGATGTCTTTCCATTAAAGTGATTGCAAGGAAAGTTCTGATAATTGCTACAAGTAACTGATTAACATTTTAGAGCCATGTGTAATTGTACATTCAGTAGTGCTGGTCACGTCCAAATCTCAAAGTGTAGCTAATCTGCTGGTGACTGGTGCCACTGCAGGACTGGCATTCTAATAACAGGAGCTGCCCATGCAATGGCAGAAGGAGGGCTACTCTAGCAGATAACAGTCTACAGAGGTGATATCACCAAACAATTAGAAGGCCCTTAAAAGGTTCCACTGTTTGGTTAGAGTCTTTTTGGTCAAAGTGCAGTTCAATGCACCCGATCACTTGTATTCTTCATTTTCAGACCATTAATTTTAACTGAACAGTTAACTGAGAACATCAACATGCCTGATTCAATATTTACTAAAACTAATGGTCAATATAAGGAGCACCCTAAAGTGGACACAATGTCCTCTTCAATCCATTCTCCATACTACGAACGGAACTGTACAAAAGATATACTTGGAGGTTGAATCTGGTGATATGATCGGTGAGAAATTGTAAACTCTTCCATTAACTCTTCGGCTCCGGTCATGTCCAGAGAAACTCCAGTCCCCACAGTTTCTTTACATTGCAGCTCATACACTGGGACACAAAAACAAACACGAAAACAAACCATTAAAAAAAAAATTATAGTATATCATCACTAAGGCATCACGAGTAGCTTATATACTATTAATCCAGAAGGACACAAATTAGTATCTAAAATACTATAATGAGGATATATTGCACTGCCTGAAATGCCATCTTTCAGAAACGTCTGCCCATTCAGGTGGTTGGAAAGATTTTCTGGCACCATTTCAAAGACAAGGAACAAAGAAAAGTACAGCACAGGAACAGGCCCTTCGGCCCTCCAAGCCTGCGCCGACCATGCTGCCCGTGTAACCTAAAACCTTCTACACTTCCAGGTCCGTATCACGCTATTCCCATCCTATTCATGTATTTGTCAAGCTGCCCCTTAAACGCCACTATCGTACCTTCCAGCACCTCCTCTGGCAGCGAGTTCCAGGCACCCACTACCCTCTGTGTAAAAACCTTCCCTCGCACGTCTCCTCTAAACTTTGCCCTTCGCATCTTAAACCTATGTCCCCTAGTAATTGACTCTTCCACCCTGGGATAAAGCTTCTGACTATCCACTCTCTCCATGCCCCTCATAATTTTGTATCCTTCTATCAGGTCGCCCCTCAACTTCTATGGTTCCTGTGAGAACAAATCAAATTTATCCAACCTCTCCTCATAACGAATGCCCTCCATACCAGGCAACATCCTGGTAAACCTCTTCTATACCCTTTCCAAAGTCTCCACACCTTTCTGGTAGTGTGACCCAACTAAGATTCTATTCAGCTACAGCATGACTTGCCAATTTTTATACTCAATGCACCTGCCGATGAAGGCAAGCATGCTTTATGCCTTCTTGACTACTTTCTCCACCTGCGTTGTCACTTTCAGTGACGGTGGACCTTTAAATCTAGATCCCTCTGCTTGTCAATGCTCTTAAGGGTTCTGCCATTTACTGTAGATTTCCAACCTATATTAGATCTTCCAAAATGCAGTACCTCACATTTGTCCGGATTAAACTCCATCTGTCATCCCTCTGCCCAAGTCTGCAACCGATATATATCCTGCTGTGTCCTCTGACAGTTCTCATCACTATCCGCAATTCCACCAACCTTTGTGTCGTCCGCAAACTCACTAATCAGACCAGTTACATTTTTGTCCATGTCATTTATATATATTACAAACAAAGGTCCCAGCACTGATCCCTGTGGAACACCACTACTCACAGCCCTCCAATCAGAAAAGCACCATTCCATTGCTACACATTTATGAGGGGGGGTGTGTGTGTGTGTGTGTGTGTGTGTGTGTGTGTGTATATATATATATATATATATATATATAGCAGCAGTCCTCTCTTGCTGCTCAGTCCTCTCTAGCTGGTTCCATACTGGCCAGCTCTATTTATGCAGGGACTCTGCTAATGATTTCTCCGCCCCCCTCATTGGGGAAGCTCATACTCCCTAAGGATTGTGGGATTGCCATTAGTCCCCAGCCAGTAGTAATCAGGCTGGTTATCACATCCCCCCCCCCCCCCCCCCCCCCCCCCCCCCCCACCCAAGTCCAAGGAATCCACCGAAGACCCTGGCAAAGGAGGGCATCGGATTTGTTTTGCCGCAGGCCGGACACCATTTACATGAGGCGCTGGATCGGGAGGCGTGTAACGAGACAGAGTACGGCGCTTCCGTGATGAATGGCGTAATGGTTGTACATCCACGGCCCGTGGGACCAAGGACTCTCCCTCTGAGGCGTCCTGTGTCTCCCATCTCGGAGTCGGAGTCCACTGGCTCAGTCATCTCGGCGTCCCTATCTCCACGCGGTTCTGCAATGACCTGCACAGGCCTTGAGTGCAGCGCCAGAGGAAGATCTTGAGGAATGTGTCTGGTCTCTGCAGCTGTAGACTTGAGCTCTGGGGGCAGGGAATCTTTGGAAGCAACGGTCTTCTGGACCGAATGTGGTCTACATGCTTGCGCTGGAGACGACCCTGGGCTTGCACCTGGTAAGAGATGGGCCTGGTCGGCGATAGATAACGGCAGGGACCCACTGGGTACCACCAGCAAAATTTTGAACGAACACTGGGTCACCAGGCGAAAATGCCGAATCGGCCGATGCCGAGAAAGGCCATGTCCCTACCATTCTTGAATGTGGCGTACTTTTGTGCCAATATCCGGGAAAACCATGGTCAGGCGGGTGCGAAGTCTCTGGCCCATTAGGAGTTCCGCGGGAGCTACCCCAGTCACCACATGTGAAGTGGTCCTGTATGAAAACAAAAAAACGAGCCAATCTCGTGTCCATAGACATGGAAGACTGCTTCTTTCGGCCCCGTTTGAATGTCTGCACTGCGCGCTCCGCCAACCCATTGGAAGCTGGGTGGTATGGAGCGGTGCGGATATGGCGTATGCTGTTCAGCTTCATGAGCCTCGCAAACCCATCACTTGTGAACAGAGTGCCATTGTCCGTGACCAGCACCTCGGGGAGGCCATGCGTACTGAAAGACAAACGCATCTTCTCGATTGTTGCGCAGGATGTTGTGCATCTTATGCACCTCTAACCATTTAGACTGGGCATCGATTAATAGAAGGAACATAGATCCTTGAAAAGGGCCGGCAAAATCCGCATGCAAACGCGCCCAAGGCCGCCCTGGCCATTCCCAGCGATGTAGGGGCGCGGCCGGCGGAAGCTTCTGACGCTCCTGGCAAATGGAGTAGTTTTGGGCCACCTTCTCAATGTCGGTGTCGAGGCCTGGCCACCAGACATAACTCCGAGCCAACATTTTCATTTTGGTCACACCCGGATGCCCATTGTGCAAGTCCTTTAGTATCAGCTCCTGGCCTTTTTCCGGGACAATCACATGTGTCCCCCACAAGAGGATACCGTCTTCCACGCTAAATTCTGACAGCTTGGAGGAAAATGCCCGCAACTCGCCTGGGAGCTGTCTATGCTGCCCACCATATAGGACTATGTGCCGAACCTTTGACAGGACTGGCTGCGTCTGGGTCCACTCATGGATCTGTGATGCCGTGACAGGCAAGGTGTCCATAAAATTTAGAGTTGCAACCACCTCACCGGTCGTGGGGGTCGACATGGAGCCGGCCAACAAAGGCAATTGGCTCAGTGCATTGGCATTCGCTATCTGGGTCCCTGATTTGTGCTCCAGAGAATATTTGTAGGCAGCGAGCAACAAAGCCCAGCGCTGGATCCGTGCGGAAGCAATGGGCGGTATTGGCTTATCCTCTCGGAAAAGTCCCAGCAGAGGCTTATGATCAGTCACAATAGTGAAGTGGTAGCCATACACATACTGGTGGGAGCGTTTTACCGCAAAGACCACTGCCAGGCCCTCATTCTCGATCTGCGCGTATTTCCTTTCCACTGCAGTCAACGTGCGGGAGGCGAAAGCTATCGGTCCGCTCGGCCCTGTTCTCCATCTTGTGGGACAGGATGGCCCCAATACCATACGGAGATGCATCACATGTGACGAGCAAAGGCTTTCCAGGATCATAGTGGGTTAATAACCCAGACGACGACAATTGTTGTTTTACCCGCCGGAAAGCGGTTTCTTGCGGCTGACCCCAAACCCAGGTGTGAATCTTCTTTAACAGAAGGTGCAACGAGGCCAGCGTAATTGCCAGATTGGGGAGGAACTTCCCGTAATAGTTTACGAGGCCGAGAAAAGAACAAAGATGCAAAGTGTCAGTCGGGGCGGGGGCCTGTTGAATTGCGCGCACCTTCTCTGCGACGGGGTGCAAACCTTCGCGGTCCACCTGATAACCCAGGTAGACTACTTCCTTCGCCTGAAAGACGCTCTTTGTACGACGTAAACGGACTCCAGCCTCTGAAAAGCGTCTAAGGACAACCTCCAAATTTCCAAATGTTCCTGCTCCGACGTCCCTGTAATCAAAACGTCGTCTAAGTAGACAGCGGCACGCGGTAAACCTCTCAAGATGCTCTCCATGATGCGTTGAAAGATAGCGCAGGCAGAGGATACCCCAAAGGGCAACCGTGTACATTCATACAGGCCCTGGTGTGTATTAATAGTTACATATGGCTGGGAGGCAGGGTCCAGCTCCAACTGTAGGTAGGCGTGACTCATATCTAATTTTGTGAACCAGAGTCCGCCTGCAAGCTTCGCGTAGAGATCTTCTATGCGAGGCATTGGATATTGGTCGAGCCGGGAAGCCAGATTCACTGTAAGTTTATAGTCGCCGTACAAGCGAACTGTGGCATCTGGCTTTATTACAGGTACAATTGGCGCTGCCCAGTCAGCAAAAACGGACGGGCCTGCTAATACCCAAGGCGTAAGGCACTGGGCATGCCCGGAACTAGCGCGGCGTGGCTCCTGTTTCGACTTGGGTTACGGCCCCTTTTATTTTCCCCACACCGGGTTGGAATACATCTGGGTACCGTCCTAGTACCTTCGTCAACCCTCCAGAACCTGTTTGGAGGATGTACTGTCACTGCAGCCGCAAATGACGCAACCAGTCCCGACCCAACAGGCTGGGCCCATGGCCACGCACCACGATAAGTGGGAAATGCCCCTCCTGGCATCCATAAACAACAGGGATTGTAGATCCTGCAATGTACAATGGTTCCCTCATATGGGTGGCCAACCTGGCCTGTGTATTTGTTAATGTAAGAGTCTGTATACCCTCTTTGAGGTAGTCGAATGTCCTCTGGGCAATCACGGAAACCGCTGCACCAGTGTCCAACTCCATCGCAAGCAGGTGGCCATTGACCCGTACTGTCACCTTAATGGGGGCCACATGGGTAGCTGCCACACAATGCAGCTGCAGGCAGTCATCCTCCGTCTCCATGTCCTCAGGAGTAGTCCCCGCAGGTTCATCCAAATGGAAGGTACGGCCCCTGCGATGGCCCCAGTTTCTGTCGGAACAACGGCACCTCTGGTGCCCCCAGGACCGGCATCCATGACGGGGTCGGCGCCCACAAGTCCAACACTGACATGGCTCCTCATCCATCGGTTCTGGAGAAGGCTCCCTTCGGGGAGGCACGTCCTGCAGCCACTAGCGTTGATCCGGACGCCGCCCCGCCCAAGGTACTGCAGTGGTGTGGGGAGACGGTTTTGGGCGGAAGGAGTTGCACCCCAAGGCGTACACCTCCATTCCCTGTAGCTCCTGAACTCCCCGTTCTGTGCTCTCTCGGGACAATACTATCTGATTGGCCTGTTGAAAAGTCAATGTTGGCTCAGCTAACAAATTTCTCTGGGTGGCTGCGTTGTTAATACCGCAAACCAAACGGTCGCGTAACATTTCTGACAAGGTCTCACCATAGTCACAGTACTCCGCAATCCTGCGTAGCCTGGATAGAAACTCTGCAAGGGATTCTCCTGGGATCCTCTCAGCGGTATTAAACCGGTAACGCTGGACTATAGTGGACGGGGTTGGGTTAAAATGTTGCCCCACTAAGGTCACAAGTTCATCAAACGTCTTGGTGTCCGGCGCAGCTGGGTACGTAAGGCTCCTAATCACCCCAAACGTATGCGGGCCGCAGGTGGTGAGCAAAATGACCACTGGTGCTCGTTTCTGGTGATGTTGTTTGCCCGGAAATAGTAACGCATCCGTTGTGCGTACCGGTTCCAACTTTCCAGCGCAGCATCAAAGACATCCAAACGTCCATAAACAGGCATGGTGTAACAGAAAACAAACTTCCAACCTGTACCCAACAAAAATCCAGGGAGGTGGCTTCAGCAGCATGGACAGCTATCCACTTTAACTCTCATCGCCAGTTTTGTGAGGGCTATGAAGAATCCAGCATGAGTTTGTAGAATAGAAAGAAATAACATTTATTTACAATTACATACATATACAACAGCAGCAGCAGTACTCTCTTGCTGCTCAATCCTCTCTAGCTGGTTCCATACTGGCCAGCTCTATTTATGCAGGGACTCTGCTAATGATTTCTCCGTCCCCCTCATTTGGGAAGCTCCTACTCCCTAAGGATTGTGGGATTGCCATTAGTCCTCAGCCAGTGGTAAGCAGGCAGGTTATAACATACCCTCTGTCTTCTATGACAGAGCCATCTTGCCAGCTCACCTCTGAACCCATGTGATGTCACCTTCTGTACCAGTCTGCCATGAGGGGCCTTGTTAAAGGCCTTACTGAGGTCCATGTAGACAACATCCACTGCCCTACATTCATCATCATCTTCATCACTTCCTTGAAAAGCTCGATCAAGCTTGTGCGACAAGACATCCCCTTCACAAAACCATGCTGCCTGTCGCTAATATGTTCACTTGCTTCCAAATGGGAGTAATTCCTATTTCAAAGAATCCGCTCCAATAATTTCCCTACCACTGACATAAGGATCACCGGTTTGTAATTTCCTGGATTATCCTTGTTAGCCTTCTTAAACTAAGGATCAAAATTAGCTATTCTCCAGTCCTTTGGGACCTCACCTGTACCCAGTGAGGATACAAAGCGGAGAATTCTCAAGACCTACTGAGTTGAGGACTATCTCAACAGATCAGTCTTGATCTCACTGAATGGCAGAGCAGACTCAATAGGCTGACTGGCCTACTTCTGCTCCTATGTCTTCTGGACCTACGGTCAAACCAATATATACCAGTCAGCCGACAAGACTAAGAATAGGCAATTTGATCATTTTCACATTGCCGTTTATGCAAGCTACTGTGTCCAAATATGGCACCAATGGTTTTGAGAATTCAACATTGATTACACTTCAAAAATACTCAATTCGCTGTAAAGTGCTTTGGAATGTCCTGAGGTCATAAAAGCATTAGGATCCCAGACGGGAAACCCAAAAATGTGCACTTTGTAAAACTGTGAGGAAAGGATACTTCGCCCACGAGTGAGGACGCTGACCAAGATGTATCTTATTTTACACAAACTTTAATTTAAACACAGAATCAATTACATTAGTAACAAAGTAACAGCTTTACAGTTAACAGTTCCAACAATTCTCAAAGAAAAGGAAAAACGTTACCTTACTCTCTACACCTCCAACTATATATATTTACCAACTAAGTAAACCAATCTAGTTCGCAAACCACAGATCAATAAAGTTAGTGAATTTCAGTCTTTCTTTCTCAACTTTTAACGTTCCATTTTCCTCACATCTCAAAGTCGTGATAAAGCATTTGCAAAAACGTTTTCCCTTCTTGCTACATGCAAAGTTTTCAAGTTAAATGGTTCTAGCAATAAACTCCATCTAAACAGTCTTGCATTTTGATCTTTAAACTTCTCCAGAAACTTCAATGGATTATGGTCTGAATAAACAATTGTCTCTGATGAATTATTATCAACAATGTTGCAACGTCAATACCAAACTCAACGCCTCCTTCTCTTTTTAAAAAATATTTTTATTCTCCTTTTCCCACATTTTCTCCCAAATTTACACCCAACGGGCTGCACGTGGCACAGTGGTTAGCACCGCTGCCTACGGCGCTGAGGACCCGGGTTCGAATCCCGGCCCTGGGTCACTGTCCGTGTGGAGTTTGCACATTCTCCCCATGTCTGCGTGGGTTTCACCCCCACAAACCAAAGATGTGCTGACTAGGTGGATTGGCCACGCTAAAGTGCCCCTTAATTGGAAAAAAATAATAATTGGGTACTCTAAATTTAGAAAACAAATTACACCCAACAATAAGCAATAATCAGTAACGAATGCAATGTCAATCCCCATCTCAATAACAACAATCCCATCCCAAACCCCCAAACATTAGCCGCATGTTAACATAAAGGAATCACCCATAGTCACCATTAACACATACAGCCCCCCTCCCCCCAACTCTCCCAACCCCCCCCTAATGTTCAATGTAATCCAATTCTTGAAAGTGCATAATGAATAACGCCCATGAATTGTAGAACGCCTCCATCCTTCCCTTCAGTTCAAATTGGACCTTCTCAAGTATCAAGAATTCCAACAGGTCCCCCCGCCACACCAGGGCACAGGGTTGAGAGGTTGATCTCCATCCCAACAGGATCTGCCTTTGGGCGATCAACGAGGCGAAGGCTACAACATCTGCCTCCGCATCTGTTTTCAATCCTGGCTGGTCCGACACCCTGAATATGACCTCCCGAGGGCCTGGGTCCAGTTTCACGTGCACCACTAAAAACCTCCTCCAGCTTTGTACAGGGACGCCTCCTTCTCGATGGTCGAATATTAACAATCAGGTGCTTGCTTTTCTCTGTGTAAAGACCGTGGAGAGAACCTTCCAGGAGCCAGCTGAAGCCATGTCTTGTCAGATTAAAATCCTATGGCAAACCACAAAATTACAGACAGACCTGGCTCTCACCATTAATTACTTCATAATGCATTCTTTGGTCTCCTCCCATTGAGATGTTCCATGGATGTTTATACAGGACCAGGCATCGGCCCTCACAAATTAAATACACACTCTAATACCAAAACAATGTTCCATCAACCATCTTCTGTAAACAAGTAAATGGTTAAAAATCAATGATTACTTCACTTTTATGATCCCTTAATCGCAGCTTTAGAAGACATACTGTCTGTATGTATCTGAAACCAGGATTTTTAATAACATTACTGCAACAAATATAAAATATAATACATAACAATTTCCTACATTCATCACCGAATGTGTTGTATTAATGCAAGTTTTTCTGAAATCTGTTTGTATCAGGTTCCTTTGTGAAACCATCTGCTTCATAGAACTTTCTGTTTGAGACAGATTAAATTTTAATGCAATTTAAGAGGCAATTCTACTCTGGCAAATAGTCTGAAATTTTTCAAAATGTCCCTCCAATTGTGTTCAGTTCAATAACACCAATGAATTGACTACAAATGATTTGAGACAGCGTAATTCAAGGATTGATGATGTTATGGAAATGTTGTTCAGAACTTATAGACTACAAATTTGAGGATGCTGAAACTTTTGCAGCCATAAAATTGTTGCAAAAATGGGTACTGTTTAGCACAGGGCTAAATCGCTGGCTTTGAAAGAAGACCAAGGCAGGCCAGCAGCATGGTTCAATTCCCGTACCAGCCTCCCCGAACAGGCGCCGGAATGTGGCGACTAGGGGCTTTTCACAGTAACTTCATTGAAGCCTACTTGTGACAATAAGCGATTTTCATTTCATTTTCATTTCATTTCATTTGCACATTCTGAGTCTGGGCCCATACTAGAAACAAGTGTTAGGCCCTTTACACATGCACATTAGGGAGCCTAATACCTCTTTGACTTCTCCTTTGTAAAACTGATCTTCCCAGAACTCAGATGTATCAAAAAAAACAGTTCTACATGCGGCCTAATCAACAGTGCGAAAAGAGTCCGCAGTGATGTGTTGGGTGTTCTGGATCACATACAGGTCACCAACACTTGAAATAGTGCAACACTATTTTATTGAATCATTAACTATTTAAACTTACTTAGACTGTGGGTTAATACAATACTAGCTTTAACTAAAGACCTTTGCCTTGTCCTAACCAGTCGATGCACTCAGCACATGGTGAATGTCTGTGTTGCAGGCTGTGAGCTCTGTCCTCCTAGCTAGCTGCAACTCGAATGAGCGGGAACTCTGGTGCCCCCTGTCTTTATAGTGTGTGTGCTCTCACTGGTGATTGGCTGCGGTGTTGTGTGTGTTGATTGGTCCCACTGTGTGTCCATCAGTGTGTGTCTGCACCATGATATACTGGTGTATATTATGACACGCAGGATGCTGTTCAACCTTCGAAGATTATAAAACGTGGAAATTAATATTGCTGCTGGCTTCTGTAGTAGCGAGGGGAGGGAAATGAAGAGAGTAATACCCGCGAGGGCGTAGAAGTCATTCCCGCCGTTGCATCATAGAATTTACAAATGGAACACAGACATTTAGCCCCACATACCTGGATTGATACTAGCTCTTCAACCGCATCATTCTATTCCGATCTTATTTGTACCTGTCTCCACCATTGCCTCAGCTGATCTGCTGCTGAAGCCCTCATCCATTCCTCGTCACCTTGAAACCTGACAATTCCAAGATTTTGAACAAGCTTTGGTCTTCGGTCGTGATATCATCTTCTGCGGACTGGTGTCAAAAATGTTTTATTGCTCTTGGTAAGTACCTTGAGATACTACATTTTTAAAATAAAATCTTTTTATTGGCATTTTCAAACTTAGATACATTGCCGTTCGTTTTCATTTGTTGTACAGTCACAAAGGTTCCTTCTTAAGTTTCTCTATTTACAGTCTGTTGCTGTCTGTCTGGCTCAGCCTACAATCCTCCCTATTCCGCCCCCGCCCCCCCCCCCTCCCCCCCCGCCCTCCAGCTCCTCTCTCCTTGACCCCCCTCCCTTTCCCCCTTTTTCACTGCTGTTCCCCATTTTTTCTTGCTGGGTTTTGCTACCTCGCCTTGCTCCCCCACCCCACCACTCCCCGGTCCTCCCTCGCTTTCCTCTTTCTATCTTGTCCTGGTTTTTTTCTCCCTGGCTTCAGCCTATTTATTGATTTATGTGTTGGCCACAAACGGGTCTCGGAACAGACGGGTGAATGGCTCCCATGTTCTGTGGAAGCCCTCTTTCGACCCATGGATAGTGAATTTGATTTTCTCCATTTGGAGAAATTCTGATAGGTCGGACGGCCAGTCTGCAGCTTTAGGTGGTGCTGCTGATCGCCAACCAAGCAGGATTCTACAGCGGGCGATCAGGGAGGCAAAGGCAAGGGCGTCCTCCCCATGAAGAGATCTGGCTGGTTTGATACCCCGAAGACCACCACTTTCGGGCATGGCTCCACCCTCATCCCCACCACTTTGGACATTGCCTCGAAGATGGCTGCCCAGTACCCAGCAAGTCTGGGGCAAGACCAGAACATGTGGGTGTGGTTGGCCGGGCCTCCTTGGCACCGTTCACATCTATCCTCCACCTCCGGGAAGAACCTGCTCATTTGGGTTCTGGTCAAGTGGGCTCCATGTACCAGAGATACTACATTAAAGGTGCTATGTACTTGTTGTTGTCCTGGCCGGCCTCCTTGCAAACTCTATAAATATGAGCTCACCCAAAACTCAGCATCTGTCAACTTTGTGCTCGCCCACCTACATTGGTCTGGCAATATGACCTGGTGTTAATATTCTCATCTCACTTTCAACCCCCTCCGTGGCTTCACCCTTCCTAATCTCTGCGACCTCCTCTAGCCCTGCAATCCTCTGAGATCTCTATGTTCCTCAATTGTAGCCCTTTGTGCATCCCCAAGTTTTGACCAGATGCCTTGGATCCTGAGCTCTGGATCCCACCACCTTGCTTTCCGCCTTTAAGACACTCCCTAATACCTAACTCTTTGACCTAGCTTTTTCCATTGGTTCCAATATCTCGTGTGGCCTGGTGTCAGAATTTGTTTGATAGAGCTCCTTTGAAGACCCTTGAGAAGTCTTAATTCTCTGAAGATGCTAAATAAATGAACGTTGTAGTTGTTTGTTACAATTGGATGTCTATCTTTGTCAAATGATTATTCACTTCCTTTTGATAGATGTCTCAATAGCCTCTTGTAAACGTATTTTACATCCCAAGAATCCATTGGCTGAAAAGAATCTTGAAAACTGTGCCTATTTCCCATTATTGTAAGTTTCAGTTCCTTGGGCGCAATTCTCCCATCGGGAGACTAAGTGCCGACGCCGGAGTGAAAACCGGAGTGTTTCACTCCGGCGTCTCCCCGGGGGGCTAGGTACGGCGCCGCGTCATTTACACGTGCTGGGCCTTGGCGCCGCGTAAAAGCGGCGCCGCGTAAATGACACGGCCGGCGCTGCATAAATGACATCATCTGCGCATGCGCGGTTGTCGTCCTCCCCTCGGCCGCCCCGCAAGAAGATGTCGGATGGATCGTGCGGGGCAGCAGAGGAAAGGAGGTCCTCCTTCAGAGAGGCCAGCCCGCCGATTGGTGGGCACCGATCGCGGGCCAGGCCCCTTTTGAGTCCCCCCCCCCGGTGCAGGAACCCCCCTCCCCCAGGCCGCCCCCCCAAGTGTTCCCGCCCTGTTCCTGCTTGCAGCGACCAGGTGTGGACGGCGCTGGTGGGAAGCCGTCCTATTGGGCAGGCCGCTCGGCCCATCCGAGCCGGAGAATCGCGCTCGCCCGTTACAAACAGCAAGTGGCGATTCTCTGAGCGGCCAGCCGTGATTCTCGCCGCGCCGGTTTGGGGGGACTGGGAGAATCGCGTGCGGGTGCCGGGGCGGTGTGGCGGGACTCGCGCCCCGGCGATTCTCCCACCCGGCGTGAGGGGGGGGGGGGGGGCAGAATTCCGCCCCCTGTTACTGATTCACTAACCAGTGGAAACAAGCCGCCATCACTCAACCTCTTTAAAAGCCACAATAGATTCCATGAAAGCTTCCACCAACTAAAGTCTTTCTTCTTGATTATAACCATGGGGCGGCATGGTGGCATAGTGGTTAGCACTGCTGCCTCACAGCACCAGGGACAAGAGTTCGATTCTGGCCTCAGATAACTGGCCTGTGTGGAGTTTGCACATTCACCCTGTGTCTGCGTGGGTTTCCTCCGGGTGCTCCGGTTTCCTCCCACAGTTCAAAGATGTGCGGGTTAGGTGGATTGGCTATGCTAAAATTGCCCGCAGTGTCCAAAAGTGAGGTGGGGTTATGGGGAATGGGGGGGGTGGGCCTAGTTAGGGTGCTCTTTCAGAGGGTCAGTGTAGACTCGATGGGCTGAATGGCCTTTTTCTGCTCTGTAGAGATTCTATTCTGTCGGTTGTGTCCCATGTTTTTCTTCTGAGGTCCTCAGAAGACAAACACAGGACACAACCGACAGAGTACCCTTCGTCGTCCAGTACTTCCCCGGAGCGGAGAAACTACGTCATCTTCTTCACAGCCTTCAACACGTCATTGATGACGATGAACATCTTGCCAAGGTCATCCCCACACCCCCACTACTTGCCTTCAAACAACCGCGCAACCTCAAACGAACCATTGTTTGCAGCAAACTACCCAGTCTTCAGAACAGTGACCACGACGCCACACAACCCTGTCATGGCAATCTCTGCAAGACGTGCCAGATCATCGACATGGATACCACTATTACACGTGAGAACACCACCCACCAGGTACGCGGTACATACTCGTGCGACTCGGCCAACGTTGTCTACCTCATACGCTGCAGGAAAGGATGTCCCGAAGCGTGGTACATTGGCGAGACCATGCAGACGCTGCGACAACGAATGAACGGACATCGCGCAACAATCACCAGGCAGGAATGTTCCCTTCCAGTCGGGGAACACTTCAGCAGTCAAGGGCATTCAGCCTCTGATCTCCGGGTAAGCGTTCTCCAAGGCGGCCTTCAGGACCCGCGACAACGCAGAATCGCCGAGCAGAAACTTATAGCCAAGTTCCGCACACATGAGTGCGGCCTCAACCGGGACCTGGGATTCATGTCGCATTACATTCATCCCCCACCATCTGGCCTGCGAAATCCTACCAACTGTCCTGGCTTGGTACAATTCACACCTCTTTAACCTGGGGTTACCCCATCTCTGGATCTGTAAAGATTTAATCACCTGCTAATGCTCGCATTCCAAGCATTGTTTGGCATCTTTGAATTTGTCTATATATGTGTTTCTGGAACAGACCTCTTCATTCACCTGAGGAAGGAGCAGCGCTCCGAAAGCTAGTGACATCGAAACAAACCTGTTGGACTTTAACCTGGTGTTGTAAGACTTCGTACTGTGCTCACCCCAGTCCAACGCCGGCATCTCCACATTAAAGATTATTAAGGTACACCTGACCCTGCTCGCTGCCTCTTAGGTGCCTTTCAGTCTGTTATATTCCTGAATTGCCTAAATCTTTTGCAGAAAACCCTTTATGCGTCACCTTTTAAACACATTCTGAAAATCAATATTTATCCTTCACCACGTACTGTTTAATTGTATATGAATCATTCAAGTTAAATTAGTCATGCACAGCTTGTCTTCTTTCGATCGGTGATGGCTCCCTTCATGCTCTTCCAATGGTTGACTAATTTTACCTTTATCATTTTCTCTGGGGAACAGGGCAGTGACACGGGCAGGAAAATGGCGTCATTAGCTTTGATCGACCTGCTCCAATTTCCACTGAGGCCCACCACATGGGTGGCTGGAGCATGTGCCCGAAACAAGCAGCAGGCCTCCTTCGCGTGCAATTCAGGGTCCTAATGATGTCATTAGAACACCAGTCGCAATTTGAAGGGGCACATGGATGGGGGAGCTTGCCACACAAATGTTCCGTCCAGGTTCCGCTCAGGAAACAGTCAGATAAATGTTTTTTTTAAAAATGTTTTTACCAAAGTTTTCAATTTCACAAAATCTTACATTTTTAAAAATAAAACCCCTGAAAAATCAAAAAGAAAATAAATACAGAAGAGAACACAATCACACACACTCCAACGCCACTCCACCCCTCCCCAACCCCCTTCCTTCCCCACCACAGCAACTGACGGTGATTAATTCCTTGAAATAAGTAATAAAAGGTCGCCATCTGCAGTAGAGCCCTTTGACCGATCCCCTCACAGTGTGCTTAACCGAGGTATAAAAATTCCATTAGATCCCCTAACCTTGCCGGGACACTTGGTAGGTCACCCCGGGCGATCAACGAGGCGAAGGCAAGTGATGTGTTGGGTACTCTGCTACACAGACGAACCAACATGGTTGCGAATGATACAACTCAGTTTTATTGCTAACATTTATTTACAGTGGTAAACTGGTTACCGAGGTTCGATCATAACCCTAGAATCTGTGGACCTATTCCTAATACTATCTTGTAGTGGCACTCAGCACATGGTGGATGTCTGAGTGGCTTGCTATGAGCTCTGTGCCCTGAGCTGTCTCCTGCTGGAGTGCTCAGGAAGTGTCGTGGTCCCTGTTTTGTACTGTGTATGCTCTTGCCTGTGATTGGCTGTGGTGTTGTGTGTGTTGATTGGTCCGTTGATCTGTCCATCAGTATGTATGTGCTATGATGTTTACCTGAATATCATGACATCCCCCCTTTTGTACAAGAACATGTGCCTATGTGGTTATAAATAGAGATGTGTACTTAGTGCAGCTGAATGTGTGTGTGTGCAATATCTACAGCATGTACATGGGGCTAAACTATATACAAGGGGCGATGTCGGGTGCGACATAACAACGAGGTTGTACCATAAACAAAGAACGGGGAAATGTTGAACGACAAAAATGAACTCCTGTAACGACAAGGAAGAACAGAAACATATTAACACCGTGGTATTATGAGTTCAATGTACAAACAGGCTCATAAGACCAGTCTAGTAGGTGGGTGACAAATTCGGGTTGACCATTAGGGTGGCACACCATTCATCACCCGGATTGACAGTGTTCACTTGCAACGGCTGGTGGGTCCTGCCTGGAGACATCTGGTTCCCATCAATGACCGCAACACGGAAGGCACCCTGGTCATCTGTGTCACTGGTCTGGATATCGTCTGGACACGACTCGTAGTAAGGAGGCTGAATGGTCCGCACGTCCCTGAGAGGTTGTCGGAATTGGGGAACATTCGCAGGTTGAGCTGCTCGACAGCAGGCAGCGTAGTGGCCCATCTTGTCACAGTGGAGGCATTGTCGGTTTCTTGCGGGACATTGCTGCTTTAAATGTGCGGCTCCGCAGTTGCCGCATGTCGTGACGTCATGGCGTTCGTTGCGCCACCGTGCATGCGCAGTTTGGTCTTGCGTCGAGCGCACCTGCGCATCACGTCCCTCTGTGTCGACGTCGTTTTTGGCACGCACAAACGCGGGAGGCCTCGAAAAGCGCTCAAAATGGCCGCCCTCGTCCGGGCCACGGGCCGGGAGGAACTTGATCGCCTGGACCCGTTCGGCCTCGTAGGGCGCCTGCCTCGCCAATCCGGCCGCGTAGGACCCCCGCCGGGCCGATTCGGCCACTTGAAATTGGGAGTAGCGGCTAGTCGCGTTTTCACGCAGGACACAGGCTTCGATTGCGGAGGCTAGGGTGAGGCCTTTTATTTTTAAGAGCTGCTGGAGTAGGGTGCCCGAGGTGACCCCAAAAACAACCTGGTCCCGAATCATTGAATCGGAGGTGGTGTCGTAACCGCAGGACTGCGCGAGGATACGGAGGTGCGTAAGGAAGGATTGAAAGGGCTCATCCTTACCCTGCAGGCGCTGCTGGAAGAGAAACCTCTCGAAACTCTCATTGACCTTGACGTTGAAGTGTTGGTCAAGTTTGAGAAAGACCGTCTTGTACTTGGTCTTGTCCTCACCTTCTGCGAACACCAGGGAGTTGTAGACATGGATGGCGTGTTGACCTGCCGTAGAGAGGAGGATGGCGATCTTTCTGGTGTCCGAAGCGCTCTCCTTTTCGTTGGCTTCCAGAAAGAGCTGGAAGCGCTGATTGAACAGCTTCCAATTAACTCCGAGGTTTCCAACGACTTGTAGCGGCTGCGGTGTGCGGACGGTGTCCATGGTGCAGGATGGCAGATTCCGCAGGATCCGTAGGTAGGTCCCACAGTTACTCCTGGTACTATGATGTGTTGGGTACTCTGCTACACAGACGAACCAACACGGTTGCGAATGATACAACTCAATTTTATTGCTGACATTTATTTACAGTGGTAAACTGGTTACTGAGGTTCGATCATAACCCTAGAATCTGTGGACCTATTCCTAATACTATCTTGTAGTGGCACTCAGCACATGGTGGATGTCTGAGTGGCTTGCTATGAGCTCTGTGCCCGAGCTTTCTCCTGCTGGAATGCCCAGGAAGTGTTGTGTTCCCTGTTTTGTACTGTGTATGCTCTTGCCTGTGATTGGCTGTGGTGTTGTGTGTGTGTTGATTGGTCCGTTGATCTGTCCATCAGTATGTATGTGCTATGATGTTTACCTGAATATCATGACAGCAAGGACATCTGCCTTCGGCGAGTCCAGCACATCAAATATGGCAACCAAAGAACAGGACTCCAATTCGATATTGAGAATCGGCAACATGATGCTAAAGAAGGAGACCCAAAAGCTCACAGGTTTGGGATATGTTTGAGGTTGGCCAGGCCCCCGGAACACTGCTCGCACCTATCATCCCATTCTGGGAAAAAAATACTCACCCTCTCCTTGGTTAGGTGCACCCAAAGATTAATCTGGATCAAGCCCAGCCGCACACACGCCGGCTTGTAGTTCAGCGTATGAAACGGCCTCACTCCACACCTCGTCATCTACTATAGGCCCCGGCTCCCCCTCCCACTTCGCTTTCACTCCATCCACTGAGCTTACATCTTCTGATAGGATCCGTCCAAAAATTCCAGACGTGATACCCTCCTCCGACTCGGCAAGTAAAAGGATGCTCTCCATTAGAGATGTTGGCCGTGCCTCTGGGAAAGTCGGGAAAGTCTTCTGTACTAAATTCCGAACCTGCTGATACCTAAATGCGTTTGACCCCGAGAGACCGTACTTCACCGTTAATTCCGCTAATCTGTTAAATCGCTCCTCCTCCTCTCTCTAACCCCTTCCTTTCCCCTTCGCCCACCTCGCCAGCTCAAACAGGTGGTTTTTACAAATAGGGGCTAAATTCGACAAAGACCCCAGCATAAAATGCGTCTGAACCGCCTCCTTATCCTTAAAGTGACATGATCACCGGTCTCACAAAATATCTTGTTGGCGTAAACGGGAGCGAAGCTGTCACCAGCGTGTCCAACCCAGAGCCCTTATATGACCTTGTCTCGACCTGTACCTCTGGGTCACTACACCATCCCAGCACCTTTTCTATGTTGGCCGCCCAATAAAAAAAAAAGCAAGTTAGGCAGCGCAAGGCCCCCAGACTGTGTGTCCCTCTGTAAAACTGTCCTCCGAATGCTCAGAGTCTGGCACGCCCAAATAAAAGAATTTATTAACCTGTTCAACCTTCCAAAAAAGGATTTAGGGAGAAAAACAGGAAGATATTGAAGGAAAAACAGAAACCGTGGAAGAATGTTCATTTTGATAGACTGGACCCTGCCTGCCAAGGACAAAGGCAACTGATCCCACCTTTGTAGATCCGAGTCACCAGACCGACATAGTTCAATTTAGTAATAATAATAATAATAACCTTTTATTGTCACAAGTATGAGGTTACCGTGACAAGTCCCTAGTCGCCACATTCCGGCGCCTGTTCGGGTAAGCTGGTACGGGAATTGAACCCGCGCTGCTGGCCTTGTTCTGCATCACAAACCAGCTGTCTAGCCCACTGAGCTAAACCAGCCCAATTTATGGAGCTATGCCCAGTCTCAGACAGCTGGGACACCCAAATACCTGAAGCTTGATCTGGAAAGGTGAAAGGTGAAAGGTGAAAGGGAAGCCCCCCCCCCCCCCCCCCCCCCACTCCCGGGTTGGTTCCCCTCCCCGTGGGGTTCACCGGAAAATACTCATTCTCACCGATTCAACTTGTATCCCGAAAAAGAGCCAAAGCTCTTCAGAAGCTGCATTATATCAGCAATCGTGGGGACTTGGCCCATAAAGCAGTAAGGCGTTGGCGTATAGGGACACCCTATGCGCCACCGTCTCCCCTAATTATCACCTTTCACTTTCTTGAAGCCCTCAAAGCCAGAGCTAAGGCTGGATCTCCAATACAAATAGGAGGGGAGACATCAGACACCCCTGTCTCGTTCCCCTACCCAATTGAAAGTGCCCCTAGTTCAAATTGTTGGTACGTACACTAGGTGACATGGCTTTATATTGTAGGTGTATCCATGGAAATGAACTTTGGACCAAAGCCAAATTTCTCCAAAGCTGTGGACAGGTACTTCCATTCCACCCTGTCAAATACCTTCTCGACATCCAAAGACACCACCACCTCAGGATCCGACCCGCCGGCGAGGAGAGAACTACATTTAACAGTTGCCGGATGCTAGACAACATCTGCCGGCCATTAACAAATCCTGTCTGATCTTCACCTCTCACCCCAGGAAGACAGGGCTCTAACCTCATCACTAGCACCTTAGCCAATAATTTGGCATTCACATTCAGCAACGAAATAGGACTCACATTCCACAGGATCCTTAACTTTTTTCAACAGAAGGGAAATTGATGCCTGCACCAGAATCACTTGAAGGGAACCCCCAAGCCAAAGAATACTGAAAAATGGCCACCATCAATGGGACCAACCGTATAGCAAACGTCTTATAAAACCCCACTGGAAATCCATCTGGCCCTGCGGCCTTACCTGTTTGCATCCATCCTATAACTGCCAAGAATTCCCCAGAACCTAGTGGTGCCTCTAACTCTTTGAGCTCCTTCTCCCCCACCATAGGAAATTCCAGACCCTCCAAAAATACCGACATTTCCTATTTGCCAGGAGCTCCGGGGTAGGGTCACTCGAATGCTTGTGGTCCACCTCAGGAATATTGTTAACTAGCTTCCGGCACTCTTCTCTTACCTCCCTAGTATGATATAATTTCCCCTCTGATAACCGCTTTCAAATCCTCCCACAGTTTTGAAAGCGAGACAGACCCGTTCCCATTGAACCCCCGCCATACTTATCTATTGCCTTAGACATGCGCTCACAAAACCCCATATCCGCCAGCTGGCGGGGCGGAAATCAGTCCAGCGCGGGCCTAGCCCCTCAAGGTGAGGGCTCAGCCCTTCAAGATGCGGAGAATTCCGCCCCTTTGGGGCGGCGCGATGCCGGACTTATTTGCGCCGTTTTTGGCGCAGGTCGGCGGACATCGTGCCGATTACGAAGAATTTCGCCCAGATGTTGAATTGGACCCACCTCTAAAACCAAGACCATCAAGTACGGAGCATGGTCCGAAATGACTAAAGCCAAATATTCTGCTTTTTTCACCCCGGGAAGGAGAGACATACCCATTAAAAAGAAGTCTCTCCTGGAGTATACCTTAAGTAATAGGGAAAAGAACAAAAATTCTTTACCCCCTGGATACATGAACCGCCATGGAGCCACTCCCGCATCTCTTATTAAAGTCCGCCCACCTCTTCGCCTACTCTGTTCCGACGTCCTGATATATCTGGATATATCCATGTCATGCCTCAATTCTCTTTGACCAATTTCAGGACCCTCTCCTTCTCTCGAAAGCTGTGGAATCTTACAACCATTGCCCATTGTGACTCGTTCACCCGAGGCTTCTGTCAGAGAGTTCGGTGGGCCCTATCCAACACTGGTGGGGACATCTGTTTGTCCCCCCCCCCATCAGCTTCCTGAATATTTGAGAGAAAACTCAGTGGGATTCGCTCTCTCTATCCCCTCCGGCAACCCCACGATTCTGAGGTTCTGTCTCTTTGACCTGTTCGCCAGGTCATCCACTTTCACCTTCAGGAGATCTCAGCCTCTAGCGAGGCGATTTGATCGCTGGGCCTTGACAAGGTTTCCTCCACTCCCCTCACCGCCTCTCCTTGCTTTTTCACAGCCTCCAAGATATTCTCCAACTTCTCCCGAATCAGACCGAGTGCCTCCTCAATCAATTGTTTGAGGGTTTCCATCATCTCCTGCCCTTGTTTTCCAAAGTGTTTGCCAAACTGTTTCTCAAACTCCGAGACCAGTGCCCCCGCCAGCATATCTTCCGCAATAGGAAACCGCTGCACCCACTGGAGTTGACTCCGCCACCTTCCCTCCGGGTGAGCCATGTGGACTCCCCAAAACCGTCGAAGGGTTTCGACTCGTAAATTTCTTTCCACCAGCCGTTTTTGAAAATTTTGACATGACTTCGTTGACGGGTCCACTGAACCCTTGGATAGGCCGAGTTTGTTCACCAAAATCCCCTGGGAACCGAGCAGGAATGGCCAAAAAAACCAAATACCTTGGCAGGAGCATGCAACCGTCTCCTACATGTCGACACCGGAAGTGTCAGATAAATGTTAAGAGTAGATTTTTTTTTCAGAAGGAACAGGGACTCAAGCAGGTCCCTTGAGGTTTCCATCCTGTTTTGACTGCTGAGAGGCGACGGATTATCTGGAGTTCTCTGAGGAAGCTGCCTGTCACTGGTCTCCGTCATTATCACCCCTTCACCAGCACTTGGTATCTCATCACCCGTCATAGCAGTCATGCCTGTTAGCTGCCTGTAATGAAGGTGTAACTAATTGGCAAATCCATGATCGATGCCCATTTTGCATTGCATTGAAGTTTGGGGCAGCCATTGTGAAAGGCACCAGAGGTAGCTGCGAGCTCATTGTTAGATTCATGCAAATGGAAGCTAAGTGCTGTGGCATTCCATCATACTACTATTTGAGGTTGCCATAAGTCTGGGTTAGTAGGCCTGTGCTGTTCACAGAAGAGTTCTAACCAAAGATTAGTGAGAACCATTGAAAATTATTTCTGCACCTTTTCTTTCTCCACTACTGCCTCTTAGATGGTTAGTCTATGGGGCAAGTGCTTTGGGCCCTTGATCCCTTCTGCCCATCCATCATTGATTCTCAGATAATTACCCGCCTCCTATCCCTCCAGTCCTGCGAATGTCTCGTGAGCAAGTTGACGGTTTCTTGCCATGCTCCCTCTGCCTTCTCTGCTTGGCCCATCTTGGAACCCAAATCTGCCCCTATAGGCGCAGCAACCTCAACCGTTCTATCCACCTCTTACCCGAACGTGCAGGAGAGAGTTAGCAACGGGCAGCACGGTAGCATTGTGGATAGCACAATTGCTTCACGGCTCCAGGGTCCCAGGTTCGATTCCGGCTTGGGTCACTGTCTGTGCGGAGTCTGCACATCCTCCCCGTGTGTGCGTGGGTTTCCTCTGGGTGCTCCGGTTTCCTCTCACAGTCCAAAGATGTGCAGGTTAGGTGGATTGGCCATGATAAATTGCCCTTAGTGTCCAAAATTGCCCTTAGTGTTGGGTGGGGTTACTGGGTTATGGGGATAGGGTGGAGGTGTTGACCTTGGGTGGGGTGCTCTTTCCAAGAGCCGGTGCAGACTCGATGGGCCGAATGGCCCCCTTCTGCACTGTAAATTCTATGATAATCTACGGGGTTTGTGTGAAGTTATGGTGCACACAGATGCAATGGGGCATGGTGCCATTTTCACTGAACGGTATAAAATAAGAAATGTTTGCGAGAAGCCTTCTCAAACAGCTTTCAGTAGAAGCAATCATATGTTCGAGGGATTTAGCACATACTTTGTTGCAAGAAAAAGATGAGAGGAAACAGCAGGCAGGAACACTGAGCTGATGGAAGTTCTCCAACTTTCACACAATCTATAGCGTCAATATCCAGATTCTATAATAAACCGACTTGTTTTTAACTTCTTAATTATCTGTATAGAGCTTATAATTCATTTGCATCAGGAAAGAATAATTATTTGCATGAGTTTTACTGCTGCTATCTACATGTCATGGTGGGAGTTCTACTGTTTTACATTGTTTGAAATATTTCAGAGAATTGTTGACAACTTCCTCATGCTGATAGCTCTGACTCATACTATTATTAGTTGACAGTCGTGGATATTCTTGCCATGGTAACACAATGGTCAGATTTACTTTTGTGTTCTTTCCCAGATCCTGCAGCTTCTAACTCGCCTCTTTCCATGTTCAGAAAACACACTGACAATTGTCGGCTAATTGCGACGGACTCAGATCCTCCTTCAGCAGGATGGTTAGCATCACTCCCAAAACATGGACTGTAAATCCTCGCAGACGTTGGGAGGTAAAGTTGGCTTTCCGAAGTTGTTATTGAGACACTGTTGCTGAGGAGTACACACTTTGATGAAGCTTTTCCTTTTCAAACAGTTAAACTGCTTGCTAATTGGCCTCCTGAGTACTGCCTTCATTGCTACACCCATTGCCTGTTTTCTCATGATCAATGGAAATGAATATAATGTAGATATTCCAAACCCCCAAGAACAAGTGGGTTCATGTGTGAGGACTTAAAATATTAAAAAAATTAAACCCAACTCCACCCCATCGGGAACAGCCCCATCCCCACCCGACTTATAATTGAGGCATGTAAAGGGAGTGGGAGGGTGGGGCAGCACGGTAGCACAGTGGTTAGCACTGTTGCGTCTCAGCGCCAGGGTCCCAGGTTCGATTCCCGGCTTGGGTCACTGTCTGTGCCGTGACTGCACGTTCTCCCCGTGTCTGCCTGGGTTTCTTCCGGGGGCTCCGATTTCCTCCCACAAGTCCCGAAAGACGGGCTTGCTAGGTGAATTGGACATTCTGAATTTTCCCTCTGTGTACCCGAACAGGCGCCGGAATGTGGCGACGAGGGGCTTTTCACAGTAACTTCATTGCAGTGTTAATGTAAACCTACTTGTGACACTGCTGAAGATTATAATTATATACTCTCAGGAGGTGGGTCAGTCAATAAAGGTTCTTGAGGAGGCTGCGCGCCTTATTTTATTTGCTTTTTTAATATTCGATTAATATTATTTGCACTTTTCTGGTCTTGGAGGTAATAAAACTGAATCCATGAAATGATTATTTTACAGTACTGCATTTGGGCGAGGTGAGGCAGATATATTTCTCGCCCCCCCCCCCCCCCCCCCCCCCCCCACCCCATTTCAATAAACCAACCTGTAAAAGACCTCCTCCCACATCATTCCACTCCCGACCACTTTCTCGCCCCGCCATGTGATCTCTCCCTCCCTCTCTTGGACCCGCAATGGCCACCGTCTCAATCAGCTTACTAAGCTCCTCCACTGTTATAAACAGGCCGGCTGTTGGGACGAGAAACAAAATCAAAACATTTGCACCTGTCCTGTCCTGCAGCTAAAAGAACCATTCTGTCGATGCCAACTCTCAGCCGGGACTTTAAGCCGAAACCTTGTCTGGTCAAGTGGATGTCAAAGATTCCAAAGCATTGTCCAAAAAGGGGGTGGGGGTGTTGGTGTGAAGGGACTCCTGCCCATGGTTTAGTCAGCATTTACTCCTCAAACATCATCACAGAAGCCAGATAAACTGGTCAATAATCTCATTGCTGGTCGTGGAACCTTGCCATGCTTTTTCTGGCTAACCTGTTTGCCTACATAACGTGAATGACTGCACTTGAAAAGTATTTAATTGTCTGTGAACCACACCGAGATGTGAAAGGCATTAAAAAAAATCTTCGGTGCTCAGCTACTGACGGTCGACAGCAACAACCTGTATTTATCGAGTAACTTTGACATAGTAAAATGCCTCAAGGTGCTTCCCAGGAGCATTATAAAATCAAATTTGACAGCGGGCCCACAAAAGGAGTTCTTAGGAAAATCAACAGGCAATTGCGAGGGCGAAGCATGGAGCCAGTGGCTCAGGAATGAAGTTTGAGGCAGGGACTGAGGCCTTCCCAATATTTAATTGGAGGAGATTTCTGTTCACCAGCATTGGATGTCAGACAAGCAGCTAGTCAATTTAGAGACAGAGGAAGGGTCAAAAGGTGGTGGGGTCGAACTGGGCGTACATGGAAAGGCTGGCATGTTTTCAGTCGATGTCACAGAGGGGCAGCCTGTCGATTAGAAATTCAAGAGAGCTAAGGGATCCTCAAGGACACCAGAGTTAACCATTTGGAAATGGGAAGAGAAGCCACGGATAGTGATTCTCCGGCTATGGTTAGATAGATTGGAATGGAATGAAATGAAATGAAAATGAAGGTACGAAAGGCAAGTGCATGTCCCCTACAGCTGGACAAAAGTGGCGGAGTGTTGGGTGAGGATGGTGTGATCAACAATACAAAGGCGGCACAATGGCGTAGTGGTTAGCACTGCTGCCTCATGGCGCCGAGGAACTGGGTTCAATCCCGGCCCCGGGTCACTGTCTGTGTGGAATTTGCACATTTTCCCCGCGTCTGTGTGGGTCTCACCCCCGCAAGCCAAAAAGATGTGCAGGGTAGGTGGATTGGCCACGCTAAATTGCCCCTTAATTGGAAAAAAAGAATTGGGTACTTTAAATTTAATTTCAAACAAAATAAAATTTGGGCTAAACAACTTGTAATGCAGAACAAGGCCAGCAGCGCGGGTTCAATTCCTGTACCGGCCTCCCCGAGCAGGCGCCGGAATGGGGCGACTAGGGGCTTTTCACAGTAACTTCATTGAAGCCTACTTGTGACAATGAGCGATTATTATATTATTAATTTAAATTTAAAATGAGTAGAATTTCTCAGCAGCTGGGCCATCATTGTTTCAGAGGAACCGCTCCACAGGGTGGTCTGTGGTTTCACAGAGGGTCTCCCAGCCTGCTTGAAGCATTTGCAAGCCCCCTTCCCCTCAGTCTGCCCTCGGGATGCTGCTTCCAGGCAATGCCAAAATGCTCCCCGACCCTTCCAGTGATCTGGAGGCCGACCAGAGGGTTGCAGCCAGCTGCTGACAATCGGCCTTCATGGGCCATTAGTTTAGTGAATCGGCTAGCGCCCTGCTTGCAGGCCAATAGCCGTGCCGTCTTCCCCCACAGCCCAATCCCACCTCCGGGAAAATGATCAACGGGGCTGGATAGGGTCTGGGAATATGCATCCCCCCACTCCCCCCAATCCCATCCCACCTCCGGGAAAATGGCCAGGGGGCTAAATAAAATTGGGGAACATGCATGCTAGCTGTCAGTGTGAATTTAAACATGCACCTGCCTCCGTGCTCACTCCCACCCGGGCCTATGAATCTTCCCCATGGTGTTCCAGGAAAGATGGGCATGAATTTGGGAGGTGACAGCACGTTAGTTCAAGCTGAGTGTACTCTGTATAAACACTACATGTTACAGTTCCGTGAAGTGAAGGGTACACTTAACACGGATTTATCCTGCCCTTTCTCTCACTTAGTATCGTAAGAGCAGACAGAATAAACATTTTTGCTGTCTGAGAAGAATCCTTTGCTACGGCTCACGTTTTCAAAACTACATTTTGAGAATCCTCACAACACTTCACCTCAATGCTGCATTTCTCTCACCGAGTCTCTCCCCTTTTTCACCTTTTTAATTACAGAGCGCACTCTAAGCAGCTGCTACCACAGAGCTCAGGCATTCATACTCAGTGGTGTACACCTAATGCATGTGAATCACAGACAATATGCGTCCACCACTACAATTATTTTGTAACAAATCTGCTTGACTAATCTTGCATTCTATTAATTTTTCATGCAGCCAAATGTTTCTTAAAGGGGAAGGGCAGCACGGTAGCACAAGTGATTAGCACTGTGGCTTCACAGCGCCAGGGCCCCAGGTTCGATTCCCCGCTGGGTCACTGTCTGTGCGGAGTTTGCACGTTCTCCCCGTGTGTGCGTGGGTTTTCTCCGGGTGCTCCGGTTTCCTCCCACAGTCCAAAGACGTGCAGGTTAGGTGGATTGGCCATGCTAAATTACCCGTAGTGTCCATAAGGGTTGGGAGGGGTTATTGGGTTGCGGGGAAAAGGTGGAAGTGAGGGATTAATGTGGGTCGGTGCAGACTCGATGGGCCGAATGGCCTCCTTCTGCACTGTATGTTCTATGAATGTTTGGTAAAATCCAGAAATCGATACGTTCGCACATAAAGTTCCCTTATTCTTTGCACCTTCCTTATTCACCTGGATTAGATTGCTATAATATCAAAGGTGACATCAGGAAGATATATATTTTAAAAAATTTCCAATTAAGGGGCAATTTAGCGTGGCCAATCCACTTACCCTATACATCTTTGGGTTGTGGGGGTGCAGCCCACGCAAACACGGGGAGAATGTGCAAACTCCACACAGACAGTGACCCGAAGCCGGGATCAAACCCGGGTCCTCGGCGCCGTGAGGCAGCAGTGTTAGCCACTGCGCCACCATGCTGCCCGTGATATCAGGAAGATAATATTGTAACACACAAAAGTTTTGGGAATGAGAGACATTGGATAGGCTGGCTTCCTTTTCCCCTTTTGGGGTGAAGAAGGCTGAGGGGAGATTCAGGTGGGGCCTAGATAGAGTGGATTTTCTTCTTCACTTCTCTGTCCAAAAGCAGGTCCAACCCACAGCACCACAATCTCCACCACGGGTAGGGAAAGGAGGCAGGTCCCAAATCCACTCTTGCCAGAATCCCTGCTGTTGGCACCAAGCTGATCCACACCGTCATCTAGCCAACTGTGCCAACCAGCCTCCCCCGCATGGAAACGTGTTGCTGTGGCAACATGTACTACTGCATGTAGCCTGGAGCCTGGTGGGCAGCACAGTGGCACAGTGGTTAGCACTGCGGCCTCACAGCGCCAGGGACCTGGGTTCAATCCCGAATTCCGGGTGCTCCGGTTTCCTCCCCCAGTCCAAACGATGTGTGGGTTAAGTTGATAGGCCATCTTAAATTTCCCCTTAGTTTCCAATGGTTAGCTGGAGTTACAGGGAGTGTAGGGTGTTCTTTCGGACGATCATTGCAGACTCATTGGGCTCGGTGGCCTCCTCCTGCACTGTAGGAATTCTATGGAATCCAATGGACAGCGATAACAGAGGCTCCAATTTCTTTCCATCTCATGATCAACCAGGAATTTCCCCAACTCTTACCACCTGCCATTGGTGTATGTTGGAAGGATTTGATGCTAAACCTGTTTGGCCACCTTATAAATGTTACTTCCTTTGGCCATCAAGACCTGGGGTGGGGCTTGAACCCAGAGCTTCTGGTTCAGAGGCAGGGCTGCTACCCACTGGGCCACAAGAGTGGATAGAAAGGTCCTATTTCCATCAGAAAATAGGTCAATAGCCTGGGGGCATAGAGTAGAATTAAAGTAGTTGGTGGAAGGATTAGAGCGGAGTTAGGGAGAAACATTTTTGCCCAGAGGGTATGGGGTTCAGAACGCATTGCCTGAACGAGTGATAGAGGCTGAAACCCTCATCAATGTTGAACAAAATGCATTTGGACATGTACTTCAAGTGCCACTGACCAGAAAGCGGCTTTATGCTGAATAGCTCTTTATCCACTGGCAAAAGCACGATGGGCTGAATGGCCTCCTATGCTGTAAGTTTCTATATTTATATGGATATTAAAACATCCTTATTAAAATGTAAGTACAAATGCGGCAGAAGTAGTCCCTAGTCCACTCTTTAACTTAGCGATGTGTGTTACAGAAAAGTGAGTTTGCAATGTGTTTGATATCTACTGTTTCTGCTAGGTTTCTCGGCCTTCAACAGTTAATCATCAGGAACATTCCGGCACATTAGGTAGGAAAGTTTCACTATTCCCCATAATAAACATCATGAGCATAAAATAGTCAAATTAATTGATGGCATCAGGGAAACAAATCTTGACATTTAAAGAACCATTTTTGAAGTAAATATTGAGAATTGTTTTCATTAAATTCATCAGAATGAACAACAAGAGGATATTCTGGTGGGAAAGTGATTGCTTCCTGGATCCCACTTTGTCTTTTTATTGCTTCGATTGGTAATGTTCCAAGTCTGCTAATGAACAAAAGAAATGTGACCATGAAGCAAAATGGGAAACTTGAGAATAAGAACATCCCAAATATATTACTACAAAACTAACAGAATATATTGGCCCATGACTTCCTAGTTCTCCAGCGTCGCATGTCAGGGGTACCCCAATGATGCGCCGGGGAATCTTTCTAGCACGTTTCCACGTAAGGATTAACCTGGCAATATGTCCAGAAGTGTTAACTTACTCTGGACAATTGCGCTAGGCTGGGAACCGTCCGATAGAAGTGATTTAAATCGTTAACCGGATAGTGTGGCCAGTTTACCCTGACAGTTCTGAAAGAAGGAAGAAAAAAATTCACTTTTAACTCCAGAGTAACTATTTAAATACTCAGACCGAGCCTTCCATGGGACACCCTGTTATGGGTCAGAGTTTAGAGAACCCCAAAGTGTAGCATGGAGTTCAACTGGCCCACAACTTTAAATAGATTGTGGTGTGGAGAGCATTTGGCGCACTCTACAGGTGTGATACAGCATAAATGGACAAGTGTTTTTTAAAACAAAACAATGTTTATTCTATGAACTCAAGTTAACCCTTTTAAAACAAACATTGAATATCTTAACACCCATTACTTCAAAGATAACCCCAAAAGACTACAACACCAAATAATCCTTCAAACTGTTCCTTTAAACATCCAAAAGACTTCAAACCCTTCAGAAATAGGAGCACATTAGGTTACATTCAATATATTTATAGTCTTTGGATTGCAGAAATCAACAGACCAGCTGTGTTTCTTCCTGCAGCTCACAGCAAAACACACAGACGCTCCCAGCTGCCTTCTCAAACTGAAACTCAAAAAGCAGAAGTGAGCTCAGCTCACCCCACCCTCTGACATCACTTCAGTAATATGATCAGCTCCATTTCTTAAAGGTACATTGCTTAAACATCCATTTCTTAAAGGGTACTCTCACATGACAACCCACACACCCACAATCACCCCCCCCCCCTCACCCCCCACAAGCCTCATTATGCATTCTTGGCCAAGAGCCCAGGCATCTATTCGAATACAAAAACATCAGAGTCCCAGGAAAAACCTTGCTTGATTGACAACTCCAGCTCGCTGAACTGTTCTGTTAATTGCACAATGTTTATTTACCCAAGATGAGGATGTTTCAAGTGCCGGCAGTTTCTACCATTGATACTCCAAATGGTCTGGATAATTTACACTTTCATTGGCCAGCTGTAAAAAAAACAAAATTCAGAAATTGAGAAGTTATCAATGAATACTATTTTTGAAGCTTATTTCTCCACACCCGACTGTCACCATAGCTTCAATGTTTTTATTTCCTTGGATTGTCACCTTGTCATGGGGGAGAGGCATGAACATTCCATTGATCCGGTCATCGGGAGTCTTCAGCTCCTGGCATGTCACCCATGACGTAAGGTTGGGAATGAACCAGGCAAAGCACAATCCACGACAAGTCCAAAATGGTGGATCAGGCGGAAGATACTCATATGGTATCAACGGCTGCGATGGTGGATGAAGGCTGCAGCAGTAGGGAGATCTCCAGTGGTCGAGGTTCCCTTGCCACTGGAACTGGACCTACCCTCTGTCAAGGACCATGTGTCTTCTGATGTGCAAACATGTTTACCCACGTTAAAAGATATCTTGCACCAGGCATCTGTCTAGAGGAAACCAACACACAGGCAAGCCTGCAGCAATTGGTGAGAGGTGACGGGGATAGGACCCTGAGATCTGGAAGTTCTTAGCTTCAGATTGGCATGTAGGTGGTGGAGTTCGATTCAGTCGTCTCGCTCTTGGAATAGGAACAGGAGAGTGTTTTTTCACGACTGAGCAGCCCTCTTCAGGATCCACTCGGCTCATCCCGCATGGGGAAAGGACGAGGAACGTTGCTCGATAAATAATCTGTTCCGTTCCCAACTTGACTGGAAATCCGCAGCCAGCAGGAAAATCAAAGTTAATCTCAATTTTGGAACCTGGAATGTATGAACCCTCATGGATAATGAGTAAAACAATCAACCCCAACTCTTGATGAGCCCAAAGAAGGCGTCTACTCCACCCTGGACATCATACAATCCAATATTCCTTAGGAAGATAAGATCCTCCTCCTTGGGGACTTCAATTCCAGGGTTGGAAAGGACTACCAACTCTGGAAAGGAACCAATGGAAAGGAAATTGCAACTCCAACAGGGTGCTTCTGCTCACCAAATGTGCGGAATACCAGCTTGTCATCGCTACCGCACTGTTCCACCAAAAAAACAAGTTCAAGCCTTCCAAGAGACATCCACAATCAGAGCACTGGCAGATGATTGACTACGTCATCATCCGATCCCGAGACCAAAATGATGTATGTGGTGATATACATCACTGTAGGCACACAACGGGTTAATGTACATACACTACACCTAGCTAGACACTAGAGGAAACACCAGAGACATGATACACAGGCAGTTAACCAATAGGCCAGTAAGATAGGACATGACCAATGGGCAGTCACGATACACACAGAGGTGCCACTACCACAGGAGGGCATTACACCAACCCATACATCGCACATGCTCAGTCTCTTTCCAGTGGAGACACTCAGTGAGTACAGACACAGGGTTGATTGAACATCACACCCACCACATGGATTGTAGCAGACTGGTTCGTCAGTCTGAGTAGCTATAGAAGGATCAACAGTAGCATTGAATCCAAGTAGGAGAATTGTTAATAGTTTAATAAATGTGTTAAAGCTATCTCCAAATCTGAATCTTCCTTTGTCAGAGTGCACATCAAGGAAGCAGCTAATGCTACGACAAGAGCATAACAAAACAATGTCCTCATCACCATAGCGATGGCCAGTGCAGATGATTGCTGGACAGACTACCAGCTCATCCCCTCCATCAAACTCCACCAGAAACAGCAGAAGATGAACAAACAGCTCATAAAAATGATCAACATTGAGCAGCTTCAAGTGATAAGCATGCTAGTGAACCTCCAACAATGTCTTTTCCAAAATCTCCAAAATGTTCATTCCAATGGAGTGGAGAAGAACTGGAAAGAGCTGATAACAGCCATCACCTCAAACTGTGAAGAAACCATTGGCTAAAAGACCAGGAAACACCAAGACTGGTTCGACGAGACCAATCACATGATCCAAGACCTGACTGACAAGAAGAGGAAAGCTATCCATGCCTGGCAAAACAGTAGAACCAGCAAGGCAGAGGAGAACTTATCAAACAGCCAAGGCGGAGGCACAACGAACGTGGGAAATTAAGAACCAATGGTGGACTGAGAAAGCAAAGGACTGGCAACTCCTCGTCGACTAACATGACACCCAGAGCCACTAAGGCAATATATGGACCTAATATCCTAGGCCTCAAACCAGTGCAGAGTAAGGACGATACCCTTTTGTGAGACAGAGAAAACATCAGCCTTCGATAAAGAGAACACTTTAAAGAACTCCGAAACCATGATACAATCATATATGAGGACGTGTTCGAGGAAATCACTATCCTCCAACTCCTCCATGATAAGACGTCAGCGACAGTCCTCACTAACAGGAATAAGACAGAAACCTTTGAGGTCAAGACTGGAGTCAAGCAGGGATGTGTCATCACCCCCACCCTTTTTTCCATCTTCTTTGCCACCATCCTTCATCTTGTCAAGAACAAGCTTCCAAGTGGGGTGGACATCATCTACAGGATGGACGGAAAACCTTTCAACCTCAACCAGTTGACATCCAAGAAGAAAACCTATGAACACCTAAGGACGAGAGTCTTTGATGACTGCGACATCCTTGCTAACACCAGGATCCTCGTCTGCAAGGCAGGCGTCCTCCCATCCTCTATACAGCTCAGAAACGTGGACTATGGACAGATGTCGCCTCAAGGCCTTGGAGAGTACCATCAATATTGTCTGAAACGGATTCTCTGCATCAGCTGGGAGGACAGACGCACTAACAACAGCGTCCTTGTAGGAGCCAAGAGCATTGAGGCCATGATTATCCGAAACCCACTCCGTTGGGTTGGCCACGCGCTTAGGATGTCAGAGACTGCCAAAGCAAATCTTCTTCGCCCAGCTCAAGAAAGGCTCCAGAACAAGAGGAGGACAAAGGATGCACTTCAAAGACACCCTGAAGGCTTCCCTCAAGAAATACAACACAGATGTCAATGTCTGGGAGACCCTTGCTGAGAAGAGACCTACTTGGAGGAACCTCCTGATTGAAGGGACGCAATTCGGCAAGAGGAGGACCTGAAAAGGAGCCTGAGAAAGGAATACCAGTGATCTAGAGTCCAAGGACCAATCAGCTGCCCAGAAACACCTGCCAAGTATGCAGTTGAAGATGCAGCTCGAGGATAGGACTCATCAGCTTCGCAAGAACCCACATGACCAATGACACGGGAGTGTCTTCAGTGAACAATCATACTCGTTAGCGAGTGATCACCGAAGAAGGATTCGTTTTTTAGTGTATAGTAGGTGAAAGGGCATGGAATTGCCATAGTTTGGCATGGGGGGGGGCATTAGGACCATGAAAGGTGAGTGGAGGCATCTCATGGCACAGGGGCATGAGGGACGATGGATGGTAAATGGGGACATAAGTTGGCATAAATGGGGCATGGGGAAAAATTATCTGGGAAATTTGTGGAACATTGGAGCACCATTACACATTGCCATGAAGGAAGAATGAAAAGTTGGTTTAACTTCTCTCACCCATGGGTTTGCGATCTGTGCATTCTGGTATGTGGCATTTCTAAACAGACGCCAGGGACTTCCCTGTAGCCAATGCCGTGAATTTGTACAGGAAGGAAGTGTTGCATTTTCTGGTAAGCATTATTTGCTTATTGGCAGCTAGCACAAATTTGCAGCTCTGAGATTAGATAAGCATATGCTCCAACATCTTGCCAATCATGCTAATGAGTTGGGGGGGTGGGTTGTGCATTGAAATAGAACATACAAATAGACCATAGAACAGTATCTTCAATATTCCCCCCATGGATTAAAGAACAGGTCAGTTTCATGGAAAAGTCTCCTGTCATTTATTTCCATGACTGACATGTTCTTGGCAAATCTGCATTGCGCATGCAGGGTGTGCCTGCTGTCCTCAAGAATTTAGCAGTATAGTATCATATTTCTTGGAGAAAAATTAATCCTACAAAGGTGAGTTGACAAAATGGAAAGATGTGTCTTGTCTTGTCTGTCTTAATTCATCTTTTGATTCTGTTTGTGAACTCTGACAGATGCCTATATTTGACTCACATTCAGTCACCTTAGTTTCCAAGGAAGGGTAGCCCTGCACAATCAGTGGAAAAATTAACTGAAGGGAGTTTGTTCTGCAAAAAATAGTACAAACCTCAGGTAGCTCAGATCAATGCAATTCAGAGGCTGGCGAAGAATGATAAAACTGCCTTTCTCTACCACAGGAAGCAGGAAATCCGCAGCAGAATGTGCTCCCAGTTGAGCAGAGTACACGCTAACCCATCACACCTCCAATTTATCTAATGTGAGTGCAATGACTTGCTTGTTACTGCACTATCATCTCATTTGTGTTTTAAGTGTGCCACCGTCCCTCTGAATGACGATGATGTCTACCAGGCTTCATGATGTGTGTCGACAGGTGATTCAGCAGGCCAATCCTGCATCCACAGATCTTTGGGTAGAGAAGGACGATTGTTGCTCTGAGGAAAGCGGGCAGGGGAGGGGTAGTGGGGGGAGCTCTCCAGCCATGGTTCTGCTCTCTCTCTCTCTCTTGCGCTCCTTCCATTTTCATTGATTTCCACAGCAGAGTTTATGCAATCAGTTCCCAATTATGTTGCCACTTGTTGAACGTGGCTCCAACGCTTGGTACGGTCTCCGGAAAGTTTATGCTGTGCACAGATGTCAACTTGTCCCCTTTTCATTGAACGTGCCCTTAAAACCTTTCCTCCGTCCTCCTTGCTTTCGGGTGCCATCCTCAAGTTGTGAAGGGACGATCTGTTTCGGAAGCCAATTATTCGGCAAACAGATACAGTGTCCAGATCAGATAGGCATGATCATAGTTGCATTGCTAGAGGGAGTGGCTTCGGTGGGGTTGTTGGAGTTTGTTTACCTGTTTCCCATTCCTCTTTAAGTATCCTCTGAGTATCCACAGATTTAAGTGTATTCCAAGCATGATATTTTCACATTCGCATTTCAGAAAAGTGTAATTGCCTCACTCGGAATGCTCTAGATAGGCACTATTAGAAGTAAAGCTAGTCAGAAAATTCAACAGAAACGTTACCCTGCTACATCAGTGAAAAGCCTGGGTTACGTAAAAGCTAACATAAAATGCAACGTGGGATGTGGGTTATTTTGGGCTGTTTTCCAAAAGGAATGATTCCAATGGCATCTTCTCACTGCCTCCAATGTTTCCTCTATTTTTTTGATCGGGTGAGTTACGCTACTGGACAATCTGTCATTTGACACTAAAACTTTGAAGAGATTTACAAATGTCAATGACAGAATCAAGGATCTGAGCCCCAGGAAGCCGGGAGACACTCTGTGCAGCCATATAGCTGTAGTTTGTCAAGGCTTTGACAAGGACGCTCTTGTTAGATCCAACAACAATGACCCATGAGTGTTAGCCAGACCCTTGGCATTGAAGGATGACTGAGTTCCCTGCACAATAAGGAGGGGGTAACAAAATATTCGACCGTTGTGCTGCGTTCATCCCAGTGCAATGGGAAGTTCATGGAGCACCATCCAAAGGCCCACTCCAAGTTGCATGAAGATGGACAGCAGTCGAATGGATAGCAAGAAACCCAGTCCAGGGACATGAGCACGCAAATCTAGATTGAATCTTTAATGAAGTATGGAGGGAGCGCTGCACACTCAGGGACACTGAGCAAAGGCCCCTGCCCTTTCAGGCGGATAGAATTGATCCCGTGGTACCAGAAGAGTAGGGGAGTTATTTTCCCTGAACATTATTTATCCCTCATCACTAAAACAGATCTGCTAGTCATTATTGCACTGATGTTTGTAGAAACCTGCTGTGCACTAATTGCCAGCCACATTTTTCGAGATTAATCTTTTCAAACGCATTTTCGAGATTAATCTTTTCGCTGGCTGTAGAGCGCTCTGGGACATTCTGTAGTCGGTCTATTTTTCTTTTATTTATAGTGCCTTACTGAGCTTGAGGACCACAATACACAGATGCTGCAATTGTTGCCGATGTTGTCTGGGGAGAATGCTAAATGTGTATGAGAAAGATAACTCCCTGGATCACTACCACACTAACCAACGTATGGTCTGTCCATTATGGACCGGGATGTATTCACATTTAGGGAAGGTAAAGTATACAAGCTTTGCATTTACAATATAGTCTAGGATTGTGTGGTAGTCACCACTGTTGTATTATATTGTATAAACAGCACTGCATACGAGGGTATTACGGTAAGGCCCCTGTACTACAGGTACTGGGGTAGATTCCTGCCTGCTGGCTCCGCCCTGTAAGCAGAGTATAAATGTGTGTGCACTCCGAACTGCAGCCATTTCGGCAGCAGCTGTAGGAGGCCACACATCTCTGTGTAATAAAGCCTTGATTACTCTCTACTCTCGTCTCGTCATAATTGATAGTGCATCAGACTGTTAGCAGTCAGCATCTAAAGGCCTAAGGACAGGCCTGGCTTTGCAGCCATTCAAAATACTGCCTTTCGACTTGATTGGTCCAAATAAATCCGTGGGGTAATTAATTTTCTTCTTGGTTGTTAGTTTGCTGTGGAGATTTGGCAACCAAACTTCCTGAATATTCTTTTTGAAGTCCTGATTTGGCATATTGATTACCCAGCAGCCTGATATCCAGTTCATTGTTTGCCAAATGTAACTTAGCCTTTTGGTGAAAATTTTGAAATGGCATATACCTATTTTATCATGCTGGAATGCCAACTTGTGCTCCAAGTACAACCGTCTATTTAAGAACAATGACAATATAAGAAAATAATTTAGCTTGTGATATTTTAATGTGTTCCATCCAAGATGCCCTTTGAGGTTCCCAGAAGCATCTGTTCCCGTTTATCCCCTCCAGTTTCTTCATTCATCTTTTAAAGTTGCCAATTCGTAGAATATAACAACATTGAGAAATAGGAGTAGGAACACACAGCCTATGCAATCCTGCTCTGCCGTTTTTTTTTCTTTTTAAATTTAGAGTACCCAATTTCTTTTCCAATTAAGGGGCAATTTAGTGTGCCCAATCCACCTACCCTGCACATCTTTGGGTTGTGGGGGTGAAACCCACGCAGACACTTGAAGAATGTGCAAACTCCACACGGGCAGTGACCCGGGGCTGGGTCCTTGGTGCCGGAGGCAGCAGTGCTAACTACTGCGTCACAGTGCAGACCCTCCTTTTAATAAAATCATGGCTGATCTTAGGGGCGTCATTCTCCGACCCCCCGCCGGGTCGGAGAATGGCCGTTGGCCGCCGTGAATCCCGCCCCTGCCCCCGCCGAAGTCTCCGGTACCGGAGATTGGGCGGGGGCGGGAATCGGGCCGCGCCGGTTGGCCCGCTCAATTCTCCGGCCCGGATGGGCCGAAGTCCCGCCCAGAAATTGCCTGTCCCGCCGGCGTAAATTAAACCTGGTATTTACCGGCGGGACCAGGCGGCGTGGGCGGGCTCCGGGGTCCTGGGGGGGGGGCGCGGGGCGATCTGACCCCGGGGGGTGCCCCCACGGTGGCTTGGCCCGCGATCGGGGCCCACCGATCCGCGGGCGGGCCTGTGCCGTGGGGCATTCTTTCCCTTCCGCCTCCACTACGGCCTCCACCATGGCGGAGGCGGAAGAGACTCTCCCCACTGCGCATGCGCGGGAAACCTTCAGCGGCCGCTGACACTCCCGCGCATGCGCCGGGAAACTGTCAGCGGCCGCTGACTCTCCCGCGCATGCGCCGCATTTCCGCGCCAGCTGGCGGGGCAACAAACGCCATTTCCGCCAGCTGGCGGGGCGGAAATCCCTCCGGCGCCGGCCTAGCCCCCCAATGTCGGGGCTAGGCCGCCAAAGATGCGGAGCATTCCGCACCTTTGGGGCGGCGCGATGCCCGTCTGATTGGCGCCGTTGGGGGAGAATTTCGCCCTAGATCTCCAGATTTTCCCAGTCGATCCCCATTGCTTTTAGAATCCAAATTTTTTTTGCTCAGCCTTGAACATACTGAATAACTGAGTCATAGAGTTTTACAGCACATTGTGTCTGTGTCGGCCATCATGCACCTGTCTATTCTAACCCCATTTTCCAGACCTTTGTCTGTAGCCTTGTATGCTATGGCGTTTCAAGTGCTCATCTAAATGCTTCTTAAATATTGTGAGCGGTCCTCCCTCTACCACTCTGTCATGCAGTGAGCTCCAGACTGCCACCACACTCTGGGTGCAAAAGGTTTTCCTCGAATCCCCTCTAAATCTCCTTCCCCTTACCTGAAATCTGTTCCAATGGTTATTGACGCCTCTGCTAAGGGAAAATGTTCCTTCCTATCAACTCTATCTATGTCCCTTATAATTTTATTCACGACTTCCGGGTGCGGCGATGACCAGCTGAGTCGCACGTTTCGGCAGCTCCCGGTGGAACGGACTTTTGGGCTCTTAATAAGAGCCCCAACGGCAATTTTAACGGCTAAAAGTACTGTGCGGCGAACCAGAAGGGAATCCCCCCTGGATACGGATGAAAAAAGGAGAGGAAGGTGGCCGGATTGCGGTGGTTCCTTTAGAGCAGCGGCAAGGAAGGCAAGCAAAAACCAAGATGGCGTCGGAAGGTGGCAGTTTAATATGGGGCCCTGAACAACACGAGTTTTTGAAACGCTGCGTGGAAGAACTCAGAAAGGAAATGAAGAAGGAGCTGTTGGCCCCGATATTACAGGCGATCGAAGGGCTAAAGGAGGAGCAAAAGACCCAGGAGCGGGAGCTTCGGGTCGTGAAGGCAAAGGCTGCCGAGAATGAGGACGACATACAGGGCCTTGTGGTGAAGACGGAGATGCACGAGGCACACCATAAACGATGTGTGGAAAGGCTGGAGGCGCTGGAGAACAACACAAGGAGGAACAACCTAAGGATTCTTGGTCTTCCTGAAGGTGCGGAGGGAGCGGACGTCGGGGCATATGTGAGCACGATGCTGCACTCATAATTTTATTCACCTCAATCAGGACCCCCCTCAGCTTTCTCTGCACTAAGGAAGTCAATCCCAGCCCAGGTTAGGTGGATTGGCCATGCTAAATTGCTCTTAGTGTCCAAATGGGCAGGGTGGGGTTGCTGGGTTATGGGTATGGGCGGAGTGCGGTGCTCTTTCCAAGGGCCGGTGCAGGCTCGATGGGCTGAATGGCCTCCTTCTGCACTGTAAATTCTATGTTCTATGTTCTAACCAGCTTCTCTTCAAAGCTGAAATGCTCCAGCCCATGCAACATCCTGGTGAATCTCCTCTGCCCCCTCTCTAGTGCAATCAGAGGGTAGTAAAGAGAGGATAGAAACATAAGTCAAAGGAGAAAAGTAGAAGGCATAGAAACAGATTGATTTGCATTTATTTCAATGCAAGAGGCCTAACGGGCAAGGAAGATGAACTCAAGGCATGGATAGGTACATGGGACTGGGATACATAGATATATAGGAGGCCTTCTGGTGCTTCAAGCCTGCTCCGCCATTCATCACAATCATGGCTGATCATCCAACTCAATAGCCTAATCTTGCTTTCTCCCCATATCCTTTGATCCCATTCTCTCAAGTGCTATATCCAGCCGCCTCTTAAATATATACAATGTTTTAACATCAACTACTTCCTGTGGTAATGAATTTCACAGACTCACCACTCTTTGGGTGAAGAAATGTCTCCTTATCTCTGTCCGAAATGGTTTACCCCGAATCCTCAGGCTGTAACCCCTGGTCCTGGACACACCCATCATTGGTAACATCTTCCCTGCACCTACCCTGTCTAGTCCTGTTAGAAATTTATAAGTCTCTATGAGATCCCTCCTCATTCTTCTGAACTCCAGCGAGAACAATCCCAACCTAGTCAATCTCTCCTCATATGACAGTCCCGCCATCCCTGGAATCAGTCTGGTAAACCTTCGCTGCACTTGCTCGAGAGCAAGAACATCCTTCCTCAGAGAAGGAGACCAAAACTGCACACAATACTCCAAGTGTGGCCTCACCAAGGCCCTGTACAATTGCAGCAACACATCCCTGCTTCTATACTCAAAACCTCTCGCAATGAAGGTCAACATACCATTAGCCTTCTTTACCGCCTGCTGCACCTGCATGCTTACCTTCAGCGAATGGTGCACAAGGACACCCAGGTCCCGCTGCACACTCCCCTCTCCCAATTTACAACCATTCAGGTAGTAATCTGCTTTCCTGTTTTTGCTTCCAAAGTGAATAACCTCACACTTATCCAAATTATACTACATCTGCCATTGGTTTGCCCACTTGCCCAACCTGTCCAAATCTTGCCATAGGATCCCTGCTTCCTCGTCACAATTCACCCTCCCACCTAAGTTGGTATCATCTGCAAACTTTGAGATGTTACATTTTGTTCCCTCATCCAAATCATTAATATATATTGTGAATAGCTGGGATCCCAGCACCGATCCTTGTGGTACCCCAATAGTTACTGCTATTATAGCTATTACTGAAACATGGCTAAAGGAGCGGCAGGACTGGCAGCTCAATGTTCCGGGCTACAAATGCTGTAGGAAAGATAGAACAGGAGGTAAGAGAGGAGGGGGAGTTGCGTTTTTGATTAGGGACAGTATCACGGCAGTATAGAGAGAGGATATATCCAAGGGTTTGCCTACTGAGTCTATATGGGTAGAACTGAAAAATAAGAAGGGTGAGATCACTTTGATACGACTGTACTATAGGCCCCCAAATAGTAAATGGGAAATCGAGAAGCAAATATGTAAGGAGATTACAGACTGCCAGAAAAATAGGGTGGTAATAGTAGGGGACTTTAACTTTCCCAACATGAACTGGGACAGCCATATCACTAGGGGTTTGAATGGAGAGAAATTGGTCAAGTGTATTCAGGAAGAATGCCTCATTCAATATGTGGATGGCCCGACCAGAGAAGGGGCAAAACTTGACCTCTTCTTGGGGAATAAGGAAGGGCAGGGGCGGAAGTGGTAGTGAGGTATCACTTTGGGACCAGTGATCATAATTCTATTAGTTTTAAGATAGCTATGGAGAATGATAGTTCTGGCCCAAAAATTAAAATTCTAAATTGGGGCAAGGCCAATTTTGAGGGTATTAGGTGGGAACTTTCAAAAGTTAATTGGGTGTGCCTGGCAAGGTGGCAGCTGGCAAGTGGAGTCTTTCAAAAAGGTGCTAATTAGGGTTCAGGGTGAACACACTCCTCTTTGAGTGAAGGGAAAGGCTGGTAGAAGTAGGGAACCTTGGATGACTCAGGATATTGAGGCCATGGTCAAAAGGAAGAAGGAGGCATATGACATTCATAGGCAGCTGGGATAAAGTGGATCTCTTGAAGGGTATAGGGCTTGTCGGAATAGAGTTAAGAGAGAAGTCAGGAGGGCAAAAAGGGGACATGAGATTGTCTTGTCAGATAAGGCAAAGGAAAATCCAAATACATAAAGGGTAAAAGGGTGACTAGGGAGAGGATAGGGCCTCTTAAGGATAAACAAGGTAATCTATGTGCAGATCAACAAGCGATGGGAGAGGTCCTAAATTAATATGTCTCATCAGTATTTACTGTTGAGAATGTTAGGGAAATTGGGGAAATAAAAAGGTGATGTCTTAAGGAGTGTACATATTACAGAAAAGGAGGTGCTGGATGTCTAAAACGGATCAGGATAGACAAATCCCTGGGGCCTGATGAAGTGTATCCCAGGACGTTGTGGGAGGCTCGGGAGGAAATTGCTGGCCCCCTAGCTGAGATATTTGAATAATCGACAGCCACAGCAGAGATACCTGAAGATTAGATGGTAGCAAATGTTGTGCCCTTGTTTAAGAAGGGCTGTAGGGATAAGCCTGGGAACTACAGACCGGTTAGCCTTATTTCTGTAGTGGGTAAGTTGTTAGAAGGTATTCTGAGGGACAGGATCTACAGGCATTTAGACAGGCAAGGGCTAATTAGGGAAAGTCAGCATGGCTTTGTAAGGGGAAAGTCATGTCTCACAAATTTGATTGAGTTTTTTTAAAGGGTAACCAAGAAAGTAGATGAGGGCAGTGCAGTCGATGTTGTCTATTTTAGCAAGGCAGGTTGCTGCAAAAGGTTAAATCTCACGGAATCGAGGTGAGATAGCCAATTGGACACAAAATTGGCTTGGCGACCGTAGCCAAAGGGTGGTTGTGGAGGGTTGTATTTCAAATTGGAGGGAGGCCTGTGACCAGTGGTGTGCCTCAGAAATCGATGCTGGGTCCACTGTTATTATGTATATTAATGATTTGGATGAGAATGTAGGAGGCATAGTCAGTATTTGCAGATGACACCAAGATTGGTGGCATAGTGGATAGTGAAGAAGGTTATATAAGATTGCAACAGGATCTTGACCAATAGGGCCAGTGGGCCGATGAAAGGCAGATGGAGTTTAATTTGGATAAATGCGAGGTGATGCATTTTGGTAGATCAAATCAGGGCGGGGCCGATTCAGTTAATGTTAGGGAGTTGGGGCGAGTTACAGAACAAAGAGATCTAGGGGTACAGGTACATAGCTCCTTGAAGGTGGAGTTGCAGGTGGACAGAGTGGTGAAGAAGGCATTCAGCATGACACTATTGGTCAGAATATTGAATACAGGAGTTTGGACATCGTGTTGAAGTTGTACAAGACATTGGTAAGACTACACATGGAATACTGTGTTCAGTTCTGGTCACCCTATTATAGGAAGGATATTGTTAAACTATAAATAGTGTAGAAGAGATTTACGAGGGTAGTACCGGGAATTGATGGTCTGAGTTATAAGGAGAGGCTGGATAGGCTGGGAAATTTTTCCCTGGAGCATAGGAGGCTTAGGGGTGATCTTATAGAGGTCTATAAAATAATGAGGAGCATAGATAAGGCAGATAGTCAACATCTTTTCCCAAAGGTAGAGAAATCTAGAACTAGAGGGCATAGATTTAAGGTGAGTGGGGAGAGATACTAAAGAGACCACAGGGGAAACTTTTTCACACAGAGGGTGGAGAGTATCTGGAATGAGCTGCCCGAGGCAGTGGTAGAGGTTGGTACAATTTTCTTCCTTCAAAAAACAGTTAGACAGTTACATGGGCAGGGTGGGTGTAGAGGGATATGGGCCAAATACGGGCAAATGGGACGAGCTTAGTGATAGAAACTGGGCAGCATGGACAAGCTGGGCAGAAGGGCCTGCTTCCATGCTGCAAACATCTATGACTCTATGACTCTATGACTCCTGCTGTGAGGTACATGCATAGTCGTCCCGGAAAAAGGCCAGGATTTGATCTTGGAAGACTTCCAAGCCGAAAACCTGGGAGTGTCAAAAATGAAAATGTTAGCACGCAGCCACATTCGGTGGCCGGGGTGGATGCGGACATTGAACGTATGACATTTGGTCCAGACGAACAGTTCTTTGTAAAATTCCTCGAGCACGGAATGTTCTTGTGAAGCCAAACCCGATGCCGGAACAGACCAGAACAGAGCTCCAAGGGGGTCCAGACACGACATGAGCGAGGTAGTCGACATGGATTCGGAGATGGAAATGCAGGCGGCGGTAGTCTCGCCGGAGGATCAACGGCACAGCACCCTCAGGAAGGGCTTCTGCCACGATGGTTCAGTCGGAAGCGACGGTCACCTTCCTGATACACGGCACCCGATCCAGCACTGCCAGTGCATGATGCACAACCGGAGACAAAGCAAATCCGGCACCCTCCTTCACCACAGTCGTCATCGAATTCTTCAGAATTGGGGGGGTTGGAAATTTAATAACCAGCACAGGACTTACGGGGTTGCAACAATTAGAATCTCCGTTAACCTTACTGAATACGAGCTCCCCGTTAAAGGGTGGGGAGGACCATGAGTAATTATCTCTTGTTTAAAGTTGGCCGGTTTTGGTACCTGTGGGAGGTGACACGGTTGTGTAAATAATAGTTCACCGTAATAAAACTTTGTTTCATCTAACTACTTGGTGTGGACTCCTTCGTGGTCTACAAAACAAAGACAGCCTTCGACCATCACCTCTGCCTCCTGCTGCCACGGAGCCAATTTTGGATCCAACGTGCCAAATTGCCCTGGATCCTGTGGGCTCTTACCTTCTTGATCAGTCTCCCATGTGGGACCTTGTGAAAAAGCCTTACTGAGGTACATGTAGACTGCACCAACTGCACTGCCCTCATCTACACGCCTAGTCACCTCCTTGAAACATTTGCATTACAACCCTGGTAGTGAAGAGCTTTCTCCGCCTTTCACTCCAAAATGGCCGCCCACTTACTCAGAGATGACGCCCTCCTAAGTTTTTCCCCAAGTTTTCCTCCTGCCCAAAGTTCAATGATTTTCAAAAAAAAATAATCCACCATATCAGCAATAAGCAGTGTAGATTTTGCTTTTCCCTAGCCCAGGGATGCGGAGTCTAATTGTAGCATCCTCGGCGCCACTGAGACCAGCACTGAGGGAACCTGGTCTGCTTGTACTTTGTAAGGTTCAGGGCCCACATGAGGCAGCGCATATACTGACTAAGCCAGGGAGGGAGTTTCAATGTAACAAACACACCCATCCAAAAAGAGTAATAATTTCTTCTGATAGTCTAATTTTGTAGGGAGAGTTAAGAATACAAAATTTCAGCTGAATTAAGGAGTGGCCATAATTGCATTATTTGCTTCGAATCCTGATGTTAATTAGGTTTGCAGCAAGTCAACCAAGGTAATAACTAGCCTGATGAGGGTTTGATATCTCCAGACATACTGCAGCGATCAGTAACCGATGGTAGGTGAAATATAAAGTTCTGGCCAAAAGGAAGATTCATCGCGGCATTTAAAACACCATTAAAGAAATTTTCAAAACAAAACACACATAATTCTGTCATATTATGATTGGTGCTTTGTCATTCACAATTCCATTTTCAGTCAGTCTCCTGAGGCAGTTTTCAAAGCCTTTGAATGCATGAGTTGTCACCATTTTACTCAGGGTTGCAAAGCCTACTTCAATTTTCAAACCTACCTCTTGGCAGCTGCAAGAGGCAGCAACAAAGCAGAGCATAAAACATAATCTGAAAGCTGATAAAATTCAATAATTCAGAGCTTTACTCACTTCCATAAGTAGAGGCAAATATTTTATGGGGTTGGGAGTTCTGGGGAGGAAAGTGGAGTTTAATAGAAGGCCAGAGGGAATGCACTGTTCTGTCAAATTATTGTTTTAACTTTCGGGCCGATTTCAAATCATAGAATCCCTACAGTGCAGAAGGGGGTAATTTGGCCCATCATGTCTGTACCGACCCGTGGAAAGAGCACCCACCTAGGCCCACATCCCCACCCCATCCCCATAACCCAGTAACCCCACGTAAACTTTTTTTGGGACACTAAGGAGCAATTTTACCATGGCCAATCCACCTAACCTGCACATCTTTGGACTGTGGCAGGAAACCGGAGCACCCGGAAGAAACCAATGCAGACTCGGGGGGCGGGGGGATGTGCCAACTCCACACAGCACAGTCACCCGAGGCCGGAATTCAACCCGGTTCCCTGGCACTGTGATGCAGCAGTGCTAACCACTGTGACACCATGTCGCTCCTTATGTAAGGATTTATATATGAAATAAATGATTTATTTTCCTCAGTACTGGTAACTATGGGGGTTGGTAGCATGCTGGTACTAGTAATGCAGAGACAGGAGTTCAAATCCCACCACTGCAGTTCGGATACATTTGCTTTATCTTACTTTTTAAATCTTATTTGAAACTTTCACCCTTTTAGTTCCTGGATGTAGAACAGGTAGTCCAGTGTGTTCATTAATATATCTGGAATAAAATGCATTCCCATTAATAACAACAACTAAACTACTGGGTTGTTGTCAAATCCAAACCAGTTTACTCATGTCCTTCAGGGGAGGAAACCAGCCATCCTTACCTGATCTTACCTCAGTGTAACCCCTGACCAGCCACAACGCTGTTTACTGTACGTGCGTTCCGGAACGCATTGACGCCGCTGTCGAGGTGACGGAGAATTAAGATTTGGTGTCAAATCGGCACCCGCCGCGATTTCGGCGTCAGATCCGATGGAAAATCCCGCCCAAGGGGTCTCCCTTTTAAGAACGAGATTAGGTGAACTTTTTACTCTCAGAGGGTCGTTAGTCTGTGAATTCACTTTCCTGGAGAGCAGTGGAGGCTGGGTTATCCAAGGCTGAGTTGGGTTAATTTTTGATAGACAGGAGAGTCACGGGTAATTGGGACAGGAAAGTGAAGTTTAGGCTCCAAATCAAAATGAAGACTCAGGTTTGCACTGAGTGCTGAATTTGGTGCATTTGAGTGCTATAGTGAGAGTTTGGGGACTGAGGGAGTGCTGAATTTGGTGCATTTGAGTGCTATAGTGAGAGTTTGGTGACTGAGGGAGTGCTGAATTTGGTGCATTTGAGTGCGATAGTGAAAGTTTGGTGACTGAGGGAGTGCTGAATTTGGTGCATTTGAGTGCTATAGTGAGAGTTTGGTGACTGAGGGAGTGCTGAATTTGGTGCATTTGAGTGCTATAGTGAGAGTTTGGTGACTGAGGGAGTATAAGGGTTCATTTTTATCTAAAGTCTAGTCTTTCTTTTATCTAGTTAATTAACTTAAAAGTTGCTGTTTGGTTTAGAAGAAGGTGAATTTTTAATCAGCTTTAAACAAAGGTTCTACTTGTAGGTACTTGCAGCTGGAGCTTGTTAATTAGTTAATTGGAATAGGCCAGTTTTCAGAGGCTAGATTCACAGTATAAAAGTGATCCACCTACAGTGCAGACTTTGTTTGCACCGAGTGCTGAATTTGGTGCTTTTGAGTGCTATAGTGAGAATTTGGTGACTGAGGGAGTGCTGCATTTGGTGCATTTGAGTGCGATAGTGAGAGTTTGGTGACTGAGGGAGTGCTGAATTTGGTGCATTTGAGTGCTATAGTGAGACTTTGGTGACTGAGGGAGTTAGGTGAGGAGGGAGTAAGGTGCTCCTTTCATTTCGTTTCCTACATTTCCGCAAAGAGCGAGAAGGGAGCCAGGAGTTTACAGAGAGTGCAGCTGACTGGGAGCAGAGGCGGAGGGCGGAGGTCCAGTTGGTCCACAGGGCAGCCAAAATCTGTAAGGTAAGAGGGGATGGAGGCTAGGCCAGTTTCATGCTCCTCCTGTAGGATGTGGGTGGTGAGAGATACCACCGGTGTCCCCGCTGACTATACCTGCGGGAAATGCACCCAACTTCAGCTCCTCAGAGACCGTGTTAGGGAACTGGAGCTGAAGCAGGATGAATTTCAGATCATCCGGGAGGCAGAGGGGGTGATGGAGAAGAGTTACAGGGAGGTAACCACACCCAAGGTACAGGGCAAGAGTAGCTTGGGTTACAGTCAGGGGAAAGAAAACAAACAGGCAGACAGTGCAGGGATCCCTCGTGGCCGTTCCCCTTCAAAACAAGTATACTGTTTTGGATGCTGTTGTGGGGGGATGACCTCCCGGGGGAAGGCCCTAGCGGCCATGTCTCTGGCACTGAGTCTGGCTCTGGGGCTCAGAAGGGAAGGGGGGGGAGAATAGAAAAACAATAGCAATAGGAGATTCAATGGTTAGGGGAATAGATAGGAGATTCTGTGGTCGCGAGCGAGACTCCCAGAAGGTATGTTGCCTCCCGGGTGCCAGGGCCAGGGATGTCTCAGATCGTGTCTTCAGGATCCTGAAGGGGAAGGGGGAGCAGCCAGAAGTCGTGATGCACATTGGTACCAATGACGTAGGTAGGAAAAGGGGTGTGGAGGTAATAAACGAGTTTAGGGAGTTAGGCTGGAAGTTAAAAGCAAGGACAGACAGAGTTGTCATCTCTGGTTTGTTGCCGGTGCCACGTGATAGCGAGGCTAGGAATAGGGAGAGAGTGCAGTTGAACACGTGGCTGCAGGAATGGTGTAGGAGGGAGGGCTTCAGGTATTTGCATAATTGGAGCGCATTCTGGGGAAGGTGGGACCTGTACAAGCAGGACGGGTTGCATCTGAACCAGAGGGGCACCAATATCCTGGGAGGGAGATTTTCTCGTACTCTTCGGGAGGGTTTAAACTAATTTGACAGGGGAATGGGAACCGGATTTGTAGTCCAGCAACTAAGGTAGCCGATATTCAGGATGCCAAAGCGTGTAGTGAGGCAGTGGGGAAGGGAACACTGACAAAGGAGAGTACTTGCAGGCACGGAGATGGATTGAAGTGTGTATACTTCAACGCAAGAAGCATCAGGAATAAGGTGGGTGAACTTAAGGCATGGATCGGTACTTGGGACTACGATGTGGTGGCCATCACAGAAACTTGGATAGAAGAGGGGCAGAAATGGTTGTTGGAGGTCCCTGGTTATAGATGTTTCAATAAGATTTGGGAGGGTGGTAAAAGAGGTGGGGGGTAGCATTGTTAATGAGAGATAGTATAACAGCTGCAGAAAGGCAGTTCGAGGAGTATCTGCCTACTGAGGTAGTATGGATTGAAGTCAGAAATAGGAAAGGAGCAGTCACCTTGTTGGGAGTTTTCTATAGGCCCCCCAATAGTAGCAGAGATGTGGAGGAACAGATTGGGAAACAGATTTTGGAAAGGTGCAGAAGTCACAGGGTAGTAGTCATGGGTGACTTCAACGTCCCAAACATTGAGTGGAAACTCTTTAGATCAAATAGTTTGGATGGGGTAGTGTTTGTGCAGTGTGTCCAGGAAGCTTTTCTAACACAGTATGTAGATTGTCCGACCAGAGGGGAGGCCATATTGGATTTGGTACTTGGTAATGAATGGGCAAGTGATAGATTTGTTAGTGGGGGAGCATTTTGGAGATAGTGACTACAATTCTGTGACTTTCACTTTAGTAATGGAGAGGGATAGGTGCGTGCAACAGGGCAAGGTTTACAATTGGGGGAAGGGTAAATACGATGTTGTCAGACAAGAATTGAAGTGCATAAGTTGGGAACATAGGCTGTCAGGGAAGGATACAAGTGAAATGTGGAACTTGTTCAAGGAACAGGTACTACGTGTCCTTGATATGTATGTCCCTGTCAGGCAGGGAAGAGATGGTCGAGTGAGGGAACCATGGTTGACAAGAGAGGTTGAATGTCTTGTTAAGAGGAAGAAGGAGACTTATGTAAGGCTGAGGAAACAAAGTTCAGACAGGGCGCTGGAGGGATACAAGATAGCCAGGAGGGAACTGAAGAAAGGGATTAGGAGAGCTAAGAGAGGGCATGAAAAATCTTTGGCGGGTAGGATCAAGGAAAACCCCAAGGCCTTTTACACATATGTGAGAAATATGAGAATGACTAGAGCGAGGGTAGGTCCAGTCAAGGACAGTAGCGGGAGATTGTGTATTGAGTATGAAGAGTTAGGAGAGGTCTTGAACGAGTAGTTTTCTTCAGTATTTACAAATGAGAGGGGCCGTATTGTTGGAGAGGACAGAGTGAAACAGACTGGTAAGCTCAAGGAAATACTTGTTAGGAAGGAAGATGTGTTGGGCATTTTGAAAAACATGAGGATAGACAAGTCACCCTGGCCTGACGGGATATATCCAAGGATTCTATGGGAAGCAAGAGATGAAATTGCAGAGCAGTTGGCAATGATCTTTTCGTCCTCACTGTCAACAGGGGTGGTACCAGGGGATTAGAGAGTGGCGAATGTCGTGCCCCTGTTCAAAAATGGGAATAGGGATAACCCTGGGAATTACAGGCCAGTTAGTCTTACTTCGGTGGTAGGCAAAGTAATGGAAAGGGTACTGAGGGCTAGGATTTCTGAGCATCTGGAAAGACACTGCTTGATTAGGGATAGTCAGCACAGATTTGTGAGGGGTAGGTCTTGCCTTACAAATCTTATTGAATTATTTGAGGAGGTGACCAAGCATGTGGATGAAGGTAAAGCAGTGGATATAGTATACATGGATTTTAGTAAGGCATTTGATAAGGTTCCCCATGGTAGGCTTATGCAGAAAGTAAGGAGGCATGGGATAGTGGGAAATTTGGCCAGTTGGATAACAAACTGGCTAACTGATAGAAGTCAGAGAGTGGTGGTGGATGGCAAATATTCAGCCTGGATCCCAGTTACCAGTGGTGTACCGCAGGGATCAGTTCTGGGTCCTCTGCTGTTTGCGATTTTCATCAATGACTTGGATGAGGGAGTTGAAGGGTGGGTTAGTAAATTTGCAGACGATACGAAGATTGGTGGAGTTGTGGCTAGTGAGGAGTGCTGTTGTCGGCTGCAAAGCAACATAGATAGGATGCAGAGCTGGGCTGAGAAGTGGCAGATGGAGTTTAACCCTGAAAAGTGTGAAGTTGTCCATTTTGGAAGGACAAATATGAATGCGGAATACATGGTTAACGGTAGAGTTCTTGACAATGTGGAGGAGCAGAGAGATCTTGGGGTCTATGTTCATACATCTTTGAAAGTTGCCACTCAAGTGGATAGAGCTGTGAAGAAGGCCTATGGTGTGCTCGCGTTCATTAACAGAGGGATTGGATTTAAGAGCCGTGAGGTGATGATGCAGCTGTACAAAACCTTGGTAAGGCCACATTTGGAGTACTGTGTACAGTTCTGGTCGCCTCATTTTAGGAAGGATGTGGAAACTTTGGAAAAGGTGCAAAGGAGATCAAAGGAGATTTACCAGGATGTTGCCTGGAATGGAGAGTAAGTCTTACGAGGAAAGGTTGAGGGTGCTAGGCCTTTTCTCATTAGAACAGAGAAGGATGAGGGGCGACTTGATAGAGGTTTATAAGATGATCAGGGGAATAGATAGAGTAGACAGTCAGAGACTTTTTCCCTGGGTGGAACAAACCATTACAAGGGGACATAAATTTAAGGTGAATGGTGGAAGATATAGGGGGGATGTCAGAGGTAGGTTCTTTACCCAGACAGTAGTGGGGGCATGGAATGCACTGCCTGTGGAAGTAGTTGAGTCAGAAACATTAGGGACCTTCAAGCAGCTATTGGATAGGTACATGGATTACGGTAGAATGATATAGTGTAGATTAATTTGTTCTTAAGGGCCGCACGGTAGCATTGTGGATAGCACAATTGCTTCACAGCTCCAGGGTCCCATGTTCAATTCCAGCTTGGGTCACTATCTGTGCGGAGTCTGCACGTCCTCCCCCTGTGTGCGTGGGTTTCCTCCGGGTGCTCCGGTTTCCTCCCACAGACCAAAGATGTGCAGGTTAGGTGGATTGGCCATGATAAATTGCCCTTAGTGTCCAAAATTGCCCTTAGTGATGGGTGGGGTTACTGGGTTTTGGGGATAGGGTGGAGGTGTTGACCTTGGGTAGGGTGCTCTTTCCAGGAGCCGGTGCAGACTCAATGGGCCGAATGGCCTCCTTCTGCACTGTAAATTCTATGATAATCTATGATTAATCTAGGACAAAGGTTCGGCACAACACAGGCCGAAGGGCCTGTTCTGTGCTGTATTTTTCTATGTTCTATGTTCTAAGACACCTTCAACACTTGGAAGTCCTTCCATTCAATCCACACCAAGGTCGATTGTGAGCACCACAATGTCTTCCTTCATGAGTGTGCAAGGTTCCCTGGCAGCTGCCACGGCTCCTTCATACTAATGAGTTTCCAACTCCCTCACATATTTCAGCGCCAATACAGATCTGTTGATTGGCTTCAATGGCTCCCCCTGCAGGACCTGGCTAATGTCTCCCTTTCCGAGCCCACAGACTGAGGTCGAGCACAACTACAGCATCAGCCATGTCATCATTAGGAGTACAATCGAGCAGACAACTGGTATTTTAAAAATGTGCTTCTGGTGCCTCGCTCACTCAGGTGGAGCGCTGCAACATACCCCAGCGAGGATATCAGGAATAGTGGAGGAGCGTTGCAACATACCCCAGCGAGGATATCAGTAATAGTGGAGGAGCGTTGCAACATACCCCAGCGAGGGTATCAGGAATAGTGGAGGAGCGTTGCAACATACCCCAGCGAGGGTACCCGGAATAGTGGAGGAGCGTTGCAACATACCCCAGCGAGGATATCAGGAATAGTGGAGGAGCGTTGCAACATACCCCAGCGAGGGTATCAGGAATAGTGGAGGAGCGCTGCATGCCCCACTACATCGCGCAGTGTAGGGGCACACAAACTGATAATGACAATGCCAAGGTCAGATCTCCAATCTCTGTGGAGGAGGAAACTGAGGAATCCCCTGACCATGTGAAAGATTCTGAAACGAATGAGGACGAGGAGGTGCCAATGGTAGTGCAGCTGGGGGGCATGGCCTTACAGCCAGGGCTGACTCTGACAAGGGTTCTTGTGTTAAATCAATTCACATAAATTCCTTCCATATTACAATTGCCATCAACCAACCTGGTGGTATGCTTCCACCGAAAGAACCTTGCACATTGACTCCACAATTACTCACAGGACTGCAAGGAAGGCAATGAACACAAATGAGTTGGACTCTGTCACATTCATGTGGCTAACATCCTCGTCATCATAACCATGAGCGTCATCATATTGCACACAAACGTGGTAATGATCCACTTACAACCAGGCCTCCCCACTTGAATAATGACTGTAAATGAGGAGCTCATGCTGCCAAATTCCATTCAAATCTATAGAATCCCTACTGTGCAGAAGGAGGCTATTCGGCCCATTGAGTCTGCACCGACCCCATCAGATAGAGAACCCTACCTAGTCCCATTCCCCGCCCTGTCCTGTTACCCCGCGCATTGGTCATGGAAAATCCACCTAAGCTACACATCTTTGGACTGTGGGAGGAAACCAGAACATCCGGGGGAAACCCACACAGACACGGGGAGAACGCGTACACTCCACACAGGCAGTCACCCGAGGCCGGAATTGAACCCAGGACCCTGGCGCTGTGAGGCAGCAGAACTAACCACTGTGCCACCATGCTGCCCTTGAACATAATCAATCCGTACCCACAATGCTGAGAGTGACATGACATCAGAACTCAAACCCTATACCTGCTGATAGGATTGTATGTTATCGCAAACATACAGACTAAGCATCTCACGCATGAGGAGTCCATAACTGTGAAACAACAGCTCTTTGAAAGAACTTGCGCACCACCCATTCCGGCCAATAGTTCAGTTTCTGATGTGGGCGTCATGCGACATTCCTGGTTTCCATATACCTCTGCTAAACCATGCAAAGCACATCCTGTGACATCTGGCATGCAAATGCAGTCAAAGTAGTGAGCACAGCAGACGACTAATATTACCTGCAGCCTCCATGCCCTCTCGAGCTGTGAAGACGACACCTTAAACCTAGGTGTAACATTGCAGTGCACATGATTTGACTTGCACTCAGCACTCATGCTTCGAATTGTCCTGCTGCCCAGCACCTGTTCCTAGATTCTGATCATTGAGTCTCCCTTAAATTGAATCTTGGTCGGACAATGAAAAAGCCAAGGAGCATCTTAGTGTTTGAACCATTGAAAACTGGAAGCTGATGTGAAGCAGCCCCCGGAAGCCCCAAAAATCAGCTGACAATCTTGATCATGTTGACATGCGTCGAGATCGACCTCAGTATGTTACCCTCATTATTATTGGTAACAGAGCCCTACATTCCTGCACACTCCTACAAAGTGGCCCACGTTGCCTCGGAGGAGGTGGAGACAGGCAACTCACTTCTCTGTCTAAATGGCAATGAGGACTCTTGTCATGCAGGCGCTCGTGGAGACCTCTCTCAGACTGCAGCCTCTGCATCTCTGCATGGGCAGCAGTGGGCACTGGCATACGTGCAGATATGGGCCCTGGCAGACGGGCTGGGAAGGTGGAGGAAGATGAGGGTGCTGAGGGGCTCTGGGGTAACTGCACCCTCCCCAATGACTGGAAAGGTATGTGTGTCTATTGACAGCAATTAAGGGCAAACTCAAGCTAGCCTGGCCACTTCCTATGGTCAGACAGACTGCCAAAACTTACTGCATGTCTATGAATCAAGTGTAGCCATTTGGGTGAGGTGCATGATGTTAGCCATGGAACTGTACAGGAGGAAGATTCAGTGCCCTCAAGAAGAGAGGAAGGGAACTAGAGGGTGGGAAAATATAACACAAAAGAATTCTTTGCTGCTACAGATGCCATATTACAACACATGGTGATGTACTACAGCCTCTCTACTACAGCATGCATAATGCATTATAAAGAGTTAATATAAAGAATATAATATACCCTTTGTATGATATGCCTTCTGGATGTTTCCTGCACATAATGTGAATAGTGTCACCTCTTTGTCCAATGATATAAGGATATCAGATGATAATGGTAATTAAGGTGCTCCCGCAGCTTTATAGTCTTATATCAGTAAACACTTAAAAGTGTTGAAAGCCACAACACAACAAGGTGAAAGAAAAATCATGGGCAATGGAATTTTGCAATAAATGTGGAACAAAAATGACAGAAATGAAAACCGACAGGTTTGTGAGAGAGGAAGAAAGATAGAGGTTTTAGGTGGATTCCTTCATTTCAACATCAGCCCAATGCTATTTGATATGTAATAGCTGTAAATAATGCACAATGTATTTAAGCCGTGACCCAATTACTGCAGTATTGCCAACATAGATCTAAACAAGTCACTAATAACAAGGCACCCAAGGTTTGTCAGGAAATACTGAAGATGTTTAAAGCTGAGCCAATTATACTTCAAAAGATTTCTGATAAGAAGGCACTTGAGCTAAGAATAAAATATGAACATCATTTTTGTATGTATCAATCATCTCTACTAACCCATTACAATCCATTAAGGTCTTTGTTAAAAGAACACTGCCTTCATGGGCAAAATATTTGGCAAACCTTTTAGGGGAGCAAGGGCAGCCTGGTATAGTTTTTATCCTTAAAAAATCTTTAACTCAATGTGTCAATTATTTTTAAATAAAGAAAAAATGAAACAACCCTCTAGCCCTCACTCACCCCCCCCCCCCCCCCCCCCGCCCCCCATGCTCCACTCGTGCCAACCCGTGTCATTACATGTCCTGTACCCACCCTATGGTCTCTCACATTTTGTATGCCCCTCTACCCACTGCCCATAGCCCAATATAGCCCTCATGCCAACTTAATGCCAATCCATGACCCACACACATACCCTTTGCCCTAATATCTACCATACCTAGTATCCACTATGGGCAAATCTCAGAACCCATGCAGAGATAAGTTAAAAATAAAGACCTTTAAAATAAAGTTCCAAGTGTCCAATGTAGACTTTGATATATTGAAAAAGAATTGACCTCATTCTTGAAGTTGCTATTTTATATTCCTTCAACTGAATAACATTTTATAACAATAAACATTTCATTCAAGTGCGCAATCCTTACAACAACAAGTACCCTCTGAGAAAACAAATTCTCCTCATCTCAACCCCCAGATTTTAAAACATTGCCCCCTGGCTCTGGGCTCACCCATAAGGGGGGAACCTTCCTTCTTTGTCTGTAAATGCATTATGACCTTGCACAGCTGAGAATCAGCAGATGTCCAGGGCAGACTCTGCCTTTGCTGAGAATATTTTCCCACTGTTTGGGTTGGTCACTGAATTACAGTTTGCACGCAGAGTGCCAGCTGAACCACTCCTGACCCAACTACTGGGGCAGTTGCTGCAGTGTCTGCAACCTGACCTGGACATGGAGTGGGGGGTGCAGAGAGGGGAAGAGGGAGGAGAAAGGAGGGTGATGCACGGTCAATGACCACTAAAGCGAGGTTGTAGTCCAACTGAAGGCTTTAATAAGCTAGATGTTTCCCCCAGCAGCTCAGGTACAGAATGAAGGCTGCTGGGACAGCACGGGCTCTTAAGCCCCACCTAGCAGGACGGAGCTACCATACAGCTTGACCAATAGGAAGCATACAATATCTACCAATGGTGTTCCAGCATTACCAGGTACCGTAATACCTCTATACAGACTACCACATTCACCCCCTGTTAAAAAAGAGTCCGGCGGGGGGGGGTGGCCTGATACCACAAACATGGCAACATGGTAGAATTAGTTATGGAGGTACCGTAATACCTCCGTACAGCGTTTTGTAACTATTTACAATTCTATTAACTATTTATAATTTATGATTTAAATTTACAATTTAAAATGAAGCAATCAGTCGATCGGGGGCCCTTGTCGTCCTCTGTGATCGTCGGAGCTTCGGTGGTGACTCCAGTGGAGGCTCGGTCGTCTGTGACTCCGGGAGCGTGGCCTCGGTCTCTGTGGCAGCTTCGACACCCCTCAACGGTGCTTGTGGGGAAAACGGTTGACCTGGGAAGGGGGCGCCTGCGGGGTGCGTCGAAGGGTGGGGGGCCTAGACGGGGCCGGCGGTAGGACCGATCCTCCTGTAAGATGCCCTGGTGGGGGGGAGGGGGGGGGGGACTGGTGGCTGGGGTGTGCGTGGGGCTCCGGCGGGCGCCAGGTCTTGTAGGGAGACCGTACCTTGTCGGCCGTTGGGGTACGCCACGTAGACGTACTGGGGGTTAGCGTGGAGAAGATGGACCCTCTCGACCAACAGGTCCAACTTGTGCGCCCGCACGTGTTTTCGGAGCAGGATGGGTCCGGTAGCTGCCAGCCAGGTCGGGAGCGAGGTCCCAGAGGAGGACTTCCTGGGGAAGACAAGGAGATGTTCGTGAGGTGTCTGCTTGGTTGTGGTACAAAGCAGTGACCGAATGGAGTGGAGGGCATCCGGGAGGACTTCCTGCTAGCGGGTGACTGGGAGATTCCTGGACCGTGGGTCAGTAGGATGGTCTTCCAGACCGCTCCGTTCTCCCTCTCTACCTGCCCGTTTCCCCGGGGGTTGTAACTGGTCGTCCTGCTCGAGGCGATGCCCCTGCTGAGCAGGAATTGACGCAGTTCGTCGCTCATAAAGGAGGACCCCCTATCACTGTGTATGTAAGCGGGGAACCCGAACAGTGCAAAGATACCCTGGAGGGCCTTGATGACGGTGGTTGCGGTCATGTCGGGGCAGGGGATGGCGAATAGGAACCGAGACTACTCGTCAATCACGTTCAGGAAGTACATGTTGCGGTCTGTAGAGGGGAGGGGGCCTTTGAAGTCCATGCTGAGGCGTTTAAAGGGACAGGAAGCCTTTACCAGGTGCGCTTTCTCTGGCCGGTAGAAGTGCGGTTTGCACTCCGCGCAGATTTGGCAGTCCCTGGTGGCTGTCCTGACCTCCTCGATGGAGTAGGGCAGGTTGCGGGTCTTGATAAAGTGGAAAAACCGAGTGACCCCCGGGTGGCAGAGGTCCTCGTGGAGGGCTCGGAGGCGGTCCACTTGTGCGGTGGCACATGTGCCACGGGACAGGGCATCAGGAGGCTCGTTTAGCTTCCCGGGAAGATACAAGATCTCGTAGTTGTAGGTGGAGAGTTCTATCCTTGTGGCGCACAAAGACTCCGTGAGACAAATAGAGTGAAGTCGATGAGGCTTTATTAAGCGTGTCTGTTCCCCAGCAGCCCGATAGTAAACTGGCCTGCGGGGGAAGGCACCGGCTTCTTATACTTCGCCTTCAGGGCGGAGTATGAGGTCAACGGCCAACCAGGACCCGGGATCTGTCAGCCAATGACATTAGGGCTTCCAGTCCCACATGACCCCCAATACATACTACCACAATCCTCCACCGCAAGATCTTATCGTTTTTTATCTTGCCCTGCTGTGCATTATCGAACATGAAAGCAACCGACCGTTGGTCAGTGAGGAGAGTGAATCTCCTGCCGGCCAGGTAATGCCTCCAATGTCGCACAGCTTCTACTATGGCCTGGGCCTCTTTTTCGACTGAGGAGCGGCGGATTTCGGAGGCATGGAGGGTACGTGAGAAGAAGGCCGCGGGCCTGCCCGCTTGGTTGAGGGTGGCCGCCAGAGCTACGCCAGATGCGTCGCTCTCGACCTGGAAAGGGAGGGACTCATCGATGGCGTGCATCGTGGCCTTTGCAATGTCTGTTTTGATGCGGCTGAAGGCCTGGCTGGCCTCTATCAACAGGGGAAAACCTGTGGATTGGATCAGGGGACGGGCCTTGTCCGCATAGTTGGGGACCCACTGGGCGTAGTAACTGAAAAACCCTAGGCAGCGCTTCAGGGCCTTGGAGCAGTGAGGGAGGGAGAACTCCATAAGGGGGCGCATGCACTCAGGATCAGGGCCTAGAACTCCATTTTGCACTATGTAGCCGAGGATGGCTAGGCGGTCGGTGCTAAACACGCATTTATCCTTGTTGTATGTAAGGTTAAGGATTTTTGTGGTCTGGAGGAATTTTCGGAGGTTGGTGTCGTGGTCCTGCTGGTCGTTGCCGCAGATGGTGACATTATCGAGATACGAGAATGTTGCCCGTACCGTACCGGTCAACCATTCGGTCCATCTCGCGCTGGAAGACCAAGACCCCGTTGGTGACACCGAAGGGAACCCTTAAGAAGTGATAGAGCCGTCCATCTGCCTCGAAAGCAGTGTATTTGCGGTCACTAGAGCGGATGGGGAGCTGGTGGTAGGCGGACTTAAGATCCACCATGGAGAAGACCTTGTAATGCACAATCCTGTTTACCAGGTCGGATATGCGGGGGAGAGGGTACGCGTCCAGCTGCGTAAACCTGTTGATGGTCTCACTGTAGTTGATGACCATCCTATGCTTCTCCCCGGTCTTTACCACCACTACTTGAGCTCTCCAGGGATTGTTGCTAACTTCAATGACTCCTTTCCTGAGTAGCCTTTGGACCTCTGACCTAATAAAGATCCAATCCTGGGCACTGTACCGTCTGCTCCTGGTGGCGACGGGTTTGCAATCCGGGGTGAGGTTCGCAAACAGGGAAGGCGGGTCGACCTTAAGGGTCGCGAGGCCGCAGACAGTGAGGGGGTGTATAGGGCCGCCAAATTTGAAAGTTAGACTTTGGAGATTACACTGGCAGTCTAAACCTAGGAGTGTGGCCGCGCAGAGGTGGGGAAGGACGTAGAGCCGGTAATTTTTAAACTCCCTTCCCTGGACCGTGAGGTTTGCTACACAAAACCCCTTTATCTCTACTGAGTGGGAACCGGAGGCCAGGGAGATTTTATGATTAACGGAGTGGACAAGGAAAGAACAGTGCCTTACCGTGTCGGGGTGTATGAAGCTCTCCGTACTCCCAGAGTCGATTAGGCAGGACGTCTCGTGCCCGTTGATAAATACGGTCGTTGTAGCAGTTGAGAGTGTTCGAGGCCGGGACTGATCCAGAGTCACCGAGGCTAATCACAGCAGTTGAGTGTTCTCTTCGGGCAGTGTGTGGTCAGCCGAGCTGGGGTCCTGATGGTCCATCCAAGATGGCGGCTCCCATTGGTCGCACATGGCTGGGGGTGCACAAAATGGCGGCGCCCATCCATCTAACGTGGCGTCCGCGGGACAAGATGGCGGAGCCCCCGGTCCTCACGTGGTCCTGGAGGAGGAAGATGGCGGCGCCCACTGGCCGCACGGGGACCGTGGAGAGGTTTGTGGTGGCGGTCCACATTCGCCACCGGAGACCGCGGCAACCACAAGGGCCTGGCATATCACCACAAAATGGCCCTTTTTACCGCATTTCTTGCAGGTGGATGCGCGGGCCTGGCAGCGCTGGCGGGGGTGCTTGGCCTGCCCGCAAAAGTAGCAGCGGGGCCCCCCGGGGTTGCCAGGCCGCCTTGCAGCACGAGCTTGTGGGGGAATGGGGCATGTCTCGGGGTCGGCTGCGGAGGGGTTCCACGCTGCCAAGGTGGCTGCCGCCTGGTCGGGAACGTAAGCACGGGCGTTTATGGAGGCCACATCCAGGGAGCCTGCAATGGCCCATGCCTCCTTGAGACCTAGAGTGTCTTTTTCCAGCAATCGCTGGTGGATTTGGGAGGACAGCATACCTGCCACGAAAGCGTCCCGGACCAAGAGTTCTGTGTGTTCGCTCGCCGAAACTTGCGGGCAGCTGCAGTTTCGCCCCAACACCAGGAGTGCACGGTAGAATTCTTCCAGCGATTCCCCAGGGATTTGTCGCCTCGTTGCTAGCAGATGTCGGGCACAGACCTGGTTTACCGGGCGAATATGTCGTTTTAGCAGCTCTATTGCTGCATCGAAGCCTTCCACTTCTTCAATGAGGGTGTAAATCTACGGGGTCACCCTCAAGTGCAGGACTTGCATTTTCTGTTCTCCTTTGGGTGTGTTTACGGCCGTCCCGAGATATCCTTTAAAACACGCCAGTCAGTGCTTGAAGATTGCCGCTGAGTTCGCCACGTGGGGGCTGAGTTGCAGACACTCCGGTTTGATCCGGAGCTGCATCCTTTTAAATCTAGCTTATTAAATTGATGCACGATCAATGACCACTAAAGAGAGGTTGTAGTCTAACTGAAGGCTTTAATAAGCTAGATGTTTCCCCCAGCAGCTCAAGTACAGAATGAAGGCTGCTGGGGAGGGACGGGCTCTTATACCCCACCTAGCAGGGCGGAGCTACCATACAGCTTGACCAATAGGAAGCATACAATATCTACCAATGGTGTTCCAGCATTACCAGGTACCGTAATACCTCTACACAGACCATGACAGAGGGCTCACCACAAACAACCTGACCACCAATGGTTTCTAGAGTGTAGTTTTCCTACCTGCACCAGAGCCGGAGAAGTGCCTGAGGTGAATCAGGTGTAACAAGGAGGTAGTCACTGAGCAGCATTGCCTCCTGCAACCTGACCTAGAGCTTCATTGCATAGGAGCAGGAGCTTTTCTAACCCAAGGCCAATATTTCCTTCCTAAGGTGTGGTGCCCAGAACTGCTCTCAGTACTCCCAAGTGGGGTCTAACCAGGGTTTTGTATAGCTGCAGCAGAACTACTGTGTCTTTATACTCCAATCGTTTAGATATAAAGGCTAGCATTCCATTAGCCTTTTGACTTATTTTCTGCACTTGTTCAGGCATTTTAAATATCTATGCACCCGGGCCGGGAGTCTCCCAGAATTGGCGGGGCGGCCCGTACTGGCGCCAAAGAGCTGCATGAACCACTCCGGCGTCGAGCCGCCCGGAAGTTGCGGAATCCTCCACACTTCCGGGGGCTAGGCCGGCGCTGGAGGGGTTGGCGCCACGCCAACCGGCACAGAAGGGCCTCCGCCGGCCGGCGCAAGTTGGCGCATGCGCAGGACCGCCTGCATGTTCTGGCGCATGCGCAGAACCGCTGCCGTGTTTCCTGCACATGCGCAGGGGGTTTCTTCTCCGCGCCGGCCATGGCGGAGCCTTACAGTGGCCGGAGCGGAGGGAAAGAGTGCCCCCACGGCACAGGCCCGCCCGCAGATCGGTGGGCCCCAATCGCGGGCCGGATTCCCCCCCCTCTAACCACGCTCCCGCCAGGTCCCGCCGGTATGGACCATGTCTAATCCACGCCGGTGGGACTGGCCGAAAACGGACGGCCGCTCGGCCCATCGGGGCCCGGAGAATTGCCGGGGGGGGGGGGGGGGGGGGCCCTACCAACGGCCCCCGACCGGCATGGCGCAATCCCTGTGCCCGCCCTGCCCCCGCCCGGAGAATTCGGCAGCCGGCGTCGGAGCGGCGGGGGGTCGTAAATCCCACCCCTGAAGTCCCAAGTCTCGTTTGCTCATTAACATGGTCTGTCAATATCTCCTTGCAGTTTTATGCTGTCATCTAGACTGTCTACAATGCCACCTAACTCTGTATCATCAGCACATTTGGATATATGACAATCTATGCCATCATCCAAGTTGTTAATGAATAGTGTGAATAATTGAGGCCCTAACACAGATCCCTGTGGTACACCCCAGACATATCCTGTCAATTTGAGTAATTATCCATTACTCCCACTCTCTGTCATCTGCCACTCAACCGATTTCCTCACCATGTCAATAATTTGACCTCAACTCCAGGAGTTTCCACCTGAGTTAAGTCTCGTGTTATGGGCGAGGCATTTCAGAACCCCAAAATGTATCACGGAGTTCAACCAACCTCTCCCTTTAATGGATATGTTGCTTTTCCTAGCACACGGCTTTTTCCCGAGGTGTGGGATTACAATTATGGACACGTGGGTTTTTAAACACAAACACTGTTTATTCCATGAACTCAACTTAACTCAGAAAATATTGCAACAGTAAATAACTCTTTAAAATGTTCCTTCAAACTTCCAAGAGACTTAACACCTTTAAACAGTATCACATCAGGTTAAAGGATATATATATATTTTGTAGAATGGCAGAGATATATTATGCTTGGTTGACTTCCGCTCCAGCACCCTGCTTTCTTCCTGCAAACTCGCTGGAAACACACAGACACACCCTAAGCTGCTTTCTCATACCTGGCTTTCTACTTTTAAACTGCTCACAGCAAAACAGCCAGGCACTTTAAAACTGCTCTCAGCAAAACCAGCCAGGTTCTTTTTTTAGCTGCTCCTAGCAAAACCAGCCAGGTTCTTTTCAAAACTGAAACTAAAAACCTGCAAAATGGCTGACCTAAAGCCCAGCTCCACCCACTCTCTGACATCACTGTTTTCTTAAAGGTACATTGCTTAAACATCCATGTCATAAAGGTACCCTCACATGACACCTCCCCCCAAGAAAAAAATAAACTATCAACTTCAAGATGGTTTCATTTTTCACTTTTGCACCATCCACTAAGAAATGTACACAGTAAATATATATGTCCATTTAAAGAAAACAACACACTCAAACAGGTATAATAATATAGTCCATTTTTCTTTGTTCTTCTTCCTCCAACCGAAATCCTTCTCGATTGACAGTCTCTTTGAACAAGTCTCTGCACGATCCATCCATTCCTCTACTCGTCGGCATTTCTCTTCAGAATCAGATACTTTAGTTCAATCTGACCACAGAGTCCCTTGCAATTCTCCAATACAGGAACATTGGTGATCACGGCTTTCAGGCAGTCAAATGCCTGTTGAAAGTCTGCTGTCCATTGAAATTTTTTACTTTTCTTCAGCAATCCCATCAGTGGAGTAATCACGCCACAAAACGTTTGCACAACTGTTCGATCAAAGCCATTCATGCTAAGAAATTCATCTTGAGGATAACGGAAACTACGCAAGGAAAGTGATTCGGGCTTCTCCAAATTCACTTTCGGCTCGGTTCATCACCAAACCCGCCTCCTGAAGTCGATCGAAGAACTCCATACGATGTTTTAAATGTTATTTCCATGTCTGGAAGTTGGAAATAAAAGCAGATTGTCCCACTTTCTCAATGCAATCCTTCAAACGTGGGACAGGATAAGAGTCCGTTCTTGTAACTGCATTCACCTTTCTATAGTCCACACACAACCATTGGGTACCATCTGGTCTAGGTACCATCACTATGGGTGAGCTCCATTGGCTGCAACACACTTCAATTATGCCATTCTTCAGCATACTCTCAATCTCTCTGTTAACCTGTGCCAATTTTAAAGGATTAAGTCTATATGGATGTTGTTTGATAGGAACAGCATTTCCCACATCTACATCATGTGTAGCCATTTTAGTACTTCCCAATTTATCTCTACAAACTTGCCCATGTGATATCAATAACTCTTTCAGGTCAGTTCATTTTGCCTCTGGAAGGTAACTTAACAATTTATCCCAATTTTTAAGAACATCCTCATTTTCCAATTTAATTTGAGGTATGTCAAATTCACAGTCATCTGGATTTGGTTCGTCACTTTGAGTTAGAATCATTAAAACCTCCTTTTTCTGTCCTTCCCTTTCAAAGTACCTTTTAAGCATATTCACATGACACATTTGGTGAGTCTTCCTTCTATCTGGTGTTTTTACCACATAATTCACCTCACTTAATTTCCTTTCAATCTGATACGGTCCACAAAACCTAGCTTTAAAGGCTCCCCTACCACTGGTAACAACACTAAAACTTTATCCCCACTGGCAGAACTACGAACTTTGGATTTCTTGTCCGCTACCCGTTTCATCACATTTTGTGCAACTTTCAAATGTTGTCTAGTCAATTCACCTGTTCTATTTAATCATTCCCTAAAATTTGACACGTAATCCAATAGTGTAATTTCTGATTTCTCACCCACCAATATTTCCTTAATCATTTTAAGTGGTCCTCTTACCTCATGGCCAAAAATTAGTTCAAAAGGACTAAATTTGGTAGACTCATTAGGTGCATCCCTAATTGCAAACAATACGAATGGAATTCCTTTATCCCAATCCTCTGGATAATCTTGACAATACGTCCTCAACATTGTCTTTAATGTCTGATGCCACCTTTCTAATGCTCCCTGCGATTCTGGATGGTACGCAGTTGATTTAAATTGTTTTATTCCTAAGCTATCCATAACTTCTTTGAATAACTTTGAAGTAAAATTTGTTCCTTGGTCCGATTGAATTTCTGTGGGTAGTCCATATCTAGTAAAGAATTTAAGTAACTCCCCCACAATCCTTTTAGCTGTATTATTACGTACTGGAATGGCCTCTGGGAACCCAGTAGACACATCCATTACAGTGAAAAGATATTGATTCCACTTTTTGTTTTAGGAAGCTGTCCTACACAATCGATTAGGACCCTTGGAAAAAGGTATCTCAAATGCTGGAATAGGTATTAAGGGCACTGGTTTTATAACTGCTTGAGATTTCCCTATCACTCGACTTGTGTGACATGATTGACAAAATGTAACTACATCTTTATGTAGTCCAGGCCAATAAAAATGTTTTTGTATTTTAGCTTGAGTTTTCCTTATTCCCAAATGACCTCCCACTGGTACCTCATGTGCAACTCGCAACACCTCCTTTCTATACCCTACCGGCAATATTACTTGATGAACTTCTGCCCACTTTTCATCCACCTGCATATGTACAGGTCTCCATTTTCTCATCAAGACATCATTTTTACGGTAATAACACTCTGGTATACTCTCAGATTCCTCTTCCATATATGCTTTCTGATATATCCGTTTTATTTCTACATCTTTCTGTTGTAACTCCGCCAATTTTCCTGAACTAAAAATATCCGCCTCAAACTCCACCTGTTCTTGTTCTTTTTCAACCATCTGATCAAAAATTGTTTCTGATAATTGCACTTCAACTTCATCTTCACTCTTTGATTTCTCCTCTTGTCTTAACCTGTGACTTTGTGACCTTGTTACTACACAATCCGGAAACATCCCAGGATATTCTTCCTTCAACACTTCAGTTGACTGATTTTACACTGGCTTATCAACCACAGTGGGCATCACTCACTCATGCGATCCAGCTATATCATTACCCAAGATAAACTGTATTCCTGGACAAGATAGTTTATCTATTACTGCTACTACCACTTCACCACTCTTCATTGGACTTTCCAACCTTACCTTATATAATGGAACGCTACTCCTCTCACCCTGAATTAACATATCTCCACCTTTTCTGGCAACATTCTACCCAAACTACATAATTCCTCATCTCTTACCATTAAAGATTGACTAGCCCCTGTATCTCTTAAAATTGTGACTTCTTTACCTGCTCCTCCTGATACACATGAGTAAACTTTACCCACACAAGTCAATTCTTTAAAGACATCTAGCACCTTCTTAACAATTATTTCTTGAACAGGCTGTACAATCGTTTGCACCTCCTTCGCTTCCCTTGGGCTTTCCTTTACCACTCTAACAAACCCCACTGTCTTATCCTATTTTACCACATCAGCCTTCCCAGTGCTTTTCTTCAACCTCCAACACTGTGACTTTACATGGCCTAGTTTATTACAGCGAAAACATTTGAAACTTTTCATTTCTTTTCCACCCTCCTGGATTTCTTTTATAACTGAGGTACACGCTCTTTATTGTCTCCCATCAGATCACCTTTACCTTTACCACTTGAGTATTTCTCATGTCCCCAGTTTCTATCTCTCACCGGCTGAAACTGATGTCGGAAACCAATCTTTAATTTATGAACTAATTCATAATCATCTGCCATTTCCGCTGCTAATCTCGCAGTTTTATCCTTCTGTTCTTCCACATGAGTTCTCACTACATCGGGAATTGAATTTTTAAACTCCTCCAAAAGTATAATGTCTCTGAGAGCTTCATACGTTTGGTCTATTTTCAAAGCCCTTATCCACCTATCAAAATTACTCTGTTTGAGTCTTTCAAACTCCATGTATTTGACCAAATTCTTTTCTTAAATTTCTAAACCTTTGTCTGTAAGCTTCAGGCACTAGCTCATATGCACTTAAGATGGATTTCTTCACCTCTTCATACGTTCCAGCTATCTCCTCCGGTAATGATGCAAACACTTCACTAGCTCTACCTACCAGCTTTGTTTGAATCAGTAATACCCACATGTCCTGTGGCCATTTCATTTGTTTAGCTACCTTCTCAAATGAAATGAAAAAGGCTTCCACTTCCTTCTCATCAAACCTTGGCAATGCTTGGACATATTTAAATAGATTCCCACCAAGCCTTCGACTATGACGCTCTTTCTCATTATCCTCATCACTATCATCCAACTGTACGTTTCTCTTTACGTCTGCCAATTTTAACTGATTGTCATGTTTCATGGCCATTTTCTGAAGTTCAAACTCCCTCACTTTATCATTTTCCCTGATCTGTATCTCCCTTTCTTTCTCTTTTTGTTCTGCTGGGGTTATTCTTTCTTTTCTCTGTTCTTGTCTCTCCTTTTCTTTTTCCGCTCTCTCTCTTTCTTTTTCCTCTCTCTCTCTTTCTTTCTTTTTCCTCTCTCCCTCTTTCTCTTTCTTCTTCCGCTCTCTCTCTCTTTCGTTTTCAAGCCGCTTTAAATCTTTCTCATGTTCCATTTGTTTAATTTGCAACTGAATTTTTGCCATTTCCCATGAGTCAAACTCGATCTCAGGCAACTTTAAATGCTTAACCACTGCCATAATTACCTCATCTTTTTGCATTTTGTCAGGTAATGTTAACTGCAATGTTCTTGCCAAATCTAACAGTCTGCTTTTTGTTTCTGTCCGTAAGGTACTACGTGTAACATTTTCCACCCCAAAAAACTTCTGAGCTTCTGAAAGAGCCATTGTTCACAACACTCTCCCCACTTAAACTAAAATACCACACCGGAAAAGCAACAATCCTTCACTGTCTTTAAGTTCACAAAAGCCAATCCAATAGATAGACTTTTATCCCCCTCGAGCCCCCAATTGTTATGGGGGCGGCATTTTCAGAACCCCAAAATGTATCATGGAGTTCAACCAACCTCTCCCTTTAATGGATTTGTTGCTTTTCCGAGCACACGGCTTTTCCCCTAGTTGTGGGATTACAATTATGGACACGTGGGTTTTAAAACACAAAACACTGTTTATTCCATGAACTCAACTTAACATCTTAAATAAACATTGGATCTCTTAACACCCCTTACTTCAAAGATAACTCACAAAATATTGCAACAGTAAATAACTCTTTAAAATTTTCCTTCAAACTTCCAAGAGACTTAACATCTTTAAACAGTATCACATCAGGTTAAAGGATATATATATATATTGTAGAATGGCAGAGATATATTATGCTTGGTTGACTTCAGCTCCAGCACCCTGCTTTCTTCCTGAAAATTCTCTGGAAACACACAGACACACCCAAGCTGCTTTCTCAGATCTGGCTTTCTACTTTTAAACTGCTCTCAGCAAAACCAGCCAGGTTCTTTTCAAAACTGAAACTAAAAACCTGCAAAATGGCTGACCTAAAGCCCAGCTCCACCCACTCTCTGACATCACTGTTTTCTTAAAGGTACATTGCTTAAACATCCATGTCTTAAAGGTACCCTCACATGACACTCTTCTGTGCAACTTTATCAGATGCCTTCTGGAAATCCACATAAATGACATCCATCGACATTCCCCTGTCCACTACCATAGTCACCTCCTTGAATTCAATGAGATTTCTCAAGCATGACCTGCTCTTCATGAATCCATGCTGGCTCTCCCTGATTAACCAAAGTTGTTTGAGGTGTTCAATTACCCTATCTCTGATTATAGACTCGAGCAATTTCCCATCCACAGATGTTAGGCCAACCGGTCTGTAATTCCCTCGTTTCTCCCTTTCACCCTTGCTAAAAAGTGGAGTAACATGTGCAATTTTCCAGTCCAGAGGGACGACTCCTAAATCTAGGGAATTCTGCATGATTATAGTTAGGGCATCTAAATGTTCCCCTACTTCCTTTAACACCCTTGGATGGAAACCTTCAGGTCCTGGGGATTTGTCACTTTTTAGTTCCATCAATTTCCTAGTTACTGATGCCGTACTTAAGGTGATGGTATCAAGTCTCTGTCCTCGATCAACTATTAATTCTTTCGGGAGTTCCAGCAAGTTATCCTCCTTTACAGCTGTAAATACTGAGGCAAAGTAATTGTTCAACATGTCTGTCATTTCTTCACCGTTAATGAAAATGGGCGCGATCTACCCAAATGGGAATAGAGTTCCATTGTGCGCACGAGTAGCCGGGTGGTCAAGAGCGTCAGGAAACACATTGCTATCGAAAAGCCATTTGGGTAGATTGGGGAGCTTCAACGGGGAACGCGGGGCCGAGGTCGCACTTAGTCCCATTTTCCGCACTGATGACATTCAGTCCCCTGGAACTCCTCAGTGCAGGGAGAGATCAGGGCACCATTTTAAAATGGTGTCCCAACCTCTTGACTCCCCATCACCCCAACCTCCAACTCATTGATAAGGGGCGCATCAGGATCCCCCACACTAGACTGGTGTCGAGGCAGCACTGCCAGGGTGAACATGCCAAGGTGGCACCAGTAGCGCCAGTGTGCCACCCTGTCCAGAGGGCAAGCAGCTGGGGGCCTCTGATCCTCTGGGAGACCCCCACGGGTGCCATTCTGTCTGGTCCTTCTTGAGGAGATCAGCACTGAACGGTGCTCACCCGAGATCTCCAAGGTGAGGGAGTTAGATCCCACGCCTTGGTTAGGTCTTGGGAATGCATATTAGAGTGAGATTTGCCAAAAAGTGATTCCACCTACAATGGGCGGGATTCGCGTCACGACATCTTGCGTGATCATGTGAGGTGCGGTGAGTCATTTAGATCCCGGAAGAAGGATCACCCGGCATCTACCGGCTGCGTTGCGCCGTGCCGCGCTGCCTTTTGGGCGTAACGCGGCGGTAGATCTTGCATAATATCTCCATTTTAGGCTTTTGGTGGGGCGACATTGCTCTTGACCACCTGCTTCACTTTAAAGAACTATAAAATTTATTTTCGTTCTTTTCACTTTCAAACGTTACATTGAATTCAATCATGCTATGATCACTATTTGATAAATGGTTGGGCACAGTTAGGCTACTAATTAAATTTGGCTCATTACTCATAACTAAATCTAACATTGCCTGTCCACTTGTTACATCCAGAACATATTGCAGCAGGAAACTATCTCACACACCTTCCAGAAATTCACTACCTTTCTGACAGATGCTTGTCTGCCTCTCCCAATCTATGTGTAAGTTCAAATCCCCATTAATACTACTCTGCCTTTGTTACATATTTGCCTAATTTCTGCCTTTATACAATCTACCACCTCAGAACTGCTACTAGAGGGTCTATACACAACACCCATGGGGGCTGGTTTACCTCTGTTCGCTGACTCAAAGCAAGGCCAACAGTTTTGGATCAACTCCTATATCAGCCAAGGTTATTCATGAAGGCCCCAGGTGTGCAGACCTCGCCTGAGGTGGTAATTCTCAGGTTAAATCACCACCAGTCAGTTCTCTCCCTCAAAGGGGAAAGCAGCCTCTGGTCATCAGAGACTGTGACAACTTTACCTTTATACAACACCCATTACAGTTTTAGATCCTTCTCTGCACCTCAGTTCCACCCATATAGAATTCCTACAGAGCAAAAGGAGGCCATTCGGTCCATCAAGTCTGCACCGGCCATCTGAAAGAGGCCCACTCACCTATCCCCGTAACCCCATCTAACCTGGGCACTAAGAGACAATTTAGCATGGCCAATCCGCCTAACCTGCACACGCTTGGACTGTGGGAGAAAACCGGAGCACCCGGAAGAAAATCATGCAGACACGGGAGAGGAAGTACAAACTCCACACAGACAGTCACCTACGTTTGGAATCAAACCTGTGTCCCTGGTGCTGTGAGGCAGCAGTGCTAACCACTGTACCACCGTGTCGCCCATATGGTTTCCACTAGATGCTTTCCCCCTCATTATATCCTCCCTCAACATTGAGGTGACAGTATTTCTAATCAGTAAATTTACCCCAGCCACTCTGCCATCTTCCCTGTCCGTCCTGTAAACTTTAGAACCAGGTATATTTAGTTTCCAGTCCTGACCATCCTGCATCCATGTCTCTGTAATAACTATTACATCATAATCTTCAATTTTAATTTGCGCCTGCAGCTCATCCGGTTTATTGCTTGCACTCTGTGCATTAGTATACAGAACTCTTACTTAGGCTAATCGCCCTAACCTGTCCCTCAGCACTCATGCTTTATTCGCTTATTTATTACTTTTCTTTTCAGGTTTAACCAGTATACTTCTTGTAGTTTTCCCATTACCCACACTTCCTGAAGTTGGGATCCTGACTCTTTCATTACTCTCTGCCCTGCTACTTGTTTTTGGAACTGTATCGAGCAGAGTGTGGATGTCTCCGGTGGCATGTAAGTCACAGTTGCTGTCAACGTCTGTACCACTGGGTCCTTCCAGATAGGATTGGAAGCCATTTCCAAAATTTCCCAGTTTGCTGTCTGTGCAGCATCTGAGGGATGATGGACGCATGTATGGCAGATAAGGCACTTAATTCCCTTCTTGCTAACAAGGGACAGAAAGGGTGAAAGAACAGGTAACATAGAAGATAGAAGCAGGAATAGGCCATTCGGTCTTTCCACCCTGCTCCATCATTCATTCTGATCATGGTTGATCATCCAACTCAGTAACCTGTTCCCGCTTTCCTCCCATATCCTTGGATCCCTTTAGCCCCAAGAGCTGGATCTAATTCCTTCTTGAAAACTTACAAGCTTTTGTCCTCAACTGTGGTAATGAATTCCACAAGTTCACAACTCTCTGGGTGAAAAAATTTCCCCTCATCTCAGTCCTAAATGGGCAGCACGGTAGCACAAGTGGATAGCACTGTGGCTTCACAGCGCCAGGGTCCCAGGTTCGATTCCCCGCTGGGTCACTGTCTGTGAGGAATCTACACGTTCTTCCCCGTGTCTGCGTGGGTTTCCTCCGGGTGCTCCGGTTTCCTCCCACAGTCCAAAGAAGTGTGGGTTAGGTGAATTGGCCATGATAAATTGCCCTTAGTGACCAAAAAGGTTAGGAGGGGTTATTGGGTTACGGGGATAGGGTGGGTGAGGGCTTAAGTGGGTCGCTGCAGACTCGATGGGCCGAATGGCCTCCTTCTGCACTGTATGTTCTATGTTTCCTATGTTTAAATGGCCTACCCATATCTTTAGACCGTAACCAATGGTTCTAGACTCCCCCGACATCGGGAACATCCTTCCTGCATCTACCCTGTCCAGTCCTGTTAGAATTTTATAGGTTTTTATGAGATTCCCCCCTCATTCCTCTGAACTCCAGCGAACATGCCGTCTGACTTCCTGAATTATTCCAGTATTTTCCGCTTTCTCCAGGGCAGCACTGTAGCACAGTGGTTAGCGCTGTTGCTTCACAGCGCCAGAGTCCCAAGTTCGATTCCCGGCTTGGGTCACTGTCTGTGCGGAGTCTGCACGTTCTCCCCGTGTCTGCGTGGGTTTCCTCCAACAAGCCCCGAAAGGTAATTGGTAATTTGGACATTCTGAATTCTCCCTCAGTGTACCTGAATAGGCGCCATAGTGTGGCGACTAGGGGATTTTCACAGTAACTTCATTGCCGTGTAAGCCTACTTGTGACAACAATAATGATTATGATTATTATATAATCCTAACTGACTCAATCTTTCTCCATGCATGTCCCACCATCCCAGGAATCAGTCTGGTAAACCTTCGCTGTACTCCCTCCAGACCAATAACATCCTTCCTCAGAGAAGGAGACCAAAAAGGCACACAATATTCAAAGTGTGGTCTTACCAAGGCCCTGTATAATTTCAACAAGACATCCCTGCTCCTGTACTCGAATCCTCTCGCTATGAAGGCCAGCATTCCATTTGCCTTCTTTACCACCCGCTGCACCTGCATGCTTACTTTCACTGACTGGTGCACAAGGACACCCAGGCCTTGTTGCACATTCCCCTCTCTCAATCTATAGCCCATTCAGATAATAATCTGTCTTCCTGTTTTTGCTACCGAAGTGGATAACCTCACATTATCCACATTATATTGCATCTCTGTATTCTCCTCACAGCTCACCCTCCCACCCAGCTTTGTGTCTTCTGCAAAGTTGGAGATATTACATTTAGTTCCCTCAACTAAGCCATTCATATATATGGTGAATAGCTGGGGGTCCTCGCACCGATCCCTGAGGAAACCCCACTAGTCACTGCCTGCCATTAGGAAAAAGACCTGTTTATTCTTACTGTAATGATAGGGAGATGTTAGGAAATTGGATCGAAGATGTAGTGTGAAATTTAGGGGTTAACAGTCTGAGGGTAAAACTCCTAGCACTGACTCAGAGGTATACACCCACACCTGGCCTGAGTTACCTTGTCCCATTCAGACTTAAACTCATTAATGGATATAAACAGGATACTCATACTCAGCTTGGGTGATTTACTCAAGATCCATTGTCCTCTGGGACATTCTGATCTGACGAGACATTAGCCCAGTACAGAGTCTGATGGCCTCTTTAGTCAGTAAACTGGAGGTTAATTGCATATTGATAGCGTGGTCCTATTCTTTTGTGTAAACGGGAGTGGGCAATCAAAAGCCCAGAGAGCGATGCTGAGTTCAAGTCTGGTTACCCCAGGACAGAACCATCTTTGAGGAGCTGGGCGGAGCTTAGACAGATAAAGGAATCCTGTTCGAACAGGTGAGGGCAGAAGGATGTGGAAGCCACCGGGAAAGGTCATGAAAAGCTGCCACAGAGACGGGACTTTGGAAAGGAGCTGCATGAACAGCAGGAATATGTTCTATAAATGCAAGTATCATTTTTGCAAGCCTGCATAAATGGAGTTGAGAGCCTTATGTTAATTTTACATGCTGTTTAATGGAAAATTGTGTGTTAAGGTTAAGAGATACATGTAAACTGTTCTTGTTAGGTTTGAAGTACAAAGTTTAAATATTGTTTTTCTTTTGTTTTAATAAAGTTTTCTTTGTAAAAATAACCAAGCCTTATTTCTCATGCAATCATCCTGGAGCGAATCAATCTTTCCACACAGTCTTGAAAATGTAAAAAAAGCATTCTGGTCCAGTACCTTAGCCACTGTTCTTTTAAAAATAAATTTAGAGTAACCATTTCTTTCTTTTTCCAATTAAGGGGCCATGTAGCGTGGCCAATTCACCAACCCTGCACATCTTTGGGTTGTGGGGGTTAGACCCACGCAGACACGGGGAGTATGTGCAAACTCCACACAGACAGTGACCCGGGGCCGGGATCGAACCCAGGTCCTTAGCGCTGTAGGCAGCAGTGCTAACCACTGCACCACCGTGCCACCCCATAACATTACTCTTAGTTTCCAGTCAGTCAACAAGTTTTCTATCCAACGCAATACATAACCCCCAACTCATGCACTTTAATTCTACATGCCAACCTCTTATGTGGGACTTGGTCGAAAGCCTTCTGAAAGTCCAAATAAACCATATTCACTGGCTCCCCCTCATCATCGCTTCGGGGTTAATTCTCCGTCAGTGGGATTGTCCATTCCACCAACAGCGCACCCGCACCCACGGATTTCCCAGCGGCGTGGAGGTGCCTACAATGGGAAATCTAATTGGCCAGTGGTGGTATGGGGCGGCCCGCTGCCAGGAACGAAGCACTGCCGAGGAACACACGCCTGGGGAGGCAGAGACTTGATGTCTACTAGTTACATCCTCCTGGTAGCCAGGATAGTGAGATCGTGGGCACGGGACATTGCCTCTAAAGGTGTGCAAGGTAGGTAGATTGGCCATCCTAAATTGTCCCTTAGAGTCCAATGGTTAGATTGAGTTACCAGGATAAGGCGGGGGTGTAAGCCCAGGTAGGGAGCTCTTTCGGAGGGTCGATACAAACTCAATGGGCCGATGGCCTCCTTCTGCATGTCGGGTTTCTACGATTCAGAGCCCACCTCAGGAGGAAGAGGAGAAAGTTGAAGAAGAGGAACAGAAGGAGGCAGGAAAGAGACATTCTGGACACTTTGTTACCGAGCAGACTAACAGAGAGTGGGCTATCTGGAGGGTCATTGACTTGAAACATTAACTCTGCTTCTCTCCCCATTAATGCTGCCAGGCCTGCTGCCTTCATTTCAGGGCACTAAACAGACCTCAACAGCTGCCACCCAAATGTACCAACTTTTTATGGGCATGGGTCCTGTTGTGGAGGAGGCTTGGGATCAGAAGTAACCAACTGAAAGGGTAAAAGGAAGCCTGCTTGAACGGCCACAAGTTTCACCTCATATATAGACCACACCATCTCATGTGGTTGAATTAAAGGCTTTCGCTACAGAATGCCAGGGCCTACCTATGTTCCAGGGCCTCACAGAAGTTATCCTTTAGAGGCAAGTGCATAATCTAAAAGGGGAATTGCAAACTGAAGAGAGTGGGAAGTTCTCTTCAAAGCCAACATGAATCTTAACTTTAATTTTTTTGAAACTGAGTCATTTCTGTCATGCAGAATTTTTACCAGTTGACATATTCCAAGCAAGTTTGCACTCTATTGATACATTGGATGGTGCGTGCGTGAAACTCAATTGTATCAGCATTTTGTGCTCCGATATAAATCACATGAGCATGAGTGAGTCAGCATGTCTCTAACTGCCAAGGTGGAAGGAGAAGTTCTATTTAACGAAAACACATGAGAAAATATGGTGAGACAAACCGATATCTCGCTATTCCACCAACATTCTTAGCATTTCCCCACTAAATAATAAAATGGGAAACGTCCAAGTTGGTCACTTTGATTTGCAGTTGAGATGGGCAGCTCTGGGCTATTTGTCATTTTGGTGTTTACTCCAGTAGAATTCTTTATTATGCCATAAAAATTATCCCACAAACGTGCACATGTTAATCCAACCACAGAATGCCGATGAGTCATGTCAAAGATTTGTTCAAACTACACTGGTGCCGAGACTTGAGATGAAACTATTCTCAGCACACCTACCAGCTGCATGTGTTCTGTCTACACTGGCAGAAACATCCCAGCCCCATAATGGGAACCGGTCCAGAGTTTAAAGCTGGTTTCCACTGGTATTGGAGTCTCACTTTGCAAAATCAATGATCCTCTTTTATTATTGTCACAAGTACGTTTACATTAACACTGCAATGAAGTTACTGTGAAAATCCCCTAGTCGCCACATTCTGGCACCTGTTCGGGTACACTGAGGGAGAATTCAGAATGTCCAATTTGTGGTTGTGGGGAAAGGACACATTGGTTGAGGGAATATTGTTTCCCAGTGCAATCATGGCAATGGCATAGAACAAAATAGGAGCAGGAGGCCATTCGGCCCTCCAAGCCCACTCCGCCATTCACTATAATCATGGCTGATCATCCAACTCAATAGCCTAAACTCACCTTTCCCTGTATCCGTCGATCCCCTTCGCCCTGAGTGCTATATCTAACTGTTCTTGAAACCATAGAATGTTTTGGACTCAACAACTTCCTGTGGTAACAAATTCCACAGGCTCACCAATCTCTGGGTGAAGAAATTTCTCCTCATCTCTGTCCTAAATGTCTACCCCGTATCCTCAGACTGTGACCCCTGGTTCTGGACACACCCACCATCGGGAACATCCTTCCTGCATTAACCATGTCCAGTCCTGTTAGAATTGTATAGGTTTCTATGAGATCCCCCCTCATTCTTCTGAACTCCAGTGAATACAATACGAACCGATTCAAACTCTCCTCGTACGTCAGTACTGCCACCCCAGGAATAGGTTATCCCCATCAGCTAAATAGTCAAGAATGTCAAATTAAATGCTATTTAGGAAACATATTTGCTGGCTTGATTTATTTGCCACATACCTAAGTCTTGCAGTTGACCAGAATCCCAGAGTTAATCTTCAGTTTGTGCAGTGTTTGATCTCGAATGTACAGTAGCACTAGCAAAGTTCCTCACCACCATCCAATAACCTCTACTAGAAATGCATGCCTGTAGCTGCCGGGGGAGGACTGGATTAGGCTAAGTGCTACATTTGCCACCACTGAAAAGCCTGCTAGCAGTGACTCTGAATTGGCACTCACTCCCTGCTAGGGCATGGATCCACGAGCTCCAGCCACTTGGCATCTCCCCAGTGGCAAAAGCTTCATGTGTGACCCTAGGCCGAGATTGTTGGCAAGGTATTAAACAATCTTGGGCAGGACAGGTGAACCTAATCCTCTCTTCACCTGGCACACACTGTAACACACATCTAGGTGGGTTGATAATTAGCGATGCAGAGAAAGAACATGGCTGATTTTTTTGTTCTCTTGTAGCAACCCTGTCAAAATTAGCTGAGTCAGCATAGGCCTAAGAATAAAACCTGGGGCCTTCCTGGTCTGTATCAAGCAAAAGCAATATCAATGATACATAGCTCATTTGGCCCCCATGGCCATGTTATGAGATTGCCCGTCATATGGTTGATCAAGTACTTGTTAACCATTTATTCCAACTGTTGTACACAAGTCAACCAAGAATAACTCACACTCCAGTGTGAATTCCGATGACAGTGCAACACTTAGTTCAGTAATATGTGGGGTAGATCGAGGAAAATAAAATGTAATTACTAGCACTCCCTGTTCCAATTCTCGGACACAGTACCCAATAGTTAAGTTAGAAAAGCAAGAGCGCAGCACCGTGGCGAAGTGGTTAGCACTGCTGCCTCACGGCGCCGAGGTCCCAGGTTCGATCCCGGCTCTGGGTCACTGTGTGAAGTTTGCACATTCTCACCCACAACCCAAAGATGCGCAGGGTAGGTGGATTGGCCACGCTAAATTGCCCCTTAATTGGAAAAATTGAATTGGGTACTCCAAATTTTTTTTTTAAAAGTTAGAAATGCAACTAATTAACACGTATGCTTTGTGGATTTGAGTGAAATCTACTTTGATGTCTTTGTCAGTAGCTGGTATCTGTGAGCGCAATGAGGATTGCTGATAACCTAAACAAACTACACAAGCTCAAATGTTTCCAGCCACTAACACCGCCAAACATCCCACCCAGTAAAGGTGTGGGCTGCAGTGTGAAGCAGGCAGGGACATGGGACTAGTTTACCACTCTTGGTCTTATTTTCGCTTGAAACAGGAAAGATGTCTTTGCCACTTTTCAACTGATTCTAAGGGCACGAGATAATCAAGATAAGGCCGAGTTAGAAAAAAAGATGTTTTCACACAAGATAAATCGTTGTGAGGCAGTTTTTCCACACTAGTACTCATCAGCTTTATACATCCACACAGTGTGTACACATACAGCTGTGTGGGTGGTTAAAAGCCAAATCCATTCACTTGGAACTAAAGCTACTACAATCTGGCTGCACCACCGTTTAACCTTTTGAAAGTTCTTATGTTAAATAAAGGTTAATTCCTTTTTAGAAAGAATAGATCTGACACCACCAGTGTTCCAGGTGCCTGCATACCTATGGCCGGTTGCACATTTGGAAAGCTTCCTTATTTTCTTAACAGAGTCCTACTGAATTTTCACAAAAGGGAGCAGCTTAATAGCTGTGTATTTTTGTATGCTTTCAAAATATATTACTTGAACCATGGATGGCTAAATATTCAACCAACCATTCTGTCCTTGATGAGCTAGTCTACAACACGAAAAGCCAATAAAATGGTTCTGTTGCTTCTACTGTAGGTTATTAGTTAATTTAGCATTCCAAATATAATAATCTTTATTAGTGTCACAATTAGACTTACATTAACACTATGACACCTGTTCGGGTACACTGAGGGGGAATTCAGAATGTCCAATTCACCTAACAAGCACGTCTTTCAGGACTTGTGGGAGGAAACCGGAGCACCCGGAGGAAACCTACGCAGACACGGGGAGAACGTACAGACTCTGCACAGACAGTGACTCAAGCCGGGGATCAAACCCGGGTCCCTAGTGCTGTGAAGCAACAGTGCTAACCACTGTGCTACTGTGCCGCCTTACACTGCCTACAAAGAAAATTTCAAAGATTGTGATAGAATATTCGCTAATGTCATCTTGTTTTTTGATAAACAATCTTCCTCTCACTTCTAGCCTCCAACCTCTCTCTCTCTCTCTCTCTGCCTCTCAATCTATTGCACCCTCTATGACCTTGTACTTTATTTGTGCTGTTATCGTCATTGCTCCTCTGAATAGAGATTTCTGTATTAGAGTTGCCAAAATCATATTGAACATGTTCCTGGAGGTGTTAGCAGATGACTTCCTGCCACCAATCACACTGTCCTTTAACTCTAGCCACTGAACACCCAGCAAATCCATCCACTTCCCCTCGCATCCTTTCCATGCCATCTGGAAAATGAATAGACTGTTCATTATCCAGTTCAATGATTCTGAGCTGCTGGTCAAATAGCCATTCCCCCCTCCCCACATCCATTATTTTTAATAACTGGTAAATAAAAATGTTCAAATGTTTTTTATGAGGGCGTTTTTAAAAATACTGCAATGATTCTGCTCCTGCATTGCTCACGGCAGCATTCTGGAGCTTAATCTTTAATTCCTGGAGACTGCTGGGGCAATCGTGGAGGGCTGGCAACCCAATCTCTGCACCTCGCCTGCATTCTCAATGTTGAAACCCTGCTCCAACTTGCTCTTTCACAGAATCTCAAAACGGTGGAAATCCTTCCTGCCCTCTGTGTCCCCTGCATGCGCAGCCTGCAGGCTTTTGAAACCCAAGCTTCGTGTGAAATGACCAGGACTGTGCACTCTTCCGTCCCACATTTCTCAAACTTGGTAGCTTCCTGTTCTGCTGGTTTTGGACTTCACTTCAGCTCCAGACAAAAATAAACAATGTTCCTCATTAATTTTCTGTTTTGCTCGCGGTCACTCTCAGTTCCAATACGGTACATTGTGGAAGATTGAGGCAGGCATAGGCCATTCTCCACAGTTGCACCCTTAAGCACTACCTACCTGAGGACTGGAGGGAAAATGCTGCAGAACTGAAAGTCATTGTGGTTTAACATAGAGCTCTGTGCACACTAGCTAACCTGGCTGGCTCATAATGTCCCTTTGCTTCCTCCCACTGGAACCCGAGAAATGGAAAAGGAATGCAAGTTTTGGTGCCACTTCACAGCTAGCAGGACAACAAAGGGAATTGGAGTGCAGCGGTTCTGCTGAGGACAAGAAATGAAGAGAAGTTAGTATTTAAATGCCCTTAAAACAGGCTCTGGGTATCACTGCATCTTGAGTGACCAATGGAGGCATCTTCTACTTATACATGGAATGTTAATGTCATTCAGGCATGTGGATATATGTGTCTAGTATCATTCAATCATTGCCCCACCCACCAATCCCTCTGCAGAAGGTGGTGGGATATGCAAGGGAACTTCCTACTTCAGTACACCTGTGCATATATCAGAAAACTGTAAGCCTGTGATTAAAATTAATAAATGGAAAATGATCACTTTGGAGGTGCAGCATGTCTAAAGTAGAAACCATCCTTGTGGTTCTAAGGGAGTTAACACGAATGATGACAGCTGAATGATTGCTGTCCACAATTGATGTGGTTTCAATGCTTGCACGCAAACATATGTTTGCAATTGGGGTTTCAGGCCACTTCACTTGATCACTTTCATACAGCAAATGATGATCATTATCTAGAACACAGAACAACGCACCCGAGTGCAAACTAACACTGTTGCTCACAGAATCCTGCCAAGGTTTTCAGGTCGGGTCATTTCAACTGCCGTCACCTGATTTCAGTGAGGTCTGCTCAAGGATGCAAATTGTAGGTTCCCCCCTCCCCCCTGCATCCCCCCAACCCCTGGCCCCTCCCTTCATTTGTATCAGATTTTGTTTTCATAAATTTAGAGTACCCAATTCATTTTTTCCAATTAAGGGGCAATTTAGCGTGGCCAATCCACCTACCCTGCACATCTTTGGGTTGTGGGGACGAAACCCACGCAGACATGGGGAGAATGTGCAAACTCCACATGGACAGTGACCCAGAGCCGGGATCGAACCTGAGACCTCGGCGCCATGAGGCAGCAGTGCTAATCCACTGCGCCACCGTGCTGCCCCCATTTGTACCAGATATTAAACAGCTCTCCTGAAAGAGATAGCTCGAAGCAATTCAAAAAACAGCTAACTCGTTGTGCTGTTTTTATATTTGGCAGGTTCAGGTAACTCCTCGTTGTAGCTGCTTTTCTCTGGTGCTGTCTATTTAGCTATTTAACAATGATGTTACACAAAACAGAATAAGGAGAATCTGAAAGATAAACAATGGCTCTGTCCCGGTGCTTTGCAATTCTGTACATAGTTAAGTATATGAATCCAGGTTAACCTAAAAAAGGATCTTTACCACAAGTAAGATCTCTTGCTAAGAGTAAGACACACAACACCTTCCAAGATGATCCAACAATGACATATAATCTTCTTCTAAGACAAAGTTTCCCTTGTTTGTCCACTGTCTATATGTTAACTTTTCTTCCCTATTTAACAGTCCTTGTTCCCCTTTCACCTCATTGAAATTTATCCATTTCAGTCAAGTAACTTAATACACTGTGTATGTTCCTTCTCCTTTTTGAATTTGATATTGAAACTAATTATGTTATATTCTCTGTTTCCTAGATTGTCCTCGTACGCACACATTACCTACTTCCCTTATTTAATTGGCCAGAATTAGATACTGCACCATCTTATTGGACTAAAACATATCGAAACAGCTATGTTGAATGTAATGTAGCCGCATTTGTTTTCAGTCCAGCCTTTCCCTGTGCAGCCAGCACATCTCCTAAGTGGTTTCTCCTTCCTCATCTAGATGGTCAACTTGTTCTATTCTTGTCCTCCCTTACCACTGTCTATATGAGCCTCCTTACAAACATTATCCATAGGCATGAAATCAGATTCTTTATGTGTTATGACCACATCCAGCTTTGTGACTTAATTCATCTCACCTCCATAACGTTCATTCATTTGCTTGCCCAAGTTCTGCGTAAGTCCAAGCTTAAGGTTGCCAAAAAGAGAAGGAAGCCAGAGTTAGAAGTGCAGAAGGTACGTGTTGGCACTCAGGTACTGAAGGAGGTTTCAGGACTGGGAAAGAGCAAGATATGGAGGAATTTAGAGAAGAGAATAGGTATCTTAAATTAATTTTATTGTAGAACTGGGAACCAATGCAACTTCGGTAATAGGGGAGCAGAAATGACAGGGTGGCACGGTAGCACAGTGGGTAGCACTGTTGCTTCACAGCTCCAGGGTCCCAGGTTCGATTCCCGGCTTGGGTCACTGTCTGTTTGGAGTCTGCATAGGTTTCCTCCAGGTGCTCCGGTTTCCTCCCACAAGTCCAAAGAAGTGCCGGTTAAATGGGTGGCCATGCTAAATTGCCTTTAGTGTCCAAAAAAGGTTAGGTGGGGTTACTGGGTTATGGGAATAGGATGGATGTGTGGGCTTAAGAGAGTGTTCTTTCCAAGGTCGGTGCCCTTGATGGCCTCCATCTGCACTGTAAATTCTATGATTCTATGATTCTACGATTCTATGATTCTATGACTCTGAGACGGGATCAGGGCAGGATGTGCAGCAGCACATTTTGGGCTATTTGGAGTTTATGATGTGTGGAAAATGGGAGAAAAGAGGACATTGAAGAACTCAAGCATGAAGGTGACAACGGTTTGGGTAAGGGTCGCAGTAGCGACCAGTGGGACATTGCGAGGCGATGGGTCAGGAGAGGAAATAAGCAGTGTTTCTCAAGTACAGCTTATGCTTAGGAATCAAACTTATTGATACTAAGGCTTGAGTAAAGCAGCAGGAAAATGGATGGTGTTGAGTGGGCTAAGGGGGGGGGGGGAGAATTTAATAATAAGAATCTTTATTAGTGTAACAAGTCAACTTATATTAACACCGCAATGAAGTTACTGTGAGGGCGGCATGTGGCAAAGTGGTTAGCACTGGGACTGCGGCGCTGAGGACCCGGGTTAGAATCCCGGCCCTGGGTCACTGTCCATGTGGACAACAGCTAGCTATAGACTGCAGAACATACAGTGCAGAAGGAGGCCATTCGGCCCATCGAGTCTGCACCGTCCCATTTAAGCCCTCACTTCCTACCCTATCCCCGTAACCCAATGACCCCTCCTAACCTTTTTGGTCACTAAGGGCAATTTATCATGGCCAATCCACCTAACCTGCACATCTTTGGACTGTGGGAGGAAACCGGAGCACCCGGAGGAAACCCACGCAGACACGGGGAGAACGTGCAGACTCCGCACAGACAGTGACCCAGCGGGGGATCGAACCTGGGACTCTGGTGCTGTGAAGCAACAGTGCTAACCACTGTGCTACCTTCCTGCCCCATAAGATGGGAGACGAACATGCTGCCTTCTGTCTTATAAAGTAGGCCATGTGTTGCTGAATCCGCAATGGGGAGGCTGGACACCCCTTGGAAAAATAAACAGAGCTTTCCCCTTCGGCCTACTCTATAAGGGGAGCAAAAGGGTACATGACACACCTGTTTTTTCCCCAGGTTGCAACCTAAGCCTGGACCTAAGTTGGGTAAGTACAGTTGACCTACACGACTGCTTTCACTTGGCACACATCTGTGTTTGTAGTGTCATCCCAAGACAAGGGAACTCTTGGCTCGGAAGGTCATGACCACCACATCTCTCTCTGCCCCCCCCCCCCCCCCCCCCCACACCAAATCATGGCTACTGATCTTGTTGTGAGTTAAGCAAAGGACGCCACAAAACATGGTGAGGATGGTTAGTGTGTGGAGAATGGCAGGGAGTTTGTCAGAGGAGTCTCGGACTGTCCCCCCCCCCCCCATTCCCATTCTTCCTATGTCCTGGGTGCACAGTTCCTAATGGCAATATAGTAGTCAGTTTATTTCATGCAGAAACTAAAGATAAGGCTTATTGGGCGGTGGTACCCAGATAGAAATACATTAGTTGCGAAATTTTTATAATACATAAAGAGTCATTTTGGACAAATATTCACAGAGAACCAGAAACTGCAGGAGGAGGGGCCATAATGTCAGAATCTTCTAGTATATCCTTTGCTGTTATTCATTGTTGTAAACTTCTCCTCTATTTGCTCCACCTTCCCAAGGAGTACTTCTATCCTGGAAAGAATTGTGTGTATATCATCAGAACCATCTGGATAAATGAAGTTCTCTGAGCCCGAATCTGAGCAATCAGTGCTCGGTCTGCCCTGTTGAAAAATGTAGAAAGTATTTAACTTAAAGCGAATATTGACGCCAATGAGTCAGAGGAGAGGCAGGACAAAGAACAAAGAACAATACAGCACAGGAACAGGCCCTTCATCCCTCCAAGCCTGTACTGGTCAGGATACCACCCTTGGCCAAAACCCTCTTCCTAGTGCCGTATCCCTCTGTACCCATCCTATCCATGTATTTGTCGAGAAGCCTTTTGAACGCCGTTAATGTATCTGCTTCCACAACCCCCCCACCCCCCTCCCGGACTTACAACAACACAGTCTACTTTATAGCAAACAGAATTTTTTCAAACAAAGTCTCCCAATAAGAGCAAGATTATTTATTCTGAAAAATGCAGTGAATGGAGAATAGAACATAGAAAAATACAGCGCAGTACAGGCCCTTCAGCCCACAATGTTGCACCAAAACAAAAGCCATCTAACCTACACTATGCCATTATCATCCATATGTTTATCCAATAAACTTTTAAATGCCCTCAATGTTGGCGAGTTCACTACTGTAGCAGGTAGGGCATTCCACGGCCTCACTACTCTTTGCGTAAAGAACCTACCTCTGACCTCTGTCCTATATCTATTACCCCTCAGTTTAAAGCTATGTCCCCTCGTGTCAGCCATTTCCATCTGCGGGAGAAAGCTCTCACTCTCCACCCTATCCAACCCCCTGATCATTTTGTATGCCTCTATTAAGTCTCCTCTTAACCTTCTTCTCTCCAACGAAAACAACCTTAAGTCCATCAGCCTTTCCTCATAAGATTTTCCCTCCATACCAGGCAACATCCTGGTAAATCTCCTCTGCACCCGCTCCAAAGCCTCCACGTCCTTCCTATAATGCGGTGACCAGAACTGTACGCAATACTCCAAATGCGGCCGTACCAGAGTTCTGTACAGCTGCAACATGACCTCCCGACTCCGGAACTCAATCCCTCTACCAATAAAGGCCAACACTCCATAGGCGTTCTTCACAACCCTATCAACCTGGGTGGCAACTTTCAGGGATCTATGTACATGGACACCTAGATCCCTCTGCTCATCCACACTTTCAAGAACTTTACCATTAGCCAAATATTCCGCATTCCTGTTATTCCTTCCAAAGTGAATCAACTCACACTTCTCTACATTAAACTCCATTTGCCACCTCTCAGCCCAGCTCTGCAGCTTATCTATATCCCTCTGTAACCTGCTACATCCTTCCACACTATCGACAACACCACCGACTTTAGTATCGTCTGCAAATTTACTCACCCACCCTTCTGCGCCTTCCTCTAGGTCATTGATAAAAATGACAAACAGCAACAGCCCCAGAACAGATCCTTGTGGTACTCCACTTGTGACTGTACTCCATTCTGAACATTTCCCATCAACCACCACCCTCTGTCTTCTTTCAGCGAGCCAATTTCTGATCCACATCTCTAAATCACCCTCAATCCCCAGCCTCCGTATTTTCTTCAATAGCCTACCGTGGGGAACCTTATCAAACGCTTTGCTGAAATCCATATACACCACATCAACTGCTCTACCCTCATCTACCTTTTCAGTCACCTTCTCAAAGAACTCAATAAGGTTTGTGAGGCATGACCTACCCTTCACAAAGCCATGCTGACTATCCCTGATCATATTATTCCTATCTAGATGATTATAAATCTTGTCTCTTATAATCCCCTCCAAGACTTTACCCACTACAGATGTGAGGCTCACCGGTCTATAGTTGCCGGGGTTGTCTCTGCTCCCCTTTTTGAACAAAGGGACCACATTTGCTGTCCTCCAGTCCTCTGGCACTATTCCTGTAGCCAATGAATAGTTACATAATACAAATTATATGCATAAAATCAATCCCAGTCACTTGGTGCAATCTCCAGGTGTGATTGACAGCGGAATTAGCCAATCATCTCCATTCAAGCCAGGACTTTTGGTGTCACTTGGGAAGCCTTTATTTTAATCAGTTTCGACCAGGAACTGATTAGGAATGGATAAAAGCACATTACTGTGCATGCTGGAATCTATGGGAATGGATGCTCTTTGTCAATCTTTTTTCTTCCCCATATTGTGAAAGTTAATTTGCATATCGGTCTTTGTTCCAGTCCTTCCCCTCTGACACACACACAGTTCACGCCATTGTAATCTAGTAGGCATTGATCAGGAGATCTGTTCCCAGACTTTTCCCAGTGCTGCTTTGGAATTGCTCATCCACTGTGTAGCTTTCCACACTGCCAATCAGGCTGTGCCGGTGTTATCCCTGTCATTAAGTAATAAGATCGTGGACTCAACCCCCCAAGGTCTTGAGCAAATAATCAAGGTTGAAACTTCTCGTGCATTCCTGAGGGGCAACTGAGGTATTGGGCTGGATTCTCCGTCGACAGGACCCTCCGTTTCGCCGGCAGCACACTCACGCCCGAGGATTTTCCGACGGCGTGGGGAATCCTGCTGCCGGCGGGGAGTGCGCCGCACCAGAAAGCGGGGACGGAGGGATGGAGATTCCTGCCCATTATCTTACAGATGAGAGGTTAACCGAAGGCCTCATTCATCATCTCATGCCAACATGAAGGATCCCATTGCACTATTTTTCAGAAATATAACATTTTTCCCTGAATGAACACCAAAATAAAATAGCTTATTTGGTTGTTTATCTAATTTATGTTCATGGGGCCTTGCCACACACGCACGCTACATTCCAACTGTGGTTGTACACTTCAAAAAAGCTTCACCAGCTGTAAAATGTTTTAGAACATTCTGAGGACATATAAGATGCTATATAAATGTGAGTCCTTTCTTTCTTTCTGATTTAGTATTAAGCACGGCCACATCCAAACCCACAATCATCGAGAAGGACAAGTGTAGCACCAGCACCTGGAGGTTTCCCCTCCAAGTCACTCACCATCCTGACTTGGAAATATATCGCCGCTCCTTCACTGTCGCTGGAGCAACATCCTGGATCTCCCTCCCTAACATCACAGTGGGTGTATCTACAGCTCAAGGACTGCAGCGGATCAAGAAGACAACTCACCACCATCTTCCGAAGGGCAACTAGGGATGGGCAATAAATGCTGGCCTAAGTAGCGATACCCACATCCCGTAAATGAATAACATAAAAAGCATTGTCCTCCATGGTTTAATGAACAATGTTTACCAACAGAGGTTGTAACATATCCAGAAAAGGAGTTCGTAATAGTTATTAGATAAAAGGTAAGGATTCACTACTGTGGCCTTGCCATATTCCATATAGAAATACTAAAAGTTGTTTTTTTCCAGGCAGTGGAAATCAGACATAAAATAAGCAAAATGAGACCAATTTCAGGAACCAGAAAACAGAAAATGCGGCAAAAACTCAGCGGGTTTTGCGGTATCTATGGAGAAAAAAAAACAGAGTTAACGTTTGGAGTCCAACATGACTCTTCTTTGAGACGAGAGAAAGGTAGAAATGTGGCAGGTTTTATGCTGTTGACCCTGCTTTCCAGTGACACCTGAAAAACCTCTGACTCAGAATTTGCTGGGGCCAATGTTCAGGCTACCCTGACAGCTGCTTACATAGTCAAGCGATGGCTAATTCCTATTTTAGCTGAAAGCAGGTCCAGACAAATTTCCACCCCTTAGTCATCAGCTGCAGATTAGTCACAAGGTCCGCCTCACTCACCATCCCTTGGTGGGAGCTCCAGCTTCTCCTCAGAAGTATTAAACACAAGAGCAACAGTACAAGCTCCAGTGTCCTGAAAGCAAAATATTCATTTGCGAACCATTCTTGCACCTGAGTCCTGTCAATGGCTGCAAAGCACATTGTTCCCAGAGGGTACGGCAGACACCACTGGCAAGGAGGAAGATTCATCTCAACTAGATCCTCCTGAAGCATTTCCATCCCAACCCGGGCCCACGCTGGCCTTGTGGGGCATTTTGCATTGACGCAGTTCAATAAGACATTCAGCAGAAAAAACAAACTGAGCATCATTTGAAAGTACATCGCCAGCCAGAGGAAAATAGACTCATCTCCCCTCGCCCCAAAAATCTGACCGTTAAAATGTTTTCCACAATTGGGCAGGGCACAAAGCACGTGACATCATAATTGAGAACTATTTTGTCAATCTCTCTGTGGCTGATGATGTCACTGTCAGGTGCAAATGTCAGTGACTCCTTGGTACAATGCCAATATTCTGAGTGTACTGCAACTCTGTATGGTCAAATTGCCAGAGTTAATTCTTTTTTTATGAAGCAGAATTAGAAGATTCTTGCAAAGAAGTGAATTCAGTCAAGGGGTATAGAGGCATCCCTAAAGCAGTACTTCTCTAAAGCGGGGTCTGCAGATCCCGGGGGTTGTATACGGACTTTATAGGGAGTACCCGATCAATACGCAAATGACTGATGGCCAAAGATGAGCTTGATGCAAGCCAGGAGGTGGGATTAGAGTACGGCCATAGCCTGTCATAGAGTCATAGGGCAGAATCACTTTGAGGCACTGGGGGGGGGGATCCTCACCTACAGGCCAGGGAGACCCCCATGCGCTGCCTCTTTTCAGGAAGGCCTGCTGCGCCACAAGCCAGCAGGCAGCTGCCAGGCCACTGGCGGGCATGCCCCCGGTGTGAAGACCCGGAGGAGAGCTGCCAGCTAATCAGAGGCAGGCAGTTCTTGTGCCCTGCAGCGCCGCTGGGTAGGCCGTGGCTGCTGCTGGGAGGACAGGCACCAGAGTCCTAGGATCTCGGAATAATCCCGGCCACGGGTAAGTAAGTTGGAGGAGGGGATTATAGTTAACCAGTTGTATTTGCTGTTTGTTTACTCATAATTCTTGTTATTAATAAAAATTAATTGTGCTTACATTTACAAACCTGGTGACTGAAGTTATCGGGCAGCCAAAGGCCAGAGACTTTGGGTATTTTCGAAGAATTAATTAAAAATTTTAATTACGTTGTGACTCCAGGTCAAGCGGAACTGGAATTGAGTGCGTACTAGCCCAGGGTGTCGTAACAACACTGTTTGAATCGAACCTGCTCCCCATCTGGTGCTTAAATGTGGTCTATTTTGGAAATGCGTTGTTCCAATTTAGCAACGCATTCTCCCAGTTGCCTCTGGCTGCGAGGTGATCTGTTAAACACAGGGTATAATTTGTCCATAAAGGAATGAAAATGGTTCACTCCACTAACTTCTGTCACAGAATTTCCCACTGCACGTTCGAGGCTATGGTTCAGGCAATGGCAAACAATAAAATCTGGGGTATTGCCCCATAATACAGCTCCACCTGTTCTGGTGCCCAGCACAACACTCGCACCATCACTAGCAAACACTACAAGCTGTTACTTCAGCTAGGAGTCATCAATACCATGATTCACGAGACATTCAAGAAAATTATTAACTATTGTATCAGCTTTTCGATCTGGAAGTTGAATCAGATCCAAAATCATGTGGAGCATGGATCATCCTTCTCTTAGAATTACAACACTGCAGAAGGAGGGTACTCGGCCCATCGAGCCTGCACCGGCCCTCTCTGAAAGAGCACCCTACCTTGGCCCACTCCTCCCACCTTATCCCTGCAACTCTGCCCAATCTATTTTTTAGACACTAAGGGGCAATTTATCATGGCCAATCCACCTAACCTGCACATCTTTCGACTGTGGGAGGAAACCGGAGCACCCGGAGGAAACCCACGTAGGCACAGGGAGAATGTACAAACTCCACACAGATAGTCGGCCGAGGTGCTATGAGACAGCAGAGCTAATCACTATGCCACCGTACTGCCGTCATCCTCACCGTTTACCACACCTCCAAGTTTGGTCGCATCAGCAAATTTTAAAATTTTACTTTGTCTTCCAATGTTTAAACCTATACCAATGCACTTTCAGACACTTCATCAGTGAACAAAAAGGGATTTATTTACGGTGGTCTTCAAGAGCAGAGCATGTTTGCAGCTCGCTCTCAAATACCTCTGCCTGGGAGAGCTCCTCCCCCTGGGGCGATTCCCCACTCTGAGTCCTGATTGGTCACTCAGGCCAGGTGACCCTTCCCCTGCTGTGTGTCTCTTAAAGGGATTATCACCACAAAACCATGTATATATATATTGAGAAGAGCTGTGATCCTAGCACTGACCCTTGAGGAACACTACTGTCTATCATCTTTATTATCACAAGGAGGCTTACATTGCAATTAAGTTACTGTGAAAAGCCCCTAGTTGCCACATTCCGGCGCCTGTTCGGGTACACGGAGGGAGAATTCAGAATGTCCAAATTATCTAACAGCATGTCTTTCGGGACTTTTGGGAGGAAACTGGAGCACCCGGTGGAAGCCCACGCAGATGTGGGGAGAACGTGCAGACTCCGCATAGACAGTGACCCAGCCAGGAATTGAACCTGGGACCCTGGTGCTGTGAAACCACAGTGCTACCCACTGTGCTACCGTGCTGCCCTAGATCTTCCAGATCTTCCAGTCCGAAGAACAACCATTCACCTTGACCCACTGTTTTCTGTCCATTAAGCCAATATTTTTATCCCAGCTAACACTGACCCTCCTATTCTATGAGCCTCAATTTCTTAACCAGCTTTGTATGTGGCACTTTGTCATATACTTCCTTCGACAACATCTCTCATCACCCTCCTCATTATTTCATCAAACAATTAGATTAGATTGGTCAACAAGATCTGCCTTTTGCAAAATAAGTTGGCTCCCCTAATTAACTCAAACCTCCCCTTGGACCTGTTAAAGGTTCCAAAATCCTGACCACTTATTGATGCTAAACTGACGCCTTGCCTTGCGAGATCTAACGCGATCTCGCGAGATGTCGCAATGTGAATTCCGCCCGTTGGGGGTCTCCTAGGGGATGGAAGGCTCTCAGGTGCTTACCCTCTGGGCAAGGTAGCTCCTGGCACTGCTAGTGCCACATGACCACCCTGGCAGTGATCGCACCCATTGTATCCATTGTCAAGCAAGCTCCCAAAAACGTCAACTTGATAATGTTTCCTTTCTGCCATGTTGATTGAGGGATCAATATTGGCCAGGACCCCAAGGGCATCTGCTCTTCTTTGAATTAGTGCTCTGGGTCACCTGAGACAGCAGGCCGGGCCTTGGTTTAATGGCTCATCACACAGTGCGGCACACGCACAGTGACACATCAGCCTATCTTTGTTTTTTTGCACTCAAGTTTTGGAGCGGGTCGCGAACCTACAACCTTCTGACTCAGAAGCAGGAATGCTACCCATTGAGTCACAGGCCTTCTATGAAGTATGAGTGGCACCGGGAATGGCAAGGCTGGCTGCAATGTGAAACATTCACATGGAGTAGGGTGTGGACTGGCTGTGCACACTAACACCTTCTAACATCTGAAGGTAGAGTTTCTGCTGATTTGCATTAGTTCTGTCAAAGTAATCCAGGTGAAATCAGTCAAGCCAGCACTTAAATATCAGAGCATTTTACACACAAATGCGTCAAGTGTGAATCAAGGTTAAATATTATTCCAAAAACTGACTACACCCCCAGTCTAAGTAATGTACATCCATTTGCTGTCATTTGAGGAGGTTTCAGCAGATTGAGTTGTTATTGTAAGCGTGCAAGCACTAGTACAGGTTGGTGCACCCGGTCGCCACTTTTAAATACAACATGAATGTGTGTTAATGCAAAGAGAAAGATCAAAACTGTTGCTTTCTTTTATCCTGACCAACTGTGCTTGCTCATGGAAGTTTTTATATTTGTTGATTATGCAAATGAATGTTAGCAGAAACTGGGACAGCCGCCTACCCAATGACATTCTCGAGAGTAATTAGCACCCAGTTTCCTGACTGTATCCAAAGCAGAAACCTCACTACTGAAGCCGTGTGTGTGCAGATAAACCAAGCTTACAACTGCTGGAAGAAAATGCACAGGGGCGAAAGAACAATAGAACATTACAGCGCAGTACAGGCCCTTCGGCCCTCGATGTTGCGCCGACCTGTGAAACCAATCTAAAGCCCATCCACACTATTCCATTATCATCCATATGTTTATCCAATGACCATTTAAATGCCCCTAATGTTGGCGAGTCCACTACTGTTGCAGGCAGGGCATTCCATGCCCTTACTACTCTCGGAGTAAAGAACCTACCTCTGACATCTGTTCTATATCTATCTCCCCTCAATTTAAAGCTATGTCCCCTCGTGCTAGCCATCACCATCCGAGGAAAAAGGCTCTCACTGTCCACCCTATCTAATCCTCTGATCATCTTGTATGCCTCAATTAAGTCACCTCTTAACCTTCTTCTCTCTAACAAAAACAACCTCAAGTCCCTCAGCCTTTCCTCATAAGATCTTCCCCCCATACCAGGCGACATCCTGGTAAATCTCCTCTGCACCCTTTCCAATGCTTCCACAAACTTCCTATAATGCGGCGACCAGAACTGCACGCAATATTCCAAATGCGGCCGCACCAGAGTTTTGTACAGCTGCAACATGACCTCATGGCTCCGAAACTCAGTCCCTCTACCAATAAAAGCTAACACACCGTACGCCTTCTTAACAACCCTATCAACCTGGGTGGCAACTTTCAGGGATCTATGTACATGGACACCGAGATCTCTCTGCTCATCCACACTACCAAGAATCTTACCATGATGTGGAGATGCCGGCGTTGGACTGGGGTGAGCACAGTACGAAGTCTTACAACACCAGGTTAGATTGGTCAACAAGACTTTAAAGACATTGGACTTTAACCTGGTGTTGTAAGACTTTGTACAAGAATCTTACCATTAGCCCAGTACTCTGTATTCCTGTTACTCCTTCAAAAATGAATCACCTCACACTTTTCTGCATTAAACTTCATTTGCCACTTCTCAGCCCAGCTTTGCAGCTTATCTATGTCCCTCTGTAACCTGCAACATCCTTCCGCACTGTCCACAACTCCACCGACGTTAGTGCCATCCGCAAATTTACTCACCCGTCCTTCTACGCCCTCCTCCAGGTCATTTATAAAAATAACAAACAGCAGTGGCCCCAAAACAGATCCTTGTGGTACACCACTAGTAACTGAACTCCAGGCTGAACATTTCCCATCAACCACCACCCTCTGTCTTCTTACAGCTAGCCAATTTCTGATCCAAACCGCTAAATCACCCTCAATTCCATGCCTCCGTATTTTCTGCTATAGCCTACCGTGGGGAACCTTATCAAACGCTTTACTGAAATCCATATACACCACATCAACTGCTTTACCCTCGTTCACCTGTTTGGTCATCTTTTCAAAGAACTCAATAAGGTTTGTGAGGCACAACCTACCCTTCACAAAATCGTGTTGACTATCCCTAATCAAATTATTCCTTTTTAGATGATTATAAATCCTATCTCTTATAATCCTTTCCAAGACTTTGCCCACAACAGAAGTAAGGCTCACTGGTCTATAGTTACCGGGGTTGTCTCTACTCCTCTTCTTGAACAAGGGGACAACATTTGCTGTCCTCCAGTCTTCTGCCACTATTCCTGTAGACAATGACGACATAAAGATCAAAGCCAAAGGCTCAGCAATCTCCTCCCTAGCTTCCCAGAGAATCCTAGGATAAATCCCATCCGGCCCAGGGGACTTATCTATTTTCACACTTTCCAGAATTGCTAACACCTCCACCTTTTAAACCTCAAACCCTTCTAGTCTAGTAGCCTGTATCTCAGTATTCTCCTCGATAACATTGTCTTTTTCCTGTGTGTATACTGACGAAAAATATTTATTTAGCGCCTCTCCTATCTCCTCGCACTCGACGCACAACTTCCCACTACTGTCCTTGACTGGCCCTACTCTTACCCTAGTCATTCTTTTATTCCTGGCAATTTGAGAATTTGTCCACATACGGGTAGTGTTGGTGAAATTGGGGAAAGAAGAGTTTGGAAGTCCCACGAGCCCAGCAAGCATCCACCTATTTTGTTCCCCTTAATCACACTCTACCTAAATAACATATAGACATTCAGCACCCAATGGGAGCATGACACACACTATATTTGCCTATTATGTCTTTTCTTATGTTTAGTAACCTGGGGAAGCCAGTGATCATGGAACAAGGATTTACAGAACTATATACAATACTCTGTCCATGGCAGTAACTCTCTCCCAATCCAGTGCTTCTTGGGCCGGCTTTTATGTGTAGGTCTTCAATGAGCTCCAGCTGGCTGGCCTCTGCCCCCGACCTGGGAAGTTCGTATTCCATGAGTCCCACACGGAGATCGACAATGGTCCTTAAGGGGGTTATGACACCATGACCCGAACAGACGCCGGGAATGTGGCGACTAGGGGATTTTCACAGGAACTTCATACTTGTGGCAATAAAAGGTTATTACTATATTATTATTATTTCAAAGAAGAGCGGGGAATTATGCCCTGTGCCTTGGCCGATTAACCTCATTAAAACAGGTTGGCTGGCTATTGGCACATCACATCCATGGGAGCTACCTGCATTTTTTTTTTCTTTTACATGCATTTTATTCAAACTTGTATCAAAGTAGGTTACAGCAAATAAACACCCCAGGAAACATTCTTCCCAACAATCAACTATACAGTTTGTACAGATTTTCCTCCCCCCCCCCCCCCCCCCCCCCCCCCACTCCCCCCCACCCCCTAACCGCAGGAAGTCGTACAGGTCACCCAACCATGCTGCTACCCCCGGTGGCGATGCCGACCGCCACTCCAGCAAAATTCGCCACCGTGCAATCAGAGAGGCGAAGGCCAAGACATCGGCCTTCCTCCTCTCCATGAGCTCCGGCTTCTCGGAAACCCCAAATATCGCACCAAAGAGTCCGGGTCCACTCCCTCCTCCACGATCCTGGCGAAGACCACGAACACTCCCGCCCAGAATCTTCCCAATTTCTCACAACCCCCAAAACATGTGCGCATGATTCGCTGGCCCCCGCCCACACTTCTCACTCATCTGCTACCCCCTGAAAGAACCCACTCATTCTCGCCCGAGTCATATGCACCCTGCGCACCACCTTAAACTGTATCAGGCTCATCCTTGCACAAGAGGAGGACCCGTTTACCCTTTGCAGTGCCTCACTCCATACGCCCCAATTGATCTCCATTCCCAACTCTGCTTCCCATTTCTCTTTGATCTTCACCACCCACTCGCCTCCCTGCTCCCCCAGCCACTGATATATATCCCCAATTCTTCCCTCCCATTCCACATCCGGAAGCAGCAGTCGTTCCAGCAGGGTGTATCCCGGCAATCTAGGGAACCCCTTCCAGACCTTTCGTGCAAAGTCCTTAACCTGTAGATACCTGAACTCACTACCCCTCGGCAGCTCTACCCTCTCCCTTAGCTCCTCCATACTGGCGAACCCTTCCTCCAAATACAAATCCCTCACCTTGACCAACCCCACTTCCCTCCACCTCCTGTGTATACTATCCACCCCTCCCCCCCCCCCCCCCCCCCCCCACCCCCGGCTCAAACTCATGATTCTCGCACAGCGGCGTTAGCACCGACATCCCTTCCACCCGAAAATGCCTCCTCGGCTGATTCCATATCTTCACCATGGACTGCACCACTGGGCTCCCTGAATACCTACTCGGAGCAATTGGCAATGCTGCCGTCACCATAGCCCTCAAACTAGACCCCTTACAAGATTCCTCCTCCATTCTAACCCACTCTACCTCTTCTCCTTCCCACCACCGCCGCACCTTGTCCACATTCGCCGCCCAATAATAATGAAGCAAGTTTGGCAATGCTGCTGGCCTGTCTGCAAGCATGACAACAATGGCGTTGCATATATTTAATTGGCTACCAAGTGCTTTGGGGTGTCCTGAGGTTGTGAAAGGCACGATATAAATGCAAATCTTTCTTTCTTTGTATTGCTGAGATGGCATTCACCTTCGATAATCACCTTCCTTTCCTCTTTGACTCAGATCTTCCTGAAATGAAGTGGTACAGCAGCTGTTGTTAATCAATCAAAGTGCTTCACACTTGATCAAACCACACCCTTGTTCTAGGGCAAGAGCCACTCTAAGCTTGTGATGATAGACTAAGGCTGCAGTTCTTGGCCAGATATCAGAGAGGTTCTATATGGGGGGTAAAACACCTGTAAGGTTATTAAAAGAGTGGAAGAGTAACGGAAGTGCAGTGGGAATTTTTAGACACTTGAGTTTTGTTACAGGAACGGGTCTGTGGAACCTTTACAATGTGGGGGTGGGGGGAAGGGGGGTTACCTCAGAGGCAAAAAGGTTGAGAACCCCTCCCGTGAAAGACCTCACATTAAAGTTGTGAAAATCAACTTTCCAGATTTCTTCATCCTGTTTCATCTTGCATTAAAATGTTCCCATTTTACTGGGCCCGATTGAACAGCCTCGTTGTGCTCATCTCGGGACGCGCTGCTTGGTCACCTCGTGAGATCTAATGATACCTCGCCAGACGTCACGATCGGGATGTCACTCTAAACTGAGGGGGATCCAGATTTGCATATTCAAGTGAGCAGTTAGCCTCACACTAATATGTCGGTGCCGGATTCTCCCAAGGACCTGGATCGAACCTGGAAGACCTCGCCATGGTACTGTTTAGCACTGGTCCACACAAACGTGGACCAGGCGTAATGGTACCTGGGGTGCCTGCCAGGTCTACGATGGCCCCAGGTGGCTGGGCTCTAGGCAGGGTGGTACCCTGGTCCTCCTGCTGCCACCCAGGCTTCTTGGCACTGCCAGCCTGGCACCTTGACGCGGTGGCTCGGGAACCCTTGAAGTGACACCCTGCCAATCTGCCCAGACTGGCAGGGACACTGCCAGGCTGGTGGTGCCAAGATACCCGGGTGGCAGCAGGAGTACCAGGGTACCACCCTGCCCTGAGCCTGAGCACCCGGGGCCTCCGATGGTATTGCTCCTTCTGACATATATACTGCGGTGAGCAGGGCATGATGTAAACATTTGCAGAGGATACAAAGATGGAAACATCAACTGTGATGAGGATATTCTTGAACTTCAAAAGAACATGGACAAGTTGGTGGATTGGGATGACCAGTGGCAGATGAAGGTCAATGCAGAGAAGCGTGAGGTCATTCACTTTGGCAGGAAGAATATGGAGAGACAATAGAAAACAAGGAGAGAAACTCTAAAGGAGGTGCAGGAAAAAAGGGACCTTGGTGTATATGTACGTAAGTCATTGAAGATAGCAGGGCATTTGAGAGAGCAGTTAATAAAGCTTGGGCAGGATTCTCCGGCAGCCGACCATGGAATCGGGAAACGTGATTGGGCGGAGAATCGTTTTTGATGCTGAAATTGTGGCGGGCGCCGGTTTCACGCCGAATGGCAATTCTCCAGTACCTTGACAACGGTGTCAGTGCGTTCCACTCCGCACGTATAGTCAACGCTGCTGGCATATCATTAGCGGGCCTGACCTGGTATTCTCCAGGGCCTTCGCGATGCTCGCCTCCACTGGGGTGAATTCCCAACGGCGAGGTTCACGTGTGCTTTTAAAAACCATGAAACAGGCTCCGTGGCTGCTGAGGAAGAGAGAGAGAGAGAAGGCACGGAAAGTGTCCAACGTCGACATAGTTTGCTGACAGTTAGTGCCGCTGGCCGGGAGCCTTCTGCCAGGGCCGGGGGTAGTAGCGGGCATTGGCCACGATGTAGGCTGTGGGGTCGTGGGTGGACGGACACATGAGGGTGTGTGGGGGAGTGTAATGTGTATGTGTGGCTGCAGCTTGTCCGCCTCCCAAGTGCCAATCACAGACCAGGCGAATCCCGCACCATTTCACATTGGGGTCGATTGTGTCCACGTGGTGCCAGTGCCAGCCCTTCAATGGCTGCTGAATCGGTCCAGGTGCGGTGCCAGGTTTGCTGTCCTGGAACTCTGCGAATCCTGCCCCGGCATCAACACTTAGTCTCAGAACAGAGAATTCCACCGCATATATATATCCTAGGTTTTATTAATGGGGACATTGAGTACAAGAGGAAGGAGGTCATGTTGAACTTGTCTAAAACACTAGTTAGGCCTCATCTGGAGCACTGCGTCCAGTTCTGGGTGCTGTACTAGAGTAGGGATCTGAAGACATGGGAGTGAGTACAGCGAAGATTCACAAGAATGGTTCAGAGATAAAGAAGTATAGTTATGAGGATAGATTGGAGAGGTTGGGATTGTTTTTCTTCGGAGAAGGGGAGGCTGAGAGGAGACTTGATACAGGGTAATTCAAGATCCTGAGGGGTAAGGACAGGGTAATGATGAGAAATTGTTCCCACTCAGAGGGCACAGATTCAAAATGATTGGCAAAAGGAGCAAAAGTGATGCGAGGAAATGTTTTTCACCCAGAAGATGGCCGGAGTCTGGGAACGATCTTCCTGAGAGGGTGGGGAGGCAGGTCCGATCGAGGTATCCAAAAGGGAATTGGATTGCTCTCTGAAAAGAGAGAATGTGCAAGGTTATGGGGATTAAGGCAGGGGAGTGGGACTAGGTAGAATTCCCTTTCAAAGAGCCAGGACAGACTCGATGAACCGAGTGGCTTACTTCTGCACAGTAAAGGTTCTGTGGTTCTGTGAAGGGGAGAACGTGGAACCTGCCCAATTTTAATCCAATCGAGTCAGTAGAATGACAAATGGGTTGGTTCCACATGTGGTGCGACGGTGGGCGGGGGCTGGGTCCGTTCCAGGAAACTGCCCAAGTGGTGAGAATGGAAACTCACTCAAGTCTCTGCTGTGCCACTTACCGGCAATAGTTGTGCAAAGGCCACAGGCCTGGGAATTACTAGAAGCAGAGATCCAACTGCAAGCTTCACATCTGCTTCCTCTTCCTCTTCCCACTTCCTCTGATACTACCACACCACGGGCCTCCTCTTTGTCCAGCTGCATACTCACTTCTCTTTGTAGTGAGAGGTTTACACAGGATACGATGGACTGTGATTGTCTGGCCACCTAAACCAGGCTATTGGGGGGAGGGGGGGGGGGGGGGGGGGGGGGGCGGGGGGGGGGTGGGGGGGGGGGGGGGGGGGGGGGGAGGACACCAGCTGACTGGTCCAAACAGTGGAATCGTTGCAATTCAGCTGAGTGTATGGTGCCTCACTAAATTTACGTTCCATTGCCGCAATGGAGTTTTCTCACTAAAGTCTTAAACATTGGCTGCAGTCTTCCACCTGAGGCACCATGGACCGCAGATATGCTGAAGAATGATATTAATAACTAGTAAATCTCTTTTTAATGGTTATTGTTGAAGGCTGATCTTCCAATAATGTCCATCACAACCCTTAGGATAGGGGAGGTAGGTGTTTGCTTTATAACCTCACTTAAAGCAGGTTCCTCCAATAATATAACACACCTGTGGGGTTAACTTTCACCTGTGCGGGGGCTTCTGCTTGTGCGATGGAGGGAAAGTGCTCACGGTGCTTCTCCCGACGATTCTTTTTACAAGTTCTTTCTTAACGCGCAGGTTTACTGTTACTTTCCGTCGCAAAAAATTAATTTTAATATTCAAGAACAAGTTTTTAAAAGTATGCTCAAGAATTTAAAACATACAGGTTGGAAAATACCAAATGACACAGATACCCCCTGCTGAGGCAACGACAGCTAAAATGGCGGGCGGCTCCCCCATGCTTCTAACAACCGAGATTCTGAGCAGAGCAATGGCCACTGAGCTCGACAAACCCCCAGGAAGTTTGGCTCTGGAGCTGAAAGAGTCATTCGAAGAATTGCTGTATCCTATTCGGTCCTCCCTTGACTCCATTTGTTTAGCTGTCCACTGTCATGCCAGCACCCTTACCGGCAGTGACAGGATCAGTATGAATGGAGTCCAGGATGACTGTGTGGCCACCTAAAATGGTGTCCAGCAAGGGATGCTGAAAAAGTGGTCAAGGGTATGGACAAACAGGCTGCAGAACAGATCAAGCAACATTGCAGCAAAAGGCTTTGCGGACTTCTAATGATTTCACAGGCTGATGCGAATAACACAAGCAAATGTCTATCACCAGGCCACCCCCATGATCAATAGAACTGTCCAGTTAAACACACTTCTTTACCAGACAGAGCGGCACCTAACTTCCTTATTTGGAAGGGCCTACATGTTTCCAACACCTTCAGGCATGGCTACTGAGTGCCCACCCCCAAAATTGATGTGGCAGCCCCTGATTGGACTTTATCAATCAGGCTGATCAAGCCCTGATCAATTGATTGACAAATGACCCAGAAACCGCCCACCAAAAGAGTCACGAAATTCAAACAGCATAAGAGTTACTGCACAGATTCATTCTTTCTCTTGAGCAGCAGTAACTAACAGGGGTGACTTCCACCGGCCGCCGAAGGAGACCACCCACGCTATCAACAGAAGGACGACCAGAGCCAGAAGAGAAACCAGATTGATAACCAACTAACAGGAGACTATAAGACCGGAACTACAGATAACAGGCCTGTATCTGCCTTGCACTTGTCAGTCACTACCAAGTTAA